>NW_023416318.1:10107376-11307376 GCF_014108235.1 Myotis myotis | reverse complement strand
TCTTCTCCTTGCACACAAAGGAAGAAGCAGACTCCATGCCTGTTTTTGAGCATCTTCTGTGCACCACGTTCCCTGCTGCCTCCTGAGGAAAGAAATACAGCCTCCCTAACCACAACAAACCAAAAACCAACAGCAAAGTGCATGAGAAAGTCTTTACACCACATGGTCAGGAAAGGGACACGGTGGTTTAATCGGGCACTTAATTGTGTCTGTAAATCTGATAAATTCTAATGTCCACACAGGGGTTCGGGCAGGGAGAGGTGGGTGGGCTCCGGCTCTCTCCGGCGGAGGCGGTAAGGTGGCGCTGAGGTGTGCCTGTGTGAGCTCAGGGTAGCGGAACAGCTGAGACTGACCTCATTTAAGGAGGAGGCTTGGGAAGTCAGCTGACTGGAGTCCAGGAAGGGTGAGGTTAGAAGGCAGCGGAGCGCCATGCTGCATTGGCCAGCCCGACAGCCGAAGGGGGCCGTTTGAGCCCAGGCGAAGGGAATAGGGACCCCACCCTCCAGGCCCTGCAGTCAGGCTGGTGGGGCCAGGAGCACGCGGTGCCAGCCCCATTCCCTATTAGGCAACACGCAGCACCATCTGCACAATCCCAGGAGCAAGAGCAGATATTTTATAACTTCCTTTTTTCTTTTTAAGTCTAAATTAAAAATAAATGTTCCTTCAGCTCTCAGATGTATATCTCTGGTGCAACCTGCCCACATTCCCTCACGCTGCCCTTTCCAGAACATGGCAGGGGAAAGGAGGAAAGAGATGGATGGAGAGAGGGAGCCAGTCCACCCGGCTTCAATGCCAGGGGATTGCACCTCTTCCAAGAGGGAAACGCTTCAGGCGTGGCCGCGCAGATGGGTGGAGAGAGCCCAGAATGCGGCTGGTACCAGGGAAAGTGGAAGGAGAGCCAACAGCCAGAATTTCCAGCCCAGCCTCCACCCTGTCTTGCCGCAGGACCTTGGCCAAATCGCACATCCTATCTTTGCTCCCATTTATAGTTCATAACATGGCTGGGGTCTCCTCCACAGCACCCACCCCCTGGGAACTGCCCCCTATGCACAGTTGTCCATTTCTGCCACCCCCTTCCCCTTGGACGGCTGGCCATGGGCCCTGGTGATGAACTCTCAGGCTCTGGCTGCGGGAAGAGCTGGACTCAAATCCTGGTTCCAGTATTTATCAGAAGGGCAACCACATGCAAGTTACTTGAGTCCGTTGTGCCTCTGTTTTTTTCACCGGTTACGTGGTGATCACGGCTCCTCTCCGGATGTCATGGGAGCAGGCGTGGGAAGCACTCGGCACAGTGACTGCCATTCAGCCCGTGCTTACCACCAGGTTAGCATGATCCTCTCCTCCTATCTCATTCTTTTCCCGTCTTTGCCCGTCTCTCTTTTCTCTGAACTCCAGTCTGCTTGACACAATTGGGCATCATCTTGCCCCATCTTATCTTTGGACACCAGCCTTATCTTTCAGTGGGTCAGGAGCTCCTGAGGGTAGACTACGGGCTTTTCTCCCTGATGTCCCCCCAAGCACTCAGCACAAAGATGGGCCCAAATGACATGCTGGAAACATTGCCAACTGATTCAGAACATTAAACAATTATTGGCCAGGAAAAGATGGATGATGGATCGTGACAATGACAACCACCAGCCATCCCTTCCTTGCCCCTTTTATTAAAGTTTGGATTGCATGGGGGCTGGGGGAGGGGGTAGCCTTTGGAGAGAGGATGCAGACTGAGTTTGGTTCTGAGTCTTCACGCTTCCCTGTATCTATGCCCTGGCCATGGGAGGGATGTATTTCCCTGCTCTTGGTGTGGCTTAGTCACGTGACTTGCTTTGGCCAATGGCGTGTGGGAGGAGGTGGCAGTGTGCCAGTTCTAAGCCAGGCCCCAGAAGCCTCGTGTGCTTCAGTCGCCCTCTGGTGCTTCTAACGCCGCTGCGGGGAGACGTGCCCTAACTGGTGCCCGGTCCGAGGAGGATGCAACGTGAGGAGCAGAGTCCAGCCTGGGTCACTGATCCCCAGCCGATCCCAGGCCTGTGGTTATAGCAGCAGAACTGCCTCAGTCAAGCCCAGTCTAGACCAGCCAAACCCCAGATCCCTAACAACAAATGTGTACGACTGCCACTAACGTTCTGTGGCTGTGTGTTATGTGGCACTATCGTAGCAAAATCTCGTTAATACAGAGATGACCATACAGGAAGAGTGAATGTGCTGTCCTTTATGGTTTTAATGTTCTGTATCATTAATGCACCTTGAATTATGTCTTCACTCGTGATGCTGGTTTCTGAGTAGCCTCGCTATCCATCCACTCCACCTGGTGACCATTAGTCCAAGGCTGGGGCCACCCTGGAAGCGACGAAAGACAGTTTGTCTCAGGACAGAGTTGGGATGGGGCCAATCAACGGCACCCACCTGGGAGCTGGCTCACAAGGAAAACCATACCTGCCCTTCAGCCAGCGGTTCTCAACCTGTGGGTCGCGACCCCTTTGGCGGTCGAACGACCCTTCCACAGGGGTCGCCTAAGACCATCCTGCATATCAGATATTTACATTACGACTCATAACAGTAGCAACATTACAGTTATGAAGTTGCAACGAAAACAATTTTATGGTTGGGTCACAACATGAGGAACTGTATTTAAAGGGCCAGAAGGTTGAGAACCACTGCCCTTCAGCCCTTTTCCTTCTGAGTGCCCTAACCTCTGCGGAGAGATGAGGTCTCAGTCTGGGAGGAAGGCGCCACCAAATATCCCAACCTGCTTGGCAAAAGGGGGACACGAACAGTTGAACAAGGGACAGCAGACCAAGACCACTGTAAACCGTGATATTGGGATCCACAGTGGGAGACAGGAGCAACCCTCCACCCCTTGGCCACTGTCCATACAAAACTAACTCAAGTATAGGAAAAAATAAGATTTTTAAAATAAAAGCGTAGCCAATCCAGAGAGAAAACAGGGTGTGTGTCAAAACAACGGGGTGGTGAAACTTAAGTCAGGGGAGGGCTGCGGGGCACAGGACTATCTTGCCAAGCAAGGTAACGGCAAAATAACTGTCCGCACCCCCCACCCCGACTCTGCTTGGCTAATCACTCCTCGCCCTGCAGCTTCCAGCTCAGTTGTCGCCTACTCCAGAAAGCCTTCCCTGACCCTCAAGCTGAGGTCAGACCCCCTGTCATACGTCCCCCCCCAGCACCCTGCCTACTTTCTTTGCAGCATTCGCCTCAGTGGTACCTGTTAAAGTGTGCCACTCTCGAGAGCTTCCAGAAGCTTCAGAAGGGGGAGACCGTGTGACGCTCGCATCCCACATACCTGGGGGTCCTCGCTGGGAAAGCAGCGCACCCCCTTCCCCCACACAGACACACTCCATTCCAGATGTTCCTCTGCATTTTTCAAAGACCCGCCAGGAGCCCCGCTACTCAACAGTGTGCCTGCTCTTTCCTTCTCCTCTGTCTCCATCTTCTGATCTATGTGACTAATGATCTGAAAAGTAGCACTCCAGTGCATTAAGGGTGCTGCTATTTAAAGGGTGCAAACCAGGGAAAGACAATATCTTTTGTCAAATGAGTGTTTGCCTCTGACTGGTCAGATCCAGCTTAACCGAGCGACACTTCTTATAGGATATACATGGGGCCAAAATGGCTGGTGCCGTTTACAATGGGAAAACATTGGGGCTGGGATTTAAGTGTGTGAAAAAGCAGAGTCTGGGGTTAGGAAGGTTGGGAGATGTCAGAAAGGCCCCGGGACACAGTCAAATTCTCACGTAAAGCGAGCCTTTGTGGTCCACCCCTCTCCCCCTACCCCCAGATGAAGTGACCCACACCAGCACTGAGAGAGAGGACTGCAAAGTCCCCTGATCAGCTGCTGTGGAAAAGGAGAGGGCTCAGCGTCCGGAGTCCAAGCTCTGAACGTCCCAGGACAGAACTCTCGTTTGGATGTAACCCAAGGACACTGGACTCACGGACTGGAAGTGCAGTCTGCCCTCCTCAGTCCCCAGCTGGGCATGGGGGTTGGGGCCTTGAGTTCTGAGATTCTGGAAAAATGGGGGAAGGGGAGAGGAAGGCAGCAGGGGCATGGGGAGCAAAGCGGGGTGGGGGGTGGGGGGGCCTGGGCGACCTAGGAAAAACTCAGGCCCATGAGAGACACGCAGTTCCCCGCAGCTGAGCCGCTCTGGTGGCCATGGCTGAGGGCACAGGCTGGCAGGTGGGGAAGGCAGGTGGGGCCGGATCACTGGCCTGCCTGCCGCAGCCACACGTCCATGGAAGTGGCAGCACTGCAGCCTCTCAGCGGAGCCTGGGGGGGAGCGGCCAGTGGTCGGCAGCAGCTACTGGTGGTGGGCTCTGCTGCCAAAGGCCTGGAGCAGGGAGCCTGCGCTGCACTGGCCGCGGGACCAGCCGCCCTGCTGATGTATAAATCGGGATCTCGTCGCCACACACCCAAGGGGGAGAAGTTCCATCTTCAAATGTTAAGCTTAAAATAAGACACTACATGGGTGCCAGTGGATCTGTGAAATCTGCTGACTAAACTGGCACCAGCCTCTGGGAGAAAACCAGCTCGTTTCCCCTGCGCTCTGGGGAGTGAGCAGGTGGGGGCGGGCTCCTCTCAGGCGGGGTGGGGTGCAGGGTCAGCCAGGAATGCTCACCTGGCCGGAGGCAGCTCAGGTGTTGCTTCCAGAAGCTTTTCAGCCAAGGCACCCGCCAACGTTATTGACCCCTTCCCTTCAGCGCTCAGTGTCTTTGCCGGCACCCCCATTTCTATTTTGGTGAGCATTCAGTGGCTTCTGCATGCCTGTATTTCTTACCCACTCTGTCATTCAGGGGCTTCCCTAAGGTGTGGACTGGAACCTTCACTCCTGTTCAGGCCTGGCATTTGCTGAGATGTTCAGTGGGGCCTCAGGGGAGCGGACGTGGCTGGTGGGAGCCAGGCCTGGGAGGGAAGTGCTGGGACAGCCAATGTGCTCCCTCCACGCAGGGAAGGCAGTGGCCCGGGGAGGGAGTGGGACCAGTGAGTCCTCACGCAGCTTGTGGCTTGTCCACTGTCCACGTCAAAGTACCCAGATGGAAGCCTACGGGTTCTCCAGGTCCAATGGCTCCTCCCAGGACCTGGCCCCTGGCCAGCTGCTCTAACCCTGAGTATGAACATGGAGGGCTGAGAAGTGGGGCCCGGTGAGCATTGTCCTTTGGCTCTGGCTGCCACTGAGGCCCAAGTCATGCTGCTCGCTCACCTCAACCAAGTGTTCACTCAGGGTCTCGGGGGCCATGGCGTCATGCCCGGCACAGGGCTGTTAGCTCCGGGCTGGGCGAGTACTGGCGCCCACAGGACATTCTCAGCAGCTACTTCAGCAGTGAGGTCCTGGCAGCCTGGCAGTGGACCAGTAGCACCCGAGTTCCCAGGATGCCGACAGGGCTGCAGGGACCCTGAAATGACTGACCCGCCTCGGGCAGGAAGAGGGGAGAGTGGGAAAGTATGGGCCGTCCGCCACAACACCCTGTGAGCTAGAGACATGCTGGCACCCCTCGCGTGAGCTGGTTCATCCCAGATGACGGCAGCCATTACTTCCGTCAGGACCCAGTTGGCCTCTTACGAGGAAATGAGCCCCAAATTCAACTTCTCTGGTTTGGCAAAGATGATACTGCCAAATGATGTATGTTTTTCAAGGGTTAATGAAATATTTATAAACAATTATTAACGCAGGCTCTTGTTTGCCCACCTCTCGAGCAAGCACGTTCTCCTTCTTTCTCACTAACTGAATCCCTATACTTGGGGATTGACTAGACATCCAGCCAAATTCTACATGAAATATAGACACAACTGCTGTGTGGGCCTTCAAAGAAGATTCCTTAAAGGGAACTGACCCAGCTGGGAGGTGTGTCCTTTCACTCCTCCCTCTTTCTCCTCCCTGTACTGTGGATGTGATGGTGGAACACCAACAGCCACGTTGGACTATGAGGGAATTTTGATGATAGAAGACAGCACTGAGAATGGTATAGAAAAGTGGGGGCCTGGGTTCCGGACAGCATGGCGGAGATCTACCTGCCTCCGAACTTCTCTGACATGAGAGAAAAATAAATTAAATTGTTTAAGCCACTGTTATTTTGAACTTTTTTATATGGAGATGGTCCTGACCCTAACTGATGTAATCATATACTAGGCTGCAAAAAACAAAACAAAAAACACACACAATACATTTCAGATGGCAGAACTGTAGAGATCACTGTTTCTGAAAATAAGATAAACTAGAAAATAATAACAGAAGAATACCTTTTAAAAAACCCACTTATTTGAAATGTGTTCTTCTAATTAAAGCTAAAAGATTGCATACTCTGATTAAAGAGAATTCAAAACTGTAATTTCAAACTTATTTAGAAATTAAAACATAGATCACTATATAAAAAAATGTATTAGATATAGTCAGGTATTAGATGTACTCAGAAGAAAATTCACAGCCCTAAGCATTTTTTATTAGAAGGAAGAATGAGAATAAATAAATTAAGCAATCAAGGGAATCGTAAAGAAAAAGAATCCTACCATGAAATAAGAGATCAAAAGAATATTATAAAAACAAAATGAATAAATTATAAAACAAAAACAGAAGAATTGATAAATGCATCCAAGAGCTAATTCCTAGGCACAAGTCTCACCAATCCAGTTACTGTAATAAAAGAGATGGAGGTGAGAAGTAGAGACAAGATTTGAATCAAGCCAAGGAAAAAAAAATTATTAAAAACATCAACATTCAAAACTTTCTACAACAAAGACACCAGACAGTAAAGGGGAAAGAGCTGGGAGAAGAGATTCACAATATATAGGGATTAATATCAAAAATATAGCCGAAACCGGTTTGGCTCAGTGGATAGAGCATCGGCCTGCGGACTGAAGGGTCCCAGGTTTGATTCCGGTCGGGGGCATGTACCTGGGTTGCGGGCACATCCCCAGTGGGAGATGTGCAGGAGGCAGCTGATCGATGTTTCTCTCTCGTCGATGTTTCTAACTCTCTATCCCTCTCCCTTCCTCTCTGTAAAAAAATCAATAAAATACATTTTTAAAAAAATATCAAAAATATAAAAATAACTTTTACAAATAATTAGGAAAATACAGCCAGTGGAAGAATGGACAAAGGATGTGAACAGGAAATTCAGAGAAAATGAAATATAAATGGCAATAAATATTGAAAAGAAGCAGAATCCTTTTTTGGTGTTCAGGGAAATAAAACAATTAAAACCATAATGAGATGATACCTTTCTCCCATCAGACTGGCAAAAAAAAAAGAAAGAAAGAAAGAAAGAAAGAAAGAAAGAAAGAAAGAAAACACTAAATACACGAATACCCGTGTTACAAAGGTTTGATGAAATCTAACCTCTCTGAAGGGAAATTTGGCAATAGTTATCAAAAATTCAAATGTGCACACACAGCCATTTACACTGAAAATTCACTTTCTAGAATGCCCTTGAGAAATCATCATACTTATGCAAAAAGAGCTTTACAAGGATTTTTCCCAGCACTGTTATTTCTAATTAGCAAATAATAAGAAACAACTTAAATCTATCACTAGGGGAGAGAATACTATCAGCTGGAAAAAAACAAATGAATGAATGAATAAATGAATGAATGAAGCAGACCTTCAAGTAACTAAACAGCTACATGAAATCAGCTAATTGTAGATAAATAAGAATATTGTTATATTTTAATAGAAAAAAATGCAAAACAAAAATAATAGTTTAAATGATGATTCATATATCTGTACTAATAAAAGGGTAATATACTAATTAGACCGGGAGACTTTCCAGGAGACCTTTTGGATGTCCTTCTGGACAAAGCCATGGTGATGGGGCCGAGGCAGAGGCTGTTAGGGGCGATCACGCCAGGAGGGGAGGGCAGTTGGGGGTGATCAGACCATCGGGGGGAGCAGTTGGGGGCGAGCAGGCTGGCAGGCAGCGTAGTTAGGGGTGATCAGGCAGGCAGGCAGGTGAGCAGTTAGGAGCCAGTGGTCCTGGATTGTGAGAGGGATGTTGGATATCCCCCGAGGGGTCCCAGATTGGAGAGGGTGCAGGCTGGGCTCAGGGACACTCCCCACCCCCATGCAGGAATTTCATGCACCAGGCCACTAGTATGCAAATACATAGGAAAAAAGCCAAAAGTCCATGACCAACTTCTAAGAGAGTTTACTTCTAAGAGCAGATTTGGGGTTGAGGGTTGTCAGAGGAACTTCTAGTTCTTTTTGTATTGTTTGAATTCTGAGCTGAGAGAACATATTCATGTATTACTTGCATAACTTTTAAAATAGTCTTAAAAAATTCTTGGTGGTAATTTTGAATTCCAAGAACATATTCATGTATTACTTGTATAATTTTATAAAATATACAAAGAAAAACCTTTTAAATCCTGAGGCTATTTCTGGACTCCAAAGATAAAGAGAAAAAAAAACAAAGGATCCCCAGGGGAGGGGAAATGTTTACCTACAAAAGAAAAGATCATCGGGCCAACTATTGCTCATGTTTAAGAGGGGAAAAGACATTTCCAGATATGCAGGGATTCGCAAAGTGCATTGCCCACACACAGTGAATATTACTCAGAAGTACTTTAGCCAAACAAAGAACACACACACACACACACATACACACACACACACACAAAGCCTAAGGAACTGTGACATTTACTATACCTGCTAGGTGGCTGTTTGTAAGCTAAGCTTTCCTAGAAATGTGTCCATTTCTTCTAAATCTTCCAATTTATTGCTCCAGATTGTTCAATGCATTCTGGTCTTTTAAACTTCTATTGTATCTATAGTTATTGTACTTTTTACTCCTAATATTGTTTATTTGCACCTTCTCTCTTTTTTTCTTGCTCACTGTTGCCAGAAATGTCTATTTAATTACTCCTCCATAGAAGCCAGGAATTTACTGTCAATATCAAAAAAAAACATATGCACAAGGTTATCCATTCTCATATTATTCATACTGGCAAAATATTGCAAATAACCTAAACATCCACATATAGAAAATTAGCTGGATAAAAAATTATGGTACTTCTACTTAGTAGACAGCTATGCAGCTATTAAAAAAATGAGGAAGATCTCTATAAACTGATTTACCATGATTTCCAGGATGTCATTAAGAAAAAAAAACACTAGAGAAAATTTACTTACTTTTACAAAAGAAATGGGAAGAATAAACTATTTACTTCCAGAGGATGGGTGGGAAGGAGGTAGAAGGGATAGAGAGGGGAATGAAACTTTTATTATGAGTTTTGATATAGCTTTGACTTTTGAGCCATGTTGATCTTTTATATATTTCCAAAAAAATCAGTAAGAATGGGAAACAACTGAAACTTAATAATAGAAATGAATAAACTTAATGGTATACAAAATAAATAGCATAAACACAACAGAAGAAAAAATTCAAACAACTTTTAAACATGGTTCTCTGATTATATACTCTCAGTAGGATATAGTCAATGGACATAAAGAACTTCAAAGAAATCCTGGGCTTTCCTTATACATTTTTGGGGAGTGGTATTGACACAGCAATTCTGAACGTCTTTTATTTACATGTACCTACAAAAGAAGAGAGAATCAGAATATGTTGCTGTTAGCCTCTCATTCAGGGAGTAGGGAGATGTAACTATGGAATGAAGGAGGGGAAGAACTCTGAGATGCTGGATTGGAATTAGAGGAAGTAGTATAAACTCACGATTTTTTAAAAGTTGCACTTCCTAAACCTGTCTGCTCAGATGGCCTAGCAACAACGGCACCCTGGTAACAGTGAGCACACCCAGAATCCAGACCTTGGTTTCTAAGTACCATTACCCTCTGAGAGGAACCAGGGCTCTTTGGAGAAATGGATGATTCCAGGACTGGGACACAGAAACTACAAGATGAGTCTGGAATAGCCATATTTTGTGCCATAAAGTATTTAAGTACTCAAAGAATAAGAAGGCGGGGGGTGGGGGCAGTGGATGGGGACATCTGTAATACTGATAACAATAAATAAAAAAAAATTAAAAAGGCATGTCAAATGAACAGAGAAACTTATTTAAAGAGTTCCTTTTGGTCAAATTTGGCTCCATTTGTATATAAAAATGAATAATGGCAGAAGTAAATTGTTACCCCCGGATACAAAAAAATACACGAGACCATAGTGATAGTTTTAAGAAGGAGGCAGTAGGGAAATCTCTTATTTACAGGAGGTTACCAACTATTAAACACAGAAGGAATAATATATGTGAAATATATAGGAAACTTTGAGACTAGGTAAATCTCCTGTTTCCCATCAGG
Organism: Myotis myotis; assembly: GCF_014108235.1. Lineage (NCBI taxonomy): Eukaryota > Metazoa > Chordata > Mammalia > Chiroptera > Vespertilionidae > Myotis > Myotis myotis. Next base: position 11,297,120 of record NW_023416318.1, on the reverse strand, counting down.
CTTTTCTCCCAGTGGTCTTAACATTTGTTGGTCATTCTTGCCTGTTTCCAGTTTTAGGCTAATATGAAGAAAGCTACTACAAACATTCACATATAGATCTCTGGGTGAACGTGTGTATTCATTTCTCTTTAAGTAAATACCTAAAATTAGGATTGTTGGCTCACATTGTAACTGTATGTTTAACTTTATAAGAGACTGTAATACCATTTTACACACACCCGTGCCCTAAACCTGATTCTAGGATCACACACTGCATTTAGTTCTTATCTCTTTAGGCTTTTAGGTGTAATTAAAGATAAATGAGAATATATATATATGATTTGTACAATCAGGTTCAAAGCAGCACTGTTTGGTTGTGAACTCCAAATTGGAAACAACCCAAATTTTCACCAACAGTAGGATGAATAAAGAAATGTCAATATTGTTATAACAATAGAATATTATGCAGCAATGAAAAATAAACTAATACCACATATAGCAATATGGACACATCTCACAAGCAACTTTTAGTGAAAGAAAACAAAGGCCCCCCCAAAAGTACATACTGATGATTCCATTTCCGTAAAGTTCAACAGCAGGCCAAATGAGAATATAGTGAAGACAGTCAGAAAGGTGGTTTCCTGTGGTGCGGGCGTCGTGATGGAGAGGTTTCTGAGATGTTGCGGTTGCTCTAAATCAGCGGTCGCCAACCGGTGGGCCGCAGACCACTGGTGGTCCATGAGGTCCGAAAGGTTGGCGGCCGCTGCTCTGAATCTTTATCTAAGTGATGTTACTTGGATGAGCTCACTTTGTGAAAACTTATCAAGCTGTGTTTACCTTTAAGATGACTTTGCCTCTCTGTATATTTGTTTTATTTTAATGTAAAAAATTTAAAAAGGAAACTTAACCCTGAATCTAAAACTGAACAACATGAAGACTGAATCCTTTCTGAGTTAATGTTAAACCTTAGTTTTCAGAAATCATCCTTACTTTCCAACTTCCCAAGATTTGGGGGGAACGTCCCTGTAACCAGATGAGCATGTCTTAATGATAATACGCAGGACGGGAGATGTGCAGGGATGAAGGCCCAAACAGTGCTCTGTGTTACGCTGGTGCACCTTCTAACCGAAAGACGTTTGACAATACAACCAAGAGAATAAAAAAGAAATGTGCGCTGTATTAGCCAGTTATTCACTTCCAGGATTTTAGCCTCAATCAACAACTCAGTCAAACAGTTGTGAGCAATGACCTAAAGTTATACATTAAAAATTCTTTGGGGAAAATAAAATCCTTTGAGGGTCATACTTACAATTGGCGTCCCAAACGGAATGTAACCTGTGAGAGGAGAGAGAAGAGTCAGGCCTCATAACCCCGCCCTCCGCCCCCCAGACCTCTCAATTTAGACATCGGAGGAGACTTCTGGGCTTGGTCTTGACAGTGGCCTCAATGAAGGGGTGCAGGTCCCTTAGGGGAGAGGCATCTCTAGTCCCCAGACCTTTTCCCAGCTCAGTCCTCCCCAGAGCAGAGGGCACCCCTGTGTCCCCCAGCCTCCCTCTCTCTGTTCCCCTTCAGCCAGACAGTTCTCATTCCCCTCCCAAACCCGTTCCTGAAGGCAGGCGGGCCCCAGGGCGCACACTGGGGGCTCCTCCCATCATTTCCCTCCTGAGGCGCAACGCCCCTGCCACGCTCACTGCACACACCACCATGTCTTCAAAGGCCCTGGACTATCCCTCAGCTTCTTTCTCGCACGCACCCTTCCCTCCCTGGCATCAAGACCATTTCTAGAAAGGACATTCCCTACCCCCCTGAGGGGTGCACCTCTAAGAGCCAGAGCTCTTTCCGTCGCCGGTGCCCTGCGAGACACCCTCACACACAGCACAGAGCTGGTGCGAAGCCCGGCCGGGCCGGGGCGCTGTTTCCTCGCTGCTCATGGCCCTGGGCTACGGCAAGGCTCCCTCCACCGTCCCCACCGCTGTCGACGGGCAGCCGCCTGTCCCCAGCCTCTAACTATGGCAGCTGGGAGCCGGATAGCAGCCAGCCACGCTCGTCTATCTGAGCTACATGTAAAGCAAAGGGCTGCATCCGCAGGCGCGTCGCTGCGCGTGCACATGAGCCAGCGCTCTCCTACCCGCATTCTCCGGGGAGAGGTCCAAAGCTTGATGGGAGAAGTACAAGAGGATCCAGGCTCAGGGTGGGAGCCTGCTAGGGCCTCGTGCAGGGACTGGGGAGCACCCACAGCCATTGCTAGAGTTCCTCACAGCAAAGCAAGGGGGTCACCTGGCACCAATTGCCCTGTTTGCACAAGGATGTCACGTGGCTGTTCATTCTCTCCCCCCATGAGGTCAGGCTCTCTGGGGGTGGGGACCCTGGCTGACCTACCTGACTGGGAACACCCACTGGTAGAGACCCTTCCTCCAGCCGCTGAGGACTTCCCAAGGGGGCATCCAGCAGCCGCGCCACCCACCCTGTACCTCGGGTCATCCACCAGGAGTCGGGTCTGACTCCAGGCAAGGCCTGTGACCCCTCCGCACTGCAGGCAGGGTAACCCCGCCAGCCCGGTGTGTGTGCAAGTCTTTCTGGGCTGTGAGGTTCACCACACAGAACTGTCCTTCTAGTGGCCACAGGGCGGGGACTTCCCGGAGGCGGGCGTCTTCCAGCTACTGCCCCAGCCCCCTGCCCACTGGTCAGCACAGAATGGAATTTGCCATCGCTGTGCGCACAGTGGGGCACATATAGTGAGGACTTTCTGAAGGGCAGGTTAATAGCAGGTTCAGAGACCAGCGAGTTAGTCTGAGGATTAACTGCCTGGAAGGGCAGAGCGGGGAGCAGGACCTGGATGGAGAGAGCGCGTGCACAGGTGGGAGGTGTGGCTCCTCAGAGGCAGGTTCGCCTGTAGCAGGTGTTACCCCGGAGGCTGCCAATAACCTGGGAGTAACCTGCGGAGACCCCACCCCAGCTGCTCAGGCAGAAAAGGCACTTGTTTTGTTTTGTTTTGTTTTGTTTTTAGAAAAGGCACATTTTTAAAAAGCTCCACAGGTGATTCTGAGGCCTGGCTAGAGTCTTACCCAGTTGAGTCAATGTTAACATGCAGGTGTGAGTGTGGCCATGTGCGTAACACATGTGCGTGTCACAGGCTCCCTCCCCTCCCCAGGCCGGCACATCTAGCGGGTCCTGGAGCTGTGACACGGTAAGTGGCCCTGGCTGGGCGGAAGCAGAGGACCCGGGGCTCACCTGACATTCTAAAGGGCATGAAGATCTTCTCATTGGTGTCCGGGTGTAGAATAGCCTGGCAAGAGCAAGGAACAGAGCACCGGTGACGGTGGGAGAGGGAGGGGGCACAGGGAGAGGAAGGGAAGGAGGCGGGAAAGGAGAGTCCCCCCCTCCCCCCAGGATGACTCCGATGGCCAGTGGCTATGTCCTGCCTTCTGGCCAGGCAGTCCTTTCCCACCATTGGGGCAAGAGGAAGCTAACACACAGCCCCAATCAGCACAGATCCTCTAACTAATGCTCCAAGCTGAACACAGGGAGGGCAGGACTGTGTTTACCTCTCGGGCCCCCTGAACCCCTGTGCCTGGCACACAGTAGGCCTGTAATGAGGACTGTGGGGAAGGCATCACAGGGAAGGAGCGTAGGGGCCCAGGGGAAGGTGCATCAGTCTTCAAAAACTCAGGCCCTGGGTACTTGCTTTGGGAAAAGGCGAGGAACTAGGCGGAGGGGAGAAGATGGGCCCACAACGAAAGGATCCCTGGGACAGGTGGGGGCAGGGTCCAGGAGAGGGGAGGGGAGGGGAGGGGAGGAAAAGAAGCCAAAATTGGATTACCTGCTTGATTTTCTGTGCACTCCAGAGCTAGAAGGAAGGAAGGGGGGTGGGGAGGGGAAAAAAATTAAAGCACATATCCCTTTAAGGCAGCGGTTCTCAACCTGTGGGTCGCGACCCCTTTGGCGGTCAAACAACCCTTCCACAGGGGTCGCCTAAGACCATCCTGCATATCAGATATTTACATGACGATTCATAACAGTAGCAACATTACAGTTACGAAGTAGCAACGAAAATAATTTTATGGTTGGGGGTCACCATAACATGAGGAACTGTATTTAAAGGGCCAGAAGGTTGAGAACCACTGCTTTAAGGTCTCAAAGTCACATTTCTAACCAAGACATCTAGCTGCAAAGGGCTTAAGAGGATCAGACTGTACTGGTCCCCCCAGGTCTGGCAGCTACTCTGAGGGTGTGGCGTCAGGGACCCCAGAACAGCAGGGCGAGGGGATCGCACACAGATCATTTAAACCAGTGGTTCTCAACCTTCTGGCCCTTTAAATACAGTTCCTCCTGTTGTGACCCAACCATAAAATTATTTTCGTTGCTACTTCATAACTGTGATGTTGCTACTGTTATGAATCGTCATGTAAATATCTGATATGCAGGATGGTCTTAGGCGACCCCTGTGAAAGGGTCCTTCGACCACCAAAGGGGTCGCGACCCAGAGGTTGAGAACCGCTGATTTAAACGAAGGGTTCTCAACCCTGGCTGCTGTAAGGTTGCTTTAAGAATTCTCCCAGTGTTTTTCTAAAGCTTCCTAGTAGGGCCAGGTAAAAAGCCTGATTTAAATGAAGATCCTTCAACTGTCCCCAGAATCGGTAGAGGCAGCCTCACATGACTTTTTCCGAGCGAGGCAGACTGCCGGGGTTCCCCGGTTTGCCACTTCCACCTCTGAGCCCCAATTTCCTCTTCTGTAAAATGGGAATAATAGCTGTGCCTCTAATGTTTTTGAAAAAACCGATGCCAAGTTCTTGGAGCAGCACTGGGCACATAGTAAGTGCCCTTTAACGGCTTGCTGTTGTAGGTATTATTATTCCTATTGTTGTTATTATAAAAAGGCGGTAAGGAGAAGAAAGTTGCTTTCAAATGAGTGGAAAAGTTGTCTCTCTCCAGCACCAGCATGTGGCACAGGCTGGAGAAACAGAACAATCTGTCAATTCCTTCAAATGATATAAATACTGCCTTTCATTGAATCTAAGACATCGTTAATCCGAAGACATTATTATGTGCCGCTAAGTAAGAAAACAATGACATAATGCCAAGACCACCATCAATAAAAAGACTCATCCCATTTAAGACATGTTAAAATGTGATAAAATGGGCCTGTTAGAAGTAAGCACACCCGGTAAATAAACATTTACATTGTGGCAAACCAAGGGCCGGCGCACTTTTAATGGAGCAAAAAGGGTAGGAGGTGAGAGGTAAGGTGCGGCCAGGAGTGGTGTTTAGTTTTGTAACAGAACAGTTCACTTATGCTTCCTTTACATGGCAGTGTTGTTTGCCTGGAACATAAATTAAGTTGCAGAAGGCTACTGGGTAGCAAAAATAGAAGTTATAAAATCGATATATTAAAGCTTATGCATTATACTCACAGCAGAGTCCTCAAGCCTTAATTCACAGCCTAATTACTCTTATTTTAGATACATTTCAAACATGTTTGATTGTCTGCTATTCCAGGAAGATTGAAGGCAGTAGAGTTTTGAAAAATAATAATTGCGGAACAGAAGGGACTGAAGAGAGAAAAACCAAATGCAAAATCAGTGTCAGCCAAAGGAGGTAAGTGAGAGCATACAGCAGAGATGAAAGAAAAAAAATAAAGATAAAAGGCTGACCCTCTTTTGCCTTCCTGAAGTGCAGCCCCAAGTCCCAAGGCCATTTTAGGTGTGAACCTTTCAGCACCGTCCTGCATCTCCCACAGCGCGGGCCACACAGAAAATCTAAAGCTATTCTAAAATTAAAATTTTATTAAAAAAAAAAAAACCCTCAAAATTTCTTCGTACAGTTCTTTGGAAAAAATTCCCCATGATTCTGAGGAAGAGCCTGGGCAGATAACACTGGCCTAAAACATCAGAGGACAGTGTAAAGGGCCGGTGTTAGAACCAGGCAGGCCTGTGTTCAAATCACTTACTGGAGGCGTGCCCCTGGGCTCATTACATCGCCTTCATGCCTCAGTTTCTCCATCAGTGAAATGGGCTCTTGTGAAGGTGGAGCGGAGGCTGGATGCTCCTGGGCAGTTTGAGCTTCCCTTCAGGCAGACAGCTAAGCGTACACTTCCCAGCTTCCCCCACCGTTGGGGGGGCCACCCACGTGACCTGGTGCTGGCTGATGGCCTGTGACGTTTGCCACGTCCAGGCCTGGCCCCAAGCCTCCCACAGAGAATCCAGGGGAGGACGGTGAGGCCCTGGAAGATGGTAAAACCATGAAGGGGAAGGAGCTGGGTCCCTGGACAATGTCATGCGCCAAGTCCCTGAGCTGCGCTGGACTCTGACATGAGTGAGAAATGGACCGTACTGTATAAGCCCCTGAACTCTGGGGCCTGTGTGTTACAGCACTTGGCTTACCCTGACTCACACAGAGGTTTAAATGAGATACACATATCTACACTGCTCGGCCCATAGGACATGCTCCATAAACACCTAAAACAGAGGGACAGTCATTGAAATGAGCAACATGTTTAATGACTTAATTAATTTTAAAGTAACTTCACATCTATTGTCTTATGCCTGCAACATGCCTGTGAGGTGGGTAGGTTCTTTTCAGACAACGTAATTCATCTCAGAGACTAAGGAACGCAGCCCCGGGTCCCTGGTGGCTGGATGGACATGGGCACCCAGGCCTCCTGGCCTCCAGGCTCGTGTCCTCCCTCTCTCCAGGGCCCTGGAGGAGATGACGTCTGGTCTGGCCAGCGTGACTGCCAGGCCCGAGGCGTGAGAGGAGGAAGAGAACTGGCTGACATCATCCTGAGGGCGCAGAGCCTCCTGGCAGCTGATGCTCCTCCCGCCGAAGTCCCGCCAAGCAGCACCGGTAACCCATGGCGACATCCGTGTCCCTCAGGCTCAGGAACTGTCCTTCATCTCCACCCAGGGGCAGCGATGGAGAGTCAGGCAGGTGCTGGCTTAGTGGCAAAGGCAGAAGTCCAGCAGGGCTGTCAGCAGGCAAGGCCAGGAACCCAGAGCTCACAGGCCTGTCCCTTCCTCCCTCCCCTGAAGTGACACCACCACACACGTGACCTGGGCAGGCTAGTGGCACCGATATGGGCCGTGGTAAGTCTCACACGATAGATCATTCCATGCTTTCTATTTTGCTGAGCACTTTCCCACAAAAGCACTGAGATCTGAACCCAAGCTGTGTGGTTCCAGGGGCCCCGCTCTTAATCCCCACATCCCCCTGATTCTAACGCTAGCACGACAGTGCACACCGTTCTGCCCTCGGCGCATCTAAAATACTGTGGAGCCCGGCTGGCGTGGCTCAGTGGCTGAGCATCGACCTATGAAACAGGATTCCTGGTCAGGGTACATGCCTGGCTTGCTGGCTCGATCCCCAGCAGGGGATGTGCAGGAGGTAGCTGGTCAATGATTCTCTCTCCCTCTCCCTTCCTCTCTGAAATTAAAAAAATAAATAAAAAAATATATACACACATATATATTTATTTTTAGAAAATAAATAAATAAAATATTGTGGAGACCTTCCCACATCAGAGCACAGAGAGCACTTCATTTTTCCTAACAGAAACCTTGAATGAATGCATTGTGTATTCTACTGTGCCCTATGAGTGGACTTTTAGCCTATTTTCAATCTTTCTTATTGCGGTAAAATATACATAATGTGAAACTTACCATTTTAGCCACTTTAAAGTGGCAGCTCGACGGCGTTAGGTGCATTCACACTATTGTACACCATCACCAGCATCCATCTCCAGAACTTCTTCATCTTTCCCAACTGAACTCTGTACCCAGTGAGTACCAACCCCCCCCCCCCTGCCCCCACCCCGGCCCCGTCCTCCTAACCCAACTCCTGGCAGCCACCATCTCTCTGTCTCTGTGAATTTGATCGCTCAAGATGTTCCCTACCCGTGGGATCATACGATGTTTGTCCTTTGTGTCTGTCCCATCTTTCACTGTGACAGCCATGCTGTGGAGGATTTCCCTGGAGTTGTCACTATTATATCATTAGCATTTTAAGAGAAAGGATAAATGTGCTCAGATATTTCTGCAGGATACAGGTGAACTAATGGTTACTCTAGGGAGAGGCAGGGGGCAACTGGGGGGCAGGGGAAGGGAAACTTGTTTTTTAGTCTCTGTTTTTTACATCTTTAGAATGCGGTAGCTTGTTCATCTGTTACTTATTCAAAAAAAGAATTGTTAAGAAATGTTAAGCCCTAACCGGTTTGGCTCAGTGGATAGAGCGTCGGCCTGCAAGCTCAAGGGTCCCAGGTTCAATTCCAGTCAAGGGCATGTACCTTGGTTGCGGGCACATCCCCAGTCAGGGGTGTGCAGGAGGCAGCTGATCGATGTTCCCCTCTCATCGATGTTTCTAACTCTCTATCCCTCTCCCTTCCTCTCTGTAAAAAATCAATAAAATATATTTTTTTTTTTTAAAAAAAAAGAAATGTTAAGAGCAACCGTGAAAAAATAGATATAGGGTACACAACACCTAAGCTCTTTATCGACCTCTATGGCACAAACTGTTTATTGTCCGACAAAAATCTATGTTCCCTTCTTCTGTAGTAATAGGACAGTGGTGGGCAGGGAGCCGACCTGCTGCACTGCATTTCCCAGCCTCCTTTGCAGGGCAGGTGGCTGAATTGCTGTATTATATCTCCCAGCTTCCTTTGCAATTAAGCTTATCCACGTGACTGAGTCCCCCAGTGGCACTGGATGGGAAGTGAGATGTGCTTTTCCCTAACCAGGGGCTCCCATTCCATGCTTTCTGCCCCCCTCCTGTGAGCCGGAGCCAGGATGTGGCTGCAGCCCAGCCTGAACCATGCAGAGGACACCCCAAGGAGATGGTGGAGAAGCATGATGGAAGGAGCCTGGGGCCCTGAGCGATCCCGTGGAGCAGAGCCACCTGCCCACCGGGACCTTGACCTGTCACATGGGCGAGAAAGAAACTTCTGTGTTGTTTGAGCTGGTCCTTTTGGGATCTTTTTGTTAGAGCAGTTAGTATAACCCTAACTAAGATAACCGATGTGGGGTTAGAGGAAACTGCCTCCCATGATAACAGATACGCATTTCCCAAAGTGGGAGGAAGAAATCAAAGCTAAGATAGTGCTTGAGGCTCTTCTTGTGACGTTCGGCAATGCTCCCGCCTCAGGGGGCTCTGCGGGGAGGTGGGAGGGACCTCTCCCCTTTAAACTAAAATTCCTGGCCGTGACCTGAATGAGCAGGCTCACCCCATCTCCAGCCTGTAGCAACACTAGCCAGGCTCACAGATTTTGGCCCTGACTCAGCCACTAACTTACATGGCCTTCCTGTGCAAGTCACCACACACCTTCCAGTGGTCCTCAACCTTCCTAATGCCGCGACCCTTTAATACAGCTCCTCATGTTGTGGTGACCCCCAATTTCATTGTGACAAACTGAACATAATTGAAGCATGGTGATTCATCACAAAAACAATATGTAATTATATATGTGTTTTCTGATGGTCTTAGGCGACCCCTGTGAAAGGGCCATTTGACCCCCAAAGGGGTCGCGACCCACAGGTTGAGAACCGCTGCCTTAGACTTACAGGGTGTTTCAATTAATCAGGCAGGAGAAGGGGCAGGAAGCAAGCCTCTCCAGGGCCCGTTCCTGTCTGAGGATGCCAGACGCCGTTTATAGAGCGAGCAGGACAAGGGCTTGGGTCTGACGCCCAGGCCTGGGCTTTTCCCTGGGACCTGCGGGACCCATGAGTCGGATGCCGGATGCAGAAATAGCAGCAGGAATCGCCCACAAGCCAAGAGCTGGTCACTAGCTTGTAGTTTCATGAGCCAGTCCTGCAACCAGGTGACAGATGGAATGTGAAGCATTGAACGTGAGTCCAAAAGAGATATCGTGGATGGTCCCTCCACACTGAGAATCTAGGACGGGGAGCCCCCGGCGTCTTCTCGGCAGCCCGCGGAAGCAGCTCCCCTCTAAGCTATAACTCCTGGGCGTGACCAGTCTCCTTTGGGCTCAGCCCATTTCCCTCGGTGCCCATGGCCGAAGGTAAAAATGCGCAGCCCTGACCCTTTGGAACTGACGGGCTGCAGCAACAGCCCCTGTGGTTCTGAGAATTTGGACCCGGCTTGATTTTTAACTTGGAGGGTGAGGACAGAGGGGGGTGGAAGCCGTCTTGGTAAGAGGTTGCTAGAACAATGCAGACGTTTGCTGGTTTCAGAAACGGCCTGAGTCTGAGCTGAGCTGCCACCTGAACCTCCCCGTGTAATAATAGGTTGAGAGGTTGAAACCAAGGAGGGGCAGAGGGCAGGCAGGCCCCTAACAAGCCTCCTAGGGGCAGAGCAGGGCATGTCCCCAGCACCAGACCCCGGACCCCAGATGGAGGCACTGACTGCCCAGGCCCCACCCCCAGTTTGCTTGCTCCCCTTCCCCTCTGCCTCCTTCCAAGCTGCTTCTTCAAGCCTCTGAAGGCAGCAAAGACGAAGCCTATTTAAAACAGCTCCAGACGGTAATTAAACGGAGCCTGAAGGGGATCCTTCTGCAAAGCAAAGGCTGCTTCCATAAACTAACATTTTAAAGATCTTCCTAACTTATCGTTTGGGCCAATCCCATTATTCCTTACCATTAATTCTGTTGCCATGGTTACTCCCAGGTACTATGTACCTACGCCAGTCTATGTGGGGTGCAGCTACCCCCAGTTCTACAGAATTGCGAAAGGAGGAGGAACGTTCCCCTGGCTCCGCAGCTTGGCCCACAGCTGCAGCCCGAGTTCCCCACACAGGCATGGGCCGCAGAGTCACACCTGGATTTGAATTCCAGATTCCCCACGTGCTGGCCATGCAATTTGGGGCAACTTACTCAATCTTTTTCAGCCTCCATTTCCTCATTTGTAATGTGGGGATGTGAATACTTATTTTCAAGGATATTGCAAAGATTAAGGAAAATTCATTTGTTCAACGTATACTTATTGAGCAGCCATTATGTGCTGGGTACTGATCTAGGTAATTAAAAACACATCGGTGAACAAAAAAGATTAAAAAATATCTGCTTTCATAGAGTTTAATGCTAGTGCCAACAGACGGTAAGTAATAAAAATAATAAGTATGCGAATTCTCTGATAGCTGAGAAGACTGGGTGCATTAGGACACATGAGAAAGTAGAACAGGGTGTGCACGGGCAGTGCGGATGGATTTTTTATTTTTAAATTATTGTAATGGCGCCCACACAAAAGGAGAAGGTGAAGGATGGGGAACATGGAGGGGACACGGAGCGTGATGACATGGCCAGGGCCACAGCTTCTTGCATGGGGAAGAGGGATGAAGAGAAAGGCCAGGCTGGAGCTGAGGTGGAAGAGGGAAGAGGGACACACTGGGCTGCATTCCCTCCACCCTCCTGAAGCACCTCTGGTACCTGGATCCCCCTTCCACCCTGGCCCCCTAAGATGCCACCTCTTGTCCTGCTTCTGGCCCTAGTGGCTACTTGAAAAGACTATTTTCCCCTGACAGTCTTAAAAAGGATGGTGTTTAGGCCCTGACAATGGTGAGGTGGTGAGGGTAGTTCTCCTTGAGGGGACATTGGAGAAAATACTCGAAGGAGGGAGTGATCCATGCAGATACCCGGTAGGAGAGACTGTTCCGGCAGACAGGACAGCCAGCCAAACACCCTACAGTGCCCTGGACTGCCCCACAACGAAGAATTATCCGGCCCCAGAGGCCAATTATGCCGAGGCTGAGGAGCCCTGGAGCAGAGGAACAAGCGATGTCTGTTTTCACAGACGGCTCTGACTGCTGTCTGGTCCCAGAGGGGCCCAGGGAGAGTGGGGGACCACCCAGGAGGCCACGGCAGGGACCCAGCCAGAGACGCAGCCACCGTCTCCAGCACTACACCCAGCACATTATGCAAAGGCTCCAACTAGTACTGATCACCTGCCTGTTCTGTGCCGACTGGAAGGGCCAGCCCGGGCCAGCCCCCAGGGGCAGGGTGCTGATCAGCATCCCAGAAGCTTGAGGCCAGGGGTCAGGGTCAGGGGCTGGAGGTCAGCCAAGCCTTCCTTTCCACCAGCTGCTGACAAACCTACCAACACCCAGAGAAGATGTGGGGCACAAGTATTTTCACTCGGTATTTTCTCTGCTATTTTCAGCAAAGCCCAGACACCCTGACCCTTTCCTCTCTGCCAGAGGAGCCTTGCAGGGTCTGGTAGGTCCCAGCTGCCTTGGTCGGTTACAGGCAGAAGTCCATCCTGCACAGGGCCTCCAAGCGGGTGATTCGTTCTGCTGGGTGCAGAGCCAGCACTTAATAAAGGTGGCTGGTTCCCAGCCCCTGAGGAACATGGGATGAGAGACAAGCACCACCACGCAGAAGCCGGCAACGGCTCCAGAGACCTGCTCACCCCTCCTGGCCACTCCAGCAGCTTCACGCGGGGTTCCTGCCCCATTCACCTGGCACCCACCAGAATGCTCCCCCACCATGCGCTGTCATGCTGCTCCCTTGCTCAACTGGACACACTGAGTATCTCTCGGCCTGAAGTTACAAAACAGATTCTCACACTCTGCCCTGTCACTTCCCAACTTCCTCTCCAACGATCTCTCTAATCCCATCTTTTCTCCCTGTTTCTCCCTCTCTGCCTCTCTCTGCCCCTCTCTCCCTCTCCCTCTCCCTCTCTCTCTCTCCCTCTCTCTCTCTCTCTCTCTCTCTCTCTCTCTCTCCTCTACTTCTCAGATTTTGTCTGACTTACAGGGAACCTCCCACTGCACTGGGTCTCTCTATTCTACGCTCCATCTACCCTCAGGGCCCACCTGTACTCCTCCTCCACGGAGCCTTTCCAATCACCAGCATGTTCCGGATTCTCTCGCCGATGAACGTCTCCCTACCATAGCATTAGCTCCACGCGGCTCAGCCAGCAGCCTGGCCGGGAGCCACCCACTTGTGTGGTGGCCTCACCTGTGCTGGGAGCTGGAACCAGGGCATGTGTCAGTCTCCCCCTCGGTGCCCGGCTACCTTTTGCATATTGGACAACCAGCAGATGCCCAGACCACACAGGTTTAACTGGGCTGCCAGGCCCTCACAAGCTCCTCTGACACAACCCCCTTCACTCCTCTGCCCCATGTTTGTGTACACTATTCTGCTCCACAGAGAGCCTTCCCTTCCAAAGCCACTGCAGACAGTGGGAGAGACAGGCATTGGGCCTCCCAGGCCCAGTGTCAGATCCCTGTCCTGCCACAGACTGGCTGTGTGACCTCAAGTAAGTAATTCAACCTCTCTGAGCCTCCGTTTTCTTGCCTGCAAAATGGAGTTAATATAGGTACCCACCAAGCAGGGTTCCTGTAAAGACTAATGGAGGTAATAGATGTCAAGTGCTAGTACTTGACATGGTGCCTAGCACTTGGTTGGCACGCAGTGAGTGTTGGCTCATTACCATGGTGGTGGTGGTAGGGGGGATGTCCTTCCATATTTAACCACACCCATCTGCATCCATGTCAAACCACCCAGCACATAAAGTGCACACAGCAGGGCCGTGCCCCACAAACCTCACTGCCTGTACTTACGTTGTCGCTCTCATCTATGGCTTCGTTGTTTAAGTGATAGCTACAGTCCTTATTAGGGCTCCTGGCATACCAAATTTCCACCTGTTAAGCCCAAAGGGTAAATTATAATTATTTTTATCCCCAGGACTAATTATTCATGGTGTAGCAAACTTTTAACAAGTTAACAGTCACCCTGGCCGGGTAGCTCAATTGGTTGGAGTGACATCCCATACACCAAAAGGTTGTGGGTTCGATTCCCGGTCGGCACACATACCTAGGTTGCTGGTTTGATTCTGGTCCAGGCACGTACGGAAAGCAACTGATCACTGTTTCTCTCATATCCATGTTTCTCTCTCTCTCTCTCTCTTTCCCTTCCTCTCTCTCTAAAATCACTTTTAAAAAACACACTCATATATACTCAGGTGAGGATTAAAAAAAACAAGTTTACAGTCTTGGGAGGAGATACCAACCCTCACTAACAGACAACCAAGGTAAGGCCCATCGGGTGCGAACAAACCGTCCATCTACCAGGGTATGCCCACTGGTAAGATGCTGTAACTGGAGGGCAGATTACATAACAAGCTGGCACGCAGGTGCCCAGTGCTGTCCGTGCCATCAGGACAGGCCCGCAGGTATCAGGACATAGGCACAGGCTTCTGACCCTCACGCCGGCAGAAGGACATCAGAGCAGGCCCAGTGCCTGGGAGCAGATGAGGCCACTGTCCAGACTGAGATGAAGAACCACCTGGGCCTCTCAGAGGCCACAGAAGTGACCCTTGAGCAGGGCCAGCCAGGACCAGGAACAGGACTGTCCTTCATCCCAGATTGCTGAGGTTTGCCCAAATCCTGAGCTGAAATGTCATCACCTGTCCCCTCCATTCCTGTGTCTATAGAGGCCAGAGGCAAGTATGGCTTTGCAAACGGAGGTCCAGGGAGGGCTGCCCCAGAGCCCAGTCCCGATGCCCTGGGAGGATGGGAAGGAAGGGAGAGGGAGGATCTGCTTATTGGGGGCAGGTCCACCAGTGGAGCGCTGGGCCAGCGAGCCAGCAGAGGGACACTGCAGGCCTCACCGACATGAGCCAGAAAGGGAAGCAAAGCCGGTGCCAGAAGCCCCCGCCTCCCCTGCCCCATCCCTGGAGGTACATGGAGGCTTTCAGGACAGAAAACAAGGAGGCCCAGGACTGGAGAGGAGCTGCCAGGACATGCCACCAGGCTCCCCGGGACCCATGGCCGGAAAGAAGTTCTGGGCTAGGAATGAGGAGATGGAGGCCTGCCCTCCCTGCTGACTGCAGCCCCCAACTCAGCTCAGATGCCTGAGGTTGCCCCGCCCAGCCAAGCACTGCACCGTCTCGGCCACCCTCACAGCCCTGCACAAGGACACCTGGCCAAGGTGCTGCGTCCGCCATGCACATGCCCTTCGGAGCTGGGCCGGTGGAGCACATCCGCCACTTCCTCAGGCGCTGCTCTCCCCGTGTTCACCGTGTGCTCCCTTATCTGCACTGCTTCCTATCGGCGCCTTCTCTCCACCGCCCCTTCTCATCCCCCAACCCCCGGACAGAAATCTCTTCCAGAAGCCCGTCTGGGTCCCTCCTTCCTCTGCTCTCCCACAGTATCGTGTTTTCACTGTTGTTGCCTAGATTCTGGGGAGTCCATGAAGCAAGACCCTGCTCCAGCATCTTCCCTGGTCTGTCCCCCAGGCCCTGGCACCAAGCCTGACCTGTAGGTGCTCCCTAAAGACGCACTGAAGTGCACTGGAATGGGAGGGCTGATGGCCAAGCCGCCTGCCCCCGGGACACCCTGCCAGGCACTGGTGTGTCGGGTGGCAGCACGGAGCCTCAGCGTGGGCTTTGCGCCTGAAGGTGTTAGAGGAAGGAGGGGCAGTGCGCACATCATTAGCAAAATAACGGAAGAGGAGACAGCAGCAGAGGAGGGACAGCAACATGTGTTTGGATGGAAGCTGAGTAGAGTTTCAGTAACTGACCCAGCAGAGAGGAGGAATACATCCCCTTAATGCCTGAAGAGGGCATGCCTAAGGAGCCAGCCATCACCCCAAAGCTAAGAACTCAAAGGGACCAGGGGCCACAGGAAAAAGGGGCTAATCACAAGGATCGATCGAAAGTCTGTCCTCAAAGCTGTAATAACCCAGACCTTCGCCGCACAGCAAGGTGACTCTTACCACCCCCACCTGCATCCCTAGCAGATGCTGAAGGCTACCAGCCTTCTGGAGAAACTGAAGTATAGTGACTCCAAAGTTGGGGACACTAGCACAGTGGAAGGTGGGAGTAGGTGAGGCTTAATGCAGGAAGATTAGTGGAAGTCTGCAGAGAGTTTTGGGACCCCAGCCTCCTTCCCTTCCGTGGCTCTCAGAATTTGGAGTCATGAGATAACACTGTATTCACAAAACAGGAAGAGGATTCTATTAAAAAATAAATAAATAGCCCAGCCGGCGTGGCTCAGTGGTTGAGCATCGACCTATGAACTCAGAGGTCACAGTTCGATTCCCGTTCAGGGCACATGCCTGGGTTGCGGGCACGATCCCCAGTGGAGGACGTGCGGGAGGCAGCAGATTGATGAGTCTCTCTCATCATTGATGTTTCTATCTCTCTCTCCCTCTCCCTTCCTCTCTGAAATAAAAAAATATATATATCTATAAATAAATAAATAAAACCAGTCAAAGAGCTCACAGAAATTGAATTCTGAGTGTTTATCTAAGATGTGAATATTTGCTGATAGGAGTTTCAGAATGAGAAGAAATTATTAAATAAACAGGCTGAGAAAATTTGCCAGAACTGAAAGAGAGGAGTATTCAGACTGAAAGGAGTCACCAAGAATCCTGAATCATGAATTTTAAAAAAGAGGCACTGTGGAATTTCAGAAATAAATTGTATAGATAAAGAGAAGGCCCTAAACATCCCAAGGAGTGAAAAGAGGTCACTTGCAAAGAATCGGGAATAAAACAGCATGGATTTTTCAACCGCTATCCTGGAAGCTGGAAGACAACTAAGTAATGTCTTCAAAATTCTGAAGGAGAATGATTGTCATACTAGAATTTTCTCCTCAGCCAAACTGTCAATTAAGGCTGAGTGCAGAGTCACAATTTTTCAGAAATAAAAGTACTCAAAATTTTCTTCCCATTTAATTTTTTTTCCAGAAAGCTACTGGAAGAGTTATTCCACCAAAATGGAAGTGTACAAACACCAAAAGGAAGGCCTGGAGCTGGAGGGGGGTGGGCCCCAGGAAGGACATGTCCAAGGGAAAAACAGAACTGGAGAGCTGGAGTCTTCAGGATTGAAAGGAGGCACTGAACATCCCCCTAGAGGGTGTAGTGAGAATTAGAGATGGGACAAAGAAAACTATGCTTATAAGGAAAAAAGAGGCAACCATTAACTGCAGATAAAACATAAAGTTTAAAAACAGAAAACCCAGTCATGATACAACCAACTTGACTCTACAGTAAATGTTATTTATAATGATGTGAAATAAAATTATGATGTGAATTCTCAACAGCCATAGACCCCCAAACCATGATAACTATCTTGGGATGATGAGAAGAGTTGGGGAGAGAAGCATGTTTATGGGGTTGGATATAAGAGCTGGATTCTCAACTACCATAACAGATAACACAAAAGAATTAGTTGAGAAATAGCAGTATAGATAAACATGTAAGTTTGAAATATAGATTTCTATCTGAAGAGACAGGTAAAAGTATTTGCTTCTGGGGAAAAGGAATGGGAACTGAAGGGGGATGATGGGCAGCATACTATTTTTCCTTACAAATGTTTTAGTACTATTTGACTTTTTGAACTATACACACACATTACTTTTAAAAAATGTGAAATTAATTTTTTAAGTTTTTGAAATAAAGTTTATGAATAAAAAAAATGACTTCAATACATTAACTATCATTCTCTGTATCATTAAAGTTGCCTTATACTACGTCCCTCAACTCCTCCCCCAAACAAAACACAACCATCAATATTTCAATTAGCTCTAGTTCAAGTTCCTACATACTATTAAAAAAATTAGGGGGACAGTGGTAGAAAAGCAGGGACATCTGTAATACTTCCAACAATAAAGATAAATTAAAATTAAAAAAATTACAGTGTCCTAGCCTAATCCCCACCATCCGCACCCCTTTCCCACCCTCAACTTGAACTTTTGGGGAGTAGTATGCTGGTAAGTAATTACTAATCAATTCTTAGGGGGAAAGAGTCCTAATTTATAGCATTTGCCAATTTCTGTGGTGTAAGTATTGCCATCGTGGCTGATTTCAAGCTATCACCATGATGTCACTGACTGTGGAAGTGGGAAGAGGCACACACGTCAGCTCCAGCAAACCACTGCCTTTGGGCCTCTCTAGCCTCACCAGCCACCATGCTTCCCACCAGACTCAGGGTGCTGGCGAGACCTGAGTATGTCCTCCAAAAGCCAGAGACCCACAGGGGTATGTAGTCGCAGTGGAAGTAGGTACTGAAGGAAAAAGGAGTGGTCTGGCTGCAGGGAAAGGTTGGGAATTTATGACTTCCCTGCTTCCCCACCTCCACCAGAGTTACCTGTTCATTGGTGACCCCGGGGCGCAGAGTCCCATGCTTATAGTCCTCCAGCAGCTGCACGGCCTCTCGGAGACGTCTCTGCAGGGAAGAGAGAGCGGACATTGAGGGGCACAGACCCAGGGCTCCAGAAACTCTTTCCCATTACGGAATGCATCTGTGTTGATCGAGTACTGACAATATCACGGTGTACCAGGCCTGCCCTCCAGTTCAGCGGGCACACGCTGCCCAACAAGGATGGATACAACCTAAACGTCCTTTCATAGGAAAATGGCCAAATGGCAGTGCTAGCATATACTATGAAACGTTATTCGGCAGTTTAAAAAGCGAAGTAGATCTACATGCGATTCTATGGCCATAACTCCAAGATATTTTTTGAGTGAGAAAGCGAACTGCAGAGCCATATGATACCATGCATTGTACCAAACAAAACACACACACACACACACACACACACACACACACACACACAGAAAACAGTATTTTCTATGGGAATATTTATGTGTGTAAATGCATCCAAAAAAGCTCTAGATGAGACCACCCCAAACTGGTGACAAGTGTTATCTTGGGGTGGGAGGAAAGGGCCCGACTTGGCAAGGAGTGTCATAAGGAACTTTAATCTTAATTGCAATACTGAAAGTTTTTATAAAGAAAACATATTTATGTATTACTGCTATAATTTCTTTTCAAGATTTTAAAAACACTAGCAGAGATTTACATACTAAAGGGCATATGGCTACAGTAACTGATGGGGAAAGAGAGAAAATAAAAGAGGATAAGAATTGCATGATTTTTAAAATCTTAAAAGCTAAAGAGACAGCAACCCTGATAGATGGCCACCTCTGTCCACCAAAACATCTGTATAAGTATAATCACAGGAGCACTATTTAAATAGCCCAAAACTGCCGAAACCGGTTTGGCTCAGTAGAGTGTCGGCCTGCAGACTGAAAGGTCCCGGGTTTGATTCCGGTCAGGGGCATGTGCCTTGGTTGCGGGCACATCCCCAGTGGGAGATGTGCGGGAGGCGGCTGATCGATGTTTCTCTCTCATCGATGTTTCTAACTCTCTATTTCTCTCCCTTCCTCTCTGTAAAAAATCAATAAAATATATTAAAAAAAATAAAAATAAATAGCCCAAAACTATAAAAAATTCAAATGTCAATAATAGACTGAATAAACTAAATTGTAGTCTATGTACACAGTGAAATATTATACAACAAAAAAAGCAAATTACAAATATATATTACAACGTGGATGAATCTGACAAACTTAATATAGCCAAATGTGTTTTCCAAAAATGGCTACCCCCATATCTCCCATTCCCCATGCTCTTCTAGAACCTTCTCACATCCTCTATGCCCCCGAACCTTGATCCAGGAAAGATTTTCATGGCTGCCTCAACAAATAGAGTTTGAGGTTAGGCCATAAAAATGCCTTGCACCTCCACCTTGTTTTCTTGGGATGGTTGCTCTCTTGGAACTCAGCTGCCATATTGTAAGGAAGCCCAAGCACCCCATATAGACAACCACATGCAGAGCAACTGAGGGCCTGGCCCACAGCTCCAGCTGAACCACCAGCTGATGGTCAGCAGCACCAGCTTGCTCACCATGCAAGTGAGTCACCTTGGAAAGGACCTTCCGTCCCCCTGTCACGCTGCCCAGCTGATGCTGCATGGAGCAGAGACAAACCATCCCCTCTTAGCCCTGCCCAAATTGAGGATCGGTGAGCAAAATAATTGACTGTTGTTGTTTTAGCCACTATATTTTGGGGGTGATGCTTTACATAGCAATGGACAGCTAATATGCATGAGAAGCAAAATAAGTGTGATGCAAATGAGTATAGTGTATAAAGTTTAAAAAAACGTCAAAACTCACCTATGGTGGTGGAGGTCATTAGAGTGTTACCTTTAGGGGATACTGACTTGGAAAGGACATGAGGGAACCCTCCAGGGTAATGGAAATGGAAATGTCTGATCTAAGTGGTGGTTACATGGGTTTAAATATATGTTGAAATCCATTAAGCAATAAACTTAGGATATGTGCATTTTACTGCATGTATGTTGCACCTCAAAAAATTAGTAATAGACAACAGTGATAGAAGGTAGCCTATGTCAAAGTCAGGTGAGGGACCCAGCCACCAGGGATGCCCAGCTTGGGCAAAAAAAATCAAGTGAAGCCACCATTCCCTTCCTTTTTAAAAAAATACATCTTATTGGTTTCAGAGAGGAAGAGAGAGGGGGAGAGAGAGGCATCAATGATGAGAGAGAATCATTGATCTGCTGCCTCCTGCACACCCCCTACTGGAGATGGAGCCTACAACCCAGGCATGTGCCCTGACTAGGAATGGAACCGTGACCTCCTGGTTCATAGGTCAACGCTCATCACTGAGCCACGCTGGCAGTGCACCATTCCCCTTTTGACAGAGGAGGGACAAGGCTGGCCGGAAACCGGAGTGCCGAAACCGCAACATAAGCCCATTCGTTGGTCTAAAGGAGGAGGCAGCACCAGGAAGGGCACCCAGTGGAGCAGACAGCGCGTTTGCTGAGCCAGCTGACAAGGGTGGCCTCACAGGATGAAAAACGGACAGCCACCTCCTGTACTGTAACAATGGGAATGACTGCCCCTCGGGACACCCCGACCCATCAGGCCTGTGTGTGAGGTACCCGAGGCCCGTGCTGGTCTAACCCAGGGCATCAGGGCCAGGAAAACTTGCTGGGGGGCAGCCTGACTGCTGGCAAGTACTGTCCCTGCCCTTTCAAATACATGCACATCAATTCCAAAACTCCAGAGAGCCCGCCCAGAAGCTGTGCTTCCAAACTGGAGATGGCGTTGTGTTTTCAGGGTTCCCCTTTCAGTTAATTCCTGCTGTTTATAGAGAAAATGCCAGGAGAAAACACGCACGCGCGCACACACACACACACACACACACACACACACAGAAAAAGCACAAAAATAATTTTAAATCACCTGTAAACATACCACTGAGATAACTGCCGCAAAAGTAGGGTGATATTCCTTCCAGTCTCATACATTTGTTTTTTGTGTTGATTGCTGTTTTAACTTGTTTAAAGTCATACAGATAGAAAGTGAGCAGTTTGGTCAGACCCTTCCTCTGTCCCCCCACCACCCTCAAAGCCTCCTAGTGCTGCAGCAAGCCCCCCACCCCAAGCCCGCTTCCTCTCTGGGCCGCAGCTTCTGCCCTCAGACAATGAGTGCTCCACTTTCCGCCGCTGAATGGTGAATGGCCCCGTGTTCTCATTATTTTCCCACTCCAGGGATTCTTCCGAGTTCCTATAACAACCTGGCCAGTTTCCATCTCATCTGACACGGTCATCAAAGGGAGGCCTCCTGCCACAAGAATGGGTTCCCAAGAGCTCTCATCTTGGCATGGGGGAGGGAGAACTAAATCCAAAGTTCCTGAAGACAGAGCTGAGAATCCAGGACTGAAGGAAGCTAGAACGTGCTCTTCTGCTTCCGGGCCTTCCTAGCCCTCAGCCAGGCCCCCTGTCAGAGGCGGAAGGCCTCGGGCTCCAGGCTACCCTGGGACAGACAGGTGCCTCGGCCACTTATCTTAGGTCCCTGAGGGCTGGCTGCTCTGGGGCTGGTCTCCCCACAGAGAAGGGGTCCGTTTTCAGGAGACTTGAGAGATTGGAGAGTCAACCCTCCTCTCACGCCTATGCATTGTGGGACTTGGCGGAAAGCCCTGGGCATGTGAGGGGCGGGGAACGCTGGAGGCCAGTGGGAGGGTGAACTTTGCAGAAAGTCTGCTCAAACCAGGAACAGGCAGCCAGGCCCTGAATGCGGACAGGTGAGGAGCCCAGCCGGCTGGAGAGAAGACTGGGGCTCTTCTCCGGGGCCCCCGGGGGCCAGGGGCATGGATGGGCAGGTTGCTGCTTCCCAGACTCCTTCACGGCCTGCCTGCCTCTGGCTCACCTGCCAGAAAGTGTCACTGTGAGGGTGTCTCCTAGTATTTGACAGGGATCAGAAGGTCCCTCGGGAAATGCTGGCACCTGGGAGGCCTGCTCCAGGGGCAGGGAATTTGGACAGAGGAGAATCCTGGCCCCAAATCCCCAGAGGAAGAAGAAAGCAAAGGGACAGGCATGGAGTGTTAGGGTGGTGGACACAGAGGCGGGAGACCAGGCCAGACAGGAATGGGAACAGAGGGACACAGGACGGGAAGGGCACAGAAAGGAAAGCTGGGCAGTCATCAGGAGGAAAACTCATCTTTTTAGGGGGGCAGAGAGGGTAGCCTAGCATACCCCCAAACTCAATGCAGACTGAGTATAATCCCTGCATGGTTAAGGGAAGATGGCAAACTGATATAAATATTTAACGTAGAATAATATCTAATATATTAAATAGATGATGGAAGTGACAGCATCTGGCCAGGATGTGAGAAAAGCCCAGAAATATCTCACCCTCCTTTGGGTAAAGGGCCCCTCCATTCTCCAGTTGGTACCTCCATGTTCCCACCTCCTGACTTTGCCCATACTATTCACTTCACCACGACACCCTTCCTCCCCAAGTCCGTCACCAACCCCCTCCATCCTTCCAGGCTCACTTCTCCAGGAATCTTCCAGAAACGTCCCCTCCTGTGAACAGTCAGAGAGCCCTGGGCTTGCCCTCTCTGAGGTGCCTGACCACTTCCTGCCTGTGTGCTTGCATTACCTGTCAGAGATTGCCAAGTGCAGGCAGCAGGGGCCTGGTTTTAGGTATCTGTGTAGAACCACGGGACATGCCCAGCCCAGCCCATCACTAACCCAGGGCCACATATAATGTGCATTTAACAAAAATGCATGACTGAGGCTTCTAGAGGGAGAGGCAAAGGGCATGGTCAGAGTTAGGAATCCAGGCTCTACAGCAGTGGTTCTCAACCTTGGCTGCACATTAGAATCACCTGGGAATCATTTTAAAATCCTGATTTCTGGGCCTCATCTGTCCTGAATATCCTTCTCTTGGGAATTGATTCTAACAAATAAGTTTAGCACAGGTGAAAGTGGCACGCCTGAGACTTTTTTTTTATTTTTTGGGTGGGATCACAGAAGACAGTAACAACCTATCTGTTATACCTATAAGTCTAGTGATAATGGTTATCTATACTCGGAGGATGAGGCCCAGAAATCAGGATTTTAAAACGATTCCCAGGTGATTCTAATGTGCAGCCAAGGTTGAGAACCACTGCTCTACAGTGTCAGACCCATGTCCGCTGAAGGTGATGAGGGTTTACAGATTCCCCCGATTCCAAGAGACCGTGCCCGGCTCACAAAGGACACAAATAAAAACACGCCCTGTGTGTGTGTGTCATAGCACCATGTGGCCACCCCTTCCTGAGAAACTGGGGCCACAGAGGGGAGGGCGTTTCCTTGCTCGGGGTCACAGAGTGGGTGGGTGGCACTGGAAACCCATCCCGTCCCAGTTCTGGGCCATTTCCCCGAGATGTGGGCATGGAAGAACCCCCGTCCTCACCACAGTAACTGAGAGCAGGGCCGTCCCAAAAGGAAACCACAGCAAGGCCTGCATCCTGCCCCCCAACCCAAAGCCGACTCCTACTGGGGCAGGGCCCTGGATAAGAACAGGAAGGTCCTTTTTCACTCTCATTCAAAGCTAAGCCCAGCTTGACATAGAGAAAACGGAGAGCAGGTGTAGAGAAAGGGTACAATTGAAACGCGGGCATCTCAGGCAAAGCTTTGAGAATCCCGAGCTTGCAGAACTGAAAAAATGGAAAAGAAAGAGCAGCGTCAAGTGTCAGGGAGAATGGACTGACAGCGCGGCGGGGTGTGCGTGAGGGAATGGAGCAGGGGTTGCTGGCAGGGGGTGGGGGGAGCAGGTCATGTCACACCGTGTTAACTGCTCAGCATTAATCTGTCTGCTGGTTCTCACCTGGGCCAGTCTTGCATCTGCCAAGTGCAGGGCCGTGCATCCTTACCTTGTCTGCAACCCTGGCTGGATCCAGTCCTATTGTGGCCCCAGGTGGTGGGACTTGTGGGCCAAAGCTAGCGATTTCTGTGCCTGCAGAGAGCCAGGCCCTCCTCTCTCTCATCTTCCCTGGGCTTTCCTAGGCCCCTCCTTGCTCCTTCCCAGCAGCCCGGACACTTGCAGAGCTCTCTGGTGTGGCTCCCACCAGCCACGAGCCACCCTCTGGGAGGCAGGCCCAAGGGGAGAGGAAACCAGGGTCACAAGGGGAGAGGTTCTGCTTCCGGGGCGGCTGACCCCTGGGCGCCTGCAGGGGGCCTGTGTGAGGTAAACCAACATAATCCCGGCAGCATGGCAGGTACTACAACCCTCTAGAACAGTGATGGCGAACCTATGACACTCATTTTTTTGGTTGATTTTTCTTTGTTAAATGGCATGTAAATATATAAAACAAATATCAAAAATATAAGACTTTGCTTTACTATGGTTGCAAATATCAAAAAATTTCAATATGTGACACGGCACCAGAGTTAAGTTAGGGTTTTTCAAAATGCTGACACGCCGAGCTCAAAAGGTTCGCCATCACTGCTCTAGAAAATAAATCTATCCAGCTACCCCATGAACTATAAAAACAACCGTGGCCTCCAGCCTGAATATCCTTCTCTTGGGAATTGATTCTAAAAAATAAATTGAGCACAGGTGAAAGCGGCACGCCTGAGTCTTTTTTTTTTATTTTTTGGGTGGGATCACAGAAGACAGTAACAACCTATCTGTTATACCTATAAGTCTACTGATAATGGTTGTCTATACTGTAAGGCTAAGTTTTAAAAAAAAAAATTATAAAGACTTGGAAATGAATGAAAAAGCAAACAAAAAGTCTATGTTCAATGTAATAAGTATGCCAAAAATGTATGCTGATGGGCAAGAACTTGATATGTATATAGGTACTAACATTTGGGGATTTTTTTAAAATAAAAAATAGTTCCATTAAAGCTGGCCAGTGTGGCTGACTCAGTTGGTTGGGTGTCATCCCATGAACCAAAAGGTTGCCAGTTCAATTTCTGGTCAGGGCACATGCCCAGGGTTGCAAGATGTGGGCTCAGTCCTCTGTAGGGAGCATGCAGGAGGTAGCAATCAATGTTTCACTCTCACACCAATGTTTCTCTCCCTCCCTCTCCCTTCCTTTCTAAGAATCAATAATATATATATATTAAAAATTTCATTAAAAATTTTAAAAATTAGAATATCTAATGCATTTAAATGGCCATCCTCACTCACCGCTAGTGAGAGTATAAACTGATATAATCTTGGTACAGGTTGGTACAATTTACAGGCAATTGGAAACATATTCAAACGCCTTAAAATGCTTTTCGTGCAGAAATTCCGGTTCTAGGAATTTATCCAAAGGAAATAAAGAGGAAAATGAGGAGATTTATGATCAAGGATATTTATTACAACATAATGGCAAAAAAAACTTGAAACTACTCAAATGGTCAACAATAGAGAAAACAACTAAACATGGAATAACTACATGGTAAATTACGTGCAATTGTTAAACACATTTTGAAAACAACATTTAATGACAAGGAAAAATGCTCATGGTATGTTACATGGAAAAAGAATATATATTATGTATACATTTATGTTACGTATACAAATATATCATACGTGATTCTTAATGAGCTACATTTATACATATTTTGTAAACATCCTAATTTTGAACATAAACATACACCAAAATGCTAGATTATTATTTCTGGCAGGTGGGGTAATAAGCAGTTTTTACTTTCTTCTTTAGACTTTCGTATATTTCCCTATATGTAGGGGTTAATACCAGAATCACATCATATCAGGAGGCACAGAGTGTCAGTTTTTTTCATTGTCAGTGATGCTAAGTGTGGTCATCTGGTTAAAGGGGTATCCTCCAACCGCCATAAAGGCACCTTTTCCCCTTTGTAATTGGTAAGTAATCCTTAGGGTGAAACTGCTAAAGAGCACACGAATATCCTGTCCCCAACTGTCTTTGGCTCCACAGAAATAGCGTCCATTAATGATTATACAATGGTTATTCCTTCTATGCTTATTAGCTGACACTCTTCTGCAAAGAGCTTCCCTCTCCCACATTTTTAGTATTACTATGGACTCATGGATTTATTATTATTACTCAGTGTATCATAATCCATCGCTCTTATTCTTCTTAAGGTTGGAATTGTCCCAAATGTGGCCAGTGGGTTGCCCTTCAAGCCATTTACGGGGTCTCGGTCACTCTCTGTGCACTTTCTTACTTTACGTAACAATTCTCCTTGCCCCACGTGTGGATCTGGCCATCTCTACAGGAAGCCCTGGTTCCTTTTATGGATGGTGAGTGGTACATCGTTACCAGGTATCATTCTAGGCCCTTTCAGTGAGCAGAGCCAGGAAACTGGGAAATGTGTGTGTGTGTGTATGTGTGTGTGTGTGAATCATGAGTTCACACCGATACCTCCAATTCAAATTCAACATCACATAATTCTTTGTCTTTTCCCTACTTCACATTTGTATCTCCCTGCTCCCAGGTGATGGTGGTTCCCAACATCCATATAATTACTGACTGGTTCTAGCCTACACCTCGGCCCCAGGCTCCAGATCACCAGCCACTCCAGGGCTAGCGCTGAAACGGTGCGGTTAACGCTGTGCCTGTTAGTTTTCTATGCTCTTCAGAATGATCATCTGTCAGCCATTCGTTGCCTTAAATAGTCACTGAATTCAGAATGGCCAATCCCTTTACCTTCATTCAGCCCATAATTAAAGTAGCACCGCTGCCCTCAGAGGCCTAGGTGGAATCCCATGACTTCTGTGGAGGGCCAAAGCTGACATCCATGCTGGCTCCCGGCTGTTTCCTTCCTCAGGCCTGACACCCCCCCCCCCACACACACACACACAGCACCCTGACGGAGACCCACACCCCCTCAATATCCCCTCACATGATCCACTCTTGCAGACATTTCATGAGCCAGGCGGACTTTGCTGACAGCTTTCCAGGAATGATGGTGGAAGGGACAATACTGGGTCAGGTCAACGACTATCAAAGCACAGTAGGCACGACCCACCTCACAAGAGCCCCCAGGGCCCTGGCCAGGGTGGCTCAGTTGGTTGGGCATCCTAGAGGTCGCTGGTTCGATTCAGGGTCAGGGCACTTGCCTGGATTGTGGCTCCCCGGGTAGGGGGCGTGCAGGAGGCAGCCATCGATGTTATACTCTCACATAGATGTTTTTCACTTCTCCCTTCCTCTCTCTTCACAAATCAATAAACTATTAAAAACATTAAAAAAGAGCCCCAGGCGCTGGCTCACCAGGTTACTTGCTCTCCTTCCCACTCTCTCCCTTTCCTGCCTCCTCCCTCCTCTCTCCTCCAGGATCAAAGCACAGTCCCTCCCCCTGCCACGCAGACCAGCCGCCTCCTCTGAAGCCCGGCTCCACAGTGAGAAAACAAAGCCAGCCTTCTTCTTCCTAAGAGAAATCACTTCCTCCGCCTCATTACACACAAGAGGGCTGGGATCTTTGGAAAGCTTGGTCAGTTCAAAAACTGCAAACAACTGGCTGCAAACTCTCGCAAGACAAGTCTATCTGTTCAGTCAGCGACTGCCCCCAGAACCGGGTCACCCGATGGCTCACGCTGCCCAGGATCTGTCCACCTCGGGAAACTGGTTTCCAGGGCCACCTCCTCCTGTCCTCCACGACCCTCCCACCCTCACAGGCAAACTGGCCCGTCCTCCGTCCTCCGGCTGGGCAGCCGCGCCCCACGCTCCGCTTCCCAGGACACCAGCCAAGGGCCCTGGGAGAGAAGCCGTGTTCTGGAGACAGGAGCCTGGTCAGTGAGCCCAGCAGAAGTGCGGGGGTGGGGGGGTGGGCGCGGCTGGCCCTCCTGGCAGCGCCACAGTTCGTGGGGAGGGGCTCAGGGAAGAGCCCCTTTGCCTCTCAGGGCTTCCGATTTCTCACTGTGGCCTTGCCAAGCCACCTGCCTCGACTAGAACCAGCAAGGCCTGAAGACCCCACTCACGGCTCTTCCAGGGTTTTTAGGGCCTACATCTCCTGTGGGCAGAAACTTTCCAAAAGACCAGCAGGCAGTCGTGGAAACAGTCCCCAACTACTGGGGAGGCCGGGGGGGGGGGGGGGGAGGACGGGGGGGGGGCAAGGGGGGCGGGGGGGGCGGTGGAGGCAGTGCTAGGGAAAAGTGAAGATCATTCTGGGAAGTCGATATCTTTGATGAGGGGAGGGAATATGTGAAATCAGAAAAATATCCTAAAACCACAGTGCAGTGGTTTTATTTTCTAGCTAGTAAATAATTGCTCTGACAGTGAGTTCGATTACTAATAAAGCAGGAGATTTGTATATTTAGTAATGGGATTTAGACCCAAATGGTTTAGTGATGTACAAGAATGCTGCACCTTTCAAAATGAGAGCTGAAGATGAAAGGTGTGGTACAGGCGCAGAGTAGTAGAGTGAAGTGTCTGGGAGCGAGGAGAGGGGGACTGGCGGTGGGTGGGCCTCCAGCACAGGCAGCATGTCACTCTGTAGCCGCCCACCCATCCCCAGAGCCCCGGCTGGCTCAGCTCGCGGTGACTGGGGAGCACTGAAACGCCTCCCAACCTTCTCAGTGCCCCTCTGCCGCCTCTCAACACCCCTCAGACCACCGTTAGCACCTCCATCTTCTGAGCTAAGCACTGGCCTCTGCTGACTCCTCCATCAACGGGTAGCATTTATGTTGGGATTTATGTGGCAACTGTATCCAGTTTTGCACCATTCTGGAACTTTCTAGAAAGACGCATAACCTAGGCCAGGTAAGGAGTTTCTCTAGTTTGGTGCTCTTCCCAATTCTTGTGTGATCGCATCGACAACTCCTTAGGAGAGTGCAGACGGAGCCGAGAGCACAGCAGCCTTGTCCTTAGGAGGCAGTAGGCCCAGAGGCAGGTAGGACCAGCAATAAAATACCTGAGCCCGCTCTCCTGCTGACGTGCAGTGGAAACCATACCCAGTTAACGCCCCGTTTCACAGCCCTGGCTGCTCCCACCCACAGTGCGGGGTGTTCCAGGCCCAGGGGCCTGGCAGGCCTTGTGCTCCTTTCCGCCATGGCCCTTCCCTCCCTGAGCTGATCAGCTCCGGGGCTGAATCCAGGCAGTGCTCACAGAGATGTGCAGGGAAGTGCTGTCCACGCAGGAAGCCCACAAAGGGGCTCAGTGACTTGCTCAGGGGTGTGGCCAGCGCAGCAGCTCAGGCCTGCGGCCCGCCCGCCCAGTCATCTTGGGGAAAAGCTCCCCAAACTGTTGCCTCAACAAGAATGCAAACTGGCTAAGAGTAAGGGCTCCGAGACAAGCTTACCTGGTTCATACCATGAGACTTACCTTCTGTCTTTGTCCTCATCTGCAAAATGGAACTGAAATAGATCTACCTCATGGGTTGCTTTGCATTAATCTGATGATCGGATGCATGTAAAATGCTTACAACACTGCCTTGCTCACAGTAAGTGCTTAATAAATCTTTGCTATTTTGTGTGTGCATGCATCCCTACACATATTTGTAAATACATATACAGAGGCTACAAAGACACGCTTCTTGGGACAGCTGAAGTAAATGGAATCTGTTCAGATTTGACAAGAGCAGGTGTTGGTGAGGATGGCGAGCAACTGGAACATGGTGGATGGGAATGTGAAACCTGCAGCCACTCTGAACAGTCTGGCCGACTCCTAAGAAGTGAAACATACACTTACCGTACGAGCCAGCGATCCCATTCCTAGTTATTCACTCACAGAAGTGAAAGCATACATCCACACAAAGAAGGCTCGCAGCGGTTTTATTTATAATAGCCCCGGTGTTCGTCAACACGTGGATGGACAAACAAAGGCTGGAACAGCCTCTCAGTGGAACTACTCAGCAATGAGAAGGGAGGCAGTGCTGATACCCGCAACATCACAGGTGAAACTCAAAAGCATGACGTGAAGGAAAAGAAGCCAGGCACACACTGTTGTATTCCATTTATATGACATTCTGGAAACAGCCAGACAGTAGGGACAGAAAACAGGTAAGTGGTTGCCAGGGGCTGGGTAAGGGGAGATGGACCACTAATGGGCATGAGGGGGCATTTTCGGGTCATAGAAATGCTCTACATTGTTACTGTGGGGCTGGATTCATGACTGAATGTTTGTCAAAATTCATAGCATGGTTCACATGGAAAAGGTAAATTATACCTTATCACCTAGGGGAGGAGGGAACTGGGTACGAAGGGTGTATAAAGGATACTTTTTGGTTCTACTTAAACATTTGTACTGTTTGGACTTTTATAATGAGCATGTAACTCATGTAGTTGGAAATAAGTTTATTAAAGTTTGAAATGATGGTGATGATGATGGTGATGATCTATCTACCCTGGAAGGGACATGGTGAGATCCAAATGAAATGAGACAATGTGTATGAGGGACACACACAGATGGCCCACGGATCTCCTAAAGTGACAAGGTGCAAAGGCCAAGGGGCCTCCCCAGAGCGACAGCCATGACTTACCTCAGTGACAAAGAGTGTGCGAGGGTCAATAATATCCAAGAAGTGCCTGAAGCGGCCATAGAAGGAAGTCTGGAGAAGGGGGTGGGAGAGGAGAGGAGATCAGCTGCTGTAGACCATCCTCCAGCCACTGGGGGACCCCACCCCCCACCTCACCCCCACTGTTGGGGCCCACAGTCCCCAGGACTCCCCACATGAGAGATGAATACCAATGAGGCCTCACTGCTCAGTGACCTGAGAGAAGTTTTCCCAGTCGGAGGGCTTTCTAACATCAATTCAGAAAGACCATTACGGCTCAGTGACTGTCCCAACTTCTCTTCAAGGTGCCTCCCATTTTTCTCCCTTTTCCCTCGGTGCCCTGAGATCCACTCCAAGCCTTTCGGCAGCTCCCACCCCCCACCACTGAGCACAGGGGCTGGAGGTCAGACCTGGTCCCCGCCCTCTCCCAGCCTTCCCTGACCACCACAGCCTCCCAGCCTTGCCAGGACCTCTCCAGTGAGGGAAGGCCCCTCTCCCAGGTCAAGTTCCCCAGAGGCAGAGCTCCAGCACCTCAGCCCCCTGCGTGCGGCCCCCAGGCCTCCTTCACCCACGGCTCTGGAGCTGCTGTGAGGCCCAGGACCAGAGGCCAACTCCCTCCGGCCTTGCCCCAGGGCAGGGTGCGTGGAAAAGAAGGGCTTTGTGCAAAGCAGGCCACAGGCATTAGAGCCCAATGAAAAGAAACCGGGCAACCCTGGTGCTGGGCCCTCTGCCCTAGGGACAGAGCCAGCTTGGCAAAGCCAAGCAGGGGAGGAGACAGGGTGCCAAGCTAGGGGACAAAGGGAGAAGCTGCAAATGCTGGGGGGTCATGCCTCGCTACACTCCCAGGCCCTGTCCCAGATGTTCCCCGGAGCCCCACAGCTCTCCCAGCACCGCCCTCTGCTCTGCGCAGTGAGGGAACAGACGCCTCCACACTCCACCCCCTGCTCACTAGGAAACCGACCCTGCAGCCACCGTCTGCTCCTTTCCCTTCCCTGTCAAGACCCTGTCGTAGCCCCGGGTCACCTCACAGGCCCCTGCGCACACCAGGCCCCACGCTGCCTCCAGCTCTGCTCGCGTGGCATGCCGCCCTGGAGCAGCCTCTCCACCTCCTGCCTTTCCCAGAGACCAAGCTTCGGGGCCATTCCTAACGGAAACATGGCTTCTCTAACTCTCACAACCCAAATGGCCTAGCCCACGCTGCTCACGCTGTTGTCCGGGCAAAATGGCCTCATAATGTCACCCAAGGAAACAGTCAGACAGCCGGAGGCTTGGTCAGAGGTGCACTGTATGCTGAGGACGTCACTGCGGCACTATTCGTAAAGGTGGACGGCAGCTGAACACTATGCCGCCATTTAAAAGAGATTGCTTATGACACAGAAAAATGCTTATGATGTGAAATGCGTATGAAGAGGATGATTCCAATTAATAGACAGGGAAATGAGTAGAGCCAGATGGATGGTAAGTGAATGGTAAAGAGGCAGAATGACATACAGACCCTGTTTATCACTAAAACGCATCAGGGTTCCTCAGGGAAGCGGCCAGTTCCAGGGCTGGGGCAGGGAAGGTACTGGTGAGATGAGACTGGTACATTTTGTTGCGCCAGAAAGTAATGAAGGGCCACCCCCACCCTCCCACCATCACCAAATGATGGGGGCAAGTTAAAAGGACCAAGGAAGGGGGGATGGGCACTGTGTGCCTCCGGATGTGATGCCTGAGAAGTTCACAATATCGCTCACACAGGATTCTGGAAGGACTGAATCTAATCATGAAGGAACATCAAGCAAACCCAAACTGAGGGGCAGTCCACAAATCAACTGGCCTTGTTCATCAAATATGACAATGCCATAAAGACAAATCACTGTGCTTGGACTGAGGGACAGCCCACATCACAGGAAACTAAAGCGACAACTAAATGTATCATATGATTCTTGATTGAATCTTGGACAGGAATGGGGTGGGAATATTTTCAAGGACACTACTGAGACAACTGACAAAAATGTAGGTCATAGATTACTGAAAGTATTTTACCCATATTAAATTACTTAATGTAGTAACTATACTGTGGTTCTTACTACAGACGGAATATTTGAGCCCTCCCCCTGACAGTCATAGATTAAATCCTAAGGGTCAAGGTGACGGTATGCGAGGTGGGGCCTTGGGGAGGCGGTTAGATCTGAGGGCACAGCCCTCAGGAGTGGGATTAGTGGCCGTATAAGAGACCCCAGAGATCTCGGAGAGGTGATTTCTCAGTGAGTGTGGAAGACGAGGTTGTCGGGACACTGTTTAGATGCAGCGGGTCCTTGTGAGGAACCCTGTTTCTTTGTAGCTGTTTTGATGCCTGTCCTCCCAGCCTGATGAATGGCAGAGAAGGTTTCTACTTCCTCAGCCTAATTCATTTTTATTTTCTCAATAGTTTAAAATGTATGGCTTCCCCCCTCCTCCAGAATTCAGCCCCCCTCTTTTCTTAATCAGTCGATGGATGTTTTTCCTTCCCTTTTTCTTTACCTGAAGAATGAGTCAGCTAAGTGATTCCTTCCAGTTCCTTGCACAAGAAAGGTGAGTCAGCTAATTCTCAGCAGGGCCTGGGGCCTGCAGTACAAGGCCTTCCACCCCCGCAGCCATGGGGGAGAGCGGGCCTTGGGAGCAGCAGCTGAGGCAATGGGCTGAGAAGGAACCTTCAGCCTCCTGTACCCAGCCCTCTAAATCACTGTGCTTAGGAATAAAATGCTCGCTGAACCTGTGGCTCAAAGGCAGAAAGACTGGGCCAGCTCACTAATCCTGGACCAAGCTGCACACTGAGTCACCTGGTATTCCAAAACCCAGCTGGACACCCAGAGATTCAAATTCTACTGGCCTGAGGGGGGCTCCAGGCATCAGGTGAGCCATGTGCAGCAGGGGCGGAGAGCCACTGGACTAGAAGGTATTGACCCTTTCCCCAGCACAACCGGCCCCAGGGCCAGCCCTAGGAACAGTCACTAAGTCTGTAGGATAGAAATCATTACAGCCCATAACTACCTACAAGCCACTTTCACTTCAGAACTTACTTCAGGCAAACTGCATGAGAAACTTCCCCACTGACCCCGACCTCAGCCCACACAAACTCCGCACCCAGGAGCGCAGAGTGCGTTTTCCTGCCCAGCAAGCTCCCCGTACCAAGAGGGAGCCCCGTGCAACCCACATGCTCTGCCACCATAGACCTCAGCTGATTTTAGAGCCCAGCACACCCACAGCACGCACCTAACCCCAGTTATCTTAGCAGATGAGCAAGACTTCTGAAGGACAAGAAAGTTTTTTTTAAAAAAAGCAAACAAACAAACAAACAAAAAACCCCACTTATTTCCGGATAGACTGAAATACAAATGGGAAAAAGCATGTATGTCTATCTGTTTCCTGTCCAGGGGCCCCAACTTGCCCAAAATGGGCCTGAAGAGCAGAAAAGAGCAGGTTTGGGAGAGGAAACTTGGAGAGGTGACTCCCAGGTTTCTTAGGAGTCAGTTGGGTGGTGGGTGGGCCGCCTGCAGGGCTGGGAGCAGTGTGGTGGGGAACAGGTTTGGGGGGGCCGCCTGCAGGGCTGGGAGCAGTGTGGTGGGGAACAGGTTTGGGGGGAAGGCGAGCTCTTTAACATGCAGGGATCACATGCCCTGTGCTTTATGCAGGTTCCTGTGCTGGAGGAGGAGCCCTTCAAAAGCAAACACTGTTCCTGCCTTCCAGAGGCTTGCCAGAGAGATGCTGGCAATGGCTGCCAGAACAGGGGATCCAAATGTGCCCCATGGCTCCAGCAGCGATCACAGCAAAGGGCTCAGTCCCCTGGCGGGCTTGAGAAATGTCTGTTGTGTGGCTGAATGTCCCAGAACAAGTCCCAGAGAAAAGCCATCGCACAGATCTTTATCCAGCGCCCCCACCTCAGGCTTAGGATGGAGACAACGAAGGGCAAAGATCAGCCCTTTCCTCAGAAAGTGCGCACAGGAGTTAAGGAGACCGGTAATCGGAGTATCAGAGGACCGTGGGGCAGGCGGACTTATAAGGATCCCACTGGGGTGGCCAAGGAGGTGGGCGGAAAGGAGTCAGTACCCTGGGGGTGGGGGGGTTGGCGGGTAATGTCACAGGGAAGA
This sequence comes from Myotis myotis, assembly GCF_014108235.1. Taxonomy (NCBI): domain Eukaryota; kingdom Metazoa; phylum Chordata; class Mammalia; order Chiroptera; family Vespertilionidae; genus Myotis; species Myotis myotis. The sequence goes on along the minus strand of NW_023416318.1, from coordinate 11,262,535 downwards.
AGGGAGGAGGTGGCCTGGCTGAGCCTTGACCAATGCCTAGGGCCGGGCAAGGGAGGCAGCCAATGAGGGGTCACTCAAGTTCAGGCAGCGGCACCCCTGACAGTCTCGCCCGGGTAGCACCCTACACTGGCAGGAACACAGTCTCACCTCAGACACCTACATGCCGTGCTGATTTCTTTTTTAAAGCAATTAAAGTCCTATTTTTTAAAACAGTGGGGACATTTTCTCAGAAAGCTAGAACACAGCTCCCTAGTTATCCGCGAGGCTCCGTGCACCACCTTGCTAGAACCAGTTTATCTACCACCACCACCACAACCAAAATAAATAATAACTAAATAATTAATAAATAATAAAATGGAAAACCGACCTTTGCACATTTCCTTTCTTCCTGCAAACTGCCTTCTGTCCGCCCCACCGCACCCTAGGCCCTCACTTCAGCCAAGGCTTTTGCCCTTTTCCTAACAAAGTTCATTTCCTCCGCGTTGCAGGCAGCCGGGCCCAAGCATAGGCTGGGCTCCCGCGTCGGCGGCGGCCCGCGGCGTGGGAATGGCCCCTCCCAGCCTCTGCCCCGGCCCCGTCCAGGCTGCGGGTTCGATCCCTGTCTCCGTGGCCGAGTTAGCGACGCCCCACCGGGTGTCCCGGAAGGATAGGACCCCGGTGACGGGTCCGAGCAGGACGGACAGAGCCAAGCGCTCAGAGCCGCTGGGCTCAGGTGCCCAGACCCCTCGCCGAGGGGGCAGCGGCGGAGGCCGGTGCCCGTTTCCGGGGCTGCACCCTCCTGCCCCGGGGATGACACAGCGTTTGCCCCGCACCCAGCTCTCCCCGCCAGTCCTCGCTGCATCCTCCGCAGGGCACCGGCCGGCCGACTCGCCACGTCAGCGAATCGCCGGCCGGAGGGGACCCCTGGACTCGGGGCCCGGGCCCGTCGCGCACGGCGGGCGGACCCGTTTGGGGTGCAGGGCTGGGACCGTGACCGGGGCACTGGCGCTGGCGGGGGCGCCTCCAGAAGCTCGGAAAGGCGGCCAGTCCCCACCGGGGAAAAGGGCAGGCGGCAGCTCGGCCCAGGCAGCTTCTCCTCCAGGCCGGACTCGAACTTTCCACCCCGAGCGGGCAGCTGCCTGGCCCCAGGCGACCCTGCAGCACAGCTCGGACCCGGCGCCCACCTCCCCGGCCGCGGCCGCAGCGGCCAATCACAGAGCGTCTCCGCGGGGAAAGGCAGGAGGGCGCGAGCAGCCGCAGAGCGACGGCGCCGACGGCCAATGGGCAGCCGAGGTGGGGGTCCTCGCTCACCCCGCTGGCCAATGGGGAAGGAGTGGCTTTGGCCGAGGTCCCCATCCAGTAGCCGCAGGCTCTGGGGTGGCCGCGGGTCCGAGACCCCGGGGCTAAAGGGGACTTGGGAGAGGAGTTCGCTCACCCGCCCAGGGCCACCCGCCGACCCTCCGAGCGCAGCCCGGGCCTCACCTGCTGGAAGCGCGGTTTGCCCAGCTGGAAAGGAGGTGCATCGGTCGAGGAGCCAGCGGCACTTGCCGCCGCCGCCGATGCTGTGGTCGCTGTATCCGCCATGGCCACTGACGCCCGCAATCCCCGGCCCTTTTAAAATGTCCCTCCTCGGCCCCCGCCACAGCTACCTCTCCGGATTGGCCATGAGCAACCGCAGCGAGTCGGAGGCGCAGAGTGTTGTGGGGAGTGTAGTTTTTCTTGCCAAGACGCTGGAAAGCCCTAGACTGCGGAGTTGCGCCCACGCAGACCGGGATTGGGTTCCCGCTGCCAGTTTGCACACCCTGCGAGTGTGCGTGTCTCAGGTCCCCGCCAAGGGGACCACGGAGCGACCCCTCCCGGTCCCCTGCCCCGAGAAGTTTGAGTTGCTGCGGGGGGCGTCACTCCCGGAGCGCATGGGACTCCGGACCTGATGGGCCAGGACTGGAGGCGGATTAGGGTTACTCTCCGAAGGCTTTCTGCGGGAGTTGCACTGCGGAATACTGCAGTTCTGTCCCACCTGCCTCCTGCCTTGTGCTCTGTAGCCACCCTGATAGCCGGTTCCTGGGGCATGCTGTGTGCTCCCCGCCCACCCTGGAACATTCTGTACCTAGAAAACTATTAACTGTCTTCGCCTGAGGCTGGCTCTCTTTATGGCCTCAATGCAAACATTGTGTTTCCCAATCCATGTCCCTACTTCTACAAAACCCACTATAACCAACGCCTTTCTTTTGCAGCCCTTGCATTTATAATTGTTTTGAGTGTCTTGTCTTTCCTACTGTAAGGTCCACAGGGCCGTTGTGACTTTTTGATTCACTGCTAAGTCCATGGTGCCAGACATGGGAGAGCTCACAGTAGGGACTCAAATACAGGGTGTCCCCCATAATGTACCCACTACTAAAAGCTGATAGCTCCGTTGATGTTTCTTTTCCGATTTAACCCATTGGAATATTCAAAGTGTGTATACATCTTGGGGGAACACCCTATAGCTGTTGGCTGAGTTAAATGCACAGGAGGTCTTAGGAGCCTTAGCAGCCTCCACTTCCTTTTGCCAAGGAAGATCCCTCCTGGGGCTAATTCCTAGGCAGGGAGAACTGGGAGTGGCCAGTGGGGCTCAGGGGGGTTAGGGAGCACTACAAGGACTTTAGGGAGGGGGGTGCTGCAGATGGTAAAGCAAGGCACCAGCAGGGATAATGAACACAAGAGTACAGTAGAAATATTTAGTCTGACCCTAGGGAACCCCACTTTGGATCTCCTGTCTTGTGGTGAGGTGCAGGGTTGCCTCATGCCTTCCCATGTGTTTCTTAACAATGTATGATCCATAGCTGTCAGTTCATCCTCCAGCAGTTGAACCACAAGACACAGACGTTCCTGAAAGCTGGAGAGACATTCCAGCTAGCCCTGAAGAACCATTTGTACCTTGGATTTGTAGCTTACCTTTCCCTCCAAGGCTAAATGGTTTGAGAATAGGAATCAAGTCTTTTATCCTCTGTATCCCCCAAGTATTCAATAACTGTATCCTGGGAGTGAGAAAAGGACTGAGCCCGGGCCGCTGGGCAATGCTGTGCCGCTGCCTTGATGTCAGGGCAGTGACAGTGTTCCCCAAGAAGGCCATGACCTGCCTTCCCCAGGAAGCCTGCTCCACATGCTCATCAAACCAGGAACACAACAGAGCCACTTGCAGTCTGTGAACTTTTTATTCTTCATAAAGTGCTCGAAACATGAAGAGCAAGGTCTTTATAAACAGGAGTTACAACTAGGAAGACAAACGGCAAAGCAGAACTGTGCCTGCTCCCTGCCCACCCCACCTGCGGCCCTTCCAACTCATGGCCAGGAGCAGAAACATCCAACAAGAACCTGGGCTTCAACTCCAAACTTCCAGAGACATCCCTGGCCTGGGCTTTCTGGAAGTTCACAAAGATGAGTGGAAGGTCAGCCTCAGGGCTGGGACTGACTAGAGCCCAGAGGAATACCCAGTGGCGGAGTGACCCTCTTCCCCCAGAAGAGATACCTTCGATATCCAACATCCAATGACCCCCCAAAAGCAGGACCAAAGTCCTAGGTGCCTGTGGACACTTTCCTCCTCCTCAATGAGTGTTTAAGGTAGATAATGTTAAGGGGCTTTCCCCCATATGTGGGCTCCTCTGCTTTGTCCTGGTGGAAGACATCCTCCATAGAGCAAATCTCCTTCTGAGGCTTTCTGAGCCATCCCAGAGAGTGACCCCACAGGCCAGGTCAAGAAAAAGAGGGATCCCCGAGGAGCCCTTACCTCCTTATTGGGTCTGAACTTGCCTCCTTCAGCACCTCCTCACTCCACAACTTTGCTAAGGCAGGGTGCCCCAAGCCACCAAAGGTCCCCTGCAGATGCCATGGGGAAGCCTGCTGTTTTCTGCAAGCAAACCAGCGCTGGGCCAAAGGGCAGACACTTCGTTCAAAGTGCACTACAGCCAAGCCAGTCAAGGCTAGGGGAAGGGACAGGCTGGGACAGCAGGTAGAGGACAGATGGGAAGGCTTTTTCCTAAGTATAGGCAGAGTGGACCTCCCACTTCCAGAATGTAGTTTTTTTTTCCCCCGGGACCCCCACTATTGGTGTTGAGGGAGTAAGAGAAGACAGCAGGTAGGTAAAGGGGGCAGCAGCAGGTTGGCCGGACCCTTTACTGAAATTAACTCTAGGGGAAGGCAGAGCAGCAACAGGGCTGCCCCCTCATCCATTTCCGTTCCTAGCATCCTACCAGATCCAGCCCCTTGTGCTCAACAGGGAGGGAGAGGGGCGCCAAACAGAGGGCGGGGTCTACATCCAGAAGCCCCTGACCCCACCACAAAAGGCACGTTTTAATCAGTTTCCAAAAGTTCAAATCCTGTAGCAGCACAGAGTTTTGGCATCTGGACAGGCAACAAGAACAGGGATGGAGGCTTGATCCCCAACAAATAGCCCGAAGCCCCAAGGCCTGGAGGGGCCCACACCTGCCCGGGCTCTCCCCACCTTCACACATGACACCCATGGACCAGTGAAGAGGGGGGCAGGGAGTGGCCTGGAGAATGCACAGTATCTCCTTCTATCCACACCACGTCTGCTTCTCAAACAGCTGGACACACACAGACTCAGGACATGGCAGACAGGACATCAGACCAGCGGTGGCCAACAGGTGGTCCGCGGACCCCTGGTGGTCCGTGAGGTCCAAAAGATTGGCGACCGCTGCACTAGACCATACAGGCTCCTTGTTCTCGGAGAACGACTTGAGGCTGAAGAGCAGGTGCCTGGTTGCCCATAACTCACAGACAAATCGGCAGCTTGGTCCCTGCCACAGCCCTAGTAATACCAGGAGCCCTCCAGGGGCTGGAGGAAGATGAAGAGGAAAAGCGTTTAGCTGTGGGAGAAATGGCTGACCATCCCTGTGGGGTAATAAAGTATGTCCCAGATACCACATCAAATTGCAGCTCACCCCTGCTGTCTTGAGGGTTAAATTCTTTGTTCTAATTTCTGGAACCCCCAAAGCTAAGGGGTATGAAAACAGGCAGGTGGGTGAGACCCACCTCTAATCGGAGTCCAAAGGCCCTCCTTCCAGCAGCCCCAGTTGAGGCAGGAGGGAGGGGGAGCCAGGGGTAACAACCAAGGACAGACTGTGCCTGCCCAGGGAGTGAGTTCAGCAGGAGGGAGGATGTGAGCCCTGCTTGAGCAATGGGTCCACGCCCACCCTCCTGGGGGGTGGGGGTGAGAGGGCTACTTTGGGGGGTCAGGGGGGATCTGCAGCAGTGTGGGCGAGGTCTCCATGATCCGCACCAGCAGCCGGTCAATGTAGCTCTCCAGCTCCTGCACGTGCTCGTCCCGCTGGCTCAGCTCCCGCTCGCGCTGCAGGAGCAGGCCGATGAGCTCGTCGTGGGTCAGGTGGTAGTACTTGGCGGACTGGTCTAGCACACCGGCATCCTGAGGGCAGATGGAACGAGAGTGAGCAGGGCACCCTCAGGCCTAACTGCCTGCCTGGCCACCGACACCCCAGTTACACCGGCCCCGGAGCTGCCTGTCGCCAATGCCAGAAACGGCCTAACTGGCTTCCGGGCTCTGGCACGGGAGGCCAGGCCTGCTCCTTGCTGCACCCTGCCCAGCACCCTGTTTCTGAATTCCTCTCTCCCCAGCACCACACGTCTGATTGATCCCCCATGGCATGCTGCTAGGCCTCACCTTCAGCCTTTTGGTGTCCACAGTCTGGCCAACCTGGGAGGCCGGCGCCACAGGCTGCACGCTGCCGGACGTGACTGTCTTGAGCTTCTCCAGCCCACTGCTCAGGGCGGTGCTCAGGCTGGAGCGGGGCTGCTTCCTGTCGGGGCTGCCCTCCACAGGGGCAGCACTGAGCGGCTTCACGGGGTGGGGACTGCGGAGACAGACAGGAGATGCGTTATGGGGAGGGACGGGCAGCACACGGAGAAGGTAGGGCCACAGTTCTGCTGGACAGAGACCCACCACTTCCTCTGGTGGCTGCCCCTACAAAGCAAGGCCTCTGGGCAGCTGTGCCCAACATTCCTCAGCACCCTGCCACCTGCCCCTCCCCATTTTACTCCCTCAGATGGCCCTGCCCCTTCACCGGGACAGCAGAGGCCTCTCTCAGACTTCTCTGCACCTGTACCCAGTCTTCGCCAGGGCTGCCCCCTCCTCCCATCTTCCCTCCATCCTCTTCTGTATTGTAACTTTTCTCTGGTTGCGGGAGAGGAGTGTGACCAACCCTCCCAGTTTCCCAATTTTCTCAGGACTGGGGACTCCCAGGAGGTGGGACTTGCCGTGCCAACCAGGAAAGAGCTGGGCAAACTGGGACACTAGGCTGCCCGTGTCTCTCCCTTGGTTGCTTCCCCTCAGCATTTACACGGGTTTGTGTTTGCCTGGCTACCGCCCTCAGTCACCCACCTCTTCCTCCTCACCCAGCCTCTCCAGAGCGTGTAGACCACATTCCGTCTAAGTTCCTACCTTCACTGACTCCTCAACCCAGAGAACAGGACGTGGGCCCCGCTAGCCCATCACAAACGTTCCTGCGGAGACCCGGTTCTCTCCTTCCTGACCGCTCTGTGGCGTAGACTCTGGGACCACTCCTTCCTTTGGGCTGCTCTCCTCCATTTCCCCCGCCCTCCCCTCACCCCATGCCCTTCTCTGCTTTCCCAACTTCTCAGTCTTAAATGCGAGTCTGCCGGGGGTTCTCTCCCCTCTACCTCCTCACAGCGGTCTCCAGCCTAGACCTCAGCCCCAAGTTCTAGACCAGCCATGGGCAAACTACGGCCCGCGGGCCGGATCCGGCCCGTTTGAAATGAATAAAACTAAAAAAAAAAAAAAGACCGTACCCTTTTATGTAATGATGTTTACTTTGAATTTATATTAGTTCACACAAACACACCATCCATGCTTTTGTTCCGGCCCTCCGGTCCAGTTTAAGAACCCATTGTGGCCCTCGAGTCAAAAAGTTTGCCCACCCCTGCTCTAGACCCACGCAGACAGTTTCGGGCTGGCTTATCCACGTGGGATCCACCCCAGGCATGTCACCCTCCCCTCCACGCCTGCCCTTTCCTGGGCTCCCCAGTGCTGAGTGGCACCATCCGCCGCCCATGGCTCTAGTCAGAAACCTGGGACCTCCTCTGAACCCCCAGCTTTGGCTTTAGCCTTAACAAACATTAAGCCCTGCTACCTCCTCTCAAACCACTCCTTCCTCGCCAGGCCAGGGCTCGCTAAACCTTCCTCCTCTGGCCACAGCTGCTAAGTCAGCCCCCCTCTCCGCCCCCCAACTCCCCTGCCAGAGTCCTGCCCACCTCCAACCACTCCACTGTGCTGTGGGCTCATGATTTCAGCCTCCCTCCCAGGGTCAGGGCGCCTGGCCTTCCCTCCCAGCCCTCCATGCACTTCAGCCAGGACACAGGCTCTCCCTCTGTCTGAAGCGCTGCCCCTTGGCCTGTGGGCCTGCTAACTCCTACTCAGGTTTCAAAATTGAGCAAGGCCACTTCCTCCAGGAAACCTTCCTGCTTCCCCCAGACTAAGCTGTCCCTTCTCTGGGCCCCCAGCACCCGTACCTGTGACAGTTACCCAAATTGCAAGCATCAGGCCCCTAATTCAATTAACCTACCCTTAGAGCCGTGGTCGGCAAACTGCAGCTTGCAAGCCACATGCGGCTCTTTGGCCCCTTGAGTGTGGCTCTTCCACGAAATACCACGTGCGGGTGCACGTACAGTACAATTGAAACTTCGTGGCCCATGCGCAGAAGTCAGTTTTCTGCCTGGGCGAGTCTGTTTTGAAGAAGTATTGTTGATATTTGGCTCTGCTGACTAATGAGTTTGCCAACCACTGCCCTAGGGGACCTCTTTACATCTACTTCATGGAGGATTCGAACCATTAGAGGGTAGGAAGCAAATGGCTTAGGCCAAGGCCTGAAATCCACTGCAGAAGGGCTCACCCACATGCAGGGAGGCCCACAACCTGGGAAGAGAGCAGAGAGCCCAGGCAGGGGCAGGCAGCAGGGAAAAGAACATCTGTCCTTCCCACCCAGGCGTTTGCATTAGGGAAGGGGGCGTAAAGGCAGCTCTGCTGCCACCTATGGGCAGCACAGCTAGGGGCAGGGAGGAATACCAGTGAGGCATGCAAACACCCTGAATGGGGGCCAGGCATCCTGGGCTCCGGGTCTGATTGCTCCCCTGCACCTGAGGGACCCTGGACCCTGAAGCTCTTATGGACTCTATGTCCCCATTTTTTTCCCCAAGATGTAAGGAACGTGCAAAGTACAGACAGGAAGCCAACTCTGAAGAGAATAAAACGGGTAAAAAGTGGTGAGTGCACTTGGAAGTGCTGCTGGGATACAGCAGGGCCAGCGGAGGGCACTGGGAAGCTGTTCCGCCTCTTCCCCCACATCTCTGGGAATGGCCGCACCACCTAGCACTGCAGCCGCAGGCAGGCAGCCCGGTCTGCTTCCCACCCCTTCTCAGATCAGCATGGCCCCAGGGCCTTCCCTTCATGCTTCACCTCCATCCTCCCCACTGGGCTGGAACTCCTGGCAACACAGCAGAGACAGCATCTTTCATCCCTGTCAAGTGTCTGACACACTGGATGCTCAGTGAACTGGGAGGACTGAATGCAGGAGCCGGGGACGGGCCTCCCAGAGGCCGGTGCTGGAGCCTGCCCTGCTCCCCAAGCCCCTCCCTTCCCTGCTCATCAGAGCAGCACCTCTGCTCCCCTCGCTGCTCCCCTCAGGCCTCCTGGGGCGCTGGCACGCCTCTAGACTTTGCTGCCCCTGCTAAGTCACACCCTGTCACCAACAGTGACCTGGGCACTCCTCGTTAGCCACCCGGTGAGGACACCACCTCATAATTCTTCCAAAGCAGACCAATGCCAGTGACCAGTCACACGGGCAACCACTGTCAACTCAGCACAGTCCTAAGCGCCTGGGGCCACCCTGAAGGCACCACCACAAACCAGTGAAGCACCTGATGAGGCTAGAGACCCTTTCTTCTGAGGGTCACAGATGTGGGATGCATTCCTTTTTTCTTTTCCTCCTCAGTGATGTCTCCGCTTTCCTCTCTGACCTCAGTGCCAGCTCCTTCTCTGTCCTCTGGCTCTCTGCCTTCCACATCCTCTCACCCTGGGGCCTGGCGCAGAGGACGGGAGGGACGGGGGCATCTGACAAGCTACACTCCCCCCACCAGCCCCGAGTTGCTCTCACCTCCCTTTCCCTGCCCACCTGCAATACCTCCCCACCCACTCCTCACCCCCTGCATTTCATCAGCGTTGTCATCCCCCAGAGTCCTGGCCTGTGGGGGCACCTGCTGGTCCAAGGTCCCAAAATGGAGGCAGTTTCAGAGCCGGGACCACAGGAGACCCATGTCTTCAAAGCCCCCTTTGTCCTGCCGGGGTGAGCAAGCCCTCGCCCAGGAGGGACAGCCCCTGGAGGGCTGAGGCCCTTGCAGGCTGAGTTGCCCCCTTCACCCTTCCTCCTGGAGACTGCTTTCGGGTGGCCGCTCACCTGTCACTGGGCTGTGGTTCCTCAGCTGGTCGTGTCTCCAAGGGCAGAAGCGCAAGCGGGGAGGCTGGGGTGACTGCAGCGTGGTCCTCCCCAAGTGGGGCAGGGGAGCCCCCCGGGGGGGAGGCTGGCTCCCCGGGGGACAGGGAGGAAGAGGTCAGGGGCCAGGCTCCAGGCAAAGGAGAGCATGGAGAACTGGGCCCCCCGTGGCAGTGGCTGGCCCAGGGCGGGAGAGGGGGCGGTGGAAAGGTGGGCTCCGGGGGTGTGGGCAGCTCTTCTGGTCCAGAGTGGATGGATGATTCCCTGGACTCTGGAGGGGATGTGGAGGGGAGGCTGGGGGGATCTCGGCTCTCCTGAGACAAGAAGGGGTTCAAGGCATCCTCCTCCAAAGCCCACAAGTCAGGCTGGGGGGAGCTGCCCGGCAGGGGTCCAAGCCCTTCTCCTGCTGGTTCCTGGCTCTGGGCCTCAGGAGCCTCAGGGCCTTGTCCTCTCTCCAGAGCCCCCCAGATCTGCTGGCTCTGAAGAACCAGGCTCTTTGAGTGAGAGGGCATGGGGGCAGGACCCTCAGGGCAGCTGGTGGGCAGAGATAAAGTCGCAGGAGGGCTGGCGTCCTCCACTGGCTCCTCCAGGCTTGGCTCACCCAGCAGGGTTCCGGAAGAACAGCTGTCAGACTCGGACCCTGGCTTCTGGCCGTCCTCCTTGGCCTCCGGGGAACCAGCAGCCAGCGCACTTGGGAAGGCGTCGCCTTCCGTCTCTGCCCCCCTGCCACTCAGCCCCCCTGCAGCCTCCTCCTCCTCCTGGAAATCTGAGGGTATGAAGAGGCGAGGTGGCTTGGGAGGCAGCATGCTGGGCGGCAGCTCCTTGTCCAACATCCACTCGGGTTTGGGCTCTGGCTCCAGCTCCAGTTGGGAGAGCCCCTGGTTCCCCTTGGGGCTCACAGGCTTTGGTGACTCTGGCTTCATGGGGGGAGGAGGCAGTTCATCAGACTCTCCCCGTGTGATTGGTGAGGACATCTCAGCCGCAGGAGAAAGGGTGACCACATCCCAAGGCCAGGAATCGTCCACCGTATTGAGCTCCTGCAAAACCTGGCTTTTGCCTCTGGAAGCCTCCTCACGCTGGCCCTCAGGGGCGTCGTCCGGGCCTGGCAGCCTCTCCCACACGCTGATCACTTCTGGGGAGCTAAACAGAGATGAACTGTCTGCTGGACTCTGCCCTGCTTCCCCTCCTGGGGCCGTCGGCTCCCTGTCTGCTTCTGAGTCTGAGGCTCCCGGGTGCAGCAAGGCTGACGTGGAGGGCAGGCCGGCCTCTACAGACCCCAGGGGCCCCGGGGCGGCAGCACTCAAACTCTGGTGGTCCAGTCCCAAGTCCAGAGGAGCCCTGGACTCCAGCCCCTCGCTGCTCCCACCTCTTCCTCCTCCCCCTGGGCCCCCTGGGGGCTCAGCTGCCTTCACTGCCATGGCCCCAGGGCCTGGGTCTTGCAGCCCCACTCCTTCAGGGGCCAGGATCTCACTCCTGGCCTCTGGACACAGCCTGCTGGCAGCAAAGACGTTGAAGGTGTCTTCCCACTCAGGCAGGGCTTTCCCAGGGGAGGCCAGGGGGGTGGGACCGGCCCTCGAGGCCCTGGGGAGAGAGGGAGCAGGTGAAGGAAAGTTTAGTGCTTTGTCGGCTAGGAGTTCCTCGAAGAAAGGGTTGCTCTGCAAGGAGGTGAGGAATGGGTTGGTGAGACCCAAGAATCCAGGTGGGGTAGCTTCAGGGGCAGCGGTGGCGGCAGCTGCAGCGGGGGAGGCGGCTGCAAAAAGGTTAGTGCTTAGCATGGGAGCAGCGGTGGGAGCAGGAGTGGGGGGGGCTGGAGCACAGGGGGAGCAGGGGAGGTGGTGAGGAAGAGCAGCTGGGTCAGGTTCTACCTGAGGAGACACGTCCAGGCTGTGGAGGGAGACAAAACCATGAGCCTCCTGGTTAATGCCAAGACTGGAAACACCCCTGCTGAATACCATGCCCCCTGCCCCCCAGCTGCCCCTGGACGAGGTGCCACACGCCACCCAGGCTGGTTTCAGGCACGTGTGTAGGCCAGCAGACAGAGGGAAAACCCAACATGTAACCTACATTAGGCACCACCCAAGGAGGAAGATGCTGGGTGGAGTTCATTGAAGCCTCACACCAACCCTGGGAAGCAATAATCCCATTTTACAGGCAGGGCCCCAACCTAAACCAAGTGTTCTTTCCACTACCCCATGCTGAAGATTCCACTCAACACCAGAATTATGCTTGGGAGCCAATCAGAACGCACCTCACATCCCTTCAGGACTGGCTTGGAGGGGGAGAGGCCAGAGAAAGGCCAGCCTGGTATCTGGCTAGACAAAGCCCTCACTATCAGAGACATGACTGACTTTGCCAACCCCTCACAGAAACAGGTGGTGATGCTGGGCTGCTGTCAGGCATGACAAGGTATCAGCACATAACTGTCCAAGGAGGACAGCAAGGCACTGCTGAGGACATCTGCTGTCAGGCATCCACAGGGACCAGCATCAGGCAGACGGTGCTCTGTACCCCAGCACCCACAGGCCAGCCTGGAAAGCAGCTGGCTGGGAGTCGCCAGGGGCCTCCTGGGTTCCCCCCACCCCCCACACAGATCCCTGGCTCCCCTGGAAAATCCATCCCATGGAAATGAGCCTACATGCCCCAAAATCCTGGAGAGCATTGGCTGGCCTGCACATGTCCCCTCCTCTCTGGGAGGGGGCATCCTCTGTAGGTGCATCTTGTCTACAGTGTGCAGTGGGCTTTAGGGGTGTGGGCAGGGAAGACTCTGAAACTAGAGCTGCTCTCAGTTTCCCCAGGACACTCCCAGGACACAGAGAGAGCCAGAAAGGACAGTCAGGACCCAGCACCCCAAACCCAGTCTGACTGCGATTTGCAGCTGCCTTGTCGCTGACCCCAAGTCAGATCCAGACTCCTGTGGCCTCACCTACTGAGCCTCATCTCTCAGGCCCGACTCTAAGCCCCAAGATCCCAATTCTTAATCCCTGCCCAAGTGGATACATCATGGGAACTTCTACACATCCATCTTCCCCTCAAGCTGCTGCCTTCCACGGGGAAGTCCTGGGGACAGGCCATGAGCTGGCAGAAGTCCTAAGGGCTACCGGTTAGACTAGAGGGGCATTAGGGAAAGAGGCCAAGAAGTCCGGTGCTTACCAGGATTCTTCCAAGAACCAGGGCCCCGGACAGAGCAGGCCCCACACAGAGCTGGGCAGACGTAGAGTCGGCCGGTCCACAAACACCGTGGGCAGGGGACGGGAAGGAGTTGGCTCAACTAGGGCAAAGGTGGGCTTCCCAACAGTCTGTAAGTCTGGGAGCCCAGTCCCCATCCTGGGTTTCTATTAAGAATCCAGCCGAAACCGGTTTGGCTCAGTGGATAGAGCGTTGGCCTGCGGACTGGGGGGTCCCGGGTTCGATTCCGGTCAAGGGCGTGTGCCTGGGTTGCGGGCACATCCCCAGTGGGGGATGTGCAGGAGGCGGCTGATCGATGTTTCTCTCCCATCGATGTTTCTCTCCCATCGATGTTTCTAGCTCTCTATCTCTCTCCCTTCCTCTGTAAGGAATCAATAAAATATATTTAAAAAAAAAAAAAAGAATCCAGCTTCCAGAGACTCTGCTGCCCCTATTTTTGCGCTACAATAAGTCCCCATCTGGGGCGGGTTCTCAGTCTCATGCTACCACCTAGAGATGAAGGGGGAGGCTTCCCTGTACCACTCTGCCTCTGTGATTACAACACGGGAGGATCCTAGGCCTAGAGTCCCAGCCTCTACAAACATCCCTTCTCCCCTCATTGCAGGCAGGCCCCAGGGCCAAGGCACACACCTACCTTGGGGATTAAGGAAAGTGATGTACCACCACTACGTGAATCAAGACACCCCCTCCACTGAAGCACCCATACCAAACACAGCCACCCCTGTGGGCAGGTCTCAGCCCCAAGGAGCAGGGCTGGGTCCTCTGAGCCACCACTTTCCCCAGTCTCCTTATGACAAGTGGCCATAGGGGTCTGAGGGAAGAGGGCTCCATTAACTTTAAACAGCACCAAGCGCAGCCCCGGCTGGCCCTACTCACCCTTGCAGTTTGGGTTGGCAGTCGGAACTACAGGGCAGCAGAGCAGCAGGGAAGCAGGCTGGAGCCCCAGCCTAGGCTGGCAACGCCACTGCCTCCCCAGAGGTGCACACAAACCCGTTGGTATGGAACCGGCAAGCAGGTCTCCCTGGAGTAAGGGACTCCAGGTGCCTGGCCCAGCAGGCTCCCCAGAGCTGGACAGGCTCCCTCTAAGAACATCCATCCATCCCTCCTACCTAGCAATACACCCCTCCCCCAGCCTAGCTCACCCTTGATCCATGAGATGCCCATTCTGAAGGTTCTCACCTTGGAACATCCCCTCCCTACCATTCCACCTGGCAGATAGAGACACGTGCCCATATGTGCTTAGCTTTGCAGGTTATGCTCTGAAGATAGACATAAACACCTGCATCCCAGAACCCACACAGCCTAGCACAGTGCCGTGCTCCCATCAAGCAGTGGGAGCTTCAACGTATGCTGATTCATCTTCTAAGATCAAGAATTAGGGAAAGAAATCAGAAATCCAAATGGCTCTGCCCTCTCAAGCTATGGAAATAAAACTTTAGGGCCTGCAGGAACTTTCGAACAACTGGTTAAACCTGCCATTTAACGGAGGAATCACCTGTTCTCTCCAACAGCCCCCCTCTTCTTAAGCCCTGGAACTGGCAACTCACTCTACCACGGGCCACCTCCGTGGCTGGTGGACGGCTCTTCCTTAGGCTGAGATGAGCTCTGTCTTTTTATTTCCACACCTTGACCCCAGAGATGACCTGTGGATCTGCAAAGGCTCGCCTCCGGGCAGCTTCCCAAAAGGCTGCAGCCAGCCTTTGAGGTGTAACCAGCCCCAGCCACCGCGCCCTTCAGCCACCTGTCCTGAGGCATGAGCTCCCGTCCTCTGCCTGCAACGTGCCCAATGGCCAGGAGGCGTGTCCGGGAGACAGGACATATTCTCTCCCAGCATCTGGGCACAATGAGGTGACATGGTGGGGCCTGTGAGCTGTAAGTAGGGAACCACATGATTTATCTCCCAAACTGGAACATTTTAACTATGGGAGAGACACTATTAACTATGCCCGGAAACAGGCACAAACAGGCGGATGGCCACACTAACTCTAAGTCACTGGGCACACAGCATGGTCACTCATTTACTCCACTGAGAATGCGAGCTCTCCCGGTGGCCACTGCACCCTCCAGGCTCTGGGGACTTTGTCCACCACCCCCGCTGAGGGGCTGGGGCGGAGGCAGAGATGGAGAAAGGCCACAGTACACTTGCATCTGTGTAGTTTCACTTTCCCCCGATTAAAACAATGTTTGTAACTACCACTTGTGGAGGAGGGCAGGGGATAGAGTGGTCTGCCCTTGGGAAGCTGATGCTCTAAAAGGATCAGAAAGGGAGGAACAGACACAAAAACAAACCTGGACCTGGCAGGATAGCGCCCATGGTCGTGGTGGCCCTAAACACACACCAAGTAGCCTTCACTGCAGCTCAAAATGAACGGCTCACTGCAGGGCTGGGGAATGGGGACGTGTCCAGTGGCCCGATGGGGCTTGGTGTCCGTTACCAATTCTCCCCTCCCCCGGACACACACACACTGGTAGGGGCCTAGTGTAACAGCCACAGAACCGGGCAAAGGAGGGGCCAGGTCAGAAAGAACAGGAGGACTCTCTTCTCAGCCCTCAAGCCATTGTTCCCCCTCCTCCAGCCACTGCCTTCTTTTTTCTGGATACTGTGTGTCACACACTGCTTCGGGGCTCTCCACGGGGCATCAGTGCCACCTGAGAGCACTAGAGGGCGCCGCTGCCCTTCCTCGTGAGCACAAGTGCGGCCCCAGGGCAGAGGCCCCCCAAACCTCTGAGCCTGGGAACAGCTTCGTGTCCCCAGCTGGGGATCCTGCAGCTATATTCAGGCAGGCAGTCCAGTTCTGGGTGTCTAGCCTATCGCTTCCTGCAGTGAGTCAGCTCAGCTCTCCTATTCTCCTCAAAAGCCCTAGGCAAGCCTTCTGGGTAAGCACGGACCATTATTTTTTCCAGGCCAGCCTCCCCATCCCCTCAAGGCACACGGGCCCAGGGTGACACTAATGGAGCTCAACAGCCAGGTTTCCTGCCTCTCCTGGCCAAGCCCCTTCACCCAAAGAAATGCCCCTCCCGCCCTGCCTGGATGCAAGGCCACAGAGCCTACGCTGCAAATGGGCCCGAGGGAGGGCAGGGATGCCCCAGGTGCCCTCCAACCAGCTGTGGACAAGCTCAGAATTCAAATAGGAGAACAAACATCTCACAGCTTCTTATGTCCATCTGGCCTCTCAAAGGCCATGAGGAGACATGGAGAAACAGAAGGAAAACGGAGGCTGTAAGCAGGAGCAGTGACAACCCCAGCATCACTCAGAGACACGGCCTGCAGGGGTCTACGCCCCAAACCTGGGCAAGCACCTAGAAATGACCTCACAGAGAGGTGTCCCCCAGCATCTGTCCTGCCCAGAAAAGGCCCGGAGATACCCATAAATGACAGCACCAAGCCCATGGTCTGTGCCCCTTCTGACCCTGGCCCCCAATTGCTCCCAGCAAATGCCCTGTCTGGGTCTTCTACTACCTCCCTCTCTTCCACCTCCTACAAAGATCTGAGTTGTCACAGGACCAAACCTTTCTTCCTACTCCTCCCCTAGGGTACCAGTGGCCAGCCGTTCCCCTGGACTCTGGTGGGTAGGGGCTGGGCAGAAGGGACTGAGGGTGATGTCCTAGGCAGGGGAAGCGAAGGGCAGCCTCACTCAGAGGCTGATCCACCCTCATTCCTGTCTATGAGGCTACCAGCTGGCCAGGGCCCACACCGCAAAAGGCCCTGCATTCCATCCCCATTCCTCTCAGCAGAATTTCACAGGGAAAGGAAGAACCAGGACTTCAGGAAGAGGTTTAGGGACCTTCCCTCTACCCTATCACTTGACCCTTCACCACTGTGCCCAGCCTTCCCACCCCACTTCCTGCCCCTGTATCCGTAAAGGGAAGGAGCAGGCTTGCTGAGAGAGCAGGAACGGTTGCCTTTGCCACACTCATCAGGGTTGCCATGCATGCTCCTGTGTAGAACTGGCCTCAGGCCTTTGAGAATGGCGAATACATGGCCTATCGCCCAGGCCTAGAGCCTCACCCTGGGCCCTGTTAGACTGTCAGCAGCAGTGGAAGGCGCAGAGTTGGAAAAAGGCAAAGGGGCCAGAGTGGTGGTCAGGGGCTGCGATATTGTGATTTACAAGAAACACATATTTCTCGTATGTGCTCTGATGAAGTTCCTGGATCACGGTTTCCAAACCTCTTGAAATTTCCTGAGAGATGACAATGGAGAACCTTTTGTTATAATATTTGGTCTCTTGTTCTCAGTTCCTGAAAACACTTCGGAGCCATGAAGGTGAAGTGGGTGCTTGTTATTCCTAACAATCCCCTTTCACCACATCTGGGTTTATGTAATGAGGTAACTTTTGGAAAGCACCTAATGGGAGGGGGCTGGTTGCCAAGGGAAACAACCATAAACAGGGTTGGAGCTTTCAGTCCCACCCCTTAATTTTGGGGGAGGAGATTGAGCCAATGGCCAAGGATGTAATCCCTCACACCCATGCAATGAAGCCTCCACAAAACTAGCAAGGACTGGGAGAGCTTCCGGATGGTGAGCACTCAGAGTTCTGGGGAGAGTGGCTGTGCTCTGACAGGGCATGGAAGTGTGGTGCCCTTTCACCATACCACGCCCTGTGCATCTCTTCCATCGGCTGTTGCTGAGTTATAGCCTTTTATAACAAACCCGTGACCCAGTAAGTAAAATGTTACTCTGAGTTCTGTGAGCTGCTCTAGCAAATTAATTGAACCCAAGGAGGGAGCTGCTGGAGCCTGCTAGCATGGCTGGCCAGTCTGAAGCACGGACTGGGGACTGGTGTCTGAAGTGGTGGGAGAGGGCGGGTGTCCTGTAGGACTGAGTCCTTTACCTGTGGAATCAGGTGCTACCTCTGAGTAAACAGTGTCAGAGTTGAGTTGAATTGTAGGACACCCAGCTGGTGTCAGAGAATCCCTTGGATGTGTGGGGAACCTACCCACCCCCACACTGGAACTGGATGCATTATCCTAATTGGTATCAGAACCCTCTTAGGAGCTCTGTCCAGGGCCTGAGCTAAAGGACTCCTGCATCCCTCTTTTGGTGGGACTCAGCACCTTCAAAACCAAGTGGCCATCCTCAGCACTTGCCATGCCTCAGAACCAAGAGACCCCCAGAGGGCCAGGGCCCAGGGTCTCCAAGGACAGGGGGAGGTTCAGATTTCAGGGGAGCTGCCCACAGCCTCTTGCCAAGACAGGGGAGCAATTGGAGGTGGGTATATGGGCGGGCATCAATTACTTGACTTCCCTCTTAGGGGGAAGAGATCAAGAACAGCTGGGGCAACTGGGGGAGGTCGGCTAGCTTCAGGGAGGTGGGGAAGCCTGAGGTGTAGCCCCAGTCCCCACCTCTCTACCTGCCAAGGCTTCCTTACCTGGAGGCCGAAGGGCAAGAGGTGGAGGTTAAGAAACAAAAATTCATACAAATGGCTTTCCTGTTTTTCTCCTGTTCCTCCCACTCCCTCGGTGGGCGGGTCTGCCATGAAGCGAGGCCACCATTGAAGAGTTCTCCTCAATCCACTGGGCCCTCACACTCACTGCCTCCAAGTGCAGGCAAAGAGCCTTGGCTTAGGGAGAGCCCCACTCAACCATGCAAAGCAGCCCCAGCAGTCTGCCCCAGGGCCACCTCGGCAGCTCCATCCTCCCAGCCCGGTCCAGGCTGCTAACACTCCAGCATCCTCCCCAAGGGGCAAAGCTGGTTTTGCCAAGGACATACCTGGGTTTCTGAGTTGGTTCCTTGGCTTCCCTTAAGCCAAACCAGCTACTCTTGACCTTCTCCTCCCCGGTGGATGAATGATGGGGTGAGGCGCCGGGGGTGGAACCCCCTTTCTCCCCGAGAGAGCCGCGGCGCCCCAACTCGCTCCGACTCAGCCCCTGATGGTGATGGTGGAAGAGGCCCATCCGGGGCTTCCGCTCCTCCTTCCGGGCTCCCTCCTTCTCCGCCACAGCCTCGGAGGAGGCCACCATGGGTGTGGCAACCTGCACTGGCTTCCCCTCTGAGAGCTGGGCCCCCTCCTCCTCTCCAGAGTGGCTGGCCTCAGTGGCCAGCGCTTTAGCCTGAGTGCTCAGCTCCTGTCCAGGCACTGCCTCTGAGCTGCTGGTGCGGCGGCTGCCTCTGCCCCAGGAGTCATCTGCAGCCCGGGATCCTTCCTCAGAGGGCCGAGAAGAACCGCTGTGTAGGGAGCTGAAGGGTGGAAATGGGCCCGAGATGGAGCTGCGGTGCCGCAAGAGGCCCTGGGGCTCCTCGTTGTAAATGTGGCTTCCATTGACACAGAGAGAGGAGCGGGTGGCAGGGTCCAGGTGGCCCTGAAGGTCGAGAAGGGCCCGGGGAGGAGCTGCTCGCATCTGGCTGGCCTCGTCGCTGTGGGTCCTTTTGTGGGTGAACAACTTGGGGGACTGTGCAGTGTCCCTGCCTGAAAAGGAAGCACACCCAGGGTTAGCACAGGGCAGAGAAGACCCGTTTCCTGGCCAGGGACCTCCCCTGCTCCCTGGATGGAGACCGAGCGCCACGACCCACCACAGCAGGGGCGGCCCCCCTCGCTCACCCCCGTCAGTGGACAGCCAGCTGCTGCGGCTCGGGGACCGGGTGAGGAGCTCGGCCCCAGGGCCCTGAAAGACCAGGCTCCCGCTGGCTGAGGACAGGGTGCTGTCCGAGCCCAGCGAGGTGTTGGACTGGGTCAGGGACGACTTGCGCAGCTTGTTGCGGAGGAAGAAGCCCTTGGCCTTGCCCATCCTGCTCAGGCTGCCCAGCTCGGGGTCCTCCAGGGCACTGCTGGGGAGGATGGCAGACGCGGACTCCAGGTCATACTTCTTCTTGCCCTTCATCTTGTCCTTGAGCTTGCTAAAGGGGGACCGCGGCTTGTCCTTCATGGACAGGTCGAACATGCTGGCGCTCAAGTTGTTACGCGTGAACTGGATGGTCACTTGGATCTCCCCACGTTCCTTGTCCTTCTTGCCTGGCTTGGAGTGCAGCTTGTACCACCTGTGAGAGGGTAGGGGAAGTCGGGTAGAGCTCTGGTCACAGACACAGGGAGTCTGCCCCCCCCCCCCCGCCACACCCCTCCCCTTCAGTGTCTGTCACCTCACAGGGTCCCTCCTTGCTTTGGGGCTATGACGCCTCTCACCACAGGCTCCTGCTCTGACACACAGGCCCTGCCTCCCAGGCCACAGGCATAGCTGAGAAACTATCCAAAACTCCTCCATGATGAAGAAAGCCACATCCTGAGTAGGGGAAGCTCCGTGGTGCTGCTAGGCAGGGCAGGGGTCACCACACCATAGCTCCTCCACCCCAGCACCTTCCCTGGAGTGCCCCATCCCCCCACAACTGGAACTCAGAGGCCGGGAGAGGTGAGGCTG
Organism: Myotis myotis; assembly: GCF_014108235.1. Lineage (NCBI taxonomy): Eukaryota > Metazoa > Chordata > Mammalia > Chiroptera > Vespertilionidae > Myotis > Myotis myotis. The sequence continues at coordinate 11,242,502 of NW_023416318.1, read as the reverse complement.
GGTCTGGGAAGGACTCTCACATCTCAGGCCCCAGTTACAGACAGACCTGCCCACATTCTTCCCTGTTTACATCACCCCCCTGGCCAGTCCCAGCCAGAGCTCTGCTCTGAGCCACCAGTGAGCCCAGGAAAGAACAGCTCACCCACAGGCCCTGGGCCAGGAACACAGGAGCACTAGCACATGCACACACACACCTCACCCACTCACTGACTCGCCCCACGTCCCACCAGGAGCAGCTCTGCAAGATGGAGGAGCAGACAAGACGGCACAAAGGGGCCGTAAGCAAGAGGCCCAGGGATGGGAGCGAGGGCTGGTGTCTGGTGAGCGTCTACTGTGTGTTACAACAGAATGCAGGCTTCTCATCTCATTCCCACTTATTCACACCTCACAGCCAGCCCACAAGGTCGGGACACGACCCCAATTTCACAGATGAGGAGGTCGAGGCTCAAGTGGTCACTCATCCTAGAACAAGCTGCCAGGAAGGAGAGGGGAGAGGCGGAGCCAGGTTTCTATCACCCCAAAGCCCATGTTCTTCCCACTACACACTCCCAGAGACACCCTAACACACATGACCGGGGGGATGGAGCCCATGCTACAGGGGAGGGGTGTGCGCAGAGCTCTTCCTTCCTCTGCTTCCCAAATCCTCCTCACCAACGGCTCAGACTCCTGGGGGAAGGCCCAAGAAGGAAGGGCTGACCCAGCTGACTCTGGCTGGCTGGCCGCACCACACGGCATCTGTGTGGAGCTCCTGGACACCTCCATAGGCCCCCTTCCCACCCCACTCACCCAGGTCACACGCCTGCCCACCTCCACAGGTGTGAGCGGAGAGACTGTAGAGAGACTGAACCAGAAAGGTTCTGGACGTCGGGAACCAGGCCTAAATGATGCGGTCAGGCACATCTGGAAACAGGCCCCCTTCTCACACTAGCACCCAGAATGTGTAACCTCCCCGGCACATAAGAGCTGAAATTGAAAATTCAAAGGATGTGTTCCAAGATGAATTGGAGGAAATCTCCAGAATGTAGGATAAGGATGAAGCAACTGTTAGACGTCAATCCAAGGAAGTCCACCCCAGATAACTGGACAGTCAAGCAGGAGAGCAATCGGCTCCCAAGTGTGAGGAGCTTGGGAGTCCTCTCTCCCATCCACAAACAAGACCAAAGCTGAGCAAGCTGAAAAATCAACAATTCACAGGGCATCTCAGGGCAGTGAAACCATTCTGCATGATACTATACTGATAGGTACATGCCATTATACATTTGTCATAACCCACAGAATATAAAACACAAAGAGTGAACCCTAATGTGAACTACAGGTTCTAATTAACACATTGTTTGCGGGTAGTTTTTATCGAGCGCTAACAGGTGGTGCAGGCCATTTTTGCTAATTTTTTGCGCAAATGGCAACGTTCAGTAAAATTACGATAACTTTAGTTTACATATTTATACGTTACCCGCATTCTACCACTAGTCTATAAAAAACGTATTAATACGTGTCCCGCGCTCTACTACACTGGTAGAATGTATAAATACGTAAAACGTGTAAACACGTTTCCCGCATACAATGTGTTAACAATAATATATCAATATTGGCTCATCAGTGGTAACAAATTTAGCCACCAGTGAGCCCAGGAAATTTGCAAGGTGTTAATAATAGAGGAAACTGAGGGAATTTAAGGAGTATAAACATACTTTAACTGTACTTTCCACTCATTTTTCTGTACACATAAAACTGGTCTAGCCCTGGCCAGTTTGGCTCTGTAAATAGAGTGTTGGCGTGCAGACCAAAGGGTCCATGGTTCGATTCTGGTCAAGGGCACCTACCTTGGTTGCAGACTCCTCCCTGGTCCTGATCAGGATACATGCAGGAGGCAATCAATTGATATGTTTCTCTCACATAGATGTTTCTCTCTGTCTTTCCCTCTCTCTTTCACTCTCTCTAAAAGATCAATGGAAAAATATCCTCCGGTGAAGATTAACAAAAAACTGGTCTAAAACAAAGTTTATTAACTAAGAAGAAAAAAAACAGAGAGAGTACATGTAGAGAACACAAAGTGGATGAAACAGTGAAAGAAAAAAATGCAAGAAACTTTTTCTTAACTGAAGGATATGACCACTAGGACAGAAGGGCCACAAGCATACAGCACAAGGAACTAAGGAAGACCCAGCCACAGGTGTCACGGTGTGTCTCAGAACACCAGGTATACAGAGGAAGACCCCGAGGCTCCCAAAGAGGGAGGCAGGTTCATACATCAGGAATTAGAACAGCTTCGGGTCCTCACTAGCAACACTGGGCACCATCTGGACTCTTTAAAGGCCAAGCCCTAGGCACTCCCCAAACCCAGCCTAGGCCCCCTTTAGGGCAGGAAGATCCTGGGAGGTGGGGCCAGGAGGGAAAAGACTTTCCTCACCATTTTCTGAGTCTCCCATCCAGAGCAGAGTGAGGTTGAGAATGGTCAGGACCTGCCTCTAGTCCTCCAGCCACTATCACCCAGCTATTTTCCTACCAACTTACCATCCTTCCCTCCGCCTTCCAGGCCAGGCCTGAACGGGCCCCTGCCTGGCACCTGAGATGCCCAGGGACCCGAACACAGCAGGCATTCTCCCAGAGTGTGACCCTCATGGGCTGAGACAGCTGCTCCATCCTTCCCTCCCACCCCTACTTCCTTCTTCCTCCTGTCTGTCCACAGGGTCCCCTACAGACCCCGGGCCTGCCAGGCACTGCAGCACAGTCCAGATGAGGTCAGAAAGCCTTGAACACAGCTGCTGTGGCCTGACGATCCCTCCGTGAAATGATGGAAATTTTCTCTTCACAGAGCCCTGCACACAGTAGGCCCCAGCATCTCTTCCCTGCAGAGTGAGACTCCCTCGGGGAACGAGACAATAGCGTCCCATGGCCCAGTTCAAGTCCCACTTCCTCTAGGAAGCTTTCTCACCTGCCACCATTCTGGCCACATCTGCTCTGACCACCTGGTGGCATCCCCAGGTGGCCAGGATCTCCCTCGCTAAACGGTATGCCCTGTGGATATTTAACAAGCATCCCCCCAGGCACAAAGCTCCAAAGTAAAGAAGCAATGCCGGCAGTAAAGCCTTGAGATGCTATAAGCCCTCAGCTTTTCACTGCCCACCTCCCCCTCGTTGCCCCCTTGCTCTGCCCACCCCTTGCTCAGAGCTCTCATCTGGACGCACGTGGCAGCATAGCTGATGGCTCAGCCTGGCTCTGCACCCTGAGTACACAGCTGGCCCCACCACTCACTCGTGTGTAACCTCCACCTACCAGGTTACTTCCCGAAGCCTCCGCTTCCCTGGCCATCCAGTGGGGATACCACCCTATTAGGGCTGCTGAGAAGATGACACATGCAAAGCCTGGTCCTCGGGAGTGGCATTCGGCAGTGCTTCTCAAACTGCAACGTGCTAAAGGGTCCCTGAGTCTTGTTCAGATGCAGACCTGAGCCTGTGGGTGCACAGGGGCCTGGGGGCCATGCATGGGCAGAGGGAGACACGCCCTGGGGCTAGAGAATCGGCAGGGCTGGCCTAGCCTCACTGTGTGCTCACTGCGTGCAGGCTCTGGGCCTACATCACAGATTCCCAAAGAGGCACAGAGATGGGTATGGAGATCAGAAACCCGTACAAAGGACTGGCACAATCCTGAGAGGACAGAGCCCTGAGAGGTCACTGAGGAAACCTCGGGTTTGTCCTGATCCCAGGCCATTAAACCTTTGTCTGAGATGAGCCTCCCCCACAGCCCAAGGTCCAGAATTCCTGAGGGCCCACCGTGGGAAAGCTCGTACAGGGCCCCTGCTCAGCCACAATCTCTCTCCGATGCTAATAGCCGGACAAAGTTCAGCAGGCCCAGTGTGCACTTAGGACTCAGCTTTCAGTCTTCCCCAGGATGGACCCCTACCCACACACCACAGGGGCAGAGGACAAAGGTGGGATGCAAGGAGTGGGGGTCTGGTTGCCTCACCTGTTATCAAGACCATGGCCCTACTTACTCCTGCTCGTGGACTCCCAGGTCCAACACACCCAGCTCTCTGGGCACGAAGCTGGCTAACAGGTGCCACACAGCGTGACTGAAAAAGCCCAACACTGGGAGGGCCCACCTAGGGCAGACATCAAACACAGGCAGGTGCCAGGGGGTTCCTGTCAGAGACTGTGGCGTTGGAGCTGTGACAGCCACGGGCCCGGCACGCCTGACTCATTTCCATTCCTATCAGTCCAAATTCAGCTTATGACCCAAACAGTTGTGGCCCTTCCTGAGCCCCCACATGTCATTTATTTCAGGCCCCAAACCCAGGAACCAACATTTGTCTCTTTTTCCCCACACAACCCACATCGTAACTTTGAACTCTTGTAGCTCTACCTGCAAATTATATCTAGAATCCAACCCTCCCACCACTGTCACCCTACAGTGCAGTCCGCCACCATCTCCTGCTGGACATTACAGTTCCCTGCTTACCTGCCCCTGCCTTCCATGCTCCACCCACAAACAGGTGAGGCCAGAGCACATCACCCCACTCCTCAGAGGTGGAAAGGACCTATCTTTTGGCTCCCAGCTCCCTGACTCTGTGTGTCTCATCCCACACTGACCCGAACATGTTCCCACCTCAAGGCCACTGCACCTGCTTTACCCGGGCCTAGATCTCAGGCCATGGTTCACTCACTCACTCATGTCACTTCCTCTGAAACGCCTCTGTCTTCCCTGAGTTCCCAACTGCTACTGTCCCTTACCCTGTTTTATTTCTTGAGCATACTTAACACTACCTGACATGTGGAAGAGCAGTAGAAGAGCAGTACCCAGGTGTGTGTTCGTGCACATGTGCACATGAGCATGCACGCATCCCACACAGTAAAATGATATATTATGCACAGCCATGTCATGTCTGTCTTTCCCTGCTCTACAGGCAGCAATTTTATTCTGCTCACCTCTGCTTCTCAGCACTTAAAATAGTGGACACTCAAACTTTTGTTCAATGAACTAACAAATTAATCCATGAATTGACTTAAGAACTTGTTTGTCCTTGTTCACAACTGAACAACTGTGTAATGTTTCTATTACAAATCCATGGGTCTTACCCATGACACCAGGTTCCCAAAGAGCAAAGAGGGGGCTCCCTGCCCACCATCCCCAAACAGGAGCTTCCTGAGGAAGGGACCGCAGAGCCAGGCTTCAAGGGGACAGTTCCCAACGGGGACCTTCTTTAACCCCGAGACCCTCATCCCCATCTCTGAGCCAAGATTCTCACTAGCTTCTCTGAGAGAGAAGGTGCCAACCAGATTTGGGAAGTGACCAGACTTGTGAATGACGGTGGCTGTTGATCCCACTCTAGCCCATCACTAGGCCACTGGTCTTCTCACCTTGAACAACTTCTCTCATTCAGCACCTATTGTGTGCCAGACACTATACTAAGCACTCAACACAACAAAGTATATCCCATTAATCCTTTCCACAGCCCTGTTGAGGTGGGTGTGGGAGGCTGACCCTAGAGTGGCTACCAGCATAGACTTTGGAGCCAGGCTGCCTAGTTTAAGCCCCAGCCCCAGGACTTATGGCTTCATGACCTTGGGCAGATCACCTGACCTATGCCTCAGTTTCCACACCTATGGGGGTAATGGAAATCCATTCCCCTCACAAAACTCTAAAAGGAGTAAGTGGATTGTGTGTGAAACACTCAGAGAATAGGGCCTGGCACATGGGAAACGCCACATAAGTGTCAGCTCTTATGTTTTTGCAGATGCAGACACAGGGGCACAGAGAAGTCTGCTGGGTTAAGTCACCTACTTATTTTCAGGAAGTAGGAGAGCCAGGATTTGAACTCAGGCTCCCTCTCTCCAGAGCCTGGCCAGACCTTGATCACTGCACTAGACTGCCTCCCTCTGCAAGTATCACACACACACACACACACACACACACACACACACACACACGTTGCAGGCCCAGAAACTCCTGTGTCCCTGCCCAACCAAGGAATCTAAAGTCACTCCTTATTTCTCCAAAGTAAAGGGTATGTTTTAGATAAGAGAAAAATTACATCTTTATTTCCCCTCATCTCTAACTGAAATTAAGCATCTCTTCAATTATGAATTTTTCCCACAGTAGTAGTAGAGTAGCAGTACCTATGAGTGTGTCACCAGGAGAAACCAGGTATTTTCTTATCACAGTACAGATGTAACAAAATATTGTCTATACTCATCTTTACTTTGAACTTTAAAGTTATTAGTCCTCCCACTGGATCACATTGTTTAACACAGTAATAAAGCCCAGGTACTTTAGCAAATGTTCTAATATATTGATAAATGTGCTTCAATATCATCGGTGTACTTGGTAATCCTATGTATTTGGAGATCTTGTTCTGAGAAGAGGTCCATGGCACAGAAAGGGCTAAGAGCACCTGCTCTAGAGGAGGGAGGGCACAACGGCAGCAGAAGGCAGGCCTTTGCCTTCCTGCCTCAGTGCACGGCACCCAGGCTGGGCCTCAAGGCAGAGGGCAGGCACTGCTCCCAGATTCCACTCAGGGAACTAGGAGGGCATGACGACAGGCAAGAAGCTAGCCAGACGCCCTGAGACTCCCCAGTGTCACGCTACAGTGCTCAGCCTGACCCTCACCACCCTGCATGCCAATGAAGGTGACTCCAGAGAAACAAAAACAGCCAAGTGTACCTGCTAACTGGGGCCTGTTTTGATCATGACCCCAATACCACAATCTCCAACTTCCCCAGGTTGGTCCCCACCTGAGCCCCCCTGCTACAGCTGCAACCCACCAGGTCTGCAGCTTCTCTTTTCTGGCTGTGGCTGCAGTCCCGGCCTCTTGGGAGACTGGCCTTACCTCAGGCTGACGAAAAGCTACCACCACGCTGGGGATGAGGGCCTGCAAAGCTGAAAGATGCAGAACTGAACTCCACCCCTGAGGCAAATGAAGCCAGCAGGCCCTTAGCAAAGACAACTGTGCTGCCCTGATGCGCCACCTGAAAAATCTTCGAGACGGGAAAGTGAGGGGCCAAAGTGGAGGAAGAAGAAATCCTGGCGGGTTTCCTTTCCGCCTCACTCTCCACCTCTAGCTTCCCTAGAGAGCTAGAACAAGCGGGGGCTTCAGGGTTCAGAGGGGAACACAGGGACTCAAAAAGTAAATGTTAGGGAAACTATAGGAGAAAACACCAAAATATCTCTCTGTCCATAACAGTGTCTGCCCCAGGTTTCTAGGCCAGGCCAGCACTGGCCATTTCAAGAGATGTTGTGTAGATTAAACCATCTGCCCTCAAAAGACCAGCCGTCTTCAGAGTCATGCCACGCTGTCCCCTCCCTGGGCTCACGAGGCCCCGCGGTCTCAGCTTTGGCAGGAAACGCCTGCCACGTAAATGACTGGTATCATGCCCACTCTCCTGGGGCGGGGGGTGTTTTTAATTTGAAAGTCATCACCAAAATGACAAAAAACTGTCACCCTGCTATTCCAGCCGCCATTTGTATGTAGAGCGACCAAATAGTTGAAAGGGAAAGCTCTTCCTTATGCCCCATTCCTGATAGACACAGAAGAAAGGGCAGATGCAGAGACCTAAGTGCAGTCATCATCAATGGCACTAAAACCACTGGGAGAAAGGGTGATGGAGAACTTCATAACGGCTGGGTCGGACGAACAGCCCAGAACCCACCGCTTCGTGTGGGAGACCATGCAGCAGGGTCAGCCACCCCACAGAAAGGACGCCTGCGGGAGGTGGGACCTGGGACACGGGCCTTCCAGACCTCGCGCTCGGGGCTGGAGAATCAGGGGAGTCAGGGGAAGAGCATCATCAGGAGCCCTTCAGCCGGGGCACAGTGTGGGATATTCTCCCAGCTCCTCCACCAGGGAAGGGTTGAAACGAAGAGGGGAGACTGTTATACTGGGCGACCTACCACCAGGCACAGTTTGGGAGCCCGTTGGGATCCTGATTCAACAAACCACCTATGAAGAGAGAGTTCTGATATCAGGGAAATTTGAATATGGACTGGATATTGGATGGTTATGGGGGAGTTGTTGATTTTGTTTGTGTGATAATAATATTATGGGTATGTTTTTTTTAAGTCCCTGAATCTTTTGGAGATGGTTGAAAACACATATTAAAGCACTTAGGGAGCACTGACTTATTTATACTCTCCTCTGAGCTCACCTGGGACTAACAGTGGGTTTATATCAGACCCCTGAGGAGGTAAGGGGGGTAGCCTTGGGCCAAGACACAGGCTGAGCCCAGCTCCTGGTCTTGTCCTGAGCCTGTGCCTGCACTGTGCTAACCACCTACTCACGGCTGCAGGCCCAGCACAGGGCCTGGCACAGGGATCCTGACCCCATCCTGGCACTCACAATGTCTTAGAGCAGTGATGGCGAACCTTTTGAGCTCGGCGTGTCAGCATTTTGAAAAACCCTACCTTAACTCTGGTGCCGTGTCACATACAGAAATTTTTTGATATTTGCAACCATAGTAAAACAAAGACTTATATTTTTGATATTTATTTTATATATTTACATGCCATTTAACAAAGAAAAATCAACCAAAAAAATGAGTTCGCGTGTCCCCTCTGACATGCGTGTCATAGGTTCGCCATCACTGTCTTAGAGGCACAGGTAACTAACTCACCAGTGAAATCTCACCCAACCAGAGGAGGCCTCAGCCAGGCCTCCACTCAAAACATTTCCCAAGAATGTGCCAGGAACAAGGAACAAGTAATGGGTGCCCTCCAGAAGCTTACATCGTGTTGAGGAAATAAGGTAGCCACACAGATAAAGGCAGAAGGTGATCGACACCACAAAAATGCACAAACAAACTGCACAGGGAGGTTAAAGGGGAGCAGTAAGATGATTTCATGGGGAATGACATGGCATATACTGGGCCTTGAACGATGGGCAGGAAGGAGGCAAGGACAGGGCTAGGGAGACAGTCCAGGTGGAAGGAACAAAATAGGCAGATGCCCAGGCTGGACAGGCAAAGTCAGACAGGAAGGCGCTTTGGGGGCAGACAGGAGATGCCGCAACATCACGCTGAAGAGCTGTAACTTTACTCTGGCCCTGAAGAGCACTGCAGGGCACGAAACAAGGACAGGACTGATGGAAGCTGAGCTGCAGGGCAGCGAGGGACAGCAGGGAAAGGGACAGCGGAGAGGTGAGGCAAGCGGGTCTGGCTGGAAGCCGGCACAACGTGGGGTGGGAGCCATGGCTGGGCCGACCCCAGCAAATCCTTATGCCTTAGCAGTTATTTCTCATCATAAATGAATAAACTGGCATTCTGGTTTATAAAAAGGCAGCAGTGGCTATATTAACAGTCCAGAGCAGAGGTAAAAAAAAAAAAAGAAAGAAAAAAAACCCTGAACTAGGACAGGAGCAATGGGGAAGGTGGGAGGGGCCCCTCTGGCAGAGACACTCCCCGCAGGCTCCCCACTCACTGACAGCAGGTACTGTTACCCACCTTTACCCCCACAACCGAGGCCCTGATACATGGAACACTTTCTAATACCTGCTGGGTAAAGGAGATGGAATCCACAGGGCTCAGCTAGTCCCAGAAATAAACTGAAGAAAAAGATTATTTTAAGGACATAGTGGGAAGACCCCAGTGGGTTGAAGACAGGAGACCTGGGGTCTCGTCCGGAATCTGACTTATTAAGTGGCTTTAATGCAGCCATTTCACCTCTGTAAAAGGGGTGATTGCCAAATCCGGTTTGGCTCAGTGGATAGAGCGTCGGCTTGCGGACTGAAGGGTCCCAGGTTCGATTCCGGTCAAGGGCATGTACCTGGGTTGCGGGCACATCCCCAGTGGGAGATGTGCAGGAGGCAGCTGATCGATGTTTCTCTCTCATCGATGTTTCTAACTCTCTATCTCTCTCCCTTCCTCTCTGTGGAAAATCAATAAAATATATTTAAAATAAAAAGGGGGGGGTGATAAAATAAGCAGGCTAGAGGCAGGGGGAAGTGCCAGCCAAAACTGTTATTACTCAGAGTTTGGAGAGACGCTGAAAAACCTTTCCCCAGAGTCTCCCCATCCAGATACCTTCCCTCTTCTCCAAGTCCCCCATGAGCAGTCATCCTTCTACAGATCGGACAGGAGATGTGCGAGTGGCAGGCCAATCCCCTCTGGTTCCCCACCCCCACCACCTCACCCACCCTTTGATTTGGTACCTACAGTAGAACTGCAAGCCTGACACAGCCATAGGACAGGATATTGCCTCTTATCAGGCCAGACGATGGTTCTCATCGCCCACCCTGGCATCCTGCCCGGCACTAAGAGACAGTCCCTGTCGCCCAGAACCGCCACTTTATTAGCTTCCCTGTCTCCGTGGCCATGTCTTACTCAGCTCCCTGCAGACCCAGCCAGGTCCACCTCCCTCCCTCCTGGGCACAAACATCTTGGCTAATACTCCTGTCCTCATCCCTCCTACTGCTGGAGGCTCCAAAGGTCTGTCACCATCAGCTGCCTCAGACATGGCTGTGACCACACTCACCCAGCAAGAAAAAAAAAAAAAAAAAAGCTATAAAAATGCCTGGAGACCAGTCTAGCCAGCACAGATAGCAACAGAAAATATGTATGACCAAAAGCACCATGCAGGGGAAAAAGCACTGGGCTTGGAGGTCAGAAACCTGGCTGCCACTAATGAGTCATGTGACCTAGAACAGTCATTCTACCTCCTGACACCCCCGTCTCCGCATCTGTGAAATGGGGGTCACCCTGCCTGCCTTCAGGAAAGAACAAAATGAGGTGATGCTGAGAAAGCACTCTGAAAACTAGGGCAAACCACACACAAAGACTTGGGATTTGTTGTCTTTGGGGTCTTTTATAGGTAGGCTGGCATCAGCCCATGGGAGGGAGGTGGCCCAAGACCAACCATCGACAATCTGCCCAGGAGGAATGAAAGAACCAACAAGATGACCTCCCCCCGGGGGTCTTGGGCAGAAAGGAGAATAAAAGTTCTAATTAACCACACCCTCCTCCCCAGTTTGCTCCTAACCCCAGATTCACCCTAAAAAAAAGAGTCTTGGGTCATGGAGGTCAAACCTAAGAAGTGCCCATCCCCTCTGCCAAGGTCTCAGTTCAGATTCACTACGGGTAGAAACAAACATTAAACATCCCTCATGGAGAAGGCAGGCTGACCATAGGTAGAGGCCTGTGTGTGGAGAATGTTGCATCTGTACAAACAAACAAAAATGATGAGGAGAAGAAAATACATAATACATTGGCTTTTAAATGCATGGAATAACTCTGGAAGTAACGGGTAATGTTGGTTGCCTCTGAAGAGAGGAGCTGGGTGACTCAAAGTTGGGACAAGGGAGGCTTTTCATCGTGCAGCCTCTTTACCTTTAGCATTTGAACCAGGTGAACTACTTAAAAATAAATAAGAAGTAAAGGCTCTTTTGCTGGGAAAGGCATACAGGAAACTCAGCTTGGTTCCCTTCCACTCTCTACCACATTTACCTCCCTTCCAGAGGGACAGTCTCCCACTCAGAAATTTCCCAGCCCCCCACAGCCTTTCCTGTAATTCAAAGTACCACCTCCCCCAGGAAGCCCACCCTGATCACTCTAACCCTGGTGAGTTTGCCCTTCTTCTAATCGTTTCCTTCTCTCACCCTTTTTATTTGCTGCTTTGTAGGTTAATTATCCTTCCTGTGTAAGTCTTGCCTCAAACGTATTTTCACCCTTTAGGGAAAGAGCTACACATTTTCTCTCTCTTGTTTTCTCCAAAGCCCTGGCCCAGGCATAGTCATTGCCTGTCATTGCTTCCTAGATGTTGAACAAAAGGAAGAAGGAGAAGAAAAAAAAGCAAATGAGCCCTGGCTGGCTGGGTGATTCAGTCGGTTGCAGCATCATCCCGTACACCAAAAGGTTTCGGGTCCTATCCCAACCCCCTGGTCGGGACATGTACAGGAGGCAACCGATCGATGTTTTTCTCTCACATTGATGTTTCTCTCTCTCTCCCTTCCTCTCTCTCTAAAATTAATAAAAATATATCTTTGGGTGGGGATTTTAAAAAAAAAAAAGCAAGCAACTGCATCTGCATTGCTGTAGGGGGAGGAACCAGATGGCTCGGGAGTGTTCTGTCCCAGTGGAACAGGCATGTGACGTATCGGGAAAGGTCAGGAAGTCTTGTCTCTGCTGATGCTCCGAGGCCCTGAGCTACTACATAAGCCAAGGGGAGCAAATCTCCTTGAGGTGGGGGGCAGTACGTAGTACCAGGGCGCAGGCCGAGTTTCGCAGGCCTCCCACATCTCCTGAGACACACCCTGGTGGCAGTGATACCTTCCTTCCAAAAGTGCCAGGCAACGCCCCATCCCAAGTCAGACACAACAGGCACAGAGACACAGACTCAACATGCTTATCCCAGTCAGCCGAGGCCTCACACTGGAGAAGCAGGTGATGCTCACAGAGCCCCCAAGGCTAACCCAAGGACTGCTTTGAAGAGGAGAGAGGAGCCCTCGGAGGACAGCTGCTGAGCACCTGGCCCCATGCTGAGCTGGCCCGCGGGAGACATGGAAGAAAACTGAGATGGGCGGTACAGCACGGTGGTGGAAAACACAGAGCGGGAAGCCCGGCACCTGGGCCTAACTCCTGGCTCTACCCTGTACTGTGTGCCTTTAGAAAAGTCACCTGGCCTCTCTGTTTCCCCATCTGTTAAACACAGTAACAGTGCCTGTATCTCTAGAGGTTGCTGTGAGCTAACTTAAGTCAAGTCCTTAGAACAGTGGCAGCACCTAGAAAGGGCTTAATGGACAACACACTAGGCCAGTCAGTGATGGCGAACCTTTTGAGCTCGGCATGTTAGCATTTTGAAAAACCCTAACTTAACTCTGGTGCCGTGTCACATAGAGAAATTTTTTGATATTTGCAACCATAGTAAAACAAAGACTTATATTTTTGATATTTATTTTATATATTTAAATGACATTTAACAAAGAAAAATCAACCAAAAAAATGAGTTCGCATGTCACCTCTGACACGCGTGTCATAGGTTCGCCATCACTGCACTAGGCCAAGGAGGCCACAATAATCCCCTGAAACAGAGTGCCACATGCTGTCGGTGTGGGAACGCGGAGGAGGTGGGGGGGGGGGGGGGTGTCCTCTCCTGGAGGAGGCCTTCCCTGGGCTCTGTCTGCTCTGAACATCTCCAGTGCTCCCTGCCTCGGCGCCAAATACCTGGCCGTGGTCCTTCCTCCACATGTTGGGGTCCATCCTCCTAACAAGACCTCCAGGCATGCAGGCGGGGGTGTCCATATCCCTGGACACCCCCTCTCGGCCTCTGCCCAGGCACTCCAGAAAGGCCTCTGGAATAGACTGCCCACCAGGTCCACAGATAAGCCTCCAGGCTCCCACTCCCATCCCAGCTGAAATGTCCCCTCTAAAACCTCAAAGGCACTTCCACAGAAAATGCCTTGGGGTGCACACAGGGCCCCAAATGCCTCCTCTTCTGGTGCCAGGGCCTAACAGGAGCCACACAGAGCCCCACCCTTCCTAATCGCCGAGTAGCTGACAGTATGTCCCTCTCCCGCCCCAGCCTCTATTTCCACAGGTCTAAGCATTCTTCTAGCTCTGACATCAGAATTCCAGGATTAAGGGCTGTGCTTCTCTTCCCCACACCTAGGTCAGCTGAAGGTCAAAGTGGCCAGAGACAAAGCCCCTCCCTATGTAGCTCCTTTGAAATGCTGCCTTCTGGGAACTGAACTTTCCGGGTCCCTGCATGCTTACTGCTCAATGGTGTGAGGGCTGGGCCAGCCACTCTGGGCCTCAGACTGACCTGCCAAGCCCAGCTCTCCTGTCTGGCAGCCATTCCTGAGGAAGAAAAACGTAAGGGAGCCTCAGCCAGCTCAGTAAGAAGCAAAGTGATCAGACTTATCCCAGACAGGACCGACAGTCCACATTGGGGGCTTATTTCTATTACTTGGCTGGGAGGAAGGGAAAGCTGCTGCTTCTTCTTTTTTTAATCTTCATGGAGGATATGTTTTTTAAATTGGTTTTAGAAAGAGAAAGGGAAAGAGAGAGAACAAGAGAAACCAATGTGAGAAACATCGATCAGCTGCCTCTTGTAAGCGTCCCAACCAGGGATAGAACCCACAACCTAGGTGTGTGCCCCGACCAGGAATCGAACCCACAGCCTTTTGGTGCATGGGACAACACTCCAACCAAGTGAGCCACCTGGCCAGGGCAGGGCAAAGCTTCTTCATGATCACATCATTCTGCAAAGGACTAGAAGAAAAAGAGTACTGATTCCCAGAGAACACACAGATCCCCCCCATTGTGTTAATCATCTGTCCCTGAGCAGGGTGGGGAGGGCAGGGGAAACATCTGGACAAGGCAAGAGAAGTCATAACACCAGGAGGCAGCAATAATAAGGCACTGGGCAGCCCCCAGCACAGGAAAGGGGCAGCCCTCCAGGTCACTTGGGATGGGACCTCTGCTAAGTGGTGCCTGTCCCTGGCTGCCCACAGGAGGGGAGAACAGGGCAGAGATGGGTCCCACCCAGTGCCAGATGCAGGGGAAGGGGAAGCTGCTGTGCCAGCCTGCAGGAGCTGCCCAGTCTGATAGGGGACTCACTTCCTACCCCTCCCCACACTCCCAGACACTGCTGCTCAAAGCAACCCCACATAAAAACTGCCCCATAACTAAGGGAGATGGAGCCTCCTGTGTCCTAATGACTGGCTTCTAAGTACAGCCACACCCTTCCCTGGCAGCCAAAGCCGACTTCCCAGGCCATCCCACAGGCCTCCAGCTCCAGGTCTGGGGCTGGAACAGGAGCCAAGGAAGCCAAGGACGCTTGTGGCTTCAGCTGCTTCCTGAGGAGCAGTCACATCTGGAGAGAAGGCCGTGGGGTCATGTGCCATCTGCCCCCAACAGTACTCTGCCTGGCATCTGGAGCTAAGGGATAGGTGGATGCCCTCAAAGACCACCCAATCCTAGGACAACAGGCTGCATTTTCCTTAGGGTGCCTCTCCCGGTGCCCCTAAAGCCACCCTCAGGAGATCTCAGGCCAGAAGGCTCTGGTCTCAAACCTACGTCCTCCTCGGCCACAGTCTGAAAACCAATGCCTCTGTCTGACCAGAGCTGACAGAGCCTCTTAGGGGCCACAGTCAGCAGCTTGTACATGGTCACAACAGCTTTACTCTTAGGAATGAAAAAAGAAAAACTGGCCCCAACCCAAGTGAGCCCACCGCCTCAACTTTCCTAAGGAGCCAGGCCCTAACCACCAGGCTCCAATTTTATCAGGAGCTCTCACACTTCTGCATGAACCCTGCCATCCACAGTCTTTCCTAGGTTCTAAGTCCTATATTGTCTAACCACTGATCCAACAAGCCCAGGACAAGGGTGCTTTATTTTAATTTTTTTTTTAAAGAGAGGAAGGGAGAGAAAGAAAGAGAGAAAGAGAAACATTGATTGGTTGCCTCCCACATGCACCCCAACCAGAGATCAAACCCACAACCAGGATATGTGCCCTGACAGGGAATTAAACCCGCCACAATTTGGTGTATGGGAGGACACTCCAACCGAGCCACACAGGCAGGGGTTCTTTAAGGCAGGACCACACAGAGCACCCACGGGAGTGCACTAAGCAGGGTGCTGAAGGCAAAAGCCAGAAAGGAAACAATTGGGAAGCATCTCAGGATTTTTAGAGCCATGACTCACGTGTGGCTTTACTAAGGGGAAAGGGTTATAACCAATCTCCTTGTGTATTATGTTAAATTTTGTTTTGAGAATTTAATTATTTGGAAAGTCTCCAGTGAAATCCCTCACCTCAAAGAGTATCCCACTGACAAAGGATCTTTGGGGGCTGATGAGGTGTCTAGCACTCCATCCACCACCATCTTCACCATCACCACACAAAGTAGGGCCCAGAGAGTAACCCCAACACTAATATTTTGAAAGCTTGCTATGGTTCTGGAACTACATGAAGGCTTTTATAGATGCTATCTCATTTCTATCATGGCCTTTGTAGAAATGAGGAAACAGGTTAAGTAACTTGCCAGCTAGGAAGTCATGGAACTGGGAGTGAAAGCCCCATCTCCAAGTTCTTAAACCCTGTGCTGTCCTGCCTTTCCGAAAGGTTACAGGCAGCTCCCAGGAAGGCTGCTGGGAAGAGAGCTGCAGGCTAAGCCAAGCCTGGCTTCAAGACTGCAGGCCCCTAAGCCAGCCCTAGTTCTCCAACCTCTAGCAGTAAGGAGAATGGTGGAGGGCTGTGAAGGGCCACCCAGTTATATCAGGAGCTCTCACACTTCTGCATGTACCCTGCCATCCAGTCTCCCCTAGGCTCTACGTCCTAAATTGTCTTCCCCATCACTTGAGAGGCTCTTCCAGGGCAGGGGATGTCTCTCAGATCAAAGCCGTCAGACATTGTGCACCAACCATGTCCAGAAACTACACCAGATATTTTAATTGCATCCTCATTTCACCCCTTACATCAACCCTGTGAAAGTGCTAATTAGCCCCATTTTACAGATGAGAAAACTAAGGCACCAAGAGTTTACTTGACTGGCCAGAAGCTAGCAGGTTTGGGACTGGAATCTGGGCTGTGCCATTCCACAGGCCCCTCCTCTTAACCGTGAGGCTGCCCTTCCCCAGCCTGGTCCTGTCTTGGCAACACAGGGCTACCATCTGCCCTCCTTGAGACCACCACACCTGGTTCCTGAAGTTAAAGTGTGATACTGTTCTTTTCCAAAACTGAGGAGGGTAAACCCCGGTCCTCTCCATCTTGTCCTCTGCCCAATGGGCAATGTGCAGACTCACTGTCTTAGCAGCTCCAGGAAAGGCCACCAGGAATGACCATTAGAGCCAGAGGAGGGAGGTGGGGACCAGAGTGGGGGCAGCAGTCCTCACCCTCTGTTGGTGGGCATGGTGTGAGGTCCAGTGGACTAGGAGATTAGGCCAGTTTCACAGGCTTTTCCTCTGTCCACCACAAGTATCCCTCTCCCCCTGCCCCCTCCAGGTTCTATAAATAATCCAGGTCAATACATCTGAGGAAAGGCAGCGGGTTGGGTGCGGAAAGATCCTGGTGCAAAGAGGACTTCTACAAAGTCAATTAAGGCTCCCATTCTGATCAAGGGGTAGCAAGTCAAATTCTCCAAGGGGAACTGTCCTTGGCTGAAAACAGGCCCACCTGGGCCTAAGGCATAAACAGCTCAGCTGAGTCAGACCCACAGCCCAAGAAGAAAGCAAGGGCAGGAGCTGGGGGAGGAGGGGGGTATCAAAGGCCCCTCCCAAGTCACTGACCTCACAGAAGCCCCTCCCTACAAGCCTAGAGACTGGTGTGTGTCCCCCGGATGTGTCATCTACCAGCCTGGTCAGATTAGCTGCGAGGTGGAGGTCGAAGGACTAAGAAAAAAAGGGGAGGAAAGAATTTGGGGACAGGAGCCTCTCCAGAAAAAAGGAAGGGCTAAGAGATCCAGGGTAGAGTTTTCAGCCCCACACCCACCCCCTTAGGCTTCCTAGGCCAGGAAGGAGGGAGAGGACAGAAAAAGTGAGGAAAAAAGAAAACAAAACAAGGGCCAAGCTATACCACATGATCCCACACCCGGCAACCAAACAGCAAGTCATGCGGGAAGGAGAGGAGAAGGCCAGGGGAGGGGGACATGGAGCCAGGTCAGACCTGCGGGGAACCTGCCCTGTGCTTCCCACCCAGGCCACTAAGAGCCATGAAGACCCTTCCCTACCCACACTTTGAAAAATGTTCAAGGTCAGATCCTTTTCTAGCCAACTCCTGCTTTCCTCTGGGTCTGCACCAGGCTCATCAGTCTCCTCCAGCAAGCCTTCCTACATTTACGCCGATGGATGCCATTCCCATCAGGCAAACCTTCCCAGCACCTGTCCCCACCTAGGCACACCCCTGCCCTCATGCCCTTACCCTCCCCACCCGGGACCCAGGAGGCCCGGGGGAGGTGTCGCCCCAGTGGATGAGTGATCCACAGCAGGTCGCCAGCCCTGGGGACTGGCCTCCAGACACTGCCCACGCCCAAAATAGGAAATGAGGCTCCCAGTCTGAAGCCTTGATCTTCACACAGGGAAGGTTAAACGCTGCCAAAATAAATGATGACAAAAAAAAACCACTGGCCCCTCTAGGTGGAAGTGACTGGGAGATGACCCCCAGCAGTGCATGCGCCACTGCTGTTTCCACCTCAGGCAGGACCGGCAGGAGCCTGAAGACTGATTAAAGCGTTTCCTCGCTTTACGTAGAGGAACTCTTGCGTTCAGGCCAGGGACTCAGAGGGACAGGGTCCGGGGGTGTGTCTAGGTGGCAGAGGACACATCCCAGTTCCAGACAAGAAGCAGATGCCCTCGCAGTTTCTAGGTCGGGGGGGGGGGGGGGCACCTCGAGGACAGCACTGCCCCTTCCTTCCCCCACAGGGTGAGGCGGCACCTCTCCATTCCCCTGAGGGCCTGGCTTGGGTCAGGTGCCTGCAGTTCTCCTCCCCTTCCAGGAAAGGGAGACCAGCCCGGAGGCCCTATGGCCTCGAGATTTTCCTTCTTGAGGTTCCCACAGTCCAAGAGCCTCTGGACCCCACTCCTAAGGTTCCTGGACAATTTACATCTAACGCTAGGCCGCGGTTCACACCTCCCGGGGCCTCCCAGGGCCCACCAGCGGCCAAGCACAGCGCACCGTTTAGGAACGGGTAGGGGGGACCCCGAAATGCTTAGAACCAACGGGTCGGTTTACGCCCTTGAGCCCTTGAGCGCGAGGCGGAGGGCGCACCACCCCGGCCGGGCGCGGTGCGGGGTCCCGCTCTCCCACCCGCCCCGCCCGGGGAGGCCTCTCACCGTGTGCGCCCCCGCGCCCCGCACTCACTGTGTGTGCTGGGCGCGGCCTGCGCCGAAGACCTCGTCCAGCGCCACCGTGGCCTGGCCCAGGAACTTGTCGACGCCGATGAGCGAGCGGTGCATGGTGGTGAGCACCAGCTCGCAGGCGGCCGAGCCCGCGGCCCAGGGCGCCGGGCCGGCCTCGGCCTCCTGCGCCCGCAGCAGGCCGTCCAGGGCGCCGGGCGGCAGCTCGAAGGAGCACTCCTCGCGCCACTCGGGGCAGCCCGGGGTCTTCTCCACCACCGACGTGCTGTACTTCTCGCGGCCCACCTGGATCACCGTGTACGCGTCGCTGGTGCTGCCCACGCCCGAGCTCTTGCCCCGCAGCCCGCGGGCCCGCAGCACGGTCACCTGGACGTGCGTGGGGAGCCAGCGGGAGGGCCCCGCCGCCGGCTCGGCGCCCCGCACCAGGGCCATGGCAGCGGACGCGGCGGCGGGCGAGGCCGGCCCCACCCGGCGGAACCACCGGGACCGAGTGACAGATTGGGCAGCGGCGGGGGCTGTCAGGAGCCGGCTCGGAGGACCGCCGCCGCCCGCTCTCCCGGCCGCCGCAGCTGCGGGATGGGCTGAGCCCAAACGGCCGCCGCCTCCCGCCGCCCCACCTCCCCGGCCGCCCGCCCGCCGGCCGCGCCGCGACGTCAGCGCCCGCTGTCAGCGCCCCGCCCCTCGCCCCGCCCCGCGGCTCTGGGCCAGCCCCGCGCGGCGGTGCGGCAGCGCTGCGGAGGCGCCGACCCCGAGCCCGCGCCCGCGCCCGCGCTTAGGCCGCCGCAGACCCGCGCGCGCGGAGCTGGAGGGGCCGCGGGGCGCGCGGCCTCCGCAGAGAGGTGGGCGTGGCTCCTGCAGGCCCCGCCCCCGACTCGGGGCGCCAGCTCAACCCCGCCTGCTAGGGGCCAGCGCGGCACCCTCGGCCGGTTCTGAAAGGCCCGCTTCGCGCCTCCCGGCCAATCCCGAATCTTCCCTCGGTAGGTCCTTGCTGTCGCCGCAAAATGCCCCGGCCCGGCGCGCCCCTCTGGGGAGGACCAACCCCTCGGCGCAGGATCGTGGCGGTGAGGCCAGACCCGGCTGCCCTCCTCATCTTGAGCCGCGCTCCCCCTTCCCTTTGCCCGGGAAGACCCCCGGCTGGAACTAGAAGCGATTCCCTCTTCGCCACGGGACGGTCCCCGCGTCGGCGACCGGGAAGCAGCTGAGCTGCCGCTGCCTCCAGCCTCCACGCGGGAGGGGACCGTGGCTGCGGCGCGAAGGGCCAGAGAGCTGGGCTCGCCCTCAGCGGACACTGCCGCGGAGAGCAGAGTGATGAATAAATGAGTAGCCACATCAATATTTAAGTGTTCGCTCCGAGCGCTGGAGCGCAGCCGTCACGAGCTGGGGGAGATCATAGGCTCTGGTGGAGGGGTTAAACGGTTACTTTCACCCCGTAAGCGCCTACTATGTGCAAAGCCCTACTTTCCCGCGTGGCTTATTATTAATAGTGATAACAATTGTTAATAATTACAGATGCTGAATTCTAGCCAGTATTAGTGTGTGCTCTTTATATGCATTACCTCATTTTGGAGTAACCCTGGTGGGTAAATATAATTTTTATCCCTGTTTTTTCCAGAAGATAAAATTGCAATTTAGAGAGGTTATGCTGCCCAAGATCCTTAACTGGCTGAGGAAGGATTTGAATTCACAGAGATGACCCCAAAGCCTGAACTTTTTTTTACTTTCAGAGCCTGTACTTTAAAAAAAAAAAAAATGTGACACACAGAACCTAGAGACAGAACCTAGTGAGAGAACCTGGTGAGAGAACCTGGCTGAAGAACCTAGAGACAGAACCTGGCTACAGAACCTGGATAGAACCTGGTGACTGAACCTGGCTGGAGAACCTAGCGAGGGAACATGGCTACAGAACCTGGCTGGAGAACCTGGAGAACCTAGCAAGAGAACATGGATACAGAACCTGGCTGGAGATCCTAACCAGAACTTCGCTGGAGATCCTGACCAGAACTTGGCTAGAGATCCTGGCTAGGCTGCTGATCAACTGAACGTTGTCTCCATGTCATTCCTTCTTCGCCGACTCCGTCCACACCTTTGGGGACCCCTGGACCTGCTGGGGTTGGACCCCAACAGGGCGCATTTTGTGCTTTTAATAAAAGTTGCCAGTTGAATATTTTAAAAAAAAATGTAATGCAACACACACATATACAAGTTTTTAAAAATCAAATAGGACAGAAGTGCTTATGATGAAAGCAAAAACGCCCTCTCCACCCCTGGAATCAGGGATAGCACTTACAGCCATTTGTGCGTAGGTCTTGTGGTTACCTCCATATTTTTATATAAAATGCTTACATAGCTATATTTAGATTGATCAGGACTGGCCATTACTGTCTTCTTTCTATGATGGATAACGATTTAATGCTCTCACACTCACTTCCCTTTCTCAGTCTTATATAGTTAAGCTATTGTTTTCAGTTCCTCTATGGAATGCCTTTTTCCTGGGAACCTTTATTTCTTCTCGGGGAGACTCTCCACCGTACTGCTTGACTTGCTATGCTGTGAGCGGAAGATGCCAAAATCCCCACTCTGCAGGCCATGTCTTCCACCAGGAATATAGTTGTAGGCAACCAGTACAGGAGACCTATGGGAGCACAGCCGCCACAAGCCCAATCCTGGCAACCTCCCACCTTAACTCTATGATCATGTGACTGGGGTAGAGGAGTCCTTGGCACTGAGCCCCACTCCAGAATCCCTGTGCACAGCACCTCGCTTTGGAGATAGTCAGATCTGCCTATGGATCTTGGCTCTCTGCCACTTAGCAGCAATGAGACCTGAAGTTTGAGCCAGCTCTCTTGCCTCTCTTGGCCTCATGTCCTCATCAAGAAAATGGGGACAATGATTCCTACTTCAAACATGAGAAAATGTGGTCAAAGGTTGTAATGCAGTGGAGACTGTCACGAATGATCTGCAGGCACCTGCACAACATATACAGCCTTTTTTCCTGATTCTAAAAGTAACTTGGAAAATACAGAAAATATACAGAAGAAAATCAAAATAAATCATAACTGCACTATCCAGAAATAAAAACTGCTAAAAAACTTATTGTATTTCTTTCCAGTCTTTTCTCTACACTATATGTTGTTGTTTTTTTATATATTTTACTAGAGGCCTGGTGCATGAAATTCATGCATGGGTAGGGTCCCTAGGCCTGCCCAGCAGTCAGGGCCGATTGGGGCCTTCCAACTGCTGACTGGGGCCTCCCTTTCCCAGCTGCCGGCTACCAGCTGGGGACTTTCTTCATTCCATGCCACCCCCTGGTGATCAGCACATGTCATAGCAAGTAATCGGTCTCCTGGTCAAACTCCTGTGGGGACAATTTGCATATTAGGCTTTTATATATATAGACTAATGGCCCGTTGCACAAAGATTTGCACAACAGGCCTTCATTCCCCTGAATGCCGGCACCGGTTTTCCTCCGGCACCCAGGACCCAGGCCTTTGATCTGGCCGCAGCAGCAAGGCTTGGCTTCTCTGCTCCAGCTGCTCCCAGCCCCTCCTTTTTTTTCTTTTCCAGCTCCTGTGAGGCAACTGTAGTATAATGGCTAAACCTGTGGGCTTTGGCATCCTGGTTCTACCATTTATATGTATTATCTCATTTACCCCAAGAGACAACCCTTTAAGGCAGGTGGGATTGCTACCCTCAGTTTCACTGATGAGAAAACTAAAGCAGAGAGAGGTTGAGTAATTTTCCCCAAGTTTCCAACTGGAAAATTGCAGAGCCTGGACTTGAACTCAGTTCAAGTGATTCTACTGCCTGTGGCAATTTGCCCCCATACTAGGCTGTTGGTCATCTGAGCCCTATATCCATTGGAAGCTAAGCATGAAGTATTTTCATACCCATTTTACAGATAAAGATATTGAGGTATAAAAAAAATAGGGAAAAGAAAGTCATCACCAAAAAAAAAAGATATTGAGGTATAAAAAGGGGTTAAACAGACTTACTTGAGGTCAGAGTCAGGATGAAACCCCCCCACTTTAAGAATAGATTTCCCGCCCTGGCCAGTGTTGCTCAGTGATTAGAGCATAGGCTTGCGCATTGGAGGGTCAAGGTTTCAATTCCATGTCAAGGGCACTTACCTGGGTTGCAGGTCTGATCCCCACCGCTGGTTGGGGAGCATGTAGGAGGCAACCAATCGATGTGTCTCTGTCACATGGATGTTTCTCTCTCTTTCTCTGCCTCCCCCCACCTTCTTCCCCTCCCCTTTTCCTTCCACTCTCTTGAATCAATGGAAAAAAATATCCTCACTCCTCAAATGAGGATTAAAAAAAAAATTAAAAGGAGTGGATTCCCCAAGGGCTTTGTAAATGAAGATATCTTTGCCAAACTACAACTAAAATATATTTGTCACTCTCTGTTTCATCTGTTTCCTAGCTCTCCAAACTGCCTGGACTGCCTTCTCCCGCCTGCCTCCCTCCTCATCTCATGGAGTAACAAGGCTCTAGGAAAGAGCAAAGAGAACTCAGATGGGCTCCTCCAGCTCTCCCTCCTCCTGCCTGGCCCACGCAGTTCGGCAAGCTCGGGCTTCCTGCTGGCCCGGATTGGGGCTGTGGGAGGGCACTGAAGTCAGGCAGGGCTACCCTGCTGGCCACTTGGCCCAGGAAGGAAGGGCGGGGCCTGCTAGCTGTCTTCAGGGGGAAAATGAGCAGAAACTACCAAGACACTGACTTGGCCACCTAGAGGTGTGTCTCCCTCTCTAGAAGATGAGACCACCAACCCCCTCCACGCAGACACCCCGCTGCCGGGAGGGTTAGAGGACCCCCTGGGCGTGCTCATGCCTTCCTGGTTGTCTCCAATATTCAGACCTTCTAAACTTAAACTTTTTATTTCTCTATCTATTTATTTATTTATTTTAATATATTTTATTGATTTTTTACAGAGAGGAAGGGAAAGGGACAGAGAGCTAGAAACATCGATGAGAGAGAAACATCAATCAGCTGCCTCCTGCACACCCCCAACTGGGGATGTGCCCGCCACCAAGGCACACGCCCCTGACCGGAACCGAACCTGGGACCCTCGAGTCCATAGGCCGACGCTCTATCCACTGAGCCAAACCAATCAGGGCTATTTATTTATTTATTTTAAAAACTAGAGGCCAGCCGAAACTGGTTTGGCTCAGTGGATAGAGCGTCAGCCTGTGGACTGAGAGGTCCCTGGTTCGATTCCGGTCAAGGGCATGTACTGGGTTGCGGGCACAGGATGTGCAAGAGGCAGCTGATCGATGTTTCTCTCTCATCGATGTTTCTAACTCTCTCTATCTCTCTCCCTTCCTCTCTGTGAAAAATCAATAAAATATATTTTTTAAAAAAATAAATAAATAAATAAAAATAAAAAAAATAAAATAAAAACTAGAGGCCCGGTGCACAAAAATTTGTGCACTCGGGGGGGAGGGGGGGGTCCCTCAGCCCGGCCTGTGCCCTCTCGAAATCTGGGACCCCTCGGGAGATAACGACCTGCTGGCTTAGGCCTGCTCCCGGGTGGCAGAGGGCAGGCCCAATCCCTAGGTGCAGCCCCTGGTCAGGCTCAGAGCAGGGCCGATTGGGGAGTTGGGGCGCCGTCCCGTCGTGCACAGAGCAGGGCCGATTGTGAGGTTGTGATGCCACCCTCAGTCACGCTCAGGGTAGGGCCAATTGGGGGGTTGGGGCACCGTCCCCTGTCACACTCAAGGCAGGGTCGATGGGGAGGTTGCAGTGCCACCCCCTGTCACGCACAGAGCAGAGCCAATCAGGGGGTTGGGGCGCTGCCCCCATCACACACAGAGCAGGGCCCATCAGGGGGTTGGGGCGCTGCCCTCTATCACCCACAGAGCAGGGCTGATCAGGGGGTTGGGGCGCCGCCACTCTCACACTCAGGGCAGGGCCGATGGGGAGGTTATGGCTCTACCCCATCACACACAGAGCAGGGCCCGTGGGGGGAGGGGGGTTGGGGAGCTCCCCCCTATCAGGCACAGAGCAGGGCTGCTCAGGGGGTTGGGGCCCCACCCCCTGTCACGCTGATCTCAGTGCCGGGAGGCATATTACCCTTTTACTATATAGGGTAGAGGCCTGGTGCATGGGTGGGGCCGGCTGGTTTGCCCTGAAGGGTGTCCTGGATCAGGGTGGGGGTCCCCACTGGGGTGCCTGGCCAGTCTGGGTGAGGGGCTGAGGGCTGTTTTCAGGCTGGGAGTGACTGAAGTTCCGAACCGCTCCTTTTTTTCTTTTTTCTTTTTTTATTCTGGGCCAGCTTTACCTTGAGGCTTGGCTCCAGCTCTTAGGCCTCCGAGGCTGAAAGTAGGTTTCTGGCCTTTGCTTACAATGTTGTGAATCTGCTGGCTGAAGTCTGGCAGTATTTGTTACAATGTTTCTTAAACTGCCCGCTCAGAGGCCTGCAGCTGCAGGCGGGGAACGTTGGTTTCCTCCAAGGATCCTCTGTCACTGAGGCAAGCAAGCCTCATGTTAGTTTCAAGCTGCCTGGCTGCCGGCCGCCATCTTGGCTGACAGTTAATTTGCATATCTCGCTGATTAGCCAATGAAAAGGGTAGCGGTTGTATGCCAATTACCATGTTTCTCTTTTATTAGTGTAGATATATTTTTATTGATTTCAGAGAGGAAGGGAGAGGTAGAGAGGGATAGAAACATCAATGATGAGAATCATTGATTGGCTGCCTCTTGCACGCCCCCTACTGGGGATCGAGCCCGCAACCCGGGCATGTGCCCTTGACCGGAATCCAACCCGGGACCCTTCAGTCCGCAGGCTGATGCTCTGACCAGTGAGCCAAACCAGCTAGGACATAAACTTAAACTTTTTAATTTGAACATAGGATGTTGGTGTTGGGTGGAGACAGAAAGCTCATAAATACTGATTGTGTGAAGTTGCCATTAAAAACCTTTTAGGAGGGCAGATCCTGGTAACTCAGAAGATGACCCTTGTTTCTGCTGGACACTTGGATGTCCCTCAGCTTGGATTTGTCTGATGTTTTTGTCTTGATTAGCAAGTGGCTCTGAGTTCTTAGAAAGGCACAAACGTGAAGGTCCCTTCTTATTGCATTGTCGGGGGTACATGCTCCTCAATATGAGTTATCACAGGGACTTTCATCTAGATTTCTTGATTAAGGTAAGTAAAGTCTGCCAAGTTTTGTCATTGTAAAAATCACTATTTTTCATATTCTATTCTTTGAAGGCGAGGCTCTGAGTCCAACCACACTCAAAGAGAGTAGAATTAAGCTCCACTTCTTGGAGGGGGCAGAAATAACATGTATGATTTAGAATTTTTCCATAAGGAATATTTTTCTCTTCTCCTCATTTACCTTAGTTATTCACTCAACCATTTATTGATAGCACTATAAACTCCTGGGTATTTATGTTATTTTATAGATTATAATCCAATACTATTGTGATTTATTTTGTGGCTCAAATTGTTCCAGCTCTGGCCTTTGGGCGTTCTGTCCTCTAATCTCTCCTACCTGCCCCTCCCTCCTGGATTGCTAGATGGCATCTGTGTTCAGGTTGGCACCAGAGTTGTTTATTTTCCTGAGGACTTCCTTACTTTCTAGCGTTACAAAATGATGTAGGTTCATCTTATACTTCCCCTGCCCTGCTCCTAGAGCAGCCGTGGGCAAACTACGGCCCGCAGGCCGGATCCGGCCCGTTTGAAATGAACAAAACTAAAAAAAAAAAAAGACCGTAGCCTTTTATGTAATGATGTTTACTTTGAGTTTATATTAGTTCACACAAACACTCCATCCATGCTTTTGTTCCAGCCCTCCGGTCCAGTTTAAGAACCCATTGTGGCCCTCGAGTCAAAAAGTTATCCCACCCCTGCCCTAGAATCAGCCATTTCTCCAAGGAGCCTGGTTCTTTTCACTGGAGAATGATATTTAGAAACCATAATCTGGGTCCTGGGTGTGCTCATTGCCATTGGTGTATTTACTCATTGTTTAAAATGTGCCTTTCAAGTTTCTGTGTACCTCTTCTAGTTCTTTTCCCTTGCAATTTATATTTTGAAAAAACTGGATTGTTTGTCCTGTGGTCTGTATTTTGCTGGTTACATCCCTGAGTTGTTTAACATTTCTTTCTATCCCACATAGTTCCTAAAAACTTCTAGTTGGATCTAGAGACTTGATCAGATTCTGGTTAGATTTTTGATGAACTGACTCTAAAATATAGTCAAAGATAGATTTAGAGAGTGACAAATTCTCACAGTAAGTGATGCCTGGGTACCAGGCAGGTGTTGTAATGCTGCAATCATTAAAACAATGTGGGATGGAGCCAGAAGGAGGCAAAAAGAGTCAGCAGCAAACAGAATAGAAGGTCTGGAAATAATCCTACATGTTGGGGTCCAACCCCAGCAGGTCCAGGGGTCCCCAACGGTGTGGACGGAGTCGGCGAAGAAGGAATGACACGGAGACAGCGTTCAGTTGATCAGCAGCCTAGCCAGGATCTCTAGCCAGGATCTCCAGCCAAGTTCTGGTTTGGATCTCCAGCCAAGTTCTGTTGTTTATTGTCTTGTTACATCTGTATTTATACCAGTTGATTTTAATCCTGTCAATTTCTATTGCAAAAGTTAGGGCGTTTCTTATCTCCATTCCAGGGAGTAAAGATTATGTAGCTTAAGGGTGATTATTCGTAGTTGAAGTGATTAGCTACCCGCCTGGCATTTAGTTAAGGGGTTTTATTCCCTCCCTAACTTCAGGGAAAAATCCCCACCTGGGGAAACAACCTTTCTCAGAGAGGTGACCTTGGTTGAAACACATAGCGCCAAGAAGGTGAGCAAACATATTAAGAACAGTATGCCATATACTCCAGGTCCCTTGAAACATATGCTGTGCAGATGTTTCTTCCCTGGACCTGTTGGGGCTGGACCTCAACACCTACACACGCCTAAGAATTTCATCTCTGATAAAGATGGTATTTCACACATGTAGGAAAAGGGCGAGTTTACTTTTCATTTGTAAAAAAACATAGTAGTAATAAATATTAAATATAGAGTTCCAACTCTTTAAAAATGTCAGATTAAAGATCTACATAAGCATAAACCCCACTGACGTAACAGAATAAAATACGGAAGTCTATTTTTTATACTGGGGGTTCTATCTCAAGTGTTCAAAGAATTTGAATAAAGAGTTCACAGGGTACTGCAAAGGGCAATTAACCATATGAAAATATGCTGAACCTCACTACAAGTTTAAAGCCACAAATTAGTGCAATAGTGATAGCCAGTGTAGGGGGCAAAAGGGCACCCTTGCAATTCAGCAATATCTATCAACAATTTAAAATGAGTCATCCCTTAATGGAAATTCTACTTCTAGGTATTTACTCTGTGGAAATCCTCACACAAGTGTTCAAGGAATTCTCTGTAAGAAGTTTTATTTCTGGGTGACTTAAAAGAGCAAACCGCGTGGGGCGGGGCCTAAATATCCATGAACAGAGATAAAGAAGAAAGAAAGCTACACATCACAATTCTCCAGTTTAAAAAAGCCAACTTCTAGTCTTGGTTTCTTGTATTCATCTTTATTCTCAAGTAGTTGGCTTTACTTGCAATTTATGGTTTAAATCAGCGGTCGCCAACTGGTGGTCCGTGAGGTCCGAAAGGTTGGCGACCGCTGGTTTAAATGATTGGTACAGCCTGGCCAGTGGGGCTCAGTGTTGACCTATGAACCAGGAGGTCATGGTTTGATTCTCGGTCAGGGCACATGCCGGGGTTGTGGGCTCCATCCCCGGTGTGGGGCATGCAGAAGGCAGCCAATCAGTGATTCTCCCTCATCTTTGATGTTTCTATCTCTCTCTCCCTCTCCATTCATCTCTGAAATCAATAAAAATATATTTAAAAAATAAAAAAATAAAAAAAAAAGAAGTCCCCACCTGTCTGTCGAGAAAAATGTGAGCACTGCAGGTGGCCGAGGACAGGGGAGTGGTGGCCGAGGCTTCCTCACCTCAGAGCCGCCTCCCCACCCTGGAAAACCTTCCTCCACAGGCTGCGGGCCACTCTGACCTCAGTCCCAGCTAAGGTCTCCCATGTCAGGGCTTCTTGGTGTTGCTAGACTTCTTCTTTGGTGACTTTTTGTTTATTCTGAGAAAAACGCTTAAGCCCCGGGGCTGTCGGTTAGAAAAATTGTGAAGATACATCCAACATCCTATTTTAAAATTAAATATTTTGAAACAGTGAGAAGCTCTGCATGTTTTTTTAGAATCTCTGCATAGTTTAAATTGGGAGGGCGGGGTGGAAGGGGAGAAGTGCCTTTGCAAATGGTCCCTTTTCATTCATGTATTGACTCAGAAAACATGGGACAGACAGACACGGCCTCTCAAGAAGCTCCCCCCATAATTGGGGACCCTCGCAGGGGAGACAGATTATTAAATATACAGACAACCACAAACATATAAAACTGAAAAGTGCAGTAAACGCGGTGAAGGAAGAGCATAGGATGGTGGGAGCCCGCATTATAGAGGGGCTTTGTTTCTGATGGGACGTTAGGAAAGGTTTCCCTGAGGAAATTAACACTGAACAAGACCAGAGAAAGATGAGAAGCAGAAAAGGCTGGTGTAGCCTGAGCACAGAGGACGATGGCAGGAAGCAAAGGCCGGAGCCATCTTTCTAGGACCTGTGGGGCACTTTAAAGATTTGGGATTTCCTACCAAGAGCAATGCATTTATGGGTTAGGAGGGGACATATTTTTTTATTTTTTTAAATATATTTTATTGATTTTTTTACAGAGAGGAAGGGAGAGGGATAGTTAGAAACATCAATGAGGGAGAAACTTCGATCAGCTGCCTCCTGCACACCCCCTACTAGGGATGTGCCCCAAACCAAGGTACATGCCTTTGACTGGAATTGAACCTGAGACCTTTCAGTCCGCAGGCCGATGCTCTCTCCACTGAGCCAAATGGGTTAGGGCTAGGAGGGGAAATTTTTTAAATATATTTTCATTGATTTCAGAAAGGAAGGGAGAGGCTGAGAGCAATAGAAACATCAATGATGAGAGAATCATTGACCGGCTGCCTCCTACACGCCCTACACTGGGGATCGAGCCCCCAACCCGGGCATGTGCCCTGACCGGGAATCGAACCGTGACCTCTTGGTTCATAGGTCGACACTCAACCACTGAGCCATGCCAGCCAGGCAAAAAAAAAAAAAAAAAAAAATGTTTTTTTAAATATGATTCAGACCAGGCAGTCTCTGTAGCTATGTTCTGGGCAAGGGTGTGGGTATGTCCTGGTCAGAGCAGTCACCCTCAGGAAATTGGGAGGAGAGCCAGGCAGGCTACGAAAGGGACTCTGACCGAATCTCCTCCTCAGGTTGGAGACCCCTGAGCGGCCTCCACCCGCCGTGCGTGGGAAGCGCATTTGCAGGGCTACTTCAGGAGGCTGTGCACACGCTGGAATCCAGACTGGAGAACCCAGACATGGGAGGTGCACGGACCAGGGCTGTGGCGTTCTAGGGTGGGGGTGGGGTGCAGCGAGTGGGTCGGTTTTGTAAAGCTGCCAGTCTCTCTGGAAGGTCAGAATGTGGAAAGACCAACCTCGTATCCTGACCTGAGATAAGGGGCTGGAGCAGCCAGGACTCCTGGTGGAGGAAACTGCTGTCCTTCTCATTCCCTTGAGGGAGAACAGGAGCCGGGAGAGAGGAAGGGCCCAGAAGAGGGCTTAAGTGGAGGCGCTGGGCCTTTAAACGCAGGCGCATTCTATTATATACTTTTAGGATTAACTTTTGTGTGCATTGTAATTCACCCTAAGACTTCAGGTAAGTTTGCCAAGCAAATAATTAAACAGATCTGTGCTCGTGTCTCAGACTCAAGAACAGCTTCCCCAGTGTCCCCTCCTACACCCAGGAGGCCACCAAGGCACTAATAACATCTTTCCAGAGAGAGTGGTTGTCTTGGAACTCCAGGAGGCAATGGATCAGCACATGGCAAAGTGGAAAAAGCAAGCACAGTGTGAATATGAGAGACCCCTGTCCCCCCGATATTCTAGGAAGGCCAGAAGTCTGACAGGAAATGAGTCCCTTTTCAGCCAGCAGATGTGTCAGTGACACAGGAGGACATCATATGGCACAGAATGGCACAAGGTAACACAGGCCAGCTTCAGAAGTGACCCCTCCTTACCAAGAACCTACAACCAAGACTACTTTATCCAGCAAAGCTATCATTCAGAATTGAAGGCCAGATAAAGAGCTTCACAGATAAGAAAAAGCTAAAGGAGTTCATCACCACCAAACCAGGATTATATGAATGCTGAAAGGTATCCTTTAAGAAGAGGAAGAAGAAGAAAAAGGTAAAGATACAAATTTTGAACAACAAATATGCATCTATCAACAAGTGAATCTAAGAATCAAGTGAATAAATATCTGAACAGAATGAACTGTTGATTATAATAGAATCAGGGACATAGAAAGGGAATGGACTGACTATTCCTGGGGGGGAAAGGGGTGTGGGAGATGCGGGAAGAGACTGGACAAAAATCATGCACCTATGGATGAGGACAGTGGGTGGGGAGTGAGGGCAGAGGGTGGGGCGGGAACTGGGAGGAGGGGAGTTATGGGGGGAAAAAAGAGGAACAAATGTAATAATCTGAACAATAAAGATTTAATTTTTAAAAAAAGTGACCCCTCTTTCCTCCTTGACCGTCTCAAAAGGGAGATAGTTGTAATCCATGGAAGATGCTGCATCCACTCCAAGTGACTGTGTCATGCCCTCGGATGCAGACACTAATATGGCAGCAGAAAGCTATGGCAACCATTCTAAAGTGAGAGTCACAAAACATGCCTGCAGGAGCCAGGCGGACGCAGAGGATGCAGCAGGCTGCAGGGAGAAGTGAAGGCTGATGGGGCGTCAGTACTCAGCTCCAGGCAGTTTTATTACTGCCTTGTTGATGGGGAAGATCTGTGCTGCCTAATTTCTCAGTTAAAAAAGAAAAAATCCAGATTACACATGAAATTTAAAATGTTTCCTTTCTGCAACTAATCCAAAATTAGAAACTGTAAATCAAATATGTTTGAGGTTGGTATTATATCAGTGTTCTGTTGCCACTGTAACAAATTACCACCATCTTGGTGGCTTAAACCCACACATGTAGTCCCCACTGTTCTGGAGGCCAGGAGTCTGAAATCCTTTTTACTGGTGTCAGCACGGCTGCCTCTGAAGACTCTCGGGAGAACCTGCTTTTTCGCATTTTTTAGCTTCCGGAGGCTGCCTGCATGGCTTGGCTCGGGGCCCCTTCCTCCAGCCTCTTGCTTCCATCTTCACATCTCTTACATCTGTAGCCAGTCTCCCTCCGCCTCCTTCTTATAAGGGCACTTGTGGTTACATGTGGGGCCCACTACAACGGATAAGCCAGAATAGTCTTTTCCTTTCCAGATCCTTAACTTAATCACATCTGCAAAGTCCCTTTTGCCATATTCGATTATATTCCCAGGTTCCAGGGATTAAGACCCAAACGTCGTGGGGGATAACATCCAGCCTACCACAGGTATACGACAGGTGGAGACATGAATACAGCACTCAGATTTGACTTATTGCAGATTTCCCCCAAATGATAAAATATCCCCAAAATATCTCAATACTCTGTTCCCTGGGCCTATGATTTAAAAACAAACAAAACAGCTTTTTTGAGGTTTCATGTGTATACTATAAAATTCATCCACTGTTAGTATACAATTCAATGATTTTTAGTAAATCTATAGTTGTGCTACTACCATGACAATCCATATTTAGAACATTTCCATCACCCCCAAAAAGTTCCCTTGTGCTCCTTTGCAGTCAATCCCCACCCCCAAATGTCCCAAACTTTGACATTCCCAAAGTTAGCCCAGGGAATCACTTATCTACTAACATCTATATAAATTTCCCTTGTCTGTACCATTCTTATAAATGGGATTATGCAATATATCATCTTTTGTGTCTATTTTCACTTTGTATAATGTTTTTGAGGCTCATCTATATCATAGTATATGTCAACAATCAGTAGTTACTTATTTTATTGCTGAGTAGTGTTTCATTGTGTGAATTATATCACATTTTGTTTATTTACCAACCTGTTGATGGACATTGGATTGTTTCCTGATTTGGCTATTATGAGTAAAATGATGCTATGAACATTCATGTGCAAACTTTGTGTGGACATGTTTTCACTTCTCTCAAGAAGACACCTAGGAATGGAAGTGCTGGATCAAATGATAACTTTATTTCTAACTTTTTAAGAGACTGTCAAATCATTCTCTAAAGTAGCTACCATTCTACTCTCTCATCAGGAATGTATGAGATCCAGTTTCTCCACAACCTCTAAAAAAATGACTACCAAGTAATAATAAACACCTTGAGTGATGAAATTTTGCTCTCTAAATCTCTCTCTCACTAACACGAACCAGGGCAGGAAATGTACACGATGAACCTGGGAGATCTCACTGAGCCATAAAGTAAGTGTTAGGGTCGCCGAAGGAGGAACGCACGAGGCCAAAGTGGTAAGGAATTATAAATGTACTGGGTCGTCTGGAGACCAGATGAGAGGGGAGAGAGAATGGTCTTAGCAAGTGGAACGTGGTCTCAGCGGAAGGCAATGTCCATTGTGAAGTGGCCTGAAGGTCAGTTCCCAGGGGAGGGGATCGGTTCAATTATGTGATGAAACCTAACAGTAAGGAAGTTGTCAGTAACCACTAGAATGATACTAAAAGGTCGTAAGAGTCACTTGAAGGGACATTGGCTAAAGATGGAATAATTTCAGCATCAAAAATACTAATAAATAGTGACTACATTTTACTAAGTCAGATGAGATATCTCTCTCTCTCTCTCTCTCTCTCTCTCTCTCTCTCTCACACACACACACACACACACACACACACACACACACACACACACACACATCACTCATCAGTTACCTTCGTGGAACGTCAGCTGCATTTCAATCAAGTAGGTGATGAAGAAAGGTTTCTAATATATGAGTTCCAGTTAATAAGTGAAGAGGGAATGATAGAATTAGAAGGAAATTACCACATTGCACCCCATCACTTACGTATGGATGACTCTAGCATCAAAGTGCAACAACCAAAGACAGCGTGCTTCCCTGGCATGGTGCAATAAAAGACACAGTGCCACCGGCCAAAATAATTTAACCTAAATCTAGTCAAAGCCCTTTGATAACTACTAATGTGTGGTAAACACAGGGGCTGCAGGGACAAGTGAGTTGACACCACGAGGAAGTAATCAGCCAAGTCCCGATTGTGGGGAATTCTACAGGACAAATGGCCTGTGTTTATCAACAAATAAATGGCATAAAAAAGGAAGTGGGTGGGGCTGATTTAATAGATGAAGGGAGACTTAAACGCCGTATCAACTAACAGCACGGTGTGGAATTTGTTCGGATGCTGAGTCAAACAAACCAACTGCAAAAAGGCCTCTTTAGAACAATCAGGGGAATTTGAACACCCACGAGGAATTCCATGATAGTACGAGATTAACATAAACATAAAGCAAAAAGTCCTTATCTATCAACGACACAATCTGATCCATATGGAATTTGCTTTAAATAGTGCAGAAAAAAAAAAATGCCTCCTGGAAAGGGAGTCAGAATAAAGGAACCATTGGTGGCAAAAATGTTAACTACGGAAACCAGGTGTTGGGCATGTGGGAGTTCATTAAACTCTTCTCTCTACGCTGGGGTACATTGGAAATTTCCCGTAATAAAAAGCTTTTTTTAAGGCAATGACAGAGAAAAGTCACGTCACCGACAAAGAAGCAAAATGAAGCTGACAAAGAGTTCTCATCAGCAAGCGTAGGAAACAGAGGGGCAGACAGCGTCCTCAGAGGATTAAAAGAAAATAGCTGTCACGCTAGAATTACATACTCAGCAAAACTATTTTGAAGAATGAGGGGAATTAGGGGCATAGCTAGCTAAACAGAAACCGAGGTTAGCACCGATAAACCTGTGCTAAAGAATTGCTAAAGAATGTCCCTCCGGGAAGAAGGAAAATGATCCTGGAAGGAAGGTCAGAGAGTCAAGAAAGAACAAGGAAGTTGGTGAACATGTAGACAAACAAATGTTGCCCGTATAAAATAATTAGGATAATGTCTAATTCATGGGGGGTGGTTAGTTTGGTTGTTTTTTGGTTTTTGATTTTTTAAGTTTATTTTTTATTGTTGACGTTATTACAGATGTCCCCTATCCCCCCCCCCCCCACCCCCCGCCTCTTCTCCTCTCCTCCCAGCCCCAACTCATGGGGTTTTAAAACAATTTAAAATACTGCACAACAATAAGACTATACTTCCAGGGATCATTTCTGTAGTTCGTTAAAATACTGCACAACAATAGCATCTTAGAAATATGATGTCTCTCCATTTGTTTAGCTTTTCTTCTTTTCTCTTCAGTAGTACTTTAGAGTTTTCCTTTTTTAATTAATTTTTTTAAATTTATCTTTATCGTTGAAAGTATTACCGACGTTCCCCTTTTCCCCCCATTGACACCCCTCCTCTCCACTCCCATCCCTCCCCCGGTCTTCACTCCCCTATTGCCTGTGTCATGGGTTACACATATATGCATGTAAGTTCTTCGGTTGATCTCTTCCCTCCCCGCGCCCTCCCTCTGGGAATCCTCAGTCAGTTGCATGCTTCACTGTCTCTGGATCTATTTTGTTTTGTTCAGTAGATTCCACATATAAGTGAGATCATGTGATACTGGTCTTTCTCTGACTGGCTTATTTTACTTAGCTTAATACTTCCCAGGATCCTCCCTGCTGTCTCAAAGGGTAAGAGATCCTTCTTTTTTTTTTTTTTTTTTTAAATATATTTTATTGATTTTTTACAGAGAGGAAGGGAGAGAGATAGAGAGTTAGAAACATCGATGAGAGAGAAACATCGATCAGCTGCCTCCTGCACATCTCCCACTGGGGATGTGCCTGCAACCCAGGTACATGCCCTTGACCGGAATCGAACCTGGGACCTTTCAGTCCGCAGGCCGACGCTCTATCCACTGAGCCAAACCGGTTTCGGCGAGAGATCCTTCTTTTTATAGCTGTATAGTATTCCCTTGCATAAATGTACCACGGCTTTTTTATCCACTCTTCTTCTGATAGGCTCTTGGGCTGTTTCCAGATATTAGCTACTGTAAATAATGCTGCTATGAACATAGAGTGCATATATTCTTTCTGATTGGTGTTTCAGGCTTCGTAGGCTATATTCCTGAAGTTCCATTTTTAATTTTTTTAGGAAACTCCACACTGTTTTCCATAGTGGCTGTACCACAGTGGCTGAACTACAATCCCACCAGCAGACAGAGTTTTCTTCATTTAGGTGTTGCCCTTTTTATTCATTTAAATTCTAGGTATAGTATTTTTATTGTGTAAAATATAAATAACATAAAATTTACCAGTTTAATCATTATAAATGTATATGTACAGTATTTTATAGTTTTTTAAAATTTTTTATTGATTAAGTTATTACATATGTGTCCTTATCTCCACATTACCCCCCATCCCCCCACTCATGCCCTCACACCCCTGTTGTCTGTGTCCATTGGTTAGGCCTATATGCATGCATATAAGTCCTTTGGTTGATCTCTCCCCCTTACCCCCAACCTCCCCTACCTTCCCTTTAAGGTTTGACGGTCTGATTGATGCTTCTCTGTCTCTGGATCTGTTTTTGTTCATCAGTTTATGTTGTTCATTATATTCCATAAATGAGTGAGATCATGTGATATTTATCTTTCTCTGACTGGCTTATTTCACTTAGCATAATGCTTTCCAGGTCCATCCATGCTGTTGCAAATGGTAAGAAATCCTTTTTTACCGCAGCATAGTATTCCATTGTGTAGATGTACCACAGTTTTTTAATCCACTCATCTGCTGATGGGCACTTAGGCTGTTTCCAAATCTTAGCTATGGTGAATTGTGTTGCTATGACCATAGGGGTGCTTATATCCTTTCTAATTGGTGTTTCTAGTTTCTTGGGATATATTCCTAGAAGTGGGATCACTGGGTCAAATGGGAGTTCCATTTTCAGTTTTTTAAGGAAACTCCATACTGTCTTCCACAATGGCTGCACCAGTCTGCATTCCCACCAGCAGTGCACAAGGGTTCCTTTTTCTCTGCACCGTCGCCAGCACTTGTCATTTCTTGATTTGTTGATAATAGCTATTCTAACAGGTGTGAGATGGTACCTCATTGTTGTTTTGATTTGCATCTCTTGGATGATTAGTGACTTTGAACATGTTTTCATATGTCTTTTGGCCTTTCTTCTGTCTTCTTTCGAAAAGTATCTATTTAGGTCCGTTGCCCATTTTTTGATTGGGTTGTTTATCTTCCTTTTGTTAAGTTGTATGAGCTTCCTGTTATAGTTTTTAGTTGCCATTGGAATTGGTATCTTTGGGTTTGTATGGTTTTTAAATCACTTATTACTAGTATGTAGGAAAATGGTTGATTATTGTATATTAATCTTGTGGTGGCCACTTAATTCTCTTGTTAGTTTTAATAGTTTTTCAGTTAACTTTCTTTCTTAGGCACATAACAACAACATCTGCAATAATGATAATTTGATTTCTTTCTTTCCAAAAATTATTCTTTCTTCTTGTCTTCTCATCAAAGTAGGGCCTTCAGTACAGTGTTGAATAATAGCAATGGTAATGGAAATTTTTATCTTGGTCTTACATTTTGTGGGAATGCTTTCAACATTTCACCATTAAGTATGCTATTATTAATTTCTGGTCATTTCCCTTTGTCGTGGTAAGAAAGATTTCTTTTTCTATTTCTAGCTTGCTAAAGTTTAATGGATTCTAATAAAACTGAGGTCCTATGTGGTTCAAAGATGTGTTTCATTCAAATCTGGCCTCCAAATAAAAATCAAGAAGAGATTTTATTTATACTCTACTAAAACACGCTTTCCAATAGTCCCTTTTTCTCTCCCTCCCACAATTTTCTTTCACCCTGGGGCTACGCCAGAGACCCTCACACTTGAAAACCCCAAAGCTTTATATATATTTATTTTATTTTATTTTTTAATTGATTTCAGAGAGGAATGCAGAGGGAGAGGGAGTTAGAAACATCAGTGATGAGAATCATTGATCGGCTGCCTCCTGCACGCCCCCTACTGGGGATCAATCCCACAACCGGAGCATGTGCCCTTGACCGGAATGAAACCAGGGACCCTTTGGTCCACAGGCCGACACTCTATCCACTGAGCCAAATCAGCTGGGCAACCCCAAAGCTTTTTATAAGCCCCAGTGTGGTGACCTCCCCCTCTCCCATGGGTTTTCTTTTCCTAGTATGTTTTCTGCCTGGTTTTATTATGTAATTCACCTCTCTAGATAAGGGCCCCCCTTGCCCTCAGCCTCTCTGTTGTGTCTCTCTGGACCAGCAGGCAAAGTGTCTTCTTTAGAGGACTGTCAGTGGAGACACTCATCCATTTGTAAACTCTCTCATCCCTTGCATCCACCACAGTCCCTTTTGGTTATTCTGCTACCTCTCTGATAGTCCACACCCTCTCTTTCCAGCCCCTTAGCAGTGGTTCCCAACCTTCCTTATGCCGCGACCCTTTAATACAGTTCCTCATGTTGTGGTGACCCCCAACCATAAAATTATTTTCGTTGCTACTTCATAACTGTAATTTTGCTACTGTTATGAATCGTCATGTCAATATCTGATATGCAGGATGTATTTTCGTTGTTACAAATTGAACATAATTAAAGCATAGTGATTAATCACAAAAACAACATGTAATTATATATGTGTTTTCCGATGGTCTTAGGCGACCCCTGTGAAAGGGTCGTTCGACCCCCAAAGGGGTGGTGACCCACAGGTTGAGAGCCGCTGCCTTAGATACTGGTGCTTCCCCGGCCTCTGCCTTTGGCCTGCCTCTTTCTCATGCCTCCCGGGCAATCTCAGCCACTTCCGGGCTTGCATCATTGTCACACAATGATGACCCCAAGTCTACATGTCTTCTGCCAATCTGTTCCCGGCTCCAGAATTGTATGTCAATTGAACAGGGCACCTCTCCTACAGGACCTCAGAGTCCACAGGTTCAAGCCCCGCCCCTTCCCTGACTACCTCCACACTGCTCCTCTCCTGTATGTCCGACTTTTGGACGCCATACGTGCGAGAAACGTGTAAGTCACCACATCTTCACACTTGCTCCCCTCATTCACTATCAGAACCTTCCCACCGCCCTCCCAGCACAGAGCGGAGGTGAATTGAGAGCTCCCTCTGCTGGTAGGTTCAAGAACTACAATTCCTTCAAGGAGCTGAGACAGCAGAGTGGCTGGTCTAACAGGGTTTGGATGAGGCCCTATGTTTAACTTACAGCAAACATTTCACTTGCCCCTTTTGAGCTCGGCGTGTCAGCATTTTGAAAAACCCTAACTTAACTCTGGTGCCGTGTCACATATAGAAATTTTTTGATATTTGCAACCATAGTAAAGCAAAGTCTTATATTTTTGATATTTATTTTATATATTTAAATGCCATTTAACAAAGAAAAATCAACCAAAAAAATGAGTTCGTGTGTCACCTGTGACACGCGTGTCATAGGTTCGCCATCACTGGATTAGGGCCTCCCGGCTGAATGAGGCTGGCCCCAGAGCGGTCTGTGAGCAGTGAGTAAATCGGTCATTTCCTCTTCTCCCAACCCCTGATCATGCCCACTGCCTCCATTGCCCAACGAAGCACACAACCTCTCGGCCCTTCCCCTTGCCGTTCCTCCCTCCTCTCCTGGCTCACTGAGACCTCCCGGAGACCCGAGTCGCCCTTTCCTTGGACTAAACCAGGCCGAACCAATGCGAAGACGGGCGAGCAGCCTGCTGGCCTGGGCTCTGGGTGTGGATGGACCTCAGCTCGCCTGTCAGTATTTAGAAAGAGGTGCCCATTCTGATGCAGCCCTGAGGACATGGCAGCTTCCAAGGCACCCCTGCCTCCTGCATGGCTGATGAGGGGCGGGGGAGTCAGCCACAGGTCTGATGGAGAGACAGACAAGTAACAGCAACTGAAGGGGGGCGGGGGTCAGGGGGAAGCCAACAGGTCATTCAGAGGTGGAATCAACTGGACTTGGTGGTTGAGTAAAGTCATTAAATTAATATTAATTGAATGCTCCTGAGTCTCCAGCACTGTAGGAAGTTCCTAGTATGAGAATCTGAAATGGGAAAGGGGGGAAAACAGACTAGAGAGGCCAGGGGAGGGGGCTGATGGGTCCTGCATGGACAAGCTGAGTGAGGGGAGACATCCAAGTGACAGGCCCAGCGGGTGGTTGACATACAAATAGGAGCTCAGGCTTGACAGCAGGGAGCTGCTGGAACCTGGTGGCAGCCCTCAACATACAGAGGTAACTGAAGCCAGGCTGTGAGGGAGCTCCCAGTAGAGGGGGTGTAGAGTAAGGAGAGGAGAGGACGGAGAGAGAAGCCCCAGGATCACTCACTCTGAAGAGTCTGCAAAAGAGGCCACAGAGGAACAGGCAGACAGGGAGGGAGGGAGTGTGCGGACATGGAAGCTCAGACAGATTGCTTCAGGAAGCGGGGGGCGGGCAGTGGGGAGTCGCAGAATAATAAAGGACCTGACACATGTCTATTGGATTTAGCCACAAGGAGGTTGGGGGAACAGTGCTGCTGGATGGATGGAGTCCAAAGGTGGACTATAGTGGACAGAGAGTTTGGAGTGAGACAGGGGAAGCAGTGAACGTAGGCATCGTAGGAAAAGAAGGATGCTGTTTGTTTTCATGGGCGAGACCTGAGCAGGGTCTGGAAAGGAGTTGGGGAGGGGAGGTTGAAGACAAAAAACAAGAAGGGATGACCGAATAGAAAGTATAACATGTGGCTAAAAACAATTCGGCCAAAAGTAATCTAACGGGATGGATTTACTTAAATATCCAAAAATGGATTGGTTAGGCCAACTAAATGTCTAACAACATGGAACTTATTGCAAAATAATTGTCTAACATCAAATAACTAATTGGAACAAACAACATCCAACAATAGCGTTTTCTTTTCTTTTCTTTTTATCCCTAAGTAATACATAATTATTTCAGAAAATACTACTAAACCCCCATAATCCCACTCATCTAAAGTTACTTATACTGGCATTTCTGGTTCCAGATCCTTTTTTACGCATGTATCATTATTCTGCAAAAAACTGGGATTATAGGGTTTGCATATTATTGATCTGCTGCAGAGCAAATTACCCCAATTCTTAGTGAACTAAAACAACAGATATT
Source organism: Myotis myotis (assembly GCF_014108235.1). NCBI lineage: Eukaryota > Metazoa > Chordata > Mammalia > Chiroptera > Vespertilionidae > Myotis > Myotis myotis. Next base: position 11,201,528 of record NW_023416318.1, on the reverse strand, counting down.
TACAGTTAATCTCATTATTCATGTATTCTTTTGTTATTGTTAGTTCGCCAACTTTCGAAAGTTAACTTAAAACCCCAAAATCAATACACAGCATGCTTTCATGGTCATTTGCATATACATGCAGAGCAGCAAACATTTTACTTGCCCAGTGTGCACATTCCCAGCTGAGGTTGAACAAACTCTGCTTTCTTATTTCGGCCCTCATACTGTAAACAGGTATCTTTTATTCTATTTAGTGCCAGGGTTTTTGCATTTTTGTGCTTTTCATTGGTGATTTCACTGTTTAAAAAGGCCCCTTAACACAAGACAGCTGGACATGCCTTACAGAGAAAACATGTGTTGGATAAACTTTGTTGAGTTTATAATGAGTAATAATGCTGTTGGTCATGAGTTCAATATTTATGAATCAACAGAATATTAAATAAGGTGTTCTTAAACAGAAACACACATAACACAAAGTTATGTATTGATCAGTTGAGGAAAATGTGAGCAGAAATTTGTAGACACCTAACGGTATTTCCCCTAGAAGCAATAGGTCAGTATTTGACAATTCAGTGTTCTCCGCGACTCATAGAACATAATTACGGTAAGCAATAAGAATCAACTGGGGAGAAACCAAGATGGCAGCATAGGTTAATGCCGGAGATTGCTGCCTCGAACAACCACTTCAAAAAACAACTAAAAGACGGAACGGATATCATCCAGAACCACAGGAAGGCTGGCTGAGTGGAAATTCTACAACTAGGAGGAAAGAGAATATCATACCCAGACTCAGAGGAGGCACAGTGCTGAAGTGAAATACTAAGGTGCAGAGTGCACGCGGAGCGGGCTGGAGGCGGAGGGCGCGGTTGTTGTTTTCAATCGGGAGGGAGTTTCAGACTCTGAGCTCCAGGTCCGGGCGAGTCTCTAGGGATCCAGACTCAAACGGGAGAAGCGGGACTGTCTGGCTTCGGTCGGAACTCGAAGGCAGCTTTCTCTCTGAGGTTTGCAGCGGTTGCTGGGACTCTGTGAGGCAGAGCCCCTAGGGACGGAACTGAGAGCAGCCATAACTGCTCACTCCGGCCTGCCCTGTAGATCCCCGGGGACCCGCCCCGCCCAAGTCCTGCGCAGAGCCATTTGCCGGATAGCCTCAGGCAAACGCTAGATTAGCACTGCCCTAGAGATCCCGCACAGAAGCTCTCCCACTGCAGACACAGCTGACTCTCATAGCCAGTTAGCCTGGAGGTCAAATCACCCCCGGTATTGCCGACAACAATCAAGGCTTAACTACAACAAGACTGCGCACAAAGACCACTAGGGGGTGCACCAAGAAAGCATAAAAAATGCGGAGACAAAGAAACAGGACAAAACTGTCAATGGAGGATATTGAGTTCAGAACCACACTTTTAAGGTCTCTTAAGAACTGTCTAGAAGCTGCTGATAAATGTAGTGAGATCCTCAAGAAATCTAATGAGACGCTCGATGTTATGATAAAGAACCAACTAGAAATTAAGCATACACGGACTGAAATAACGAATACTATACAGACTCCCAACAGCAGACCAGAGGAGCGCAAGAATCAAGGCAAAGATTTGAAATGCGAAGAAGCAAAAAACACCCAACCAGAAAAGCAAAATGAAAAAGAATCCGAAAATACGAAGATAGTGTAAGGAGCCTCTGGGACAGCTTCAAGCGTACCAACATCAGAATTATAGGAGTGCCAGAAGATGAGAGAGAGCAAGATATTGAAAACCTATTTGAAGAAATAATGACAGAAAACTTCCCCCACCTGGTGAAAGAAATAGACTTACAGGTCCAAGAAGCGCGGAGAACCCCAAACAAAAGGAATCCAAAGAGGACCACACCAAGACACATCATAATTAAAATGCCAAGAGCAAAAGACAAAGAGAGAATCTTAAAAGCAGCAAGAGAAAGAAACTCAGTTACCTACAAGGGAATACCCATACGATTGTCAGCTGATTTCTCAACAGAAACTTTGCAGGCCAGAAGGGAGTGGTAAGAAATATTCAAAGTGATGAATGCCAAGAACCTACAACCAAGATTACTTTATCCAGCAAAGCTATCATTCAGAATTGAAGGTCAGATAAAAAGCTTCACAGATAAGGAAAAGCTAAAGGAGTTCATCACCACCAAACCAGTATTATATGAAATGCTGAAAGGTATCCTTTAAGAAGAGGAAGAAGAAGAAAAAGGTAAAGATACAAATTATGAACAACAAACATGCATCTATCAACAAGTGAATCTAAGAATCAAGTGAATAAATAATCTGGTGATCATAATAGAATCAGGGACATAGAAAGGGAATGGACTGACTATTCTTGGGGGGGAAAGGGGTGTGGGAGATGCGGGAAGAGACTGGACAAAATCGTGCACCTATGGATGAGGACAGTGGGTGGGGAGTGAGGGCAGAGGGTGGGTCGGGAACTGGGAGGAGGGGAGTTATGGGGGGAAAAAGAGGAACAAATGTAATAATCTGAACAATAAAGATTTAATTAAAAAAGAAAAGAAAAAACGAAAAAAAAAAGAATCAACTGTATTATTTCACAATTTCTGCAGGCTGGAAATTTGGAAGCAGCTTAGCTGGGTGGGTTGGCCCAGGCTATCATGGGGTTGCAGTCAGGATGTGGGCTGAGGCTGTATCATCTGAAGGCTCCTTTGAGGCTGGAGGATCTGCTTCCAAGATGGTTATCTGACAGGGCTGTAGGCAGGCGGCCCCAGTGTCTTGTCATGCAGGCCTCTCCAGGGGATTGCTTCAGTACCCGCATGACATGGTGGCCACATCCACTAGGGAGAGCACAGTAAGGAGGAGGCCGTAGGCCTTTTATGGCCTAGTCTTAGAAGTCTACCCACCAGCACAAGGGAGTGACGTAGTCCAGCCCACACTCAAGGGAGGAGTATCAAAGAATTTGGGGGCATTTTTCAACTACCACAACAAATAGCTCAGAAAAAAAAAATACATGAGATACTAATATTTGTTTCTGTGAGAAGAACTGGGTGGCTGAGACATGGGAGGGAAGAGGCTTTTAGTTTGTATCCTTTTAATATTTGGAGTGTTTCAATGTAAATCTATTCATTACCCAAAACGAAATCAATAAAAGTTTAAATGACTCTGGAATGTATTTTGGGGGCATGGGAAGGTTGGACCTAGTGCATGAGGATCCTGAAGGGCAAGCCTGGATCAGGGCTTTATTTGGAGTCAGCGAAGGCCTTTGGTCAGAATTGTGATCCGCGACCCTTTAATACAGTTCCTCATGTTGTGGTGACCCCCAACTATAAAATTATTTTCGTTGCTACTTCATAACTGTAATTTTGCTACTGCTATGAATCGTAATGTAAGTATCTGATATGCAGGATGTATTTTTCAGGGGTCGCGACCCACAGGTTGAGAACCGCTGAATTAGAGCAATGTTGCAGGAAGATCCATTTGTGAGCTGAGTGTTGGTTGGATGTAGTGAGGTCTGGAGGCCAGATGGTCTGTTGTAAGACGATCTCAATGAGTGAGGAGGCACAACGGTGTGATCATGTGCAGCAAGCGGGCTCCGCAGTGCCAGGGACCAAATCCTGTGTCCACCACTCCCTAGATGGGTTACTAAGTCTGAGCTTTAAAAGGCAAATAAAGCCCTAGCCAGTTTGGCTCAGTGGATAGAGCATCAGCCTACAGACTGAAAGGTCCTGGGTTCAACTCCGGTCAAGGGTACATGCCTGGGTTGCAGGCTTGATCCCCTGAGTGGGGTGTCCAGGAGGCAGCCAATCAATGATTCTCTCTCACTGTTGATGTTTCTCTCTCTCTCTCTTCCTCTCCCTTCCTCTCTGAAATCAATAAAAATATATTTAAAATAAATAAATAAACGGTGAATAGAATCTTTCTTTTAAAGCTGTGTGAAGTCTAGACACCTTATTGGTAATTCTTGCACAGTGCCTAGCGCATAGTGCCAGCCCTTGCTGTAAGGGAAACCCAGCCCCGGATGGTTGGCTGGGGGGAGGAAGGGGAAGAACCACGGGGAGGGCAACATTTGGTAACTAATTAATGGAGGGAGCGTGAGAGGGTGGCTGTATGTGTGTGTGTATGGGAGGAGACACAAGCCCTTCCTGTTCCCGGGTGGCATGGCAGCTCCCTAAATGCAACCGGGCAGGCAGAGGAGAACCGCTTTTGAGGGGAAGCAAGATGCTGAGTTGGGTTTGGGATGTTGGCCTCACAATGTAGGCAGGACGTTGACTAGAGCTGAGAACAGAGGTCAGAGCTGTGGACATAAAGTAGGAGCTGGAAGGCAAGTGTGGCTGAAGCTGTGGGGCGCAGGAGAGAGCCGTGTGGGTCTGGCCGAATGCCTTGCAGGAGGGTTGGGGGAGGTTGTGGAGATGGGGACGAGACCATCAGAGAGGTGGGGGGACCAAGAGAGGCCCAGAGCTCCCACAGGAAACGTTCCAAACAGAAGGTAGGTCAGCAACCTCGCCCACCTCAGAGAAATCGAGGAGGAGGAGTGATGAAGGGCAGTTTCGTTGGTGGGTAGGGGCTCAGGCCAAATTGCTATGGGCCAAGGAAGAGCGAAGGAGAGACAGTGGCGGCTGGGATGTACTTTATTCTTTTCAGAGCTGCACCTATGAGTTACCCTGTAGTTGTGGTCAAACAACGGCACAGAAGCACATACAGGGATGTTTGTTGCAACACTAATTCCAAAAAAATCAGGAATCCTCAGCAAGGAGTTGAAGTATGGTACATCGGTATATGGAATACAAGGCAGCTATAGAAAAAAGTGAGACAATTAAATCTTTAAGATCCTTGAAGTGGAAAAGGCAACAAAAGCAAACCATATATTATCTGATAATTTGTATGTATTTTTTAATATTATATGTTCTCTTTTTCTGCCTCTCTCTTTGTCTCTCTCTCTCTCTCTCTCTCTCTCTCACACACACACACACACACACACACACGCACACATCTTTGGAAAAATACAAAGAAAAAAGTAACCCGTTGTCTGTGAGCTAGAAGACTGGGGAAAAGATTTGCTCTCATTCTTTATTTTTGAATAACTTGCATATAACCAGGCAATCCCACTCCTAGCTCTTTACCCAAAAGAAATGAAAACTTATGTTCTTACAAAAACCTATGCCCCAACATACATGTAGCAGCTTTATTTATTCTGGCGCCCTGAACCGGAAACTACACAAATGTCCATCAACTCATAATGAATAACCAAACTGCGGTACACCCATATGATGAAATACTACTCAGCAATAAGAAGGAACAAACTCTTAATACATGCAGCAACAAAAATGAATCCCAAATGCGTTATGCTAAGCGAAAGAAGTCAGTCTTAGAAGGCTACATACTGTAGCATTTCATTGATATGACATTTTTGGAGAAGGTAAAGCTACAGGAAAAGAGAACAAATGAGTGGTTGCAAGTAAAATAAGACAGGAGGAAGACATTTGGCGAGTGATAGAACTGCTCTGTATCTTGATTTGAATGATAGTTACAGGGCTCTCTGCAGGTGTGAAACTATATGCCAAAAAGAGTGAATTTTACCGCATTCAAGTGTAAATGCAGGGGCTACTTCTCTGGCCCTCCTTTGTCCTACCTTGTGTTCTGCATCTCAGTGGAAACAGTCCCAAAAGAAAAATCATGGCCACCTTGTACTTTCGGGTGCTGTTTGCAGGTTTCTTACTATGTCATGTGCTGATATTTAGATGACGGTGGAACTGAAGACACTGGCCTCAGCGCCCAGTGGTGGCTGAGATAGGCCTGGATCTGGGTCTGGAGAAGGAGCCCAGCTCAGGGAAAGGGCTTTGGGGAGCAGCGTGCATTAAGGGTGCTTTTAGTAGGACTGGAGAAGAGAGGAGAGAGGCTAACCAGAGGACGGGAGCCCTGGGGAGGAGGTGACCTTGGACTGGAGCCAGGTACCTGGCGGAGGGGAGTGTGCAATGTGCCCAGGTGCAGAGGAAGGAAGGAAGGGTGGGCCACCCCCACCTTCCTGAGGGCGATTAGCCGGCACAGAAGGTAGTGAGCAGTTCTCAGGGTCTATGGGGTGTGTCTGTTTCTCACCCAACATAAGGGGTCAGGGAGATGGTGGGCCTGGTTCAGGGGCAGTGATGGCCAAAATTGGCCTGGCTCTGAGGGTGTAAATAGCAGCAGGGGAGTGTGTGTGGGGAGGGGGGTGGTGGCCAGACCCCAGGGCACAATCACAAGGGAGCTGGAGTTAAGGCTTATCAACCTCATCTGAGCTGCCACACTCCACTTCCCCTCCGCTCCAGCCCACTGCCCAGCCAGGGACAGGGTGGAAATGGGCTCTCCTGGGCTTCATTCATTTCTGCAGCTAATTGACCTCTAAAGCACGCCTCCCGCCCCTGCCCCCCCGCCCCCCCCCCCCCCCCCAAGCAATCAGGAGGGAAAGCAATATAACAATAGCGAATACTTATCGACCTCCGACCTCCACCTCCGGCACTGTTCTCAGAGCTCTGCATGTATTAACTCATTCTGTCTTTACAGCTCTTTGAGGGAAGGAGGCATTATTATCTATGCCCATGTTTTCAAAAGAAACGGAGACACAGGGAGGTTAAGAAACTTGCCCAAGGCCACACAGCCAATGAGTGAGAACTTGGGTTTTGAATTTGGGGTGGGATTTGGTTCCTTCTTTAAGACTGAGCTACCCCAGTGAGGGAGGAGGTCTGCGCCCCTCATGTGGAGTGTTTTGGGTTCTCTCTCTCTCTCTCTCTCTCTCTCTCTCTCTCTCTCTCTCTCTCTCTCCTCTCAAAACCTGGAGGTGGAGTGGGCAGTAGGCAATAGTTCAATCTGTTTCATGATGGTTTAAGGTAGACCTCTGGGCGGATGCTGGGATTAGTAGCAAATACAGCCAGCGCTGCCACCCTGTGGTCATGCCTGTGAAGAACGTCTCTCCCTGCCCTCCCTGGGACTGGGAAAGGAAAAGGCTCCTGGGGTCCTCTCCAGGCTGGGCTTGGGGTTGTCCCTGAGGGCTTGGGCAAGCCTCTCCTAAGAGGGCCCTAGAGCCCCATCAGTTTAGGCAGTGCCTTCCCATTAATGCTCATGAAATCTATTTAGAGGATCACAATCAGTATTTTTAAAGAGAAAATTAGAAAAGAATAGAAGACGCTAGAGCAGCGGTTCTCAACCTGTGGGTCGAGACCCCTTTGGGGGTCGAACGACCCTTTCACAGGGGCCACCTAAGACCATTGGAAAACACATATATAATTACATATTGTTTTTATGATTAATCACTAGGCTTTAATTATGTTCAATTTGTAACAATGAAAATAATCCTGCATATCAGATATTTACATTATGATTCATAACAGTAGCAAAATTACAGTTATGAAGTAGCAACGAAAATAATTTTATGGTTGGGGGTCACCACAACATGAGGAACTGTATTAAAGGGTCGCGGCATAAGGAAGGTTGAGAACCACTGCACTAGAGTATGTAATATGTACTAATGCAAAGATCATTTCGTGAAACTTCTGTTTCAAAATATATACACACATGTGTGTACTGGGACCTAATCCCAGTATTTCTCACCATGACATAGGGTCAAAATGATTGAAAAATACTGATTCAAGAATCTTGCCAAAACCGGTTTGGCTCAGTGGATAGAGCATCGGCCTGCGGACTGAAAGGTCCCAGGTTCGATTCTGGTCAAAGGCATGTACCTTGGTTGCGGGCACATCCCCAGTAGGAGATGTGCAGGAGGCAGCTGATCGATGTATCTCTCTCATCGATGTTTCTGACTCTCTATCTCTCTCCCTTCCTCTCTGTAAAAAATCAATAAAATATATAAAAAAAAAATTAAAAAAAAGAATCTAGACCCCCCGGAGTTAAGAATCTATTTTCTTCAATGTATCATAACTCCTACATCCTCCTTTGTGCCATTTTTTTAAAAAATATGTTTTATTGATTTCAAAGAAGAAGGGAGAGGGAGAATGAGATAGAAACACCAATGATGAGAGAGAATCATTGATATTGGCTGCTCCTCCACGCCCCCTACTGGGGATCAAGCCCAAAACCCAGAATCAAACCCGGACCTCCTGGTTCATTGGTCGAAGCTCAACCACTTAGCCACACCGGCCAGGCCATGCCATTTTTAAAAACATAGCTATTTCTTTTTTTTCTAACAGTATTCCTCACAACATTTGTGTGTTTTAATTATAGAAGCGATGTAAGAACACATTCTGGTTGTAAGAGTCAAGCATGTCAGGAGGGCAGAGAGTAAAATGAGAACGCTCGCCTTCTCCCCACTCCACGCCCAGGCACAGGGTCACCCCGAGAAACATGCTGGTGTGCTTCCTCCGGCCCTTTTCCGTGGACAGCCAGGTATACGTGTGCATGTGTATGTTATTTTTACTCATATTAAATTGAGCGGTATGTACTATTAAGCTGCAGGGTGTTTTTTTTCACTTGTAGTATCTTAGAGATCTTTTCCTGTCCGCACATGTAAACTTATCTTATTCCTTTTAAGGGCTGAGTGATATTCCACAGTATGAAAGACTCATACTTCCTTAGCCTCCCCTCTGCTGCACCCTCCTGTGGGCCCCAGCCTCCCTTTCCCAAACACCCGCCTCCCCTTCACTCTCTAGGGCACTCATCTCCCTCAGCCTGGCCTGGAAATATGGGGACTCCCACACACCCAGGCTCCTCGCTCTTCCCACCAGCCTCTGTTCTCTCAGCATTGGCCAGACCCTCGCTGGCAGCAGTCACGGCCTGGCATGAGGGAGCCTCCAGGACTGGGAGACATTCGCCGAGGATGCTTAGCAACACTCTGATTTAATTATTGAATTGGGTGAAACATCCATTAGGGAGGATTCTCACTTTCCAGACAGCCTGTGAGTAAACATGTCGAGAAGAGAAGAGTGAGGTGTTGGTGAAAGCTGCCATTCACCCTGGCTCCTCCCCAGTCCCCACTCCCCAGTTTGTCCTGCAAACCCCGTTCACACCAGATAGCTGGCTGCAGAGGGTTTTTAATGTGAGAACCCAGTTACAAAAGTGTTGGAAGAGCTGAAAATGGGATGGTGAGGCAACTCCAAGATTAACATTTGCAGGAGGAGATGATATTTACCAGAGCCAAGAGCTGGGGCTACCAGGTCAAAGCTACAACTTGGAGGGGACAGCAACTGGGAGCTGGAGTCATTTGGGGGGAAATGCCTGGCAGAAGGTGGCTGCACAGAGTAGATGCCGCTGAAAACAAGAGAAAGAGAGGAAGGATGAGAAGTACCCTGCCCTTTCCCCATCTCCTGTCCTCCAGCCTCCCAACAGGGCCTCACCTTGGTTGAACACAGCAGGAAACCAATGAACAGAACTGGCTGGGAAAAGTAATTTGCAGGAGTTGGCTCCTTGAATCTGGGACAGAACAGGGGACAAGCAGGAAATGAATGGATGTGCAAACAGGCAATGACCAGCACATGAGCTGGGCAGCTCAGAGGCCAGGCTGGCACTGACTGGGCCTGCTGGTGTGAAGGATGAGGTTTTATTTGGGAAAGGGAGACCTGTGTTAGGTGCTGTGTGTGGGTGTGTAGGAGGGAAAGTAGGCATGGTTTATCCCTGTGTCTACCAAGGTTCTGTACAAAAAAACCCTCTGGGCATTTTAACGAAGGAGAGATTTAATATAGAGCAGGGCCAACATAGTGGGTTTTAACCTGACTAGTACTGAATTGACTACAGTGGCACTCCAACTTCTGAGACCATTTTTTGAACTACAGGTTTGAAACCATTGTAATATGGAGATCAAAAACCAGAGTCAGCCACTACTGACATTGTCACCACTGACCTTGACTCTTGACTCCCAGAAGCTAGAGAGTAAATTATGGAAGCTGTTGCAGGAAAAAAAATCATTTTTCTACAATCTTGGTAGTCATTAGAAACAACCAGATGCAGAAAACAGCCTTGGCCTCATGTCCACCCTCCAAATTTCATGAGTATAACTGATGGGTACAATCCCTATTCACTCCCAGAACCCTAGCTGCAAGGGAGTCTGGTAAATGCAGTTTTTGGTTTTCCAATCCCTCCAACCAAAAGGAGGATGGCTTGAGTGATTGAGGGAGCCCATCCTCAGTGTCTACCATCCACTCATGAGACTCAGCCAAGTGGAGGAAATAGTGCAAGACTGTGGACCACACTGTGTGATGGGACCTCCAATTGGTACAGATGTTCTGAGAGGGCAGCCGGCCCCAGTGGCCTCTCAGAGTGGTGAGCTAACATGTATGCCCACTCACAAGGGCCAGCTCCCTGCAGCAGCTCATTCTGTCCTCCCACTTACTTCATGAGACAGGGCCTAGTACATCCCCATTTACTCACAGGGAAACTGAGGCTCAGAGGGGTGAAATAACCTTCCTAAGAGCACAGGCCAATATAGGGCAGAGCTGGGAATAAACCAGGGCTGCTTGGCACCAAAGCTCTGGCTGGGGTGTTGAGAGAGGGATGAAAATAAGGGTGGATGGGAGGGGAAGACTCTCCAGGTGAGGGGCCCAGCATGAGCAGAGGCGCCACGGGGTCAGATTAGTGTGATGAGCATGAGCCTCACTGAGCAGGAGGTTTGGTAGGAAGAGGATATGCTGAAGAAGAGGGCAGAAAAGGAGTGAGGCCACGCTTGGGAGGAGACTTCCTGCTGTACACAGCATGAGGGCACTCAATGAGCATCAAGGGAAGCGGGCAGCAGGGCTTGGCACCGGGGCAAGGGCCATGGGGACAGTGACAGGAACCAGTGAGGGAAAGAGCAGGGCCAATGTCAAAGGAGGAAGCTAAGACTCGGGGGCCACAGAGCGTGAGAGATCTCACCCAGGTGGGAGCTGCCTTCAGTACCAAATAAGCCTCATTTCTGGGCTGCAGAGCAGGTACTGCCAAGGGGAAACAAGGCCATGCTGACAGCTCTTCAGCAGCTGGGGTTCCTGCCTCATTCCTCCTCCAGAAAGCCTCCTTGGATTGCCTCCACCCGGGGCTCCCAGAGTCGGGGCCGGCCGCATGGTGTGTCCTGTGCAGATGCCCAGGCCCGGTGCTCATCGGCAGGCCCCTGTGCCTGTTTAATGCTCTGCCATCACCATCTTTCAATTCTCAATAATGTTTTAACAAGGGGCTCTGTTTTTTCATTTTGCTCTGGGCCCTGCAAATTATGAAGTTCGTCTGGCCTGGAGTGAGGAATAATTTTTAAACGGTTTTCATGACTCCTGGGGATGCAGGTGGCTCCTCGTGGCCTTTTCAAGGAGGGTGGCTTGAAGGCTTTAAAGGCATTCCTTGTGTTGTTTTAGCTTTCATTGCATCCCTGATTTCCGCACCTCACAGGCACTTGGCATATCCTATATAATAAAGAGCTAATATGCAAATGGTTGTCACACCCTCACGCCCTCACGCCCTCACGCCCTCACACCCTCACACCGTAAGGGCTCAGACACTCAACACTGGGGAGAGAGGAATGGGGACCAGCCAGGCTGTGGCCCAGAAGAGGGACAAGCCGCCCACCCCATGGTCCTGGGCAAATCAGCTGTAGCCCAGGCGAAGCCGCCCGCCCATGGTTCCCTGTGGCTGCGGCCGTCCTGGGCGAAGCCAGCCCAGGTCCTGGGTGCCTGCAGCCGGCCGGAGGAGGGAATCCTGGGTCCCGGATGTGGGGTGGGGTAAGGCAGAGGCGGTTAGGGGCGATCAGGCCAGCAGGGGAACAGTTAGGGGCAATCAGGAAGGCAGGCAGAGGTGGTTAGGGGTGATTAGGCAGGCAGGCAGGCAAGTGGTTAGGAGCCAGCAGTCCCAGATTGTGAGAGGCAATCAGACATCCCCCGAGGGGTCCCAGATTGGAGAGGGTGCAGGCCTGGCTGAGGGACACTCCCCCCCCCCACCCCCCCCCGCACAAATTTCGTGTACTGGGCCCCTAGTTTTTTTAGTTTTTATTTTTTTTATAAATTTTATTGATTTTTTACAGAGAGGAAGGGAGAGGGATAGAGAGTTAGAAACATCAATGAGAGAGAAACATCGATCAGCTGCCTCCTGCGCACCTCCCACTGGGGATGTGCCCGCAACCAAGGTACATGCCCTTGACCGGAATCGAACCTGGGACCCCTCAGTCCGCAGACCACCGCTCCATCCACTGAGCAAACCGGTTAGGGCCCTCTAGTTTTTCTATAACTGTGCATGACTTTCCCAGATCCTATATGCAGCCCTGCTCTAAACACTGCAAAGCAGGGTCTGTGTTGTCTCTTTACTGCACTTCGGCCCCAGCCCCTCTGGCTCCACAAGGGCCATGCACACAATGGGTGCTCTATGGGGCTTGCTGAGCCCACCCCAAGGGCCAGTCTGGTCTTTCTGCTTCCTGGACAGGAGCGGAGGAGGGGGAGAAGGGAAGGAGACTGTGTGTGTGTGTGTGTGTGTGTGTGTGTGTGTGTGTGTGTGTGTAAGAGAGAGAGAGAGAAATACAGGGAGAAGGGAGGGGGCACATAAAACAGAAACAAATAAAGAGTTCAAATGTGAAACGATTAAAAAAATAAATCGAAGGGAGTGAGATAAGGCCGTGGAGCCTCTGCTCCCTAGTTAACATTCATTGGATTGAATAATCAGGCTTCATTATCTCAAATTGTCTGCATATTTGCCCTCAAAATGCTAATTTACAGTTGGCTGGGAGCAGTCTCGGCCTATTTTGACTAAAATATTATTTCACTTTATTGAGCATTGTTCTTAGCTGTCGGGCATCTTGGTTTGGGAGGGGCAGGAGGGGCCGCAATAGAGGGAGAGAGGCAAACATTTCCCATCAAAGCGCTGCTCCGCTCTGGTCTGATTATGGGCTCCCTGTTTTGCGTAGAAATGGCATTTCTACGCCTCCAAGTAAAATTAGAGTCTTTATCATTTTCTTTTAGGGGATAGGCCGTTTATCGTTAATCTCAGGGAAGAAAATAGGAGAAATAATCTTTTTTTTCTGTTTTACTGAAGGTGTGAAAAATCTTGCTCATCACTTCCCCCTCCCTCCTGGGTGCTGAGGCGCCCAGCTCCCTCTGCCTCCTCCACTTTCTTCGTGACCTCCAAAGGCCCTGAATTCTCTGCCGCTTGCCCTTCTCTGTCCTCCAGGCCCCAGCGACCAAGAAAAAAGAAATGGTGGAAGGCAACTCTCATCCGCTCAGGGGCTGGGCTTGCTGGAGTTTCCCAGAACCTCAGCCTGGAAGTCTAGAGATGATTGAGCTCTAACTTTTATGCTCAAGTTATTATAAAGATGCTGCCCTCCTTGGAACTAAAAGTCCACAATAGTCCTTTCAAGTCTTCATTCACAGGTGAGCACAGTACTCCAGACAGCGGGGTCTGGGCCCTGGGCTGGTTTTAGGTGGGGAGGGGGGACTGCACTGAGGCATCCACACTCTGCTTCCCCACCCAGACTCCCTTGCCAATGAGGACAGGAGGAGCCGGTGTCAACCGTCGTCTGGGCCAGCCCTCTGCCAGGCTGGTTCTGTCTGTGGTGCCAGTCACAGGGAAAAGAACCTTGAAGTTGTTTTAGTCCAACCCCCTTAATCAGATGACAAAACTGAGGCCAGAAAGAAGTTAGTAATCAGAGTTCACAAATCCAGTCAGTGGGTCACCTTGGTGATTGCTGTTACTGTTCAGGAGGCTCCCCCTCTCCTGTCGGACTCCTCTCTGATGCCCTTCCCAGTCAAGCCTCCTTCCCTTTTTTTGTCGTGTCTTCCCCGTCGTCGCTCTCCCATGGGTGATGAGTGGCCGTTCTGGCACTCTGTGGGGGTGAGAAGGTTCTGGATTGCTGGTGCCTCCTTGTGCCCTTTTTTCGCCGTGCAGGCCAGCCCAGGACCCAGGAAATGGCCTGCCCAGCCAACAGGCCTCCAGCTATCCTGCTCCAAAGCCAGGCCCTCCCCAGCTGGCCAGGCCTTCCCTCTCCTCCGAAGCCCAAGGAGGCCATCCTCTTCTCTGCCCTGGAGGAACTGGAAGTTACAGCTGCCAAGGCCAAGGTCCAGGGCCACTGTGTACAGCTGGGCAGGTTGTACCAGGTGGGCGGTGGGCTGAGCTCCTGCTCCTGCTTCCTTCACTGGGTGCTGTGCCCTGGCACAGAGCAGCTGCCCAGAACGGTGCCATGGGCTCGCCTTGGCCCTCCCCAGCTGGCCTGCTTCTCTCTCCCGCCCGCCCCAACCACCTGAGCTCAGCTTTCTCCCAGAGCCCCTCTCCTGAATTCCCCGGAGCTTGAATGTATTGCCTGGACTGAGACCCAGACTTGGTGTTCCCACTCCCTTGCCCTGGTTCTACGTGGTGCACGGGACCTTGCCATTTGTATTCTCCAGGCTCTGGCCTCTGTCCACTTATGGCAGCCACACCTGTCCCTGGTGGGGTCTCCATGCCCTTGGTCACAGCAGTCACTGCCATCTCTCAGTGTCCTGACCTCCTGAAACAATGTACTTCCCAGGCCCTGGGTTCATGCCTCCCTCGCCAGCCAGGCCTGGGGACAGCAAGCTCTGGCCAAGCAGAGGGGCACTGGTCAGGGATATCACCATGCATTTTACACAGAGCCTTCTGGAAGGCAGCATCACAATACAGCCTGCAGGCAGGCACCCCAGCCACCTAGGTGCACACAGAGCAGACATGACACCCCTACATTCCAGCCAGCACTGCACATACTCTGCAGACACACCCCACAGCTACCACTGACCCTCCTCGTTACAAAACACTAAAAACGCAGACACTAGATATACTCAGAAGACACACACACACACAGCCAACATTCCCCCACCAACCTGCACTCAGATCCAACAGAATCCACACACACCCTCCGCTGACATCACACACATACACTCCCCAGGCACACACATACACATTCACACACAGCAGACACCACACACACACCCACCCCCAACAAATATACACACTCCTATCCGTTCACACAGGCATCGGATCTGAGAAAGCAAAGAAGCACCCCCCAGCCCACCCTGCATACATGATGCAATTACTAAACATAAGGAACACATCCCACAGCTTCCGGAGTGCAGGGCCCTGCCTTCAGCCAGCTCTGTCACTGCAAAGACATGCGGCCTGGTTCACACTCTTTGCTTAACCAGAAATAAGGCATCAGGAGAACTTGTCCAAAGTCCCAGAAGGGCGTGAGGTCACAGGTGTTCACCATGAGCATGTACTGAGGCCACCCTGGGGTTTGGGCTGCAGGGCAGAGAAGCAATCCCAGGCCAGGCTTGGCCCCTACCCTCAGGGAGGTGGCATCTGGCTGGGGGGAGAAGTGGGGCTTGGTCTCAGAGGACGCGAGAATAAAACACACATCAACTGTGCAAATTCACCATCCGGCGGAGGGACCGAGGATTAAATGGGGTTCGCAGTAAAGCCAGCAATCCCGGGGGTGGCCAGTGCAGCTGGCCGTGTCTAGAGGGAAGCATTCAGACGGGGGATGAGGCGGGTGGGACATGCAGGGCCATTTACTCATTCGTCAGCTATATGTTTATCTAGTGCTCACCACCGACGCAGGTACTGCTATTGGCAGTGACTTTGAGGGACGAGGTCCCTGCTTCATGCAGCTTCTGTCCCAGCTGAGAGACAGTCAACACCAACCACGTGAAGGGTGGGGGTGAGGTCAAGGTGGTGTTCGTCTCTGAGGTGAACCCACAGGTGACTGGGCCAGAGGAAGGCTCCCTTAGGGCAATGAGGGCAGGCCGGGCACCAGGATGAGTCCAGAAGGCGCTCCCTCTCAGATGTTGACCTTGCACTTATATGACCTTGAGAGGGAATGCCTTTTTCAATGTGTGCCCTGGGTGGCTCCTCACTTGTCCCAGCCCTGCCCAGGGCTTGTTAAGGGGAGGCGCTGGGACATGGGGCTCTAGTTTCCCATCGAGGCCTCCAGCCTGATTTCTCTTTACATCTGCCTTTGTGTTCCATTTCTGAAGACCTCCGCGTGCCCTGGCCCAGCCTCCACCCCAGCCCAGCTTTTCTTCCCTGGGCCTCGGGGTGTCGGAGGACCCGCCGGGGCCTCGCCCTTGCACAGAGAAGCCCAGCCTTGAACTGGGGCCTAAACACAGAGACAGGCTCCGAGGAATGTTTTCCCGGTTTGGGGTTCTGGGAGGGAGAAGTGCATGCTGGGGGCCTGAATGGTGGGCTGGGGACAGGGAGGGAAGAAACAAAACTCATTCCAGCTGGGAACCAGGTCTTGTCCCTTAGAAGCCATCACCCAGCAGCCCACCGGCTTGCCCCCAAAGGCTCCCATGTCACCCCATTCTCTCTTCCCCTGCACTGACCTCTCTCATTAACTACCGGGGTAAAGGCCTGTCTGTCATGCAGCTTGGACCCCTGTGTGCAGGGCGTGAATGGCTGACTGAGGTGCTGCAGCTCCAGGGCCCCCGGGCAGGCCGCCCAAAGTCAAAGTGGGCCTGGCCCCTGCAGAGCACTGGGGCACACAGGGACCTCCCAGACCGCAGCTTCATGGTGGGTCTTAGGGTGTCGAGCCCCGCCAGGCCCCTGCGGACGCTCTGCACCCCCTCCCTCATCACACAAAGGACAGGGGTGTTCTGGGGTCCCACCTCCCGCAGCCTGGGGTGTGCCTGGGGAAGTTTTGACAACCCGATGGGCTGGGGCACAGGGAGATTGGGGTGGGGGAGGGTCCTGCCTGTCTCCTAGGCCCACGGCGGGGCTGGGGGCGCCCCTCTCGGAGCCGGAGGCGGGCAGAGCCCGCTGCTCCCGCCCTAATCAATGGGCCGCAGCCGGCGGGAGGGGCTGGCGGAGGATTAGGGCGGAGAAGGGCAATGACAGCCGCCCGGCCGCGCTCGGCTTTCCTCCCGCGGGGCTCCAATGCCACATTTGGGATGCAGCGCCGCGCTCCGCCTGTTTGCTCGGGGAGCCGGGGCCCCGGGCAGGAAGCCAACTCGCAAGTGTATCGGAGATTAGGGCGGGCGGCGGCGGCGGCGGGCGCTGGGCAAACACGCGGCGGCCGCCTCAATCCCCCGTCCTGGATTCCGCCCGCGGCGGCGCCGGCCCGGCGTGACTCTGCCGCGTGCGGGGCGGCGGGAGGAGGGTGGGAGCCCGGCCCCTACCCCCGCGGGCCCTGAGCGCCCTCCCCAGGGGAGGCCCACACCACCCCTCCCTCCATCCACGTCTTCGCGGGGGCGGCTGAGACCCAGAGGTCCGGTGGCCGGCAGCCCCCGAGGAGCCCGGCGCCCCATCACACGGTCTGCGCGCGCCCCCTGCTGCCTCCAGCGGGAACGGCACGGTCGGACCGCCCTTCAGAGCCCGGTTCCAGGCGCTCCCCACCTCTCCCAGGGCGCTGGGATCTCCTGGCCTTGCTGGTTGGCACCCGGGCAGGACAGGCACAAAAGCATGATGGGCCCGGCCAGCATGGCTCAGTGGCTGAGTGTTAACCTATGAACCAGGGTCAAGATTCGAGCTGATCAGGGCACATGCCCGGTTGCGGGCTCCATCCCAAGTGTGGAGCGTGCAGGAAGCAGCCAATCAGTGATTCTCACCGTCGATGTTTCTCTCTCTCTCTTCCTCTCCCTTCCTCTCTGAGATTTGGTGCCTCCATGAATTGGCTCTGCACCCTGTGAGTCTATCATCCCACGTCACAGGGGGCCTGAGTGAGGGAGATGTAGAACCAGACCAGAGCCTGCAAATCCTGACAGCGGATGGGGCCTGTGCCCTGTCAGTTGCTCACACAGGCCAGCCTCATGAGTCTCTTGTTCTGTGGGTGGGCATAGCCTACCCAGGCGGTGAGCACTGACAGGGTCCTCCTCAGCACCAAGCCCAGGAAAGCGCCATCCAGGAAAGCTCCCGTAGCTTCCCTCCCGCCCGCTGGAGCTCCAGGTTCCTGGGAGGCAGGACCGAGTTTTCTGTCTCTACAGAGTGTCCTGGAGAACTTAGCCCCCAGTTCCTCCCCCTGGTTTGTAGAGGTCTGGACTTGCTGTCCGTTCTGACTCGGGGCTCCTCATTAGACAAGCCCCACTTGGCTTTTCCCTGGAAAAGCAGAAAGCAGGGTTGAGCTCCCAGTGGCGTCCAACCTGCCCCTCTCCTCATCAGGAGCTTGTAGACCTTAATTTCCCCAGACTTTTCTCTATCTAGACCAGTGGTTCTCAACCTTGGCTGCACATTAGAATCACCTGGGAATCTTTTTAAAATCCTGATTTCTGGGCCTCATCCTCTGGAAATTCTGTTTCTTTGTTATGGGGTGGGGCCACAACATGAGTAACAAAGAAACCGAATTTCCGGAGGATGAGGCCCAGAAATCAGGATTTTAAAGAGATTCCCAGGTGATTCTAATGTGCAGCCAAGGTTGAGGACCACTGATCTAGACCCTGGAAGCTCTGAGTTGGACCCGTGACCCCCTTCCCACACCCACCCCTATGTTTGAAGCCAGGAGTCCCAGGGGCAGCTCACCATATAAGTGTGAACAGCAAACAAATCAGTCTGGACACAAACAAGGACACTTCCTAACAGGAACCTCAGTTTGTGCTGAACAAACAGGCAGCCGGAGCCCCCTTCCTACTCCTAGACCCCCAGCTGGCGGCCAGGCCCAGCCTCTGCACCTGGTCTGGGGAATGAGGTTTCCCAGGACTCCCAGCGCCCCTCCCCACACCAGTTCTCTCCCAACCTGCCCCAG
This sequence comes from Myotis myotis, assembly GCF_014108235.1. Taxonomy (NCBI): domain Eukaryota; kingdom Metazoa; phylum Chordata; class Mammalia; order Chiroptera; family Vespertilionidae; genus Myotis; species Myotis myotis. The sequence continues at coordinate 11,182,974 of NW_023416318.1, read as the reverse complement.
GCCTGGACTCAACCTCCCCAGCCTTAGTAGGTGGTGCAAAGGCTTGGTGACAACCCCAGAAGCCCACTTGTGGAAGCGCCTTAAAAGGTTACAGTGAGCCCTAACCAGTTTGGCTCAGTGGATAGAGTGTTGGCCTGCGGACTCGAGGGTCCCAGGTTCAATTCCGGTCAAGGGCATGTACCTTGGTTGTGGGCACATACCCAGTAGGGAGTGTGCAGGAGGCAGCTGATCGATGTTTCTCTCTCATCGATGTTTCTAACTCTATTCCTCTCCCTTCCTCTTTGTAAAAAAATCAATAAAATATATTCAAAATAAATAAAATAAAATAAAATAAAAGTTACAGTGAGCTGAGGGAAGGTCTGGACTGGTAAGCAGGGCCTGTGACAAATCTGTCCTCTTTCCCCTGACCAACCGCACTCGACATCTACCGGCACACACCACCAGCACCATCACATCATCACCTTCATCTCTATTATCCTCTCTTTGAGCATAGAAACCTCTTTCTAAGTTTCGCCCCCTCCAACTCCATCTGCTTACAAGACTCTTGGAAAGGTCACACACATTACAATCCAACTCTTTTTGTCTTTCTAGCTCAACAATGCCCCTGAGGTTTTGGACCTATATTGATGGTGCAGAGAGGGCCTAAAGCCAGATAGGCAGTGACTTTTTAAGAAGAACCTATACCTTTGCTTGCCTCTCGTACTGGTGTTGGAAGTTCAGTCAGTTATGAGGAGTTAAGATATTCGTTCTTAGAAGAACTTACTCTTTCACACACACTCCTGTCACAACTCTATCCTCACAACTCTATCCCCCACTCACCCTCAAAGGAAAAAGAAATACCCTTTCCTCCTCTAAGAGCACAGAGGAGAAATCAATTCAATTCCATTTAATTTCACTGAAATGGACACTCTCATTCTGGAATTTGGAGGCAGGCCTGGGTTTGAATTCTGACAGTTCACTAGCTGTAAAACAAGTCACTTAGCTCTCGAAGACCCAAAATGGGAATAACAGCATGATGGTGAGAATCGGCTGTTCTGTATCAATGCAGACCCCGCAGTCTGGAGGATAATAGGGGTTCAGTAGAGGACCATTCCTCTTTCTTGTCCCTTTCTTCAGACTGGAAAAATAAGGGAATTTAATTCAGGAAATATGCATGTACCAACTATGTGCTAAGCGCTGAGGAATCCATGGCTGGTGGAAAAAGCCACAAATAAGGCGCTGACCTGAGTTTTGGGTTGTCACAGGGGCATAGTATGGAGTAAGCTGGAAGCTCAGAGGCCTGAGCTGAGTTTTGCCTTTTGGGCCAATCACTCCCCACTTGGTTGGACCTTCATGTCTTCCTTTTCTGTATAACAAAGTGCTTTGACTGGTTTGCTGCTAAGGTCCTGGCCAGCTCTAAAAGTAGTCTAAGTGGTAGAGAACAGACCAGTCTCACTGCACAAGGGTTGTTTGCCTGGGCCTCGTCCTTCCTCTCTGATCATGCCTTCTTTCCTCTGTCTTTGCCCATCCTTAAAGTCGGGAGTCACAGTGGGTCCATCGTAGCTAGTGCTTCTCTCTTCTCTTGCAGCATTTTCTTTCTGCATCATCTCATCCACTCCTTTGGAGGTGTCTGCGGAGAAAAGCCTCCTCCGGGAGCCTTCCCGGACTTTGAAGTTATGGCTAATCTCCGTCCTTCATATTCCCAGGGAATCGGCCCCTTTAGCTTGACCGTTGGGTTACTTGGTTGTGGATGAGTCTCTGTGCTCCTCCCTCCCCCACCGCAAGGCTGTGAGTTCCCAACGGGGAGAAACTGTATTCTTCATTCCTTTGTACCCCTCATAAACCCCGCACATAAAACAGACCTCAAACGACTAGATGTTTGCTGACTGCAGTCTAATTGGAAGAGCATAGAATTTCAGAGAAGGCCTTAAAAGCAGCATACAGAAGAAGCTGGGAAACAGTAGGTCACTGCAAAGTGCAATGTGTGTTAGCATCTACCGCGCCCCCTGTGTGTCCCTGTGCGTCCCGGAGGGAGGAACAAACAGACAACCTTGTTTGCTCCTGGCCCGTCAGGTGCAGAGGACACAGGAGGGGCAGGGGAGGGGAGGAGCAGGTGTGTGCTGGAGCTGAGGCAGCCGGGCAGAGGGGGAGTGTGGGCCTTCCCCCAAGGCAGCCCAGGGCCCTCTTACCCTACTTCACTGGAGGCCTGTGTGTGGGCCCTCCATCTCGGCTCCAAAGACCTGCATATGCCCCAGTTAACATATTTTTTTTTCTGGGTGAAAAAACAAAAAACAGTCCTTGGGAAGGTGAAAGAGAAAGAACGAGATGGAGAGAGACACTGTAAAAAAGTGAAAAGGGAAAAAAGGGACCGGACCGGGATTCACAAGGGTGCTGGGAGGAAGGGGCAGTGGTTTGTTCTCCCTGGAATACCCAGTTCCTATGACCTGGGGTGGCTTTCCCTATCCGCACCCAGGAAGTTGTAGAGTGCCTTATCTACCCGCATGGCCTTCCACAGTCGGCATCAGGTTCCACAGGCACCTGGGTCTGTTTCTGAGGTCTGCATTCTGTTCCACTGGATCTACCTCCATTTTTTGTTTGTTTGTTGATCATCTTTTGACTTTGATTCTTCCCATTCATTTATTCAGGACTTATTTTATGCCCTTTAATCACGGAAGAACACTACAATAATGGATGTACATATCTTATTTCTTTTTTTAATTGGAACTTCTTCTGAAGTCTTATGTTTAAATATGAGTCTTGCTGCGTGTCTTTGCTCTGGGGTAATTTGGTAAAAGGTATACTTTTTTTTTTAATGTTGACTTTTATAATTTTTTTCTGAGTCTACTAAGATCATTATACTTTTCTTCAATCTGTTTATATGCAGTACTACTTTGATGACTACTTTTTACGCTAAAAGATAAGTTTTCATTTTATAAGTGATTGTAGGACTTTATCAAATGTTTCCTTCTGCATCTATTAAAAAGTATTACATTTTTCTTTTATCTGTTGATATGGTGTACTCCTTCAGAGATTTTATAATGTTGAACATTTCTTACATTCTCAGGACAAACCCTATTTGATCATGATTAATTATTATTTTTATATGAACTGCCACATTTGATTTACTAATATTTTATTTAACATATTATCTCCTTAGCATCATACAGATAATTAACTTATGGTCGTCTCATAAACTATTCTTTTCTGGTGTGGAGATCAAGGTTACACTAGGCTCAAAAATGATTAGGGTGCCTGACCAGTTTTCTCAGTGGTTAGAGCATCAGCCTGCGGACTGTAAGGTCCCAGGTTCGATTCCGGTCAAGGGCATATACCTTGGTTGTGGGCACAACCCCAGTAGGAGGTGTGCAGGAGGCAGCTGATTGATGTTTCTCTCTCATCAATGTTTCTAACTCTCTATCCCTCTCCCTTCCTCTCTGTAAAAAATCAATAAAATATATTTTTAAAATATATTAGAGTATCCCTGGTTGGTGTGGTTCAATCGGTTGGGGGTCATCCTACTACTGAGGGGCTGGTTCCATTCCCAGTTGGGGCACATGCCCAGATGTGGGCTTGACCCTAGTGAGGGGCATGCATAAAGCAGCTGATGTTTCACTCTCACATTAATTTTTCTCTCCCTCTCTCTTTCCCTAAAAATTAAAAATATGATCAGGGTAGCTTTCCCTCTTTCAACTCTGAAACAGTATAAAACTAGGAATACTTATTCCATAAAGCCATTAGGACCGGGTATATTTTTGGAGAAAGGGAAAAGTGGTTAATAAAATTTTGATTTCCAATTAACAATCAATGGCATATTATTTTCTAAAGTCCATTTTGACAATTACCCCTTTCTAAAAAATATTTATTTCATATAAGTTTGCAAATGTATTAACAATGTTATTCATAATAATCCTTTACAATAGAATAATCTCTGTTTTATTTCTAGGTCTGCCATATCATTCCTAATAATGTCTATTATGCCTTTTCTCTTTTTACTCCTGATAAATCTTGATAGTGGTTTGTTTCTTCTAGTATTGCCTCCAAAGAACCATTTTTTATTTTATAGTATTGATCTTCTCAACTGTGTCATCTGTTTTCATTAACTGTATCAATTTTTCTACTTCACTATTTTATGTTCTTATCCATATTTTTCTTTTCTCCTATTTTAACTTTTCCTTATTTACTTTTAACCCCTTACTTAAATTGAACACAATTCCTTTAATGCCAGTCTTTATTTTATTGTTACTTTTGTTACAGAAAAATTTTAGTAGCAACAAAATCAGAAAGAATACTATGTACTCAACAGACAACATCAACAATTTTCAACTGATGGTCAATCTCATGTTGGGCAAGCATCAATCCGAGATTACTTTAAAGCAAATTCTGACATTATATATTTTCATGTATAAATAGCTCAGTAGTTTTTCTAAACTATTAAGATTCATTACACTTAAAAATACTATTATAATACCTAAAAAATCCACCAATAATCTTTCATGTCATCCAATATCCATACTCAAATTTCCTCCATTACCCCATAAATACTTACATAATTTCTTTGGCTCCTCATAAGGTCCAATCATTGCAATTGGTTAATATGTCTCTTATGATTCTTTTAACCAATAGGTCTCTCTTCATCTTTTTTCCCTAAAAATTTATTTGTTGATGAAGATGGATAGTATCTCCTATAGAGCAGTGGTTCTCAACCTTCTGGCCCTTTAAATACAGTTCCTCATGTTGTGACCCAACCATAGAATTATTTTCGTTGCTACTTCATAACTGTAATGTTGCTACTGTTATGAATCGTAATGTAAATATCTGATATGCAGGATGATCTTAGGCAACCCCTGTGAAAGGGTCGTTCGACTGCCAAAGGGGTCGCGACCCACAGGTTGAGAACCACTGGTCTAGCTCATCTACCATTGCAAATAGACCCTTTCCTCCCCATAATAGCTACCACTTAACTAAAAACACAATCTTATTTAATTCTTATAACAATTTCGCCAGGTAAGTATTATTTTCTCACCTAAGAGATCATTCCCATTTTATAAGAAATTGGGGCTTAGCCCTAGCCAGTTGCTCAGTGGTTAGAGCATCTTCCTACGGACCAAGGGCCTCAGGTTTGATTCCCAGTCAAGGGCACGTACCTCAGTTGTGGGTTTGATACCTGGCCCGGGTCAGGGCACAAAGGAGAAGCAACCAATTGTTGTCTCTCTCTCTCCTTCTCTCTCTCTCTCTCTCTCTCTCTCTCTCTCTCTCTCTCTCTCTCCTTCTCTTCCCTGCCTTCCACCCTCTCTAAAAATCAATGGGAAAATATCCTCGGGTGAGAATTTTTAAAAAAGAAAATAAATTGAGTCTTAGCGTGAATAAGGCACTGAAATGTTCAATGACAAAGCAGGGATGTGAAGCCAGGTTTGTCCAACACCCAAATCCACATTTTCTGTTACTGTGCTCCACTGTCCCCCAACAGCATGAACTGTGGGTCCTCCTTCCCCTCTTCATGAAGCATGCTGTTGGCATCCTGGCATTGATGTCTGGCTGGGTCTTGGGGGTTTGCATCCCCAGGGCCCTCCTGGTTGATGTCCCCTCATCTCTGACCCAGCAGCCTCTAGGCGGACCACAGTAGGCCCAGACCTTGGACCAGTCCATTCGCCCATCATTTCACCCTCAGGTTCCAGGCTGCCTGCTGGGGAAGCAGGGGTTCGGGGGAGGGGGTCCTAAGAAGGCAGGGCCAGTATTTGTTGAAGCCTGAAGGGGGCGGGGCAGGCAGCTGCCCACCAGCAAGGTGCCTCTGGCCCCTCCTTGGCAGAGCAGATGGGAATGTTTGTGTCCCAGTTGACAATGACAAGGAAGTGCCCTGCACCTGATAGAGTCGTTTCAGTATCAGGGACTGACTGATTCGGGGAAGCAGAAAGCCATCCTTAGCCGGGCAGCCAGGAACCCATCCCTCCCAGCCCCACAGTCACAGCAGAGGGCCCCCCATGCACAGGCTAATTTTGAATGCTTTACCTGCAGCACTTACGTTATCTGCACAGCAACCCCATGAAGTAGCTACTATCGTCACCATTTTACAGGTGAGGAAAGACAAACAGTAACTTGTAACTTAACCAAGAACAACAGCTAGCAAGTACTGGTTACCCATGAGGAAAACAGGGATAGAATGCCTGCCCGCCAACTCCATAACACAGGAGTTTTGTAGGCCGTCAACCCCCATACATCGACAATAGGTTAGTATTTTTAAATCTGAAACCGTTACAGTTCTTCCCTCCCCCTTTCTGGACAGAGGACAGATTTCTCCAGTGGCGCCTAGGTAATGTGGGCACAGAAAGTTCCTGGAAGAAGTTGGTAAACAACGGTGTCGGCAGACAGGGAAAGTAAGCGGCTGGAGGGACAGAGCGGACAATTTACTTTTCACTGTGCTTATAAGCAAGATATCCACATGTAATTGCTTAAACATGAAAGGGCTGCGCAGTATCAGGTGAATCTGGCTGGAGCCTCTGCTTCTAAGATAAGCAGAGGCCTGGGGGCGCCTCGTGGCGGGGTGGCTCGCCCACGATCACCAGCGAGCGACAGGGCTCCTCCCCAGCACCGCACCGGGTGGGCACCTTTAAATGCGGAGGAACCCAGGGAGTGTGGTCCTTGGCGCCGCGCGCCCCTTGGCTCGCCCCGAACTGGGGAACTGGGCGTCCTAAGCGCATAGTGTATGGCGGGTCCGGGCTCCGCAGTTCGCGGGCGGCCCCGCCTGGGCCGCAGGGAAAAAGGCGGCCCTACCCCGCCCCGCCCATCCTACCCCGCCCATCCCCGCCCCGCCCGCCAAATTGAAGAGCCCTCGCCCAAGACCGGGGCGCTCCGACGCCAGCAAGTTTTCTCCCCTTTGCAGGGTGCTCGCCCTCGCCTCTCGCGCAGCCCCCTGCACCGTCCCGGCTAGGGCCGCGCCATGCCCAGCCCGGCGAGTGACCAGGCCCAGTGCCCGCGCGCAGGCTGCTCTCCCGCCCCCGGGCCCCGCGCCGACCCCGGCAGGTCCCGCGCTCCCCGACACCTCGCGTCCTCCTTCTCCGTCGAGGCCATCCTGGCGAGGCCAGCGCCCCGCGCGCCCGCCGCCTCCCTGCTGTCCGCCCGCGCCCCTGCCTCCTCGGGCATCTGGAAGGCTCCCTCCCGGTCTCCCGCCGCGGGTCTGCCCGGCGCGTACCCCGCTCCCTGGCTGCCCGCCTACCCGAGCCTGGGGCTCTACCAGCCGTCCCCCCAGCCCCCTGCGCTGGGGCTGCGCGCGGCTCACCTCGGCGGTCTCCAGGGCCTCGGCGTCACAGGTATGAGGTGCCCCGGGAAGCAGGCGGGGTAGGTGGAGAGTGAGGCCCCGACAGTGACTTGCACAGGTTAGAGGATTAGTCCATGAGTTTGGGAACCGCACACGATCGGAGTGGAAAGGGCCCTATGACCCTTGACCTTGCAGTTGAAACCGAGGCCCCGGAGGGCTGGCTGAGAGCAGCCCCTGGCGCCAGGCTTCCCCCGCAGGCTGCTGAGGTGGGAGAAGCTGAGTGTGAGGGCGGGTGCGGAGCGAGAGGTGCCGGCGGGCCCAAGCGGGGCTCGGAAGGCTACCACGGCCAGCGCTGGGACTGCAGGGGGCTCGGCGTCCTCCACGGGGGATTTGCTCCCTCCCACACCCCCTTTGGACCATGCTTGGTGGCGCAGACTATTCCCCAAAGCAGCCTTTATGGTGACTCCATGGCCCCGTCTTAGCCGGGAGGAGCAGATGCTACAGGTGGTGCAGGTCAGCGGGGAGCTGCTGGGAGCTGGCCATCCCCAGGCCCCAGTGCCACCTCCACTGCTCACGCCTCTGCGAGCTCATCTCCACCCTGAACCTCTCTGAGCCTGCTTTCTTAGAGTGCTTTCAGGGCTCTGGAGGGCTATGCCTCCCACCCATGTTGGAGAGAAACCCTGGGTTCCCGACCCCATCCAAATTCATGCCACTGCAGACGGGAGCCAGCCCCATCGCACCCCGCCACGGTTTCTAACCTCCTCACCCATCTGAGGTCTGAATTGCACGTAACTACTTTACATTAAAGTTGTCCCCTTTCCAAGTTCGTTTTTGCATAGCTATTACATTCACACAGTTCAAATGTCAAAATGTTTACTAATACAGTATCTGATTTCAGGAAGAAAAAAAAGTTTACTAAGAGATGGAGAAATTCCCTCTACCACTAGGTGGCTGACCTTCAAAGACCTAGTTACCCGCATCCCACAAGCAATCCATGACGCCTTTCTTGATTCTTTCAGAAGTACTTTATGCATATTTAATACCTGAATACACACACACAAATGTTTTCCCCCATACTAGACACACTGCTCTGTGCTTTACTTTTTCATATCAATCCACACAGAGTTTCTTTACACCTCGGAGTGGTCCATTGTAAGGGTGCACCATACTTTATTAAATCAGACCCTATTAATGTGTCTCACCTCTTGCTATGTTGCTTACACTTACGGTAAGTCTGGTTTGCCCGGTGGTTGGTGTCCTGGGCAGCCATGGTCCTGGCCTCACTCCCTTCACTGGAGCAGTTTGCAGCCCTAGGAGCCTCCCCAAGACTAATGGAAGCTGAGGGGGTCTTAGCACTCACTTCCGTTCCTCTGTCTGGAACACTCCCCTCCCAGACAGCCAAATGGTCCACTTTCTCGTTCCTTTCGCGTTATAATTCAGGTACCTGCCCCTGGTGGACGAATTTTCATCTCCATTGTCTACATCTCGGCGAGCTGAATAGCACCTGTGTGTGCACTGGGAAAAGTCACCCCTTCCTTCAGGCAGACACAGCACCTTGTCAGGGGGCAACTATTGGCCTGTGAAGAGCGAGCAGAATTTCAGACTCCACTTACCCTCCCAGCTGGGTACCCCTGTGCAGGGCACAAACTGCATATAGTGGCCCTATTCAAATATCACCTCAGTTTCCTTTCTAAAAATGCAAATTATCCTCCCCCCAACATACAGACACACACACTCACCGTCCTCTCCTGCTATATTCTCACTAGTATTAATCACTGTCTGACATACTCAATATCTTCTTTACCTTTTCTATTGTTATACGGAGATTTTTCTATTTTGTCCTGGAACCATGCCTGACACACAGACATTCAAAAAGTATTTGTTTGATGAACAAAAAGGGGGAACCCTTAAGAGTCCCTTCTCTGCTCATCCTGTGGGGTCCCTGAGAGAGCCAAGGAAAGGAGTGGAGGGCAAGGAGAGATGAAGGTTCAACAACTTCTCTTAGGGTCAGAAGTTAAGCCACTCAGCTGGAGAATCGTGGAGGCAGGAGTCTCACAACATTGTCCCTTCTGTCTCACTTGTTTTGTTATTTCTGTGCAGTCTCTTCCCACTATGCCCCTTGCTGTGTTACCCAGCCAAGGGCAAGGCCGGGCCATGGAGCGGTGGGCTTGTGGGTGCTGGGTGAGTAGGTGGGTGCTGGTTAACCTCCCCTCCTACTCTTTAGGTTTGGAGCTGATTCACTGCCCAGGCCTCTGGAGTCCCCCAGGCTGGGCCCCAAGTGAGGACCTTCAGGACACGGAGAGACCCCAAAAGAGGATTCGAACTATGTTTAACTTGGAGCAGCTGGAAGAGTTGGAGAAGGTGTTTGCAAAACAGCACAATCTCGTAGGAAAGAACAGAGCCCAGCTGGCAGCCCGGCTCCACCTTACAGAGAACCAGGTAGGAACAGAGCCTCCTGGGGCCCAGGCTGCACCTGGGGACAGACACTGCTCTCTGGGAGACCCTGGTGGTTGGGATGAAGAAACAGGCTTCCTTCTTCTGTGCCAGGCCGTTGGGGGAGGCAGGCCTAATTAACACATTACGTACCGCATGGAAATCTCTAAGACATACGCCAGGGACCGCACGTTTGGGGGCAAACTGCACATTATTTAAATCATCATAATGCACTTTAGGCGTTGTTTTTCAATAATTATAACATTTTTATTTACAAAAACAATTAAACAATTAAAGTCCCTAGTACTTTTTTAACGTATGGTACTGCGTAAAACATTTTCCTCTATGAAGAGGGACCAAACAAAATTTACATAAGCATCTAGATTCGCTCCTTTTTCCATGGGCGTGAGAAACGCGAACACTCGTGAGCGGTCCTTAACAGATGGCGCGCAAAACACGAGCAAACTCCTGAGCGGCACGAAATGTGTTCATTGGCATACTCTCTGCATGAATGAGAAAAATAGCCCCGTTTGAAATTACATTACGGAAGCATCACATAATATCCTATGTAATAAAAGGCTGATATGCAAATTGTCCCTACAGGCGGGAGTTCAACTGACCAGAAGTTAGACATGTATTGACCACCGGGGTGGGGCGCAGAACATGGCGGGTGTCGGTGATATGGTGCTGGCAGTGGGTGGTAGTGGAGGCGCTGCCGGCCCAATGGGCCCTGATGAGAGCAGGACCGTGGTGGGATGGTGGAGCAGGTGAGTGGGCAGCACCAGGCCAAGGTGGGTGTGAAGGAAGGCCGTGGCTGGCAGCCAGCAGCGGCTAGGGACCCTACCCATGCACGAATTTTGTGCACTGTGCCTCTAGTTTATAAATATTAACCTAGAACTTTACATTTTTGTGCTAAATAAGGAGCTGGCAGTGAAATTAAGTAGGTACTCAAATAACTGAATATTAAAAATAATAAACATTCCCTTAACACCCATACTCCCTTCCAGCTACTGCACCATTTCTCTGCTCTTTTCACAAACTTCTCAAGAACTAGCTATGTCCCCATGTCCTCACTTCCCATCTACTCCTTAACTCTTTCCAATGCGAACTCTTTCCCGTCCATTCCTATGAAACTTCTCATCCGGGTCTCTAATGACCTCTGTGTTGCCAAAGTCAACAGATGTGGTCCTTTCTTTTCTTCCGCCGTTCAGTACAGCTGGCTGCTCCTTTTCTCATTGAAACACACTCTTCTCCTGGTTTCCAGACACACACTCTCTTGGTTTTCCTCTCAGCTCTCTGCCCACTTCTCTGTTGCCTTTGTAGGCTATTCTTCTCTTTGTGACTTCAAATTTTTCTCCCTAGCTGATCTCATTTATTCTCATGGTTTGAAATACCATCTATAAGCCAAGGACTCCCTTTTCTGACTTGTACATCTAACTCCCTTCTTGAGGTCTCCACTTGGATGTCTTACGGATAGGCATTTCAAATTTAACACGTCTAAAACCTCAATTCTTGACGTTTTTCCCCTCCCCAAATCTGTCCCTCTCCCCACATGTGACCCCACCATCCCTCCAGCTGCTCACAATACCTAGTCATTCTAGATTTCCCCTTCTCTCCCGCTACCAACCCGTCAGCAAGCCTTGTCACCTCTACTCCAAAATACTGCGGGAATCGCTTCATCTCTCTCCATTGCCCCAGTCCATATCAGCCCCAGTCCTATTAGCCCCAGTCCTATCAGCCCCAGTCCTATCAGCCCCAGCTCTTGCTGGATCACCTGCAAGAACCTCCCTGTCACCCCCCTGCATCTCCTTTCATCCATTCTGCACACAGCAGCCAGATGTGCCATGTAAATAAGACTCAACAAGTAAATAGGACTATGTCACATTCCACTTAAAAGCCTTCAAGTTGACATTCTTTGCCCCTGACCTTCACAGTCCTGGGTGATCTGGTCCTCACCGGCCTCTTCCATTTTCTCTTCCTTTACTTTCTCTTCTCACTTTTGGTTGTGCCAGGGATGCTCTCCTCCTTCCTGGTCCTCAAATACTCCAAGTTTGGTTCTACCTTCCTACAGTTCATACCCTGCCCTGGCCTGCTTTTCTCGGTCCCCACCAGGCTGGCCTCTTATCCACTGAGTCTCAGAAAGACTCAAACGCCTGTTTTTACCCCCACTTGCATTTATCTATGTGCTTGTTTTCATGCTTGTTATTAGTTTCTCTCTCTCCTAGACTGTGGGCTTCATGGGGGCAGGGACCATGCCTCTGTTGCTCACCACTGTATCACCGTCACCTGGAGTAGTGCCTAGTACATAATAGAAGCTCAAAAAATACTTGTTGGATGAACGATGAATGAATGGCAACTGGAATTAAGGAAAAGATGTGCTGGTGGCAATGCTTCCCTTAAATGGAAGAGCCAATTTTGAGTGGAGTGGGTACTGTAGGAATGGGGGAAGCAATGAGAATGGCTAGTCACACTCTGATCTTTGCCCACGGCCTCCAATTATAGGTGAGGGTCTGGTTCCAGAACCGCAGGGTCAAGTATCAGAAGCAGCAAAGGCTGAAACCACCAGCTGTGTCTGCCATGGCTGCCTCCCCAGACGAGCCCTCCAGCAGCTCTGACACCATCATCCAGAGAGAAGACACGGAGTCAGGAGGGGACAGCTGAGGATTGGGATGAAGGCTCAACCCAGGCTGCCTGGGCTAGCTCTTCCTGGGGACACCCACTGGACCGACCTGCTCTACATATTAACAAAGAGTCTCATCGGGGTCAACGGGCACCAGAGAAATCTGAACCGTTGAGAACATTTCAATATTGACTCCTGGGAGCTGCAATAATGTAATGGTCAGCAGCACAGACTTTGACCTTCAGCTATGTCCTTGGCCACGTTACTGAACTTCTGAGCCTTTTTTCTTCACCTGTGTCATGAGTGTGTTGATAGCTTAGAGCTCCCAGGGCTAAGATGATGTCTGTAAAGCACTTACAGTGTGCCAGGCCCAGTGCTAAGTGTGTGGCAACTGTTAAGGCTTATAGACCCCTTCACCTGGGTTGGTGGTGCCTGTAGCAGCCCTGGCTTCCCCAGGGATTAATCTCTTCCTGGCCTGGTTGTGGAGCAGAGAGAGGCTCCTTGAATCAATTCTGGGCATAGAAAACTCTTCCCCGACAGAAATGGTAGAGTTGACAGCAAAAAAAAAAGAGGGAAAGGTAGGCTATTTAGTCCACTTCCCCTCACAAGGTTCCCCAAAGCTTTCTTGTTTTGTCTGAACTGTCATAACTCTCAGAAGGGGCTCAGGCCCAGGTGCCTCCTTGAAGCAGACACGCTACCCTGACCACCATCTTTCTCTCTAGCTTCCCACCTTGACACCCCCACCTCCTCATTTTTATATACAGTAATTTGCCTCTTCCTCTGCCAAGGTGGCATTTTGCCATAAACTCTGCTGTTTTTTCATAAAACAGTTATTATTTACCCCTCTTCACTACCCTGACTCATAGTTCCCTTTCCTTCCCCGGAATCTGCTTGGTTTGTCTCTAAGAAGCCTAACTGACAGCCTACCTCAGAGAAGACAGTCACAGGCATTTCCAGAGTAGATTTCTCTCAGGCTCCACATTCCTGGGTGGGGCGCTGTTGAGGGTATTTCTTTAGAATGTAGAGGTGAGCTGGTGAAGGAGGCCTGCCCTGCCACCTGGTGGTGAAAGAGGGCACGGTCCCTGCTGCTCTAGTTTTCTGAGAGAGGAAAGGCAGGCAGGAGAGTCAGCCTTGGAAAACCACCTGCTTCTCAAAGCAGTGGACCATCCTCTCCTGGACACCAGGCTGTAGGCGTGAGGGAGGCCAGAGTCCAGCTCCAAGAACGCTTCTCTGTACCCATCTTCAGGGCAATCCTCCCTAATGCTGGACCCAAAGGCAACTCCATTAATCAAAGAACCCAGCTGAATCTTTTCTGCCTCTTTCAGGAACAACTGGCTCACTTTTTTTTTTTTTTTTTTTTTTAAATCAACAGTTACCTTTTCAGCAGTAACTGGGCTCTACTCAATCCCCAAATGTCGCCATGAGACCACGGCAGAAGCAGACACAGGTCCCTTTTCAAGCGTACAGAATCAATTGGAAGACAAGGAAACAGGGTATGGTGGTCAGGCCTGACTGTGGGGACCCATGACTTAGAGATCAGTGGTTGCAGCTTCCTGGGGTCCTGAATGAGAAAACAGCCCCTCTCTTGTTGTCAGGACAATGTGCATATGTATACTCACTTGCATATAATTTTAGGGGATCTCAGACATGACGTCCACCATGGATCCTACTCCACCCCGCCCCTTGCCCCGGCTGCAAAGTCCCTAAGCCGCTGAAGAGTCTGAGACAGGAAAAGGTCCAACTTGATCATTGGTAGGACTGTCTGCCCCGCTGCCAGAGGGCCCACGGAAAAGGGAAATATTGTGCCAGACTTTGTGGAGTAAGCTAGTCCTTCCCTTCAGGTTGAGGGTTAGAGAGGATAGGAGTAACTCTGCCCACTGCTGTCCTACCCCTCGACTGGGTCCAAAGACCTGCTTTAGTCAAGACGCGCCAGTGAATGGACAGAGACAACAGACACACAAACATGAACTCAGACACAGATGCACACAACAAAACTATACAGCACACCAGCTCTGATACAGGCCCATCCTGGCCACAAAGACAGACAGATGCAAAACTGCACAAATGTAAAAGCACAAAGGCAGACCCAGCTGGCGTGGCTCAGTGGTTGAGCATCTACCTACGAACCAGGAGGTCAGGGTTCCATTCCGGTCAGGGCACATGCAGGGATTGCAGGCTCGATCCCCAATGTGGGGTGTGCAGGAGGCAGTCTATCAATGATTCCCATCATTGATGTTTCTCTCTCTCTCTTCTTCTCCCTTCCTCTGTGAAATCAATAAAAACATTCGTTTAAAAAGCACAAAGGCAGGCCCAGCTCCACCCAGTCCACACACCAGTGGATCTAAACATAGATCACACGGACCCAAATTCGGATTCGCGCGTGGGTCAACCCCAGCAGCCAAACCGGGGGCGGGGCCAGTGGGGGCGGGGCCTCCCGGGCCCGGGTCAAGGGTCAGGAGGAGGAGGCGCGCCCAAGATGGCGGCCTCCATGTGCGACGTGTTCTCCTTCTGCATGGGCGTGGCGGGCCGGGCCCGGGTCTCCGTGGAAGTTCGCTTCGTGAGCAGCTCCAAGGTGAGGCTGGAGAAGACCCCCACCCCATCCGGCCTTGGGAATAGCCCCGTGGGACCCTGGCGGCTCGCAGCCGGCGGGGAGGGGGTGAGGGCGCTCGGTCTGTCCCCGCGCACAGGCTTCGGGGCGGTCACGCGCTGTGCCGGGGCCTCCGCGCCTCCGTGCGCGCCCCCTTCCGCGGAACCGGGCCGGCTGCGGCAGGCGGGGCCGGGGGGTGGGGGGCGGTCCCGGGGCTCCCGACCCAGGACGCGGATCGGTGCCCCTCGGCCCCTGGCGCCGTGGGCGGGGATGTGTGAGCCGAGGGGACGGGGTTGAAAAAACGGGGGCCCTCGGGGAACTTTCTGGAGGGATTGGGGTGAGGAAGGGCCGGGGAGCGCTTGGACCGGAGCCTGCAGCCCCTGGGAGCATTTGGAGGGGTGGAGCAGGAGAGTGAGGTGATTTTGTCACTTTTGTTCTTGCTTTTTTAAAAGTTCGTCGTAAGAAATGTGAACTTGCATGTAAAGAAAGAAGGGGGGAAAAATCACCGGCAATCCTAGTCTTGTGCAGATATGTGCGGTCACATTTTTAGAAACGGCTTTTTGATGCAGCAGTAAATCTTCCCGTCTCCTAAACCTATTTCTGAGTATTCGTTTTTAAGAGCTAAATAATCATTTTAGTTGAATTCCCGGGAGGGCGGCAGTGTCCACAACCAAACCCGATCTATAGGCCCTTGCGCTCCATCTGATTTTTCCCGGAGGTCAAAGATCGGGCAGCTCATTTCCCAGCACACGTCCTTTTGTTCTCTCCAGCACTGAGGATTTCCTCCCTGATCGTTGCCGTTGCTGATTGATATGTGCAAAATGGTACTGCTTTGTTCTCATTGGCATTTCTTTGTTTACTAGAGGTTGACTCATTTATCCTGTGGAGGGGCTGTGTGTATCCTTAGCCCTTGCCCAACATGTCAGAGGCCCAACCCAATTCCATTGCCCCTTTTCTGCCCAGGGGACAGGGAGCATTCCTCTCCGTGCATGGCACTCCACTCCCTTGCATCTGGGGAGCTGCTCACACCTCCATCTCCCCCCAGGGCCTCTAGTGTTGATTGGCTTGCACTTGGATAGTGTCTCATTCCGGCACTCCTGGCATGCAGAAATTTTCACCTTTACCATCACTTAGCCTCCCATCTCTCGGCCCCCTTCTTTCTTCACTTCTTCCCTCTCACTTCATTACTACGCCAGCCACTCTCCTTGCCTAATTATCCTGTCAAAATCCCAGCTCTGGAAGAATGAGCTGGCTGCCCTCCCCATGACTACACCCGACCTGCTGCTGGAGAAAAGCATACATCTACCCAGACTTAGTGACAAGATAGTAGGCTCTTTGCATCTACAGTCATCAAATGAGATTGGTTTATGATTTTATTTTGTGTAATTTCCCCAGTTACCACATCAGTTATGTTTTGTTTTTTGAGTAAAATGGAGAAGCTTTACATTACTGTATAGTTTAAATAGCATGAGAATTATTCTTTCGTCTGACAGAGCTGGCTCATAAAACCATATAGATTAGGAGCTTCACATGGGATAGTTTTGATCACTTTATTGCTTCTGTGGATATTGGCAAGAATGCTTTCTTAAAAATTTGCCAACTCTTATGCCAGGGACGTAACTAATCACAACAGAAACCTGATCAAATACAGTGATGCCAATCAGAATGCCATACTGGTACACATCAGCCAGAAAACAGCACTGCTTTTTAGTCTGTCTAGGCTTCTAGGCTTTCTTACTTTTTTAAAAAATATATTTTTATTGATTTCAGAGAGGGGGGAGAGAGAGAGATAGAAACATCAATGATGAGAGAGAATCATTGATCGACTCCTCCTGAATGCCCCCTGCTGGGGATTGAGCCTGCAACCCAGGCATGTGCCCTTGACTGAAATCGAACCCGGGACCCTTCAGTCCGCAGGCTGATGCTCTATCCACTGAACCAAACCAGGCGAGGCTTTCTTACTTTTGAATTAAGTTTTGGCAATTTATATTTTTTTATAAAATCATCCATTTAATAAAGATTTAAAAAATTTAGTGCAGTCTTAGAGTTTTGTACAACATTTTTTATTTATTTGCCAAATTGGAAATATATTTGCATACTTTGTGCCCTTTCCATTCAGGTTCAGTTCTCTCCAAGCTTCTTGGAAATATGAATTAGAGCTGTTTTCTTGAAACACTTTCATATGTTTGGGGGAATGTGTGGTTTTATAGAGGAACAGTTCTGCTTTTCATTTTGTTTTGATTACTAGATATTGTCTACATTTTGGTCCTCAAGAAAGAGATCAATATTTATCTAATACTGAGATTTGAGATTGTCAGAGATAACATTCACATCTTTGTGTCCCGTAGCAGAAGGCCAAATTTCATTTTGGGAGATTGGGTCCCAGGGGCCACAAGGTACGGGGTGGGGCTTTCAGGAAGACAACCAAAGTGCATCCACGGCTTTGCCCAGTGTTTTTGCTCCAGCGGCCCCACTCTCCTGTGAGAGCTCCCAGAGCTGTTCAGATGGTTGAGCTTTGTGGCTCATGGGTTGCGCAGGGCCTGTTCTGGTCTGCACTTCCTGCTGCTTTGACTTGGGGAGGTGTCCCTGTCTAGCCAGAGTGCCAATGCTAGAAGACAGGGTGCTACCCGTGAGGCCACATGACAGGACATTTAACTGCTGTGCTGATCATTTTTCTCTCTCCCTTTTGTGACAATTCAGTGTTTGCAAGGCACTTCTCTGAGTGAACCGTGAAGTAAATGCCTCGGGGGGCCAGTAACTTCCCTGGGTTCTAAAGCTGTCTCCTGAACCCCTCTGCACTCTGAGAGATGCAATTCAGCGATTGTCTTCTCATCCTTCATCTTTTTCCCGATGTGTATGGTGCTTTAGACTACGTACTACTTCTCAAACTCTGATGTGTACATGAATCACCTGGGCATCTTCTTAAAGTCATTCTGATTCAGCAGGCCTGGGGTGGGGCCAGACATTCTGCATTTCTGAAGGTCTCCTAGCTGATGCCCAGGCTGCCAGTCCATCCCCTCACTTGGAGTAGTAAGGTGCTAGAGCTTATGGGGTGCATGGCCTGTGCTATATCCTGGAAATACCTGTTCAATATTATTAAATACTCATTTTTCATGTGGGAAACATGCAAAGAAGTGAAGCAATTAGCTCAAAAGTTCAAGCAAATAAGCATTAGGATTAGTGCTATGATTAGTCATTCTTTTCAGAGTAACCTCTGAGAAGTTGTTAAGTGCCAGGTACTATGCCAGGTGCTGTGAGTATCCGTCCAACCAGGGAAATAGGGTACATTCTCCCCCAAACTAGGCCTCCCTCTCCCATGGTGTAGGATTTCTGTGCAACCATTAATAGTAGCATCACTGCCCAGATCCTGGAGGAGCGTGTGGGTGACTCAGAGAAGGCTGCCCTGCTGTTACCAGCTCCTGGTACAGGAGGCCCCAGCCTGCTATGAGCTCTGGCCCTCCTTTGGCCATTCTAAAAATTCCCCCATGGGTATTCTGGGATGGCTGACATCCCGGGCCCTCTTCTCTGAACAGGCTGAAAGAAGTGTGACTGAAAGTAGGTCAGAGCGGAGGCAGTAATGGGGTGCTGACCATGCTCCGTGAACCCTCCTGCCTCTGCTAAGAGGTAGCATGTGGGGGTGAGGCCCTCCAGGAGCCTTGGAACTGTCCTCTGCCCCTTCTAATGGCCATCCTGCTCCTTCTCTGCCCTCTCAGGGAAAGGGGCTTTTTGCCACGCAGCTGATCCGGAAGGGGGAGACCATCTTTGTAGAACGGCCCCTGGTGGCTGCACAGTTTCTCTGGAATGCACTTTATCGCTACCGAGGTGAGCACATCCCATGCCTCATGGCTGCTGGCCCAGCTGCCTCTGTGCGTGGAGAGAGCTGCATACTCCCTACTGGTGGGTGTCCCTGGGATGTTAGGAGGAAAGGCTGTCTTCCCTTGGAGAACTGCTCGAGAACACTGTCTGATCTCAGGCTGTTAGGGGCTGTGAGCCTGTAGGAAAGAGGCTCTTCCGAAGTGCTCCCTGGGGGAGGGCTGTCACTCGGGTGGAACTCAGAGTCCACCCTAATAATATAAGGGACTGGATGTCATGCTGAAGGGCTCCGTGCCAAAGTGGAGCCTTCTGCCCAAAGGCCACATGCCCCTTGGTGGAAAAGGCTGCATTAAGGGTCAGAAACCAGCCACATGCTTCCCCCCACTCTTTTCTTAGGCCAGAGATAAACTGTGGAAGGAGGGTCACTTTTTTCCAAAATGTGGGGAAAGCCCAGTCTGGGGGAAGGGATGGGAGCCCCACAGACTAAGTCCCATTGAGAAGCAGGGTGCCTGTGACAGGCAGGGTGGGGACTCCAGAGAGGAAAGACGTTAGTTAATCCTCTACTTTTGAATGCATATGAAATCCATTCCTTCATTTCATTCTTTTTTATTTTTTTAATATATTTTATTGATTTTTTACAGAGAGGAAGGGAGAGGGATAGAGAGTTAGAAACATCAATGAGAGAGAAACATCGATCAGCTGCCTCCTGCACACCTCCCACTGGGGATGTGCCCGCAACCAAGGTACATGCCCTTGACCGGAATCGAACCTGGGACCTTTCAGTCCGCAGGCCGACGCTCTATCCACTGAGCCAAACCGGTTAGGGCATTTCATTCTTTAACATATTCATTTCCTCACTTTCTAAACATTGTGAGCGTCCACTCTGTGCCCGGCACTATTGTAGCCCTGGGATACTGCTGTGAAAATGACAAATGTGGACCCTGCTCTCGAGACACTGTCATGTCTGGCTCTCTTGCTCAGCCTGTGACCACTGCCTGCGGGCACTGGAGAAGGCAGAGGAGAATGCCCGGAGGCTGACGGGGAAACCCGGCCAGGTGCTGCCTCACCCTGAGCTGTGCACTGTGCGCAAGGACCTCCACCAGAACTGTCCCCACTGCCAGGTGAGTGTCCTTGGGGAGGGTACCAGAAAGGGACTGATGGAAGAGACCTTAACTGAAGTCCTCTTTGGGGAGTCAGCAGCGAAGATGGACTGGTCACAGCCCTTGAGAACCACAGTGTAGGATAAGACGTTGAAAGGCTCAGCTACTGTTGCAGTTTCATCCTCTTGTTCCAGTCCCATTGTCTAAATAGGCTGGATGGGAGCTTGTCCTCTTCCTAAGATCCTGGGGGGCTCTCCCCTCTACCTGCTAAGCTCTCTTTGTTTCCATGGTTTTACAAGCCTGGGTTAGTAGGGGACCCCTCATGTGCCCCCAGAGCACTGTATGCTTTCTTGTGTCACAGTACCCTGGGCTGCTGCTCAGGGGCTGTTTGTGGAAGGAATGCAGTTAGAGGAGGTGAGTACCACCTGGGACATCTGTGCTTCACCAGCCTGAGGTGCTGACCTCCACCTTCCAACAGGTGATGTACTGCAGTGCAGAATGTCGGCTGGCAGCTGCTGAGCAATACCATCGGGTCCTGTGCCCAGGCCCCTCCCAGGATGACCCCCTGCATCCTCTCAATAAGCTGCAGGAGGCATGGAGGTAGGTGGCATTCATCTCTTCTTTCCTTTACCCCTCCCTCCCCTGCCTCCCTGCCTGGGCTCAACAGATGCAGCCATTTTTCTTAAGTTACCATCTCCTAGAATTCCCCCACCCCATTCTTACAGAGGTCACATTACCCAGCCTTCTGCCTTTTGTTTGAGCTGCCAGTCCCACCATCCTCAACATTTTACACTTTCCCATTAAGCCTATAGGAATGTAAAGTCCTGTCCAAGCCCTTGCCGATGACTGTCTCTCTCCAGTCTGTAGCAATCAGACTGGACATCCTTGAAATCCGCTACTTGGAGGGAATTCCTGAGCCAAACCTTTTTCTTTCTCCCCAGGAGTGTTCACTACCCCCCTGAGACTGCTAGCATCATGCTGATGGCCCGGATGGTGGCCACAGTGAAGCAGGTGAGCCCACCTGACCCTTGCTGGGAAGCGGAAAAGGCTTCATTCAACCCTCAGCCTCAGTCTCCTGCTGGGATGCAGCGTTCCTCTGGGCTTTCTAAGAGAAGCTGCTTCCTACGGAAACCTTAGGGGTTGATAACCATACATCTGCAGGGGGAGTGGGCACTCATCTGGCCTATAGCCTTTGACCTCTGAGAGGACATTCTTGTGCAGCAGCAATTCATGCATTGGGTTTGTAAGCACCACTTTTTTAGGATTGTGTCTCTTACATAAGTGAGAGAAGCCATGCTAACCCCTCCTATTACTATTGTTGCTCAAGTGTTAAATTGGCTAGATTGGCCCCGGCTGGGGGAGATAGCTGGGGATATACAGGGTCGGAAGGAAGTCCCAGATCAACGGAAGGGTCTACCTGGAAGCTCAGGTGTGATGCAGGGGTGACAGTGGCAGTAAGGATGTGGTGTCTGAGTCCATGTGTGCACATGCATGCACAGGGGTGTGTGAATGTGACCTGAAACATCTGTTCACTGCAGGCTAAGGATAAGGATCGCTGGATCAGGCTCTTCTCCCAGTTCTGTAATAAAACGGCCAATGAGGAGGAAGAAATTGTCCACAAACTCTTGGGGGACAAATTCAAGGTTGGTCTTTTCCCATGACCCCTCCACCCCAATAGCCTAGAATATTCTGTGGCTTCCTGAGGGAGCCCCACATTTGGTCCCTTCCTAGTGAAAAATCTATTCAGAGGACTTAACATTCCTGCCATTAGTTAACTTCATGACCTAATGTGGACCCCAAACTGGGAAGTGGGATAATGATAGAGGAAGAAGGGGTGCCCTGATATGATAGGACAGCAGTGGGTGTATCAGGTATAATGAAAGATGGAGGGTTGGGGGCCACAGGGTCAGGGAGCAGTAAGTACCCACTGCCAATCAAAGAATTACAAAATCTGAGGCCAGTGGATTTCCACGCAGGAGCTGCGTGAAGGTGGAGGCCGATGTGTGAAAAGGCATCTGGGGTGGGTCTTCCTGCATTGAGTTCTGAGGAAAGGGTGGAGGGGGAGAGTCGGGCTGGTCTGGAGGCTAGTTAGGGGTGGCTGGAGGTTGGTGGTGAGAACTGGTGTTCGAAGCCATGCTTCCTTGGCCCTGCTGGCAATGAGGGCTGGAAAATAGGGAGGGATTTGGGGCTTGCCATTCTGATTTGAAGTAGACTAGTGAAGTGCCGTGGCTCTTTGCAAATAAGGACTGTGGCCTTCCTTTGCCCCCAGGGAAAGCTCAGTCTACAGAGCTGGCCCTTTTCCTTCCCTCACAAGGTCGTCTGGGCCCGCCTGGGTGCTGATGGGAAATCCTCAGGGATGCAAGTCTCTCCCTGTTTTTCCTAAACCAGGGCCAACTGGAACTTCTGCGGAGACTCTTCACAGAGGCCCTTTATGAGGAAGCACTCAGCCAGGTGAGTGTGAGGAGGGTGGGACCAGTGTCTTCCCCAGCCACTCCAGCTCTCTAGGGGCAACTGGGTCAGCATTTTCTACTGGGACAGCCGAGCGACAGCTGACGTGGTCTTCGGGAGTTGGGGTGGGACTGACTCACAGAAGACTGCCTGAACATAGAGTTGTATCAGGAAGAAAAACAAGTGGCTGGAACCTGAGCGCTCATCTCTTTTCTCCCCCACAGTGGTTCACTCCAGATGGATTCCGGTCTCTCTTTGCGCTTGTTGGGACCAATGGCCAAGGAATTGGGACCAGGTTAGGAGACACTGTTCCAGATACATTGGACCTGTCCCTTGGGGCTTGGGTGGGAAATGGACTAAGGAAGGTAGCCACAGCTCCCTTCAAGACTAGGTGGGACAGGGTGCAACTCTGTGGCCAGAGTGCTACATTGCACATAGTGATGGGGGGTCAGAAAGACTGAGCTGGTGGAGTCTGCTCCGATTGGGATTCTTGGTCTGTGGGGAAGACGGGGCCCTCACCCTGGAGAAAGGAATGGGTTTAACGTGCCTGGAGGTGGAGAGCCCTGTTAGCTGGGCCTCCTGCTCTCCAACCACCGCTGCCTGGGACCCCCAGCTCCCTGAGCCAGTGGGTCCATGCCTGTGACGCTCTGGAGCTGAAGCCACAGGACCGCGAGCAGCTGGATGCTTTCATTGACCAGCTGTACAAGGACATCGAGGCAGGTGGGTGAAATGGAGACACCACCCCCCATCCCCCACCCCCCACCCCCGTGGTCAAATAGTGGACACAGTTTTCCCCAGGGACATCTGAGTTGATAGGGGACAGAATCCTGTGTGCCTGTGGGAAGCTTCAGATCTGTCTGAGGGACACTCCGATGAGAAATGGGCCTGAGATCTGTGCAAAGGCTCGATGCTGGGGGTGGGGGAGTGCTGGACATATAGAGTGCTATCATTTACAGAAAAGCAAGGCTCATGCCTCAGAGATGTAAGTTCAGGTGAAATGGTTGGGATCAGCTCATTTGTGTGGTAGGGTGGCAGGACGGTGAGGCAGTGCCTTTCCTTATAAACCTAGTTTCCTTTTCCCTATAAAATGGGTAGAATAACACCTGCATATTACTTCTTACAGCAACTGGCGAGTTCCTTAACTGTGAAGGATCAGGCCTTTTTGTGCTTCAGAGCTGCTGTGAGTCCTGACATTGAGGAGCGGTGCCCTCGTGGTCACAGTTCATCTCTTTTGTATCGCTCCTTCTAGGCTGATGGGGTTGAGTCTGGGAGTGGGGTTAGATCTGAGCTTCCCTTGGAGATTCCTCTGGTCCTTTTTGGTCCATCAGTTTTTCATTCATTCATTCATTGGACTGCTGGTGCCTTAATATATGTTTATATATAAAAACTCCCAGTGGGGCAGGCCCTGTGCTCTGCAGGGCACTGAGCTCTGATTTTTCTCAAGGGAAGCATGAGCTCTGCACCACCACTGCCCTGCGAAATTTGGCAGGGACTGTGTGGTGAGCGCCTGGGAGCCCTCAGGAGCCGGGGAGGAGGGAACTCAGGCTAGCCGGCAGTCCCCACCTGCTGGGAAGGGGTAGTGCGCTCAGACTGTTGTCTGTTCTAGCTCCCAGCCTCCCACCCTCTAGTTTCCTCACTGCAAATCCTCTTGCCAGGTTCCAGAGCCACTCTGTCCTCCCAAACTAAGCTCTCAGAGGGCTAGGCTCACCTGTTACCAGATGGCCGGTAGCAGACAGGACTGAGTTAGTGGTCTGGCACGGGCAGCCCTTTCAAAGCCCTGTCCCTCTTTTGTGAGACACTGGGAACACAACTGAGAGTCAAGGTGGCCCGTGAGGAGGGCAGACATGGGGGTGGGAGAGGGAGCGATGTGGGATACACTTGTGCCTCAATGGTCTCAGGAAAGAGCACTGGACAGGGAGTCAGGAAACCTGAGTTCCAGGATCTGCACAGCCCTAGATAGATCCCATCCTTCCAGAAAACAAGGAAGGATGGGACCTAGTGCTCTGCAGAGTTGAGGCTGTTTTTATTAGTCAGCAATCCTCATTACCTGCCTCTCATGACCCAGGCAACCACAGCTGTGTCCCCAATGCAGAGACCTCCTTCCCAGAAAACAACTTCCTTTTGCATGTCACCGCCCTGGAGGATATTAAGCCAGGAGAGGTGAGGGGGCCGGGAGCTGTGGGGAGCATGGGGGGTGGCAGTGGGCCTTGCAAGTTCTCTAGATTTTGGGAGCGGCAGTGGCTAGGGCCTTAAGTTCTGGCTATTGAGTTGAACCCCCCACACCCCAGGGCATGAGTCTTTTTGCCCCTAGATATGCTCTAACCCCACCTCTTAAAAAATTACTCCAGAAAGCCTCAGAGCAGTGTTTGAGAAACAGCCGTGTGCCAGGTTCTTGTCCCCAGCTACCTTGTGACGAAGGACTGCAACTTCTAAGAAAGCAGGAGATGGCTCTGTGGCTGGGACTGTGGGGAGCTAGTGTGGGTTTGGGGTCCTGGTTGTCAGTGCTGCACAGTCTGGTTGAACCTTCCAGGACAAGTTGCATCTCACCAAGATAACCTCTAAACCCGGCCACTGATCTTGCCCTTAATGCCTTTAAGCCTGGCCTGAGGCTCACTGCAATCCCCTCTCTCCTCATGTGTAGATTAGAGCCTTGTAGTGACCTGCTTGCTGAGGACACAGGAATGGATCGGGGCAGCCCACCCCGTCACTGAAGGGCAGCTCAGGCCCTTGGGGATGGAGAAGTTGGAGATAGAGTAGTGATTGGGGAGTCCCTCATCCCATCTAATAGCACAGACTGTCAGACCCCACTTCTCCTCTGCCTTCCAGGAAATCTGTATCAGCTACTTAGACTGCTGCCAGCGGGAGCGCAGCCGCCACAGCCGCCACAAGATCCTCAGGTGCCTGCTGGGGACGAGGTGGGCAGCTGGGCTCAGACCCTCTATCCCAGCAGCTGCCTGACGTTTCACCCTCACCATCCCCCCATCCGCTGCAGGGAGAACTATCTGTTTGTCTGTTCCTGCCCTAAATGCCTGGCAGAAGCTGATGAACCCAACGTGACCTCAGAGGAGGAGGATGAAGAGGAGGAAGAAGGAGAGGCAGAAGATGCAGAGCTGGGGGACGAGATGACCGATGTGTGATGTCACCATGCCTGGAAGGGGCCCTACCCCAGACTCTGCCAGAAAATGGGGCCTTCCCCCAGAGAAGAGGCTTGGAAGGAACTCCCCACTCCCGTTGCCTGCTTCCCCCCGCCCCCCATTCCAGCTGTTTCTGCCAGAGGGTAGGACAGAGGCTGGACCCTAGACCCTCCACTCCCCACCAGACCTCATGCCCTGGACACTGCTGCTGAGTGGCTTGGGTTCTGCGCTGTGGCTGAGCCTTTCAGAATTGGCCTCCTCCTGATGTACTCCATTCCAGAGTGTGAGCGGCTGGAACCAAGGTCAGGGCCTGACAGTATTTCTCCCCCCTTGGCCCCGTGGCTGCACCTTCCCATCCATCTGCGGCCTCACCCGTCTCTACTTGCTATTGAGGGGGTAACAAAGTGGCAGTCTGAGAACAGCCTTACTTTATTGAAGAAGAAAGAAGAGGGGGTGCATTGCCCTCACCTTCCCCACCTCCCATCGTTGTAGCTTATAAGGCAACTGCCTGACTACTAGCACAGCTGGGTGAGGCAGGAAGGAGGAACTGGGCCTCCAGAACACTTTCCCTAAGTCTCTGCCAGGAAACACTGAGCCAGGGGAATTACCTTCCTCTCCTTGGACATCTGGGGGAGTGGAGACTAACTCCTTCCCCAAACTCCAGAATCTCTATTTTGTGCCTTGCCTTTCAGGCCCTGGCACAGTGGCTGGCCCCACAGGGTACAGAAAAGGCTTCTGCTTCCCTCAGAAGGGGCGTGTGGGCGATCATTACCCCTTCCTCATACCACTTCCCACTGAAGACTGGCAGCATGGCTGAGACCTGGGGGTGACAGGCCTGTGCTTCTGAGGATGCTCCGAATGGTTCCCTGGGACCAATTGAATATGGGTCAGTTAGGGGCTCTCCTGGCCTCGATCCATCTTTAGGGTCTCCGCAGAGGAACACTGAAGTCTTCCAGAAACTAGAAGAGCTGGGTTAGACACTCAGAGATTAGCCCTGACTGTAACCTCCAACCCCAAACTAGCAGTACCCCTCACTCTTGTGTTGGAAGCTGTGGGAATTATAACCCATCACCTGCGATGCCTTTCTGCCTATCTTCCCTAAGGGGTCTTCACATCCCCCTGCTAAGGGATCCTAGGAAGACAGGTGCCTGCCCACAGGCCCTTCTCTGGATTATGAGCCAGGTGGAGCCTTTCTGTCTGGCCTATTGGGTTCTTGCTCCTTCACAGCAGCCAGCATCCCCTCCTACCCCCGCCTGCCCACTCTTCTCAATAAAATGTGAGTGGTGACAGGCTCTGAAGGCATGCTTGGTGGAGAATGACTTGACAAACTGCTGGAGCACACAGCAGTCATGTGGGTGGTGAAAAGGCTCGAAAGGTAGATCAGATAATGGCAGGAGGTGGGAGCTCTAGCTCCCCAGTTTAGGCTCATCTCTGGTCTCACCTACACTCCGCTTTGCTGATGTTCTAAATCCCCAGAGCAAGGATCCTCCATGGGCAAGCATGGTTCCCCAGCACTAGGCAGCAAGATGAGCCTTCTCCCCAGGGACTATGGCTCCTAAGATCTTAAGAAGGAGGCTGTGTTGGGATCCAAGATTAGCAATCTGAGTAGAGGTCCTAAAAGACCTTGGACAAGTCATTTATTGTCTCTGGGCCTCATTCTCCTCCCCTCAACACAAGAGCATGGGGCCAGATGGGTGAGTTTGAAGGCCCTCCCACCCATGAGCTCTTATCCTAGGACACAATTGCAACCCTGATGAGAGGCTTTATTGCTAAAAGTCAGTGAGGGTTTATTAAGTCCTCAAACACCAGCTCCTTAAACTACCCCAGTAACTGCTGTGAAGGACACAAGAGACCCTGGGTGGGGGAGGCTGGAGCCAGGTGAGAGGTGACAGGTCACAGATGGCTTTCAGGCCATCTGCCTTTAGCCCCTTTTGTTCCAGATTCTAGCCAATAAGCCCTGAGGCATGTTTCTTGCATCTTCCCATAGCATGAGACACCCTTGGGGGCCCTGGGGAAGGGAGAACAGTGGTGTGACTTCCCTTAGCCTAGCAGAGGCCCAAGCCTTTTTCCTCTACCCGGCTCCACCTATCCCCAAATGCTATCTCCAAGTCCCAAACAGCAGAACTTCTGGATTTCCCCTTCCCAGCCTAGAGCTGGCTGGAAGGTGGGACCAACTCTTCTACCAGAAGGTCCAGGGTGGTTGCAGCAGCTCAAAGGTGGGGATGCTGGTGACATTGACTGGAATGGAAATGATGGCCCATGGGAGCCCATGCTGTTCCAGGGAGCGGCGGATCATGTAGCTGGGAGGGCATGAAGAGAGGTGGGGATGGTCACTTTCTCAGCACCCCATCATGCCCCACTGTCCCCATCACTTGGGAGTTCCATCCAGAGCCCAAGGACTTTTGACCCTCCAACTGGTTCACCCCAAGATGAGGCTTGTGGGAGGGACTGGTGATTGCCCTTGACCTCCAGAGACAAGGAGCCCTCACCCATCTCGGCCGAGTAGGAAGAGGGCAGGGATGTCAGCCGTGCGCTGGGTACTGTCCTGGATCATCTCCACGTAGAAGCTGTCATTGTCAACTGCGTTGTCAGAGATGATCACCGCCCGCCCGCCATGTTCCTGTACCACCCGCGTCTTGGAGAGGAAGGAGCAGCCCCTGGAAAAGGTGATGAGATCAAAGGAAAGGCAGGATCTTAGCTACCCCTCCCCGAGGCCACCACCCTAGGAGGATGAAAGGACCATGGACAGTTTTTCATAAAGGCTCATAAATAAATGGCCAAAAAGCATGGATAACCTTAAAGAGACTTAAAATGATGAGTTATTTAAAAACTATTTCAAAGGACCGCCACCATCATTGACCTTAGGAGCTTTCCTATTCCTGCCCTTCCCTTGCGCCAGTGCCTGTCCACTCCTCACCCCCTCTCCACCAGAGCGATCTGGTCCTGGATGAAGAAACCGTTGCTGAGTTCTCCACAGGCCTCTGAAGGTTCCGCGGGGACAAGGTGAATCTGCTCATACCTTGTGTGCTGAAAGACATTTAGACAGGTCGACATGTGAGGAGACGCACCTGCTTTAGGACCAGGCTGACATCCTATCCATCCGTTCCTCACAAGGTGTGAAGAAAAGGTGTGGAGTGGTTTCTGTGTGCTGGGTACTTCATTCTCACAAAATAGTTGTCCTATCCCTTTCCAGGAGACAGGCAAGGGAGTTGGTACGGAGCCAGAATGATGAAGTAACTTGCCTTAAGTTACATCATTCAGAGGTAGAGCTAGCAGGGCCCTTGGTTTTTCACTGTTTTGTGTTTCCAAGGACAGTTGGTCCCTCCGTGGTGCCCAGGGAAGTAACTGGAAGCCCTTCCTTCCTGCACTGCAGCCCCTGCACTGCTCCCTTCCAAGTCCCAGCACTCAAGTATTGGTTGGAGGGAGGAGAGGGATCACCTCAGCTTAGTGGGGACAAGATGGTGACAGGATCAGAGAGGAGGGATCCTCCCCAAACTTACAAAGATGCCACCAAAATCCTTTGCAGGTGTAGCTGTGAAAATGTATCGAATGTCTCCAGGACTCAGCACTTGGAAGTACAAATAATCATGGATGCGTAAGCCTGAAAAGTAAAAAGTACAGATGAGAAGCCTCCATGGACCTGTGTCTGCAAGTAGGCTGTCTATAGTCAGGGCCTCAGGACCCAGTTTCAGCCAAGTGGGTCCTCCAGGTGGGTGAGATAGATGGTCCCTGCCTTGGGGAGGATAGAGTTGATACAGACAGAGTTAGTAAATGTTAGTACAGACAGATTTATAACTGCTGCTGCTTGCAAAGGTGAGCCAGGAAGACAGCTCTAGTGTGATCTCTGAGGGTTAATCTGTCTTTGCTCTGAAGTGGACCTGAGAGTTTCCAAGTGAAGATGTGTTAGTTTGGGTACAAAACACTATTAAAACTGAAAAGTTGACTCTCTGGTCCCACTGCCATCCTCCTGGGCCACGACTATCATTTCTTGTCCTGACTAGTCTACCTCCTTCTCTTTTTGCTCTCTAAGGTCCATTCCCCAAACAACAGCCAAGGATATTCTTAAAACATCTTAAAGCATATATGGTCATGTCACCACTCCCATGGCTTCAATACCCATCAACAGCTTCCCTTTGCACTTAAAATCTAAACACTTAACAATGGCCTGCAAGGCCCTGCTCTATCTGGTTATTGGCTGCTACTCCAACCTTATTTCCTTCCTCTGTTCAAGCTACACTGGACTCCTTTCAGTTTCTTCACTCTGAGTCT
Source organism: Myotis myotis (assembly GCF_014108235.1). Taxonomy (NCBI): domain Eukaryota; kingdom Metazoa; phylum Chordata; class Mammalia; order Chiroptera; family Vespertilionidae; genus Myotis; species Myotis myotis. The sequence goes on along the minus strand of NW_023416318.1, from coordinate 11,153,339 downwards.
TCTTGCAAGCTTTTCTCTGGGAGGCTTTCTACCCTCACCTCACCCCTACCTCTCTACCTGGCTTACTCCTACTCATCTGTTAGGTCATAGCTTAAAAGTCACTTTCGCAGAGAAATCTGCTCTATGACTGCCCTCCTTTTATGCCCATTCAAAATATACTTTTTCTCCATTGATACTTCCAATATAATTTGTAATTCTAGAGTATTCATAATTTTTTGTTTAATGTCTGTCTCCTCCACTACAGCAAGGACCATACGTTTATAGCCTCATTCCATGCTGTATCCACATTACCTAACACAGTGGCTAGGATATAGTGGGTGCACAATAAGGGTTGTTGAATGAACAACTATTTCCAGCTCCACTGCACTGAGGAAGAGAATTGCCAGAACCAGGTTTTTCTGGGGTGTGGGAACTTCTCTTTAGCACCAAAGTGTAATGTTTCACCTACACTTGAGCCTCTGGTTTCCTTAGCCCACTGAGGAATGCAGAAGGGTGAGAGCTGCGGCCACCGGTCCATCAGTCAATCAACAAACCACCAAACCACTACTGTGCGCCGGGGTGGGACTTACTGTGGCTTTAGTTGTCCTTGTTTACTGCCGAAATCAGCCACCAGGTAGAGCCCCACTGGCTTGGCAATGGGCTATGTATCCTTTTATCTTGGGAGTGAGGACTTGCCATCAGATACAGATACATGCCCAGGAAGCCTCCCTGGATTAGCACTAAACACCCCCTTACTCCTCCTCCCCACACACACACACACGCACATCTTTGCCTGGCCTTTGCATTTGCTCATCTGTGTAAATTACGCGTGGTATACGTATGTGATATATGTTTCTGTGCTTGTGTAGGTGCAAACAGGTTGTCTATGTACATCTGTGCTTGCGTGTGAGCCCGCGTGTAGGGATGTGTGTTACCATATGTGCTCACATACATATCAACAGCATGCAGGATCTCTAGTGGTCCCTCGTTTCTCCTCCTCTTGGTCGCTCCCTCAGCCGCCTGGTCGGCGTTAGTGGGGGTAAGGGAGCGCCTTGCTTCGATGTAGGGAGATGAGGCTCAGAGCCCAGGCTCAGGCTGCGCCCGATTCAAGTTCCTAAGGACCAGCACCCACCCACCCAGCCGCCCGAACTCGCGGGTCCCCAAGGTGACCCGTGGCCCCCCGCCCGAGCCGCGCGCAAGCTGGACAGCCCGCCCCGTAGCACAGCCCCGCCCCGCCCGTTGCCGCTCACCGTGGGCCGCGACACAGGCGGGGAGCCAGAGCACGAGACACCACCAGCCCGCGGCGCCGACGACCATCTCCAGGGCCCGGCCGGGCGCCGCGCGTTGCTCGCCGGACTTCAGCCTGACAGCTGCCCCGGCCTCCCACCCCCAGGCCCGCTCCTGCCGCTGGTTGGCGAATGGGAACGAGGCCCACGGCTGATTGGCTCAGACGCCTGCTCTTCTAGCCACACTTTCTACCTCTGCGCCTTACCCCACTTCCTACTGGTCGAGAGAAGTGGGGCCGAGGGCTGATTGGTCTAAACTCTTAACAGCAACTGCGGCCCCCACTCGGCCCCGCCCCAGCATTCCTCAGTTTGGATTGGACTCTGCGCGACCGCCGGGAATGGGGGGTGGGCTGGCAGGGGATGACCAGGAACGAGGTGGGCACCTGGCAGCACTCGCTTCAGCCGCCGAAAGTCCTGATCATCAGCTCTTGCGGTCTCGGCGGGATTCTCCCCGCGGCCGCCTCACGGCGTGATTTGCCTTCTCCCAGTTCGCTTTCCTCCTCCCCGACCCCCTCTTCGGAAAGATATTTATCTACCGCCCAGGTGATCGCTGGCGCCCCGCCAGCTCGCCCCCTGCCCAGTCCCACCAGTGCTTGCGCGGCCCTAGTGGAAGCGCGAAGGACGCGGCAGGTGCAGCCCACCCTCGAGGAGGCTCTGGCCAGTGCAGAGCCGGAAAGCGGACACTGGGACCCGGTGCCCACGACAGCTTCTCTACCACTTTCTGTGCAATTGTGGCTTTGGCTATCTTTCCTAAGCTCCCAGACTCAGCGTCCTCGTCTGTAAAATGTACGTGGTAACAATACCAACGCAACAAGGTTGTGAGCATTAAATGAAAAAACTCATGTTAAGAGCTTACTTAGCATAAGCTTGCCCCACAGTCAGCGTTCAATAAATGTTTGCATTTATTTCATTCCTTGGTCTGGCGTCCAGGGCGAGGAGATAAGATGGAATTAAGGATAGTAGGTGTCGCGGGCCAAGCAAGGATCTTTCATGCTCAGGGGGGGAAAAAAGGGCACCACCAAAATTTGGCGAATCTTCCATAACCAAAGTTTCTTGCCAGAGCGCCCTCCGAGGCTCCGCCTCTAGCCCTTCTAGCCACACCGGCTCTCTGGTAGCGAACCATAGAGTAACGGAAGTGACCCGTCCCCTTCCTCTACCGGTTTAACGCTGGTCGAACCTTCTGGGGACTTATCTGGCGCAGGGCATTGTGGGGTTGCTGGGCGGCCCGGAGGCAGAGCTAAGGAGAGGAGTAGCGGGCCACAGAGGACGCTTCCAAAATGATGGTAAGTGGTGTCTCCCGTATCCTTCGCCATCCGCCGTCTTCAGCCGCCATCTGGCCCATGGCTGGCGCCGCCTGGCTGGCACCCGACCCGAAGGGCTCTCCTCTGCCTGCTGATCCTGCCCTCCCCCCGCCCCATCTCCTGTCTAGGGGCGACCCCGGCCCGCCGCGGCCTGGCTGGGCCCACGCACGGAGCCAGGGCCCTTGGCGAGTATTGAGGGGAGGCTGTGGTCGACCGGGTGGGGACTACAAGTCCCAGGGTGCTTCAGGGCAGCGGACCCGCGTCGGGAACCTGGCTTTTGGAGCCCCCCACAGTCGGGACCTGTGTTAAACTATTACGGGTTGAACATACATAAGCAGTCGGTGGCCAGATCTGGAAGCCCCGGCTGCCTTAGGAAATGCGGGTGTGAAGAAGGTGTGCTTCCTAGAATGGGCAGAGCGCACGGTCTCGACGATGGTCTCATTGTACCCCACACGCCTGTTGGTGCATAAATGGCAGCCGACCTCTGCTCGTACATTCACTCGTTCGCTCATTAAACACATGTTTAGTGCCTAGTGAATGTGCCCCGCTGGTTGTTGGGGTGCACATTTCTCAGCCAGGAGAATGGGCAGGGCAGATGGCGATGCTGCATCAGAGGTAGGAAGATTCCGCTCTATCTCCGACCCTGGCTGCGCCTCTGGATTTGACATTAGACCAGAGTTGGCCACCTAACGAGGGGCCGCTTTTCCTAGATGCAGGGCGTTGGTAAGTCCTGGGCTCCACACAGGGCATCCCCTTCCCTTCATAGTTGCAGGTACTTTTCACCGGCCCTAACCCTCGGAGACACCTCTTGAATCGCTGTTGAACAGGGCCAGCTTTCAAGGCGGTGTTTTTCTTTGGTTTATATGTGTGGATTTTCTTTGGGGTTTTTTTAATTTTGTTTTTCAATTATAGTTTACATTCAATATTATTTTGTACTCGTTTCAGGTGTACAGCCTAGGGGTTTGACAATCATACACTTTACGAAGTGTTCCTGGTAGTTCCGTTACCCACCTCACACCGAGGAGGTGTTTGAGGCAAAGCCATGACTGAGAGGCCGCTTTCTATGCCCTTGGCAGTTCACTCGTTTTGGCCTCCCCCTCGGAGTCAGTTCTTGTTTTTTTCCCGTGTTCCTGCACCTTCTCCCCGTCCTGTTAGATGTCAAACTGACACCTAGGAGGTGTTCATTCTGCTACCAAATGCCCTATGAATCCAAGCTAGAAGGAACCTGGTATCATCCGTTCCCCTCTCCCCGTCATGCCTCCAGTACTGCCCCTTTTCAGTCCCTCTTCAGCATCACCTATTCCTGAAGGCGTCTGCATCTTCTATGCAGGGCAGCGCAGGAGGGCAGTGGAGAGTAAGGGCTCCCGCCATGCTGAAGGCCTAGGCTTGTAACTCAGCTCTGCCACTTGCTAGCTGTGTGACTTTGATTTTGAGCATGTTATTAAATTTCTGGCCCTCAGCCTGTTAGAGGGGGTTAAGTTAACCCATACAAAGTGTCCAGCATGTAGTAAGCACTCAGCAAGTGTTAGCTATTCTGCTCGGTGGTTGCTTGCTTGCTTCTCCCTGTAACCCATCTTCCTGCCAAGGCAACCATGAGTTGGATCAAAACCAAGTTTTGTCTAGTGGTAAAAACCTACAACAAAGGGCTCCAGACCACCACAGTGGATTTTTCTGTTTCCCTCCTATATTGGCTGCTTATGTGAATGGGAAACTTCCGTCACCAAAAATCCTCCTTGCTGTCATCGAATTAGTCCTTGATATTCTAGAAGCCTTCTCTGCTAAGAAGGGAGGTGAAAGGACCCCTGAAACCTTGGTATATCTTGGATAGAAAGTATTATCCTTGTCTTTGGTGTTGACCACTGTAAGCTTTGGAATATAAAGGCCTGTTGTGGTTTTGTAGAACATCATGCTTAATAATTTTTGAGAAGGATGAACAGGAAGATCATTAAGCTGAAATTACCATTCCTTCCATGATACCCTTGGCAGATCACTGGATTCTGCAATTATTTCTCTACTTGAATAAAAATGAGTGAGATTAAAAAGTAACTTGGGGACAGCCCTGGCCAGGTGGCTCAATTAATTGGAGTTTTGTCCTATACACCAAAAGGTTATGGGTTGGATCCCCAATAGGGGCACATACAGGAGGCAACCCATCAATGTTTCTCTCTCTAAGAATCAGTAAGCCTAGCCAGCATAGCTCAGTGGTCGAGCGTCAGCCTATGAACCAGGAGGTCACAGTTCAGTTCCCAGTCAGGGCACATGCCAGGTTTGTGGGCTCAATCCCTAGTGTAGAGAGTGCAGGAGACAGCCAATCAATGATTCTCATCATTGATGTTTCTATCTTTCCCTCTCCCTTCCTCTCTGAAATCAACAAAAAACACATATATATATATATATATTAAAAAAATAAAAACCAATAAAACGTCTTCAGGTAAGGATTAAAAAAATTATAAATTGCTGTAAGAAAATTTGTGTCTTTCCAAAGATATAATATGTATTCCTGAGATGAAATATCTTATTTCAAAAAGTAACCTGGGGACAGAGCAGGGCTTTCCATAGCAGTGCCTGCCCCTGGGGAAATGATGGAAGAGGACCCATCCTCTTGACCTGATGGGCTCAGTCTAGCTCTGCCAACTTTCCCTCCCCATAGGATCTCTACCCAGCCTGTCATTCTCTAGGGCCTGCAAACACAGGGCAGTTGGGGACAATGGCCAGCTCCTTCCCAGCCCTTCTTGCTTTGTACTGAAGAATTCTCAGTGAATGCAATGCCAGCACACTGCCAATTCTTTCCCAAAAATAAGAAGCCAGTGTATCTTACTTCATCCTTACTTCAAGCACTTTTGAGCATGTGTATTTAACGGTTGAATTTTCAGCACCTAAAGCTGCTGAATATCATTCCATATGTGGCCAAACCTAGGCGCACTACAAATTGAGATTGTTATAGCTCTTACCTTTATAAGCTCATATTTTAAGAAAGGATGGCAGTATAAAAGCTGCGCACAAGAGGAAGCAGAGGCAGAGTTAGGGGCTCCCCTGTTGGGGACTCCCATTAGCTATCGAGAAAACTTCCTGGAAGAATTGGGGCTGTGAAGAATTCCTGGCCTGATGTTTAAGAAAGTAGTATTGGTACAAGTGGCAGGTGGCTCTTGTAGATGGGGGTACAATTTGGAGGTGGAGGTGAGAAAGGGTCCACAAAAGTGTTGGATAAGTTAACCTGTTGGGGGCATAGAAGAATCTGTTGAAGGCAATAGGAAGGGAGTTGAGACTCAAGTTGGTTTTTTATTTAAAGTTACGACTTCATCTGAGGCAGAGGTGGACCAGAGAAGATTTGAGGCTGCCATGAGGAATAATTAGCTGGGACTGGAAGAAGGTGGGGTCCAGGAGATACTTCTTTCCTTACAGAAGGTGCAAGGGCCCAAAAGAATGCTGAGTATAGAGAAACCATTTCTTTGAGGTGAGACTTGGGACACTACCATGAAAAGGAAGGAACTTTCCCTCCACCCTATGCCTGGTCCCAGATGTAGGGGGTTAACTAATAAGCATTCTTTTTTAAAAATAAAAATAATAATAATGTGTGATAAGCTCATTAGAGAAAAGAAACAGAACAGCAAATACACAGCTCAGTGTCAAACCCTCTTTACTAACTCTCTTTCTCTTCAGAGTTTGTTGGGCATCTTTCCGGCTCCTTTATGCATTTACATTTTATATCTTGCCTCTTCTTAACTATTTCCTAGTGATTTTTTAAAAAAATGTAAATCAGGTTATGCCAGTCCTCTGCTGCAAGTCTTCCCAGGGCTCCCCTTTGTAGGAGCAAAATTTAAGCTCCTTAACACAGTCTACAAATGAGTATGTGGTCTGTTTCCTCCTGCCTCGTCAGCCTCATTCACTACTCTCCAGCTGCACTGGTCAAAGGACTGGAACTTCTTAAGCAGTTGTCCTGTTAATATGGTGATGGAATCCTCATGAGCCACTAGCCTTTGTGGTGTGTGAATTCCTGACCCCTTATTGTTAGGGTGAGACAGTCCTTACTTGCCTGTGCCTCCCCCCTCAGACACCTGAAGTACCCCTAAGGGTGGATGTGGGCAAAAGCTTTCAAACTTTATATTGCGCTCCATAACTAAAGTTTAAAGCATAGCCTAATAGCACGCATATAACAAAGATTTTGAACAATATTTACCCTTAATATATTGTTTCATACAAACACATAATTAGTCACAGTCACTGGGAAGACTGGGTCTGGTTCATGAACTCAGCGTTACGTGTCAAGCTTGGATGCAGGGACAGGGAACTCTGGTTTGCTAAGCTGAGAGATTACTGTCTGTGCTAATGATCAGTGGCGCAGAGGTATTTAAGCAAGCCCTTTAAAATAAGTATCCCTGACTTCCAGAGTTTCTAAAGCAGGTCTGCAAATTAAACCTCTAGAGATAGTGACTGTTTTAGAGGCCATTGCAAAGTAGAAAGAGAAAAACTTCTTTGGGGTATCTGATTGGAGATGAGTCACAGGAAGCTCTCTGGAGCCAGCATGAGAAATGGAAACGTTGCTGTGTGAATTAGATTTGTTGTCACTTTGTGAGGCAGACAAAGGTGCTATTTGCTTCTCTGCCTGACTGCTTTCCTACACTCCAGCTAAACATTGGTAAAGCTGCCTGCCTGGGCATCTCCAGGACAACTCCTGAAGCTATTGACCCCTCAGTTTTGCATCAGTGCCCCATCTGCCTCTCTAGGATTAAGCTGTAATGCAGATAAGTGGATGTTTAGCTGGAGGGTGAATGCAGAGCATGGCCTGCTGCTTCCTCCTGTGCCGTGCCCTAATTCTTCAGAACAGAATGGGGTCAGAAGTTGAAAAGGCTATGCTCATTTAGCTGGGCACTGGAGAACACATCTCTATTTGATTTAAACAAAATCTGTTCTTCTCAAACCATTTTCTAGCACACCTACCAGGTGTGCTGTGGTCTTAGCCATGTCTCTGGAGATAGAGGCTGTTTAGGGGGTTGATGTCGTGGACTGTGGGGGAATGTGATTTTCAAAGATATTTCAGTCATGGGGGAGATGGGAGCATTTTCCCTTGCCCTTCTCTCCTTATGACTCATTGTAACAGATGATTTTTAAAAGCAGTCAATTGCTTTCTTTTCTAGCCCACACCAGTTATCCTGTTGAAAGAGGGGACTGATAGCTCCCAAGGCATCCCCCAGCTTGTCAGTAACATCAGTGCCTGCCAGGTGATTGCTGAAGCCATAAGAACCACCCTGGGCCCCCGTGGCATGGACAAGCTCCTTGTGGATGGCCGAGGTACGTCTGCAGGCTCCTCAAGGCCGTGTGCAGGACAAGGCTTCTGGGGAGTGCTGGGGCTAGCAGAGGTTGGCATCAGAAAACTTACTGCTTCAGATCTCTGAAGGATTGCTCACTACGAAGTGGCTCCACTTCATACATACATAGTCCTGAATGCTGAGCCCTGTGGGGATATATGGGAGAAGCTGGGCTCAGAAGACTGTTGCCTTGTCGAGAGATACAACCTAGAAACATGTGATCCCTCCCATGGTATCATGGTGCCAAGACAAAGGGCAAGTTCCCTTTTATGTTTTAGTGTATTAATTGACATGTGAGATACCAGGGTATTAACTTGGTTAAGAATATCTAAATGATTACTCATTGTCATTTAAAAAATATTTTGTACATCCATCTGAGGTGTGCCAAATGCTGCTCAAAGAAAAGTAGGTGCTCAGAGTCTTCGGAAAATTGCCATGTAGGAAAGTGTAGCAGACTAGTGACTTTAGGTGGCCTTTTGTGCACAGAACTCTCTATAAAAAGATGCGCTTATTTGCACCACGGTGCCCTCTGCCCCATCCTAATAGAGGGTGCATGGGCTCCAAGTCCAACTAGAAGACCTTTTAAGAAAGGGTCTTTGAATTTTCACTTTGTGTGTTCTTTGAAGGAAAAGCCACAATTTCTAATGATGGGGCCACAATTCTGAAACTCCTTGACGTTGTCCATCCTGCAGCAAAGACTTTAGTGGACATTGCCAAATCCCAAGATGCTGAGGTAAGAAAATCAAGCAGATAAGTTTAAATGGAGGTGGAAACACATGCCTGCTTGCTCCTTCACTCTCCTCTCTCTAAATGTTTTTTAATTTATATCTAAAATTATAATTTCAAAAGTAATACATTCTTGTAAAAATATCTAGAAATTAATAATCTTTTAAAATTTGTACCGTACCACTGCTTGTACCTGAGATCTTAGGACCTGTGCTGTCATTCATATGAGGTGCTAGGTAAATAATTTAACCTTATAAGATAGGACTGGAAATTCTAAGGTTTCTGGTGTTCCCCCTCCCCCCCTTTTTTTATGGGAATAAAATATACATAACAAAATTCATCATTTTAACAGAGACCATTTCTAATACTGGAGTCTTGATAATAAGTGTTGAAAGACAGGTTTGTATTATGTTCTGAAGTTATGTGAAAAGGTTTATTAGGACCCAGTAGCCTATAAAATAGTATGGCTTTTTAAAAATTAAAGTGAGAAGAGTCTGAATTTGACCTGTTAATGTCTTCAGCCAGTGAATAATATCTCCTGGCCAAGAATTTGGCAGCTTAGACCCTTTGCTGTAGTGACTTTCTCCCCTTGAGAATTATTTACATTACACAATAGATATAAATAAGTTGCGCATAAAATTTTTCTAAATCAGAGGTTGGCCAGTTTTCTTGTGAGCTCTTATTCTCCCTCATTAAAAATAGGGTTTAGATGTCATCATAGAAAATGTCATGTAGTCTGCTTATTCCAAATAGTGTTTAACATATAAAGGGTTTTGGCTGGTCCTGGGAGGTTTGTTTTAGTGCAGTGGTTCTCAACCTTCCTAATGCCGCGACCCTTTAATACAGTTCCTCATGTTGTGGTGACCTCCAATTTCATTGTTACAAATTGAACATAATTAAAGCATAGTGATTAATCACAAAAACAACATGTAATTATATATGTGTTTTCCGATGGTCTTAGGCGACCCCTGTGAAAGGGTCGTTCGACTCCCAGGTTGAGAACCGCTGTTTTAGTGGGATTTGGCTGGAAAATACCTTTTTTGTGAACTCCTGTAGTACTTTGTACTCCTTAAAGAATATATATGTCATGCCAATTGCTACCATGGTTATTTGTGACATATAAGCATTGTTATTACAAGCATGACTAGATTGTCTTACTTATTATAGTGCCTTACATGTAATAAATAAATAATCAGATAATTTGCATAAATGATTTCCTATCCCAAGGAAACTTAATTATCCAAATTAGTCTTCTTTGGGGAATGGGCCTGGCTGGGGAATTAATTTTGTAGCTAAGGACCATTTGATGGGATGGACACCTAAATACCATCACCTTCTATTTATTGCAAACACCTGTGCTTCCAAATTAAAGCTCCACACTCATTTAAACAGTGCCCAGTTGAAGTGGGTAGATTGTCTGAAAATGGAGCTGGGGCTTTATCCCTGAACATGAGGAAACATGAATTTCCTGTCCTCCTCTTCCAGGTCGGTGATGGCACCACCTCCGTGACCCTGCTGGCTGCAGAGTTTCTGAAGCAGGTGAAACCCTATGTGGAGGAAGGCTTGCACCCCCAGATCATCATCCGAGCTTTCCGAACCGCCACCCAGTTGGTATGGGAGTACCGGCTAACTTGGCCTTGTGCCTGGGCACCTTCATATTTCTCTTAGGATAATACCTGTACTGGGGGGTAGAGAAGACTGGGAAAAGTTCCTTGGACATTTTCTGTATTCTCCCTAGGAACCTCAGCCCTACCATGCAGTAGCTATTTGATTAGATATTTGATAGAGTATGATGTAGATATGTTGTAGGCTCCAGTAAGTGAGAGCTATTTAACATCTAATTAATATATAAAGTGCTAAAAATTTTGTAGATGTTTTTCATGAGCCAGAGGTTTGGCTTGATCTAGTGTCATAGCTTGTTTGCACTCATTTGTTTTAGTGTGTTACCCGCATATCCAGAGCTGTATCCTGGGCATATTCTTACAATTCTTCAGCACTATAGCTATTCTACATTTCAGGCTATGGGAGTTTTCTAAACTATAAAGATTTATATTTTCTGGGCAACTGCAACATAAAAACGTTGTTTCAACTGTAGTGTAGAAATGCTTAAGATTTGGGAGTAAACAGATTAGGGACTAGCAAGAGAGGTTGGCGTCCTCTTCTCCAGTTTGTAGCATGAGAGGCTCACTCAGCTTCTGTTCTTGGCAGGCAGTTAACAAGATCAAAGAGATTGCCGTGACTGTGAAGAAGGAAAATAAAGTGTAAGTTTGTGGTGGGACTTGACTCTCTATGGCCAGATGGGATGCAGAAGCAGGTTGTGATACCTATGTGGGCCCCGGGGCTATTTGGCTCTTGCTAGACCCTGGCTGTGCCCCAGCCCACATTGCTCAAAAGAGGCTGGTAGACTATAGTTTAAAAGCTGTCCACATGTGGTCTTTGACTGCAGTCACCATCTGTCACTGATAATATGCCCTAAAGATACAGAAGAGGTTGGTGAGGGCTGATTTTAGTGACAACCACCCCCACATTGCAGTAGAATCAGACAAGGGAGGCTTTCAAGGCCTGATGCAGGTCCCCCCCTTATATCCCAGGGAGCAGAGGAGGCTGCTGGAGAAGTGTGCCGTGACTGCTCTGAGCTCCAAGTTGATCTCCCAGCAGAAAGCCTTCTTCGCGAAGATGGTGGTGGATGCAGTAATGATGCTCGATGATTTGCTGCAGCTTAAAATGATTGGCATCAAGAAGGTGCAAGGTGGAGCCCTAGAGGTAAGCCTGCTGTGGCCTCCCCAGGAGGCTCCTGCTTTCACATGGACCCTTCAGACAGTTTCATATCGGAGGAGAGCGCACATGACAGGCAGGTTTGGGCTGTATTCTCCACACTGCCACGGCAGGCTGTGACTAGATATAGTCTGTAACCTCTTTGGACCTATATTTACTTGTCAGCAGAAGAATGTGGATTGAACTGACTGAGCTTCTGAATCTCTGTTGATGTGGGGGAGGGAAGAGGGCTATCTCTGACCCTCTCAATGAATGAATCTGAGCAGTACAGTTCATTCCTCTCTAAGTGATAGAGCCACGCTCTTCCTTCTTTTATTCATCCATTTTGAATAGATGATACATAGGTCAAACTGTATTAAAGGACCTGAGGGAAAAATAAATATTCCCTATACCATTCCTGCCCTGGATTCTGTCCTTCCAGAATAGTCTATGTTTCTATAAACATGTGTAAATATTGCTCTTTCTTTTTTTTTTTTTTTTTATCCTCACCTGCGGATATTTTTCCCATTGATTTTTAGAGAGTGGAAGGAAGGGATGAGGGAGAGAGAAAGAGTGAGGGAGAAACATGGACGTGAAAGAGACACTGATTGCTTGTCTCCCATTTGACTAATTCGGCTGTCATCTTGACTCAGCTCAAGTCTCATCCTCCTTAGGAGGCTGTGGGTTTGAATGACATGGGAGTCTGTTCACTGATAGGCTACAGGATTGTAGGTCAAGATGGTAGGTTAGCACAGCCTTGGTCATTTAGTAGTAAAAAAAAAAAAAGAGATCTGAGGTATGAATCTAAGTCTCCTTATAGTGCTGAAGTCAGTCCCAGGTGCAACGTGCTTCTTCTTATGCCCTGATATTAACTTCAACCCACAGGAAGCTCTGTTATTGAAAAGAGGTAGAAGTTCATGTTTTGAGGGATTGAGATGTGGGAAGCTACAATGATGGCCTGGGAACTGTGCAGGAAATTTCCTACCCTTATGATCTTTTGGCTTCATCTCCTGGGCAGAGGACGCATCTAGGCTGTAGCAGATGAATGAATGTGTGTGTGTGTGTGTGTGTGTGTGTGTGTGTGTGTGTGTGTGGTATAGGTAGGGAGGGGTATGTGTAGGTGTGTGCAGTAGGAGATGACCAGGGGGTTAGTAGTTGGGATTGAAGGGGAAGAAGGCATTGGGCAGCCTATACCTTATTCATAAATGGCTGGCTCCTTTCCTGGCATGTAGGTAAATGCTTTAAGACTATCCCTTGGCACTTCTTTGAAGGCCAGTCTTAGAAGACAGCCTGAATAAGCCTTTACCATGCTTAGCTTCTTATTTTCCTTATACTGAAGGGACAAATGGAAAGGTTTTGTTACAACAGTGAAATAAAGACATGGTTAACTCAGATTCACAGGAATGGACATGCGTGGTCCAACACACCACCAGCTTGCTTTCATTTCATTCCATTACTGAACTTTTGAACTGTTTATTTTTTTGAATAGGAGTCCCAGCTGGTAGCTGGTGTTGCATTCAAGAAGACTTTCTCTTATGCTGGGTTTGAAATGCAACCCAAAAAGTACCACAACCCAAAGATTGCCCTTTTAAATGTGGAGCTCGAACTGAAAGCTGAGAAAGATAATGCTGAAGTCAGAGTCCACACCGTTAAGGTAGGCCCCACCAGCTGGCAGTGGAGTGGAAATGGGCAGCTGTCTGGGCCAAAGCCTTGGCTCTTGTGGTTGTCTGTTTTCCAAGCTTCTGTGGATCCCTTTATCCTCCTGTCACGCTAAACGTGGATGTCTAAATGCGGGGCCTGTACTCTCCGAGTGACCTGGGCTGGAGGAGATTGGGAGAGGACAGACCTGTTGAAATATTATCCTCTGGCCCCGAGAAGGGGCTGGCAGGGGCTCTCTAACTATACAGTGAGCCTAGTATTTTGATTCCTTTGGTTTGGGCAGATGTGGGCTCCTCCCCTTTTAGACTGGGTCCCACGCTGCAGGGACAGGTGTGCTCCCATCATTGATATAACCAAGGCTGTCTCTGGAGTAGCGTTGTTACCCACTATAAGCAGGTACTCTGGGGAATGTGTCTCCAACACAGAACGGCCTTTGGGGGGAGGGGTCTCATCCTTGGGAACTCCATGGGTGAGTGCCTCAGAGGAGGCACTGAACTCTTTCTCACCCCTTGGCATTGCCAGCTCTGCAGTAGCTTCTAGTCCTGGGGTTAATTCCTGCTTTTGTTTTTGAAAGTTTTGGGTTCCCTAAGTTACCTTACAGGGTCCTTGTTTACTTGGACTGTGAAGAGCTATTCTGTTTATCCCTGTTAATTCCCAAAAGCACGCTTTTATCATGGGAGATACATTTTAGCCCACTTTATATGCTGACCTCCAAAGCATCCTCATCCTTTTCTGGGTCTCTTCAGGATTATCAGGCAATTGTCGATGCTGAGTGGAACATTCTGTATGACAAGTTAGAGAAGATCCATTATTCCGGAGCCAAAGTCGTCTTGTCCAAACTCCCTATTGGGGATGTGGCCACCCAGTACTTTGCCGACAGGGACATGTTCTGTGCTGGCCGAGTGCCAGAGGAGGATCTGAAGAGGACGATGATGGTAACGCACTGTTCACCGGCTGCTTCGTGGCCTGGAGGGGTTTTCACTTACCTCTGGTGGGCAGGGGTGCACAGTTAGGTTGGTGTGTCAATCCTGGCCTGTCTTCTTAACTCTTTTTGCCTTGGAGCACTTCATTGCCAGTGTGCATGTGCTCAGATATAAAAGTTACCTCACTAAAACAAGTCAGGGAACCCAGCACTAATGCTGTGATTAGCTGAATACACTGAAGTATTGATGCTTCCAGCCAGGTTTCCTTCCTTCTCCAGTGTCTCACCAAAGTCGCCTTAAGTCAGCATCGGTCCTCACTTCACTGCTGGGCCCAAAGCATCCTAGTTTGGGGAGGGCTCTCAAGTGAGCCAAAGGGTCCCCATCTCCTTTTAACTAGGCCTGTTTGCCCTTAGTTCTATTTTGTTTTCTTCTTTCAGAGGGATGAGGGTCATCGAGGTCAAGGGTGAGGTGGGTTGTCCAGTGCACAGGGCTGTGGGCACCATGGCAGAGTCCAGCATGGGAACTGGCTTTGAGACTGGGCGGCAGGAAGTTTGTTGGCCTGGTGTGAGCCTTCGCTGTTGGATGATGTTGCCTTCTTGTGCTCCCCAGGCCTGTGGAGGCTCCATCCAGACCAGTGTGAATGCTCTGACAGCAGATGTGTTGGGCCACTGCCAGGTCTTTGAAGAAACTCAGATTGGAGGCGAGAGGTGAGCATCTTGGCAGAGCCGCAAGACCCTGAGTCTGGCCTCCTGCCATCCTTTGGGTGTGGGAAACAGCATGTGCTACTCTTGTTGAGTCTTACCTTTTGGGGCACAAAGAGCCCAAATGTAGAGTGTTTGGGGAGGGAAGATTACATTGGGTCTAAAGTTTGACTCCATAATCTTTTATGTCCCATTGGTATAGCCCAGACCTTCCTAAGAAGGTGTCTTTTAAAGGTGGGTTTGGGGAACCTTAGTGAGAAACGAAAGTGCAGCTGCTGAGTGTTGGGAGGGTTGGGAGGTCAGAACACAGCGGGCTGGCAGCAGACAGGAGCTCACGTGTGTGTACGATTTGACCCTTATGTAGGTACAATATCTTCACTGGCTGCCCCAAAGCTAAGACTTGCACCATCATCCTCCGCTGTGGCGCTGAGCAGTTTATGGAGGAGACAGAGCGATCCCTACACGACGCCATCATGATTGTTAGGAGGGCCATCAAGGTACTGGGCTGGTAGCTTTCTGCCTGCACAGCCCATTCTCCCTCCCAGGCCAGTGAGACCCTGGCTTTGTGTGGTGACCCCTTGCCTGGGTGGAACTCGGGCCCTGACTTGCCTCACAAATCATAGAGAAATAGCCTCGGTCTCTCAAAAGAGGTCCTGCTGCCTTAAAGGCTAAGACTTGGTCTTGTGAGCAGACTGAGGGACTGAGGCAGTCAGCCATTCCCAGGATATGCCAGTGTCCTCAAGCTGCAGGTGACCTTGAAGATGGTCAGAAACCATAAAGTTCCCTGGTGGATGTGGGGATGTGCTAGACAAGGGCCATGTTTGGGCTTCCTGGGGCTTGGGAGGAGGGAAATAATGAGGGACCACTCTCTGGGCTGGGGGACCTACTGGCTGAGTGGCCCAACTTTCCTGTGGCTGGAGCTTGGACCAGGGGGGGACCACTGGTGTTGAGAGATGGGTCTGGTCTCTACAGAACGATTCAGTGGTGGCTGGTGGCGGGGCCATTGAAATGGAGCTCTCCAAGTACCTGCGGGACTACTCCAGGACCATTCCTGGAAAGCAGCAGCTGCTGATTGGAGCCTACGCCAAGGCCTTGGAAATCATCCCCCGCCAGCTGTGTGACAATGCTGGCTTCGATGCCACAAACATCCTCAACAAGCTGCGGGCTCGGCATGCCCAGGTGGGTGCTCCTCTCCTTGGGGTCCAGGCATTTGGAGGGATGGGCTAGATTCTGTGTGGGCTTTCACCATTCAAACTCTGTGTGTTCAGCCCAGGTGACAGCGCTGAAACTAAACTCAGTACTAACTGTGCTTCCTCTGAGGGCAGAGGCAAAGCCACAGTGCCAGAACTAGAGGTGGTTTCTTAGTGCTTCTACCAGAGTGATCACTCCTCATGGTGCGAAGAGAGGAGCCCTGTGGCCCCTGCCTGAAGCACTCAGAGCCCTGCTGACACTCAGCCCAGCCATGGCTCTGCCACCTCTCCGAGAACTTCGTTTCTTCACTTGTTATTTAGCAAATATTTCTAAGTGCTCGGCATTCTGACAGCAGCAATACTCAGTGACAGCCTTGTGTCTGACTTGATGCTTTACCTCTGTGTCTCAGTTCCTCATCCAATGGGGACTGATGGAAACAGTGCACTGATACAGTGAGACAAGGGATTGAAAGAGTTCCTCTTGAGAACCATGCATCCTCAGGTGACCTGAGGTGGGGCCTCCCCAAAACAGGGAAATACCTAGGAGGTGGCCAGAGCTCTTATGTGCTCAGCACGTCCAAGGTTTGCGTGGTTGGTGGGCAGGGGCAGGGGCGGGGAAAAGGCGGACTTCCAGGTTCCTGTTGTGATGCCACAGGCCGATGCCTTCCTCAGGGAAGTGCCAGCAAGTTCAGAGTCAGGGTTCCTAACTTTTGGAGGGAGGGGAAGCCAGAAGAAATTTCATAGCAGTTCCATGTACCTCCCCTCTTTCTCCAATCTTTCAGGGGGGCGTGTGGTACGGGGTAGACATCAACAACGAGGACATTGCTGACAACTTTGAGGCCTTCGTGTGGGAGCCAGCTATGGTGCGGATCAATGCCCTGACTGCAGCCTCGGAGGCTGCGTGCCTTATCGTGTCTGTAGATGAAACCATCAAGAACCCTCGCTCGACCGTGGACGCACCCCCAGCTGTTGGCCGGGGCCGAGGTCGTGGCCGCATCCATTGAGAGGCATCCCACCCGTCACCTAACGGGCTGGCGGGCTGGCTGCCGGGCAAGCTTACTCTCCCTGTCTTGTCTTGGCTAAATGGTATGAGAAAGGGGTCGGGGGGGATTGGCCCACCCTGTTCTAACTGGCGGCTATTTAAATAAACTTCGAATTCACTTTGCAAATTATTTGGGGACAGGAGTTTTACTCGTAAATATGTTGACTGCAGCTCTGGATTTTAGCTTTGTATGCAGTCACCCAAAAGGTAGAAAAATTCTCTTCCCTCCTTTGGGCTGTCTTCAGTAGCCTCTGGTCGCGTTAAGGCAGAGTGTGCAGCACTCTGCCTGCGGGGAGCTGACCTGAGTGGCCCAGGCCCTGAAGTTTCACTTTGGTATCTCTCTCAGTCCCACAAGTGGCTGGGAGATGTGGAGTCGCTTCCTTTTCTCCCAAGTTTATCTTACCTAGCCCTGGCCTCACCAGGCACTGCTCCCAGGATTTTCTAGGTTTGAGTAAACGTGTTATAGACCGTGTCTGCCCCTCTACCTCCATATTCTTTTGGTTCCGTCTTTTGGTCCCTCAGTAAAGATCCTGAGGTTGAGGGCCTTGGAGGAATGTCTTAGGCCGTATCCTTTTTAAACTGTAGTGACTCCTTAGCAGTCCATTGAGGGGGTGGCTGAAGGAGCACCCACCTGGTCTCATTAAGCTCCCTTCTGAACAGGATAAGTTTGAATTGGCCAGCACAGATCTATGGAAAGCAGGATCTAACTGCCTCTTGTCTGTGCTAGTCCTGAGGTCTGGCCTGCAGCTAGCTGTCATTGGTCCTTATGGAAGTCATACTGAACCACTGAAGCTTTTGCTGCTTGGTACTGGGAAATGATTTTAAATATATATCTATATCTATATCTATATAAATTTCAGAGAGAGGAAGGGAGGAGAGAAAAAAAACTCAGTGATGAGTGAGATTCATTGATCGGCTGCCTCCTATACCTCCCTACTGGACATCAAGCCTGCAACCCAGGCATGTGCCCTGACTGGGAATCGAACTCTAACCTCCTGGTTCATGGGTTGACGTTCAACCACAGAGACACACCAGCCAGGCGTGATTATTTGTGTTTTTGTTTTGTTTTAATTCCTGAGCCCAACCACTCCCAATTAGATGGACTCAAAGGTGAAATGGGGTATGGGCAGATCCAGACTTTGGAATCCCACATCCTAACTTGATAGTCTTAGTGTAAACTAATTTTTCTGAGTCTCAGCTGCTCTAAATGTATAATGAAGATAGGAACAGGGGGATAAGTGCTCATCTACTTAATTGATGCTAGAGCCACACAGCTTTGATGCTAGAGCCATAAACACCTGTTTTTCTGATTTTTAATATTTCATACCTGAGTGATCAAATCGGTGGGGCAACCCCATTGGGTAAAATAGGGAAGTTGAAGCCAGACCATGTTGGGCAATTTGGTGTCTCCCTTGGGCTGAAGCCTGACTGGCTAATCAGCCTCCTGAGGATATGGCCAGGCCAGTGAGGGACTGGGCAGTGCCTGCTGCTCCCGCTGCACTTGTGCTGGAGACATCCTTAAAGGTGGTCTCTCCTGGCTGAGGCAGAAATGGCACCAAGGCTTGCTGTCCACACACACACACAGTGAGAGGGAGTGAGCTGTGGCAGGGGCAGTCACCTGCATGGCCTGCTCCAGTGACGTCTGCGTCCAGACACAGGTCTTCTGATGCTTCATTCACCCCGTTGATGCTGCTCTGGCCACCCTCCTCTTTCCTGCTTCAGTGCACTTCAGCTGCAGAAAGGCTTGTTGACACAGACCGACAAATATGGCCACCTACCATTTATTGCCCTGAGGCAGATATTCCAGTTTCACCATCTTTTATTGGATACAAAGCCATAAATTTTCTGATGCCTGTGTGAGTCCTCTTAAATACATACACTCAGGTACATTCAGCAAAGGGCATCTATGGGTGACATGGAGCAAAGTGCTGGGATGGTGATGCCTGGTGTGGCAGAGAAGTGGGGCCACTGAAGGCCCCTGGGGACTGGAGGTACAGGCACCACTTAAACAAAATCGAAAAATGCTTTCCACTCCTCTGCCTGATGTGCTTGGGGTGGGGGAAGCCACCCTTTCACGGCTCAGGCCCATTGCAGCCTGGCTGTGCAGGGAAGGCAGGACCTGGGGTCAGTTGTGGAAGTCTCCACCAGCAGTGCCCACTAGAGCCACGCCTACTCATGCCAGCCAGGAGGCAAGCCTGGGTTACCTCAGGCCTCTGAGTTGAGTGCAAGACCCCTGCCAGGGCAGAACTGAGGCTGGAAGGCCAAGGCCAAGCCTCCCTGGGGCCATGCCAGTGGTGGCAGGTGAGGCTCGGCCTCTTGTGGGGAAGCCTGCCTGATTGTCAGGGCGGTCTTGGGACTGGCCCGGTTCCCAGGGGTTGGGGAGGGAATAGGACTTGGCTGCCTTAGTTGGCCCTGGTATTCTGATTTCTGATCTCCACCTAACCCTACACCTTATTCTCAGGCAAGGGCTGCAGAACACCACACTTGTCCAGGAATAAATACATATACACGATACACAGCAATATATACAGAAATGCAGGCCTGGGACAAGGCTGGGTGAGCAAGCATGGCCAGCAGGGCTAGAGAGATGTGCCAGGCCCCTTGGGGAGAGAAGTAACACTCACCAGGGGTGACATGCTGGGACAGATCCCATCAGTTTGAGCCCTCTGAGCACAAGGGCCCTGCACCCACTCACCATATCCTGTTATCACCCCAAGTCCAGCAGGAACTGGGTCTTTGGCACCGATAGTCACTCTGTTAAGGTCTTCCATTTAGCGCCTTAGGACTAGGATTTGGGCAGCTCCCACTTACGGCTCAAAGGACTAGAGGCAGGACCCAAAGACAAAGGACAGAGCCAAACCTTGGAGCCACAGACCTTAGGAAGGAGGCGGCTTTTCTTTTTTTGAGGCAATTCCTGAGGGGCTGGCTCAAACTCCATTCACTGGACTAGGAATACCTGAGCTGCCTTGGTCCTTCAATGGTCTCTCCTGGCAGTTAAAGCCATGGTTCTGGGCAGCCTGCTCCTCCCCCTCTGGGGTGCAGACATCTACAGCATCTCCTTTGTTCCCTGCCAGTGCAGAGGCGGCAGCCCAAATAAAGCATGACCAAACGCTCAATCCAAGTACTCGGAGTCCCCAGGTGCTGGGTTCAGGCTGTATGACAGGACGGTGGTTGGGATACCAAGTGGCCCCCACCCATGGGCCCCCTATACAGGCCTGGGCCCCTGGAGCAGGACCTGCCTTGGTTTGCTCTTTGAACCTCCTCTTTGCATCTTGTCAGGTGTGAGATAGGGGCTAGTGAAGGAGGGCTGGATCCTCCATCCGTTCCCCGTCATCAGCCCTAGCTATAGGGCTGCCAAAGAACAAATGGAGCATTCCTACCAACAAAAGCTCCCCGCTTAGCAGCAGGGCTCACCCCCCTGAAGAGAAGCAAAAAATAGCATAGAGCTGGTGTGGGTGGAGGCCTGCAAACTTGCCAGTTCTCAGCCACGCAAGCCTATTGGCCCCAGGGGCAGGTGTGCAATGGGACATACTATAACCCATGTTCCTGTTGACAGGGGCCTGGGCATGTACAATATATACTCCCATACATCCTTCGCTTGGCTGGACTTGGGGGGTTTTCTGGAAACAGCCAAACCTGTGAGAGGCAAACTTCCCCCCAGCAGGAGAGGGAGTCTTGTTCACTCCGCTGCCTGCAGTGCTGGTGGTGTGCAGGGCTGTCACACAAATGAACAAATGAGTGAATAAACCTGCTACTGACATCAGTCCTTTCTCCCACTTCAGCTCACTGTCCGGGCACTGACTTCCTTTTCCAGGGCTGATGCCGGGCTTCCCGGTGGGCACCCACCCAGGGAGAAACTGCCCAGAGCCTGTGTTCAGGGACAGAGGCTTCCTGGGGCAGAAAAGGTCCTGGTAGGGCAGGCTCTGGCCAAGCAGGGCACCCCTTTGTGCTTTGTCCAGGAGACAGGGAGGGAAGCACCTCTGATCCTGGGGTCATGTGGAGCAGGGCTTTGGAGGGTGCAGTTGGAAGGCAGGACTGATGCACCCAGAGCAGCCAGGTCTAAGTAGACCTCTGCCTCCCTCTAGGCCAGCAGAGTTGTGCTTCTTCCCACGATTCCTGGGGGCAGGGCTGAGGAGGAGTCAATAAAGCCAGCTGCTCTGGAGTGGAGATACCACACCGCCAAGGCTTCGTGCGGGACAGGACAGGGAGTTGCCAACATGACACCCTTGGTATTTGGGGATCTTCAAAGGGCAGGGCCAGAATAAGCCATGGGAGGAAAAGTCATCAACAATGGGAAGAACCGGGAGAACTGGGTGTGGAGCCAGGGAAGCGGGGTGCACCACTGAGTCTGTGGGGCCCAGCTCTGGGGGCCTCACTGCAGGGTAACCCAGGGCTGGTCCTTGATGTTCAAGCTCGGTTGTAGCAGAAAGTTGGGTCCCGGGAAAGAACTGAGAAATTGGAGGAACCCTGCCTCAGCCACCAGCTGCCTAGTGATTAGGGCTGAAAGCCAGTCCTGTGCAGGAGAGAAGGAAACCCTAAGATGAAGAATGAAAGAACTTTCCAAATGAAGGTTGGCAGGACCCACCTCAGCCACTGTGGGAGCTCTGAGGAGGAACTGGGAGACCTGAGTCTCAGTGCTGGGACCTGGTCCTGTGGGGACCGTGGGAGGGTGAGTGAAAACCCCACTTGCATCCATTCTGTGGCTTCTAAGCCAAGTGGCTCTGGCTTGGGCCTCAGAACTACCCCCAGGCAGAAAACTCCCAACCGAGCCCTTAGCCCATGGGACCAGTTCATTCTTAGCTCGATGGGCCTAGCTTCCTTAAAGGGCTACATCTTTAAGCAAGCCAGACAAGGAAGCAAACCAAACCAGCCTCCCAGCCTCGCCCAGGCCCCCATACAGAGGTCAGCCAGTGACTGACTTCCTCCCACACAGCCTTGGGGATCCAAAGGCCATCAGATTCCTGCCCAAGCACCTGGATTAGAAGGCCATTCCTGCTCTAGCCGGTTTGATGCCATGGATAGAGCATCGGACTGCAGACTGAAGGGTTCAGGGCTTGATTCCGGTCAAGGGCACATGCCTGGGTTGCAGTCTCAACCTCCCAGTAGGGGGCGTGCAGGAGGCAGCCATTCAATGATTCTCTTTCATCATTGATGTTTCTCTCTCTCCTCCCTATCTGAAATCAATAAAATATATATATTTAAAAAAAAAAAAAAAAAAGGAGGCCATTCCTTGAGGACGGGAACTGCTTCTCACAGGTGACTGGGTTAGGATTGCTGACAGGTATGGAAACATGCACCTTTTAGCTCAGAATTTAGCTCTTGTGTGTATGGGAAATGTGGTTATTGGGGGAGGGAGGTCTTGCCTATATCAATAGAAACTTTTTTCTCTTCCTGGCAATTTCCTCCTTTGGGAGAGATGGTTTCAATGTCCTGGGGAGAAAATCCGAGTGAATGTTTTGCCCTTCCAAGCCCACTCCCGCTACCTCACCTTCGGCTGACACTTGCCCAGGCTCCTCGGCCCATGTGTTATCCTCAGAGAATGTGGACCCAGTCCCCGGTGGGCTGTCTGAAGGGTTCCCCACAGAGGGCGGGGACGGAGCAGGGCGAGGAGAAGAGCCCTCCTTACCAAGTCTGACCTGCCTGGGGCCTAGCAGAGGACCTGACGGCAGGCTGGGCCTCAAGAATGAAGGCCTGCCAGAGCAGCCAAGGGCCACTGGGTGGTTATTGCAGACCCTCAGGGGGAAGACACCAGGTGCTGGTGGTGACAGCTCCTCGCTGGCTGTGCCCAGAAGGCTGCTCCAGCTGGGGATTGGGTAGGGGGAGGGGGCAGCTTCTGTCCGAGCCCCTGCCCTGAAGAGACAGTTCCCAGGGTCAGGCCTGTTGTTCTGCTATCCCAGGAGAGGACAGGAAACCGTCAAACCCTTCCTGGAAGCCAGAGATGACACCAGGCCTCTGAAGGTCTAGTCCAAATCAGGGTCCCTCTGGAAGTCCAAAGAGAGTGCCCTGGGTGGGGCTGGCAGGGGCCCTGCCGCCCCTCACCCGGGTTAGCAGCCGCCTTCCACCTTGATGTGCAGGATCTTAGAGAAGCCGGGCCTCCGTCGCAGGGCCTGCAGGGCAAACCCGGGTTAGTTCTCCTCAGGGCCCAATCCTCAGGGTCACACAGGTGAGGCGTTCTTCACATCACAAACCCAAACCCCCAGCCCCAGCCTAGGGTCATGGGGTCTTGGGTGGCCTCAGAACCAATTCCTCACCTGGAGTTTTGTCACCATGTCTTCAAACAGCTTCTGGGCCTCGGGACTGCTGGGCTCTTTGAAATAATCAGCAATCCCAATCTGGACCACAATGGACTTGAGGTTCCGGCAAATGCCTGGGAAAAGGTGGGTAAGATAGGAGCCCGAGTTTGGCAGGGCTGCCTCCTCTCCCATCACTAATGAAATCAGAACCTACTGAGAGGCAATCAAATGCCAGGCACTGAGATCATAACCAGGAGAGCAGACCCACACTGCCCCGGGGCTCAACCAGACAATGGGAGCAGGTGGAAGGTGACGTCACAGCAGAGGCTGCGGTGGACTCTGGGAGGATGCGTGGGCAACAGCTGTGCAGGAGCTCTGGGAACTTCCCTGGCAGAAGGGACAGTTGTGCTGTGGCCTGGGCATTTGGAAGTGAATTACAAAGACAGAGTAGCGGAAGTGAGGCTGATGGGTCTCGGCTGGAGCACAGAGGAGGGGAGACAGGGAGCAAACAAGTTGGGAGCTTAAGGGACCGAATGTTGCCATGAAGTCAGGAGAGGAGGAGCAGGAAGGTCAGGAGGCTGAGAGGGTCCTGAAGGTCATGATTTTGAAGGCTGAGCCGTTAGTTCTGGTGGTCAGTCCAAGGCAAGGCCATGAAGCTGAAGGGGAGGGAAGAAGAGGATCCTGGGAATAATAAGGTCAAAGAACCTTTGGTGTTCAGGACCTGAGGTCTTGCCGAGGGTCAAATGGTCTTGGATGACGGTCTCACTTTTGGGTGTGGACAGCCCAAGCTGGGCACCCATGTCCTCTAGAAGGTGGAGGAATGACCAGAGACGGAGTGGATAGCTGGAGGGAGTGGGGCCAGAGGAGGCATGACTTGCAATCTATACCAGGGAAAGGAGTCTTCCCTCTGAACTGTCCTTGGAGGCTCACACACGCCATCTCATTTAATCCTCTCATTCATTCTAGAAATTCAGCTTAGGAAATGGGGTACAGAACTCAGATGTATAGTAACCTGCCTGAAGTCACACAGCTAATAAGCAGTACAGTCAGAATTGAGACCCAGGTCAGTCAAGCCCCAGAACCTATGATCTTAACCTGCCTGCTCTCCTGCCTCTGCCCTTGGCTGGAGGCTCACATGGGGGCCAATGCCGCTGCATAGCTCCTGTCTCCAATGTGGGTAGAGCACAGGGCAATAGGTGTAGCTGAACTGAACTACCTGGGCCACATGTTAGAAGGCCTTGAATGCCACACCGGCCTCAGAAGGCATTGGTGGCAAAGCCAGGGCTAGAGCCCTGGTCAGTCTAACCCCAGCACTGTGCTTGCTGACCAGGAGTGACAGGGAGCTGGTTATGCTACCTGCTGGCAAGGCATGGTAAGAGGTGACACTTGTACCCCACCCCGCATGCCCCATCACTCACTGTTGAAATGCAGCAGGGCTTTGGGGGTGACGGGGGTGGCCGTGAGCACCAGCATCTCCAGCCCTTTCAGGCCTTCCCGGCAGACCTCAGCTGCCACCTCCTGGGTGATCTCCGACACGTGGTCCAGCTCCAGGACCTGCAGCCTCATGCAGTTTCTTGCTAGGAAGAGGAAGAGGGGAGGTGCTGCTGACCGAACCCTCCGGGTTACCTCCCGCCCACCCGATGCTCCTGCTATCACCCAGGCTGCAGCCCAGAGCTCCTCTGAGATTTCAGTATCGCGCCCATGCCTGCATCCCACTAACCCCACCCTAGCCCCAAGGAAAACTTACCGAGTGATGCCAGGCCCTGCACCCCACAGCCGGCACCCCCAACCCCCAGGGCCCTGAGGTGGGGCCAACAGCGACCGATCATCTGCAGGCAACGATTACTGAAGCGCAAGGGCTGCTGGCTGGAGAATGGGGGGAAGGAAGGGCTGTCAGGAAAGCCGCTGGTTATGTGACACCCCGAGCCTCATCCTCCTTTGGGATCACCTTCAGGCTCACCCTTGGGCAAGGGCCCCACCAATCACCCCAGCTGCTCAAGTCAGAAACCTGGGATCATCCCTGACTCCCCGTCCCCCATCTCCTGCCAAGACCCATGGATTCCGATTCCTGAATAAGTCTTCAACCTACAGTTCAGACCATGATCAGTGTTCATCTGTATTATGACTAGATGACCTGCTGCTAAAGGTAAGCCAGTCATTCCTACATTCCCTCACTCAGTCATTCAACAAATGGCTGTAAGTATCTACTAAGCCAAGAACAACTGAGCTAGGCCCTGGGGATGTAGTGGTGACAGTACAGACATGGTCCCTGCCCTGGAGGAGCAGACAGTGGGGTGAAGAGGGGCACAAAGAATGTTACTTGTCTGATGTAACCCCATTTTTTAAAAAATATATTTTATTGATTTTTTACAGAGAGGAAGGGAGAGAGATAGAGAGTTAGAAACATCGATGAGAGAGAAACATCGATCAGCTGCCTCCTGCACATCTCCCACTGGGGATATGCCCGCAACCCAGGTACATGCCCTTGACTGGAATCGAACCCAGGACCTTTCAGTCCGCAGGCCGACGCTCTATCCACTGAGCCAAACCGGTTTCGGCGTAACCCCATTTTTTAAGATCTAAAATCCCCAATCGCTTCCCAGCACTTTCTAGATAAAAAATGCAAAAATCTAAGCCCCTTAGGCAAGGCCTTCCTGACCGTTCCCGACCTGCCTTTACACACTCACTGCTGGGCTCTGCCTACCACTCACACCAAACTGGCTGTTTCCCTGAACAATGCATCCCTCAACACTCGCCCAGGCCACAGACATCTGTCACACCCTTGGTACCACAGATGTGGAACGGACATTTCAGCCTCTGCCCTGAGAACCATGAGTCTCATGGAGACTGAAATATAGAGAAACTGTTGCAAAGTGGGCCATAGCAGGGTAGGGACAAGGTGCAGTCGGAATGAAGGCAGGAGAGCAGTGACAAATTCTCCCAGGGACACTGGAGGGCTTGGGAGGAGCTGTCACATGAAGAGAGGGCTTGGAGGTCAAGGTGCAGGGAGCAGAAAAGGCTGACATGTTCGAGGAGCTCCTAGGAAAGCCATGAGTGACACCACAGCCTGGACTCACCAACCACCAGCTCTTTCGTACATTTATACACTGACCACTCTAAACTGCCTTTCAGGTGCCAAACCAACCTCCCTAGTGTTCACGCCTCACTCACTGTGGGCCCTGTGGGCTTCATGGACACATCTCATTTGAGCCAGGAACAGTCCTAATAAAGTCAACAGATCCCTAATATCACCTTTTCTTTGCAGGTTGAGAAACTGAAGCACAATTGGGTTGCCCAAAGTCATACTCTATAACCAGGACATGATGTTAAGCCTTGCTCCTAACACCTAAACACAGTTTGATGAATGCGAATCTGGTCTCCCCAACAGACAACCGATTGAGTGGGCCTAGATCTGCTCAGTCCTCAGCCGCAGACCCCACCCAACTCTGTCCCCTCCTCACCCAGCCAGGGCTCACCAGGGGTGAAGTGGCGCCACCTGGAGGGAGACTATCTCTCTGCAGCCTGCGCCCAGGGCCCAAATGACCTCATGGCCAACGGGATCTGTGGCGCTCCTGTTGAGAAGAGACAAAGCTGGGGCCACCCACTCTCCCTGGTGGCCTCTGCTCCCTTCCCTGAGGCCACAGAGCTCTTGGGTCTCTGCCTGAGAGCCCTGGGTGAAGGGTATGCAGAGCAGAGCCGAGGGACCCCTCTTGGGGATGCTTCCGGTGGGATGGACCCACCTGTAGGTGACGGCCTGCAGAGCGCGGCAGTAGCAGCTGGCCAGCCAGAGCGAGCGGTCAGTGAGGATGTTGGGACAGTGGGAGATGCGCAGGATCAGCAGGTTGCCCCCCGCCGCCTTCAGCAGGGACTCCAGCCCCGCTTCCAGACAGCCCCTGGGGATGGCCAAGAGGTCAGGGAGAGGCTTGTGACCCCCTCCTGCTCTGAGAAGCATCCCCACAGAATCCTAGGTCTATGGCCCAGGAGCATCCTCCCACCCACGCACACACCCACCCACCACGGCCTCACCGGGTGCTCCGGGCATACTCCTCCTTGCTTTCCTTCTTGCCCCGCTGCCGAGGCTTCAGGTTCTGCAGTGTCAGCGAGTGGGCCTGGGTGCACCACTGAGCCAGCATTGCCAAGAACTGCAGGGAGAGAGGGGTGACCGGGGGTGAGGGGCCTGAACTTGGTTGGCTGGAGGTGGACCAGCTCTAGGATAGGAGCTCCATGAGAGCATTTTAGGAAACCAGGCAAGAGTTGGGGGTCTTGTAAGGACTGCAAGGACCAAACCTGGAGGGACCAGATGCTGGAAAGCAGGGGGGGGGGGGGGGGTGTGCGTGCGCGTGTGTGAGTTCACAGCAGGGATGAGTGGGAGGGCAGGGAGAGTGGGCAGAAACAGGTACCTTGGAACAGACTCGGGCATTCTCGAGCAGCACCCGCGTCCAGACAGCAGGGTGGCGGGCCACAAAGCGCCAGTCGCGGCAGACCTCGGCGGCATGCAGGAGGGTGCGGGTGTCCAAGTAGGTGAAGATGCAGAACAGGGCGGCTCGCATCTTGAGGATCTCTGGGCTGATGACCTCATTGGAACGTGAGGGGCTGCCCCTCTCTGCTCGCCGACCCCGCCCACTGCCTCCCTCAGAGCGGGCTGCACAATACCAAAGGGTCAAAGGTGAGTGTGGAGGGTCAAAGGCCAGCATGGCGATGTAGGGTAGGAGCTGCAGGAGCCCTGGGCATGGGGGACCCATGCTGGGGGACCAGTGCCTTGGGAGAAAGACAAGGGCCTCTGCATTCCTCTCTTCTGCGTCACCCCGCCCCTAATTTTGCAAATTAGAAAAGGCAGTCTTTCCTCAAGTAAATTATTTTTAAGATAATATGTCATTGCATAGTCTGAACTCACCCCCGAGATGAGGCAACTGAATCAGGTTTGGAGAAGGAAAGTGTTTGGAGGGTTAGGGTATGGATGGACAGAAATGGGGCCTCTGGGAGCAGAGGCAGGTGAGAGGCTGCCCAAAGCAGTCACAGGGACAGCCCACACCCTGACCGGAGCCCTCTCACCTCCTGGCCCTCACCCGTCCGCGTATGTGCATGGCCTTGTTTCTATAAGGGAAGGCACCCCTCCTCCAACTGCTTCAGGGGCCACAGAGTCCGGAGCCAACACCTAGCTACTCTCCTGTAAATGTCAGTGAACCCACCACATAAATGGAGCCCTTTTGGTGTGGCACCCTTGTGCACAACCCAACCGGAGTGCCCTGTGCTGCAGCACGCCCTGCCGCAGGAGGTCCTGCCGGGCTGGCAGGGCGCTGGGTGGGAGTGTCGTTCTCACCGTGGGAAGTCTGGGCTGGGGAAAAGGAGGTGCAGGAGCCCAGGAGATGTGCTGCCTCAGCCGTGTCTTCTGAGAGGGCCTGCACCAGGGGAAGCCTGGCCTCTCTGCCCACCCCCCTAGGACTCACCTGAGAGCCGGCAGCTGCTTAATGGCCCAGCCACAGCAGGCCCAGGGCGGGGGACGTCCGAGGGGCCCTCAGCCTCTGACTCGGTGGTTCGGGAGCCCACGTCCGAAATGTCACCCTCCTCGCCCTCCGTGCTGTGCCGGCGGGGTCTGCGCTGCCAGTTCTGAATGGCCTGGCGCCGCAGGCCTGAGCTTCGAGGGGCCTGAGCCCGCTCTGAGCCACCGTTGGTAGCCGGGGCCCGTGTGCCCACACCCCCAGGGTTACTGTCCTCCGGGGCCCCTTCTTCTGGCCGGGGCAACTCCAGACTGTCACTGTCATAGCAGCCTGAGCTCTGGGATGCAGCTGGGACGCGGCTGGAGGCCCTACGGTGGGGTGGAGCAGATGGTAAGGAGGAGAGGCACCAGGCCTGCCAAACTCCCCATCCCACCCCTAACGCTGGCCAAGGGCAACCCACCCACCCTACTTTCCAAGAGCCCCCTCTGAGTGTGGAAAGGCAGACGGACAGAGGGGACCCAAGGAGGATGGGGAGAGGGGAGACCAGCCTCCAGACAGGTCAGCCATTCAGTGGGCCAGGGTGAGGGTGGGCTGCGTGGGGGGGCAGGGAGGTGGGCCCGAGGCTTACCCTGTGCTGGGAGAGGAGCCATGCCGTGACACCGCATATGTGCTAGGCATGGCCATCCCCACGTGGTGTTCTCGCTGTGGGCCCCCAGAGCAGGAGGGAAGGAAAGGAGGGCAGAGGAGGCAAGAGGATGAGAAGGAGCAGGTAAAACAGGGAGCAAGATGGAGAGAAGAGGAGAGAGAAGAAGGAAAAAAGTTGGGAAAGATGGACAAATAGTAGACAGACAGCCGAGAGGCAGGCTCGCCAGCCGCCTCCGCATACCCACCCCGCACCCCAGGCCCAGCTTGTGGCTCCTGGGCTCTCATTTGCAGGGATGGGCCTCTGAATCACACCCACTACAGCCTCAGGGGCCTGCGCTTCTGCCACCTCAGAGGGGCTCCCCTATTCCTTGACCCCCTACTTCAGGCCTACAGTCTGCTCACGGGGAAGAGCCAAAAAGGGAGCATCCCAGGGGGGATGTCAGGCCACACGTGAGGGGAGTTTGTGGAAATCAGGTGTGCGGGTGGAGGAGGGAAGGGCGATGGGCACTCACCACTCTACCTGGGCCCCGGGGCCCGGGCCCAGCTCCACGGCCCAGGCTGGCACTCGGTGTGCTGCCGCAGCTGCTGCTGATGACCTGCAGCTGCCGTTCGGCACGGTCAGCCCGCTCCAGGAGCTCCTCGATGAACTGCTGCAGCCGCAGCTTGGCGCTGGCCTCCCGTGCCGCAGTCTCCTTCAGGAACTGGTCGATCTGCACCACCTCCCTGGGCCCGGAGCAGTCTCTTACCCCCGTGCCTCAGCCTGTCCGCCCACCCACCCTCTAGAGGAGTCCCTGGCCAGTGGGGGAGCAACATGGGGCACAGCTGCCCCCGGTGTCTGCTCATGGTCACATGGAAAAACATAGAACAGGCCCAGGCACACTGTCCCACACAATGGCACACACAGAAATGCCAGCATAGCCCTAGCCAGCTTGGCTCAGTGGATAGAGCGTCAGCCTGCGGACCGATGGGTCCCAGGTTCGATTCTGGCCAAGGGCACATGCCTGGGTTGCGGGCTCGATCCCCAGTAGGGGGTGTGCAGGAGGCAGCCGATCAATGATTCCCTCTCATCATTGATGTTTCTATCTCTCTCTCCTTCTCCCTTCCTCTCTGAAATCAATAAAGAAATATATTTTAAAAAATAAATAAATAAAAATTATAAATTGTTTAAAAAAAGAAAGAAATGCCAGCATATATTCTGAGTTACACACTCACACCCCACTCACCCAGCCCCACACAACTGGACATCCCTGTGCCCCAGGCATACTCAGTCACACACAGCCACCTCCTGCCTCCAGACACACTCACAGACACACACAGTCACACAGCCAAGTACGCAAAGTCCAATACATAGCCCCACTCAAATACACGTATTCATGTTCATTCGCAGGCACACAGTCTGAGAAAGGCACAGTCTCACCAACACATTCAAACACCCCCTAACCCCACCCCCACCACACACACATGTTTCAGAAACATTCTCAGATGCAGAAGCACACTTCCCATTGCACTACCACCTCCGGGAGTTCCATGTACACACAGCACACTTAAGGGTCACAGAGTATTTACTCCCAATTGCACTCACAGTCGTTCATGCATCCACTCAACATTGACTGAGCACCTTCCTGGTGCCAGGCACTGTTCTAGGTACTGGGGACACAGCAGTGAATAAGCAGAGAAAAATTCCTGCCTCCATGGAGCCTGCATCACTATGGGGACAGATGCGTAACACCTACATATTTCATCATTCTACACTTAACCAGAGACATAAGGAGAGGCAACAAAGACTGAGGAGGAGCAAAGAGACAGAAGGAGATCCCAGGAGAGTGTCCTGGAAGCCAAGTGAAGAATGTGTTTCACCGGCCGGCCTGGCTCAGTGCTTGAGCATGGACCTATGACCCAGGAGGTCACGGTGCGATTCCTGGTCAGGACACATGCCCGGGGTTGCACGCTTGATCTCCACTATGGGGCGTGGAGGAGGCAGTCGATCAATGATTCTCTCTCATCATTGATATTTCTATCTCTCTCTCTCCCTTTCCTCTCTGAAATCGATAATATATATATTTTAAAGAACATGTTTCAAGATCATGGACTCACAGTCCTAAACACAGCCATGACACTGTTGGCCCCACAGGCAACATCGTTACATGCTCATGGCCTCACACACAGACACACTCATTGCCACACTCACGGTGATGGCAGTAGCACAATGACTCACAGGGTCACCCACTAGGGAACAGTGCCGGGCACATTCACCCACGGGGCGCGGCGGGCCACTCACTGCTGCTTGCGGCTCAGCTCCTGTTCCTTGTGCACTAGGTCCTGCTTGAGTGAGGCCAGCAGCTCCACGCTCACGTCCACCTGGCGCGAGAGCTCAGACGCACGCTCCTCCAGCTCCTCCTTCTCGCGCCCCAGCCGCGCGCTCTCCTGCCGCGCCGTCTCCAACTCCGCGGCCTTGCGCTCCAGTTCGGCTTGCAGCCGGCCCACCTGGCCCGCGATCTTCTGCTCCACCTCCTCGCTCAGCCGCTCCAGCCGCCGGTCCACCTCCAGCTTCTCCAGCGCGCGGATCTTGAGGCGCGCCAGGCCCTCCTCGTAAGCCACATCGGCGGGCGAGGGGGAAGCGGGCGAGGCGGTGGTGGGCCCGGGGCACGGGCTGGCGCCGGGCGGCGGCGTGGAGCACGCCGAGGAGGCCACGGACTTACGGGCGAACAGCTCCCCCAGCGGGATCTCGATCTCGCGCAGCGCGTAGCGGGCGGCGGCGGCGGGCACGAGGCCAGGCTCCGCCAGCTCCTCGCAGGGCAGGCTGGCGGGCACCAGGTCGCCGGGGAAGTGGGCGAGGGGCGCGTGGTGGTGGTGGTGGTGCAGCAGGTGGGGCGTGGCGGGCGCCGGCCCGGCCGCCTGCTCCTTGCCCTGGAAGGACGTGCTCTCGAAGACCTCGCGCCGGGCGCCGGGCACCGCCAGCAGGGCGGCGGGCTCGGGCACTAGCGGGAAGCCAGACGCCGCGGCTGCTGCTGCAGCCGCTGCGGCACCTTCGCAGATACTGTTGGTCTTGGAGAGGATGTAGAGGGTCTCGTACGTGTGGCTGTACTCCAGGTGCGCTCGCAGAGACGACAGGCTCCGGAAGCGCTTGTGCTCCCCGCAGCGGGGGCAGCGGTACGGCAGGTCCAGCGAGGCCATGGCCCCGCCGCCCCCGCGGCCTCCGGGCTCCACCGCGGCCGCCCCGCCGATCAACCGGGTGCACTCATGGGGGGCCGCGGGTGAGCCCCCCTGCGGGATCAGGAAGGCTCAGGGCACCCGCGGGCAGGGGTGAGGAGGCTAGAAGAGAGGGAGTAAGTCTTAGGAAGGGTTTCTCAGCTTCCCTTCCTCACACCCCGTACCCCGTACACGTGAGGAAATTGACTTTCCATGAACAACATGTGCCCAGAGAGACCCAGAGAGGGGCGAGGGGAAACCCATGGCCGGACCTCCCAGAGGGGGCTGGCTTGCTGTGCTACCCGTGCAAGGGCCTGTGCATGTAGGAGAGCGAAAAACAAAAAGAATTCTTTAAGAAAAAAAAAAAAAAAGGCATTCATTTTGCATGGCCGGTATGCTCAGTGGGTTTAGCATCGTCCCATGGACCAAGAGGTCCCAGGGTGCGATTCCTGGTCAGGGCACATGCCAGGGTTGCAGGCTAGATTCCCAGTGTGGGGTGTGCAGGAGGCAGTCATTAGATGTGTCTCTCATTGACATTTCTATCTCCCTCTCTGAAATCAATAAAAATATATATCTTTAAAAAGACATTCATTTTATTTATAATAGTTCTAACCTGGATATAACCCAAGTGCCCATCACCAATAGAATGAATAGACTGTGGTATATTCATATATTCATAATGGAATAGTAACCCAGCAGTAAGAAAAGGAACCATTGGTACATGCAACAACATGGATGCAAGAAGCCAGACCAGAGTGCACACTATAGGATTCGATATACGTGGAGTTTAAGAACAGACTAAATTGGAGATGACAAAGTCAGAATGGAGGTTACCCCTAGGGGTCTCTATGGACTGGAAAGGGCAGGAGGGAACCTTATGTGATACAGGTGTATACATATGTAAACAATCAACTGTATACTTGAGATTCATGCACTACATGTACCTGACTGGATGTATGTTACATCTCAAAAAAAATTCTTAAAAGATGGGCTTATTTCCATGTCATGCAAACCACACCCATAAGACAGACTGGACAATTGGTACCATGATGCAGTGACCAAGATGTCACCTCACCTGACAATACGCCTGTGTGTGTCACTGTTTGTTCCTGCCCTCTGTACCCTGCTCTCCAATCCCTGCCACTCCGGGCACCTAGGTCCTCTCCTCAGATTTCATTGCTAGGTTCATCTCCAATAAGTGGCCTTGCCTGCCCTTTACTCCAAGGGTCATAATATTTGTCCTCCCCGACCTCTTCTGGCACAAGCAGCCACCCTCCTGGAATCCCAGCCCTGGTCACCCTCAACTCCCACTGTGCATCCCCCCATCACCTCTGGCTTCTGGTCAACCCTCCCCTGCCTCCTGGGATGTCTACCCCATTCCTCACTGCCTTCTTCTTTCTAACTGCCTGCAATCAGGTTTCAACCACCCTCTGATGGCAACATGCTCCACCAGATCACAGCCCACCTGCTAGTCAGACAATTCACTTGTCACCAGGTATCTTCACCGACTTGACCCGTTGGCTGATTCTCCTGATCCCTCAGTCTTTATAGGTTACCATTAAGGTGCCTAGTTTGGGCTCTCTGACCTCCTCTTCTTGCTGCTTTCCTAATCTTGTCTCCTGATGGGAGAGGTCTTCATGCCCCCTTTGCCTTATCTTCTCCCCTGGCAGTCTGATGCACTCCCTGGAGTTAACTCACACCGTAAATCCATTAAGTCTCAGCTCTGCCTCTCCATCCTGACCTGTTCTTGAGTTCCATTTGCTTTGGCATTTCCACATGGATGTATGAGTGTGTGATGTCTGTTCCCTTTGCAACCCAGTCCTCCTCAAGAGAACACCCTGCTTTGACCTTGGGGAACCATTGTTTCTTTCCCATTTTCTTAGTCCATGTGGTCTGGGTGGGGGTTGATGGTCCATCCCTGGCTTCAGGGGTAAGAATGTGATAAAGGCCTGGTGGACCAGAGGCTTGGGATGAGCACATATCACCCAAGTTGAGTATTTCCTCATTGAAGTTAATGAGTTATTTCTCCAGAACTTCTTTGGAACTACTGGGGGAAAGCATTGCTTTGGGCTCAGGTTTCTAAGCCGATGAGGCCATCTTTGGGAGGAACCACCTGGGAATGAAGCCCACATAAAGAAGCAGAACTGAGCCCAGTTGGTGTTGCTCAGTGGTTGAGCATTGACCTATAAACCAGGAGGTCATGGTTTGATTCCTGGTCAGGGCACATGCCCTGGTTTCATGTTCGTGGAGGAGACAGTCAATCGATGATTTTCTCTCATCGTTGATGTTCCTATCTTTCTCTCCCTCTCCCTTCCTCTCTGAAATCCAAGAAGAAGAAGGAAGAAGGAAGAAGAAGAGGAAGGAAGAAGAGAGATAAAGAGAGATTCCTCACAGACACTGTTTAAGCCAGCTGGCCATGGGTCTGTGTTACTTGCACCAGGAAAAAGTTCTCCAGACATTAGAATCAGGAATGGAATTTTTGAAAGTAATAGACCCTAAGAAGGAATTA
The DNA here is from genome assembly GCF_014108235.1 of Myotis myotis. Lineage (NCBI taxonomy): Eukaryota > Metazoa > Chordata > Mammalia > Chiroptera > Vespertilionidae > Myotis > Myotis myotis. The sequence goes on along the minus strand of NW_023416318.1, from coordinate 11,118,458 downwards.
GCCGAACTAAGGGGAGGAGTACGCTAGTACCGCTCCACCCATTGGGAAGTGGTGAACCCTGCTACACAGCAGCAGAGCAGTTGACTAAGCTCTCCCACTGCCTCCGGAGCTTAGATGATGTTCCCACCAAGGCTGGAACTTTAGGGGACTTGAAAAATGTCACCGTGTTGGGGTGTGGCCCCAGTAAGGTCCAATAAGAAAGACACGCTCTGGCCCATCTGAAAGCAGAGGAAGAAAATGCTGCTATGCCCAGAGAGGCTCTTTCTGCCTGAGGCCAGTAATCCAATATGGCTGAGAGTCAGATAATTAGGAGCCAGTTCTCTGCTTCTAGCTACAGTCAGCCAGGCAAAGACAGGGAAGCTGGAAACACGGAGGGAGACAAGCCTGGGGCCTGTCAGGCTCTTAACTCCCCAGACCTGCCTGCAACCCTTCTGCTGTGCCCCGCCAGCTCCACAGAAGCAACCACTGCTTTCATTATAAGCAGCCTCCCACTGGGATGCAGTTTGAGTGGGAAGGGGCAAAGGAACTGTGCCTCCCACCATACAGTAGGGATTTGAACTGCCCTATAGTAAAGGCCTAACTAGAGGCCACAGAACCATGGGCTCCTGGGATGTGCAGAGCACCAAGGCCTGTTGCTAAGAGACAACCCCTCCTGCTTCCCAACACCATCACCAGGGACTCCATTCAAGAATTATAACTTCAGGGAAGTCTCTAGTTTGGTTAATAGCTCTGGGGATGACTGAATGCAAATTGACTGAAAGCTTCCTAATGATTAAGAGAATTGTATTGCCAGAAAAAAACAACCCACAAACCTGGAAAACAAAGGCTAGGGAATATTTAGCTCCTACAGTTCCCCACCCAACAAACCCACACCGAAGGGAGGGGACACCTCAATGCTCCTCAGTGGCCAAGAGCACAAACGACAAGGGTCGCTGTCTGAAACAGCAGAACCAGGGCAACCAATACAGGGTCCCTGCCAACTGGCCGAGCATGTGGAACATGCTATGGACTTGTGACCACTGAGTGTTTTTTCTCATCTCCCCTCTTCACCTGGGAGAGTGTTTGTTCTTTCAGTTATCTGATTTTTCCTCCCTCACTGTAATCTGGCCATACATTGAAAGACCATGAGGGGCTAGCGAGCTCAGTACCTTGCCAGGCAGCTCACCAAGATCTTGAAGTGGGCCTGAATGTGGTAATTGGGTAAGAAGTTGGAACGTTTCATTCCCGAGATAGGACAGTGTGTTTTGCCCGGCCGATGTGGCACAGTGGTTGAGCTTCGACCTATGAACCAGGAGGTCACGGTTAGATTCACGGTCAGGGCACATGCCCAGGTTGAAGGCTTGATCCCCAGTGTGGGGCATGCAGGAGGCAGCCAATCAATGATTCTGTCTCATCATTGATGTTTCTATATCCCTCTCCCTCTCTGAAATCAATAAAAATATATTTTTTTAAAAAAACCACACAGAACAGTGTTTTTTTTTTAAGTTTTGTGAGAGATAATTGCATTACGATAAATAAAACTTTGTAAAAATTTTATGGAGGAGTTCTGTGTAGATCTTGGACAGCCAAGAGGTAGAATGTAGTGGACATGCATTGTTTTTGCTGCTCAGCTCCAGTTGCCCTTTGTGGATAGACCCCCCCCCCCCCCCAGTTTTCCCTTAGAGAACCATTCCCCCGACTTTGAATGGTTTTTGGGTAGGGCTGACCCCACACCTCCTAGCTCAGTGGTTCTCAACCTTCCTAATGCCGCGACCCTTTAATACAGTTCCTCATGTTGTGGTGACCCCCAACCATAAAATTATTTTCGTTGCTACTTCATAACTGTAATTTTGCTACTGTTATGAATCGTAATGTAAATATCTGATATGCAGGATATATTTTCAGGGGTCGCGACCCACAGGTTGAGAACCGCTGTCAGGGGAGCACAGATGACCTTAGCCTGTTCATCACAGTGATCATTCAGTAATGGGCTAATTCAGCCACTCACGGACCTACGCTCAGCGGGTAGAACGCGAGCCTGGATCTGCTAGTGGCCATTTCTGTCCTCTCTTTGGGCAAGAAGAAAAACAGACTATGGATGACATCCCTTTGAGCATCCAATCCAGATGTGCCTGAAACTTTAACCCAAGACTTGTCAATTGTAATTAGGCAGCAAATTCTTTTTGTAGCTTAAATCACTTGAATTGGTTGCCAGTCACTAGTAATGAGACTGTGGACTAACGCAATGACCCACCGTGTCAAAAAACAACACCTTGGACTTCCTCTTGGCCCCTCCCCAGCATCCCCATTTCCTTCACTGGTGCTGCCGCCCTCCCCTCTGTCACACCATACCCACTGGCCATGACGCTTTTGCTCTCTCCGCTAGCCATCAAGACCTGCTGATTTTCAACCCAATTGTTTTCATGCTTCATGCTTCTCTGGGCCACTGCCTCCTCACACCTAGGACTGCTGGCCCAGCTTCAGTCTCACAGCTCTGTTCCATCCCATATTGGGCACCAGATCCCTCTGTCTCCAAATGACTCCTGCTCGTGCTCCGTCAATGGCTCCCCATCGTCTATTAGCTGCAGCCAAACTCCTTAGCTTCACACTCTGGCATCACTGCATTCCTGCCAATTTGCACATGAAAAATGGCCCTGCCGTTTCACTTGCATTTCTTTGATTACTCTAGCTGGACATTTTTTTCACACACTTATCAGTCACCTGTGTCACTTGGTGACTTGCCTATGCACTAACTACTTTGCTCATTTTTAGACTGAACATTCATATTTTCTTATTGATTTGCAAAGGCTTTTTATAATATTGATCCTTTGTTATTTATATGCTACCAATATTTTTCTCAAGTGTGTTGACTGGCTTTTACCTTTATTTATGATCTTTATTGATATACTGATGTTTAAAATTTGCATCAGTAAAATCTTTCTGATTTCTGATTTTGTTGTTATGCTTAGGAGGTCCGGCCCTACCCAAAGTTTATGTATAAAGTTACATATGTTTTCTTTTAGTACTTTGTGATTCCTTTTGGTAAAAGTACAGAGAAAAATTCTTAATTAAGGGCTTTAAACAAATAATCTTAAAACTATAAACTTACAATGACTTGGTAGCATGCAAATATTTCAGGCTGCATGGTTTCCTTTTATACAATGGAGTTTTAATCCATCTAGAAATTTTCGTTATGTGTGGTGGGACCCGGATCTAGAAAAATCCAACTTTTAGTTATGGACATTTTCATACATACTCAAAAATAGAGAGAATATGGTTTTGAATTCCCATGTACCTATCTTCCAGCTTTGACAATTATTAACTCATGGTCAATTTTGTTTCATGGGTACACTGCTCCCTGGCTTCACACATGCCCCACCCACCACTGGATAATTTTGAGAATCCTAGATCCCATATTATTTCACCCCAAAATACCTTAGTCTGTATAAAACAGGACTTAAAATTTTAAAAACACACTAATATTTAGTAACTGCTCTAACATCACCTTCCTTTATTAGCTATTTTAAAACCTCAGAAGTACCCTTGAGAGGTAAATACAAAAGATGTTTCTCTGACAAGACCAGCAAAATAAATAGCCCTCTGGTAAATCTATTCAAAGAGAAAAAAGAAAGGAAACAAACACATAACACTATAATGAGAAAAGGGATATAGCTGACAGAGAAGGTTTTTTTCAAATTACTGAACTGCTACCAGGTACACCTCTTGGCCTCAACTTTTGAAAATCTAGATGAATTGAATGCTTTTCTAGGAAAATATAATGTATCAAAATTGACTCAAGAAGAAATAGAAAACCTGAATAGACTAATAACTATAAATAAAACTGAAGAAGTTGGCAGAGTGACCAGGGATATTATAAATAGAATGCAGTTTGCACACACACAACTGTTCAGGAAAAGGGTTATTCTGTAACATATGGTCAGCATAGTGTCAGGACACCTGTGTGTGCCTGTCCATCCAGCTAAGTGCAGATCCCTCCTGTGGGGGTATCTCTCAGGGCCTCAGAAGTAGCCAGCCTTCCTCCCTTCCCCATGTGCTTTTGAAGTACCCTTTGTCTGCACATTACCCTGCTAGAATAGGGGAAGGGAGAGTGTGGGGGTGCAGGCCTGTGCGTGGATGTGCAAGGTAGAGGAAGGAAGGGGGTTCTAGGATCCACGTGGCTCTTCACCTGAGACCAGCCTTCCCCAGTTTCCCTGCATCTACTGGAGCTGAGGAATAAGCATGAATGATTCTTAGGAATATTTTTGCCTAGATGTAAATACCTCCTCAGCAAGAGCACGAAGCTTTGCAAGAAGGTGATGGAGGCAGAGGGAGGAGGGAGAGGAAGTAAAAGAAAAACAATAGGTTTGTCTATTTAAATTCCATCACAGCCCAGCCAGTGTGGCTCAGTGGTTGAGCACTGACCTATGAACCAGGAGGTCACAGTTTGATTCCTGTTGGGGCACATGCCCGGGTTGCAGGCTTGATCCCCAGTGTGTGTGTGTGGGGGGGGGGGGGCGGGGGGGAAACCGTGCAGGAGGCTGCCAATCAATGATTCTCGCTCATCATTGATGTTTCTATCTCTCTCTCCCTTCCCCTATGAAATCAATAAAAATATATTTTTTTATTTTTTTAAAATATATTTTATTGATGTTTTACAGAGAGGAAGGGAGAGAGATAGAGAGTTAGAAACATCGATGAGAGAGAAACATCGATTAGCTGCCTCCTGCACATCTCCCACTGGGGATGCGCCCGCAACCCAGGTACATGCCCTTGACCGGAATCAAACCTGGGACCCTTCAGTCCGCAGGCCGACGCTCTATCCACTGAGCCAAACCGGTTTCGGCAAAAATATATATTTTTAAATTCCATCACAATCCTGTACTATGAGCACCATGCCAGAACAATTAGAGATTTTCCTTTGTATTCTAGTCTCCCCAGATCAGCAACCGCTGCAGCCCTAAGAACCTGCCTCTCTTTTCAGCCTAGATCTGCCTCCTTAGCATCCCCAGGACCCATTATGCTCCTTCTCCCATCTGAGACGCCTATCTCACGTCGACTTTCATTGAAGTCCAGTTCAAGGTTTTCTTTGGGTAGAAGAACCAGTCAGAGGCATTATCTTTTTCTTTTTCTTTTTTTTTTTTAAGGGCTTTCAAGTACGTGAGCCTCATCTCAAATAAGACCAACCATCTCTAGATGTCTGTCTTCTCTGGCTCCTGTCTACTGTCACGATCTCACATATTGACTCTGCCAGAAACACAGATAATCTTGCATTTTCATAGCTCCACTACCAACTGGTCACTGATGACTCCTACAGTGAACGTTATTCTTTTTATCTGCTCAGTAAGTCCTCTTCAATGGCAACATCTTGTCCTTTCTTTGGTGAGCTACTGCTCTCCACTCCATGTGGTTCTGACAGGGCTGCCAATGCTGATAGGGTGGACACATGGCCCAGGCCTGGCCAATCCTAGTACCCCATCTTTTTAGCCATAATGATTGACCCAGGGATGGGCACGTGCCTCAGGCTGAACCAACAGAGTCCTTCACTGGTAACTTATATAAAAGATTAAGGAGTCCTCTTGTCCCTCTGGATCACATGCTAGGATACAGCTGTCTACCCTTGTGAAACCTCTACCCACCACATGGAGAAAACTCAGGCCTGGCGGGGAAAAGGTGTGGCAACACTCAGAGGGAAGCTGAGCTAAGAGCTGCAGAGAGAGTCCTCACTTCATTTTCGAGAACCTGAGTACAGTTAGGCCCAAGACACACTCATCTCCCTTGGTTTTATGAATTGGTACATATCTTTTTTTTTTTTTTTTTTGCTTAAAACAGTCTGAGTTGTATTTCTATCACTTGCTATCAAAAGTCCTGATAGTCTCGCAAATCTATAGTTCTAAGCTAGACTTCTCTCCTAAGCTCTATTCAAACATGAGTTTCTTCAATCAACATACGTTTACTGAGTACCTGCTCTGTGCCATGAACTAGGCCCTGTGTCGTGCGAGGTATGCTGAGGGCACAGGCTGATAAGTTCCAATGCTTGCCTTCCAGCAGCCCTGTGATCTCCTGGGACAGACTAAGGGATTGAACGAGACAGCCATGAGATAAATGGCTGGCACAGGAATCTACACTTAACTTAGCTTGAGGAACTCCCAGAGGAGTCAGTCATCTAGACTGACTCTTGAAGAGGAAAGTGTCAGGTGAAAAATGGCAGTTATGAGTTTGGGGAGGGCAAGAAAGGCCACCCTGAGCAGCAGAAACAGCATGTACGAAGGCAAGGAGGTGAGAAAGAGTATATGCCTCCTTCAGGAAAGGAAAATGTAAGCTCCACGAGGGTAGAAACGGTGGTTCCCCAGCTCTTACAGCAGGGCCTGGCATGGGGGAGGTGCTCAGTGAATGTTTGTGGAATGATGGAAAGGCAAGCACTTCATCAGAGGTACAGTTTAGAGAATGGACTACAGAGGCCACGGTCAGGAAAACGGCTGTTGGAACATTGGAAGTGGAAATGGTTAGCCACGGTAGCTGGAGTGTGAGAGAAAGGGGAGAAGGATGGAATAGAAGCAATTAAGGAAGGAGAGTCAAGAAGGCTTGGTGACAGAATGACTGTGGCGGGTCCAAAAGGGAAGAGTCAAGGCTCCTTTGAGCTTGGGTGGCTCAAAGCGTAATACACAAACAGTGAAGTCAAAATACTCACCATCAGACCTACTTCTTTCTCACCCGGGCAGCGTGGCTCAGTTCGATTCCCAGTCAGGGCACATGCTGGGTTGTGGGCTTGATCCCCAGTGTGGGGTGTGCAGGAGGCAGCCAATCAGTGATTCTCTCTCATCATTGATGTTTCTACCTCTCTTTCCCTTCCTCTCTGAAATCAATGAAAATGTTTGTGGGGGGTTTTTGGTGGGGTTTTTTTTGGTGTTTTTTTTTGGTATAGCAAAGGTGGAAATTTATTTAAGAACAAGTACAGACTCCCATGTGGGGAAAGGGAAAGATGCTCACAGCACAGACTCCCACATGGGGAGAGAGAAAGAGTCCCCTGTTTGTTTGTTTTTAAAAAAAACACCTACTTCTTGTTTCCCATCTTAACCAACATCTTCATTATCGACTCAGCACCCTGGATGCAAACCCAAGACATCTCTGAATAAATTCTCAAAGTCCCCCTTAGATCTCATCAATTGCTGATTTTTAACAGTACTATCTTATAAATATTTCTTAAAATATGTTTTATTGATTTTAGAGAGAGAGGAAGGGAAAGGATGGGAGGCGGGAAGGAGAGAGAGAGAAAGAGGGAGGGAGGGAGGGAGGGAGGGAGGGAGAGAGAGAGAGAGAGAGAGAGAGAGAGAGAGAGAGAGAGAGAGAAACCAGCATGAGCCAAGACTTGGGACTCCCTTTTCTATCTGATGAATTCTACAGGCCTAACTCAAATGCAGCTCTTTTCATGAAGCCTTCCTGGCCCCTTCCTCAAGCTCAAATCACATCACACATCCATCACTCCTTACCACAGCTCTTCACATATCGTAACAGGCATCACATGCTAGATGGTCATGGACCTGTTTGCACATCAGATCCCACCCTATGCAATGCTACTAACTCACACCTGCCTGACACACAGTAGAAATTAGTATGTTCTTAGAGGAATCACACTGAATAATGGATGGATTTATTTATTTATGTAACCAAAGTGATTTCTTTTATTTTTTCTTTTCTTTTTAAAAATTGATTTCAGAGAAGAAGAGAGATGGAAACATCAATGAGAGAGAATCATTGATCAGCTGCCTCGTGCACGCCCCCTGGGAGGGATCGAGCCCACAACCCCTGCATGTGCCCTGACCAGGAATTGAACCTGTGAGCTCCTGGTTCATAGGTCGACGCTCAACCACGGAGCCAGCCTGGCAGCAGAGTGATTTCCACTACTGATCGCCATGGCACTGGGTGCATTTGGTTACAATCAGATCAACCGCTGGCTCTGCTCCTCGCCCACTGGGAGGTCAGGACTTGCTGTGTCTTCACGGCATTGTTGCTCTAGTGCAGTTCCAAGGCTCAGGGCTTGTCTGCTTCATTCTATTATATCCACCCAACAGAAAGATGTCAAACACAGGCCTGTGCCAAGCACTGGGGACACCAGGATCATGCCTTCACAGTGCTTGCAGTTTAACAATCAAAACAATGAACACTTATCTACTAATTATTCTGGTCAGACACCACACTTCTTATTTAATCCTCAAGACAGGACTGCCAAGAAGGTGGTATCATCTCCACTTCAGGATGAGGAAGGCGAGAGTCAGAGTGGCCACATCACTTACCCTAGGCCAGTAAGTGACTGTTGCTTTGGTGGCCTGCAGTGAGCCATGCCTCCTGGTATTCTAGCCCTTATGTGGTCCCTTCCCACTGTGGCTCAGAGCTTGGCCACATGACTTACTTTCGCCAATAGCAAGCCTGAAACAGGCAGAGCTTTGATAAGCGGTCCTATCTACCTTAGGGCTCATCCTCTCAGAATATTTTTCTCTTGGGATCCAGCTGCCATGTAAAAAACATGGGCTGGACTAGTGAACGATTAGACACCATGTGTAGAGGGACCCGAATGGATGAAAAGCGGCCGTGATATTCCTTTCCAGCCAGTCTCTCTCTTTTATTTTTTCAAAGAGAGAGTGAAAAGGAGGTAGAGGAGGGGGAGAGAGAGAGAAACACTGACGTGAGAGACACATTAATTGGTTTCCTCACACTCTCGTGCCCCAGGGCTATGAATCGAACTCACGGTCCTTGGGTCCGTGGGCCAGTGCTCTAACCACTGAGCAACCTGGCCAGGGCATCCAGCCAGTCTCTTAACTGAATGTAGCTGAGAGGTGCCAAGTGAGCCCACAGTCACAGCCAACCCACAGACTGTGACAAATAATAAAGCACTTGTTTTCAGCCCCTACATTCTGGGAAGGTTTGTTACATACCAGCGAATAACTGAAACAGTGACAAGCCAGAATTTGAACCCGATACTACCTGACTGACTTCGAAACCCATGCTCTTAGTGTCCCAACACTGTGTTCCTTCTAGATGGGAATGGAATGTTGCACCAATACTATAATAGTCACAGGTGGGCCCATAATAGCGCTCAATAAATATTTATTAAATGAGTAAGTGAAGGGTGTGGTATGCTACCAGACAGGTAGTAAAGTCTAGAGAATTCAAAGGCAGACTGGCAATAACCTTTCAACAACCGTGACCACCCCACCTTCCTGTTACAAATATTCCAAAAACAAAAACAAGCTAGTTATCCCTAACTCTAGAAGAAGTGTGTGGGTATCACCAAACTCCCTCCCTCTATCCCTTTCTCTGTTAAATAAAGATCCGTCAAAATTGAGAAGTTAGCAGACCTTGGTCATTTCCCCAACTCCGTACCATGCCACTGGCATCTCCTCTCCTTCCCACTGGCCTTCTGGGTCCAACAACTCTTCCTCCCTCTTTTCATATAAAACCCACATGTGGGAAAGCAGCAGGGAAGGTAGAAATTATAGAAATGAGGGTGGAAGATTTGGATGTTAATAGATGGCTTCATAGGTCAAAGAAATGAAGCCCTAAGCACAGTTTTTTTTATCTGCCAGCAAGTAGGAGAGGTGTTCTAAGGAGGGGGAGGCAGCTGGAGGTGTGCCTGTGGATGGAGAATAAAGGAAGGCCCCTTGCCTCTGTAAATCCCTCTGAATCCCCCACGAAGGCGGAGGCTCTAGCTCTCCACACCTAAGGCTGTGGCCCCACTATGTGTACCTCCCAGAGTAGTCACTGCAGCCTGGTGAAGACCCGCAGGAGTCTAGGCATCCAGCCCTCTGCTTCCTGGCAGTCCTTACACTGCCTTTTCTGTGCTAAGCTCCCCCTCATCCACCAGCTCCTGCAAACGTGCACACACCTCCCAAGGTCACACACACACGGCTCAGCACCTGGATCCCACACCCAGAAAACCACCTGGGCCCCTCACTGCACACTCAACCTAAGGAGAGGGCAGGCCCCACTCCTAGTCACAGGCAGAAAGTGGGAAGTGCACACAGGTCTGTACCACACACTCACATGCAGAGCATTGCAGTGGGGCACAGGCATCCAGATCACTATGGGCAGTCACTAGCGGAGGCACTGGGATATGAGCGGACAGGAGCCTGGGGGCACACACAGGCACACCTCCGGACCATCACACGTGCACACCAGCACGCATACAGACACCTACACCGTCCCACCCTCAGACACCCCGCACAGGTGCCCAGCCAGGCCTCAACACTAAGCCCCTCCCCCACACCCTTTCAGAAGCAGGTGGGGAGGGCTGGGGTTTGAGGGCGCTCCCCCCTCTTCCTTCTCTCTGGCCCCAGTTCTCCAAGGTCCAGAGTCCCAGTGGGGTCTGGAGCCCGCCCCGCCCCCCAACCTGGCGAGACTGGCTAGAGGGGGCGGGGGATGGGGAGCCTGGTCTCAAATTGTTCTGATTTTAATTCCTTAAATTAACCCCTTCTTTGCCTCTGGCTTGGCCTGCCCAGAATCCCTCCCGGTCGGGTCTGGCAGTCTCGGGGCCTCCAGGGGGCTGAGGGGGGAGAAGGAAGAGGAGGAGGCACCGGCTGGGGTCCTCCCTGCCTCCTCTCTCCAGGAGCGGTCCCGCAGTGCGCCCGCGACTCGTCCTTACCTCCTCCACCCCGCCGCGAGGCCAGGCCCCGCGGCCCTCGGAGAGGGGTGCAGAGGCAGCCCCCGCGTGCCTGGTCCTGATGCTGGGCCGCCTCGGGGCCTCGGATCTCGTTCCCCTCCGCAGCCTCGGGTGGCAGCCGCGGCTTGCGCCCCCGCCTCCCTATCGGGGCGGGGGCGGTCAAGCCTCCCAGCCAGTCGCAGCGGGAGGGGCCCACAAACGGGGTGGGGGATGGATGGAGGAGGAAGGAGGGGGCGCGCGGCCAGAGGAAAAGCAGGGAAGGGGGAGGGAGGCAGCGAGGAGGTGGGGCGGAGCCGGCCCCTCCTCCGGGGCGGGCTCTTCTATGAGCCGGGGAGCGGCAGATGCCGCCAGAAGCGGCTGCGCCGGGACCCCACGTTTTCCCGTGAAGGTGTCTTCGATGGGGGAGGGGTCCGTGGCGCCGCCCTGGGGGTACGGGAACCGCTCCCGCAGCGCGCATCCTGGGTCCCTGCCTTCCCAGCTCCCAACACTGCCCGGTGCATTCTCCCTGCCACCCGGCACCTCCGGTTGTGGCCTCTGCTGTCCACCTTTGATCCGAACCTCTCCGCCCTGATCCTACCACTCCCACTCCGTCTTGGGTCTCCCCACTCGGGGCAAAAGCTTTGGTGAACGGTTCCGTAGCACCGGAAGAGGGAAGGCGCGCTCACGCCTCCTGGGATTTGCGCCATAGTCCCCAAGCGGCCTCGCGGGGTGCACGCCTGGGTGTGCTCTTGGGTCAGAAGCATGGTCGCGGTCGGTCTCCGCGGAGACTGCTTGGGTAGTTCTCTCGGGGCACCCCTAGGGAACCAGGGGAGTTGGAGTGGCTGCAGCCAGGCTCGGAATCTTGCCACTGAGAGTGCCATCTAGGAGCACATGTTCCCCGACTTAAAGCAGGAGGACAGGGGCAGTGGCCTCCAGCCCAGGCTCCTTCCCACCTGGCCCTCTGGCTGTCTGTCCTAGGCTTGGAGGAAGTCCACAGGGCTGGGTGGGGCCTGAGAAGTCAGACAGGGTGTCGAGGCTACCAAGCTCAGGGCTGAGCTGGGCTTTGGGTGAGGAAAAGGAGAGATGGCATTGCATGGACAAAGGCACAGAGATCAGTGTGGGCAGTGAGCACCAAAGCCATGAGGGGCATTCCAGCTGCAGCAGAGGAGAAATCAGCATACCCCAGGATTCTCTAATAAATGAATCTGATTGGACTTTTCTTGACCACATCCTACTGCTAAAGCAGAAGCCTTGGGTATTTAGTATCAGAAAGGATAATTTGTAGACTTGTCTGGTGGCTTTTGGGGAGAAGCAAATTTAATAAGGACTGAGCCAGGGAGGTCAAACTCCTCTTATCTCCTCTTCCTTCCTCTAGCTCCTGAATTTCTTTCCTCCTCCAGAAATTCTTAGATCGAAGAAATCTAAGAATTGAAAACTCATCCTAAGACCTAAATGATACCAGCTCCTATTAACCAACTGCTAAGCATCATGCTAATTATTTTTAAATATATTTTTATTGATTTCAGAGAAGAAGAGAGAGAGGGAGAGAGAGATAGAAACATTAATGATGAGAGAATCATTGATCAGCTGCCTCCTGCAGGCCCCCTGCTGGGGATCCAACCTGCAACCCAGGCCTGTGCCCTTGACCAGAATCGAACCTGGGACCCTTCAGTCTGCAGGCCAACACTCTATCCACTGAGCCAAACCAGCTAGGGCCATCATGCTAATTATTATTCTGCATATAATTCAATCGTCCTAATAAACCTATCAAGTAGGCATTATTATTGTTATTCCCACTTTACAGATGGGGAAGTTAAAGTTCAGAGCTCAAAAAATGGCACAGTTGGGACTTGAACTCGTTACCAAATTCCAAAGTTATGCTTAAAAACAGTGCCTTCCTGCCACCCCTTTACTGTATCAGGCCCACTGAGCCTTCCTCTGCCAAAATGCAGATTGCCTAAATCCACCTGCTTTTTCAGACAGCCCCAAATATCCATATATTGTCTTGGTTTAACCTTCATTCTAATGATGTTTGTCTGTCCTCACTCTGTGCTTCCTGTGAATATGCAAAAACATGCTTGTGTATGTATATATGTGCTTCTGTGCACGTGTATATATGTATATATATATATGCATGTGCATGTAGGTTGTACCTGTGCATATGCATGTGCTTGCAAGTGTGTGCATGTCTGAATCCATGTGTGTGCACATGTGGATATACATTGTGCATGTATAAATGTGTGTATGTATGAGTGAATGCACACATGTATGCATGTGAGTGTGCTAGCCTTTGTGTATGTGTGTATGTGGACATGTGTGTGTGTGTGTGCGCGCACACGAGCATGTGTGCCCATGCTACATTTCAGACAACAGTTCCTGCCTGGTTGTTATGGGAACCACAGTTCTAAAAATGTTAAACTGAATCCCACTATACGTGGACCAGAGAAACCAAGAGAGAGAGAGAGAGAGAGAGAGAGAGAGAGAGAGAGAGAGAGAGAGAGAGAAGAGAGAGAGAGAACTGAATGACAAACACATTTGGAGCCCAGAGCTAAGGCAGAGAATCATGGGCTCATCACAGACTAGTCAGAAGTGTGGTCTCACTCATGAGACCCCGTGGCTCAGATCAGAGCCTCAGCACTGCTTGTTCCCACCTCTCCCTCCTGATCCTTTCCCTGCGTCATGCTCCCTAACCATCTTCCTTCCTTCCTCTTTCCCCTTCTCTTTTCCTTTCTCCTTTTAGGCATTTAGGCACCATTTTTTTCCTTTTTGCCAATGAGCCCACACGATAATTAAGCATTTAAGTGTGCTGGACAGTAGGCTTGGTGATATGGCAGCCACAGTGTGAAACAGACAAGGTCTCTGCCCTTGCGTAGGAAGATTTGGTTAATACATGAGGGGAGGGGAGCGGGCAGAGTGATGGAAGAGATGACAGAGGAGGGTGGAAGATAAATTTGGGTTAGATATGGAGGGCTTTAAATGCAGTGTATTTTTTTATAGGAAGGTGGAAGGTATGGTCAGTTTGGGATAAAACACCATCAATTATGTTTTAAGGAAATTACAATAGTAGTGATGTGGAATGGAGGGAGAAAAAATGGAGGCAGAAGGACCACAGGAAGCAGTTTGATATAGTTCAGGCTTATCACAAACAGGGAGACAGGGGTTGGAGTGAAGGGGGAGAAAATAGAAGACATTCTTGGTTGCTTTGTGAAACTTTCCCCCATATTTCATCTCATCAAGATTCTTTTTTTAAAAAAAATATTTTTTTATTGATTTCAGAGAGGAAGGGAGAGGTATAGAGAGGATGGAAAGAAACATCAGTGATGAGAATCATTGATTGGCTGCCTCTTGCTGCCCCACACTGGGGATCGAGCCCGCAACCCAGTCATATGCCTTGACCGGGGATCAATCCGTGACCTCCTGGTTCATAGGAGCCGCTGGCTGGGCAAGATTCTTATTATTATTGCTCTTCCCTGTCTCTCCATGGTAAGTGAAACTTGTTACTGATGTGTGTGTGTCAAGTTCCTCTGATGCATTGGAAGGGAAAGAAATTGGGAACCACTGGCCCAGCATATGGTAGGCACTCAATAATACTTATGGAATGACTGGATATATGGATATGCACTGGTCTTGAACTGTTAGGCCTAGGTTCAAGGCCCACTTCAATCTCATATCGTCTGTGTGCCCTTAAGAAAATCCCCAAACCTGTTGCACCTCAGTTTCCTCCTCATGAAGGGTCAGACAGGATGTTTTTATAAGCTCCTTCCAACTACATGTTATTATGAGATTCTGTGTGAGTCACAGCCAGGGTGTTCATGTATGTGGAAGGTGTGGCATGGGCCGAAGTGCTGGCAAGAGGCTCAGAGAGGATAAATGCGGGAAATATTTTAATAGAGAAATCAACATCTTCTGGCTCCAGTTCTCAGCAGTATTGTTGAACAGCTATCACCAAAGTCCTCCTGCTACCCAATACGTGGACTGATTCACAAAATATAAGAGACACCTGAAGTGCTTAGCTGAGCTTGACGAAATGAAAGAAAATCTACATGAACCAAAACAAAGGAACTGAGATCAAGAAATGTAAGCATGAGCCCTGGCCGGTTTGTCTCAGTGGATAGAGCGTTGGCCTGCGGACTGAAGGGTCCCAGGTTCGATTCCGGTCAAGGGCATGTACCTTGGTTGCGGGCACATCCCCAGTAGGGGGTGTGCAGGAGGCAGCTGATCGGTGTTTCTCGCCCATCGATGTTTCTAATTCTCTATCCCTTTCCCTTCCTCTCTATAAAAAAATCAATAAAATATATTTTTTTAAAAAAGAAAAGAAATGTAAGCATGAGATGTGCTGTGACTAACCCCAGAAGGTATAGGGAGGAAGGAATATTGCTTGTCTGTCCTGACCTGGGTGGTTCTGCTTAGAGTAGGAGGAGTTGCCTCTGAGAATTTATAACTAAATGAGTTAGAGTTTGAACTCAACACCTGCATGGTACAGATTAGGTTTTCATCAGCCCAGCTGGCTAGCAAGGCTCAGTGGCTGAGCTTCAACCTATGAACCAGGAGGTCACAGTTTGATACCCAGTTGGGGGGCACATCCCTAGGTTGCAGGCTTGATCCCCAGTGTGGGGCATGCAGGAGGTAGCCGACCAATTATTCTCTCTTATCATTGATGTTTCTATCTCTCTCCCTCTCCCTTCCTCTCTGAAATCAATAAAAATATATTTAAACAAAAAAGATTGTTCTCCACCAGTCGATTCTCCTGGAATGCCTGGCACAAGCAAATACAAAATTGCTCAGAAGAAACATACCCTCAACCCAGGCCACAGAATATTACTCCCTGGTTAATCCCCACTGAAGATTAGTTCACTAGATAAAAATTACAATACATAAAAGGAAACAATATACCCTGAATGAGATAAGAGTAGATAAGACCCAGAAGACAACAGGTCTAAGTGGCAGCCTGGATGGGGGAAGGGGAGAGTCAAAGGTGCATCCCACAGAAGAACTGTGATGATTTAAGTGAGTTTAGGGAACCAAACAAATGATGGTCACCATTAGCAGAAATTGGGTACAGTATATACAGAAGGATGATTTCGACAGATTGTATTTGAAATGGTGGTAGGATACCCATACGGAGATGTGCGTTAGAACCACGGGACTGCAGCTGGGGTAGGGACCAGGGCTGCCCGACTTACAAGTCATCTATGGAGCAGTGATAGATGAAGTCCCCAGGAATGAATGTGCTCTCCTAGGAGAGTGTTGAAATAAAACTAAATCTGGGAAACATCCACATTTTGAGAACCAAATGAAAAGAGAAGCTTTACTTGCTCTCTGTTTGGGTCCTGATTTTCCGGTGGTTTGATTTTAATTCTTTCCATTTCCTGCTTAACATTCTTTCCCCTCAGAATCCCTAGGGGACAGTCCAGAAAATGCAGCTGTTTCCTTTGGGAGTAATAGGAGGGACTTCTCAGCTGAGAGTTCTAGAACCAGGCTGGGCTCTGGTACTAGCACTACTATTAGGTCAATTTTCTCATCAGTGATATTTGGCCTAGATAGGTGTGAAGACAAGATGGGGCACAATAGAGCAGACTACTTGATGGAACACTGATGAAGAAGGCAAGGGTGGGGTGGTTAGATGCCACCCACCACAGCCTGTCTGCCCTTCTTCCTTTGTTCAGGTTATGTGTTTTGGGACCAGTTGCTTGAGATCTGGGCCTTTGTGCTCTTCCTTACCTATTCTTCATGGAAAGTG
Source organism: Myotis myotis (assembly GCF_014108235.1). Taxonomy (NCBI): domain Eukaryota; kingdom Metazoa; phylum Chordata; class Mammalia; order Chiroptera; family Vespertilionidae; genus Myotis; species Myotis myotis. The sequence goes on along the minus strand of NW_023416318.1, from coordinate 11,102,106 downwards.
AAGTCAGGTGGTCAGTGTGAAAGGTGTGCTCATTTAAATAGTACGTAATGAGACTCATCATTACCTTATGTCTCCATGAATCTGTTACAATACTTGACAGTCCACCATCTGAGCCTCTCTCTAGGGTTAAACATTGCCCTCTGCAGGCCATGCTTTTAAAATGTTAACTCCTAGAAGAGGTAATATCAAATCCTTTATCACAAATTGGTTTATTAGATACAAGATACTCAACTACATGAAAGCACTTAACACCTGGGGAGAAAAATGGGTAGAATTCTCTATTTTACCTCTTGGTTGAAGCATAGCTCATTTGGTATATTGAATCCCAATATACCCAAGTTATGGGTTCAATCCCCAGTCATGGCACAAATAAGAATCAATCAATGAATGCATAAATAGGTGGAATCCTATTTTCCAATCAATGGGTTTTTTTTCTCTTTCTTCTCCCTCTCTCTCTCCTCCCTCTCTCTCTCTAAAAATCATTCTTTTTTTAAAAAAATAGTGTCTTAAAAAAAAGAATAGCACACCTCAGAAGAGAAAAGAATGAAGCCCCCAGACAGGCCATCCTTTCCTTATCAGACAGGAGTTGCTGGGGAGGAGAGACGGAATGCATGACAGGCTTTTAATGCCCAAGGTCTCTGCCCAAGGGGACCAGAAAGAGTGTATAAACTTTTGGGTTTGGAGTTTAGGGAGTGAAGGGTACCAAGTGAAACCCACCTTCCCTATCATAGGGTCATGCTGTCCTCACCACCCTCTTAGCTGCATCCTTCCCCCAAAAAGCCATGATGGGATTCACCTGGAGGAGAGTTAGAGGAAAGGGGCTATGGCAAGTGCAAAACAAAACTGGCTGGTAAGGGGGCTTCTGCCTCCTGGAGAAGAACCGTTGTGGAAAGAGCAACTTTATGAGAGGTGGGTGGCTGTGAGCCTCGGGCAAGCACCCTCTCTTCTCTAGGCTTGGCTCTGTCCATCAATAATCCAGATGGATGCTCAGTCCCTTTGGGCACTGACAGCATGTGATTCTCGTACAGATGTATAGGCACTTGCTGGAGACTGTGACACCCAACACACTGGGTGTTCACACACACAGCACTGAAATGCGGCCATCTTCTGCTGCTGTTGCTACTGCCTGGGGCTCCCTCTAGTTACAGAACCTATTTCACCTCTTGGGAGGAAGCCTTTCAAACAATGCTATTAAGCTGAGGTTCTGCCATTCTGGGGTTGGAAAAAAAGCATTGATTTTGCAGCCAGACAGATCTGGGTTTGACCCTGACTGTTCCTAGCTGGGTTACCCAGAAAGTTTATGTAGGTTGCTTCCTGAATCTTTGAAATGGAGTATGTATATGACTGCTGCACTCAGGATTAAGGAGGATAATATATGCACAATTTTCAGAAACCCCTTGAGCCCTTAGGCTAGCTGTGATTAAATTCATTTGTTAATTCAGTACATATTTATTGAATGCCTACTATGTGCCACAATGACTCCATGAATGCAAGGAGTCACATTTTCTGGAGGGGTTCAGGGGTGAGGAAGGGGTTGGGAGGAAGGGTCAGGAGCTTGGATGGCAGATAAAGTAAGCTTTTAGCACAATGCTTTTAATTGCAAAAATAAACAGTTTTGCGCACTGCTTGAGCGTAGCGTCTGCTTTACAAAAATGAACAACAAACAGGAAATAGCCCCAAAGCAAAACGTTACATCCAATTGCTGCTGGAAACATTACTGTACAAAATACCGCTCGAGACCGGCTCGGCGCTGCCCCAGCCTGTCTTTGGGGGGACCACGAAGGCGGGGGGCGGGTGATTATGGGACGGCGTGGGGCGTGCGCCAGGTACAAAACACCCTTGAGTCCCAAGGAAATGACTTCCCCCAAGCGCTGCAGACGAGGAGGAGGCGATCCTGGACGGCGGGAGCTGTCCCCGGAGCCGGTGCTAAACGGGGCGCGAGTGGCGGGCGCTTCGAACCGGATCGGAGGCCTCCCCGGGGCGTGCCGGGAAAGGGGCGGGCTGGGTCTTCCTCGGCGCGCGGCGCGGGGGCGCCCCCATCTACAAACTTACTTCTCGCTCACAGGGCGGCGAAGGAGAGGCCCAGCGAGTAAAAGCCAAGGCCCTTGAGCCGCTCCTCTGCCCGCGCCTTCTGCTTGAGGTGCACCTTGCTGTGCCGCTTCTTCTCATCACTGCGCGCGAAGCGGCGGCCGCACACGTCGCAGGCGAAGGGCTTCTCGCCCGTGTGGGTGCGCACGTGTGTGGTCAGGTGGTCGCTGCGGCTGAAGTTGCGGAGGCAGATGCGGCACTGGAAGGGCTTGTGGCCCGTGTGGATGCGCAGGTGGCGGTTGAGCTCGTCGGAACGCGCAAAGCTGCGCACACAGCTCTCCACCGGGCAAGCGAAGGCCTTGGCGTGCGGCCGCGGGCAGAAGCAGCGCGCGCTGCACTTGCCGCCCCGGCGCCCCTTGCGCCGCGCCTTAACCGGGGAGAAAGGGGCCGGCGGCCCCGGAGGCTCGGGCACGCCGCTGCCCCCAGGGATGTCCACCACCAGGGGTTTCGGGAAGTCCGCCGCAGCGCTGCGGAGGCCCAGCGGGGAAAGCTGAGGCTGCGCACCGGCCTGAAACTCCCCGCCGTCGCCACTACTCCCTCCCTCCCCGCTAGGAGGGGTCAGGAGCCCCGGGAGGCCCTCGGCCGCCTCCCCCAAGTTCCCCAAAGCCAGCGGGAAAGCGTCGTAGGCCCCCGTCGGGTAGGGTCTGTTGGCCGAGTCGATCGGCAGCTCCGCGGGGCAACTGATGGACAGCAGGTCTTCAATCTTGGTCCCCATCGGGGGGAAACGGGCCTCGGAGGGCGCCTGGTAGCCTCCCTGTGACCCACAGCTCCCTGGGGCCCCGGCTGAAAGCAGCTCCCAGGGAGCATAGGGACCTTTGAAGGCCGAGGCAGTGTCCAGCGCTGGAGAGGCCGGAGGGGCCCGGCGGCCTGGCTTGACGTCTGGTGGGGAGAGCTGAGGCTCATACAGGCACTGCGAAGGGGTGCCGGCCGAGGGTGAGGCCTCCCAGAACGCCTCTGTGAAGGCGGCAGCGCCCACATCCGGGGAGTAAAGGTCCGGTGGACCCGCCAGAAAGGCGTCGGGAACCGAGGGAAAAGCGTCCAGCGGAGACCGGGATGCTGCCACCTCCGGGCCGGGGAAAGGTGCCAGGCCCAGGATGCCCGACATGAGGTTGAAGAGTGACTCCGGGTCGTGCGGGTGTTCGGGCACTGCCTGGATGAAGAAGCTACCGCTGTAGCTGAGGCTGGGAGGGGGTGTGGGCGCAGGCCCCTCCAGGAAGCAGGAGTCGGCTAAATCCCCCCCGGCGCTGCAGCTGCTCAAAGCCCAGCTCAAGAAGTCGCCTGCTGAGGAAGGAGCAGGAATCAACTCCAGGCACAGGAAAGGGCGCGCCTCGGGCCGCGGCCCCTACCCAAGGATCCCTGGGTGCCCACCGATACACATAAAGTGCCTTTTTGCACATTCTAACCCATTTGGAGCAGCCATACGCTCCAAGACGCACACAAAAACATGCACATCCAAAATACACGTGCACAGGCAAAAAGGACACCTTGATACACGCACAATTTCCTGCGGAGGCGCTGACGGCCCGGTGGGGTGGCAATGGCGGAGCGCGGCCCAAGACCCCCGAGCTTCCTACGACCGCTACCCCCACACCTCCTGCATCCCAATCCCGGCCTGTCTCAGGCACCGTGCGCCCCCGCGCTGCGCCGCCGTCTGAGCACCCCCAGCCGCGCTTCTTACCTCCGGGGTAGCCAGCGGCCGCGTCCCTGACGGGCAGCCGAGGCAATTCGGTGCTGGGTTCCGAACAACAGCCGTCGTCGGCGGACTTGACCAGAAGCGTGTCGGGGCCAGAAAACTCGTTAAGGTGGAGCATGGCGCGGCGGCTGCTGCGGGGGACCGGGGCCTCGCCCGCTGAGCTTGGGGGCGCGCGGATGGCGGGGAGGCAGGCAGTCGGGGCGCCCCGCGCCTCGCAGACTCAGGTGCCCGGGCTCCTGGCTCCCGGCGCTCACCTCTGGAAAAGGGGTCGGGAGACCGTGGCGCCTCTGCTCGTTGGGACCGGCCACGAGCGGCTGCTCCTCGCCTCTTCAAAGCGCAACCGGGCTCCCCCAACCCGCGGCCCCCCCACTTATATAGCAGCGGCGGCGCTGGCACAGGGCTTCCGACTCCCGGGGCCACTGCCATTTCGGGAGGCCCCGGCCCTGCCGCCGTGACGTAAATGCCCAAACATGGACACAGGATGTTTGCCGGGGACTCCCGAAAAGGAAAGCTCGGCTGTGACGTCGTCGCCGCCACAGCCGCGGGGCCCTCGCCGCTGCGTGCGCGCGCGCTCCCTGCGCGCGGAGCCCCGTGCGCGCAGGGGCCGCGGGTGCGCCTGGCTGGGCGCTGCACCGCGTGGGGGCCGACGTCCAGTAAGTGCGCTTCCCGCCTGGAGGCAGAGGCCGAAGGACGGCGAGGAAAGGACGCGTGGGTTCAGGGTTCCACGGTTTGGGGTTCGAATTCGCCCTCTGCCACTTACCAGCTGTGTCAATCTTCGTGAGCGTCGGTTTCCTCACCTGTTGAATGCAGATACTTATACGTGTCTACTTCATATATTTGCTATAAAGAGTAGTTGGGTTAAAAGCATATTAAGTTCTAGGCACTGGGGTACTCAGTAAACCAGTTATTCGTTATTTTCTCACACCTGTGTTTTTAATTTCCGTAATAGTTGTCTTAGTTTATTCTAGGAAAAATAACTTATTTAAATTGTAAAGGACCATACTACTTGCTAATGATGAGAGAAAAGGTCAGTTAGTACCCAAGGATATGTTTTTAATTGAAAATTAAAAGTCTCTATTAAACGTCTTCTAAGGCTATATAATGCTCCTTTGTAAAGGAGATCAATTTGTCTGCTATCCATGGTCATACAGGAAGTTTCCAACGTTTTGCTTTTACCAGCATTGTTGTAGTCAGTATCCTTGACTATACACACGTGAATAGATCTGTGGGATAAATTCCAATGAGTGTAAATTTTGGTCAAATGGTATGTAAAATTTTGATGGACACCTGGCGAATTGTCCTCCAGAGAAGTAAGGCCAATTCCTGCTCACTCTTCCTTCACCTACAGGGTAATGAGATAATTCTGTAGAACTTTTTTTCTGCCTCCATATAAATGTCGTACTTTAGGGATGTTGTTCCCAGCAACACACAGAGGATTGACAGGATATATTTCCCTAGAATCTGTACCTGGAGTAATTGGGCTCCTTCGAAAAGCGAGAGAAAGAGAGAGAGAGAGAGAGAGAGAGAGAGAGAGAGAGAGAGAGAGAGAGAGAGAGAGAAAGAGAGAAAGAGAGAGAGAGACACCAGGAAAAGACACAAAACAACCTCCCTAACCTTAAGGAGGTTGTGAATCTTGGCTGCATATCAGTCAATTCCCACAAAGACACCTGCCTACTCTCCTGATCTCATCCTGCTGTGGTTCCCCTCTGTCTTATATTCTCATCTTAAAATAATTGTTTAAAAATTTATTTTGTGTTATAGCTTACTTAACTTCTTTCTGGGACAACTTAGCAGATCAAATGAGTACATGGGATAGCATATTTTCTTTACCAAGAGCACCACTACTTTGAGCTCTGGGTGCTGGAAGGTGGGGAGGGCAGGCCTGGGGTTCCCTCCTCCCTCTCTACTTTCCTAGGAATGAGAACAAAGTCATTCAAGGGTGATGGGCTACAGCATAACCAGCAGTGTATATCCCAGTCTCCCTTGCTGACTGATACTCTCCAAGAGTACCCAAACCTCACCAAATTCTCAGGCCTTTCACCCTATGTCCATTATCCAAACATTCATTCACTCAATTTCTCAATGGTCATTCATTCAGTATTAATTCCTTACGTGTCTACTATGGGCCAGAAGGTAGATTTTGGTTTTTATTCGACCAGGACCCAGACACCCATCTCCATTCCCTGCTGCCACTTACCCCAACCCACAAGGACCCTACAAGTGTGTTCTTGGAATATGTCATCACATGATCACCTGCAATACACCTGTGAACACACTAGCATTGATTTTCTTCTTGAGTTTGGAAATCATACAAAGGTTTTCTCAGCTGTGCACATGCAGCGTGTTCTAATGAATGCCACAGATCAGTTCTATGTTAGCAGTACGTGTGTTTGTATGTAGGAAATGCAGAAACCCAGCACATGTCTGTAAGGATTGGACACACAGAGCACTATTTATTTTAAACTCTACTTCAGACCTGATTTTGATCCTAATCCAAATGCATTGCCAAGACCAGGCAAGCCCACACCAGACACGCAGGGCACACATGTCTCAAATCCATTCTGGCACTTTGCTGCTTAGGAGGCAGGCGGAGCAGAGGGATTTGGCTAGGCAGGTGTCCAGGGCTCCCCAGGTTTCCCCGTCAGGCCAGATTGGCCAGCCCCAGGTTCCCTGTCCCTTCTGTTGTTCTTCCCTCTGCCACAGCATTCCTCCTGCTTCTTAGTCATGGATAATTTCCCTACTCTTTTGGCAAATCCCAGGCCATTGCTGCTCTCTGCCAAAGGCCCTTGGGCTAGGCCTGCGTTAGACAAGGGTCCAACTCCCCTATTTTATCTTGTTAGAGGTCAGGCCTAACTGCAGAGCTGGGAAGGGAGAATTGAGTAGGAGAGGAGATGAAGAACACAGCTTGTGGTCTGGGTGTGGGCCAGCCACTCTCAGTGGACACACAAACACACACTCTGATACACGGATGGTTACCTGTGAAGGGCAGTTGCATCTGCATTTGGTTCCTCGCGGAGGAGGAGGAAATATAAAGGGGGAATGGACATTTTGTAGTCCTTCCCAGCACAGCTCCTCTCCATCCTTTCCCCCTGATTTTATTTTTATTTTTAAAAATATATTTTATTGATTTTTTTACAGAGAGGAAAGGGGAGGAATAGAGAGTTAGAAACATCGATGAGAGAGAAACATCGATTCAATTGCCTCCTGCACACTCCCTACTGGGGATGTGCCCGCAACCAAGGTACATGCCCTTGACCAGAATCGAAGCTGGGACCTTTCAGTCCGCAGGCCAGCGCTCTATCCACTGAGCCAAACCGGTTCGGGCCCCCCTGATTTTAATGGCTTAAAAAAGAGATTCTGGACCCAGATAGAATAAAGATCATTGGAAGAGGATGGAAGAGATAGGAGCATAGACCTATAAGCTCCACATTAATTCACACTTCAAATATCAAACACAAATTCACAGAATGAAAAAAAGGGAGATCATATACATTGAGCACTTTACTAACATATTTCATCATCACAAAAGCTCTATGGAGGAAGGAATTGGAGACCCATTTTACAGATGAAGAAATAGACTTGGAAAAGTTACTAGTAAATAACATGCTCATGGCCACACTTCTATTAATGGTAGGACTGAGAGTTAAGCCCAGACTAGTCTACTTCACAAGATAACTTAGGGAAAGAATTCATTTTACAAAAGGATTCACTCTAGAATGACTTTAGATGAAGGAGCCCCTCTAGCTTTTCAAATAGGGTATGATGTGGAAACTTGATCTGGTTGTGCCCATCCCTGCAAGAATTCCCTGGAATGACTGCCTTGGCTAGCAATGCTGTGGTCATATCAGACACGTGCTGAGAATGCATACAAGGTCCCTGGAAGCCAGGGTGAAAGTTGTTGGTGTTGTCTTTGTTGTTGGTGGTGTGTGTGTGGCCTTGAGGGGAGGGTATGAGAGGAAATTTCTAATTTCCATAGAAAAAGGTGAAGTAGAGTTTACTTTTGTTGTTAATTCTCACCTAAAGACATTTTCCCATTGATTTTTAGAGAGAGTGGAAGGGAGGAGAAGAGAGAGAAACATCAATGTCAGACATACTTCAATTGGGCAAGATCAAGCCTGCAGCCAAGGTACGTGCCCTTGATCGGAATCGAACCCACAACCCATCAATCTGAGGGCCAACACTCTATCCACTGAGCCAAACTGACTAGGGTGAGAGTTTACTCTCTTTCATTTTTTTTTTTTTTTAATGGAACGTTTCATGAATTGCGTATCATCCTTGCTCGGGGCCATGCTAACCTTCTCTGTATTGTTCCATTTTATTTATTTTTTAGTATACTAGTACGTGTTGCCGAAGCGAGCACGAGAGTTTGCTTTCTAGATAAGCATTGAACAGGCAATTAGTGAATGAATTAATGAATGAACAAATTCATTCATCAAGTGTTCATTGAGCACAGCCCCGTGCCAGGCGCTGCGAGGGCCCTTCAGATGCTGATGCCACAGTGGATGAGACTGGAAACTCTTGATCCAGGGAGGGAGGTGGGGAAGGGCCCAGCCCCTGTCATCGTTCTGGTAATGCTAATGCTCCTCCCCCTCCCCACCTTGATCTTTCTGCTCTAAATATCATTGTGTTTAAATAATAGTGTATGTATTTTTAAAAAGACTCCAAGAAGACAGCTGCCTCTGAGTATTAATCATGAAGAGGCCAGCACTCAGTCTCCATGGCGACTCCTGACAGAGAGCAGGGAGCAGTTCCACATCCCTCTTCCTGGGGCCATGGAGATGCAGGAACACAGCATCTCTCAGCCTTTCTTTCTCCCTGCCTCTCCTCTCTCCCCCTTTCCTCTCCATTCTTTGTCTCGCCCATCCTCCCCACCCCCTTTTGCTTCTTCCTGAAGGATTTATTTAAGAGCAGGGACAGAGGCAGAATCCAGCCATCAAAGGAACAAGGACAAGGCTGCAGCAGAGATGAAATTTGCCTCCAACTGCAACCTCTGCAGTACACCACTCCCGCCCCCCCCCCCCGCCCCCTCAGGACCCCTGCAGCACCCCTAGGCTTCACTGACCACTAGGGCAGAGTCTGATCATCTGTCCCTGAGGAAAGGGACCCATATCAGGGTCCTTCCCTGTCCCTCCCTCTTTCCCTGCCCATGGCCAGACATTGGTTTATGGTTTGAGTCCTTATTGCTATTTTAAAAAAGTAATATAGGCTTATTAGAATACGGCAAACATGTTAAAATGTACAATGCAAAATAAAATATCTTTCCCGATCCCATACCCAGGCTATGGGTGTGAAAGCTTCTGTACCCTCGTTCCTTTTGTTCCTTCTAGCTTGGGGGAGGTGGAAAGAAGGAGAACAAGGTGGCTGCAAACTATTTAGGAAAAGTTTCTTAGATTCTCCCAAGACAGCTTCTAAGCTGTTTCCCACAGGAGAGAGGGAGGTTATTCTTTCTCTTTTCTTCCGTTCTACATCCCGCCTTGGACAAAGTACACATTGGACAGAGTTGAGAGGTAGATGATCTCGGAAGAGGTGTGAGTAGGATGGATTCTAGGAGGGTCAGAGGCCGGGGCATGGACACAATGACTTCTCCGCGGCATTACCCATCCTGGCATTTTGAAATGAGGCTGCTTCCTTTTGTTCCCTAAGCCTGGTTTTCCCGTGGTGGGCAGCGATGAGGTTGGATCTTGAGAGGTGGTTTTATTTGATTAGGTCGTAGTGTTCAGATTATTGATTTTCAGTTCATGAGCTGAGAAGGTGGAAAAGAGGCTGAGAGAGGAGACAGAGAGGCCTATGGCTCTAGAACAGAACTGGAATAAAAACAAGCCTGCTAAACCTACCTGGCATGCTTCTGTTCTGCATGGCCTCCTCCTGCTTTCTCTCACCTGAGTTCATCTCTGTCTTTCATCTTTTCTCCTCCTCATCTTTCTTCCTCTCTGTCTCTCCCTCTCTTTTTTAAAACATTTTAATGATTTTTACAGAGAGGAAGGGAGAGGGATAGAGAGTTAGAAACATCGATGAGAGAGAAACATTGATCAGCTGTCTCCTGCATGCCCCCTACTGGGGATTGAACCTCCAACCAAGGTACATGCCCTTGACCAAAATCAAACCCGGACCCTTCAGCCTGCAGGCCAAGGCTCTCTCCACTAAGCCAAACCAGTTAGGGCTCTCCTCCTCATCTTGCAGTAGTGTTCCTTGAAGTATTTTGAAGTAGATTGGTTGGTGGACTGGGATCTGACAACATAACTCCACAATACCCAGGCAGTTTATCCACAGTTGGACCATTGAGCCATAACCTGGGTCCTCTGTGTGTCCCTGAAACATTAGGCTAGACTTATGGTTGCAAGTTATAGAAATACAACCTGAATTAGTTCAGACAAAAATAAAAGGGGGGAGGGGGAGTAATTTACCAGCTCACAGAATCCAAGGGAGTGTCAAATAACCAGCCTGCAAGGGGTTGGGACCCCCTCAAGAGCTAGTGGGACCAGGGGACTGAGTTTTCCAAATGCTCTCAGCTCTTCCTCTTTTCTCTCACTGAAAACCTGGCCACTGGCAGATTCTGTGTTCTTTATGTCAGCCTGCTGTGATAAATAGATTCTTGTTCTCAAATTCCAGGCAGCAAAGACCTCTGGTATCCTTCCTACTGCAATTATCTGGCTAGGGGGGCAGGGTAATACATAGCTGATAAGACCAGTAGGGGCTTTTTGATTGCTTCTGGAAGGCCACTCCCAGAGAAGAGGAAACCGCTGGGAGCCAGGGCGCCTTCTAAGAGGCCTCAATCTTGAGCCCTGAGGGCAGGAGCCAGGTAGCACTGGGCTCTGGCATGTTCTCATACCAGAGGCCGAAATGGGTAGTTCCCTCTGCTAAGCAATGCCCCTGGAGCAAGTCGCCTGTTCCATCTGTCTGCTAGCTCCAAGGAACACAGCCCAAAATAAAACCCCTCATTAGCAATTCCTGCAATCCAGAGCAAAACAATGCATTTGTTTCCTAGAATAATCTGGAGCCATATTTGGCTTGGCAACCAGTATGTCCCACACATTCATGCAGTGTGCTATGCGAAGACTCCAGCAGGGACCTCTGCTAAGTCAGGGCATGAGAGGGAGGGCTCCAGGGGTCCCCTGCCCAGGCAGCAGCAAGCAGGGGCCCAGAACAGAGCTGGCTTTGTCAATGCTGTACAGCAGGTGTCTGTTACAGGGTAGGTAGGGAATGAAAGGAACTTCAACTGGGGACTTCTAACCACCAGTTCCCATAAAGTCCAAACCAGGGACATGTGGCCTTCAGGGTCTTAGAGAATCCATCGTGGAGTACTGATCTCAACCTGGGAGCCAGGGAAACTGGTTTTACCCCACCTCTGCTATTATCTTGTTGTGTGACCTTGAACAAGTTACCAATCCTTTCTGTGCTTGCATTTTCTCACCTGTGAAATGGAGGCATGATATTTGCTCTACCTACAGTCTGAAGATTAAGAGCTGGAATTAACACATTGGGCAATTGAACCATAACACTTACTACAGCAATGAGAGGTGATGTGAGAAGCAATCTATCCAGTTAAGAAATAGTAAATAACCCTGCTTACCCACAATGTTTTCTGGGCACCTCCTCATATGGGGGTGGGGTTGGTCACCATGACCTGAATTTTATGAGTAGCTTTTTTCTTCTAATCCTTACTCTCCTTGGTTCATTTATTCATTCATCTAAATATTTCTTCAGGATTTAACATATCAGCCACCTCAACAAATTATTACAGAAAAGTGTGATGCATGTGACAGCGTGGGAGGACAGGGTGGCTTGGCACCCTCTCTTTGTTGTTGTTTTTTTTTGTTTTGTTTTGTTTTCTTCTTTTAATTAAATCTTTATTGTTCAGATTATTACATTTGTTCCTCTTTTTTCCCCCCATAACTCCCCTCCTTCCAGTTCCCGCCCCACCCTCCGCCCTCACTCCCCACCCACTGTCCTCATCCATAGGTGCACGATTTTTGTCCAGTCTCTTCCCGAATCTCCCACACCCCTTTCCCCCCCAAGAATAGTCAGTCCATTCCCTTTCTATGTCCCTGATTCTATTATAATCACCAGTTCATTCTGTTCATCAGATTATTTATTCACTTGATTCTTAGATTCACTTGTTGATAGATGCATATTTGTTGTTCATAATTTGTATCTTTACCTTTTTCTTCCTCTTCCTCTTCTTAAAGGATACCTTTCAGCATTTCATATAATCCTGGTTTGGTGGTGATGAACTCCTTTAGCTTTTCCTTATCTGTGAAGCTCTTTATCTGATCTTCAATTCTGAATGATAGCTTTGCTGGATAAAGTAATCTTGGTTGTAGGTTCTTGGTATTCATCACTTTGAATATTTCTTGCCACTCCCTTCTGGCCTGCAAAGTTTCTGTTGAGAAATCAGCTGACAGTCGTATGGGTATTCCCTTGTAGGTAACTGAGTTTCTTTCTCTTGCTGCTTTTAAGATTCTCTGTTTGTCTTTTGCTCTTGGCATTTTAATTATGATGTGTCTTGGCGTGGTCCTCTTTGGATTCCTTTTGTTTGGGGTTCTCCGCGCTTCTTGGACCTGTAAGTCCATTTCTTTCACCAGGTGGGGGAAGTTTTCTGTCATTATTTCTTCAAATAGGTTTTCAATATCTTGCTCTCTCTCATCTTCTGGCACCCCTATAATTCAGATGTTGGTACGCTTGAAGCTGTCCCAGAGGCTCCTTACACTATCCTCGCATTTTTGGATTCTTTTTTCATTCCACCCCTCCGGTTGGGTGTTTTTTGCTTCCTCGCATTTCAAATCATTGACTTGATTCTTGCGCTCCTTTGGTCTGCTGTCAGGAGTCTGTATAATATTCGTTATTTCAGTCCGTGTATGCTTAATTTCTAGTTGGTTCCCCATCATAACATCGAGGGTCTCATTAGTTTTCTTGTAGATCTCATTAAGTCTATCGGCGGCTTCTAAACAGTTCTTGAGAGACCTTAAAAGTGTGGTTCTGAACTCTATATCTTCCATTGGCAATTTTGTCCTGTTTCTTTGTCTCTGCATTTTGTTATGCTTTCTTGGTGCACCCCCTAGTGGTCTTTGTGCGCAGTCTTGTAGTTAAGCCTTGATTGTTGTAGCTAATACCAGGGAGGGTTTGACCTCCAGGCCAAGTGGCTGTGAGAATCAGCTGTGTCTGCAGTGAGAGAACTTCTGTCCTCTGGGGATGTGCTAATCTAGCCTTTGCCTGAGGCTATCCGGCAAATGCCTCTGTGCAGGGCTTGGGCGGGGCGGGTCGCACAGGATCAACAGGGTGGGCTGGAGAGAGCAGTTATGGCGGCTCTCAGTCCTGTCCCCAGGGGTCTGCCTCTCTGAGTCCCAACACCCGCTGCAAACCTCGGAGAGAAAGCTGCACTCGCTCTGACCGAAGCCAGACAGTCCCGCTTCTCCCGTTTGAGTCTGGGTCCCTAAAGACTCGCCCGTATCTGGAGCTCAGAGTCTGCGACTCCCTCCCGATTGAAAACGCCAACCGCGCCCTCCGCCGCCAGCCCGCTCCGCGCACTCCGCACCTCAGAATTTGACTTCAGCACTGCGCCTCCTCTGAGTGTCCGTATGCGTTTCTCTTTCCTCCTAGTTGTAGGACTTCCACTCAGCCAGCGTTCCTGTGGTTCTGGGTGATGTCCGTTCCGTCTTTTAGTTTCACTTTTGAAGTAGTTGTTCAAGGCAGCAAACTCCGGCGTTAACCTATGCCGCCATCTTGGTTCTCCACTCGGCACCCTCTCTTTGGACTAATTTTGCCTGGTCTTGAACATCATATACATGGAATAATTCAGTATGTACTCTTCTGTGTCTGGCTTCTTTTAGTCAACACTGTGTCTATAAGATTTAGTCACTCCATGTGTTGCATGCATCAGTATTTTTACTTTTAAAAATTTATCTTTATTGTTGAAAGTATTACAGATGTCCTCCTTATTTTCCCATTGACTCCCCGCACCCCACACCCGCCCCTCCTAGGCCTTCACATACTATTGTCTGTGTCCACGGGCTATGTATATATGTATATAAATTTCCCAGGTAATCTCTCCCCACCCACCCCTGTATTTTTTTAAAATCACTGACTAATATTCCATTGTTTGAATATACCACAGTTTGTTAGTCTACTTTTCTACAGACGGAAGTAGGTTTTTGTTATTGTTGTTTGCTTTTATGTTTTTGTTTTGTTTTGAGGATGTCAAAAGGAAAGTAATTTAGAAATAAATGGCAGTGAAAATAATTTAGAAATAAATAAGTTAGAAATTCTTATGACCTAAGCTTTAAAACGTATTTTTAAAAGTATGAACAAAAGATCAAATTTACTTAAGCAATAAGAAAACAAACAAAAAAAAAACCTTTTTAAAAGTCTAGTAATAAAGTAAAAATGCACCAGATGAATATGAAGAAAACTATAACATTTTCCTGAAGGGCATTAAAAATAGAATAAGTGGGGAAATATGTTTTTTTTCTGATGGAAAGACTCAATATGTATGATAAATATGTCAGTGTGTCAGTGTCAGTGGGTTCTCTGTGAAGCCGACATTAAGATGAAGTTAGGGGCACAAGAGGTATATTTGGGAGTAACACATGTGAGAGATAAAAGCAAGACTGGTTAGGAGAGCCTCAGCCTGCAAGGCACACCTGACAGAGTTCCAGTCAACCCAGTGACAAGTCCCAGAGCAAACCTTGCCCATGAGAAGAATCTTGTACTGGGAAGAAACGGCCAGTTCCCTTGTACCCTCTCTGTATTCAGTTATTGGTGGGGATCTTCCTGGAGAAAGCATGGCCTTAAAATGAAATGTAAAAGGAAAAGAAAACAAAGCAGAATTTAAAAAATTCTATCATTCACCCGAAACAACAAAAATATGAAGTACTGCCGAAACCGGTTTGGCTCAGTGGATAGAGCGTCGGCCTGCGGACTGAAGGGTCCCGGGTTCGGTTCCGGTCGGGGGCATGTACCTGGGTTGCGGGCACATCCCCGGCGGGGGGCATGCAGGAGGCAGCTGATCGATGTTTCTCTCTCATCGATGTTTCTAGCTCTCTATCTCTCTCCCTTCCTCTCTGTAAAAAATCAATAAAATATATTAAAAAAAATATGAAGTACTGAAGTATAAATATAACAAAAAGTAAAATCTTTGTAAAGAAATTGATGACATTTTATTGAATATTTATTTTATTGATACTATGCAAAGATTTAATTAAATGGAGAGATACATCATTTTCACATATTGAAAATTAATACATTTCAAGATGGCAGACTTCCCCAAATTAATTGATAATATAAACAAACAAAATGTTAATATTTTTTGTGGTGGTTTTTGACAAGTTGATTATGAGATTTTTATGAAAATGCAAAGATGTTTTTTGAAAAGAATGGGGGTGGCAGGGGGAGGGGAGCTCATGCTGCTTATTATCAGGACAAGTTATAAATATAGAGCAAATAGTGTGATTTATCATAAGTAGTAGAGAAAAGTAACAGACGAGGGAGACTAGAAATGCACCCATACATTTTTAAAATGGCAGTAAGTTGTGGATTTTTTTTTAAGGAATTGGGGTGCAATTTGACAAATTCTAAAGCATGTTTGGAATAATATAAAGTAATCAAGAGAATTTGAAAAATTATGATAATGCTCTATTAAATAGCAAAACCTATTAGAATCATGTAGTGCTAGACCAAGGATACCCAAACAGATCAGTGGAATAGTAAAAAGAAAGAAAGAAAGAAAGAAAGGAAGGGAAGGGAAGGGAAGGGAAGGGAAGGGAAGGGAAGGGAAGGGAAGGGAAGGAAAAGAAAAGAAAAGAAAAGAAAACCTAAATATTTAAGGAATTTAGAATATGGTAAAAGTAGATTTCACAGTAATGGCAAAAATTTGATTTGATTGCTAAATAAATGGCATTGAGAGAACTGGATAGATCTTGTAGGGGAAAAAAGTAGAATACATATTTTATAAGATAGCAAAAGTAAATTCCAGTTGTATAAAAAGCATAACAACAAATCCAAAACTATAAAATAGCAAAAAATGTACCAGAGAATATTTTTGTAATCTTGGTATGAACATGAAATAAAACTCAGAAGCCAGATTAGAAAGGATTGGCAAGTTTTTCTATGTGAAAAATTTAAGTGTTGCTTGACAAAAGGCATCATAAACAAAATTTAAAACAAAGGACAGTCCTGGAGGGGAAAAAAAAAAAGTCTCTACATATGTAATAGAAATGGCTTAATATTAAAAGAGTGATTTCAAGTAAGTTTAAAGAGACAAACAACCCAAAAGAAAAATAGCCAGAGGATTTGACAGACAACTTGAAGAAGAAACCATACAGATGATAAGGGACAAAAAGATGTTCAACCTCATTACTAATGTGATAAATGCAAATCAAACAACAATGATGTAAGAAATAAAGATTTTTACCTTGCAGACAGGCAAAAGTTTAAAAGTTTAATAAGCCCAGCCGGCGTGGCTCAGTGGTTGAGCATCAACTTATGAACCAGGAGGTCACGTTTGGGTTCCCGGTCAGGACACATGCCCAGGATGCGAGCTCAGTCCCCGGTGTGGGACGTACAGGAGGCAGCCGATCAATGATTCTCTCTCATCCTTGATGTTTCCATCTCTCTTTCTCTCCCTTCCTCTCTGATATAAATAAAAATATTTTTAAAAATAAAAGGTTAATAATATTCAGCATTGATGTTAAAAAAGGATAAGGTCTACCTAAATATAGTTATTTCTGATCATGCTTACTATTATACATTTTATTTTATTTTTAAATTTAAAAGCAACACAGAACAATATACATGAAATTATTCTATTTTTGAAAAACAAACAAACTTAGGTGTACGTATTTCTGGTGTGTCTGTGTTTGTATATGCATAGAGAAAGTCCTTGAAGGCCTTTCATTAAACTGTCAAGAGTGCTTAACTCTGGGGAAATGTGTGGAAGAATTGCATAACTCCTCATTTAAAATTTAAACAATAAGAATGCATTTAAGAATGAAGCTTAATACAGAGGATGTGAAGGTAAGGGAAAAAATAGAAGGTAGAACTAGAAGCCTGAAAATTAGGAAGAAAAGCAATAAAATAGAAAGATCAGGATAGAATAACAATTGGAGTAGTCCACATCAAGACAACAAAAGATTTTCAAATAGCACTGAGACAAATGTCTATTAAATCAAATACATCTTTGTTAAGATAAGGGGGGAAAAGTGAATGGAGGTCAGTTCAAGGTAGGCTCTGCCCTAGGCAGAAGGAATCCCTCTTCAAAGACCACATGCGGCCAGGACTACCTTTCAGGACTGATGGCATTCCTGCACCCCCAACCGTTGGAGGTCCCATCTCTTCAGCTAATCCCAATCTCTCTCTCTCTCTCTCTCTCTCTCTCTCTCTCTCTCTCTCTCTCTCTATATATATATATATATATATATATATATAAATTTTTATCCATTCTAATTTCAGACTTTTGCCAAAGCAGAACTCCGTGGACTTAGCTGCCTGTATCCTTGTCTTTCCTGGTCCTTGGGTCATTACAACTGGGTTGTCATCCTGGTGAGGAGAGAACAGTGCCCATTGAGCTACTTCCCGTGGAGATCATTTTGCCACCACGCAGGTTAAGGTAGGACGTGGCCTGGGAATTTGGTGGGCAAGCTGCTGTAAGGACCCAGGAATCCACTATATCTTCATAAATGCATCCTGTCAGTACATGCATCCCTTAATTTTTCTTGTTTAATGTGCCATTGCCCTTACAGTTGTTTTGTTTCAATGGCGGTGGTGAAGAAAAGAAGCAGTTATCATTCCAAGCACAGACTGCCCGTTTCCAAACGGGGGAGTCTGGGCTGATTCACTTGCCCCAGCAGCGCTTTTGTGTTGTCTCTCTCTTCACGGGGTTGCTATTATTTCCACTACTGGAGCCCTGTTGTTGAGCCCTAAACCCTCACGCCCTGGAAGATTCAGAGTCTCCCAGGACTATTTGGGAAGCAGAATTCACCCAGCTGTTGGACGTCAGCAGTGAATCCTCCCAAGTGGCACCCCCCACCCCCTCATCGCCCCCTCACCCCCACCTCCCATCCCCCCAACCCCCATCCCCCCACTCCCATGGAGCAGGAGCTGGGCTGGGGGTGGAGGGTAAGCGGTGAGCTTGACAGTCTTCAGTTGCATTGTTGCTAAGTTCTGAGTTGCTCCTTTCCTGAATGCTGTGCTAGCTCACCCTGGAAACAGTCATTTTCCTGGCATCTCCTTATACAGGCTGCAGGCTGATAGCACCTTTGCCTCTGAGCTCTCAGCTGCCTGGTGGTTCTGCTGCCTCCAAGAGCCTCACGTCTCATGTGTTATAAGAGGCTGAGCCTTTCCCCAGAGCCGCAGGAGTTCAAGACTGCCTTCTTTGGGGGGGCAGCTGGAGAAGATGGAAAGGTGGGTGGAAAGAAGAAGGACTGGAAATGATAAAAAATATTTAGTCTCTCTTCTTATTTAAGAAAATTAAAGAATGGTGGGGTCCAAACAGATTGTTCGGTGTGGGAGGCTGAGGTCCCTGCCCCCTCCTCTTTCCTACAGGGCACCTGCTTTTCAATGGCTGCTCCTGTAGTTCTGCTCCATTTTTATGTAGAAGAAGCATTAATGGATTCACAGAGAGACAGAGCCCCAAATCCGCTGGCTTCAGTAGTCCACATTTTGACCAATTGAATGAATTGGCCCTGGATTAAAATGAAATGGACTTTTAAAAAACTCAGTGGGCCCTGGTCAATGTGGCTCAGTTGGTTGGGCCTCACTCCTTGTACCAGTTTACTCACCACCCATTAAATGCCCTTTACCTTTATTTTATTTTATTTTATTTTATTTGCTTGAATTGAATGAAAGCGGCCTTCTTTACATTTGTGTATTTAATTAATAACTACTGTTCCGGGCTTTCCCAATCGTTCTTGTATTGCAAGCTCCCGGGAGTTCCAGATTCTGGGTCCATTCAGCCTCACTTTGATCATCACTTAGACTACATGTGTGTAAACACTTTGAAGATTTTAACGGGAAATTTTTATCAAGTGGTTGGAGGGAGCTGAAGAAGCTGAAGATCTCCCTATTTTATTGCCATTTTATAAGTTAGGAAGTACCAGCCCCAAACCTACTGAGACCTCCAGGATTTGGAGTGTGGCGGAAGAGACACTTATAATTTCCACATCCAAAAGATGATAGGATTACAATGTTTACTCTTTTGTGAATCTCATATTTTCTAGACATTTTTAGAAATTCCATTTAAAAAATAAGAACATGGAGTTGCTGAGGGCTTACTGACTCTTCTGTTTCATCCTTTATCCTCATTTATAACTTACTTCAATTAATTAATTGTCATAATACAGTAAGAACCCACAGAATCACCACTCAAAACAAAACTAGGCTCTTGCAAGTAACCCACATCTGACTATGTGGTTCCCCCATCATTATCCCACCCCTTCACCTTCCCTCACTGAAGGTGACTTCCTTTAAAAAAAAAAAAAAAAAAAAAAAAATATATATATATATATATATATATATATATATATATATATATATTTTTAGAGAGAAGAAGGGAGAGGGAGAGAGAGAGAGAGAGAAACATCTATGTGAGAGTGTAACATCAATTGGCTGCCTCCTACATGCCTCCTACTGTGCCCTGCCTGGGAATCACATTGGCAATTCTTTGGTGCACCAGACAATGTCCAACCAACTGAGCCACACAGGCCAGAGCTCTTTTTGTTGTTGTTGTTAATCTTCACCTGAGGATATTTTCCCATTGATTTTTAGAGAGAGTAGAAGGGAGGGGGAGAGACAGAGGAGAGAGACATTGATGTGAAAGAGACGTATTAATTGGTTGCCTCCCACATGTGCCCCAACCAGGGCCAGGGATTGAGCCTGCATCCGAGGTACGTGCCCTTGACCAGAATCGAACCTGGGACTCTTCAGTCTGCAGGATGCTGTACCCACTGAGAAAACTGGCCAGGACCGGGCTCTTTTTTAAATTGATTTTAGAGAGCGAGGAAGCAGGGGGGGGGGGGGGGGGGGGGGGAGGATTGAGAGAAAAGAGAGAGAAACATTGATGTGAAAGTGAAACATTGATCAGTTGCCTCCTACACATGCCCGGACGGGGAATCAAACCCAAAACCTGGGTATGTGCCCCGACCAGGAATCGAACCTACGACCTTTCGGTGTACAGGATGATGTTCCAACCGAGCTACACTGGCCAGGGCCCAAGATGACTTTCAATGCTAAACTCCAATCAGATTTGGAGTTAGGGCCCTGTCCTCTTATATCACCTTCTCATCTGTCCCTGTTGTCACTAATGGGGCAAATCTGCTTTGCAGGCTTAATATTTAAAATATCCTTAAATGGCCTGACTTGGCAGAGAATAAAGCTCAGATTAAATTCTGCTTCTGGTAGCATAATTGTCTAAGTTTAAGAAGAGCTCAAATATAGCTGAGATATTATTCATCTTGAAGCCATCACCCATCAATTTGGATATAACTTCCTTTGTCACATTCTAGAAATTCTTTTTTTAGGATAGGACCAGGGCAGCTGACTAAGAGATTCCCCACACTCCCTGCCCACCTCTTCTCCAGTACTGATCAGTGCTTTTCCCTCAGCCTTCTCTCTGGAATGGCCATTGAGTGACATTCTCCTTGTAGGAGAGGCTGCTGCATGGACACGTGCTGCCATTAGTCACTTCACAGCACTGAGACTGTGTCTGTGTTTTAGTTTTGGATACAAGTAGGAGTCATCAGACATCTACCCAGACTTGAAGAGGAGATACAAAGAATAACACATGTTGTGGAGCCCCCTTAGTTCATCTTTACCCTTGTTGGGAGAGGGCTCTCTTAGAATAAAAATGAATTCTGGGAGATGATTTGAATTAGCAGGAAAAAGGCCTGTTTCTCTTAGAGACGTTTTACTCTGGAGAATATGCGAGGCCTAAAGTCAGGCAGACGTGAGGTGTTATAAGGAGGCTCCATCTGCCACCAAGAGAGTGCGATCTCTAAGACATTGACCATCTCTCTTAGATGGAAACCAGAGACTGAAGTTGAGGGCAGGTTAAGGGTGGGAGTCAGGTGAGGTACGTGGGAACAGTGGAGTAGAAAGAAAAGAGGGAGGGAGAAGAAGGAATTTGGGACTTCCCACCTAAGGCTGACTGGTCTGCACTGAAGGGCTGTGTTAAGTGAAAAGTAAGGACACGTTTAGCATTATCCTCTGGGCTCTGGGTGTCATTATTTTCATTCTGGTTGTAGGACATAAGAACAGGGGAACATAAGGAAGATCATAAACATGAACAAATTTAAGGCTTATGGCGGGCCCTGTGGTAGGGAGCTCTCTGGGTGATACCTAGCCCACAATTGCTCTCTGCCTGAAAGCTTCCCCCCAATCATAGCAGTGGGGACAAGTAACCAGACCTGTGTTCTTTACATTTTCCCCGAGGCAAGGAATTGGTCCAGAGAAGGAGACCTGGGCCAGGTTGGGTCTCTTGTATCTTATCTTACGGGAGGAGCTAGACCAGTGGTTCTCAACCTTCCTAATGCCACGACCCTTTAATACAGTTCCTCTTGTTGTGGTGACCCCCAATTTCATTGTTACAAATTGAACATAATTAAAGCATAGTGATTAATCACAAAAACAATATGTAATTATATATGTGTTTTCCGATGGTCTTAGGCAACCCCTGTGAAAGGGTCGTTCGACCCCCAAAGGGGTCGCGACCCACAGGTTGAGAACCGCTGATCTAGAATATGGAGTCAAGAGACACACAGCCAGGGAGTTCCTACAGTGGAGTCACATCAATGATGATGCTCTAAGGAAGAGGATCCTGTAGCCTCAGGCAGGCTTTCAGGCCAACGTTGTGACTTTAATTTCATGAGACTTTCACCAGAGACTGAATCACCCACTTAAGCTGCTCCTGAATTCCTGACCCATAGAAATTGTATGAGATGATAAATGTTTTAAGCTGCCAAGTTTTGGGGCAATTTGTTATATTGCAATAAGTAATACAGAAATGTATATACATCTAAGGTGTACCAATGAGGAATGGTTTTAGCAGCAGGTAATAGAATAGTTGGCCACAGTCTAAATCTTGGGGTCATCTAATACTGTATTACTTTTCTAGGGCTGCCATACCAATACCAAACTGGGTGGCTCAGAATAAGAGAAATCTATTCACGTGAATCTGGAGGCCAGAAGTGTGAAATTAATGTGTCAGCAGCGCCATACTCCCTCTGAAGGTATTAGGTAAGGATCTGTCAGGCTTCTCTCCCAGCTGCTGGTAGTCTTACATTTAAGCCCTTCATTCATTTTGAGTTTATTCTTGTATATGGTGTAAGAAGGTAGTACAGTTTCATTTTTTTGCATGTGTCTGTCCAATTTTATCAACGCCATTTATTGAAAGGCTATCTTTACTCCATTGTATGGCCTCCTTTGTCACATAATAACTGATGATAAAGTTGTGGGTTTAGCCCAGCCAGTATGGCTCAGTGGTTGAGTGTCTACCTATTATTGAGGAGGTCACGGTTCGATTCCCGGCCAGGGCACATGCCCAAGTTGTGGGCTTGATCCCCAGTGTGGGGTGGGCAGGAGGCAGCCAATCAATGATTCTCTCTCATCATTGATGTTTCTATCTCTCTCTCACTCTCCCTTCCTGTCTCTGAAATTTAAAAAAAAAAAAAGAGAGAAGATGTGGGTTTATATCTGTGCTCTCTATTTGGTTCCCTTGATTTATGTATTTGCATTTATGCCAGTACTATGCTGTTTTGATTATTGTGGCCTTGTAGTATAGTTTGATATCTCCAACTTTGTTCTTCTTTCTCAAGATTGCTGTGGCTATTTGGGGTCTTTTGTGGTTCCATGTAAATTTTTGAGTTATTTGTTCTGGTTCTGTAAAATACAACATTGGTATTTTGACAGGAATTGCATGAATTTGTAGGTTGCTTTAAGTAGTATAGACATTTTAATAATGTTAATTCTTTTTAACAATGAGCATGGTATATGCTTCCATTTACTTGTATCTTCTTTAATTTCTTTCTTTAGTATCTTACAATTTTCCAAGTACAGTTCTTTTACCTCCTTGGTTAAATTCATTCCCATTTTTTAATGCAATTGTAAATGTTATTGTTTTCTTAGTTTCCCACTCTGATAGTTCATCCTGTATAATAAAATACTAATATGCAAATCGACTAAACGGCGGAACAACCAGTCGCTATGATGTGCGCTGACTACCAGGGGCAGGCACTCAATGCAGGAGCATCTGCCCCCACCCCCCCGATAGCCCCGTCAGTCGCCCCACAGATTGGCCCTGATTGCCGGTCAGGCCTAGGGACCCTACCCTATATATTGGGGACAGTCTCAGATTTAAAAATTAAAACCTGGCAAGGCTACTCTAACGTTGGGAAAACAGGATGATGTAGCGATGACATGCATGGACTCTGGCTTGCACATTTTGTGGTCAGCCCTGATTCTGACACTTATAACTGTGTGACAAAGCCAATTACTTAACTTCTCTCTGCTTCAGTTTTTCCACCCATAAGATGGGGAAAATGGTACTACTGCCTCAGAAGGATCATGTTATGTACCACTTTTTATAATCAGGGCAAAAAATGTAGCTGCCCATACAACAGCAAGATGCCTTTCACCTGTATGAAAAGTATGGTCACTGGTGCAAGCAGTGTCCTGGATTGCGAGAGGGATGTCTGACTGCCGGTTTAGGCCCGATCCCCGAGGGTGCAGGCCGGGCTGAGGGATCAGTCCCCAACCCCCACACCCGTGCATGGATTTTGTGCACCGGGCCTCTAGTTATCCTATATAATAAAAGTCTAATATGCAAATAGACCAAACAGCGGAACGACTGGTCGCTATGGTGTGCACTAACCACCAGGGGGCAGATGCTCAATGTAGGAGCTGCTCCCTGGTGGTCAGTACACTCCCACAAGGGGAGTGCCGCACAGCCAGAAGCCGGGCTCACGGCTGGTGAGCGCATTGGTAGTGGCAGCAGTGCTAAGGACCCCTCGGGGGATGTCCACCTGCCAGCTTAGGCCCCCTCCCCCGGGCCTAAGCTGGCAGGTGGACATCCGCCAAGGGCTCCCAGGCTGCGAGAGGATGCAGGTCGGGTTGAGGAACACCCCCCCCACCCCCCAGTGCATGAATTTTGTGCATCAGGCCTCTAGTAGAGTATGTTAGCTGTGGGCACTTTTATATATATTATCTGGCCAGAATCTGACAGTATCTTAAGAGCTAAGTATTTAGCCCTGGCTGGTGTGGCTCAGTTGGTCCTGTACACTAAAAGATTGCAGTTTGATTCCTAGTCAGGATACATACCCAGGTTGCAGGTTCAATCCTGAAGTCGAGGCATGTACAGGAGGCAACCAATCAATGTTTCTCTCTCACATCCATATTTCTCTCTTCTCTCTTCTCTCTCTCTTCTCTCTTCTCTCTCTCTCTTCTCTCTTCTCTCTCTCTCTCTCTTCTCTCTTCTCTCTTCTCTCTCTCTCTCTCTTCTCTCTTCTCTCTTCTCTCTCTCTCTCTCTCTCTCTCTCTCTCTCTCTCTCTCTCAGAGCTAATTATTTGTATCCACTTTCCTGATGAGGAACAGACTCTTGGAGAAGGTATGGATTCAAGGTCCCAAGGCTGGTGAGTTGGGGACACAGCTGGGCAAGAAGCCAAGGGCTATTTACTCACAAATGGAAGGGGTTTGGGGGAGAAGATAGTGTGGCTCCATGTGGGGAAGCAGAATGTGGAAGGAGACTTGTAGTAGGATTCAAAGGAGAAGGAAGAACAAGGTGGTTTCCTGGCCTGGTTCCTCTTCACTGCTGCCAAGCCAGGCATATTCCTCTGTTTTCTGTTAATCACTGACTTTTCGATGGAAAGAAAGCCATGCTGGCTTTCTGTAGAAGCTATATGGGCTCACCCCATGATTTAATCAGAACAAAAGAGTAGAAGGTGACATGAAAAACCCCTCTGCTTTGGCCCAGCTTAAGAACTTCCTCAGAATGTCTCACGAGTGCCTGGATTGGTGTTGCCATCCTTTCCGTGGTCCCTGGCTTGAGTCATGTTCTCTCGAAATGCTTATGAGGATGCCCGGGTCTATCCCACATATTCCCTATTTTGATTCGGTGTGGGATTTGGGTGCCTGGGTCATAGCTCCTGTCCCTTGTCCATTTTAGGCTTCCTTCAGCGATGTACAGTGGTGGGAAGCGCAGCATTGCGTTACTAATGGGGCGGGTAGATGTCACCTGCCAGAAGGAGGGCTTCTCTGGGCTGAAGCACGAGGCTTATTTTTGGAAGTCTGGCAGGGGCTTCCTATACCCTTTCTTCTGAACTGAGGATAATCGAGCCTGCAGAGTCCTCTTCCTCCCTCAGGTCCATCAGAGAAGACAGAGCAGAGGAGTTGACCAGAAGAACAGCCAAACCTGTGCTGCAGGGAGGCAGGGAGTGAAAGAAAGAGTGGAGCTCAAACTCTCACCTGTTATAAAATATAGTCACTGTCCTCACCAGTAAAACATGGCCTAGGAATGCCTTGGCCTTGAGCAACTCCTCCTCTCTCAGAAAGGACTAATGATGTGGTATTCCTTTCCTTAAGGGCAAAAAATGGACATATTAGTAAAGTCATGGAAATATCTCTGCATTGCACATAACTAAGTTTCCCCTACTAAAACAACACCTTTGATTTAGGGCACAATCCTTCCAACAGACCCACTTGAACAAGCAAATACCCTTGAGCAGAATATGTTATTTTTTTAAATATGTTTTCATTGATTTCAAAGAGGAAGGGAGAGGGAGAAGGAGAGAGAGATAGAAACAATGATGAGAGGGAATCACTGATCAGCTGCCTCCTGCACGTCCCACACTCTGGTCAAGCCCACAACCCGGATATGTGCCCCGGCAGGGAATCAAACCATGATCTCCGCGTTCATAGGTCGATGCTTGACCACTGAGCCACGCCGGCCAGGCTAAGGAGAATATGTGGATACCTACTGTCGTAGGAATTGGAAGCCAGAGATGACAAAGATGCAGACCCTGCTCTTAGGGAGCTTACGAAGCAAAATGGGAGACAGATACCCACTTAATAGTGGACGTAAAGTTCGACAGTAATAACAACGGCAATAGCGAAATGTCCATGAAACAATTACCAGGAACAGGTATTTGCTAACCACATTACATATTTATCTTGTTTCGTCCTCATAACAATCCTACTAAGGTAATGTTAGCGTGCCCAGTTTTCAGACGAGGGAGTGAGGCCTAGAGAGGGTCAGTAGCTTGCTCAAAGGCACACAGATAGCAAGAGGCAGAGCCAGGACCTGCACGAGTTCTGACAGAAGTCTTCGTGTGTAACCATGACATTATATTCCTACAGTAGAGGACAACACAAGGTGCTGCAGGTGCCCAGAGAAGAGCAGTCACCCGGATTCAGAGGTCAGGGGAGGATCACAGAAAAGCTCTCACAGCCAGCCAGTTAAATGGGGGAAGAAAGAGGGAGCATTAGTAGGTCAGGTCTGCACAGGATGCCTCAGTGGGAGAGGGAGGGGAGGAGGATGCTGAAAGGGGCAAGAGTAGTATGGAAAGGGGTGATGTGAAGGCCGAACTTCATACGTATGTATATTGAGTTCCTTCACCTCAAGGTTAATTCAGGAGTGCTCAGTGGTGACCACCTTTGAGGCTGGTTGACATAAAAATATTTATTTCTGAGGAGAACACGAATGAAAATATCTAAGAGAGGAGGGAGGGGGAGACATCAGGGCATCAGGAGCCGGAATCGCAACCATCTGGAATCCTAGTGAAATTTGGCGGCCCATTCGAGAGTCTCAGGTATCTTGCCAAAATATTTTTCAAAGGAGGAAAAAACAATAATGTGCCTGCTATAATAATGCACCAGAAACTCCTCACAGGGACATTTGCAGATTTCTTGCCAACGGCCCGGAGAGTGCATAATGGACTGATAGCAAAGGCAGCAAGGGGGAGAGAAAGCAACCAAGTGATTGAGCTGTGCTTCCTTGGGTTTCTATTATCGTTGCTGCCTTTAGCCATATGCTTTTCAAAGGCACTGACAAGCCTGGACCGATTTCAAAGGAATTCCTAAACCCAGATTTCAAAATCGTCATTGCATCTCCTGATTGTCAGTGCTCTGCACAGAATACACACGTTCATGGAAGTTCTTAAATGTTTCTCCATAAATGTTGATCAGCCTCTCCTGTCATTACATGAGGTGCCTGGGATGCTGAAAATAGTTGCTAATAAATTGCCAACCCAGCTTATTGCCAAGTAATGAAAAGCATTTCTCTTCCTTGAAATAGGATGCCTTGCCACTTGAGTGAGTTCTAGAAGCTGCATACAAAAGGGAATAAGATGATTTCTTTTTTAGTCTGTTTGGTTGTTCCTTACCTCCCCCACCCCCACTGCCAATTTTAAAAATGGAATGAAAAACAGATTCAATCTGCTGGGAACACAGGTTTTTAAGTACAGCATGGACCCTGTTAATGCCATAGCTGTCGTCTTAAGACTTTTGTCATTCTTTGCCACCACTGATATCCATATGGTTATGATTCTACCCCCTTTCCAGGTCTTCCCCCATCCTTTCTCTCACCCTACCACCTACCAACCTTGCTCAGTGTCAGAAACAGGACAATTAAACCAGAGGTGGAAAGGTTAGATGGCTGATCAGTCAGGAACAGAGACTGGAAGCCCCCAAAACCTAATGGGGCGCTGGAACTCTGCAATGTCCCCCACTCATCTTCATCCTAAAGGACAGTAGAATGCTTTGCAAGAATGGTGGCATCATACCAAAGGCTTTGGAGAACTAAAAGCCACAAATACATGGGGTATTTTGTCAAGACTTGTGTGAAGGGAGTAAAGCAAAGGGATCATCCTGTGAAAATACATCTTCCACTTTAGAGAATTTTTTGGATGGATGGAGTATGCAGAAATCTGGCATATGTTGGAATATTCCATCCAAAATGAAAAGCAAGTTGCTTCCCCTTGTGCCTCAGCACTGAGAAGAAGACCAATGCTGTCAGGCAGTGGTTCTCAACCTTCCTAATGCTGCGACCCTTTCATATAGTTTCTCATGCTGTGGTGACCCCCAACCATGAAATTATTTTTGTTGCTACTTCATAACTGTAGTTTTGCTACTGTTGTGAATCATAATGTAAATATCTGATATGCAGGATGTATTTTCATTGTTATAAATTGAACATAATTAAAGCATAGTGATTAATCACAAAACAATATGTAATTATATATGTGTTTTCTGATGGTCTTAGGTGACCCCTGTGAAAGGGTCGTTCGACCCTCAAAGTGGTCGCGACCCACAGGTTGAGAACCGCTGCTGTAAGGACACCCTTGAATGTTGGAGGCAGCATGGTTACATATTTAAGGGTCTGCCCCACACCCCTCATTGGATAACACTAATTGCTCCCTGGGAACCAATACAAAGTCATGATCAGCCTCTTGAGACGAAACCATGGGATCATTGAATTTTTTCTTGGGCATATGTTGCAGCATGTCAGGCATTTTTCTAAGTACTTGATGTGAATTAACTCATTTGAACCTCCTAAGGCACATGGGTTGTATGCAGAGCTAGCATTTGATCCTAAACATGTGGCTCCCAAGCCCATTGTTCTTAATCACCATGCTTTAATGCTTTCATTTTTAGAGCTGCCAGTTAATTTTGGAGACTGCAATTTCCAGATGCCATTCTATTTTTTTTTTTTTACATATTTTTATTGATTTCAGAGAGGAAGGGAGAGGGAGAAAGAGACAGAAACATCAATGATGAGAGAGAATCATCGATTGGCTGCCTCCTGCACGCCCCCCTAACCCCCCGACTGGGGATCTAGCCCACAACCTGGGCATATGCCCTTGACTGGAATCAAACCCGAGACCTTTCAGTCTGCAGGCTGGCGCTCTATCCACTGAGCCAAACCAGCTAGGGCATGAGGTCCATTCTTCATCTAGTCTATCATAATTCCAGTAGTCTTCAACCTATGGGGTGAATAATACATTTAAATACTGCCTAAACACCCACTTAATAGTGAGAGGTGGAGATGAATAAGAGGACGAAATTTGCCATACTTTGCATTTTAAAGAAAAGGAAAGGAGAAGGTAATTATTCAGTCTTCAAATACTCTGGAAACAGTACAGAAATATACAATTAATTGAGAATATGGTAATTTACACATATGAATTTTATCCTTTTTCTTTACTACCACAACTATGGATGTATATAACCTCTAGGATTTGGGGATTATTCCAATAACCAACAACTTTTTTTTTTTTTTAGAGAAAAAGGAGAGAGAGAGAGATAAACATCCATTGGCTGCCTCCTGCATTACCCCCACTGGGGACTGAGCCCGAAACTCAGGCATGTGTCCCATCACAATCAGACGGACAGCCTCTCAGTGCAACTGAGCCACATGGGCCAGGGCACCAATAAACAACACCTTTTAAAACAATGTTTTTTCAGCATTTTCCTTCAGAATTCTAACTTCAGATAAAGCAATCCCTCCTGTTCATTTCTCACACGCCCTTGAGTTCTGGTATGAGTCTTCCTTTGGTTACATTTACATCCCACCCATGTAGTACAACACCTTTCTCCCAGTCCTGAGCCATCTCCCCAACCTCTCCTTTCACTGTCCAGTAAATGGAGGGTCCCATTTGAGGGCTTATTTTGTGGAACTCCTAAATGCGATAGAACACATTTTGCTATTATTTTTAATCTCACACTGCCCTCCAAGGATTGTGGGGTCTTTTGTTTGCTAAGTTCAAATGACATCATTGTCTCTAGTATAATAAGCTTCTACATTCTTTTTTTAAAATATATTTTTATTGATTTCAGAGAAGAAGGGAGAGGGAGAGAGAGATAGAAACATCAATGATGAGAGAGAATCATTGATTGGCTGCCTCCTGCGTGCCCCACACTGGGGACTGAGCCACAACCCGGGCATATGGCCGGACTGGGAATCGAACCATGACCTCCTGGTTCATAGGTTGATGCTCAACCACTGAGCCATGCCTGCTGGGCTGGCTAGCTTCTACATTTTTGAGGACAGAATTTAAATGCTGGGATGGGGAGGGGGGTGCGCTGTAGGTATGTAATTTTGGATACAAAAGCTAGAAGAGAGCAAAATTACTGTATTTAAGGAATAAGGAACTATAAAATAGAGATAATAATAGCTTCAAGGTTAGGTTTGTATTGAGGGCTGACCGAGATAAATTGAAGTATCTGGGCACAGTTCTTAGCACATAGCAAGGGCTGAACCAATGTTAAAAGGTTTTGCACTGCTACTATTTTGTTGTTGCTGTTATATAAGCCTTTCTTGAAAAAATATGCTAATGATAGAAACAGAATTAAGAAGAGAATCAAAATAAAAACTATAAAAGATTTTTGGAGGTGTTACTTGCAATACCATTTTAAACATAGAACTGGGAACTAAGGAAGCTAATGTTATAGAACAAAATGTATATGTTATAAACTTGGGCAATGAAAAAGAAAATAATGTACTAAAAATCAGAGAATGGGAAGAAGTATGAATGCAACTTGTTTTAGGTGTGTCTCTAGAATATAACATACAGTTGACTTTTGCTTTGTGAACCTATTGAAAGTCTTTTTGTCTTAATATCTAAAATTTGCTTATTTACATTAATTAATATGATGTGTTCGGCTTTGTTCCTATAATATTTTGTTTTATACTTTCTGTTTTTTTTTAGCCTTAAAATATTTTGCTATGGACTGACCAGTGTGGTTCAGTGGTTGAGCATCGACCCATGAATCAGGAGGTCAGTGGTCAGGGCATATGCTTGGGTTGTGGGCTTGATCCCCGGAGGGGGCATGCGGGAGGTAGCTGATAGATGTCTCTTTCTCATCATTGATGTTTCTATCTCTCTCTCACTCTCCCTTCCTCTCTCTGAAATCATTTTATTTTTAAAAAAAGAACGATCAACCTTTAAAAAAGCGTTTTACTAGGTGTTTGCTTTGTTTCCTTGTTCATTGCAATTTCATTATGATAACTATAGGTTCACATGCACTTGTAAGAAAGAATACAGAGAAATCTCATGTACCCTTTATGAGTAAATCTTGTGTAACGTTTTACAAAACTCCAGTCCATTATTACAACCAGGATATTGTCACTATATAATTACCAGTATTATTCAGATTGTTTCCAGTTGTTTGCTTTGTTTTGAGTGTGTGTTCTTTTAATAACTTGAAAATTTTATACCTTATTCTAGTTTTTAGATTTGTAATTTCATGGAGCTGTCTTTTTTAAAAATTGAGATTTATTGACATATAATATTGTATTACATATATATATATATATATATATATATATATATATATCCAGAATAAGTTTAGTTAACATCCCTCACTACATAATTACACTTTTTTCTTGTGATAAGAACTTTTAAGATCTATTCTGTTAGCAACTTTCAAATATACAATACAGTATTGTTAACTATAGTCACCATGATGTATAGTATATCCCCAGGACTTCTTTATCTTATAACTGAAAGTTTTAACCTTTTGGCCACCTTCATCCATTTCACTCACCCCCTATGCTCCTGCTTCTGGCAATTATCAATCTGTTTTCTGTATCTATGAGTTTAAGTTTTATAGATTCCACATGTAAGTGTTCTTCTGTATTTGACTTCACTTAGCACAGTTCCCTCAAGTTCCATCTATGTTGTCACAAATGGCAGACTTTCTCCTTTTTTATGGCTAAATAATATTCTGTTGCATATATATGCATTTTCTTTACCCGCTCATTTTCTCTATCCACTCATCCATTGATGGACACTTAGGTTGTTTCCATGTCTTGGCTATTGTAAATAATGGTGCAATAAACATGAGGGTGCAGCTATCTCCTTGAGATAGTAATTTTATTTCATTTGGATGTATTCCTTTAAGTGGGATTGCTGGATCATATGGTGGTTCTATTTTTAATTGTTGAGGGACTTCCATATTGTTTTCCATAGTGGCTGCACCAATTTATATTCTTTTTTAAAAAAATATTTTTTTATTGCCCTAATCGGTTTGGCTCAGTGGATAGAGCGTCGGCCTGCGGACTGAGGGGTCCCAGGTTCGATTCCTGTCAAGGGCATGTACCTTGGTTGTGGGCACATCCCCAGTAGGGGGTGTGCAGGTGGCAGCTGATCAATGTTTCCCTCTCATCGATGTTTCTAACACTCTATCCATCTCCCTTCCTTTCTATAAAAAATCAATAAAATATATTTTAAAAAAATACCACAATGTCTTTACAACTTATCCTACTTTTATACTCCCTTCCCATCTGAATTTTTGTAAGTTATATAACTTCTGGATCACTTCTAATTTGTTCTTCCATTATAGTCCCTGCATATGTTTTATCTTGGTCTATAATAATATAAATCCAATGTTTTCTGCCAGTTCTTCTATTGCAGCTTTTCCAGTCACCTCTTGGTAGGCCGAGGTTTATTCTCTAAAAAATCTGCCATTTGAACTCATAGGAATTCTCAGAATTTTTTTATGTTCAAAGCTGTTTGTTGCCTATGTACTTGAATGACAGTTTGGCTTGCGATAAAAGATCATACTTATTTTCCTTGAGGCTTTTGTGATTCTTCACTAACAGCATTTAAAAAGTTGAGGTGAAAAAAAAAATTTAAAAAGTTGAGGTGAAGTCATTTTTTTAAATGACAATAAAATTATTATTCTCAATGAAAGAAGTAGAAGAGATGAAGAAAGACTGAAAAAAGAGGTTATTGAATAATATGAATAAAAAGAAACTATTAAAAAGAATAAGATGAAAATATTAGGTCTAAAAATAACACTTGAAATAATAGATGGGATAAATGGCAGGATGAATTCATCAAAAGAATAAATTAATGAGTCAGAAGATCACATTAAGAAATTCTTTCAAAAGGTAGGAAATCCTATATAATAGAGTTAGTATGCAAATGGTCATCACGCCCTCACACCTTCATGCCATAATGGCTCAGACACTCAACTCTGGAGAGAGAGGAATGGGGACCAGCCAGGCTGTGGCCCAGGAGAAGAGCAAGCCACCCGCCCCACGGTCCTGGGCACCAGCGCCTGTGACTGTGGCCTGGGAGAGAGACAAGCAGCCCACCCGTGGTCTTGGGTGCCTGCAGCTGTGGCCTGGGCAAAGCCACCTGTCCACGGTCCCCTGTGGCTGTGGTCGGCCCAGGTGAAGCTGGCCCAAGTCCTGGGTGCCTGTGGCCAGCCAAAGGGAGGGAAGCCCAGGTCCCGGGTCCCGGGTTTCTGCGACCCGCCAGAGGAGGGAATCCTGGGTCCCCGGTGCCGGGCGAGGCAGAGGTGGTTAGGGACAATCAGGCCAGCAGGGGAGCAGTAAGAGGCAATCAGGCAGGCAGGCAGAGGTAGTTAGGGGCGATCAGGCAGGCATAGGTGGTTAGGGGTGATCAGGCAGGCAGGTGAGCAGTTAGGAGCCAGCAGTCCTGGATTGGGAGAGGCAGTCAGACATCCCCCGAGGAGTCCCAGATTGGAGAGGGTGCAAGCCAGGCTGAGGGACACCCCCCCACCCCGTACACGAATTTCGTGCACCGGGCCTCTAGTGTAACATATAAAATACAAGCTAAGAGATATAAAGAATAGAAGTAACATCCCAACAACAGGAGTCTCAGAACAAGAGAATAAAATTAATGGAAAGTTATGTTTGAAATAATAATGATTATAATGTTCCCAGAATTGTAAAGTCTCATTTTATGTCAAACCAGGTAGGTAAGAAAAACATCACATTTATACACTTTATAGTACAATTTAGGAACATCAAAGAGAAAGAGAAAATTCTAAAATCTTCCAGAAACATCAAAGACAAAGAATCTCCAGAGCAAATGACCTACAAAGGTACAAGGACAATATTGACATCATTTTTTAACAGAAAAGTGCACCCGAAAAGTCAATAGAGTAATAATTTTAGAATGTTAATGAAAAATAACTTCATTTCCACAATTTTTTATGCATCTGTTATAATCTAAATGTAAGACTGTAATAAAGATGTTCTCAGGCACAAAAGGCCTTAGAAGGTTACCACATAAAGAACACTCTAAAAAATGCTCTTAGGAGAAGTGTTCAAATAAGAAGAGAAATAAACCAAGAGGATGCTTCCAATTATATGGGACATGGAAGGGCGATTAAATGACTTAGCAAATGTTATCATTGTCTACAACCTTAATGACCAAAGGAAAAAAAGAGAAAAGTATATCTATAAGCACTGGGAACATATTTTCTAGACAATATAGCTGCTCAATATGACAATATTAAATTTGCCATAGTTATGAGGGACATAAAAGTTATTGCTTTTTTTGAGGGTAATACATTGATAAATTAAATACATTAATAGAATTAAACAAGCATAAGTGTCAAACAAAATAACATAAAAATAAAAAGCATTAAATTTCATCTATTCAGCAGAAAAGAAGAAAGGAGAAAAGTGAAACTAAATGAAGTACATAGAAAATTTAAAATGAGTCCAAGACAGTTCAATAAAGATAAGTGTGTAAAATTATCAATTAAAATCTAGAAATGCTCAAATAAAACCAAATAAGATCCAACAATATGCTGTGCACATGAACACTCTGACAACAAAGTAAAATAATAGGTTGAAAATTAAAGACTAAAAACAGAATGAATGAAAAGAAAGTTGAGTAGCAATCTTTCTGTCTGAAAAACTAATCAGAGACAAAGAGCGTAGTCATATGCTGGGAAAAGGAACCAAAGAACAAAGACATATTGCAGGAGGCCGCCCATTGTCTTCACTAGCAGAGAAGTGCAAACAAGGATCCCGGAATGCTGGTGACCCTTGAACCCATGGCAAGGGCCTGAGTTATGCACTGATTGTCTAGTCCTGACAATGGGGGCTCAAGCTATTTCCTGATCAAATAGTCTTAGAGTAAATCCTTCTAATATTTACTGACCTTTAAGATAGCCTGTCTGTTGCTGCAGTTACCTGCCTGCCTAAGGGTTTTATGCTTAACCAAAATTGAATAAAAGGCTGGCGAGGCCTGGGCACCGGTGGAAGTCCTTCCCTTTGAGTTGGACTTGCCTGCCTGGCTCCCCAATATTTCCAAATTATCTCTTGTCTCTTCTCTTTCATTTGTTTGCGGCTCCTCTTCCAGATCCTGAACCCTAAACCACGTGGGACATGGGGAAAACAAACATACACAACATATAGCCACCATGAACATATACCCAGTAACATAGCCTCAGAATATATAAAATGACCATTGACAGAATGCTGAAATAGATTATCAATTTCTGTAGGGGATATTAACTACAAATTGATAGATCAGCAAGCAAAAAAAAAAAAACCCAGATATGGAAAATCTGAATATTATTAATAATATCCAGCTGCTTGCCCAGTCAGTGTGGCTCAGTGGTTGAGCGTCAACCTATGAACCAGGAGGGCATGGTTCGATTCCCGGTCAGGGCACATACCCAGGTTGCAGGCTCAGTCTCCAGTGTGGGGCATGCAGGAGGCAGCTGATCAATGACTCTCTCTCATCATTGATGTTTCTATCTCTCTCTCCCTCTCCTTCCTCTCTGAAGTCAATACAAATATATTTACAAAAATAATATCCAGCTGCTCAATATATATTGAATTCTATACCAAATAGAATAGATCCTTTTTTAGTATAATGTAATATTTATAAAAGTTTATTATATACTAGACAACAAAGGAAGTCTTAAAAAATTCTATAGTATCAATATCATACAGGCTATTTTTTGTAAAGAACCAGATACTAAATATTTTTGACTTTGCAGGCCAGATGGTGTCTGTCTTAACTACTCAGCTCTACAGCTGTAGCACAAAAACAGCCATAGACAATACATAAATGAATAAATGTGTTCCAGTAACTTTATTTACAAAAAATAATGGGGCTGGGTGAATTTGAAGCATAGACTGTAGTTTGTTGACTCCTAATATAAATTAATATGGACATTTTAGAGAGTAATAGTATAATTTGTGGTTTAGTGATCCTACCCTGCATATATATTTCAAAGAAATTCTCTCACAGACTCATACAGAGGGCATAGCTGGAGATTTCAATGCTCTTTGCAGGGATTTGGGGGCAATCTAATGATCTCTGGGGAACTGGATAAGTAAGACGTAGTGGATAAACCCCAGGAAAGACTATGTAGCATGTAGAAGCAAGAGACTAGATGTGCCTAAGCATCATGAATATAGTATATTAATATCATACAATATGTGATCTTTTGTGACTTATTTCTTTTCACTTAGCATAATTTTTCAAGGTTTGTCCATGTTTACCATGTATCAATACTTCATTTCTTTTTGCTGCCAAGCAATATTCCAATGTGTAGATATACCAAATTTTGTTTAACCATTCATCAGTTTTGGGACATTCGAGCTGTTTCTACTTTTTGGCTATATGAATGTAGCTGCTATAAATATTCATATACAGGTTTTTGTGTGTACATGTGTTTTCATTTTTCTTGGGTAGAACCTACACGTGAAATTTCTAGGTCATTGGGGCTTGATAATTCCACCATCTAGGTTATCTTAGGGTTGACTGTACTCTCCCTATATCACACAGATCAGTGGTGAGGGGGTACGAAATGGACCTATATCACTACAAGTTTTCTATATTTTATATGAAGTGGTACAAGGTTAACTTTCAATTGTACACTTAAAATGATTAAAATGATAAATGGTATGCATTTCATCATAATTAGAAAAAATTAAACATAGTTACCTATCAATTTATGATAGACTAGTGAAAAGAAAGTCATAAAAGAATGTATATTGTATGATTTCATTTATATGATATATTCATAATAGGCAAATTCTTAGAGACAGAAAGTAGATTAATGATTGCCAAGGGCTGGGGATGTAAGGAAATGGGAAGTGACTGCTAATGGGTATTGGGTTTCTTTTTATTTATTTATTTATTTATTTATTTATTTATTTATTTATTTTTATTGAATGTATTGGGGTGACATTGGCTAATAAAATGGCTAATAATATATAGATTTCAGGCAATTCTATAATACAACATCTGTATATTGTATTGTGTGTTCACCACCCCAAGTCAAGCCTCCTTCCATCGCCATTGATCTTCCCTATACCCTCCTCCACCTTCCTCAACACCCCCTGCTATTGACATTCTTTTTGGAGTGATGAAAATGTCCTCAAATTTGGTAGTGGTGATGATTGCACAATTCTGTTAAAATACTAAAAAAGACAGAACTTGTATACTTTTTAAAAAATCTTTATTTTTTATTTTTTTTTACAGAGAGGAAGGGAGAGGGATAGAGAATTAGAAACATCGATCAGCTGCCTCCTGCATGCCCCCTACTGGGGATCGAGCCTGCAACCAAGGTACATGCCCTCGACCGGAATCGAACCTGGGACCTTTCAGTCCACAGCCTGACGCTGTTTACTGAGCCAAACTGGTCAGGACTGAATTTGTATACTTTAAAGAGTACATTATAAGGCCTGTGAATTATATCTCATAAAACTATTATTTAAAACCTGCCCATATGTCTAGAAATGTATTTAGAGCATTGTTCACCAAATGTGTGCAACTTTAGGTGATTTGTTGCTTTTATATATCACTTGGATTTAAAAATAAGGAACAGCAATTCATTTTTATAAAAATAAGCCATAGCTTTCAAAGAAGTAATGGGGCAAGTCAATCCAGACCATGTAGGGCTCAGAACTAAAAGAAGGAGAGTGATTTTTCAGTGGTAAGGGGAGTAGATTTTGGGTAGAAAAATCTTGTTTCCAGGGGCTATCTGCTTGTGCCTGTGCTGAAGAAATGCAAACTTCATTAGTATGATTACAATTAGTACCATAATTTCATTTTTATGTTCTCTTAAGCTGTGTAATTTTCAGATAAAACACTTCTCACGATGCAGTTTCACTGAACTCAAAGAGGATCTGTTGGGACAGATAATTTACTGACAGAAAAGCCACTTTCAAAGGAGCAAAACAGAAATATCTCCTTTCCATGGTGCACCTCGGATTTAATCATGGCAAGTGTGTCTGCAAACATTATCTCAGCAGGCCAATCCATAATTAGAGCTCTAATTTTCCTTCAGGCACTTTCTCCTGAATTGTCCAATGGGAACCCATAAGCGTTGCCCATGAAACCATGATAATGGTTCTAAACATTGTCAGTGACAGCACTACGACAGAGCTGATGTGTGGGAAGTGGGAAGTTGCATGGTGCTATAGGAGAAAAGCAACTGCATGACTATTAGGCCTGCATCCAAATTCCTTCCTCTTGGAAAGGTTAGCCAGGAAGACCCAAAGATCCCCCATAGACCTTTGAAGACTTTCCCTTTGAAGCGCACATCCCAGAGAATGTTGCCTTGGTCATCAACGTATCTGCAACAAAATGAAGATAATCAGTAAAACCAAAAGTTCAGGAAATTTCCTGTGCCACAAGAATGGTAAAAGTTAGTAACCAATGACAGGTCAAAGGTCAAGTGTCTAAACATTTGTCACCATTGGTTTCTGCACACCTCCAATATCTGGATTTCATGTATCCCTTTCTTTTTTTATTTTATTTTGTTTTATTTGAAGAACAGTTTATAAATCAATAAAAATCATTAGAAAGAGAAGAAGGGAGAGGGAGAGAGAGAAACTTTGATGTGAGAACAAAACATGGATCAGCTGCCTCTTTCACACCCCCTGCCTGGGATTAAGCCTGAAACCCAGACATGGGTGCCCTGACCAGAAATCGAACCTGCAACCTTTCTTTCTTTTCTTTCTCTTTTTTTCTTTGCTAATCTTCACCTGAGGATATTTTTCCCATTGATTTTCAGAGAGAGAGTGCAAGGAAAGGAGGGAGGAAGGGGAAAAGAGGGAGAGGGAGAGAGAGGGACATGGAATGTGGAAGAGACACATTGATTGGTTGCCTCCTATGTGGGCCCCTCCCAGGGCTGGGGATTGAACCTGCAACTCAAGTACATGTCCTTGACTGTTACAGTTATTAGTGACATTTGATGTGAGGTCTTCAGCTGGGAAAGGGGGTGGTAAGGGTGCCAGAAGTTTAAGGAAAGAGGAGCAGCTTTAAAACAGACTTCTCTATGAGAAGCGCACCATCTCAGTAGTGAAATGTAGGATTGCCAGGTTTATGGATTTGCAATCCCATTTTAGACTTGCAATCATGACTTAAAGTGAAACCAGTCCAAATGCTAAGACAGGAAGCACTAGGAAGAAACAGGTT
This sequence comes from Myotis myotis, assembly GCF_014108235.1. Taxonomy (NCBI): domain Eukaryota; kingdom Metazoa; phylum Chordata; class Mammalia; order Chiroptera; family Vespertilionidae; genus Myotis; species Myotis myotis. The sequence goes on along the minus strand of NW_023416318.1, from coordinate 11,063,141 downwards.
GAACAGTGTTCAAGCCCTTGGGTACATGAGTGGGCAGATAGTTGAGCAAAGAGGTTAGGTTAACTGCTGGAAAAACAAGAAAAGGCCATAACTTCTGACATACAGGAGGCTTAATGAGCAGGGTTGAGGGCCCAGATGAAACTTAAAACTATGACTGGAAATCAATAGGACATAAGTGATGGTATAAAGATGAGAAAATGGAGTGGACAAGGGACCCAGGGTCAGATTGTGGCCTAGCTGGGAATATAATGGAGCTGTATCACAGGCGGGACCAGATTCTAAAGACAGCACTTTAGGTGTTCATTTCATGAGGCCAAATTTGCCTTTTTGAAATGCCTTAAATCATCCTTAAAATATAGTTTGCATTGACATCCTACATATTGTTTTTCAGTAAGAACTGCATAGCCAACATTTGCTTACAACTAACTCTCTTTGGTTGAGCAGCATGTGAACTGGTTGGCATGTGTTTAGAGGCCCTGTTGACAAAAAGAGGGCATGCTCTGAATATGGAATCACAGTGAGGGCAGTGAGATGCTCTTACAGTACAAGGGAACCTAGGTCAACCTGTGAGAGCAGAGTCATGACTTCCATCTCATCCTCTTTCTTGGGTGCACACTCATTGAAAGGAAAGGCCGTGAACAACTGTGCTATTTAATAAATGGTTCATTCTTTCCTTTATTCAATTCCCCGCCCCCCCCCCCAGCCTATAGAACCACATTTAAATTAGTTAAAAATACAAATGATGTGATTCCACAATCTTGGGAATAAGAGAATGAATGAGCTTAAATAATTACAAGCTGTGGTCTGTGTGAATCATGAGAGCTTGATTTCAAGGGTTCAGATGGTTGATAAAGCTAAAGAACAAGTATCCAAATAGCTATCATTAGCAATCAATAGGTTGCCTTTAAAAAAATCTCAATTTCAAGCATCTTTCCCCCTGATCACCACCCATCTTTTTAGTCTGCTAATTCTAGTTATCCTCCCCGCCCCCCCCCCCCCGCCCCCCCTACACACACACACTTGAGGCAATAGTTCTTTGAACTATTGGGATCTCTCAGCTAAGGACTTATCTGTTCGTCTCTTCCATGGTGAAAATTGAGGCCATCAGGCAAGAACTCTCTCAACTTCTTTCCCAACCACCTAAAAACTAAATCCTCTTTTGACCTGTCCTGTTTCCTTCCCTCTTGCCTCAGTGAAAAGGGTTTCTCCCTCCATGAGGCTTGGAAGCCCTCTCAGTTTCTTAGGAATTGTTCACTGACCAGCTCCTTTTTTCCCTGTATCTGCAATGTCTTCTTCACTCATACCACGTTTTCTTCAGTACTCACTCAAGTCAAATCCTCTCTGGTTAACATTTGAAAACTTACCCTTATTCTATAGCCAGGTGATTTGAAAGAGAGATCTACCAGTATGTTGCCAGTTATTTCATTCAGAAACCGTGGTAGCCATGCTTCTGTCCCACCACTCCAGTGCAACTCTTGTCCCCGAGGTCACTGATGATGACCTCCAGGATGCCAAATCCAATGGACATTGCCTTTTCTCCTTATGTGACTTCTCCCTTTATTCCTCATTGAAACTCGGTGGTTACTTGGTTTTGATGATACCACACTGCCCTGGCATTTCTTTGCCTTCTCTGATCAAGTCTAGCACCCCTAAAACATCTCTCCTCATTCTGACTGTGAAGGAAAGGGCTGCTATTACAACATAATTTATCTGTCGTACCAACTTCTTAGGCCAGTGATACTCAAAGTGTGGTCCTGGACCAGCTGCCTCAGCATTACCTGGGAATTGTTAAAATGCAAAGGATTGGGCCCCACTCCAGATCTACTGAATCAGAAATTCTGCTTATAGAGTTTAGCAAACTGTGTTTTATCAAGTTCTCCATGTGCTTCTGATGCAAGATCAAGTTTGGGAACCACTACCTTAGGCCTCTGATTCCTGGCTCTTTATCTCCACCTCCAATTAAAATGTCTTCATTTACGTGGCTACATCTCCGGGGGTGCTTCCAACTGGTAGCTGGGAAAGCAATGATTGGAAGACGACCATCGCCATTTTGGCTTTGCCATGATGCCTAGCTATTTAGGCACAGCCTTGGACATTTTCTGGCATTTCAGAGTCAACATGTTGAGTGTCCATGGTATTCTGGATGATTCCCTGATGCATCTACCAAAACTGACACCTCAGTAGTCATGTATTCCAGATAGTTCTCACTGCCTGCTAAGTGCTTCCCTTGGACCAACCCAGGGAGGTGGGGGTCTGGCAGTTGAAGGTAGAGTTTTCAGGATCTTGTTCTGCCCAGCCAAGAGGTAGGCACACTTTTCAAAAAAGAAGCCTTGATGTGGAATGGGGCCTCCAGTGTCAATGACAATGGGAGACCCCTGGAGATTGCCACATCCTCTTAGTGATTCATTTCTGACATTTTCACTCGTATTGTCCCAATATTGGATTTCTGTAGGAAAGTGACCTTGGGCACGGAAGATTTAAGGTACTTCTTATTGCACAAGTCTCTGTGGATAGCTTTACAGGTTACCTTCCTTCATGGCCCTTCCCTGCTTTTGGATCTTGCCTTTGCTTCTTTCTAAACAGGTGACCTTGACCAAGTTGCTGAACCTATTTGAGCTTCAGTTTCTTCATCTGAAAAATAGATATAAAGACACTTACATTTTAGGGTTGTAAGGATTCCTTAATGTTGAGCATTTAGTACTGTGTTTGACAAATAGTAGGCACTTCATACATGGCATCTAGTAGGATTATTACTACTTTTTAAAAATAAACCACCTACTATGGTTTATGTCTGGAGATTTTGTGGCTGTGTATCTTGTAGATAGAAAAAAAAAAAATCAAACACTGAAAAAATATGCAGAGAAACAGAATGATTTTAAGTCCAAATTCCAGCAGGATACTGGGAAGGGAATATTAGGTTCAGAGAGTTCAGATGGGAGAAACAGGATCACACAACAGGAAAGCTCGAGCTGAAGCCACTTCAGATGTTTAGTTTAATGCTTTACTTAGCAGATTGATTTTTCCATTTTGCCTAATTCAGATACCATGGGGAGAAAAAAGGATTACTTTGATAGAATCAGGGAATGTATAAAAGAATACTTAATGAAATGCTAACAAAGCTCTGAATAGATTTGCTTTATAAAGAACACTTTTTAAACATAAGTAGAACATATTTATTGTAGCAAAATCAAAGAATTCAGAAAGGCAAAAAACAAAACCTGTAAAAACACCACTCAGAGGCAGCCCTTGTTAATATTTTGAAGTGAATCCTTCCAGTTAATTTATTTGAACACACACATACCCCCAAAAACACATACACATACCATACATTTTTAAAACAAATGTACTTGTACTGAGTATACTCTTTTGTAAACTGCTTTTTCCACTTAGCAAAATGTTCTGAAAGTTTTCCAGAGACGTTACTTAAAAAAATGTTTTTATTTATTTTAGAGAGAGAGAAAGGGAGAACGATAGAGAGATAGAAACATCGATGAGAGAGAAACAATTGGCTGCCTCTTGCACGCCCCGGCATGTGCCCTGACAGGGAATTGAACTGGCAATCTTTCAGTGCATGGGACAACACCCAACAAACTGAGCCACACCTGCCATGTACATAGACATTTCTTTAAATGACAACAAAGTATTTAATTTCATGAATATATCCCAATTTATGTAGCTAAGTACAAGGACGAATGGATCCAATGACTTTATGGGCAATTATGAACATTATTGTATATACATATTTTTCATTAATAAAATTATAATCTATAATAATAAAAGCATAATATGCTAATTAGGCCAGACATCCTTCCAGACGACCTTCCAGACAAAGCCAGGGCTGCAAGGGAAGCCAATGCCAGCAGCCAGGGGAAGGAAGGCCTACTCTTGCATGAATTTTATGCATCGGGCCTCTAGTTGAGGTATAACATACATACAAAAATTCAGAAAGTGCATAGCTTGATAAACCATCAAAAATAAATATATCCACCCTAGCGGGTTTTGCTCAGTGGATAGAGCATTGGCCTATGAACTAAAGGGTCCTGAGTTCAATTCCAATCAAGGGCACAACTTGGTTGCAGGCTCTTCCCCAACCCCGGGCCCTGGTCAGGGCACGTGCAGGAGGCAACCAATGGATGTGTTTCTCTCACATCCATGTTTGTCTCTGACTTTCCCTCTCCCATTGGAAAAATATCCTTGGGTGAGGATTTAAAAAAAAAGAAAAAATATATCTCCAGGAAGCACCTCCCAGTTCACAAAATAGAATAATACCAGCATCCCAGAAGTCCCTCTGCGTACCTCCCAGTAATTACCCTTTTCCTCTTCCCCAGTTTTAACCACCATCCTGATATCTAACACCATAGATTATTATTGCCTGTTTTTAGCAACATATATACTTGGAATCCTACAGTATGTATTATTTTGTGTATGGCTTTTTTTACTCAACATTGTAGGTCTGAGATTGATTCATGTTGTTGTGGCCTTGGTTCACATTCATTGCTGCATCCTGTTACATTGCACGAGTATACCCTAATTCATTGATTGATCTTATTAATGGACATTTGGGTTGTTTCTATTCTTGTCTATTAAGAAACATACTGTTAGTGAATATTTTTCTACATGTCTTTTAGAGCATATATATATATATATATATACACACACATACATATATATATACACACATTTCTGGAGTATAGGAGTAGGAGTAGAATTGCTGAGTCATAGCATATTTTCAACTTAAATTTATTTTCACTTCCAAAGGGATTGTATCAATTTATATGTGTGAGAGTTCTCTTTGCTATTCTCTTCAACACTATGTTGTCAGTCATTTTAATTTTAGCTGTTCTGGTGGGTGTGAGATAATATCTCATATTTTACATGTGGTTGTGCCCTTATTATGTTTATTAACAATTTGGATATCCTATTTTGTGGAGTGCCTATTCAAGTCTATTGATCATTTTTCCTTTGAGTTGCTATATTTTTTATTCTAAGAGTTCTTTCCATAATCTGAATAATCGCCCCTTGTCAGTTATATGTGTGTTATGCCTGAATGTTTATGTTCCCCCAATTCATATGTTGACATCTGAACCCTCAGTGTGATGGTATTAGGAGGCAGGGACTCCAGGAGGTGATAAGGTTTTGAGAGGGGAGCTTTCATGAATGGGATTAATGCTCTTTAAAAAAGACCTCAGAGAGCTCTCTTTTCCCTTCTGCCACGTGAGGCCTCAGAGAGAAGGTCCCCGTGTATGAACCAGGAAGCAGACTCTCAGGTGCCTTGATTGTGGGCTTCCTACTCTCTGGAGCTGTGAGAAATAAATGTTTACTGTTTGAGCCACCCAATCTATGGCATTTTCGTTATTGCAATCTGAACTAAGATGATGTGTTACAAATATCCTTGCCAGTCTATGGCTTATACGTATATCCCACATTCAAAGGCTGTTAAATTGCGTTGTTTACCCATATCTTCAGGAAAAAAATCACTTCTACTGTCATGCTAAACAACCTGCTTCCCTATATATAATGGTCTGGCCCTCTAGCAACTTCAGTGCGAAATTATAGCTAATTTGCCTACAAACGTCAGGTGGTCATAATAATCTGGCCAAGCAGTGTATACTATGGTACCTTTTATGGTGTCCTTTAGAGAATGACAGTCCCTACTCCTTTTTGTTGTTGTTGTTAATCCTCAACTGAGGATATTTTTCTATTGATTTTTAGAGAGAGTATAAGGGAGGAGGAGAGACAGAGAGAAACATCAGTGTGAGAGAGACACATCCATTGGTTGCCTCCTGCAGGAGCCTCAACCAGGGCTGGGGATTGAGCCTGCAACTGAGGTACGTGCCCTTGACCAGAATCGAACCTGGGACCCTTCAGTCCATGGGCCGATACTCTGTCCACTGAGCCAAACCAGCTAGGGTGACAATTCCTAATCTTAACGGAATCCAATTTATTAATCTTTCTTAGCTAAATGCTTTTTGTGTCCTGTTAAAGAAATTTTTACCCCACCCCCAAGTCATGAAAATATTCTCCCATCCTCTCTTCTAAATCTTTATTGTTTTACCTTTCAAATTTAGATCTGCAATCCACCTGGAAATGATTCCTGGGTATGGTGGGAAGTGGAATCAAGTTTCTTTTTGGGGGTAGGTAAATTCAATTGACTCAACACCATCTACTGAAAAGATTATCTTTTTTTTCTATGGCTCTGCAGTGCTACCTTTTGTGATTAATTTAGTATCCATATACGTGTGGCTCTGTTTCTGGACTCTATTCTTCTCCATTGGCTTAATTTATCTATCTTTCCCCCCAGATCACTCTGTCTTGGTTACTAGTCTATCTAATAAAGAGGCAATATGTAAATTGACCCTCATGCCCTCATAAGATGGCTGCCTACAACAAGGCCGGCAAGGGGGTTAGTGAGGGACAAGCAAAGGACTGAACAGCAGGCTGCATGGGGCAACCAGGCCAGCAGGGCAGCCGTGAGGGGCCATGAGGGGTGACCAGGCCAGCGGGGGTGGGGCAGTTAGGGGCAACCAGGCTGGCAGAGGGGGGCCATTGGGGGCAATGAGGCCAGCAGGGGGGGCAGTAAGGGGTGACCAGGCTGGCGGGGGGGGGATGCAGTTGGGGGAGACCAGGCCAGCGGGGGGGCAGTAAGAGGTGACCAGGCTGGTGGGGAGGGGGTTCAGTTAGGGGCGACTAGGCCAGCGGGGTGGAAGTTGGGGGCAACCAGGCAGGCAGGCAGGTGAGCGATTAGGAGCCAGCGGTCCAGGATTGTAAGAGGGATGTCTGACTGCCGGTTTAGGCCCGATCCCCAGATTGGAGAGGGTGCAGGCTGGGCTGAGCCCCCCCCCCCCCCGCATGAATTTCGTGCACCAGGCCTCTAGTAGTTTTTTAATAACTGTTTATACCTGATTGTATAGGTTCTCCCACTTTGTCTTTCTTTTTCAGCAAGGGTTGATGAGACTATGTAGGAAGAGGAATGCTTGTATACTGTTATTGAGATGTAGATTGGTACACACAATTTGAAAAGAGTTTGGGCAGTCCACACTGAAGATTCATATATTATGACCCAGCATTTCCACTCCTACATATATACCCAACAGAAAAGTGTGTATATGTTCACCAAGAAGCAGGTCCAAGAATATTTTCACAGTGTTCTTTATGAGGACAAAAATCTGGAAATAACTCAAGCACCCATCCACAATAGAATGGATTAATGCTCTGTGGTATAGTCATCTACCCAGCCATACGAATGAATGGATCTAGTGTGAGTGGCTGTGTCCTTTTACAACTACAGCTCCTGTTGGGTGGCTCCTCCAGAGTTCCAGCTCTTTCTGGGCTCCAGTAATACATTCCTTCCTCTTGTTTTTCAGGCTTGAGGAGGGGGGAAGAGGGAGGTGAGTCTGTGAGTACAGTAATCCTGCCCACACCTCTGTACATAGCTCTTCTATTAAATACCTTCATTAAAACACAGATGGTGAATTCTTTTTCATGCCAGATTGTGAATGACATACACACACACACGCACATGCACACACGCACACAAATTTTTATTATGAATACATAAATGTGCTCCGATCATATATACAACTGTTAATAGGCTTATGCAATTAAATCATTCTAATACAATTTCTATTTCTTTTTATTTACTAGTAGATTATCAGGCTCTAGAACTCATAGGAACTTTAAAGACCAACTTGTCAAATCCCAGTTTTGGGTAAGTACACTGTTTCACCATGTGAAACCCATTTCCAGGTCACACAGCTGTATTGGTGGTGAAGTGAAAATTAGAACTCAAGCCCCTGATACAGAGCACAATGAAATGCCATTCCTCTTACACACTCTTAGATTTAAACACATTTATGAGTTTCAAACTATCGCAATTATTATCATTATTGAAGCTCAAAAAGTCCTACGGTGAGTGGGAACCTCCTCAAGTTGGCTCCTGAGTCCTTTTGACATAATCCTAATAGTTAGTAGCTGCCATGCAATATGGTATTACAAGATGCTACAGGCTTATCCCCTATTTTTTTGTTTTTTTTTTTTGCTCCACACTTGGAATCAGACATTTCTTTAAAAATCCCAATTTCTTTTAGTTAGAAATAACTTCATAAATAAAGGCTAAACTAGAAAAGATACAAGAGCAAGTAAATGCAACAGGTAATACTCAAAGAGAAATAGAAAGTGAAAAAGAGGAAAGTTTTTTAAATAAAAAAGAAATGAAGAGAGAAAAAGATAGGGAAGATCAAAGGCATGAACAAACACTATATTCTATAAATTAAAAATGAAACAAAAAATTTTTGATGGTCTCTATGGAGACTAAATAAATAAATAAATAAACTATTTGGCCTATGAATTATATCTCAAAGCTGTTTTTAAAAAGTAAAAAGAAGATAGTTGAACCACATTAGCATTGTTGCAGTACATATCCATCCTATATAATAAAAAGGCAATATGCAAATTGACTGTCACACAATCACAAGATGGAGGCACCCACAGCAGGGGCAGGGCCGGCCGCTCCATGTGCCTGCCACAGGAGTCTCCTCAGCCCCGCCGGGGGCCTTGGGTCCTCCTGCACCCCCCACTGACTGACAACTCGCCCAGGCTCCTCCAACGAGCTGCCCATCCCTCTCTTCCTCCCTCCTCCAAAGCTGAAGCCTAACTGTGGTGTCCAAGAAATTGAAAGTTATAACTCATGTCATTGAGAGTATCCTCCAATCCTCAGCCCCACCAGGGGCCTCAGGTCCTCCTGCACCTTGCCACTGACTGAATCTCAGGCAAGCTGCGGATGGTGGCTGCCCAGCCACCCAGGGCCGGCCTGAGGCTCAGGTAACCAGGGCCGGCCAAGTCTTGCGCTGCCGGCAGTGGCAGCAGCAGAGGTGTCATGCGGGCGTTGCCTTCCCCAGATTGCCGAGTTGCCTCCCGCCCCTCAGGCTGTGAGGAGAGGCAGGCCGGGTTGAGGAACACCCTGCCCCCGCCAGTGCATGAATTTTCATGCACCGGGCCTCTAGTTAGATATAATAGTCTACCTCTTTGCTCTCATTTATTCATAGTTTTACAGGTAATTATATATTAAATGCCTAACACCCATTCTTATGTCAATGTCTCTAGTTATTTGGTGGTCTGAAGCTTTTTCTCTGATAGGTTTTTCAGGAAGGGTTCATGAGAATAATATTTTGTGGCTTTGTTCCCTATCATCTTCTGAAGATGACCAATCTCTGCTGGTAATAGTTTGTCCATGTATTTTATAACTGAAAGTTAATTTTGAGTGGTCTAAAATCTTTGTTTCATGCTTCCTAATATTACTCCTTTTTTTCTTTTTTCCTGGCATAAAGCATTGTTGTAACAAATTCTGATTATAATCTGATTTTTCCCCTTAAAAATCACAGGCTCTTTTTTCTACATATACAGAGAAATTTTCTCTTTCTTTAAAGTCCAATGATTTTAATATAATATGTGTGGTATTGGTTGCTCTGGGTCATAATCTCAACTCTGTGGTATGCTCTTTCAATATGCAGTTTCAAATCTTTTTCATTTTCAGGCTCTTCGTTTCTTTTTTATTTAAAAAAACTCCCCTCTTTTTCACTTTTTATTTCTCTTCAGGTATTATCTGTTGCATTTACCTGCTCTTGTACCTTTTCTAGTTTAGCCTTTATTTGTGAAATTATTTCTTCCACTTGATTCTTGTTATTATTGAGTTCTATCACCTCATTTCTGAGTTTTTCCCAAGTCTATTTTATGTTTTTTTCCCCTATCATTTTTAAAAATGATATTCATTTTGAAATAGTAGTTTATAATTTTGATCGGTTTTGTGGACACGTCTTTTTGGCATGCTTTCATTGTCCTTTGGGATGTTTTTCTTATTATTTTTTTTCTTTTGTGGGATTTGACCTTGATATCATTCAGTTTTTTAGTTTTGTGTGAAATTGGTTTTTTATTTAGAAATAAGATGGAGTTTAGGAAAGCTTTTCTAATTTCATAGAGCTCCCTCTTCTGTTGCTTTGGTGTAGTGTTAAAAAATATGGTGGTTTGCTTTCTGGGGTTTTCTGACCTTGTTCTCCGCTCCCATTTAAGTCTAGCCTTTCTATTTTCATGCAATATTTACTTACACTAAAAAGTTATTCATTGTTTATCTGAAATTCAAATGTAACTTGGAATCCTACATTTTTATTTGTTAAATATGGCAACCCTTGTTGTAAATATTTTCAATGGGCTTGTTTTGCTGTCTAATTGTTCTGCTGTTGTTATGTGGAGATTTGTAGAGATTGAAAAACTATGCTGATGCTGCCACTGCTACCTTCCTAGAATCCATCGTGTAATTTTCAAATGTAGTCTTTCCTCCTTGGTACAGTCCTCCCTTCCCTCACACATATATTACCACATGTCTCCTAAACCAGCATGTCGCTTTTCTATAGTTTTTGTTATGTTTATACAATGACATACACATATGCATTATATGTATATAGTTTTCTTTTAATTTTTTTAAAAATAGGATCATATATACATTTCCCATCATCTTGCTTTTCTCAGAGGAAACCTCTCCAAATCACCTCATAGAATTTTTTTTTAAATATATGTTTTTATTGATTTCAGAGAAGAAGGGAGAGGGGGAGAGAGAGAGAAACATCAATGATGAGAGAGAATCATTGATTGGCATGCCCCACACTGGGGATTGATACTGAAACCTGGGAGTTGAACCTCGACCTCTTGGTTTATAGGTCGATGCTCAACCACTGAGCCACACCCACCAGGCTTGGGCTGGCTATTTCTAACTGTGCCTAAAGACAATGAAAGTCTTCAGGTTTTAAATTCCTGCCTCAAGGCCTGGTTAGAGAACCAGGGAGTTCCTAAAACTGCCCTAAAATATCTTCATGTAGTCCCATATGTGGATTGTTGAATTAACACCCAGCAATAGCTGAGTTTGTACCGTAGAATGATTAAATGGCCAATTGGGAGACAATGGGGAGAAGTCAGGGGAGAGGGATGGGTGCTAGACATGCTCTGAAGTAGTAACTAATAAACAGTGCTCTTTCTCCTACTGTCAGATACATGGTTCTGAGAATCAAAGGGGTGAAAGTGGTAGTGTTAGTTCTCAAGATTACGTCCAATGACCCACCTGTAAAATGTTTGCTCCTTATTCTTCCAATCTTTGGTTCTATTTGTTTAGAGGTCTTAGCACCCAAGGAATTATGTTTCCACTATTGGACAAAACAAGGGTTTCACTGAACTGAAAGTTGAAACTGTCACCTAGTCATTTTGTGCTCCGTATGCACCTGGATTAACAGGACAAAAAAGAGGTTACTGTTTGGCTGGGGATTATCAAAGGGAAAATTATCAGAGAGATACAGGAACACTGCTTAAAAAACAAAGCAAGAGAAGAATATGTCTGGAATATAAGGGATCTTCTGGAACACTTAATAATGATATATCTCTGTCCTGGCCGGGTTGGCTCAGTAGTTGAAGCATCAGCCCTCAGATTGAAAAGTCTCTGGTTTGATTCCAGTCAAGGGCACATAACTCTGCAGGCTTGATCCCCAGCCCCTGTTTGGGCTCATGGGGGAGACAACCAATCGATGTGCCTCTCTCACATTGATGTTTCTCTCTCTCTTCCCTCCTCCCTTCCCTTCGCTCTCTCTAAAAAAATCAATGGGAAAAATATCCTCAGGTGAGGATTACCCCCCCGACCCCAAAAAAGAATGACGTATCTGGTAATAAAAGTTAATAGATGACCCTGGCTGGGTAGCTCAGTTGGTTAGAGTGTCATCCCAATATGCCAAGGTTGGGGTTTTGATCTCTGATCAGGGCACACACAAGAAGCAACCAATAAATGCATAATAAATAAGTAAAATAATAAACTGATATTTCTCTTCTCTCGCTCTCCCAAACAAAGCAATCAAAAGAAGAAAAAGTTAACAGAAGAGATGCTGAGAACTGGCTGAGATACAGGCTGAAAGAGAACGTGAACTAGACATTATAAAGTGTTACAGTAATGTTGTGTAACTTGTGCCCAGTTGCAGAAATGGAGCCACCTTATTTTTCCTCACATTATGCATATGTAATTAATTACATACATATAATTAAATTTCTATTTAGAAATGTATATTTTCATTTTTCTTGTATCTTTCTTCTATTCTATATAAGGTGGATTGTTTTGGTTAGCTGATATGGTATAACAAACCATCTCAAAATGTAATGACAAAACAACAACAACAACAACAACAACAACTTATTACTTTCACAATTCTGTGAGTGACTGGGTAATTCTGATTCACATGTATGGAAGACCATATTTTCCCAATAAATTTCTTTTTTATTGAATTTATTGGGGTTACATTGGTCAATAAAATTATATAGGTTTCAAGTGTACAATTCTATAAGACATCATCTGCATATTGCACTGTGTGCTCACCATCCAAAGTCTGGTCTCCTTATGTCACCATTTATCCCATTTATCAACAAATTTGTTTTTATTTATTTTTAATCTTTTTTTAATTAAATATTTATTGTTCAGATTATTACATTTGTTCCTCTTTTTTCCCCCCATAACTCCCCTCATCCCAGTTCCCGACCCACCCTCCGCCCTCACTCCCCACCCACTGTCCTCATCCATAGGTGCACGATCTTTGTCCAGTCTGTTCCCGCATCTCCCACACTCCTTTCCCCCCCAAGAATAGTCAGTCCATTCCCTTTCTATGTCCCTGATTCTATTATGATCACCAGATTATTTATTCACTTGATTCTTAGATTCACTTGTTGATAGATGCATGTTTGTTGTTCATAATTTGTATCTTTACCTTTTTCTTCTTCTTCCTCTTCTCAAAGGATACCTTTCAGCATTTCATATAATACTGGTTTGGTGGTGATGAACTCCTTTAGCTTTTCCTTATCTGTGAAGCTCTTTATCTGACCTTCAGTTCTGAATGATAACTCTGCTGGATAAAGTAATCTTGGTTGTAGGTTCTTGGTATTCATCACTTTGAATATTTCTTGCCATTCCCTTCTGGCCTGCAAAGTTTCTGTTGAGAAATCAGCTGACAGTCGTATGGGTATTCCCTTGTAGGTAACTGAGTTTCTTTCTCTTGCTGTTTTTAAGAGTCTCTCTTTATCTTTTGCTCTTGGCATTTTAATTATGATGTGTCTTGGTGTGGTCCTCTTTGGATTCCTTTTGTTTGGGGTTCTCCGCGCTTCTTGGACCTGTAAGTCCATTTCTTTCACCAGGTGGGGGAAGTTTTCTGTCATTATTTCTTCAAATAGGTTTTCAATATCTTGCTCTCTCTCATCTTCTGGCACCCCTATAATTCTGATGTTGGTACGCTTGAAGCTGTCCCAGAGGCTCCTTACACTATCTTCGTATTTTCGGATTCTTTTTTCATTTTGCTTTTCCAGTTGGGTGTTTTTTGCTTCTTTGCATTTTGAATCTTTGACTTGATTCTTGGGCTCCTCTGGTCTGCTGTTGGGTGTCTGTATAATATTCTTTATTTCAGTCAGTGAATGCTTAATTTCTAGTTGGTTCTTTATCACAACATCGAGGGTCTCATTAGATTTCTTGAGGATCTCACTACATTTATCGGCGGCTTCTAGACAGTTCTTGAGAGACCTTAAAAGTGTGGTTCTGAACTCTATATCCTCCATGGACAATTTTGTCCTGTTTCTTTGTCTCCACATTTTTTATGCTTTCTTGGTGCACCCCCTAGTGGTCTTTGTGCGCAGTTTTGTTGTAGTTAAGCCTTGATTGTTGTCGGCAATAGTGGGGGTGATTTGACCTCCAGGCTAACTGGCTATGAGAGTCCGCTGTGTCTGCAGTGGGAGAGCTTCTGTGCTGGATCTCTAGGGCAGTGCTAATCTAGCATTTGCCTGAGGCTATTCGGCAAATGGCTCTGCGCAGGGCTTGGGCGGGGCGGGTCCCTGGGGATCTACAGGGCGGGTGGAGCAAGCAGTTATGGCTGCTCTCAGTTCCGTCCCTAGGGGCTCTGCCTCACAGAGTCCCAGCAACCGCTGCAAACCTTGGAGAGAAAGCTGCCTTCGATTTCTGACAGAAGCCAGACAGTCCTGCTTCTCCTGTTTGAGTCTGGGTCCCTAGAGACTTGCCCGGATCTGGAGCTCAGAGTCTGAAACTCCCTCCCGATTGAAAACAACAACCGCGCCCTCCGCCGCCAGCCCGCTCTGCGCGCACTCTGCACCTCAGTATTTCACTTCAGCACTGCGCCTCCTCTGAGTCTGGGTATGATATTCTCTTTCCTCCTAGTTGTAGAATTTCCACTCAGCCAGCCTTCCTGTGGTTCTGGATGATGTCCGTTTCGTCTTTAGTTGTTTTTTGAAGTGGTTGTTCGAGGCAGCAATCTCTGGCGTTAACCTATGCCGCCATCTTGGTTTTTCCCGATAATGATTCCTATTTTTAATTTTTTAAAATATGAAATTTACAGTTGTTCCACATCCTTGCTAATATTTTGTATTGCCTTTTAAATTTTTATTTATTTATTGATTTTAGAAGGAGATAAAGAAACATGGATTTGTTGTTCCACTTATTTATGCATTCATTAATTGATTCTTGTATATGTCCTGACCAAGAATTGGACCCACAACCTTGCCATATCAGGATGATGCTATAACCCACTAAGCTACCTGAACAAGGCTCCAATAAGTTTATTTTTAAAATTAAGTTGACCAGAGTAATTTCTATTGCTTATTATCAAACACACCAATTGGGACAGAAATTGGTCCCTAAGAATATGTCCCAAGTAAAATACCCTTGAAGAATTATGGGGTATATGGAATTGATCATCAGGCCAAGATAAGGCAGTGAGACTCCAATTAATATTGGGGGAGAGAAAACTAATACCTCATGGCACCCAATGGAGAAATAGCAAAGTCCTATAGAACTGGGTAGCAGGGGCCTAGAATACACTCCAGAGCATGCTGGATGCTTGAACAAAGCAGTCCTAGTGGCCGAGATGGGTACTACATATGAACTCAATAATATGGTCTTCCTTTCACTGAATTTGACCCAACTACCACCACTTGTAAGTACCCAATTGCTGATAACAGCATCCAGCTGTGAACCAGTAATATGGCTCAGTAAGTGGATCAGTAAGTTGACACAGTAATTTTGTACTCACAGGAATAGAAGCTTATTGCATATTTCATGTTGTCCTTACTGGTTTATCATATACTGAATTTATTATATACTGTATACACACACACACACACACACACACACACACAAGACAAAATTTCTTTCTTCATATGCCACATATTAACGTCAATCATTTCTTTTTCTGATTATAAAAGCACTGTCAAAATGAAGCTATTAACCATCGGTAGAAATGACTCATTCTAAGGGAAAGTTTGCCACCAGGATTCAACTGCAGGTTCTAATCAGCTTTCCCTCCACCCACTCAAGCACCTGGAGTACACTTCACTTTCAGCTCACCTACTGCCCCCAGCAGCCAGCTGGGAAAGGAGATTAAAGGTTCCCCAGTAGGAGACATCTTTATCAGCCCTGGTGAAACCTTATTTATTTTGAAGTTCTATTCAGAATCTTTGGCCCAGCCAATTTCATTCAATAATGTTCCCCAAGCACCTCCTTATATGCCCAACACGGTTTTAGGCACTAGGCATGCAGTGGTATGCAAAACAAACAACAAAAAACCCCACTTCTTTCATGGAGCTTGCATCTTGGGGGAGGGGGGGAGATAGACAATAAACAAATGTTGGGTGGTGATAAGTACTAAGAAGAAAAATAAAGCATGGGTAAGGTGTGGTTGTATCTGGTTATTAGAGAAGGCCTCTCTGACAACGTGAGCAGACCCTGTGAAGTGTGTTCCAGGCAGTGGGAACAGCAGGTGCAAGACCCTAAGGTGGGAGAGGCTTTCTATCTTTTGGAAATGTGAGGAGGTCAGGGAGGCTGGAGTGAGGTGAGCAAGAGGAATGGGCAGGGATTTAGCACTGGAGCCAGATCATGTAGGCTCTTATAGGCCATGGTTAGGACTTCTGATTTCATTCTGAATGAGGTTGAAAGCCCTTTCAGGGTTTTAAATAGAGATATGAAATGCTCAGATTAATGATTTAACGGGGTCATTCTTGTTCTCCTGTAGAGAGTCGTCTATGATGGCAACTAGTTTCATACCTAAGTTTTTTCATTTTCAGCCATGTCAAAAAATTCAAGCTCCTCCCCTTTCCTCTCATTGCAGGGCTTTCATTTGCATATTTTTGCCAGTCTTTGGCTAGTCCTACACTGCGGTCCTCCTTCCTTCAAAGCTGTCCTACAATTGTAGACAACCTTCCCTGCCCTCATAGTCTCTTACCTCATCCTATCCTTAACTGACACTCTGCAACTGAGGGCATAGCTGTCTTGCAGCATCTGCAGATGCTGACAGTTTCTCATGTTCCACTTACAACAGGGTGAGGACTTGGGCTGTGCCTGCTCCTCCTGTTCCATTGGGAGCTTCTACACTGTATGGTTCGATGGGAAGTAGCATAGACTGTGTAACAAGACAGATCTGGCTTGAAGCTGTATTGCACTTTCTCTTCTTTTTTTGATTCTCAACCAAGGATATGTGTGTGTGCGTTTTTAATTGATTTTGAGAGACAAAGTGGGGCGGGGGGGGGGGGCGGGGCGGGGGGGGGAGAGAAAGAAACATCGGTCCTAGCCGGTTTGGCTCAGTGGATAGAGTCAGCCTGCGGACTAAAAGGTCCCATGTTCAATTTCGGCAAGGACACATGCCCGGGTTGTGGGCTCTATGCCCAGTAGGGGGTGTGCAGGAGGCAGCCAGTCGATGGTTCTCTCTCATCATTGATGTTTCCATCTCTCTCTCCCTCTCCCTTCCTCTCTCAAATCAATAAAAATACATTTTTAAAAAAGAAATAAGCATCGATATGTGAGAGAGAAACATCATTCGGTCCCTTTGATGTCCATATGGCACTCCTTGTCACTTACCTGAATGGTGTGCTGGGAAAAAGTGGTATCTGACCCACCTTCTCTATAATTCAGCATTTGTCTCCATCCTAGATTTTTTTAAAAAATTATCAGTTTGAGTCAAACTGACATATGTAGGGGAGCAAAATCTTAAATGCTCCCTCCATCCTAGAGGTTTTTAATATCCACACAAGAAAACCTGTTTCAGAAACGCACTCTTATAACCACACCTGGGGCCTTTTAAACTTCAATATTTTGGTCTCCAGTTAAAACCTCCTGTTTCTTTATCTATCCCTTATGCCATCTAACCATTTTGTGCACTTAGTCTGAGTGCCTCTCCAAGTCTGACAGCTGTATCCCAGGGCTACACCTTTTCTCCC
The DNA here is from genome assembly GCF_014108235.1 of Myotis myotis. Taxonomy (NCBI): domain Eukaryota; kingdom Metazoa; phylum Chordata; class Mammalia; order Chiroptera; family Vespertilionidae; genus Myotis; species Myotis myotis. The sequence continues at coordinate 11,045,855 of NW_023416318.1, read as the reverse complement.
TTTTGGCTTAGACTTCCTCCTGTGGATCAGTGAGGGATTTTGGTTTCAGTCAACAGAAACTGACTCTTGCTAGCTTCAGCAATATTGTACAGTGGGGCCTTGACTTAAGAGTGTCCCGACTAACGAGTTTTTTGAGATACCAGCTGTCTCTCAGCTGATTTTTTGCATTGAGTTGATAGAGTAATTTGAATTAACGAGGTCCTTAACGAGCTCGGTCTCGGAATGAATTAAACTCCTAAGTCAAGGCCCCACTGTACTAGTAACTAGAGAGACATTGTAGGGCTCCTAGAACCAGTGGGAAAGCTGGATACCAGGCTTGGAAAAGGGGTGGTATCTTATGTTACGCTTATCATTCAGTAAATTTTTAAAAATATATATTTTATTGATTTCAGAGATGGAGGGAAAGAGAGTTAGAAACACCAATGATGAAAGAGAGTCATTGATTGACTGACTCCTGCACCCCACACTGGGGATCATGCCCGTAACCTAGGCATGTGCCCTGACAGGGAATTAAACCTTGACCTTCTGGTTCATAGGTAGACATGCAACCACTGAGCCATGCCGGCTTGGCTCATCCAGTAAATTTATTCCCTCTCCTCTATCAACCTTCATGGGGGAAATATGTTGAATGGGCGCATCTGACTTATTTTTTACCTTCTCAATCAGAAAAGGATTATATCACTTTTTAGTCTTTTTTTTCAATTATAGTTTACATTCAATATTATTTTGTATTAGTTTCAGGTGTACAACACAGTGGTTAGACAGCTATATACTTTACAAAGTGTTCACCCGGGTATTTCCAGTACCCACCTGGCACCAAACATAGTTATTACAGTATTATTGACTGTATTCCCTATGCTGTATTTTATATCCACAAGACCAAATTGTAACTACTAATTTGTACATCTTAATTGCTTCACTTTTTTCACTTAGTCCCTAAATCCTCCCCTCCTCAATTATCAGACACTTCCTGTATCTGAGCCTGTTTCAATTTTATTCATTTATTTTATTCTTTAGATTCCACATACAAGTAAAACATATGGTATTTATCTTTATCTGGCTAACTTATTCATCTAGCATAATACCCTCTAGGTTTATCCATGCTGTCGAAAATGGTAAAGTTTCATTTTTTTATTTAATGGCTGACTGGCCCATGTGATTTGCTTTGGCCAATGAATTGTGGGAGGAAGTTTCTACTTATGGAGCTTCTTAAATATATTTTATTGATTTTTTTACAGAGAGGAAGGGAGAGGGATAGAGAGTTAGAAACATCGATCAGCTGCCTCCTGCACCCCCCTCCCCCCACTGGGGATGTGCCCACAACCAAGGTACATGCCCTTCACCGCAATTGAACCTGGGACCCTTCAGTCCAAAGGCCGATGATCTATCCACTGAGCCAAACCAGTTAGGGCTGGAAGAAGCATTCTTAAGGTAACCTGGTCCCAAAATAATGAAAGACAGGGTGGAGTCAAGGCATCACAGCCAACTCATACACTGTAGCCTGAAACAGCTATCCCCAGGCAACCAGCTGGTACAAAGGCAAGAAGTAGTGCTTTTTATTATAGGTCACTGAGATTTTGTGATTGCTTATTACACAGCATTAAGTGTGACTAGCTGACCAAGAAAGGCAAGAACCAAGAAAGGCTGGGGAGCAGGACCCATGACTAAGGTCATGCCATAAAAACCAGTTGGTGACCTGGCCAGGTAACTCAGTTGGTTAGAACATTATCACAATATGCCAAAGTTGGGGGTTTGATCCCTGGTCAGGGCACATACTAGAATCCACCAATGAGTGCATAAGTAAGTGGAACAACAAATCAATATTTCTCTCTATTTCTTCTCGCTCTCTCTAAAAAACTTGACAACAAAAAGAATCAGTCGGTGAGACTATATCTGCTTGTTCCATTGGCCATTGCTACTGCTGAACTCTCAACTCCACCACTATGAATGTGTTCTCGTGTTCTAAGCCAGTACTTTAATGTGCCTATGAAACACCTGGGATTTTGTTAAACTGCAGGCCCTGACTGGTATGGCTCCGTTGGTTGGAGCACCATCCTGTACACCAAAAGGTGGTGGGTCGATTCCCAGTCAGTGAACATACCCAGGTTTTGAGTTTGATCCCTGCTTGGGCAATCAATTGATGTTTCTCTCTCACATTGATGTTTCTTTCTCCGTCCTCTCTCTAAAAATCAATTAAAAATGCAGATTAGCCAAAACCGGTTTGGCTCAGTGGATAGAGCGTCGGCCTGTGGACTGAAGGGTCCCGGGTTCGATTCTGGTCGAGGGCATGTACCTGGGTTGCGGGCACATCCCCAGTGGGGGGTGTGCAGGAGGCAGCTGATCGATGTTTCTCTCTCATCGATGTTTCTATCTCTCTATCTTTCTCCCTTCCTCTCTGTAAAAAATAAATAAAATATATTTAAAAAAATGCAGATTAGTTAGGTCTGAGTGGGGCCTAAGATTCTGCATTTCTAATAAGCTCTGGGGTGATGCTACCCAGTATATGCTTCGAGTAACAAAGTTCTGAACTGTTCCTGCTTTATTATTTATTTTTTTTTTTGTTTAAAATATATTTTATTGATTTTTTTACAGAGAGGAAGGGAGAGAGATAGAGAGCCAGAAACATCGATGAGAGAGAAACATCGATCAGCTGCCTCCTGCACATCCCCCACTGGGGATATGCCTGCAACCCAGGTACATGCCCTTGACCGGAATCGAACCTGGGACCTTTCAGTCCGCAGGCCGACGCTCTATCCACTGAGCCAAACCGGTTTCGGCTGTTCCTGCTTTAAACCTTAAGAGTAAAGTCATAGCCCTGGCCAGTTTTTCTCAGTGGTTAGAGTGTCAACCCATGGACTGAAGGGTCCTGGATTTGATTCCAGTCAAGGGCATGTACCTCGGTTGCAGGCTCAATCCCTGGCCCTAACCAATCGATGTGTCTCTCTCACATTGATGTTTCTCTCTCTCTGTCTCTCCTCCTCCCTTCCACTCTCTCTTAAAAATTAATAGAAAAATATCCTCAGGTGAGGATGAACAACAACAACAAAAAGAGTAAAAGTCACAGATAGGAGCATCCAAATGTGTGAACCTAGGTCACAAGTCCATGCCCTGGCTGCTGGGTGGCAGGGAGAAGGATGATTTTCTGCAGTAGGTGGGGAAGAACTGTATTGTCCTTGATATTTGACAGGGAAAAGAAAGGAGTGGTTCGCAGTCATTATTGTGCATCAGCATTACTTGGGGGTGGTATGGTCTTAAAAATCAGATCCTGGGTGCCAAACCAGACTTCTTAAATCTTATTCGATGGGCAATGGGAGCTGGGATTCTTCATAAAACATATACCTCAGGTTATTCTGATAAAGGTAGTCTGTGGACCACACTTTGATTAACATAAATGAAAACCAGGAAACCTGAATTGAATCAACTTGTTAATTCAATCCATTCAACCCACTCACCTGAATAAAGGATCTTTGTTGGTACCTATCTTTCCTCTGCTCCATGAGAAATCCCCATGTTTCTCCTGTCTGAGGGTAATCCCTGCACCTGAATCATCCATTATCCTCTCTCATTTTATCAGTTCTCTTTTGGTTTTGTTTTCTAGATTCAATGCCTTCCCTTCTTTTGGGTCAATCTTCTCTGCCCCATTAGTGGGCAGGTCCAGTCTAAACCGTCTCTCAGGCCTGTGTCAAATTAGACGTATGGTGAGGAGAGCAAAAAGCTGTCTATTATAGAGGAAGGAGATCTTAATTGGGTTTTTGAAGTTTAACCATAAGGCAAAGAGCAGAAGACCTCCCTACCCACCCCACACAGTTGAAAATCCCTGTATAATTTAAAAAATATATATTTAATGTTTTGTATTGATTTGAGAGAGAGAGAGAGAGAGAGAGAGAGAGAGAGAGAGAGCGCCGCAACCCTGGCATGGGCCCTAACCAGAATTGAACCATGACCTCCTGGGTCATAGGTTGATGTTCAAACACTGAGCAACACTGGCGGGGTTCCCTGCATAACTTTTAACTTCCCCTGTTGAGTAAGACTCCCTCCACGTGCTGCGTGGAGTAGGGTTCGGTATCTGAAAGAGGAGCCGCACAGCAAATGAGAGAAAAAGACACGAGATAATTTTGCAATATTGGGGGACCAGGCGGCAAGTCCTGAAGGACTTCCTCCGTGCTCAGGCCTCACCAAGCTTTTATTGATCTGGAGTAGCCCTTAGGGTAAGGAAGTTTCAATGACACACAGATCAGCAGACAATTTCCAGGAATAGACAAAGTATCTGATTAGCTCATCAATAGATTTCCGAGTGTAGGCAGAGTAACTGATAGCTCATCAATAGATTTCCAGGTGTATCTGATTAGCAATAATCAACAAGGATCTACATAAGTATTTAAGGAATTAAGGGAACTAAGGTGGGGATGCTTCAACTATTATTACTTAAATTAACTGAGTGGTTCCTAGATTAACTGGGTGGTGCACAGCCCTGACCTTTGCTAGGACTTTCAAGCCCTGACCTTTTTTTTTTTTTTTAAAATATATTTTATTGATTTTTTACAGAGAGGAAGGGAGAGAGATAGAGAGTTAGAAACATCGATGAGAGAGAAACATCGATCAGCTGCCTCCTGCACATCTCCCACTGGGGATGTGCCCGCAACCCACGTACATGCCCTTGACCGGAATCGAACCCGGGACCCTTCAGTCCGCAGGCCGACGCTCTATCCACTGAGCCAAACCGGTTTCGGCTCAAGCCCTGACCTTTACTAGGACTTTCAAGGGCTACTAGCTTTTGGGGGGGTCTCTGTCTAAACTCAGCTAGTGAAGACAATGAATGGACTCCGGCATTCCCCAAAACTTTACTGCTAATAGTCAACTATTGACCAGAGCCTGACCAATAATATAAGCAGGATTAACACATATTTTGTATGCTATATGTATTATATGCTGTATACTTACACTAAAGTAAGCTACATAAAAGAAACTGTTAAAATTATAAGAGAAAATACATTTATAGTATTTATTGAAAAAAATCAGCCTATAAGTGGACCTGCACAGTTCAAACCCTTGTTGTTCAAGGATCAACTGTACTCATATTCCATTGAAAGGTGTTCAAAAGAGCCCCGACACTTTGGGCTCCAGTCCACAATCTACCTTTATAATTTTGCCAGGATCTAGTCTTTGGTGGATAGGATATACATCCTTGGCAATACCCCTAAAAATTACGCCACCAATGTTGATTCAGTACCATTGCCAATTTATCTCTGCTATTGTGGGTAATACCATGAAGAATATTGGCTGGAGTCCACTTTGACTATGGCCATCTTCTTAGTAATGGCAAAGCACCAAAAGATTCTTTAATTTGCCATTTTATAGGGGTTCCTGAAGTGCTCAGAAGATCGTTATTTCTAAAGCATTTCAAAGTCGTTGACTATACTAAGACATATGTACTATCAGAATAAATAGTTGCTCCTTTGTACTTTATTAGCTTATAGGTCTGGGCAATTACTGGACTTACAGAGATGGTATTGACTCAGCCAGCCATTTACTAGGTAAGAGGCTTTGGGCTTTAGATTCTTCAAATATAAAATGACACTTGTCTCATAGAACTGCAAGCATTTAATGAGTTACTTGAGTTACTGTACTGGTATAATAGTCAACGAATAGTACCTACCACTAAACCCGTGGTTCTCAACCTTGGCTGCACATTAGAATCACCTGGGAATCTTTTTAAAATCCTGATTTCTGGGCCTCATCCTCTAGAAATTCTGTTTCTTTGTAACTAATGTTGTGGCCCTACCCCATAACAAAGAAACAGAATTTCCGGAGGACGAGGCCCAGAAATCAGGATTTTAAAAAAGGTCCCCAGGTGATTCTAATGTGCAGCCAAGGCTGAGAACCACTGCACTAAGTCCTTACTTCCTTTGATTATCTCGACCATCCTATTCAATGGCCCATTAGCCTCATTTGACAGAGGCTCAGCCACACCACTTTTAAGTGGTGATGTCAGGACTCACACTCCATTCTTTCTGATTCTAGCTCCCACTCCTTACTTAACGCCTCTACCGCCCTTGTTAGTGTCAAGTGCCCATCGTACAGCCTGTCACCCCTCAGGCACGCAGCCTGTGAAAACTACTAATGCGCAAGTTTGACTCTCATGTGTTGCCCTCGGGTCTGATCTCTCCCCCGGTGCAGGGTCAACATTCAGTTCTGGCCGGGCCCCGCCGAGGACCGCACTCCCCCCTCCCGCGAGAGGGGCCGGTCGGGGTTGATTGTGAGCTTACAGTACTGTGATCCAGACCCCGGGCGGTGACGCGGCCAGGGCGTGGCGTCACCTGCCGCTCCCTCCGCCCCCTCCCCGGGCCTTCCCGCCGGCCCCCGCGGCGCGTCCTTAGCAACACGCGCCCTCACTCCCAGCCCCGCCCCGTCCGCGCGGCGCCGCGGGGGGCGGGAGGCGGCGGCGGTCTTTGCGCCTGCGTGAGGCCGCAACCGCCAGTCGGCTCTCTTCCCCTCCCCTCCCTCCCCTCTCCCCTCTCCCCCTCCTCCTCAGCCTCCGACAGCGAGACGCCAAGATGGAGCCTGAGGACCTACCTTGGCCCGGCGAGCTCGAGGAGGAGGAGGAGGAGACGGAGGAGGAGGAGGAGGCAAAAAAGGAGGAGGAGGAGGTGAAAAGCTTGGACGAGGACGAGGAGGTGAAGAGCTTGGATGAGGACGAGGAGGTGAAGAGCTTGGATGAGGACGAGGTGGTGATGGTGGAGGACGTGGAGGACGAGGAGCCGCGGGAACTGGACACGGACTTCACCTACGAGAGCCAGCCGGAGGAGAGTTCGGACGACTACGAGGAGGACGACGAGGCCAAGGCCTGGCTGCAGGCGCACCCCAGCGGGGCGCTGCCTCTGCCGTCGCCGCCGAAGCACCGCTACTCCGAGGGCGAGTGGCGCGGCCCGGAGAAGGTGGGTCTGGCGGGGCGGCGGCGCCGCGCGCGGTGGGGCAGCGGGACAGGTCGTCCCCGAGCGCTCGGCAGGCGCTCGGTCGGGGCTGCCGCGGCTCCTGCCCGGGTCCTGGCCGACGGCTGCCGTCTCCCGTGCTTCCTGGCAGAGCCCCCTCCCGTTTCTCTCGGCAGTTCCCGGGCTTTTTGAATGAGCCCAGGTGTTCGCAGGAGGCGGTGTTCCCAGTGCTTGTGGTTAAGGAGAGCTTTGGGGAGGAGGTGGGGCGTGTCGTGCCCCGAAGGAGGGGAAGTGGGGTGGTTGCCCAGGGGCGATCTCGCTGGGAAGGCTGTTAGGGGATTAGTTTGCCCGCGTGAAGGGCATCCCCGAGGGAGCCGGGTGGATTAGGTGTGCACGGCGTGAATAGTTCGTCTCCGGAGGCTCCTCGCAGATGGTGCTTCTCTGCACCCCGGTTTGTAGCGATAAAGGGGTCCCCAGCAAGCAGGAGCGACTTAGAAACAAACGCGTGAGGCTTTTGCCCCCGCAGCTCCAAACAGTCTAGAAAACTGAAGCACAAGATAATATGCAATGGAGAAAGAGCTGTTTTTATGGCTGTTTTTATGATCCTGACGATCTTGAAGATTTTGGAAATACTTGCGTTGAACTGATGGCTTTTTAAGGGAGAAAACAAGTTGGCTATACAGTTCTGACATCGTTTATTAAGTTTCTGTTCTGTGCAACGTCCATTATGGGAACAAAACAGAAGCCTAAGGGTTATTGTTTAGAGCTGCCCTTGGACGAGATGTAAACTGCAGAGGGAAACAAAGCACAACCGTGGAAGAGATTAGACCTGTGCTGTCTGTGTTCAATTCAGTAGTCACTAGCCACGTGCGGCTCTTTACATCTTAATTAGTTAAAAGCCAAAAAAAAAAAAAAAATTAAAAATACTTACTATCCGCTTTTCAAGGGCTCAGTAACCACACTTGACTAGTGGCTACCCTATTGTACAGTGCAGATGTAAAATAGTTTGATCATCACAGAAAGTTGTGTTGGTTAGTGATGCTATGGACTGTCGATCATTAAAGAGCCATAGTTGTGTTGCCCAGTAAGTATTCCAGCGGGTCTTCAATTCATTGAGCATATATATTACTGAGCACTCCCCACTGGCTATGCACTGTCCTGGATGCTAGGGAACCTTGGGGAACCTGTTCCCTATCTCCAGATTCATTTACACTGCACAGTTCTTCATCTTTTCTGACCTATTAATATATACTTTGTTCTTTTTTTAATATATTTTTTATTGATTAAGATATTACATATGTGTCCTTATCCCCACGTTACCCCCTACCCCCCCCCCCCCACCCCCCTGCTCATGCCCTTACCCCCCGTTGTCCGTGTCCATTGGTTAGGCCTATATCCTTGCATGTAAGTCCTTTGGTTGATCTTTCCCCCTTACCCCCACCCTCCCCTACCTTCCCTCCAAGGCCCGATAGTCTAATCAATGCCTCTCCGTCTCTGGATCAGTCCTTGTTCATCAGTTTATGTTGTTTATTATATTCCACAAATGAGTGAGATCATGTGGTATTTATCCTTCTCTGACTGGCTTATTTCACTTAGCATAATGATCTCCAGTTCCATCCATGCTGTGGCAAATGGTAAGAGTTCCTTTTTCTTCTTCCTCTTCTTAAAGAATACCTTTCAGCATTTCATATAATGCTGGTTTGGTGGTGATGAACTCCTTTAGCTTTTTCTTATCTGTGAAGCTCTTTATCTGACGTTCAATTCTGAATGATAGCTTTGCTGGATAAAGTAATCTTGGTTGTAGGTTCTTGCTATTCATCACTTTGAATATTTCTTGCCACTCTCTTCTGGCCTGCATGGTTTCTGTTGAGAAATCAGCTGACAGGCGTATGGGTATTCCCTTGTAGGTAACTGACTTTTTTTCTCTTGCTGTTTTTAAGATTCTCTCTTTGTCTTTTGCTCTTGGCATTTTAATGATGATGTGTCTTGGTGTGGTCCTCTTTGGATTCCTTTTGTTTGGGGTTCTCTGTGCTTCCTGGACTTGTAAGTCTATTTCTTTCACCAGGTGGGGGAAGTTTTCTGTCATTATTTCTTCAAATAGGTTTTCAATATCTTGCTCTCTCTCTTCTTCTGGCACCCTATAATTCGGATGTTGGTATGCTTGAAGTTGTCCCAGAGGCTCCTTACACTATCTTCATATTTTTGGATTCTTTTTTCTTTTTGCTTCTTTGGTTGGGTATTTTTTGTTTCTCCGTATTTCAAATCTTTGACTTGATTCTTGGGATCCTCTTGTCTGCTGTTGGATCTCTGTATATTATTCTTTATTTCAGTCATTTAATTTCTAGTTGGTCTTTTTTCATATCCTCCAGGGTCTCATTAAATTTATTGGCGGTTTCCATAAAATTCTTGAAAAACCTTATAAACGTGGTTTTGAACTCTGTATCCAGTCGTTTGCTTTCCTCCATTTCTGTCATTTGTGACCTGTTTCTTTGTCTCCACATTTTTTATGCTTCCCTGTGTTGGTAGAGTGGCTTTGTGTGCTAGGTGTCCTATAGGGCCCAGTGGCTCAGCCTCCCCAGTTACCTGAGGTGGACACTCTTGGTGCACCCCCTTGTGGGCTTTGTGCACAGTCTTGTTGTAGTTATGCCTTGATTGTTGTAGGTATCACTGGGAGGAATTGACCTCCAGGCCAATTGGCAGTGAGAATCAGCTGTGTCTGCAGTGGGAGAACTTCTCTGCTGAAGACACCTTTCTGGGGCAAGACTTGCTTCAGTGGGGCTTTGGTGCTCACTGAGTCTGCGCCCTGAGTGTGTCCCTTATGGATCTGAGGAGTTGTAATCTGGATGGTCCCACACTGACCACTGGGTACACTGGCTCTTGGATCTAAGGAGGTGCTAATTTAGTCTCTGCCTGAGGTTACCCAGCAGGAGCTACAAAAAGAACTACAGATTCCCCTTCCTTGTTTGGGGTTTGGAGGTGCCCAGATGAGGCCCAGCTGTGAAGCAATGCAAGCTGCTGTGGGGCCTTGGGCCTTCTCTTGGAAGTTCTGGGTCTGTCTGGCCCAGCTGTAATTTGTTAGGTAATTTTCCGGTTGCAAAGGGCCAGGGCATTCATATGCAAAAGCCTCTGCGCAGCCTGGGTGGGGCGGGGTCTCAGGGAATCAAAGGGCGGAGCAAGCAGCTATGGTGGATCTTCAGCCCTGCCCTAAGGGGCCGCGCGTCTCAGTGTCCCGGTAATTTAATTGCCGCAAGCACCTCTGAGAGAAAGCCACCCTGGAGTTCTGAGTTCTGCCCGCTGCCAGACAGTCCAGTTTCTCCCCGTATGAGTCCTGGGTCCCCAGAGACTTCCCGGAACTGGAGTTCAGAGCAGTCGGGAGCTTGTGACTCCCTCCCAATTCAAAAAGACAGCCCCGTCCTCAGGTGCCAGCCCCTTCCCGCGCCGTGCGCGCTCGAGCCTCCGTACCTTTGCACTTTACTTCCACAGCTCCTGACTCTCAGTGTGCTTTTCTCTTTCCTTCTAGTTGTAGAATTTCCACTCAGCCAGCCTTCCTGTAGTTCTGGATGATGCCCGTTTTGTCTTTTTGTTGTATTTTTGAAGCTGTAGGAGGCAGCAATATCGGTGTTTACCTATGCCGCCATCTTGGTTTCTCTCCTATACTTTGTTCTTAATCTTTTCATGTGTTCCTAGGATAAAAACTATTAGTTATAGTGTGCTTTTCTCTTAAGGAACTACTGCATTTTATTTGCAGATATTTTATGCATGGTAATGGTTTTAAGTTTAAAAAATTTTTTTTCCTTGACCTGCCTTTGTCAAATTTGACCTCATTATTATGCCATTTTCATACAAGGAATTGGGAAGATTTTTATTTTTCTATGCCCTGGGATAGTTTAAGTAATACATGAATATTTCTTGCATGTTTGAAAAAATAATCATGAAACTACTTTGAGTCTGGATTTCTTTCAGGGTGATAAGTCTATATAGACTTGCTTTTCTCAGGTTAATTTTGGTAATTTCTGATTTTTCTAGAAAATAATTTCAGTAAGATTTTCTAGTTAATTGTAATAGAGTACTATGTAGTATTTCTTTTTTAATTTTTTTAATTGCATCTGTGGTTATTTCCATTCCTCATTCCTGTTTTGTGTAATTATGCTTTATTTTTCCCTGATCTGATAGCTAGAGGTTTACTTATTTTTTTATCCAAGGAAACAGCTCTTGGATTTAAATTTAATTCTATTTCTTTTCATCATAATTAATTATTTCAGTTTTTATCGGTTACTGTTTCCCTAGATTTATTTTTATAAAATATATTTTTATTGATTTCAGAGAGGAAGGAAGAGGGAGAGAGAGATGGAAACATTAATGATGAGAGAGAATCATTGATTGGCTGCCTTCTGCATGCCCCCCACTGGGGATGAGTCTGCAACCCGGGCATGTGCCCTTGACCAGAATTGAACCTGGGACCCTTCAGTCCCCAGACCAGCTCTGTCCACTGAGCCAAACCGCCTAAGGCTGTTTTGATTTTTTTTAACTTAATGTATTGAATGCTTAATTGGCTTATTTAAAAACATTTTTAATAACTTTATTGAGCTATTACACATGTACCATACAATATACCCTTAAAGTGCACAATTCAGTGGTTTTCCGTATATTCATAGATATGTGCAACCATTGCCACAGTCAATTTTAGAACATTATCATCACCTCAAAAAAAGAATGTACACTTTAGCTATCAGTTCCCTATCTTCCATTCCTCTAAGTAACCATTAGTCTACTTTCTCTATAAATTTGCCTATTGTGGGTACTCAGTATAAATAGAATCATATATTATGTGGTATTTTGTGATTGGTTTATTTAATTTAGCATGATGTTTTCAGGAAATATATATATATATAGCATGCGTCATTCCTTTTTGTGGCTGAATAATATTCTATATGGATATACTATATTTTGTTTATCCATTCATTAGTTGATGGGCTTTTTTATTTTATTTTAATCTTTTGGCTGTTATGAAGAATGCTGCTGTAAACATTTGTGTATAAGTTTTTGTGTGGACATAAGTTTTTATTTGTTTTGGATATATATGAATGGAATTGCTGGGACATATGGTAACTCTATTTTAACCTTTTGAGGAACTGCCAGACTGTTTTCCAAAGTGGCACCATTTTATATTCCCATAATGTATGAAAATTCCAGTTTCTCCACATCCTCTCCAGCACTTATTATTTGACTTTTTGATTATAGCCATCCTCAGAGTGTAAAATGATACCCTTATTGTGGCATTATTGTTATTTTTAAAATTCTCACCCGAGGGTATGCTTTCATTTATTTATTTATTTATTTTTGAGAGAGAGAGAGAGAGAGAGAGAGAGAGAGAAATATCGCTGTGAGAAATATTGATTAGTTACCTCCCTTACTTGCCCAGACCCAGTATCAAATCTGAAACCTGAGTATGTGCCCTGACTAGGAATTTAACCTGTAACCTTTTAGTGTATGGGACAACACTCCAACCAACTGAGCCATTTGGCCGGGGCTCTCTCTTATTGTGGTTTTGATTTGCATTTCCCTGATGGCTCATGATATTGAGAATCTTTTCATGTATTTATTGGCCATTTATATATCTTTGGTGAAATGTCCATTTCACATCCTTTGCCCATTTTTAATTGGATCATTTGTCTGCTTATTATTGAATTGTATGAATTGCTTATATATTCATATTTTCCATGTCGTGAATCTTCAGATTCCCTTTATAAGGTGTATGATTTGCAGTATTTTCTCCCAGTCTAGGTTGTTTCATATTCTTGATAGTGTTCAAGAATGTGAAGTTCAGTTTTTTTTTTCCTTTTGTTGTTCATATTTTTGGTATCATATCTTAGAACCTATTGCCAAATGTAAACCTGTTACCCTATGTTTTTTCTAAGAGTTTAACAAAGTTATTGCTCTGAATAGGTCTTTGATCAATTTTGAGTTAATTATATATACATATATATTTATTAATTTCAGAGAGGAAGGGAGAAGGAAAGAAAGAGAAACATTAATGATGAGAGAGAATCATCGATCAGCTGCCTCCTCCATGCCCCCTACTGGGATCGAGCCTGCAACTTGGGAATGTGCCCTTGCTGGAATCGAACTGTGACATCCTGGTTCATAGTTCGATGTGCAACCACTGACCCACACTGGCCGAGCTTGAGTTAATTTTTTGTTAACAATTTTATTTACTTATTTGTTTATTGAATTTGTTGAGGTGAAATCCTATATAAAAGGCTAATATGCAAATTGACTGAACAGCCAAACAACCAGTCGCTATGACGCACATTGACCACCAGGGGGCAGACGCCCAACACAGGAACTGCCCCCTGGTGGTCAGCGTGCTTCCACAGGGGGAGTGCCACTCAGCCAGAAGCCCTGAGCTAGGCTCTCGACTGGCGAGTGCAGCGGTGGTGGTGGGATGTCCCACTGTTGGCTTAACCCCACTCCTCCTGGGGAGCAGGCCTAAGCCATTAGTTGGACATCCCCCAAGGGCTCCTGGACTACTAGGGTGCAGGTCAGGCTGAGGGTGTCCCCCCCCCGCCCGCCCCCCCACACCAGTGCACAAATTTTGTGCACTGGGCCTCTAGTTGGTTAATAAAATTATATAGGTTTCAGGTGTACAATTCTACAATACATCATCTGCATGTTGTATTATGTGTTCACCACTTTGAGTTAATTATTGTATGTAGTGTGAGAAAAGAGTTCAATTTCATGCTTTTGTATGTGGCTACCAGTTGTCCCAACACCATTTGTTGAAGAGGCTATTCTTTCCCAACTGATAAGTCTTAGCATCCTTGTTGAAAATCAGTTGATCATAGATGTCTGAGTTTATTTCTAGATTCTTAATTCAGTTCCATTCTGTATGTCCTCCTTTATGCCATGCCACACTTTTTCGATTACTATTGCTTTGTAGTTAGTTTTGAAATGAAGATGTATGAGTCCTCTAACCTCATCCTTTTTTTCAAGTCATTTTTTTGTGTGTGGCTATTCTTTTTTTTTTTTTTTTTACTTTATTTTTATTTTTCTCTCTTTTTTAAAATTTTTTTTATTTATTTTTTTAATAATATATTTTATTGATTTTTTTACAGAGAGGAAGGGAGAGAGATAGAGAGTTAGAAACATCGATGGGAGAGAAACATCGATCAGCCGCCTCCTCCACATCTCCCACTGGGGATGTGCCCGCAGCCCAGGTACATGCCCTTGACCGGAATCGAACCTGGGACCCCTCAGTCCGCAGGCCGACGCTCTATCCAGTGAGCCAAACCGGTTTCGGCTAAAATTTTTTTTATTGATTAAGTTATTACATATGTGTCCTTATCCCCCATCCCCCCCACTCATGCTCTCACCCCCCTGTTGCCTGTGTCCATTGGTTAGGCTTATATGCATGCATATTAAGTCGTTTGGTTGATCTCTCCCCCTTACCCCTCCCCTCCCCTACCTTCCCTCTGAGGTTTGACCATCTGATTGATGCTTCTCTGTCTCTGGATCTGTTTTTGGTCGTCAGTTTATGTTGTTCATTATATTCCACAAATGAGTGAGATCATGTGATATTTATCTTTCTCTGACTGAGTTATTTCACTTAGCATAATGCTCTCCAGTTCCATCCATGCTGTTGTAAATGGTAGTGTGTGGCTATTCTTGATTCTTTGTAATTACATATGAATTTCAGGATCAGCTTGTTAAAAAGAAGTCAGCTGGTATTTTGATAGGAATTCAAAATTTGGAAGTATTGTCATCTCAACATTAGGTCTTCTGATCTAGCATCATGTGTTATCTTTTTATTTATTTAGATCTTCTGTAAATCTGTTGAATAATGTCTCATAGTTTTCAGTGTAGGTTTTATACTTAGGTTACTCTGAATATTTTATTCTTTTTGGTGCTATTGTAAGTGAAATTTTTCCTCCCATTTTTGGATTGTTCATTGCACGTGTATAAAAAAGTTGATTTTTGTGTATTGATCTTGTATTCTACAACTGCTGAATTTATTTATTAGTTCTAAGAGATTAATAGAATCCCTAGGATACATGTAAAATGCAAGTACGTATAGTTTTATTCTTCTTTTTCAATTTGGATGCCTTTTTATTTTTTTTTGCCTAACTTCCCTGACTAGAACCTCCAGTATAACGTTGAATAGAAGTGATGAGAGAGGATATCCTTGTCTTATTCCTGATTGTAATGGGGAAACACCCAGTCTTTTCACCAAAAGTATGATGTTAGTTGTAGGTTTTTCATAGATGGCTTTACCAGGTTGATGAAGTTTTCTTTTATTGCTGGTTTGTTGAATGCTTTACGATGAAATGGGTGTTAGATTTTGTCAAATTATGCTATTAATTGGTGTATTATATTAATTGATATTGGTTGTTAAGCCATTTGTGCATTCTGAGGATAATTTACTGCATCATGATATATAAATACTTTATATGTTGCTGATTATAGGAACACAAATATACTAATTTACCTAGTATTTTCTTTTTAATTTTTTGCATATGTATTTCCAAAATACTGGCCCACAGTTTTCTTGTGATGTTTTTGTTTGGTTTAGTATCAGGGTAATGTTGACTTTATAAAATGCGTTGCAAGTGTTCCTTTTGTTTTAGAGTTTGAAGGATCAGAATAATTTTTTGACTGCTTGGCAGATTCTATCATATGTGTTTGGGCTTTTCTTTTTGGAAAGTATTTTAATTATAAATTTATACTGTTTTGTTGCTATACAGGTCTACTCAGATCACCTATTCCTTCTTGAGTCAGTTTCAGTAATTTGTGATTTTTCAGGTGTTTGTCCATTTCCTCTAACTTAACAAATTTCTTAACATACAGTTATGTATGTTATCATAGTACAGATGCTCCTTGACTTTAAATGGGGTTCAGTCCCCGTAAACCCATTGTAAGTTGAGTATAAGTTGAAAATGCATTTAATACACCTAACGTACTGAACATCATAGCTTAGCCTAGGCTACCTTAAATGTGCTGAGAACACTTACATTATTGGGATGTAGCGCCATCATGAGTTTTAAGTGCCTTCCTCTTCTCACCAGAAGCAAGAGGCACAGATGGGCATTTTGTTGGCATGATGGGATGTGAAAGCATAAAACACAGTATTTAAAAATGCTGGCAACACAGTACATTGTAGATTATTGGTTATTTATCCTCATAATCTTGTGGCTGATTTGGAGCTGAGGCTTGCTGTTGCTGCCCAGCATCACAAGAGTATCATATTGCATATTGCTAGCCTGGGAAAAGACCAAAATTCAAAATTTGAAGTATGGTTTCTACTGAACGTATAAGATAGCCACCATCGTAAGGTCCAAAATTTGTAAGCTGAACCATAAATTGGGGATTGTCTGTATCCTTTATAATTCTTTGTATATTTGTAGTGTCAGTAGTCAAGTCCCCTCTTTAATTTCCAATTTTAGTAATAGTGTAATAAGAGTATGTTTAATTTTGTGAGAAACTGACAAACTTTCTTGCAAAGTGACTTGCCTTCACTTCTTTTGGATATATACCCAGAAGTGGGATTGTAGGATCATATGGGTCATATGGTAGTTTTGGTTTTAATTTCCTGAGGGACCTCTGTTCTGTTTTTTGTTTTTGTTTTTGGTGTGATAATTGTACCATTTTATATCCTACCAACAAGGGTTCCAGTTTTTCAATATCCTGGCCAATAATAATAATTATTACTTTTAATAATAGCCATCCTGATTAGTGTGAGGTGATTTCTCATTGTAGTTTAAAATATATATATATTAATTGATTTCAGAGAAGAAGGGAAAGGGAGAGAAAGATAGAAACATCAATGATGAGAGAGAATCATTGATCAGCTGCCTTCTGCATGGTCCATTCTCAAACACTGAGCCACAACTGGCTGGGCTACTTTTAAAAAATCTTTGTTGTTGACAATATTACATATGTTCCCTTTTTTACCCCATTGACTCCTTCTAGCCTGTCCCCCCACCCCAGGCCTTCACCACCCTGTTGTCTGTGTCCATGGGTTATGCATATATGCATCTGAGTTCTTTGGTTGCTCTCTCCCATGCCCTCCCCGCCTTTTCCCCTTCCCCCTGCCTTGCCTCTTTGATTTGACCATCTCTTCCATGTTTCTGTGTCTCTAGATCTATTTTGTTCATCAATTTATTTTATTAGATTCCACATATGAGTGAGATCATGTGATACTTGTCTTTCTCTGACTGTCTTATTTAGCTTAGCATAATACTCTCCAGATCCCTCCATGCTGTGTCAAAGGGTAAGAGATCCTTCTTTTTTACTGCTGCATAGTATTCCATGGTGTAAATGTACCACAGTTTTTTATCCATTTTTTCCACTGATGGGCACTTGGACTGTTTCCAGATCTTAGCTGTTGTAAATTGTGCTAATATAAACATAGGAGTGGAACATTCTTTCTGATTGGTGTTTCAGGTTTCTTGGGTATTTGTCTGTTTTTAGGTCACTACCATACTGTTTTAATTACATAGCTTTATAATGTAGCTTTGTTTTTTAATATATATTTTTTATTGATTTCAGAGAGGAAGGGAGAGGGAGGTAGAAACGTCAATGACAAGAGAGAATTAGTAATCGGCTGCCTCCCACACGCACCCCAACTGGGGATCAAACCCACAGCCTGGGTATATGCCCTGATTGGGAATCAAACCTTCTACCTTCTGGTGTATGGACAGTGCTCCTCCCTTGTGACTTCTGGTTTGACCCGTTGTTTTTCTAGGAGTATATTGTTTAATTTTTATATATTTGTGGAATTTCAGTTTTTCTAGTGCTGTTAATACCTAGTTTCATCCCGTTGTGACTGAAAAAGATAAATGTGTGTGAGTTCAATCTTCTTGAATTTGTTAAGACTTGTTTTGTGCTTAATGTGTTCAATCCTGAAGGATATTTCATGTGTACTTGAGAAATGCATATTCTCTGTTGTTGAGTGGAGTGTTCTGTATATTTCTATTAGGTCCAGTGTCTATAGAGTTCAGTTCCTCTATCTCCTTGTTCTTCTATCTGATTGTTCTATCCATTATTGAAAGTGAGGTATTGAAGTCTCTTAATATCATTGAAATATCAAACTTTGCCTCATTAATTTATGAGCTCTGAGGTTTTGTTGTAACGTACCCCGTGAATCACAGAAGGACGCCTCAAGAAGTCGAATTAAAGAGTCACGTTTATTGCAATCCGGGACTATGAGGGGCCATTCCCAAATCTCATAGCAGTAAGATGGTGGCAAAACCAGACTTATATAGGCATAAATCACAAAGGTATTGATTACATCCCAGGGTTTGGAATGAGGCACCTGGCTTGCAAAAAAGCAGATTACAGAAGCAGAATTAAGCATGTTAATTACAGTTTCGGGTCTCGGGGTCACTGAATTGACAGAAATACATTATCTAGAGCCCTTGGGTAACCTGGGTTAAACTTAGGCATGTTATCTAAATTACAGTTTTGGGTCTCCGAATCACTGAGTTGATAGAAACACATTATCTAGAGCCCTTGGGTCTCCCGACCACTGAGTTGTCAGGACAATTTAGAGTAACTGTGCTGTCCTGGTCTCGGGACCACTGAGTCAGCTGGAATGCACCACCTGTGGCCACTAATTGTGCTGTCCTGTTTCCAGGTACAGAAGAATGCTTTCTAAAACCAGTAAGATAACACTCAATGGGATAGTCACGTTACAATCAATAAGGCATTCAATCGAATGGGATGATTTATATAATTCAGAAAATCAAAGTAACTTTTCTATTGTTAAACAAAGCAAATAAGTACCATACTTCAGTTTGGTGCATAACTACTTGTTATATGTTCTTGGTGAATTGATCCTTTTGTCATTATAAAATGTCCTCCTCTGTC
Organism: Myotis myotis; assembly: GCF_014108235.1. NCBI lineage: Eukaryota > Metazoa > Chordata > Mammalia > Chiroptera > Vespertilionidae > Myotis > Myotis myotis. Next base: position 11,027,061 of record NW_023416318.1, on the reverse strand, counting down.
TCTTGTAACAGTTATTGATTTAAAGTCTTCTTGTCCGATACTAGCATAGACACTTCTGTCCTCTGTTGGTTTCTGTTATGCCCAGATTTCAGGATCCCCAAAAGATCACCAGGGAGCCAGCCGAGTCCGATGCAAAAGCAAAGAGTCTTTATTCGAGCTAGCTCGAGCTCCCCGTCCACCACACTCACCGACGCAGTGGCAGGAGGCAGAGAGAGAGGGAGCTCTGTGTGGAGAGGAGTTTTATAGGGGGGTTGGAGTAAGGGGAGGAGAGAGGACCGTGGGCCCTGCCGATTGGCCGGGCGCAAGTCAGTGTCTTGTTACACAGGATGTGGTCGTATCTGTGGCGTGCACTTCCCTTGATTATCATTGGTTAGTTTAAAGAAATCCTAGGTGTGGCTAGCAGAGGCTTGGGCTTCCAGGAAGAAGCTCCTTGCTGAGCACATGGCTAATGGCTGCTGCCCCAAAATGGAGGATCCTGGACAAGATGGAGGGCGTAGCCCTCACCCTTTCAGTTTCCATTGTGCATGAAAATTTTCACATTCTTTTACTTTCAGCCTATGTGTGTCTTTAGATGAAACTACTTTTCTTCTAGACAGCATATAGTTGGAGTCCATTAACTTTTTATTTATTTAATCCTCACCTGAGAATATGTTTATATTGATTTTTAGAGAGAGAGAGAGAGAGAGAGAGAGAGAGAAACATTAATCGGTTGCCTCCTGCACATGTCCTGACCAGGAATCAAACCCACAACCTTTTGGTGTACTGGATGATGCTCCAACCAACTCAGCAACCAGACCAGGGCAGAAGTCCATTAACTTTTAATATTAAAAATTGACTTAGGAAAGTACTCTTTAGAAATTAATTTATATGAAAAGGCATTTCATCTCAGATCAGAGAATTGCTGATGACACCTGTTTAGTTTTGAAGCACTTATTTTAAGAATCCTCCATCAAGTATTTGGGTTACCCTACTATCCAGAGGCAACTGTGGGAAAGCTGATCAAACATGTATTAGAAATTAATTATTTGATAAAGTCAAAACAATCAGGTAGACAATAAAAATCAGGAATTCTGGGAAATGGGTTTTTAAGTAAGAACATCATTTAATTTTAACTTTCAGGTTTTCTTTCAACTGATAAAGTGAAGGGGAGTGTTCTTTTTCTCCCACATTGTGTTAATTGTCAAATTGCTAGTTTCTTCCTATTGTGTAGCATTAGTTTTCTACAAATATTATAATGAATTGAATCCTCTCTTTGTAAGCTGTTATGAATCAGCTGTTTAAAAAGGCAAGACCCCTCATGCTCCACCCCCAGCATTATTTAGCTGCAGTGAATAGCCATTTTGAACTTTCATTTTTTCATTCTTCTTTCCTAAGGGCTTATAGAAGATTAGCTATGCCAAAACATTGGCTGAATTGTTATATATTTAGGTATTTCAGATTGCCAAAATGAATTTGCATAACAGCTTTCTTTGTTTTTCTTTATCCTTTAAAAATTGCCATTGAAGCAACGTGGGTGTGTCCCATGGTGGTCTATATTTTGAGAAAAACCTCTTGGAACACTTTATATCTTAGAAATCTCTCTCTCCTTTTTCTCTTTAGTTATTGAATAGATTTTCAGTTAAGCTGGCCTTTCTATGACCAAAAACACCTTGTTGTATGTGCTCTGTAAAAATGTTTTGTTAGTGTAGTAGCAGTAATTCTGGGGAAAAGTTTGATGACCTTGGGTTTTCTTCAGAGGCTTTTACATTTGTTGTTATTAATATTTTATTAGCATTCATCTTTTTAAAAAATATTTTTTTTTATTGATTTCAGATAGGAAGGGAAAAGGAGAGAGAGATAGAAACATCAATGATAAGAGAGCATCATGGATCAGCTGTCTCCTGCATGCCCCCGATGTGGATCAAGCCTGCAACCAGGGCATGTGCACTGACCGGGAATCGAACTGTGACCTCCTGGTTCATGGCTTGATGCTCAACCACTGAGCACATTGGCCAGGCAGCATTCACCCTTTTTTTTGACTCATAGCTGCCTGTTTTGTAACAGCTTTCTTTTTTATGACTATTGTGTCTTTTTTCTTTATCTCTTTGAGAATCTGAGATATTCTTATTTTTAAAATGTCTTTTGAAGGTGTAGTTTGTAATCACCTTTTTTAGTAGGAGCGTTGTTTTATTTTGATTTTTGGTGCACCCTTCTCTACCTTTGTGTTTTATGGTTGTCTCTGCCTGTCCCTTGTATCTGCTTATTTATTTATTTATTTATTTTATTTTATTTTATTTTATTTTATTGATTTTTTACAGAGAGGAAGGGAGAGAGATAGAGAGTTAGAAACATCAATGAGAGAGAAACATCGATCAGCTGCCTCCTGCACATCCCCCGCTGGGGAAGTGCCCGCAACCCAGGTACATGCCCTTGACCGGAATCGAACCTGGGACCTTTCAGTCCGCAGGCCGACGCTCTATCCACTGAGCCAAACCGGTTTCGGTGTATCTGCTTTTTTAGGAAGAAGTTTAATATTGGAAGCTTTGGGTTTTTATTCTCCAGGGATATCGGGTAAAATCTTGAGAATCAGTCCCTGAACCAGAGAGTGACTTGACCTAGTTCATTTTTGTTTGATTGCATCTGGTATTTTTCATTTGCATTGTTTCAGCCTTGGGCAGCAGTCACAGCTTTTATTGCTGTCTTCTACAACTGGGAGAGCCCTGTTTCAACCAGTTTCATAAAATGAGCCTAGCTTTTATTTTAGTACTTATTATTAGAGCTAATTTCTTAGAAATCTCAAACATTAAGATTTTTACCTAATTTGCCTGTCTCTGCTTGCTCCTTCTACCTCTGGGGGTATAGAAAATTAAAGAACTGCTGTAGTTTATTGGAAAGTATATTGAATTAACAGGATAACCATAAGTTCAGTATGGATTATAACTTGAATAGTGGTTGTGAAGTTGAAATGTCATATATATGAAAATGTTTATAAATTGAGAAATAAATTTCTGTTAGATTTTGTTAGTACTATGTTTAAATCTGCTTTTGATTTTCAGGTTGTTCCATTGACCAGTCATGTATGGCAACAGTCATCATCTCAAGAAAATAGTAGAACACAGATTTCTGATTCTAATGTGGCCTCTTCGGAAGAAACAGCTCAGAAGGGTTCTGGGGATGATCAGGTATGTCTTATATAACTGACAAACTATCTTACTTTTGGTAAGCAGCATGAGAAATTCTTTTTTACCTATGAAGAATGGAAAGAGGTGAATTACTTTAATATTCCATTTCTCTATTGTTTATATGGGTTGTCTATATTGATATTTAGCTTACTAAATATTAAAACATTTAAAAATATTTAAAATGCCAAACCTATATATATTAACATAAATGATGTATTTTAAAGTAAAAAATGACTATTTTTCCAAACAATAAAAAAATTAGTTGGAAGAGTGGCATTGCTTTACATTTTTGCATATTTCTTTAATGTCAGGCTTCATAGAACACAGTTGGTCTATTAGAAAAATAAAACCAGTGGGAGACATATATACACCACATATATATATGCTCATGTAATCATGGAGAATTCCCAATATCTGTGACCTGGTGACTCAAGCGAGCTGATAGTATAGTAACAGCTTGAGTCTAAAGGCCTGAGGACCAGGCCAGCTGATGGTTGATGTTCCATTCTGAGCCCAAGTCCAAAGACAGGGGGAGACCAATGTCCCAGCTCAAAGAGCATTAGGCAGAGAGAAGGAATTCTCTTTTATTCAGCTTTTTGTTCTATTCAGGCCTTTAAAGGATTGGATGAGGCCTGCCCACATTTGGAATGGCAAGCTGCTTTACTCAGTCTATGGATCAAATGGTAATCTCATCCAGATACACCTACTGTAATGTTTAGCCAAATATCTGGGCACCCTGTGGTCCAGTCAAGTGACACATACAATTAACCTTCACAACTAGATTCTCATATCTGCTTCTGCATTTATTCCTTTGGGTTATATTGTTTTGGTTGAATTTTGTAAAGAAAATCTAGCCTTGCCCTAGTTGGTTTGGCACAGTGGATAAAGCGTCGGCCTCGGACTGAAGGTCCCTGGTTTGACTCCGGTCAAGGGCATATAGCTGGTTGTGGGTTCGATCCCCAGTAGGGGGCGTGCAGGAGGCAGCCAGTCAATGATTCTCTCTCATCATTAATGTTTCTATCTCCCTCTCCTTCTCCCTTCCTCCTTGAATCAGTAAAAATATATTTTAAAAAATTAAAAAAACGAAAGAGCAAGAAAATCTGGCCTTATATAGAAATGTAGTTAGAAAAGGGGATCACTGAACAGTGGTCACTAAAAGATGTCAGTAGCCCCCAGAGAGCCTCAGACCCCATTTTGGGAACCATTAATTTAGAACATAATCATAAACTTAGAAGAAATGGAAAAATTATGAGCAGATAGGAAAAGAACTTGTATATATTTGTTGGAGGAAAAATAAACCCTTAATGGTTAAATATTTACAGGTGATTATCTAACGTTATAAGAAAGTGTCAAAACTGTTTTTCTAAGTGACTGTACCATTTTACATACTCCATAGTGTATGAGAGTTCTAGTTGCTTTGCATTCTTTGAGTTCTTGGTATTACCAGTTTTTAAAATTTTATCCATTCTAGGTGTATTATGGTGTGTCATTGTGGTTTTAATATGCATTTTCCTAATGACTAATAATACTGTGCACTTTTTGTGTACTTATTTGCCATCCATGTTTCTTGTTTCTTTTTAAGATTTTTAAAATTGATTTTTAGAGAGAAAGAGAAAGGGAAAGAGGGAGAGAGAGAGAGAGAGAGAGAGACATTGATGTGAGAGGGCAACATCAGCTGCCTACTGCATGCCCCCTTCTGGGGATTGAGCCCAGAACCCAGGCATGTGCCCTGGCTGGGCATTGAACTGGCACCCTCTCAGTGCATGGAAGGGCACCCACCCAGCAGAGCCAGAGCACCAGGGCTCCTCCATCTGTCCTCTGCAGTGAAGTATCTATGTAAGTCTGTTCCCCATTTTTTTTCTTGCCGATGTGTTCCATTTATTGAATGTTGAGAGTTCTTTATATATTCTAGATGCAAGTCCTTTATCAGATATGTGTTTTGCAAATATTTTCCCCCAGTCTGTGTGTTTTCTTTGTATTTTCCTATCTCTCTTTCAAAGAGCAGAAATTTTAATTTTGATAGAGTTGGTTTATTGATTTTTGTTTTTTGGTGGTTTATACTTCTTGTATCCTACCTGAGAAATTTTGGCCTAATCATAGGTCACAAAGATTTTCTCCTATATTTTTTGTTAGAACAGGGTTTCTCAACCTTGCTGCTTTTGACATTTTAGGCCAGATAATATTTTATTGAGTGGCTGTCCCGGGTATTGTAAGATGTTTAGCAGCATCCTTGGTCTCTTCCCACTAGATAGCAGTAATACTCATGTTTGACATATATGTGCAGGTCTCTTTCTGTTGGTTTATTTGTCTTTTCCTCATGCCAATACCACCCTCTTAATTACTGAACTGTCTTGAAATTAGGTAGTGTGAGTGCTCCCACTTTGTTTCTCTTTTTAAAAATGGTTTTGTTTATGCTAGATATTTGAATGTCTATATAAATTTTAGAATAAGCTTGACAATTTCTATTAAAATAGCCTGCTGCGATTTTGATTAAATTGCCTTGAGTCTATACATTAATTTACAGAAACTTGACATCTTAATATTTAGTTCACTAATCCACAAACACAATAGTTTTATTTAGGTCTTTAATTTCTTTTTTTTTTTTTTTAGAGGAATTTGTGATTTTTTTAAAAAGAATGTTTTTGTTTATTTTTAGAGAGAGTGGGAGGGAGAGAGAGAAAAACATTGACGCTAGAGCAAAACATCAATCTGCTGCCTCCTGCATTCCCCCTACTGGAGATGGAACTCGCAATCTAGGTATAAGCCCTGACCAGGAACCCAACAGCAACCTTTTGGTGCAAGAGACAGTACCCAACCAACTGAGCCACACCAGCCAGGGTTAGATCTTTAATTTCTTCATTAGTGTTTTATTGTTTTTAGTGTGCCAAACTTAGCCCACATTTTGTTAGACTTACTGGTATTTTTTTAAGATTTCAATATTCTGTCCTGGCTGGGTGGCTCGGTTAGAGTGCTATTTTGTGGCCTGACAGGAATCGAACTGTGACCTCCAAATTCATAGGTCAGTGCTCAACCACTGAGCCATGCTGGTTGGGCTATTATTGACTTTCTATGTTGACCTTATATCCTTTGACCTTGATAATCTCATTTACTAGTTCTAGTAGTAGCTTTTTTGTACATTCTTTAGAATATTCTATGTTGACAATCATATAAACTGTATTTTTTCTTTTTTTAATATACAGATTACTGTTGAAAAACACAGGTTTGAATTGTGTGGGTTCACTTATACATGGAATTTTTAAAAAATTATATTTTTATTGATTTCAGAGAAGAAGGGAGAGGGATAGAGAGATAGAAACATCAATAATGAGGGAGAGTCGTTGATCAGCTACCTCCTGCATGCCCCACACTGGGGATCGAGCCTGCAACCTGGGCATGTGCCCTGACCGGGAATTGAGCCAGTGACCTTTTGGTTCATGAGTTGATGCTCAACCACTGGGCACACACCAGCTGGGCAGAATTTTTTCATAAATATCTGTACTGTTTTTAACCCGTGGTTGAGAGTTCTCCGATGCAGAAGGCTGAGTGTATGCATTGACCTATGCCATTTTGTATAGAGAACTTGACCATCTATGGATTATGGTATCCACAGGGATCCTGGACCTAATCCCCTGTGGGTACTGAAGTTAAGTTTTGGGGGAGTCAGAAGTCATAGCAGATTTTCGACTGCACAGAGGGGTTGGTGCCTCTAATCCTCGGGTATTGTTTAAGGGTCAACTTCATATGCTCTATATTCCTGGCTAGGATCAACTTGTTCTTCTATTTGATATTCTTTGTGTTTTGATCTCAACTCTGTGAAAGCAAGTGTTACCAACAACGTTTATGTAGCTGAATAGAGTGAACACTTTTCTGTCTTTATCTTAGGTGCATGCAATAGCTAGCATTTGATACTGTTAACCATTGCATATGTTTGTTTTTTTTATATATATTTTATTGATGTTTTACAGAGAGGAAGGGAGAGAGATAGAGAGTTAGAAACATCGATGAGAGAGAAACATCGATCAGCTGCCTCCTGCACATCTCCCACTGGGGATGTGCCCGCAACCCAGGTACATGCCCTTGACCGGAATCGAACCCGGGACCTTTCAGTCCACAGGCCGACGCTCTATCCACTGAGCCAAACCGGTTTCAGCCATTGCATATGTTTTTAAAAATAATTTCTTGGCTCCTCCTGGTTTTCTTTCTACTCCTCTGCCTATTTATTCTTTTTCAGCTTTCTTTGCTGCTTTATCTTCCTCTTTAAACCCCAGAATCAAAGATTGTAAGCTGTGGAACTGAATATGACCCAAATGTAGTTTGCAGAAACATTGTTTTGGCACAATGTTTTAAAATTTTTGAAATAGAACACTTAAGGTGTGTGTGCAGTGCATAGTTGACTACAAGTCCCATCACGCTCTAGTTTCAGGCAGATTTACTGAATTCTGTTTACCTCCCTGCCCAGTACACATTTGAGTTTTTTTCCTTCTGCTTAAAGTGTTGGGATGTTATGGTTCTCATCTAAATCCAGGGCTTTATACTTAAAAATCCCAAATTTATATGTCCAGTTTTACTCAACTGCTTATGTGCCCTTCCTGCACACAAATGTCAAAATATTTAGAGATTGAAAAGCCTTTTGGTACTGATTGAAAAGGTATTATACAGGACTCATTGTGTGATAGAGACATAGCAACAAAATATGTAGAAATAAAAGTAATGCTGAACAGAAATTTTAAAAAAAATCCTATATAACAAAAGCCTAATATGCTAAGTGTCCGGTCTGCCTTTCATCCAATCAAAGCAGAATATGCTAATGATATGCTAAGGCCATTCAAACGCTCGCTATGACATGCATTGACCACTAGGGGGCAGACACTTGACCAGTAGGTTAGCTTGCTGGGTTCTGGCCGATTGGGACTGAACAAGATGCAAGATGGCTGGACACACCCTGGATCCCTCCTGCAGTCCCTCCTTGGCCAGCCAACCTCCCGTGTCTCTCCCCAGCCCAGATCATGCACCGGTGGGGTCCCTCGGCCTCGCCTGCGCCTTCTCGAAATCTGAGCTGAGGGCCCTCCCGCTCGGCCCCCAGGCACGAATTTTGGGCCTGTAGTATTTTATAATAGGAAATTATGCAAGTGTCTTTGCATGGGGAGAGAAATGATTCATAGAGAACGAAAGTGGGAGGATAACATATAGGAAGGAAATTAAAAAAATTGGCATGAATTGGGAATGCCTTTTTTAATATATCTTTTTTTATTTCAGAGAGCAAGGGAGAGGGGGAGAGATAGAAACATCAGTGATTAGAGAGAATTATTGATTGGCCACCTCCTGCATACCCCCTACTGGGGATCAAGCCTGCAACTGGGGAATGTGCCCTTGACTGGAATTGAACCCGGGACCCTAAAGTCCGAGGGCCAACACTCTATTTACTGAGCCAAACTAGCTAGGGCTGATTAATCTATTTTTGTTTTGTTTTGTTATTCCTCACCCAATGATATTTTTTTCATTGGTTGCTTTAAGCAGTGGTTCTCAATCTGTGAGTCGCGACCCCTTTGGTGGTCGAACGACCCTTTCACAGGGGTTTCCTAAGACCATCGGAAAACACATATATAATTGCATATTGTTTTTGTGATTAATCACTATGCTTTAATTATGTTCAATTTGTAACAATGAAGTTGGGTGTCACCACAACATGAAGAACTATATTAAAGGGTCGAGGCATTAGGAAGGTTGAGAACCACTGCTTTAGAAAGAGTGAAAGGAAGGGAGGGAGGGAGTTGGAGACAGAGAAACATTGATATGAGAGAGACACTTCAGTTGGTTGCGCCCTATTCCCCACCCCCTGTACACTCCCAAATGGGATCGAATCTGCAACCCAGGTACCTGCCCTTGACTGGGAATTGAACCCGAGAACCTCAGGTACACAGGCTGATGCTCTAACCACCACCACCAGTCCTGCCCTAGATGGCACAGATGCTCATTAATCTTAATACAACTATATATGACAATATGTTAAGACTGCTTGCAAATATGATTAAAAATTTGATCTAACACTGCCAAATAAGAAAGGTGATGTTACAATATAAATTTATTGTAGTAGTGTCAACAATTAAAAAAAAAATAAAATAGGCCTAGCCAGCATGGTTCAGCGGTTAGAGCGTGGGCCTGTGCACTGAGGGTCTCAAGTTTGATTCCTATTCACGGGCACTTATCTGGGTTGCAGGTTCAGTCCCTGGCCTGGGTCAGGGTTTGTGCTGGAGGCATTCAGTCAATGTGTGTCTCTCACATCGATGTTTTTGTCTCTCTTCCTCTCTCCCTCCCTTCCACTCTCTCTAAAAATAAATGGAAAAAATATCCTCGTGCTCTATCCAGTTTGGCTCAGTGGATAGAGTGTTGGCCTGTGGGCTGAAGGGTTCTGGGATTGATTCTGGTCAAGGGCACATACCTGGGTTGCAGGATCGATACCCAGTAGGGGGTGGGGTGTACAGGAGGTGCCCAGTCAAAGATTCTCTCTCACCACTGATGTTTCTATCTCTCTCTCTCCCTCTCCCATTCTCTCTGAAAAAAAGAAAGAGATAAACAACTCTCCACTACCTTATATCAGTGTTACAACTATATACTGAGAAAAGAATGGAGAGAAATATTCTAAAATATTAACATTACTTATCTATAGCTTAGGGCAGTGGTTGGCAAACTGCAGCTCTCGAGCCACATGTGGCTCTTTGGCCCCTTGAGTGTGGCTCTTCCTAAGCCTTAGGAGTACCCTAATTAAGTTAATAACAATGTATCTACCTTTATAGTTTAAGTTTAAAAAATTTGGCTCTCAAAAGAAATTTCAATCGTTATACTGTTCATATTTGGCTCTGTTGACTAATGAGTTTGCTGACCACTGGTTAGAGGATTATGGAACATAAACCTTTGATATCCCAAAATATCTCATTCCCTTCTATGCTGAATACATTAGTCAAATATATAGCATCAAATTGCTATTAGAAACATGTTTTTTACATTTTAATACCTGAAAATAAAAGAAATATGAGAATGATTAATTTTAATTTTTTTTCTTTTGAAAGCACTCCATTCTATAAGGAATAGTCTAATAAAGGGATTTAAAGCAGGGGCATTCCAGTCATATTGTGATTCTCTCTACAACATCTCTAGTACTTGACACATCTCTCATCCCTTGACCATGGTTTGAACCTGGTCCCAGTTTTATTTCTCATTACTGCTAAGAGATGTATCTATTTGTTCCCCTGCCCATCCTGTGTCCTCTACAGATCACTTACTCTACTCTAGATCCTCGACTGCAATAATTTCGTTAACTTCATGAAAACAACTACCCTATCACACTTAAATTTTTTATAATTCCTTTCTTATATTTCCCTCTTTACTGCTCTGAGAGTTCATAGTTGTCCTTATAATCACTACCTTGCAAACATCTTTAACTTTCTTGTCCTTTTCTCCCACTATCCTATTTGCTTTGCAAAAGCTCAGTTCTGGTTGAATCTTCTCCTGTTCTGAATCTAAGCAGCAGGGCATTGCTGAAGAAATGCAGGTTTTCCTTTAAATTGATGACATTAAACCACAAGGGCACTAGGCATTGCCTGGAAATCCTACTATATTTTCCTGGTGAGTTGACTTGATAAAATGACTCCTTATTCCTTCTCAGAACTACTGAACTCGCCTTCGTCCTTTTCAGTTGATGATTTCATCTCCTACTGCAATAAATGAAGAGCAAAAGATGAAACTTCAGTGTCTTCCTACCACTAAAACTATAACCCCATTATGTACCCAAATTTTTATCTTATGGCTTCAAAAAAAAAAAGTCTGTATCTATTCCAGTCAAGGGCACGGATCTCAGTGTGCAGGAGGCAACAAATCAGTTTCTTGCACATTGATGTTTCTCTGTCTTTCCCTCTCGCTTCCACTCTCTCTGAAATGAGTGGAAAAATATTCTCAAGTGAGGATAAAAAAAAAATCCCTGTGAGAGGATTAACAAACAAACAAAAATAAATAAATAAGTACTTTTATTAAAACTTTAAAAAAGTTATTACTAAGGTCTATGGATTGGTGCCAGTCCATGAAAATCTTATTACTAGTTTCTCAAGAGATAAGTAAAGAATTGACATGAAGTGTTTAGAAACTTTTATAGCATTTTGATAGGGTGATTTTATGTTTTTTAGAACTAGAAATATTTGGGCTTCTATTTTGGCCTCATATCTTTTAAATTTCATTTTTTCTAGTTATTTTTACTAGCTTTTATTATGTATTATTTTTATTTACTTATTAATGTTTATTAGTATTTTAATATCTTCCTATGATGAATTCAAAGTAGGAAAAATCGATCCTTCCCATAGATATTTTTAGAAGCATTGCTGAATCATGCCATTTGAAAGAGACAAATGTGTCACTCTTCATGGATATAATGTTATTGAGAGAAGCAGAGTACACTAAAAACTGACACAGTTAATAAGAACTCAGTAAAGTAGTCACATATAGAAAATATTGTGACTTTAGGTTTGGAATTTCTTTTTCAGTTAATATTATAAGATTTCATCATGTAAAAATTTGTTTTTTTGTTTTGTTTGTTTTTTAATCTTTATTGTTGACTAGAGGCCTATTGCATGAAGAGATTCGTGCAATAGGCCTTCCTTCCCCTGGCTGCCAGCACCAGTTTTCCTCCGGCACCCAGGGCCCAGCCCTTTGGTCCGGCCGCAGCGAGGCTTGGCTTCTCTGCTGTGGCTGCAGCAGAGAAGCCAAGCCTCTTCAGTCTTCAATCTTCACTCCGGCTGGAGCCTTTATTCTTCGCTCCATGCCTGCGTATGCAAATTAACCGCCATCTTTGTTGGGTAAATTTGCATAGTTGCTCTGATTGGCTGGTGGGCGTAGCAGAGTGACACCAATTTGCATGTTTCTCTTTTATTAGTGTAGATTATTACAGATGTCCCTCTTTTTCCCCTCGTAACTCCCCTCCACATGGTTCCCACCCCACCCCGCCCCAGGCCCTCGCCACCCTATTGTCTGTGTCCATAGGTAATGCCTACATACATATAAGATCTTTGTCTAATCTCTTCCCACACCCCCCAGACCCTCTTCCTTCTGAGAATCATCAGTCTGTTCCATTTCCATGCCGCTGATTCTGTTCCATTCACCAGTTTATTCTGTTCATCAGAGTTGTTATTCAGTTGATTTATTTATTTATTTATTTATTTTTTAATATATTTTATTGATTTTTTACAGAGAGGAAGGGAGAGAGATAGAGAGTTAGAAACATCGATGAGAGAGAAACATCGATCAGCTGCCTCCTGCACATCTCCTACTGGGGATGTGCCCGCAACCCAGGTACATGCCCTTGACCGGAATCGAACCTGGGACCTTTCAGTCCACAGACCGACGCTCTATCCACTGAGCCAAACCGGTTTCAGCAATTCAGTTGATTTTTAGATTCACTTGTTGATAGATATGTATTTGTTGTCACTTTGTTGTTCATAATTTTTTATCTTTACATTTATCATCTTCCGCTTTTTAAAGAATACCCTTCATTATCCTATATAATAAAAGGCTAATATGCAAATCAACTGAACAGCGGAATGACTGGTCACTATGACATGCACTGACCAGCAGGGGACAGACGCCCAATGCAGGAGCTTCCCCCTGGTGGTCAGTGCACTCCCACAGGGGGAGTGCTGCTCTGCCAGAAGCCGGGCTCACCGCTGGCAAGCGCAGCAGCAGTGACGGGATCCTCTTCCACCTCCATTGCAGGTGGGAGGTAAGAAGTGAGGGGTCCCAGGCTGCAAGAGCCCTGGACTGCGAGAGGGATGTCTGACCGCCTGCTGTCCCACGAGTGGTCCCGGACTGCGAGAGGGCGCAGGCCAGGCTGAGGGGCTCCTCCCCCACCCCCAGTGCATGAATTTCATGCACCAGGCCTCTAGTTTCATATAATAGTGGTTTATTGGTGATGAACTACTTTAGCTTTTTCTTGTCTGTGAATCTCTTTATCTGACCTTTAATTCTAAATGATAGCTTTGCTGGGTAATCTTGGTTGTAGGTTCTTGCTATTCATCACTTTGAATATTTCTTGCCACTCCCTTCCGGCTTGCATAGTTTCTGTTGAGAAACAGCTGAGAGTCGTATGGGTACTTCGTTGTAGGTAACTAACTGTTTTTCTCTTACTTCTTTTAAGATTTTCTCTTTGTCTTTTGCCCTTGGCATTTTAATTATGATATGTCTTGATGTGGTCCTCTTTGGATTCCTTTTGTTTGGGGTTCTTTGAGCTACATGTACTTGTAAGTGTATTTCTTTCACCAGGTAGGGGACGTTTTCTGTCATTATTTCTTCAAGTAGGTTTTCAATATCTTGCTCTCTCTCTCTCTCTTCTGGCACACCCATAATTTGGATGTTGGTACGCTTGAAGTTGTCCCAGAGGCTCCTTACACTATCTTCATATTTTTGGATTCTTTTTTCTTTTTGTTTTTCCAGTTGGGTGATTTTTGCTTCCTCATATTTCAAATCATTGACCTGATTCTCGGAATCCTCTAGTCCAGTGATGGCGAACCTTTTGAGCTCAGTGTGTCAGCATTTTGAAAAACCCTAACTTAACTCTGGTGCCATGCCACATATAGAAATTTTTTTTATATTTGTAATCATAATAAAACAAAGACTTATATTTTTGATATTTATTTTATATATTTAAATGCTATTTAACAAAGAAAATCAACCTAAAAAATGAGTTCGCATGTCACCTCTGACATGTGTGTCATAGGTTCGCCATCACTGCTCTAGTCTACTGTTGAAGCCCTGTATATTATTCTTTTTTTTTTTTTTTTTTTTTTTTTTTTTACAGGCTTACCAGTCATGAGGTTTACTTCACTTTAAGAATGGCTACAGCCCTAGCTGGTTTGGCTCAGTGGACAGAGCGTCAGCCTGCGGACTGAAGGGTCCCAGGTTCGATTCTGGTCAAGGGCACATGCCCCGGGTGCGGGCTCGATCCCAAGTGGGAGGCCTGCGGAAGGCAGCCAATCAATGACTCTCGCTCACCACTGATGTTCCCATCTCTCTTTCCCTCTCCCTTCCTCTCTGAAATCAACAAAAATCTGTATTTTTTTTTTTTTTAAAAAAAGAATGGATACAGACTAAGGATCAGAGCAGCATATTAGGCTAATCTATAATAATAAAAGGGTAATATGCTAATTAGACCAGACGTTATTCCAGTCGTCCTTCCTGATGAAGCCAGGGTGGGAGGGAAGCAGCCCGGTCCAGGTGCCTGCAGGCGTGCAAGGGAAGCCAGCCTGGGTCCCAGGTGCCTGCTGGCGGCCAGAGGAGGGAATCCCGGGACCCAGGTGCCAGAGGAAAGCTGGTGCTGGCAGCCCAGGGAAGGAAGGCCTACTCTTGCATGAATTTTCATGCATCGGGCCTCTAATTGTATCATAAAGGCTTTGGATATCCAGAGCCAATGTCCAATATCCCAACCACCATTTTGGTCACTTTTTAACTTAAGGGAAATTTTGGTCTTCTTTTTAAAGCAATGTAATCTCGAAACCAGTTGAGTTAATGAGAGAGAAGAAAGCATGAAACCTAAGAGCGTCAGACAGATGGACAGGAGAGAGGGCCCGCACTGGTCAGGGGCGCACACATCAGATCTTCTCCAGTTTGGAAATGAGGTCATCCCAGAGCCTGATCAGTTCATAGTTTTCTTTAGTCCTCTGCTCGGTGGTCTTCTCCAGCGAGTGGATGTGCACGTGCCCCTTCCGCAGGCTCCATGAATGGCCAAGGCCTCCCCTGGGCCTTGCTCGGGCCTCAGCCATCTCCTCCTTTGCTGGCTTAAGCTTCTCTTCCACGGTGGGCGCTCAGTGCCTGGGATCTTGGTCCTCCTCCTCAATTTTCACCACGTGATCCTCAGCACACTTAGTTGATTCTCCGCTGTGCGGAGAATCACCTCATCCTAATGACCAAGCTGCACGAAGTGGTTAGAGAACGATTTTCCCATGGAGTTCAGGTCTGCAGACCTTCTCCTTTCACTCTCTGGATTCCGGCTGTGGCACGATCCTTCTGTGTCTGAGCCTCCTGCGTCCCCTGGCAAAGATACCCTCACACCCGCCTGTGACCTTCCCGTGGAGGCCTCACACCTGGTCTTCAGCAACAGATTCCCCTTTCGCGTGGCTTCCACCTCCCTCCCAGATCCGTCTGTATGCGCCACGGCCTGTCCCCAGGAGTGCTGGGGAGTGCGGTTGGTGCTGCACGCCACGCAGAGCGCGAGGGAGTGGGTGGCCAGGCCGGTGCTGCCCGCCGTCCGCCAGGAGCCCGTCTACCCCCAGCGTCAGGACCAGGACCGTGTCCTCATGCGACGCCATGTCACCCCCTGGGCCAGCAGAGCCCCCTGGGTCAGGAGTGACCTCACTTGGGTCTGGCTCCCCCGAAGAGGGGCGCAGATGCAAGTGGGGCGGAGGGCCTCTCTGGGCGCACGGTCATTGGGGCCCAAGCACCCAGCGAGCCGCGGTTCCCTCCTGCTTTCTTCCTGCACCACCTCTGGGGCCGGGCCTTCCCGCCTCCCCGGAACGATTGAAGTTCGGGCATCCAGCGAGTCCCAGGCCGGGTTGTGAGACCCCAGGACGGGAATCGGCCCTCACGCACCTCCAGTCTCCCCACTTTCCTGGGTGAGGCGCCGCTTTCTGGCCTCGGAGCATCCAACCAGAGTGGGCTACGTGGCCCAAGGCCTCTTCCCCCTGAGGACCGGGGTGGGAGTGCAGCTGCCGGGATGTCCCGGGTCAGCGAGGCCTTCCCCACAGGCGTCTTCCTGTTGCCCCGGTGCCCCAGCCCAGCGCGCATGGGCAGGGGCAGGGGCCGCGGGAGCTTCTGCCCGGGGTCTTGGCAGGTCCCGATCCCGATGTGGGATGCCACCGGCAGGGTCTTTTGGATTTCCGAGATGGGAATGATCTTTGTACGTAAGGAATAGAAGGTGTGTTTCCCCCGGGCTGCTCCGGGCTGCCAGGCATTGGTCCTGGAGATGCCACTTGGTTTTCTGTCTCCTGGGATCTGGGCGAGCTTGAGGGTCTGCTCCAGCCAGGGAGCCCATCATCAGGCTGGTCTCATGTGCATAGGATGCAGGTGCGTTGGCCCTTGCTGGTCCCTGGAGATTCCCATTGCTCCTCGCAGTGGCCGCGGCCTTGGTGAACCATGGTTCTTTTCCTGGTTCTCATTCTGCTGGCTTGACTACCTGGCTAGTGACAGAGAACTTGGAAGAATGCAGGTCACACTCCCGTCCTTCAGCAGCTGCAGCCATAAGCTGTGGGTTATGTGATGAATGAACCTGCTGCTCTGGCTGGTGTGGCTCACTCGGTGGAGCATCCTCCTGTACACTGAAGGATTTCAGTTTCGATCCCCGTCAGGGCACTTACCTAGGTTATGGGTTCCATCCTGGTGGGGGCACATTCGGGAGGCAGTCAATGGATATTTCTCTCATACACTGATGTTTCTCTCTCTCTCCCTCTCCCTTCTCTCTCTAAAATCAGTAAAACATATCCTCCAGTGAGGATTCACGCACGCACACAAAACACACCTGGCCACAAAGTATGGTGTGTTCAGAGACATCGTTGGGTCAGTGACCCCCATGTAGCCAACCCCAGCCAGATCATAATTTATCTCTAATGAATATATTACATTCCCCACATTGATATCAGAGACTCCAGCTTTTCTATAGATTGCTGAGACTAGAAGAGTCACAGTTCACTCAACCCGTTCCTGTATATTATTCTTTATTTCAGTCAGTGTATGCTTAATTTACGACTGGTCCTTTTCCATTTTTTTGGCATTCTCACAAAGGTCTTTGAAGGTCTCACTAAGTTCCCTCGAGGTTTTTAGAAGATTCTTGAGTAACCTTATAACTGTGGTTTTGAACTCTATATCTGGTAGTTTGTTTTTTTCCATTTCTTTCATTTGTGACATGTTTCTTTGTCTCTGCATTTTGGCTGCTTCCCTGTGTTTGTTTCTATATATTGGGTAGCTGCTAAGTCCTTGAGTTGATAGAGTGGCCTTGTGTAGTAGGTGTTCTATAGGGCTCAGTGGCTTAGCCTCCCCAATCACCTGAGGTGGACACTCTTGGTGCATCCCTTTGTGGGCTTATGCACAGTCTTGTTGTAGTTGAGCCTTGATTGCTGTTGGTGTCACTCAGAAGAATTGACCTACTGGGGATGGAGTATGCAATCTGGGCATATGGCCTGACCAGGAATTGAACCCTGACCTTCTGATTCATAGGTTGATGCTCAACCACTGAGGCACACGATGTCAGGCCCAAATTTACTCTTTTTTTTAAAAAAAAATATATTTTATTGATTTTTTACAGAAAGGAAGGGAGAGGGATAGAGAGTTAGAAACATCGATGAGAGGGGAACATCGATCAGCTGCCTCCTGCACACCCCCTACTGGGGATGTGCCCACAACCAAGGTACATGCCCTTGACCGGAATCAAACCCGGGACCCTTGAGTCCGCAGGCTGATGCTCTATCCACTGAGCCAAACCAGTCAGGGCCCAGATTTACTCTTTTAATGATGAGAACTAACTGTTCAAGATTCACTGGCAGATTCAAATTAAGAGATAAGTAGTAATGGGAAAGAGGTCTAAAATATAGCTAATTTTGGGAAAAATAGAAGGGAAAGCTTTACTTTTTATAAACTTTGATGAGATTGTTATCAAATGGGAAGCTATGTGAGTGGACATTTTAATACAAATGTTAATAAGTATGTTAATTCAGTTAATAACTTAGTACATTTTCCTTCAAAATTATTGTTTTAGAGAACAGAATCTTGGCATTTTCTTCCTCAAGAAATCGACTCTTCCCACACCTCGGATACATCTCAGACCAGGTTTAATGTGAGAGAGGAAGAGACAGATGCGGCAGACTTCCTCTCTGTGGAGGAGAGTATATTGACCCAATCAGAAAATCAAGTAAAGAAACACAACAGAGGTCTCTTTTGTTCTCCATTGCTAGGTAAGGCCTCTTTTTTCCCTTTAAACTAGTATTAATACCTCACATTTATAAAATATTTACTTTTGGCAGATTGCAAGTCCTTCATTTAAATCCTTTCTTGAGTTAAGGAGTTCTGTAAAGATATACTCAAAGATATTAGCTTATTTCTGGTTTCCACAGCTTGCATAGTTATGTTAAATGTGCAGCTGCCCCTCATTTTATCATACTCTATTGCTCACAGAAGGCAGAAAGTTGATAACTTTCTCTCTAGTAGGTACACCTTCTCAGTCCTGAATTTGTGGATTTTTTTCTTGGGGTAAACCATGTTATCCTTTATTACTATTATTATTATTTTTTATTTTTAATCCTCACCTGAGGATATTTTTCGATTGATATTTAGTGAGAATGCAAGAGAGAGGGAAAGACAGAGAGAAACATCAATGTGAGAGAGACACATCAGTTGGTTGCTTCCTGCATGAGTCCCAACCAGGTCCCAGGTCAGGGAGGAACCTGCAACTGAGGTACATGCCCTTGACCGGAATCGAACCTGGGACCCTTTGGTCTACAGGCTGACACTCTATCCACCGAGCCAAACTCACTAGAGCCTGTGTTATCCTTTGACTACTTGGCAATGGAGACCCATACTCCTTAAAATACAACCCAAAAAAGCAAATGTTCATGTTTACCTCATTAGATTCTTAGAATTGATTATGGCATATGTTGTTATTCTCAGTTTCCAGAACCAAAAATTTGGATACAGAGGTTAAATGACTTGTTTGAGGTAGATCTTATTGCTTTGTTGTATATGGAACTGATTTATTAGCTCTTTACAAAAGGAATACTTTACCTCTCAAATCATCAAAGTAGGAGATAGAATAAATTGTACTTTTACTACTTTGGATCATTACAGATATATAAAAATGCTAAACAAATGTGGTAATTTAAACTTTTTTCATGCCTAAATTATACTTCAGACAAATATTTCTTTGTTCTTTCCTCAGATTTTGTTTTCAAAAGTTAAAAAAAAAATACAGCTCCACAGTTTTAAGAATTCGCTTTTGTCAAAGAAATGGGTTCAACTGTGCAGTTAAGAGTTTTTTAAAGGAGCATGAATAGGAGTTAATTTAAGTTCTTTTCAAACATAAACTAATGCTATCCAAATCAAACTATTAGTGCCAATGAATTCTGTGATGTGGATCATCAAACTCAACTTTAATTTTAGTTTCACATTTTAAGAAATATGTTGATAACATTAGTGTTTCTTTGTGGGAGGAAATGGCTATGACAGTAGATGAAAGAAGGCTTTGCTATGATCATGTTTTCGAAAGGTTATCATGCTAAAGTGAAAGCAGCTTATTTTCATTCACTTATTTAACAAATATCTAAGTGTCTATTGTATGTTTTTGAGGCTAGGAATATATAGATGAAAGCTAACTCTTCTTTTGGGAAGACAATCCAGTAAACAGAAATGAACATTATCATGTATGAGTATTTTAATGGAGTACAGCAGGAGCGTGCAAATTACAGACCACAGGTAAAGGCCTTATTTTTTATGAACTAAGAATGCTTTTTGCATTTTTAAAAGGATTGTAAAAACAACAAAAAAAGCATGTGCAATAGAAACCATATATGACTAATAAAGTCTAAAATATCTACTACCTGGCCTTTTATAAAAGTACTAGTAGCCCTGCGCACGAATCCATGTGTGAGTAGCTCACTGCCACTTGCCTCAGCTGGCCACCCGCCCGCCGCCACTGGTAGCCCTCTCGCTGCTCATAGCTCACTGCCCCGCCCTCCTGTAGCTCTCCACCACTTGTAGATTGGTCGTGACGTTACAGCACAATGGATAATTAGCATATTCTTATCTTACTTAACAATAGACAAACATGTAAATTGACTGTCCCTCCACTATCACCAGTCAATCAGGAGAGTATGCTAATTAACCCAACAAAGATGGTGGTTAATTTGCATACGAAGGCGCAAAGTGACGGAGCGAGGACTGAAGGTTCCGGGCCAGAGCAGTGAAGACTGAAGGCTCCGGGCCGAGGCAGCGAAGACAAGGCTCCGGGCCAGAGCAGCGAAGACTGAAGGCCTGGGTCCTGAGTGCCGGCAGCCAGGGGAAGGGAAGGCCTATTGCACGAATCTCTTCGTGCAACAGGCCTCTAGTTATATAGGATTTGCTAATCTTAATCTGGAGGGTAAAATGAGAATATATAGGGTTGTTTTAAACTTGATATTGATATAAGAAAGAACGTTCAACTAGAGCAGTGGTTCTCAACCTGGGGGTCGAACGACCCTTTCACAGGGGTCGCCTAAGACCATCGGAAAACACATATATAATTACATATTGTTTTTGTGATTAATTACTATGCTTTAATTATGTTCAATTTGTAAAAATGAAAATACATCCTGCATATCAGATATTTACATTACGATTCATAACAGTAGCAAAATTACAGTTATGAAGTAGCAACGAAAATAATTTTATGGTTGGGGGTCACCACAACATGAGGAACTGTATTAAAGAGTCGCGGCATTAGGAAGGTTGAGAACCACTGAACTAGAGCCATTTAATAATGGAAAGGCTATCCTATCTAATAAAAGAGAAACATGGTAATTGGTGTACGACTGCTACCCTTCCCATTGGCTAATCATGGCAATATGCAAATTAACTGCCAGCCAAGATGGTGGCCGGCAGCCAGGCAGCTTGAAACTAACATGAGGCTTGCTTACTTCAGTGATGGAGGACTCCAATGTTCCCCGCCTGCCGCTACAGGCCTGTGAGCTGGCAGTTTGAAACATAGTTACAAAAATAGAAGCTAAACAAAACCCCAGAAACCAGCTTTCAGCTAGCCGGGATCTCAGACCTGGAGTTGATACAGAGTTTCGATTGTAGAACCTAAACAAACCAGATACCTGCTTTCAGGAGCGGAGGCCTAAGAGCTGGAGCCTCAGAGCTAAAGCTGGCTCAGAATAAATAAAAAAAAGAAAAAAAGGAGCAGTTGGGAGCTTCATTCCCAGCCTGAAAACAGCCCTCAGCCCCTCACCCAGACTGGCCAGGCACCCCAGTGGGGACCCCCACCCTGAAGGGTGGGTGACCAGCTGCAAACAGCCATCATCCCCTCACCCAGGCTGGCCAGGCACCCCAGTGGGGACCCTCACCCTGATCCGGGACACCCTTCAGGGCAAACCAGCCAGCCCCACCCATGCACCAGGCCTCTATTCTATATAGTAAAAAGGTAATATGCCTCCCAGCACCGGGATCAGCATGACACGGGGCAGCGCCCAAACCCCCTGATTGCCCTGTGGCTCTGTGTGTGACAGGGGGCGGGGCCACAACCTCCCTATCTGCCCTGCTCTGTTCCTGACAGGGGAAGGCGCCCCAACCCCCTGATCGGCCCTGCTCTGTGCCTGATAGGGGGGAGCTCCCCAACCTCCTGATCGCCCTGCAGCTCTGTGTGTGACAGGGTGTGGCGCCCCAACCCCCCCACCCCACGGGCCCTGCTCTGTGTGTGACGGGGTAGAGCCATAACCTCCCCATTGGCCCTGCCCTAAGTGTGAGAGTGGCGGCGCCCCAACCCCCTGATCAGCCCTGCTCTGTGGGTGATAGAGGGCGGCGCCCCAACCCCCCCACCCCACGGGCCCTGCTCTGTGTGTGACGGGGTAGAGCCATAACCTCCCCATTGGCCCTGCCCTAAGTGTGAGAGTGGCGGCGCCCCAACCCCCTGATCGGCCCTGCTCTGTGGGTGATAGAGGGCGGCGTCCCAACCCCCCCACCCCACGGGCCCTGCTCTGTGTGTGATGGGATAGAGCCATAACCTCCCCATCGGCCCTGCCCTGAGCGTGACAGTGGCGGCGCCCCAACCCCCTGATCGGCCCTGCTCTGTGGGTGATAGAGGGCGGTGCCCCAACCCCCTGATCCGCCCTGCTCTGTGCATGTCAGGGGGGAGCTCCCCAAACCCCTGATGGGCCCTGCTCTGTGCGTGACAGGGGGGAGCTCCCCAACCCCCTGATCGGCCCTGCTCTGTGCGTGACGGGGGGCAGCGCCCCAACCCCCTGATTGGCCCTGCTCTGTGTATGACGGGGTGGCGCCGCAACCTCCCCATCGACCCTGCCTTGAGTGTGACAGGGGGCAGTGCCCCAACCCCCCAATCGGCCCTACCCTGAGCGTGACTGAGGGTGGCATCGCAACCTTCCAATCCACCCTGCTCTGTGCATGACAGGGGGCGGCGCCCCAATTCCCCCATCGGCCCTGCTCTGAGCCCGACCAGGGGCTGCACCTAGGGATTAGGCCTGCCCTCTGCCACCCGGGAGCAGGCCTAAGCCAGCAGGTCGTTATCTCCCGAGGGGTCCCAGACTTCGAGAGGGCACAGGCCGGGCTGAGGGACCCCTCCTCCCCCCCGAGTGCACAAATTTTTGTGCACCGGGCCTCTAGTCCTATCTAATAATATTCAAACATGGTAATTAACCGTTCCTCCGACACGCTTCCCATTGGTTAATCAGGGTGATATGCAAATTAACTGCCACCCAAGATGGCAGTTAACTGCCAACAAAGATGGCGGCTAATTTGCATAGTACAGGCAGGGCGGGATAGCGCCATCCCGCCTGCCCCCCTGCCATCCGGGCCTGCTATCTGCGACCGGGGCGGCAGGCAGCCCATACGGGACCCGACCCAGGGCTGGCCGGTGGGACCACAGTGATCTGCCACCGGACACGCCCACAAACGGCCCTCAGCGGGGATTCATGGCTGGCAGGTGATAATGCACCCATCCACCACCGGCTTACCCCACAAACGGCCCTCCCGCGGGGATCCTGGGTTGGCAGGTGCTAATGAACCGATCAGCCACTGGCCACAACCACAAACGGCCCTCCCGCGGGGATTCTGGGTTGGCAGGTGCTAATGCACCGATCTGCCAACACGCACACCCGGGTCGCCTTTGCCCTGTGCATACTATGCAGCTGGGAGAGGGGAGTGGGGCCGCTGGGAGCAGCGCGGGAACTGACCAGGGTTTGCGTCAGGCAGCCCAGAGTGGAGTGCGAACTATCCCGACAGGTAGCTGCTTGCTCATTCACTTACTTGCTCATTCATTGACTCATTCACTTGCTCATTCATTCACTCATTCATTCACTCAGCAAACCCTCTCAGGTCCCTGGCACCAGGCCAGGCACGGAAGTTGAAGCAGGATAAGACAGAGCTATGTCCTCAAGATGTTAGTAATTCAGTAGGGCAAAGCAGGCACATGAAAGAGGCAGTTGTATGCACAGATGCGCTGTACTGGGTTCGGTGAGGGCTGTAACTAACGCCAACTTTGTTCTCTTGATAAAATGGGGCCTCGGGAGCCAGGCCACTGCAAGCCTGTAGGCCTGTGCCTAGGCCAGGAGTGGCCAGGGTCTAAGAACATGACAGAGGGTGCAGGTCGGGCTGAGGGGTCTGGCCCCATCCCTCACTCTCACCCCCGAGTGCACAAATTTTTGTGCACTGGGCTACTAGTCTATAATAATAAAAGGGTAATATGCTAATTAGACCAGACATCTTTCGAACATCATTCCTGACAAAGCCCGGCTGGAGGGAAGCCAGCCCACATCCCGGGTGGCTGTGGGCAGCCTGAGGGAAGCCAGCCCGGGTTCTGGGTGCCTGCCTGCGGGTGGCCAGAGGAGGGAAGCAGCCCCGGTCTTGGGTGCTTGCCGGTGGCTGGAGATGGGAAGCCTGGGCCCCGGGTGCTGGATGGAAGCTGGTGCCGGCAGCTGGGGGAAGGCCTACTCTTGCACAAATTTTCGTGCATGGGGCCTCTAGTCTATCTATATAAAAGCCTAAGCCATTGTTATAACTGGATGACTGGCCGGTAGCTATGACACTCACTGACCACCAGGGAGCGACACTCAATGCAGGAGCTGCCCCCTGGTGGTTAGTGTGCTCCCACAGCCTACCTCCCCCGGCCGGCCAACCTCCTGTGTTCCCTTCCCCCGGACTGGGCAAGATAGCCCCTATTGGCACCCCACCCATGCACAAATTCGTGAACCGGGCCTCTAGTATAACAGTAAAAAGGTGAGCTTAGCCCTGGTCCATGTATCTCAGTTGGTTGGGCATCATCCCTTGCACTGAAAGGTTGCTGGTTCCATTCCCAGTTGTGGGCATGATGCCTATGTTGTGGGCTCAATCCCTGGTAAGGGACATTAGGGAGGCAACCCATCAATGTTTCGTTCTCACATGGAACCCTCTCTTGCCCTCTCCCCCCCTCTCTCTCCCCTCCTCTCTCGCTCCCCTCCCCCCTCCCTCCCTCTCCGTTTCTCTCTAAAAAAAGATTAATAACAAAATGTTTTTTTAAAGAAGTGAGCTTATGTCATGGCAAAATGTCAAGCAAAATTCTTTAATAAAATAATTTCAGCTTTGGGTAGGGAATTGTGTGTCTGCCTTCTAAAACTTTTGCTAACATTAAGTTGTTTAGCTCTAGCTTCTCATTTACATTTTAAATTATTAGAGCAGATCCCTGGATCTGATGGCCGAGGAAATTTTATAATTGCTGTTTTGTTATGCATGAATACTATAGTCATTGTGGAGTATATTAGTCTCACCAATGGCAAATGTCATATTGAAAATCAGTGCCAAGACAGATATCTCAAAAAAGAGTGGTCCAAGCTATTACAGTGTCCAAATGTGAGGAAATGTGGTGTCTTTGTTAAAAGACCTTAGGATTCTTAGAGGGTTGGAGGACTTATGAAGGTTATGAAATTAGATTATGAAGGATTAAGACTGAGTCTCTAAGCAAAGGCCAAAGAGGAATCATGCCAGTTAGTCCTTGGTGATAAAGGTTTCTCATTTTTAATTAAATCATTCAGTAAATAAGTAATAATTCTATTTTGAATGCCTACTAAGTATAGCAGGTATTTTGCTAGGCACTGAAGATACCGCTGTGAATACAGAAGACATGGAGTTTTCAATCTAGGTGGAAAGCAGACAGAATAAAGATTAAAACAAGAGTGTGGTAGTTATGATAGGGAAGGTGTACAGTATTATAGGCATTCTGAAATTAAGTAAACTATAGCAACAGAATTATATGCTTATTGACAGAACCATTTAGTTTTAGCAAAATATCACCCATCCAGTTAAATTAATATTAAATAGGATGCTGTACAGATCCTGTTGGTTGTACAGATTTGTTTCTATTAATGCTTAATTTTTTGTTTTGTAGTTGTGTAAATACTATAAGAGAATACTGACTTTATATTTAGTATACATTCAAGGGCATTCTAATAATTACTTAGGTTGGCATTCAGGAATTCACAACAGTTCTTTTCCCCCTTAAATCAGTAATTCTCAAACTTTTTGGTCACAGGACTATTTTACACACTTTAAAGTTACTGAAGATTCTAAAGACCTTTTGTTTAATGTGGATTTAGTCAGTTGCCTCCCGTATGCACCCCGACCAGGGATTGAACCTGAAACCCAGGTATGTGCCCTGCCCTGGAATCGAACCCACAACCTTTTGTTGCATGAGATGACGCACCAGCCAACTGAGTTACCCTACCAGGGCCTTAATACTATTTGGAATATAAGTTTGACCCTTGGCACTTCCTGAGATTGTCTAAGGGATGCCCAGGAGCCCATGGAAAACACTTTGATATACAATGGAAAGAAGCACTCATAATGGTTAAGAGCACTTGTAAAAAAGTTAGTGCTTAGGCTCAGATCTCACTCTGCCACTTAGGCTTTTTAAATGTGGACAAATTACTTAATATTTCTTAAGTTATGTAATCATGTTTCCTTACCTATAAGATGGATATAATGATACCCATCCTTCAAGGTTGTCATGAGGGTTAAGTGAAATACTGTATGTTTAGTGCGTGGATCTTGTCAGGTAGTTGCTGCTGCTGTTATGTTGTTATAGTAAAGTTTGTAGAAATTTTCAGATGGCAGCATGTTTAGGTTCTTTAAAGTATTATGTGAGTGCTAAGCAGTTATTTTTAGTATTTCCAACATATTTATATTTGAAACTTTGCAGTCCTACAAGACAACTTTGCTTCTCCTGATTTGCCTTTGCTGACATGTTTGACACAGGACCAAGAGATTGGGCCTGATTCCATATTTCACCAACGTGGACTAGATTTTGCACCTCTGAGGTAGTACGATTTTTTATTTTTATTTTCATGTAACCATTCTACTCTTTTCTTGTTCTTAGTTGTTACTAATATTAATGACTTCAGCCTAAGTTGAGACTTTGGGGTAGGGGTTAGATAGTTTCAGCTCACACTCTGAAGGTAACATGTCCCTAAGTTAAGACATGATGCATATCAGTTTGGCATAATAACATGTAGTTGTAAAAATGAGCCAGTTTACTGTAGTGTATTTAAAAATAATTTCTAATATATTCTAGCTTTTCAGGCATATTTTAATTTAGAAGGCACACTGGATTTTTCTTTTTATAAATCTCCCCTTTTGCTTTTCATCACCCAATCCCATTTTGTAAAAAGCATTTATTTCATGGTCACTAACTTGTTTGGCACTCTCATTTTGGTCAGCTGATACTGAATGAGCCTTCTTATCTTTCCTTTCCTTATAGCTGTGAATATGAAGTAATAAGATTTTTTCTAACAAACATGTCCAAATTAATAATTATTCCAAATTAATATCCTTTAAGAATAGTCATGATGGGAGACATGTTTGGAGTTCTCAAACATTTGGAATTATCCAAAAATATAAGTTTTCCTTCTTTAGAACTTAAAAAAAAAAAAAGCACCTTAAAATAAAAACTAGGTGTTTACTGATGTGCCCTTCTGCTATATATTATTTTTAAATTACTTGTATGAAAAGTGTTTTGTACACAATAGCCAGCCAATGATTAGATTACTGTTGTAGTTTTCTTGGGGGTGGGGATCGGGGGAGTAGATAACTTCTTAAGTGGTTTTCAAGAACATAATGACTAGCAAAAGAGCTAACGCAGGTTAAATTAATTTTAAATTTTCATTTAAAGAATATTTTTTTTTTAAAATATATTTTTATTGATTTTTCACAGAGAGGAAGGGAGAGAGATAGAGAGTTAGAAACATCGATGAGAGAGAAACATCGATCAGCTGCCTCCTGCACATCTCCTACTGGGGATGTGCCCGCAACCCAGCTACATGCCCTTGACCGGAATCGAACCCGGGACCTTTCAGTCCGCAGGCTGACGCTCTATCCACTGAGCCAAACCGGTTCCGGCTAAAGAATACTTTTTTGCCAATATGAAATTACTCATATATTTGACAATATTGTTTTAGAGAAGTCTGAGAAAATATCAGGGTCACAGATGGTAGTGCACTTTTCTGTTTATATAAAAATTTGCCTTGTTTAGTCATTAGTCATCTTAAAAAAATTTGAAATTATAACTTTGTTTTTCAACACATTGTGGAAATAACCTTGATATCAGTGACATAACAATTTTGTATTTTTTCATGTTGGTATTTAAAAAAATAAATGTTTTAAATATGTAACCTTTTTTTTTTTTTAAATTGTATATTTTCAGGGGAATTCCTGGTAAGTCCGAAGACATTGAAGGGTTTTCTCGACCGGCGGAAGTTAGTGAAGCTTTATTCCAGGCAACCTCAGAAGTAGCTTCAGACTTAGTTAACAGTCGCTTTAATGTATCTCAGCACACACTTATAGGGAGTACAGATGTTGAGTCTCAGGGCTCTTTTTTACATCCTGAGCAAGAAACCAAAGAAGAGACTGTTTTAACCTATACAGTTGATGAACTGAAAAAGCCCAAAGACTCTGATAGTTATGGTTCTCTTTGTTCATATATGTCATGGAAGATACAAGAAGTTACACAGAAGCCAGAAACCAATTTAGCTGATAAAGATCAATTTTCTTTTTCAACTTCATCTGATACAAGTGATAAATATGTAACTCCTAAAGAAAGTGACAGTTTTGATGCTTCCTGTTCAGATGTGCACTATTGGAAACGGGAAGCTTTACAGCAGTCAGAAAAATATTTAACCAGTAAGGACCATGATTTCTGCTCAGATTCATCTGATACAGTTGATAAAAATAAAAGTCTTGAGGGGAGTGACAATTTTAATGCCCCCTTTTTATTTATGCCATGGACCAAACAGGGAGCTTCACACCATCCAGAAACATGTCTAGTCAGTAAGGATCATGTTTCTTTTCCACTTGAAATTGCTCCTCATTTTAATAATAAAATGTCATATTCTTTCTTGCATTGCTTGTTAGAAAAGAGTGGGAAAAGGGTTCCCTTGATGTCTGGTAGTCATTTTGAGAATGTGTATTTAAGGGCTCCAGCTGAGAATGAGATGAAACAAAAGATGGTTTCTTTGGAGTGTTATGAAAGAAATGAAGGTCTGGGAAAAGAATGATCTCAATGTTTTGAACTAAAGGAGAATAGCAGTACTTTATTATTTTCAGAGGTGTGTCCCAGATCTTCAGAAGTAGAATATATTGAGAATGTTATAGTTCCTGATAATTCCTTAAAAGTTTCAGAAACACATACTCTCTCCAGGGGACATGATATCTCTATGTAGATATCATGTCCTCTTTGGTGGTCCTCTTCAGACTATTACATCCAGCTTGGATGAGATACAGAACAACTGTATTTTCAAGAGGAAAGAAACCAAAAGGCAAGTGCTGCTTTTGGAGGTAGAAATGTTGATGCTACTGCAAAGGTAGCCTTTGAGGCAGTTATTGCCTCTATTGAGATTTCCAAGGAAGAGAGTACAGTAAATGAAATACAAACTGACATCAGTAAATCTGTGACAAATGATAGCCAAGAAGGTGAACCAAACCATTCAGATATTTTCCTATTAAATTACAAAGATGAAAATTGTTTCGTTGATAAACTTAGTCATTCATGCTATCATCCTACTCCCAGCATGTTTGAACCAGAAGCTTCAAAGCCGTTGTTGCATAAAAGTGATGATGATGTTAGCTCCCTGTACTGGTTTCCTAATATAAAATCATTCCCCAGTGCTCCTCAGGAAATGTTCATTAAGCCACTTTCTTTTATTCCAGAGATTAAGTCATATGTGTCGTTAAGTGAAAAATCTCACAGTTAGATTATTGGTCTTTGAAAAACACAGTCAGCTTTATTTCAGGGTGATGTAGACAATGAACCATTTCTTCCCATTGGGAAGATTAAGTATTTTTCTGCTCTTGACCTTGCAGAGAAGGCAGGATCTTCAAACATTATTTACCCACTGGAAGTATCTACTTCAGATTCTTTGCTTTCGCAAGATTTAAAGCAGCAAACCTTTGAAGAAGTTGCAGATTCCTCAAACGATATTTTGGGTAAGAATGTAAATTCTAGTCATGTCATTGACGGTCCATCTGCAGATATAGGAAGCAGCTTTTCAGCAAACTTGATGACATATGATGCAAAGTAATAAGGTACTTTACCAATGATGAGTGCTGCATCATTAATTACAGTTGGTCAGGAGACATTGCTGAAAGCGGACATAGGCCTAGCTGAAATTCCTTGGCCTATGGGTGCCAAATCCAGTTTTACGATACATACAATTATGCAAAATGACTCCTGTTTTGTAGAGGGCCTGCAGAGGAAGGCTGAATCTGACATCTATTCTCTGGATGATGATATTGAATGCTGTAGCCTAGATGAAAATGCTGTTGTATGCAATGAAAGATCTGAACTACAAAGAGAGGTGAGACACAATAAAATGATAGTTGGGAAAAACATGGTCTTTTCCAGTTTTGTTTCAGGAAATGGCATTGTGACTTGTTTTTATTTTACTTGTTACTATTTCCCAGATATGTGTCCAAGGTGACTTGACTGGGAAGTGCATTGAGCTAGCAGGTTTAGAAAATATGCTTGATGATCTAGAAATTTGTGATGTCTCCCTGCCTTGGCAATCTGCTTTACAACTACCATCGGAGGAAGAGCCTGTAAGTTTTTCTATTTGACATTTCTTATGGGGAAGGGAAAGAAATATTTCAGTTGAGGAGAGAAACCAAGATGGCAGCATAGGAAAACACCGGAAATTGCTGCCTCGCACAACCATTTCAAAAATACAACGAAAAGACAAAATGGACAGCATCCAGAACTACAGGAAGGCTGGCTGAGTGGAAATTCTACAACCAGAAGGAAAGAGAAAAGCACACTGAAACTCAGAGGAGGTGCGGAAATAAAGTGCAGAGGTACGGAGGCGCACGTGGAAAGGGCTGGCAATTAAGGACACGGCTGTCTTCTTCAGTTGGGAGGGAGACACAAGCTCCTGACTACTCTGAATGCCAGCTCCGGGCGAGTCTCTGGGGACCCATACTCATACGGGGAGAAACTGGACTGTCTGGCAGCAGGCAGAACTTGAGGGTGGCTTTCTCTCAGAGGTGCTTGCAGTGATTACCGCGGAACAGTGAGAACTGGGACATCTTAGGGCAGGGCTGAGGATCAGCCACAGCTTTTTCCTCCACCCTGTTGATTCCCTGAGACCCCACCCCACCCAAGCTGTGTACAGAGGCTTTTGCATATGAATGACCTGGCCCTTTGCAATCTAAAATTACCTAACTAACTGCAGCTGGGTCAGAGAGACCCAGAACATCCAAAAGAAGGCCCAAGGCCCCACAGCAGCTTGCATTGCTTCACAGCTGGGCCTCATCTGGGCACCTCCAAACAAAGAAGAGGAATCTGCAGATCTCTCTGTAGCTCCTGCTGGGTAGCCTCAGGCAGAGGCTAAATTAGCACCTCCTTAGAGATCCAAGAGTCAGTATACCCAGTGGTCAGAGTGGACTATCCAGATTACAACTCCTCAGATCCATAAGGGACACACTCAGGGGCAGACTCAGTGAGCACCAAAGCCCCACTGAAGCAAGTCTTGCCCCAGAAGGGTGTCTCCAGCACAGAAGTTCTCCCACCATAGACACAGCTGATTCTCACAGCCAATTGGCCTGGAAGTCAATTCCTCCCAGTGATACCAACTACAATGAAGGCTTAACTACAACAAGATTGTGCACACAGCCCACAAAGGGGTGCACCAAGAGTGTCCACCGCAGGTAGTTGGGGAGGCTGAGCCACTGGGCCTTATAGGACACCTAGCACACAAAGCCACTCTACCAACACAGGGAAGCAGCCAAAATGCGGAGACAAAGAAACAGGTCACAAATGACAGAAATGGAGGAAAGCAAACTACTGGATATAGAGTTCAAAACCACGGTTATAAGGTTTTTCAATAATTTTCTAGAAACTGCCGATAAATTTAGTGAGATTAAATAAATCTGTCAGACTGCCGATAATTTAGTAAGACCCTCAATAAGTCTAGTGAGACCCTCGAGGATATGAAAAAGGACCAACTAGAAATTAAGCATACACTGACTGAAATAAAAAATATTATACAGAGACCCAATAGCACACTAGAGGATCCCAAGAATCAAGTCAAAGATTTGAAATACGAAGAAGCAAAAAACATCCAACCAGAAAAACAAAAAGAAAAAAAATCCAAAAATATGAAGAGAGTGTAAGGAGCCTCTGGTACAACTTCAAGCGTACCAAAATCTGAATTATAGGAGTGCCAGAAGAAGAAGAGAGAGAGCAAGATATTGAAAACCTATTTGAAGAAATAATGACAGAAAACTTCCCCTACCTGGTGAAAGAAATAGACTTACAAGTCCAGGAAGCGCGGAGAACCCCAAACAAAAGGAATCCAAAGGGGACCACACCAAGACACATCATCATTAAAATGCCAAGAGCAAAAGACAAAGAGAGAATCTTAAAAGCAGCAAGAGAAAAACAGTCAGTTACCTACAAGGGAGTACCCATACGACTGTCAGCTGATTTCTCAACAGAAACTTCGAAGGGTAGAAGGGAGTGGCAAGAAATATTCAAAGTGATGAATGCCAAGAATCTAGAACCAAGATTACTTTATCCAGCAAAGCTATCATTCAGAATTGAAGGTCAGAAAAGAGCTTCACAGATAAGAAAAAGCTAAAGGAACTCATCACCACCAAACCAGTATTATATGAAATGCTGAAAGGTATCCTTTAAGAAGAGGAAGAAGAAGTAAAAGGCAAAGATAAAAATTATGAACAACAAATACATATCTATCAACAAGTGAATCTAAAAATCAAGTGAATAATTTGATGAACAGAATAAATTGGTGAATATAATAGAATCAGGGGCATAGAAAGGGAGTGGACTGACAATTCTCGGGGGGAAGGGGTGTTGGGGGTGCGGGAAGAGACTGGACAAAAATCATACACCTATGGATGAGGACAGTGCCGGGGGAGGGGGGTAAGGGCAGAGGGTGGGGTGGGAACCGGGTGGAGGGGAGCTATGGGGGGGGGGGGGGAGAGGAACAACTGTAATAATCTGAACAATAAAGATTTAATTAAAAAAAAGAAATATTTCAGTTGAAAAATAGGGGTAAAAGTGCCCATTTATGTCCTCTAATACAGTAGTTGCCAGCATTTAACCTTTACTTCACTATCAGTTTAAATTTCCCACAACTTTTGTTTCAAGAAATTGGAGGACTTTTTTTTCTTTTTTTGGTTAAGCTTCAACCGAGGATATTTTTCCATTGATTTTTAGAGAGTGGAAGGGAGAGGGAGAGACAGAGAGAGAAACATTGATGTGAGAGAGATATATCGAATGGTTGCCTTCCGCATGCCCTGACCAGGGTCTGGGATTGAGCCTGCAACTGAGGTATGTGCCCTTGACCAGAATCAAACCCAGGACCCTTGAGTCTGTGGGTTGACCCTCTATCCACTGAGCCACACTGACTAGGGCAGGACTTTTATTTTTTTAGGAACTGATCACAGATACAGTTTTCCCATGCTTTTATTATTCTAAATATTTGTGGATTTCTTAAAAATCTTTGTTTTCTCCTACTTCCTTTTCTTTTTTCCTTTCCACAACACACTTCTCCCTTTTAAAAAAATCCTTGTGCCATAGTTCAGATTCTGCAATGATCATACTTATCATAAGGAGAAAAACACTTCTAGGTCTCCTATACAGGTAGACTTCCAGAACCTCAGAATAATTTATAGAGCCTTTTTGGAATTGACCAAACAAGATATGACCTATATATGTATTCAGGAGGATTGGAAATAGAATCTTAAGGAACTGGTGTAACTGTTTAGTATTTATTTTCATAAAGTGAGGTCTGTATTTTAACAGATGATGTCTAATATTAATCTTTCTTTTTTTAAAAATCTCTCTTCATAGGACATTAGTCGGTCTTTTTTATCTGTATTGCCTCCATTTGTTCCTCATGAGCCAACCAGAGAGTTGGAGTATCACTCTTCAGATCTCAGGATGTTGAGGGTATCTCCTGAGATTATGCCAAAGACTCTCAAACATTTACCAGGTATGTGGAAAAGATTATCTGAAATGTCCTTATGACTAGCTTGTTAAAAATTCCTTGCTATGGCTATTTTTTTATATTTGAACTCCTGTGGTAATATTAACTTTGGATTAAGTGTATTTATAAATGCACAAGTCTCTTTCATTAGATGAACCTTTTGATTTAATTGCTTTCTTCATGACAGTGTTTAGAACTGAATTACATGGACAAGTCTGAATTAGTGTCAGTTGGTTTCCATATTCCTTTCTGTGATTTGAAGGGAAAAAATTAATTGAGCATGAGAGGACAATAAATTTGTAGAGAGGAAATTGAGAGCTCAGTTCTAAGACAGAAAGCAAGGTAATCTTATCTGCTATGGGTGGTGGGGACAGGAGGAGAGGTTTTAAGGACTTAGGAGAGTGACTTGGGTGAAGGCTCAGAATTTATGTTGAAGTGAATAGGAGATGGAACTGACTAAAGATAAGCTGAAGGATTTGAAGGTATTTCTGAGAAGTCAGTTGAGGTCAGAAATAATTTTATAATGTCAGCCTGTATAGCATCTCTCATTTTTCTCTACTGAAACTCAGGAACGGAGAAGGTTAATTACATTATTGATCCTTGGTAGAGGGATTTGTGTGTGGTGGAAGGATAGCAGTGGAAGGGAATACGTGAGGGAAGAGTTTATCAGCTATTTGTTTCAGCCTGCATTGAGAAAGAAAAGAAGTCAGGAGAATTGTTAGTCTGGAAGAAAATGAAGGAACAGGTTTATTTACGAAGTTGAATACCTGAGGTGGGTATGAGTTACTGAGAGAGCTGGTAGAATGGGTAATTTTGGTCAGAGTGAGTTAGTACATTTAAATTTGTATCATTTTGAAGGGTGATAAGATCCATTGCTTGGCCCTGAGGGGATTGGTTAGAAGTTGAATAAAAGACCACTGGGATAAAGTAAATTGAGATTTTGAGGCTAGCTTTTTGGATTAACTATGTTTAAATATTTTCTGATTTTTGTGGGGTTTTGGGTTTAGGAAAGCCTGTGCACCAGACATGAAGTCTTCAAAAAGTGAATGGGAGCAACTGGGAGTTGTAAGAACATGATAGATGGAGGATGGTATTAAAGCCATGTGTGGCCTAAACCTCAAGAAAGGAGGTTTTATGTGTATGTTTTTTGTTTATTTGAGAAAGATAGAAAATAATGGGAAGGAATTAATTGTGAGGTTGGTAGTAATGTCCTTCTGTTACTGATTTTAGTAATTGGAGAGTTACTCCAATTTTTTTTAAGTCTAGCTTAATTTTGTCAATTTTTTGTTGAACTTTTCAAAGAAATTGGTTTCTCTACTTTTCCTAATTTTTCCTTCTACCTTTTAAATCTCTATTTCATTTACTACCATTTTAGGCTTTATTATTTTCATGCTTTCACTTGCTTCAGTTTTGGTTTGAGCTTTTTACTGTTTCTTAAGGTGAAAGGTTAAGTTATTGATCTGAGATCTTGCTAATTCAGGTGTTTACGTAGATAAATTTCTAAACACTGCTTTAGCTGCATGCCTTAAGTTTTGGTTTGTCATGCTTTTGTTTTAATTCACCTAAATATTGCCTAATTTTCATAGTAATATTTCTTTGTTGTTGACACTGGTTATCTGGAGGTGTGTTGTTTAATTTCACATACTTACGAATTTCCTTTTGTTATTGAGATGTCATTCCATTTTTTGGAGAATATATACTTTGTATGATTTCAGTTTTTAAATTTTATTGAGACTTGCTGGAACCGGTTTGGCTCAGTGGATAGAGCGTCGGCCTGTGGACAGAAGGGTCCGGGGTTCGATTCCGGTCAAGGGCATGTCCCTGGGTTGCGGGCACATCCCCAGTAGGAGATGTGCAGGAGGCAGCTGATCGATGTTTCTCTCTCATCGATGTTTCTAACTCTCTATCTCTCTCCCTTCCTCTCTGTAAAAAATCAATAAAATATATTAAAAAAAAATTTATTGAGACTTGTTTTATGTCTTAACATATAGTTTATCCTATAGAATGTAGTTTGCACTTGAGAAGAATGTGCATTCTGCTGTTGTTAGGTGGTGTGTTCTATACATACTTATCTGCTAGTTCTAGTCGATTTATAGTGTTCCAGTCTTCTGTATCCTTGTTGATCCTTTGCCTAGTTGTTTTCTCCATTTCTGAAAGTAAGGTATTGAAGTCTCCAAATATTATTATTTGTTTCTCTCTTCTTTTCTGTTAGATTTGCTTCAAACATTTTGAGATATGATATTACATGCATTTATGCTTATATTTTATAATTTATAATGTCATATGCCTTGATGAATTAACTTTCTTTGTGTGGTTATAAATTGACCTTTAATTCTAGTAACATATTTTGTCCTAAAGCTTTATTTTGT
Source organism: Myotis myotis (assembly GCF_014108235.1). Taxonomy (NCBI): domain Eukaryota; kingdom Metazoa; phylum Chordata; class Mammalia; order Chiroptera; family Vespertilionidae; genus Myotis; species Myotis myotis. The sequence goes on along the minus strand of NW_023416318.1, from coordinate 10,991,277 downwards.
CTTTATCAGTATACTTGCTCTAGCTCTTATGGTTGCTGTCTGTATGACATCTTTTTTTATCCTTTTACTTTCAACCTAGCTGTATTTTTATTTTTATTTTTATTTTTATTTTTAAAAAAATATATTTTATTGATTTTTTACGGAGAGGAAGGGAGAAGGAGAGTTAGAAACATCGATGAGAGAGAAACATCGACCAGCTGCCTCCTGCACACCCCCCACTGGGGATGTGCCCGCAACCAAGGTACATGCCCTTGACCGGAATCGAACCCGGGACCCTTGAGTCTGCAGGCCGACGCTCTATCCACTGAGCCAAACCGGTTAGGGCCTCGCTGTATTTTTAACCTAAAATACATCTTTAGTAAATAGTGTATAGTTGGATCCTTTTAAATGCAGAATAATAATCTCTGCCTTTTGATGTAATTGTTTAAGCCATTTACATTTAATGCCATTATTGATAAGATTGGGTTTACATTTTCTGGTTTACTTTATTTTTTTAAAAAATATATTTTATTGATTTTTTTACAGAGAGGAAGGGAAAGGGATAGAAAGTTAGAAACATCGATGAGAGAGAAACATCGATCAGCTGCCTCCTGCACACCCCCAATTGGGGATGTGCCCGCAACCAAGGTACATGCCCTTGACCGGAATCGAACCTGGGACCCTTGAGTCCACAGGCTGACGCTCTATCCACTGAGCCAAACTGGTCAGGGCTGGTTTACTTTTTGTTTCCCATATGTCTCATGTCTTTTTTGTTCTTCTTTTCCTACTTTAATGCTTTTTATTGAATTGAATGAATATTTTCTAATGTGATATTTTAGGTTCTTTGGTGATATTCCAGTATTATTTATTTACTTATTTGTGTGCTATTTATTTATTTATTTATTTGTTTGTTTATTTTTCTTAATCCTCATCTGACTTTTAGAGTGGGTAAGAGGGAAAGAGAGCCAGAGAGAAACACTGATTTGTAGTCTGATGTATTTATGCATCATTTGTTGCTGCTTGTATGTGCCCTGACTAGAGATCAAACCCACAATTTTGGCATATTGGCACGATGTTCTAACCAACTGAGCTACCCAGCAGGGCTGATTTTTCTTATTTCTTGAGTTTGGCCTGTAATGCTATAAATTTTCCTCTTAGGACTGCTTTTGCTATGTCCCATAGATTTTGGGTTGTTGTGTTATCATTTTCATTTGTTTCAAGGTATCTTTTGATTTCTTCCTTGATCTCATTGTCAACTCATTCATTATTTAGTAACATGTTATTTAGCCTACATGTCTTTGTGTGTTTTTCAGTTTTCTTGTGATTAGTTTCTTGTTTCATACCATTATAGTCCTAGAAGATGCTTGATATGATTTTAATCTTTTTAAATTTATTGAGACTTATTTTGTTTCCTAACATGTGTTCCATGTGCGCTTGTAAAGAATGTACATTCTGCTGCTTTGGGGTGATATGCTCTGAAGATATCAATTAAATCCATTTTATGTAGTGTGTCATTTAAGACCATTGTGTTTTCTTGTTGATTTTCTGTCTGGAAGATCTATCCACTGATTTTGAATGTCTTAAAATTCCCTACTATGACTGTACTAGAGGCCTGGTGCACAGATTCGGACACTGGTGGGTTCCCTTGGTATGGCCTGTGGGGATTGGGCTGAAACCGGGAGTCCAACGCCACCTGTTGCTCCTGCCTGCCACTCCCGCTCATCCCCACTCCGCTGCACCTGCCACGGGCATGTGCCCAGTCAGTCCCAATTGGGAGAGACTTGTGCTGCCACAGCAGTGCTCACCAGTCATGAGCCCTGCATCTGGCCCCCTACGGTCAGCTGAGCAATGCTTCCACTGTGGGAGCACACTGACCACCAGGGGGCAGCTCCTGCGTTGAGCGTCTGCCCCCTGGTGATCATAATAACCAGTCATTTGGTTGCTTAGGCTTTTATATATGTAGATCACTGTCAATCTTTTTCTTCATGTCCAGCAAGATTTGTTTTATGTACTAGTATTTAGGTGCTCCTATGTTGAATGCATAAATGTTTATAAGTGTTATAGTCTCTTTTTGGATAGTTCCCTTTATCATCCTATATAATAAAAGGGTAATATGCAAATTGACTGAACGGCGGAACGACCGGTTGCTATGACGTGCACTGAGCAGACAGACAAGCAGGTAGTTAGGGGCAATCAGGCAAGCAGGCAGGAAGAGCAGGTAGGGGCGATCAGGCAGGAAGGCAGGTGAGTGGTTAGGGGCAATCTGGCAGGCAGGCAGAATGGTTAGGGATGATTGGGCAGGCAGGCAGGGTGGTTAGAGGCGATTAGGCAGGCAGGCAAAGTGGTTAGGGGCAATCAGGCAGGCAGGCAAGTGAGCCGTTAGGAGCCAGCATTGCTGGTTTGCAAGAGGGATGACCGACTGCCGGATTGGGCCTAAACTGGCAGTTGGACATCCCCCAAGGGGTCCTGGATTGCGAGAATGCACAGGCTGGGCTGAGGGGGGGACCCCCCTGTCCCCAAATTTCATGCACCAGGTTTCTAGTTATGTAATGTTTGTTTGTTTGTGTGTTAATCCTCACCTGAGGCTATTTTTCCATTGATTTTTGAGAGAGATGGAAGGGAGGGAGAGAAACATTGATGGAGAGATACATGATTGGTTGCCTTTAACACATGCCCCGACCAGGGCCGGGGGATTGAGCCTGCAACTGTGGTAAGTGCCGTTGACTGGAATCGAACCTTGGACCCTTCAGTCCATGGGCTGATGCTCTATCCACTGAGCCAAAACTGATTAGGGCCTAGTGTTCTCTTTTGTTTTCATGTCTATTTTGCCTGATATAAGTATTGCTACCCAAGCTGTTTTTTTCATTTCCATTTGCATGAAATATCTTTTCTTTACTCTTATTATTTTTATTTCGAATATATTCATACTTATTTCAGAGAGGGAGAGGAAGAGAGAGAGATTGGAACATCAGTGATGAGAATTATTGATTAGTTGCCTCCTGCTTGGCCCCCACTGAGGATCAAGCACGTAACCTGGGCATGTGCCCTTGACCAGGATCGACCCTGGTACTCATCAGTCTGCAGGCCAACACTCTATCCACCAAGCCAAACCAGCTAGGGCTCCATTTCTTTACTTTTAGTCTGTGTGCATCTTTCATTCTGAGGTGGGTCTCTTGTAGACAGTATATCTACACTAATAAAAGAGAAACATGCAAATTGGTGTCATTTTGCTACGCCCACCAGCCAATCAGATGAGTATGCAAATTAACCCAACAAAGATGGTTGGGTTAATTTGCATACGCAGGCATGGAGCGAAGACAGAAGACGACAATGTAGAAGGAAGCCAAGCACTGCAGAAGGGAGCGAACCTGCAGAGAAGCAAGCGAGTGGCGGAGGTGGGAGGGAAGCAAGAGGGGTGGTGGAGGCGGGAGCGAAGCCCACCTCGGCGGGTTTTGCTCCCTTCTCTGCTTTGCTCTGGCCACAAGAAGCCCTATTCTTGCAGGAATCTTCCTGCAACAGGCCTCTAGTATTAGTATATATATTGGTTATGTTTTCTTATCCATTTAGCTAACCTGTGTCTTTTAATTGGAGCATTTAAGCCATTTACAATTAAAGTGATTATTGGTAGGTTTGTATTTATTGTCATTTTATTCTTTATAACTATGTTTCTCTGGTTATTTTTGTTCTTATAGAAGACTCTTTAACATTTCTTGTAATACTGGTTTGGTGGTGATGCACTTCTTTACTTTTTTCTTGTCTGGAAGTTCTTTATTTCTCCCTCAATTTTATTTTATTTTATTTTATTTTATTTTTTAAAATAAATATATTTTATTGATTTTTTACAGAGAGGAAGGGAGAGAGATAAAGAGTTAGAAACATCGATGAGAGAGAAACATCGACCAGCCGCCTCCTGCACACCTCCTACTGGGGATGTGCCCGCAACCAAGGTACATGCCCTTGACCGGAATTGAACCTGGGACCTTTCAGTCCGCAGGCCGACGCTCTATCCACTGAGCCAAACCGGTTAGGGCTCTCCCTCAATTTTAAATAATAATCTTTCTAGCCGAAACCGGTTTGGCTCAGTGGATGGAGCGTCGGCCTGCGGACTGGAGGGTCCCGGGTTCGATTCCGGTCGAGGGCATGTGCCAGGGTTGCGGGCATATCCCCGGTGGGAGATGTGCAGGAGGCAGCTGATCGATGTTTCTCTCTCATCGATGTTTCTAGCTCTCTATCTCTCTCCCTTCCTCTCTGTAAAAAATCAATAAAATGTTATTAAAAAATAATAATAATAATAATCTTTCTAGGTAAAATGTAGGTTTCTGCTTTTCATCACTTGTTAATCCTCCCCCAAGAATATTTTTCCATTGACTTTTAGAGAGAGTGGGAGGGAGGGGGAGAGACAGAGAGAGAGAAACATCAATGTGAGAAAGACACATCAATTGGTTGCCTCCCTGACTCGGGCCAGGGATCAAGCCTGCAGCTGAGGTACATGCCCGTGACCGGAATTGAACCCCAGAACTTTCAGTCTGTAGGCCAACAGTTGGACATCTGAGTCAGACTGGCTAGGGTGCTTTTCATCACTTTGAATATTTCATGCCAATCACTTCTGGCCAGAAATGTTTCTGTTGAGAAATCAAGTTGACAGTATAGGCGCTTCCTTGTGGACAAACTGTCTTTTCACTTCCTGCTTTTAAGATTCTCTTTTTGTCTTTAAACTTTGCCATTTTAATTGCGATATATCTTGGTGTGCATCTCTTTAGGTTCATGTTGTCTGGGACTCTCTGTGCTTTCCTAGACTTTTGTATCTTTTCCTTTTACCAGATTAGGGAAGTTTTCAGCCAGTAATGTTTCAAATATGGCATCTATTCTTTGCTCTCTGTCCTCTCCTCCTTGTATCCCTGTGATGAAGATGTTATCATGCTTCATGTTTTCCCACAGGTCCTTTAAATTATCCCAATTTTTTTTGTTGTTTTGTTTTGTTGTTAATCATCCTCACCTGAGGATATTGTTTCCATTGATTTTTTTTTTTTTTTTAAGAGAGTGGAAGGGAGTTTTTTTGTTACCTTGTCTTCCAAATGGCTGATTCCATCCTCTGCTTCATTTAACCTATGATTTATTCCTTCTAGTATGTTCTTCATTTCAGTTATTGTATTCTTCATTAAAAAATATTTATTTTTATTGATTTCAGAGAGGATGCTAGAGGGAAAGAGAGATAGAAACATTAATGATGAGAGAGAATCATAGATTGGCTGCCTCCTGCACATCCCAGACTGGGGATCAAGCCTGCAACCCGGGCATGTGCACCAACTGGGAATTGAACCATGACCTCTTGGTTCATAGGTCGATACATAGTCACTGAGCCATGTGGGCCAGGCTCTTCATTTTTTTTTTTTAATGTTTTCTATGTGTGTGTTTTTTTTTCATTCTGATTTTCACAGCCAGATGTTATATGGGCTCCTCTTTCCAGCTCTGGTGCTCTGGGCTGGTATGCTTGGTGTGGGGTCAGAACCCCACACTCCTGAGGGGGAGCCTTTGTAGCCGAGATACCCTCTAGAACAGCCGTGGGCAAACTACGGCCCGCGGGCCAAATCCGGCCCGTTTTAAATGAATAAAACTATTGAAAAAAAAGAGCGTACCCTTTTATGTAATGATGTTTACTTTGAATTTATATTAGTTCACACAAACACTCCAGCCATGCTTTTGTTCCGGCCCTCTGGTCCAGTTTAAGAACCCATTGTGGCCCTCGAATCAAAAAGTTTGCCCACCCCTGCTCTAGAATTTCAGGTACCACAAAAAGGGAATGGGACCAGCCCTTTTTGTGTCTCCACTCTTTCTACCAGTCTCGGTGTTGTTTCTTCTGTAAATCCTTGATTATAAGACTTCTCTTCATCTAATCTTCAGTTGGTTATGCAGTTTGATTATTCTTTATTTTAGTTGTAATTTCAATTTGGTTCTGGGAGGGGGTGAGTGTACCTTCTACCTACTCCGCCACTATTTTGAATCTCTTCTCTTTTATTTCTGATTTTAATTGAGTCCTGTCTCTTTTTTTCTTGGTAAGTCTAGCTAAAGGTGTGTCAGTTGTTTATCTTTTAAAAGAATCATATCTTAATTTTGTTGACCTTTTCAGTCTTTGTTTGGCATTTATTTCTGCCCTGATCTTTTTTATTTCCTTCCTTCTGCTAACTTTGGGCTTTATCTTTTTTTCTAGTTCTTTGAGATATAAAGTTAGGCTATTGGAGACTTTTGTTGTTTCTTGATGTAGGCGCTTGTCTCTATAAACTTCCCTCCTAGAACTGCTTTTATCACATTCCATAAGTTTTGGGATGTTGTATTTCCATTTTCAGTTGTCTTGGGGGTACTTTTTTCCTCTTTTTATTTCTTCTTTGACCCATTAGTTGTTCAGCTCATTATTATGTTTTGATTTATTAATTTCTTGAGCCTTTTTTTTCTCACAAAATTTCATAACTCATATCCTTCTAAAGTTACTATGCAGTGTACAATATTTTCTTTTAGTTTTCTTGAAGTTACTACTTGGTATTTCTACTTTTTTACTTTACAGTTCAGTTCTCATTCCATTCTATTTCCAGCTCCTTATTTGAAGCTAACCAGTGGGTTTAGAATGGCAGTCAGTTGTAGTAAAAAGAGTTCAGAATATTTAGTTAGAATTAGACAGCTAAAGTGTCTGTTTCTGTCATTTACTCACTGTACAACTCTAGGAAAATATGTTTGTTACTCCATATGTCATCTAAGGACCAATAATAGTGAGTATTACCTGGTAGTTTGTTAGAAATGCAGAATTTGAGATTCCACCCCAGACCTGCTGAATTAGAATCTAAGATCTTTACATTGACCAACACTGTTAAGTCGTTATCATTGAAACTTAATTTTTTTATTTGTAAAGTACAGCTAATATTTGCTGGATGTATCAGTCATTTTGCTACCATATGTTTTGCCAATTTACTTACTGTCTGTTTGTTTTTTTAAATTAAACTTTGTCTGTTTATTTATTGCTCCTATTTTCTACATCTAGAACAGTGATTGGCCCATAGTAAACAATTTATTTTTTATTTTTTTAAATTAAATCTTTATTCAGATTATTACATTTGTTCCTCTTTTTTCCCCCCATAACTCCCCTCCTCCCAGTTCCCACCCCACCCTCTGCCCTCACTCCCCACCCACTGTCCTCATCCACAGGTGCACGATTTCTGTCCAGTCTCTTCCCGCATCCCTCAACTCCTTTCCCCCCCAAGAATAGTCAGTCCATTCCCTTTCTATGTCCCTGATTCTATTATAATCACCAGTTCATTCTGTTCATCAGATTATTTATTCACTTGATTCTTAGATTCACTTGTTGATAGATGCATGTTTGTTGTTCATAATTTGTATCTTTACCTTTTTCTTCTTCCTCTTCTTAAAGGATACCTTTCAGCATTTCAGATAATCCTGGTTTGGTGGTGATGAACTCCTTTAGCTTTTCCTTATCTGGGAAGCTCTTTATCTGACCTTCAATTCTGATAGCTTTGTTGGATAAAGTAATCTTGGTTGTAGGTTCTTGGCATTCATCACTTTGAATATTTCTTGCCATTCCCTTCTGGCCTGCAAAGTTTCTGTTGAGAAATCAGCTGACAGTCGTATGGGTATTCCGTTGTAGGTAACTGAGTTTCTTTCTCTTGCTGCTTTTAAGATTCTCTCTTTGTCTTTTGCTCTTGGCATTTTAATGATGATGTGTCTTGGTGTGGTCCTCTTTGGATTCCTTTTGTTTGGGGTTCTCTGCACTTCCTGGACTTGTAAGTCTATTTCTTTCCCAGGTAGGGGAAGTTTTCTGTCATTATTTCTTCAAATAGGTTTTCAATATCTTGCTCTCTCTCATTTTTTGTCACCCCTATAATTCGGATGTTGGTACGCTTGAAGCTGTCCCAGAGGCTCCTTACACTATCTTCGTATTTTCGGATTCTTTTTTCATTTTGCTTTTCCGGTTGGGTGTTTTTTGCTTCTTCGCATTTCAAATCTTTGCCTTGATTCTTGTGCTCCTCTGGTCTGCTGTTGGGAGTCTGTATAATTTTTTTTATTTCAGTCAGTATATACTTAATTTCTAGTTGGTTCTTTATCACAACATTGAGGGTCTCATTAGATTTCTTGCGGATCTCACTATATTTATCCCCAGTCTCACCAGTCTTTTCGAGGGCCTTACTAAGTTTATCGGCGGCTTCTAGACAGTTCTTGAGAGACCTTAAAAGTGTGGTTTTGAACTCTATATCCTCCATTTCTGTCATTTTTGTCCTGTTTCTTTGTCTTTGCATTTTTTATGCTTTCTTGGTGCACCCCCTGGTGGTCTTTGTGCGCAGTCTTGTTGTAGTTAAGCCTTGATTGTTGTAGGTAATACTCTATTTTTTTTGAATGAACAAATACATGAATGCATTTCTTGTCAAATCTTGCCATTTCTATTGCATTCATTTATTTTCCTCTGCCATTTAGAACTATTTTTATTTAGAATTATTTACTTTCTTTGACAATACAAATATACTGAATTTCCATTGTTGCAAAACGTTTGATGAGACAGCACTGCTTACACTTTTGTATTCCCTTTCCAATCCAGAACTTGTATTTCTACAATACATGTCTGCTCATGTCTGTCAATAATTCCCTATGCCATATAGAATTAAGTTCAAACTTCTTAGTGTAACCTTTAGAGTTTACAGTTTCATATAGTTAAAAATACATATCTTATAATGGGTACACTTATCAGCTGAGCCACTTAAACCCACTGCATGAATAGCATTTGTCTGAGCCATATTGCATTGCCCTTGTAGGGGAAAAGAGAAACTCATGAAAATAAGCTGATGATCCTTTGCTATGCCATGGAATAAAATATTTTGTTGCAATTGAGTAGTGTCATATCTTCTGCTAGCATACATGACACAGTAAAAGGCTAACTTGTTAGCTTATAAGGAGTGTGAAATCAAATCCCAGAGTAGACAGCATTTTCACATCACATTGAAAATTCTTTAAAAATCACCAAAAGATCTGCATAATATTTCATCAAATGTCTATACTGACATTTTTAATCTATAGTTCTGTTGTTATTTAAATTATTTACGCATTAGATTGCTGCTTTAAATGGCTTTGTAATAATTATCTTTGAGTGTAAATATTGGTGTCTTTAATTGACTACTAGAGCAGCGGTCGCCAACCGGTGGTCCGCAGACCACTGGTGGTCCAAAAGGTCTGAAAGGTTGGTGCCGCTAGTTTAAGGAAACCTTTGAGCAGGGGTCTCCAACTGGTGGTCCACAGAGTACTGGTGGTCCTTGAGGTCTGAAAGGTAGGCAGCCGCTGTCCTAGAGGCCCAGTGCACGAACTCGTGCACCAGTGGGTCCCTTGGCCTGGCCTGCAGGATCGGGCTGAAATCAGCTCTCTTACATCCCGAGGGGTCCTGGATTGCGAGAGGCACAGGCCAGGGTGAGGGACCCCACTGGTGCATGATCAGGGCCAGAGAGGGACGCAGGAGGTTGGCCAGCCAGGGAAGGACCACGGGAGGGCTCCAGGGTATGTCTGGCCCGTTTCGCTCAGCCCCAATCTGCGGGACCATTGCAGCAAGCTAACCTACCAGTAGGAGCATCTGCCCCCTGGTGGTCAGTGCACATTATAGCAATTGGTCTATTGGTCGACTCTCTGCCCCCTGGTGGTCAGTGCACATCATAGTGAGAGGTTGAGCAGCCTTAGCATATCATTAGCATATTACACTTTGATTGGTTGAACGGCCAACTGGACACTTAGCATATTAGGCTTTTATTATATAGGATTTCTTTAGGGTTCCTTTCTAGAATATAAAGTCCCAAGGAAGAAAAGCTTTCTTTCTTTTTTTCTTTTATACTAATGTATAGGGTCTACCCCAGACCAATGGAATCTCATTTTCTGATGGGGGTCCAGGAACCAGGTTTGGTTGTTTTTTTAAAATCCTCACAGGACATGTTTTTATTGATTTTAGAGAGAAAGGGATAGGGGAGGGGGGGTGGAGAGAGAGAGAAAAAAAACATGGATAGGTTGCCTGTCGTATGTATCCCAACCAATGATTGAAACCACAACCTGTTTATGTGTCCTAACTGGGACTCAAACCTGTGACCTTTCAGTGTATGGAATAACATTCCAACCAATTGAACTAAAGCAGCCAGGGCAAGAAATATTTTTTAATTAAAGCAATATATACTATTAATAAATTTCTTTTTCTTTAGGAGATATTTCTAAAGGAGGCATAAGTGAAATTACCCAATCCAACTTGAAAGCCGACATCACTACCACTTCTGGAGATTCAGGCATTGGATCTCATTTACCCTTGTCTTCTGAGGACTTTTCTCAGTTGGCTGTAAGATCTTCTGTGGAGAATACTATTGGTATACATACTAATACTCTCAACCAACAGAGATTGGCAAATGGTCATGTAACTGAAGAGACTCTACAAGCCTTACCTGTTCCAAAACTAGCTGACCAGAAGGCTGGAATTTCAACAGTACCCTTTAGTTCCTACTCACTAAGAGAGAAGCCCAACATTTTCTACCCACAGGCCTTGAGAGACAGTCATCAAATTGAAGAGGCTCTAAGAGTTTCAGCTGTTATTGGACCTGTTGACCAGAAGAGCGAGAAAACAACAGTACCTTCTAGTTCCTATACAGATAGAGAGAAGCACAATGTTTTTTCTCAGCCACTGCTATCAGACAGTGTTCTAACTGAACAGGCTCTGAACGGTTCATTTGTTCCTGGACCAGCTGATCAAGTGACGGTGATACCAACAGTTTCCTCTACTTTATACTCACATGAAGAGAAGCCCCATCTTTTCTATCAACAGCCATTTCCCGAGAGTCATTTAACTGAGCAGTCTCAACAAGCTGCTGCCATCTCTGGATTTGCTGGCCAGCAGACTGGGATACCAACAGGAACCTCAGCTTCTTACTCAAACAGAGAGAAGCCCCATATTTTCTATCAACAGACATTTCCAGAAAATCATCTAACTGAGCAGGCTGTGAAAGTTTCTGTTGCTCCTGGGTCTACAGAGCAGAAAACAGGCATACCAATAGTATCCTCTGCTTACTCACATAGAGAGGAGCCCAGTATTTTCTACCAGCAAGAGTTGCCAGTCAGTCATCCAGCTGAACAGTCTCAACAAGCTGCAGCTCTCTCTGGATTTGCTGACCAGAAGACTGGAACCTCAACTTCTTACTCACATGGAGAGAAGCCCCATATTTTGTACCAACAGACTTTGCCAGGGGGTCATCTAACTGAGCAGTCTCAACAAGCTGCAGCTGTTTATAGATTTGCTGACCAGAAGGCTAGGATACCAACAGGAACCTCTACTTATTCACATGGAGAGACCAGTTTTTTCTATCAGCAGAAGTTGTCAGATAGTCAACTAACTGAACAGGCTCAGAAAATTTCATCTATTCCTGGACAAACTGACCAGAACACTGGGATACAAACAGGACCATCTAGTGCCTACTCACATAGAGAGAAACCCATCATTTTTTACCAGCAGGAGTTTCCCGATAGTCATCTCACTGAAGAGGCTCTAAAAGTTTCATCTGTTCCAGGACCAGGTGAGCAGAACACTGGGATACCACCAGGTTCCTCTGGGTTCTACTCATTTGAAGAGAAGTCCAGTACTTTCTACCAACAGGCATTAGCAGATAGTCATCCGACTGAAGAGGCCCTGAAAGTTTCCACCATTTCTGGACCATCTGACCGGAAGCCTGGGATACAAACATTACCCTCTGCTTCCTATCCACATAGAGAGAAGCATATTATTATCTCACCACAGGCCTTGACAGAGAGTCACCTACTTGAAGAGGCTCTGAAAGTTTCAGCTGTTTCCAGACCAGCTGACCAGAAGACTGGGTTGCCATCAGAACCTCCTACTTCCTACTCACATAGAGAAAAGCCCATTTTCTACCCACAGGGCTTGACAGAGAGTCATTTGTTTGAAGAGGCTCTGAAAGTTTCAGCTGTTTCTGGACCAGCTGACCAGAAGACTGGGTTGCCATCAGAACCTTCTAGTTTCTACTCACCCGGAGAAGAGTCCAGTATTTTCTACCAGAAAGGGTTGCCAGATAGTGAGCTAGCTGAAAAGGCTCTGAAAGTCTCAGCTGTTCCTGGCACAGGTGATCAGAAACCTGGGATACCAACAGTACCTCCAAGTTCCTATTCACCTGGAGGGAAGTCCATTATTTTTTACCAACAGGCCTTACCAGATACCCTTCTCACAGAAGAGGCTCTGAATGTTTCTACTTCTGGACCAGCTGACCAGAAGACTGGGTTACCTACAGTATCCTCTACTTCCTACTCTCACAGAGAGAAGCCCATCATTTCTTACCAGCAAGATCTTACTAAAGAGGCTTTAGAAATATTAGGGGTTTCTGGACCAGCGGAGCAGAAAACTGGGATACCAGTAGTAACCTCTATTTCCTACTCTCCTGGAGAGAAGCCTATCATTTCTTATCAGCAAGAATTGCCAGATCATAATGAAGATGCTTCAAAACTTTTAGCAATTCCTGGATCAGTTGACCAGAAGACTGGTGTGCAAATTGTGCCCTCTTCTTCCTACTCATATAGAGAGGGCCCTATCATTTCTTACCAGGAGTTGCCAGATATTACTGAAAAAACTTTGGAAGTTTCAGCTGTTCCTGGACCAACTGACCAGAAGACTGGGATACGAATAATCCCCTCAGGTTCCTCCTCATATAGAGACAAGGGCAATATTTTTCACCAGCAGGAGTTGCCAGATATTACTGAGGAAGCTTTAAAAGTTTTTGCTCTTCCTGGACCAGTTGACCAGAAGACTGAGATACCAGAAGGATCTTCTAGTTCTTATTCACATAAAGAAAAACCCAGGATTTCAACTGTGATTTTACCGGATGACCAGAAAACTGAGTTTCCAACAGCTCCCCTCATTTCCTATGCACAGATAGAGAAACCCAAGAATTTAGCTGTGATTGAACCAAACGGCCAGCAGACTCCGTTACTGACAGTTTTTCGTAATTCTCACTCTCAGAGAGTAACACCCAGTATTTTCTTTAAACAGCATTTGCCAACTAGACAACATAGTGAAGACATTCAGAAGATCTCATCTGTTCCTGAATCAACTGACGTGAATTCTAGGGTACCAATACCTCTTCCTAGTTCCTATTCACACAGAGAAAAATCTAATATTGTCTGTCCGCAGGAATTGTCAGACAAACATCTAACTGAAGATGTACTGACAGTATCAACAATTCCTAAACCAGCAGACCAAAAAACTGTGTTACCAACAGCTCCTCCTCATTGTTTTTCACACAGAGAAAAACAGAATAAATTCTGTGAACAGAATTTGCCAAATGGACATCTAACTAAAGATGCCCTGAAGTTCTCAAGTGGTCTTAGGCAAGCTGATCAGATTACTGGGTTACCAGCAGTTTACCCTGATACTTATTCACATAGTGAGAAGCACAAGTTAGCTTCAGACCATGTCCAAAGGCCAAAAGATCATTTGGATTCTTCTAACTCTAGTATTATGTCAAACAATATGCCCTTAAATTCTCAAGCTGATGGTAGAGTTGTAATAAATAAGCCAGAACCTTCAGGTTTTGAAGATATTGGCTCTGAGGAATTCCAGGGTACAGATAATGGTTCTAAAACTCTTAAAGAGATTCGGACACTTTTAATGGAGGCAGAAAATATAGCACTGAAACGATGCAATTTTCCTGCTCCCCTTGTGCCATTCAGAGATGTTAATGACATTTCATTTATTCAATCTAAGAAGGTTGTTTGCTTCAAAGAACCCCCTACAACTGATAAATCTAACATTGATTTGCCTCAGAGACAGTCATTCACAAAAAAGAATCCAAACAAGTACCTACAGAAGGATATTAGTACACAGACAAATCTGAAATGCCAGGGAGACATTGAAAATTGGGAGTTTGTTAGGTCATCTACAGTTAGAAGTCCTCTACGGGAAGCAGAAATCAAAGCCAGAATGGCATTAGATGAAACTTTTAGGCAATATAAAGCAGCCAGACCTGTAATGAGATCTGAACCTGAAGGGTGTAGTGGAACCCTTGGGAATAAAATTCTTATCCCTATGATGACTATCATAAAAAGTGATTCAAGTAGTGATGCAAGTTCCTGCTCATGGGACAGTAATTCCTTTGATTCAGTTTCTGATGTTCTTCTAAACTTGTTTCCATGTACTTCACCGAAGACAAGTATGACAGATAGTAGAGAGGAAGAGTGTGTGTCAGAGAGTGATGAAGGGCGTGGTAGTAGTGTGGATTCACTGGCTGCACACGTGAAAAACCTTCTGAAATGTGAATCCTCATTGAATCATGCTAAACAAATTCTCAGAAATGCAGAGGAAGAGGAATGCCGGGTACGAGCACGAGGTAGGAACTGATTATTTGTTATAAAGGCAGATGAAGCTTATAAACATTGTAGTTTAGTAATTTATTTAAAGTTAAGTATTTGGCATTCTAAATTTATTTTCTTATAGAACTGTTAGGATGATTGCATTTTCTGCATCCAGAATAAGCCCATTTAACCAATGCAGCTAACTCACAGGATTAATAGTGCTAGTCTGAGTTTAGGGACTTAGGAAAAGTTAGTTCTGATGTCAGAAGGAGAGGAGAGTAAATAGAGAGCTTGAAGTTTCCTAACTCCCAAAGCGCTCATGTTTTCCCTAATCCTCCCATGATAGTGTCCTTATTTTGGAGGCAGAAAAAAACCACCCAATTTGCTCTGCTCTAAACCACTGTATAATAATAAAACTGTATATACTTTCTCATCCCCTTTGATAATAAAGTTCTAGGAGCAGATTTTAGGTAGACATTGGAAAAAACTAATCAAGGTATTTCACACTAGAACTTGGCTTAGAGGTTTTAAGAATATTTATTAATCCTTTTAATTGCTAATAGTAGAATTCCATTAAAAAAATATTCAGGACAATGTGGGGAATATATTTGGAAGGGTAACTTATAAGCAATCCAGACCTACCTGGGAATCTTTCCTTGAGATGAACTGCCTAAGCCATTCCTTTCATCACTTAAGCATATTTTGATTTGCCAAAAAAAACTCCCCAAGTTTTATTTATTTTAAAATATCAGCTCTTGTGGAAGTGGCAGAAATTGTAGCAGGAGCAAATGGGGAAGACAAAGGGACTGTTCTGATTAAAAGGAAGATTGGAATAAAAATGATTGAATACCATATTTAATTAAAATGGCCTTGTTGGAGAAAAATCTGTAGAATGTGTGTTTAAAAAAAATCAGACTCTTCAATGAAATGATCTCTTTCTAGAACTTCTAATAGTTTGTCATATAATTTAGAGCACACACTTTTTGCTAAGCATGTGGGAGCCATTAAATTAGGTATAATGATGATTTTTGTGCTCTTATAATCGTTGAAAAATTCTCACTTTTGCATTGTATTATCTCAAGTGTTTTTATGCTTTCTCTTTAGCCTGGAATCTGAAGTTTAATATGGCTCGTGAGTGTGGCTACTCCATTTCAGAATTAAATGAAGATGACAGGAGAAAAGTAGAAGAGATCAAAGCAAAGTTATTTGGCCATGAGAGAACTGACTTGTCCAAGGTATAAAAGAAATCTAGAAATGAAAAGAAAATGTGAAAGAAATAGTAGTAGAATTTGGATCTCTTATTTGGGTGTTGATGACTCTAGCTGAGTAACTGATAGTCTTTGGCTTAAAGTGTTAAGAGTCTTCTTCAAAAGATTAAGGATTTGATTCTATAGGTTTTGATTTATTCCAAATTGATCTGTTGAAAAAATTTACCTCTTTTGAGAAATAAGAGGATTACCTTTATCAATATTCTATGGGCCCAGTGCATGAAATTCATGCACGGGGGTTTGGGGTGGTGTCGCTCAGCCCGGCCTGCACCCTCTCCAATCCAGGACTCCCCCAGGGGGATGTCCGGCAGTTGGAAATCCCTCTTGTAATCCCAGACCACTGGCTTCTAACTGCTCACCTGCCTGCTGGCCTGACCCCCCTAACTGCTCTCCCCTGCCAGCCTGATCCTCCTAGCTGTTCTCTCCTGCCGGCCTGATCACCCCTAACTGCCTTTGCTTCGGCCCTGCCACCATGGCTTTGTCTGGAAGGTGGTCCGGAAGACGTCTGGTCTAATTAGCATATTACCCTTTTATTAGTATAGATTGTTGTCACTCTTATTTCTCTTGAAGGTGATATCTTGAGATGCTGATAAAGTCCAGCTATTTTCAGATGTATATCCTCTGCTTAGGAACACGGACCTAAAATAGTCTATGTATAAACCACTTCCTTTCTAATAGTACTTATTTTCCTCCTACTGTTTCATGATTACAAAATAGATATGAAACATGTATGTAAGGAATAAAGTGAAATTCCTATATATCAGCCATTCAGCTTGAGAAATAGAATGTTACCAGTGACACTGAAGTCCTGTGTGTACCCTTCTCCAGTCATATCTCTTTTACTACTTATAACATGTGTTGATTTTCTTGCTGTTCAGTATGGTTTTTAATTCTATAATATATGGAATTAACATGATATATATTCTTATGAGAATTGTTTTTCATATAATCTTAGGTTTTTTGAGATTTTTCTATGTAGCTATAGTTTATTTTTTATTTTTGGAAGTAGTTCAGTGTGTGAAATTATCAGTTTGTTCTCTTGTTGATGGGGCATTTGGTCTGCTATTATGAGTAGTAATAGGGTGTAATAATACCTGTCTTAGAGAGTTTGGGTATGGCTTACAGGAAATAATGTCTGTAAAATACTTAGTAGACTGTGTGATATCTAATTAGTGTTCAGTAATTGTCAGCTCTTATTATTAAATCTGCAAAAGTCAATATAGCTATCGTATGTGTAGACTTTTTTTAAAAATCCTCACCCAAAGATATGTTTTCATTGATTTTAGAGAGAGAAGGGAACGTTGATGTGAGAGAGAAACATTGACCTGTTGCCTCCTGTATGTGCCCTGGGGGATTGAACCCACAACCTAGGTATGTGCCCTGATTGGGAATTAAACTTGCAATCTTTTGGTGGATGGGATAACACTCCAACCAACTGAGCCACCCAGCCAAGGCTTAGACAATTTACTTTTAAAACAATTATTGATATAGTTGGTTGGTATCTTCCACATTCGTTACTGTTTTCTACTTGTTGCCCTTGTTCTTTGTTTCCGGTTTTGTCTTCCACTCTTTCTGCCTTTTGTGGTTTTATTTTTTATTTTTTTTAAATATATTTATATTTTTATTGATTTCAGAGAGGAAGGGAGAGGGAGAGAATGATGTAAACATCAATGATGAGAGAGAATTATTGATCAGCTGCCTCCTGAACATCCCCTACTAGAGATCGGGCCTGCAACCTAGGCATGTGTTCTTGACCGGAATCGAACCTGGGATCCTTCAGTCTGCAGGCCAATGCTCTATCAAGTGAACTAAACTGGCTAGGGCCCTTTGTGGTTTTAATTGAGCATTTTATGATTACATTTTCTCTCATTTTTTAGGATGCCAGTTATACATATATTTTCTACATTTTCAATGATTGCCCTAGAATTTGTATCACATACTTACGACTACATCAATTTCAAATAACACTGTACCACTCACTTCACAGGTAGCGTGGTATCTTCTAATAAAATAATCCTAATTCTTCCTTCCTGTCATTCCTGTCATTCAGTTCATACACACACACAAGCATGCACGCACACGTACATGTACATACATGCATACATAGCAATGTTTCAAACTATATTTTTGGATCAGTTTGGTATAAGAAAAAGGTTGTATTTGGTTTTTTTACCTTCACTGTTTCTTTCTTTGATGTTCTTTCTTTCTTAATGTAGATCTGAGTTTTTGACCAGTATTTTTCTCTGTTAAGTTTTTCTGTTAACATTTGTTGCATCTACTGGCATAAATTCCCTCTATTTTAATTTGTCTGAAAAAGTCTTATTTCTTGTTCAGTTTGAAGGGTATAGAATGCTAAGTGGGTTGGATTTTTTTCTCTCAACATTTTAAATACTTCACTCTATTCTCTTCTTGCTTGCATGATTTCTGCGGAAAAGTCAGGTGTAATTCTTTGCTTTTCTGTAGATAAGGTGTTTTGTCCCCTTGCCTTATTTCAAGATTTTTTTTCTTTATGTTTGCTTTTCTTTACTTTGAAAATGTTATGTCTAGGTGTAGTATTTCTGGTTTTGTGGGGGGTGTTTTGTTTTGTGGGGGGTGTTCTTTTTGGTTTTCTTCTCTTTTTGGTATTTTTGTTGTTAATGTATTAATATCTTGTCCTGGAGTCCTTTGATGTTTTGGTCTGGGGTTTTTCCTTCTTTTACATTTTAGTTTTGGAGGTTTCTGTTGAACTCTCCTGAAGCTCAAGATTCTAGCCTTGGCCATGTGCAGTCTACTAAAGAACCTATCAAAGCATTCTTCGTTTCTGTTACAGTGTTTTTTATCTCTAGCATTTCTTTTTTCATTCTTTCTTAGGATTTTCATCTCTCTGCTTACATTGTGTTTGTGTTCTTGCATGCTATTCACTTTATCCATTAGAGCCCTTAGCATATTAATCATAGTTATTTTAAATTCCTTGTCTGGTAATCACAATATTCCTACTATATCTAGTTATATGCTTGCTCTTTTTTTTCTTTGTAGTATGCTGTGTTGTGGAGCCTGTAGCTGGTGTATTAAATTAAAAAATTCAGATTATAATCTCTTGAATGTAGGCACATACTACCCACATGGGCTAGGCAGGTAGCTTTCTCAGCATCAGAGCTTCCACTTTGGGGAACTGAAAAACCTCCAGGGTCATTTTGATTAAAGGCATAGTTTTAATACACTTACACAAAGGAAGTAAAGTCACAAGAGTTATTACTTACAAATCTCAGAAGCCTGGGTGAGTGGGCAGGCTGAGGGATGGACAGTCCTCCTCATGAGCAGGAGATAAAAGAGCAGGGTAGCAAGCACTAACTACTTATAAGATGGTTGAAGTGGCGGTCAGTGACTTTTCACAGACTCAGTTCTAAGTGGTTATTTTTAAAGGTGGCGTGGGAAAAGCAAAGAGAGAACTTCTGGCAGGAATCCTAAATTCAGGGCCTTATCTAACTGTCTATGCTCTGAGTGTGAACAGGGTTGTCATACTGTAAAATATCTAGGCAGCAACTCAAAATAGCTGTTTTCTCATCACAATTGACCCTATGATGCCTAGGCATTAGTGTTTAGGGAAAATCAAGGGCGCTGTCTAGATGGTGCAGATACCAACAGCCACTGGCAGGATTTTGGTCACCTAGCATATGAAACATTTGAGTAAAGCAAAAATGCCAAAGAGAACATCAATAGATAAATGATAGTTTGAAATCCTGTTCATAACCATCCCCTCATTTGTTGGGGTGCAGCCAAGAAAATAAATCAAGGCCCATGGATAAGGTAGGTATTTGATTAAAACTTGGGTGAGATTATGGAATATTGGTACCTGTTGGGTCATCTTTTGTAGATTTATTTTGTCCAGTATTGTTAATATATATGCAGCAGGTGATAGACTCATAGTACATATACCTCGTTCCTTGGCCAATAAATAATTTAAAGCTAAACGGTTATCCAAAACCATCTGCACTAAAAAATCATGTTGCCCTGGCTGGTGTGGCTTAGTTGGTAGGAGCATTGTCTCATACACTGAAAGGTCACAGGCTTGATTTCCAGTCAGGGCACATTCCGTAGGTTGTGAGTTCAATCCCTGGCCCTGGTCATAGTTTGTGCGGGAGGCAGCCAATTAATGTTTCTCATTTCTCTCATCTCTCCCCCCGCCCCCCATCTCCCTCCATCCCTACCTTCCTGCCCCTTTCTCTAAAAATCAGTGAAAAAATGTCCTTGGGTGAGGATTTGTGAAAAAAGGAATCATGTAATCATGTTGTTGCATTATGGTTTGGTGTACAGCTTAATATTTTCAGCCAATGTGGTTGACAGGTTGGTGTTTGCCTTAATAACTTGTTATGTGTCTGTTCTGGTGGTGTGTAATCCAGTTCCTATGAGGGATAGTAGCAGACCTACTTCCAAACAATGGGGATGAATACCACATGCTCTTTATGTGAGGGGCAGAAAAAGAGATGGACTGAGGGTCCTGTTTAGTGATTTATGGAAGGGTAGCCCTAGAGAGAGTAAAATACATATAGAACTCTGTGGGGTTGGCAAAGAGCTTGAGGGGAAGATAAGTACACGTGTGAAGAACCATGAATGTATAATGGACCTAGGGTACTAGACACAGTGGTCACTAACTGTGTGATTGGGGAGCTGATATAATTTGGGGTTCCCCCTGGGTGATTGGGCTGCGAGGTCCATTGCTGTAGGGGTTGTGCTCCTTGGGACAAGTTATAGATCATATTCTTTCTTGTGTTGGTGCCTGGGCAGATATGGAGGATTATAAAGGGCATGTGGGGGCTCCTGCCAAGTGCCACATACTGTATGGCAAGTGTACTGCATGGAAGCAGTTGAGTATTTGTACAAGTTGCAAGGTTACATGGGGTGTCTTCTGTTGGGAAAATGGGGGCAGTGTTAAAAAAATCAGTCAAGTAAGCCACTAACTGGGGAAAAAGATTTTGTTGACCCTGATAACATCCCTAGCAATTACAGCGGCCCCCCAAAATGAGCTCATTGTATTAAAATATTAGGCTCACTGTGATCTACTGCAGTCATACTTTGACACAAGGTTTGACGAGTAAAAGAAAAAAAAGTAGGACTGTTTGGGGGCTTGAATGGGAGGATTGTAGAGCTCTGAATGGTGACAGTGGGAAAGGGTTTCCTTGGGGTGGTATAGTCAGGTGACCCTGTGGATATGAGCCTGGAGGATACGTGTCTGGGTGCTGTGTTGATGGTAGCATCTGCAGCTGGGGATGGTTCCTCCCAACAGAAATTCATTAACCCCACCCCCAGTAGGATGTATAATGTGGACCAATCTAATGAGTGTGGTGAGGGTGAACAACTAAGTGAACTGCTTTAAAGGAGCCCCAGTAAGGTTCTGAGACTCAACACATATCTTGATCTTCTAAAACTAAAAGATGCAGTGAAGAGCAGCCTAGCAGTCATAGTACCACCTCACATTCGAGCAGCATGCATATAGTGATAAGCAAGCGGACCTTGAAGTAAACATATACTTAATTCTGCAGAATGCCACTTAAAGGGGTTGTGAGCAGGGAATTTAGATAAACAGCATTTAGTTCAGCAAGTCTTTTTCAGTCCT
Organism: Myotis myotis; assembly: GCF_014108235.1. Classification (NCBI taxonomy): domain Eukaryota; kingdom Metazoa; phylum Chordata; class Mammalia; order Chiroptera; family Vespertilionidae; genus Myotis; species Myotis myotis. The sequence continues at coordinate 10,970,070 of NW_023416318.1, read as the reverse complement.
TGCCATCCCAGCTGCTATGTGTTCCTGGGTGTCATCTATGCTATAGTGGAAGGTTGTGGAGATAGCATTCAGGATGAAGTTTTTTCCTGTGGTGTTGTGGGCTTGGATGTTGTCATCTCTCAGATTGTCTGTCATGTCCTACACTGTCGTGTGCTGGGGCATTGTCATTATCAGTGTTGTTGCAAGTGCAGGGAGCTATCCCAGGGGGGTGGCTCCCCCAGGTAACCACCAAGGAGGGGAACTGAGGGCCCAAGGGGCCTAACAGAGTTGCATAGATTTGGGATGCTCTAATTGGGGTTTGCTTGCACCATTGGGAGTATCTACTAGTCTCACAAATTCTCAGTACATTTTGGGGTGCACCTTGCAAATAATTGGGTAGTGCTTTTCTCCAAGGCATAGGAGGTTTCCAACCGTAAATAGTAAAGATCAGGGGCCCATGTGTAGCTTTGGCTTAAAGAAAATTTAGTTATATGCTTCTGACAATTTAATGTTTGGCCCTCTATTACCAGAGATGGGTGTGAACTGCATAAGCCTGTCAGCCAGTTAGGGTTGAAATTAGGGCAGTGTAATGGTTGGTGGCCTATAAGCATTTGTGCCATCAGTCCCATTTAAGATAGGGCTTGAATCTCCCAGCAAGTACTCACACCTGGTGGCATTTTAGGTACAGCCTTTCTATGTAAGTTAGTGCCTGACTTACATTATCTCCCCATTCTGGGTGCAACTGTGGGCAAGAGCCGTGTGCTTCCAGCAACTTTTCAGTGTTGCCTCTCTTGGATTGAGAAGTCCCATGACCCAGATGGCACAGAAGGCACAGAGTAAGGCCAACAGTAGCAAGTATGTGCATTTTATAGTGTTGTGACCACCCAATGAGTATCCCATGTGAAAATTTATGGGATGACTGTGGGTCAGCAGCTCATTGGTGGCCTCCTCCAAAGTGGAGTAGAATTAAGTGTTGTGATTGTATTGATTTGATGTCATCTTCTAATCTTGTTAAGATTAACAAGATTAACATCTTCTAATCTTGTTAGGATTAACCACAGTTTCTAGAGTTCCACATTGTTCTTTTCTTTTGGTGGGTCTGAGTGCAATTATTTCTACTTCCTGTGGAGAGATGTGAGCCATTTATTAAAGCTTCTACACATTGGAATTTCAGCTGGAATTTGCATATCCAGCAGGTAAGTGCGGTCTAGGAGCAGCATAGTGGGTTTGTTTTCTTTTAATGGGCCAAGACTATCCATGGTCAGGGGGTCATAGTTACTTACCTCTCCCTGATTGGTTTGCCAATGAATATTGGAAGGTGAGACCATCAACATTTTAGATCTGTAAGGGGACTCAATTTTCTTGGGAAAGATATAAATAATATTGTCTGGTAAGATGAAGGCATGATATTTTCCTGTGATAACAATTATAGGAAGCATGACTTGGCAGTTGAGGTGAGGAGAGTGGTGACCATATGGTCTAGAGTTTAAAGTGGTTAATGCCCCTAGCAGCAAGGAAGTCCATTTAGGAGTCCATTATTGCACTGTAACTTAAGGAGCAAGGAGATATATATATGTATGTATATATTTTATTTATTATATTTTTATTGATTTCAGAGATGGAGGGAGGGAGAAAAAGAGGGAGGAGGGAAAGAGAGAGAAAGAGAGAGAGAGAGAAGCATCAATGATGAGAATCATTGAATGGTTACCTCCTACTGGAATAGGTCTTGTCTGGGAAGGTCTTTATTTCTCTCTCAATTTTAAATTATAACCTTGCTGGTTAGAATATTGTTGGTTGTAGGACCTTGCTTTTCATCACTTTGAATATTTTGTGCCATTCCCTCCTGGTTTAAAAGTTTCTGTTGAGAAATCAGCTGACAGTCTTTTGGTAACTCCCTTGTAGGTAATTAATTGTTTTGCACTTGCTTGCTTTTAAGATTCTCTTTTTGTCTTTAACCATCGCCATTTTAATTATGATGTGTCTTTGTGTGGGCCTTTTGGGGTTCTTATTTGGACTCTGTGATTCTGGATTTGTGTGTGTGTGTGTGTGTGTGTGTGTTCACAAGGTTAGGGAAGTTTTCCATCATTATTTCTTAGAATAAGTCACAATCCCTTGCTTTCTCATTTCTCCTTCTCATATCCTTATGATGCCAAAAGTTGTTATACTTTAACTACTGTGTGTTTCCTTAAACTAGCCTTATTTAAAAGAAAAACTTTTTTTTAATGCTCTGGGTGCTTTCTGCCACCTTGTCTTCCAAATTGCTCCTTTGATCCTCGCTTCATCTAATCTGTTGTTGATTCCTTCTTGTGTATTCATTTCAGATATTATGTTCTTCATTTCTGACTTTTTTTTCATGGTTTCCATCTCTTTTTTGTTTGTTTGTTTACTATCTCATTGTTAAGGTTCTTACCTAGCTTATTTATTCTTCCCCTAAGATCCTTGAGCATCCTTGTAACTATTGTTTTGAACTCTGTATCTGGTAGATTACCGGCCTTCATTTCATTTAGTTCATTGGGATTTCTTCTGTTCTTTCATTTGGGGCATGTTTCTCTGTCTTCCCGTTTTGGCTGGCTCTCTGTGTTTGTTTTTGTGTATTAGGAAGGTCTGCTATGACGCCCACTCTTGGTATGGTGACCTTATGCAGTGGGTGTCATGTGGGGCTCAGTAGTGCAGTCTCCCTGATCACCTGAGCTAGGTGCTCTGGGAATGTTTCTTGGGTGTATTATGTGAGGCCTTCTGTTGTAGTTGAGTCTCGATTGCTGTTGGCTTGTCTCTGGCTGGCTGGCTGTGAGGTTTACTCCAACCACAGTGTATAAGTTGCTGTGCAGGGGCTGACCCCATAAAGCAGAATTCACCCGTACAGGATGTGTTGCCTGCTGAGATCTCCCTTTGGGTGTGCTGCTTGTGAAGCTAATTTGGCCATGCCCTGATGTGGCCTGTAGCCTGCCACCAGAGCGTGCTGGTTTTCGGTCCTTACAGGAGGGACTTTAATGAATGTCAATGTCAGATGCTTGCTTGTGACCAGCTTGGGCTACTTGTTTGGAGCTACAAAGCAGTCCACAGTTTGTGGCTGCCTCTGCAGGGCTTGGGGGTACATACACTAACTACAATCTATGGTCAGGTGGTCACAGTTACATAGGAAGTGCCAACCTATGTACCAGGACTGGCTTCCACCAGCACTGAGCTGGGGGCAGGTCAGCAAAAGTCCTGAACCACCCTGAGATCTGCCTTTGGCTGCCTGTTAGGCTCAGCCACTGAAAGAGCCTCTGGTGGTATGTGAGTTCCGTGAGGTAGGTTCTCAGTGAGTCACCAGAGATATAGATTGGGTTGATACAGATTCAGAGTTGGTGATAGTGCTGAGTATGAGGCCACTCAGCAGAAATTTCAGTCAGTGTACCGCAAGGCCAGTTGCCACCAGCCTGGGCCCTACAGTTCTTTATGGTGGGGTGGGGCCACAGGGAGTCATTAGTGTGAGGCCAGCTGAGTTCATCAGGGTAAATAAACCAAGCCAAGGTTTGGCCATGTGGGAGGAGAGCTCTGCATAGAGCTGAGGTACCATTCAGGTGTTTTAGGGAAAAAAAGCCCTTGCCCTAAAGCCACACAACTCCAGTTTCTCCTATCCCCTGAATCTGCCTGGACCTCTGAGAAAGCCCATGCTATGGGCCCAGGCTGGTTGCAGCCAGCTGATGCTTGTGTAGGGCGCCAGTGGAGCAGGAGAAGGCCACGAGGAGTTGGATGGTATGTCTAGTCCTCTGCTTGGTAAAGATGGCATCTGTGGACAGTGTGGGAGAGAGACTCGTCGCAGGGACCTTGGCAGCTCTTCTTTCAGCCCTCTCCCTGAAGCCACACGACCCAGTATCTCTCTGTAAGACTTCTGTGTCTGTGAATGAGATTTGTGCATTGGCCCTTAAAAGGGTGTCTGGGATTTTAGCAGACTTCTGCCTCTCCCTGTAATCCCCACTGGTTTTCATTGCCAGGTGTTATGTGGGCTCCTCTTTGAGCCTCTGGTCCTCCAGGCTGGGGAGCCTGGTATGCTCTTGAGACCCCTTGTTCCTTACGGAAGGATCTTTGCAGCTGAGATATCCCTCTGGATTCTCAACTGCTACATGTGGATGCAGGGCCAGTCATTTTCATGTCTCTGCCCTTCCTACTAGTCTTAATGTGGCTTCTCTGTAAATCCTTGCTTATAAAACTTCTGTTCATCTAGTCTTCAGTTGGTTATTCAGGTTGATTTTTCTATAATTAAATTGTAATTCTGATTTGGTCCTGGGAGGTGAGAGTAGCTTCTACCTATTCTACCACCATCTTACAACTTATATAACATGTTAGTTTTGTCCAGTTGGTGTTTAATTAATTTATTGGTTTTCTAAAAAATTCAACATTTTGAAATATCTTTAGATTCACCTGCAGTAGTAAGAAGTAATATGGAAAGATCACTTTTACCTTTTACCCAGTTTCCACCAATGGTAACATCTTGCAAATCTGTAATAACATATTACAATCAGGATATTGGCATTGATATAATCGAGATACCTAACATTTATATCAACATAAAGTGACCTTTATGTTGCCCTCAAATAATTACATCCACTTCTCCCTTGCCGATTTCTTAACCTCTTACCGATTTCTTAACCTCTGGCAGTCATTAATCTTGCCTCTATTTTTATAATTTTGTCATTTCAAGAATGTCATATATGTGAAATCATATAATATGTATTAGCATTTTTCACTAGGCATAATTCTCTGGAGAATATTTAGGTTGTTGAGTATATCAGTAGTCTATTCCTTGTTCTTGCTGTGTAGTGTTCCATGTTATGGATGTAATTATTTAAATATTCACCTACTAGAGGCCCGGTGCATGAAATTCGTGCACTGGAGGGATGTCCCTTTGCCTAGCCTGTACCCTCTCCTAAACCAGCATCGGACAACCCTCTCACAATCTGGGACTGCTGGCTCCTAAACACTCGCCTGCCTGATTGCCCCTAACTACTTCTACCTGCCAACCTGATCACCCCCTAACTCAGAGGTTCTCAACCTGTGGGTCGTGACCCCTTTGGCCAGGGGTCCTTAAACTTTTTAAACAGGGGGCCAGTTCACTGTCCCTCAGACCGTTGGAGGGCCGGACTATAGTTTAAAAAAAAAACTATGAACAAATTCCTATGCACACTGCACATATCTTATTTTGAAGTAAAAAAACAAAACAGGAACAAATATAATATTTGTATTTGCATGTGGCCCGCGGGCTGTAGTTTGAGGACCCCTGCCTTTGGCGGTCGAATGACCCTTTCACAGGGGTTGCCTAAGACCATCCTGCATATCAGATATTTACATTACAAATCATAACAGTAGCAACATTACAGTTATGAAGTAGCAACAAAAATAATTTTATGGTTGGGTCACAACATGAGGAACTGTATTTAAAGGGTCAGAAGGTTGAGAACCTAACCACTCCCCTGCCAGCCTAACTGCTCCCCTGCTGGCCTGGTCGCCCCCAACTGCCCTCCCCTGCAGGCCCGGTCCCCTGCCAACTGCCCTCCCCTGCAGGCCAGGTCACCCCCAACTGCCGGCCATCTTGTGACGACGTGGGGGCGGCCATCTTGTGAGGGCATGAGGGCCACCTAGGCTTTTATTAGTATAGATTGAATGACATATTGGTTGTTTTCAATTTGGGGTTATTTTAAGTAAATCTGCTATAAACATGCACAGGCTTTTGGTGGCTGTAAGTAAGTCTTTGTTTCTGTGGGATGAATGTCCAGAAGTGCTATTGCTTGGTCATATAGTAGTTGTATGTTTAGTTTTTTGAGAAACTGCCACACCATTTTCTAGGGTGATTGTACCATTTTACATTCCTACCAGTAATGTGGTGAGCCCATTAGTCCACAGCCTCACCTGCATTTCTTATTTTTTTTTTATTTTAGCCATTCTGATAGGTTTGTAGTGATATCTCATTGTGGTTTTAATTTGTGTTTTCTTCATGATTAGTGATGTTTAACATCTTTTCATGCTCTTTTGTTAGTTGAAATGTATATGGTTATTTGGCCCATTTGTCTGATTGAATTGTGTGTGGGTTTTGTAATTGTTAAGTTTTGAGAGTTCTTTGTATATGTTAGATACAAGTCTTCAGTTGGATATGAGATTTTCAAATACTTTCTTCCAGTTGGTAGCTGGGAGAGAGGGGGGGCACCTCATTACTGCTGAGTGGAAATGAAAATTCAGTCTTCCTGTGTGGTCTCCACTGACACCACAGGGAGGGGTAGCTTATTACCAGCCAGCAGGACTCCTACTTGGCCATCTCTAATACCAGCTTGGCTTGGTGGTGCTTCATTATTGTTTTGGAATGGTAGAAGTCTATGCTCCTCACTTAGCCCCCCTCCTCCCCCTTTTTTTTCTGTAGTGTTTGGCTGAAATAGATTAGTTTTTGTCTAAAAGTTTTTTAAATTGCCACTCAAGGATATGTGTGTTTTTTAATTGATTTGGGAGAGAGAAATGAAAGGAGGGTGGGAAGGAGGGAAGAATGGAAGGCGGGGGGTGGGGGTGGGAATGGGGCAGAGAAAGAGCACATCAGTTTGAGAGAGAAACATCGATCGGTTGCCTCCATATGTGCTTCGGCCTGGAATCAAACCCACAGTCTTTTTGGTGTATGGAATGACACTCAACCAACTGAGCCACCCAATCAGGGCAAAGTTTTCTGTCTTGTTAGACTTCACTTTTACAGTTTGTTTGTTTTTAGCTAATCAGAGTAGGTTTTTGTTAGGGCTTTTGTATGTGCCCTTTGTTCGTGTGTTGCTGGCTTCTTCAGATCCAAATCTGGGATATATCAGGTAAAAAGAAAACCCAGGGATTTCACTACCATCTCATTCCTCACGTCCCAATGTCCCTAGCCCAGGGGTGGGCAAACTTTTTGACTCGAGGGCCACAATGGGTTCTTAAACTGGACCAGGGAGGGCCGGAACAAAAGCATGGATGGAGTGTTTGTGTGAACTAATATAAATTCAAAGTAAACATCATTACATAAAAGGGTACGGTCTTTTTTTTCAATAGTTTTATTCATTTCAAACGGGCCGGATCCCGCGGGCCGTAGTTTGCCCACGGCTGCCTAGCCAGTCTGCCTTCTTTTCTGTAGTTTTCAGATTCTTCTTAAGTTTGTTTTATGTATAATGTCCAGGATTTTTAGTTGAGGACTTAGCAGGTAGAATAGGGCAAAGCACATCCACTCCACTATGTCGGAAGTGCAGCATATTTTAAAATTTTTTTTTAATGTATTTTTATTGATTTCAGAGAGGAAGGGAGAGGGAGAGATAGAAACATCAATGATGAGAGAGAATCATCAATCGACTGCCCCCTACAATCTCCCTACTAGGGATTGAGCCTGCAACCTGGGCATGTGCCTTGACTGGGAATCAAACCGTGATCTCATGATTCATAAGTCAATGTTCAACCACTGAGCCATGTCGGCCGGGCTAAAGTATTTTTATATGAAGCCAAATGTGCCTATATCATCAAGTAGAACGGCAAGTTATGACTTCACAGGTAAAATGCAGACATCTCAAAGAAAATTTATGTTTATGGTAGCATTATGCACTGATCTTAACCAGGAAGAAGTATTAGTTCTTTATTCTAAGTGGTAAAATATTAGGGTGTAGGCTAAGCTTCTGTAACAAAGAAACCCCAAAATACAGTGGCTCAAATAAGGTAGAATTTTATTTTTCTTTTATGTGATAGTCCAGGGTAGGAACAAGAACAAGCTGCTTGAGGTTATCCAAGGACCCAAGCTGGGTGGGCAGCTGAGCCATCCTTTTATATGGCACCTATTTCAGTTGGCAATAGTAATGGTGATAGTAGTGATAGGTGAATGTAGAGGTTGAGAACTTGATTTTTTAAGGACAGAAAGCAAAATTTGTACTTAATTCTTTTGCTCATATTCCATTGGCCTAAACTTAGTCTTATGTTCACAACTAGCTTCAAAGGAAGCTGGAAATAAAGGGTGTCCCAAAATTCACACAAGAAGTAATTTTGATAGAAAACATAGGTTTATAATTAAAAATTGTAAATTTTTTATTGATTCATAAAGTATATAGTGTAGGCAGGGGTCCTCAAACTTTTTAAACAGGGGGTCAGTTCACTGTCCCTCAGACCGTTGGAGGGCCGGACTATAGTTTAAAAAAAAACTATGAACAAATTCCTATGCACACAGCGGCAGCAAAAACACCCAGCGGGCCGGATAAATGTTTTCGGCGGGCTGCATGTGGCCCACGGGCCGTAGTTTGAGGACCCCTGGTATAGGGTTATGTATGGAATAGCATATCAGGTAAATGGATTATCATGTCACGATAGCGAACACCATTAACTGTTGAGCACCATTAACTGTTATTGCCTGAGTAGCCGCATTTTCGAAGAAGAATGGTTGGATGATGCCTCCAGCCCAAAATCCGCACCAAACAGTGACATGTTGTGGATGCATTTGTTTCTCAAAAATCACTCGTGGATTTTCTGAACGCCAAATGCAACAATTTTGTCGATTAACCAAGCCATCAAGATGAAAATGAACCTCAGGCACGAGTGAGATTTTGGGCTGGAGGCATCAACGGACCATTCTTCTTCAAAAATGCGGCTACTCAGGCAATAACAGTTAATGATGCTCGCTATTGCGACATGATAATCCATTTACCCGATATGCCATTCCATACATAACCCTATACTGTATACTTTATGAATCAATAAAAAATTTACAATTTTTAATTATAAACCTGTGTTTTCTATCAAAATTACTTCTTGTGTGAATTTTGGGACACCCTTTATCTGTGGCTTGGTGGCCTTATGATTAGTTAATGTTGGGATATTCTGTTACTAAAAGAAAAAAAGTGAGACTACTGGGAGGCAATAGTAGTCTTTGCTTTTGTTACTTAAGTGAAAAATTTTTAAAAGAAATTAACTGCATGGTCATGGGCCATTTTATTCTATAATTAATTGTCTTATTCTTATGTTCTTACCTGTTTTATTGTTAAATATCAGCAAAGTGATTTTTGTATAACTATTTGGACTACTTCAAGTAAGATCTTTATATTTTCTAGGGTTTACGGAGTCCACAGGGAATAAGATGCCATCCAGAAGCTGTCTGTGGTCATATTATTATTGAGAGCCATGAAAAAGGATGTTTCAGGACTCTAACTTCTAAACAATCACAGTTGGACAGCCATCCTTGTATCTTCAGATCACCTGAACCCTTAGAAATTATCAGAGGACACCGGAGCCCATCATCATGGAGAAGCAGTCCCATCAACCTTTCCAAATCACTAGACCAGAGCAACACCCGTTTCAAAGTTTGGAATTCCTTGCAGTTACAAAGTCGTTCCCCAATTCAGAATTTTACAACTGATGACTTCAAAATTAGCAAGGGTTTTCGAATGCCATTCCGTGAAAATATGGACCCTTGGCTGTCAGAATTAGTAGAACCTACTTATGTGCTACCTGAAGAAATGGATTGTCATTCTTCATCACAAATGCTGTCCCCAGAATCCATGAAAAAGTTTACTACCTCCATCACTTTTTCATCTCACCGACATTCTAAATGCTTTTCAGATTCCTCTGTTCTTAAGGTTGGTGTTACTGAAGATAGCCAGTATACTAGAGCATCTGTAACTCCAAATTCTCCATCCATATTTTTTGAACAACCTGAGTTCTGCAAAGTCCCACATGCAGATCACTATATAAGAAAACCTCCTCCTCCTCCTCGTACCTCTCCTCCTCCTCCTCCTCGTACCTCTCCTCCTCCTCCTCCTCGTACCTCTCCTCCTCCTCCTCCCCCTCCTCCTCCTCCTCCTCCTCCTCCCCCTCCTCCTCCTCCTCCTTCACATCAGCATTATGTAGTTCCAAATCTTCCTTGTCACATTTTTCTTGAAAACCGAGAACTCTTTGAACAAAGCAAAACCCCACAGGTAGATCATCAGATGAGAATAAACCACTCTCCCCTTCCTCAAGATCAGAGTTATATAGCTCCAGACCTTCCTTCTTCTATATTTCTTGAACAGCGTCAGCTCTTTGAACAAAGCAGGGGCCCTGATATAGATCACCAAATGAGAAAACAATATTCCCCCCTTCCTCAAGGTCAGGATTATGTAGTAGAAAACAAGGATCAACAAGAGCCTAAATCATACATTTCTAATATAAACGTTGAAACTAATAAAATCAATGATGTGGTTTCCCAATCATCGCCAAATCAATATACATTAGTAACTACTCCATCTACTACACCTTCAAACAAAAAGGTACTTTCTTTTGTTCGTATAACTCTTTCTCCCAAGACTTCCTCCAAGTTGGATAGTGGAACCTTAGATAAAAGGTTTCTTTCATTGGATTCAGCTTCTAAAACAAGGATGAATAGTGAGTTTAACTCTGACCTACAAACTATATCTTCAAGATCATTGGAACCAACCTCCAAATTACTGACCGGTAAACTTATAGTACATGATCAAGAATCTTTAGGTTCTCTAGGACCTAAATCTTCACCGGACTTTCAAGTCATACAGTCTCTTCCAGATAGTAATATTATTTCTCAGAACTTGAAAACCATACCTTTTCAGAATAGCCAGATAGTAACCTCAAAGCAAACACAAGTGAACTTTTCAGATTTGGAAGAATATTCCAATCCAGAAAGGACTCCAGTATCTGCAGATCGGTGAGTCTCTTTGTGATAACAAGCAAGCTGATGGAATTTGTCATAGCGGGTTTTAAATACTTAAGCAAATGTAAGTTTTTTTGGGGGGAGCAGTATGATTCTCTTAGGGCAGATTGTATCTAATGATTCTGCTGGAAGTCTTTCAAGAGATAAATATCAAAGTAAAGACATCTGAAAGTAATGTGTTTATACTTTCAAAGGGCTTTTGATAAGACTTGGCTTCAAGTATTTAAAACATTGAATTATTTTGAGAAGACTCTTTGATCATGCAGTGGTACAAGTTACTAGTTCCTTACTTATTGTGTTGAAGATATGCTGAAGACCAGGCTTTGGGAAAGGATGCATGCACATGCTCCCTCTCCTGCATGTGCGCTCTCTCCTTTTTTCCCCCCTCTCTTCGTTTCCATTTTATGATTCCCCTCAAATATTTAGTATTTACAATGTAAAAAGGTAACTTTTCAGTGGAAAATTCTGGCAAACATCACTTTAGCCAAGTAATCAAGGTTTAACCTCACCAGTAATGCAAATCAAAATACTGTACTCCCTGATGTGATGCGCTACTTCACAGTGTATTATAGGAAAGAAAAACCAGCTCAGGGATAAATGCATTAGATTGATATTATTCAGCCTAAATTTAAGACTGTCATTAATTCAGTTTTACATTAGTCTCACAAGAGACTCCTAACATTCTGTTATGGCTAAACGGAACTACCCTTTGTATTTAATGTTTCCATCTTATAGTTGAGTAGGCAACATGTCATAGTGGAGAGCACTGGCCTTGGAAAGGAAAAAGGGGAGAAAATGTTTTTTCAACATCTGCATATGGTATTCTTGGCAGTGAGGGACTTGTATATGTTATCTCATTTAATACTCATGATAATCCTATGCGTTGATGGTGGTATCCATATTTACCCTCCGGGAAACTGAGACACAGATGTTGCTACTTTGTCAGCAAACAGCATTTTCTCAAATAATGCTGATTGTAAGCAGCAGATGGGGCGTTCACATACAGACTTTTTAATCAAAGCAAGAGTTTGTTTATCACATGATATTGTTTCTCCAAACCTTGAGCTATACTTCTAGCTCTTCTACTATCTTCTTGGATAAGTCATTTCATATTTTTGCACTCATATGTCCAAATGAAATGTCTAAAAATTAGTGATTGAGAATTGAATTGGGGCAAAACAAACAACAAACAAGGTGAATCTCTAGTTTCAATGTTACAAATAGTAGGGTATTGGAGAAATCAATATTGATAATTATTTTTGAAAAATGTTTAAAAATTAAAAGATTGACAAGTTTATGTACAATATTTAAACTCATCAAAATGATAAAATGCTTAGTTATTGGAGCTGATTTCCTTGAATGAGAAAATTACAGATGATTATAAATATGAATTAATAATGCCATTTGTTCAGAATGTACTAAATGTTAGTGGTGGCCTATATTATTTTTTTCAGTATAATCAGATAGTATTATCTCAATTTATAGATTTTTAAAAGCCTAATACTTAAATGTTTTGCCTCAGATCACATGACCATTAAGTGTTGGAGGTGGCATTTGAACCTAGGTGTGTCTGACTCCAGTGTCCATAAATAATTCAAACTATATATACATAACACATTTATTTGTGTGTATATACAGTCATCTACCACATAACAATATTTAGGTCAGTGATGGATTACATATATGACAGTGGTCCTATAAGATTATAATGACCATTAAGTGCTGGAGGTGGCATTTTACTAATTTTTTCATTTAAAAAATTCTTATTGCCTAATGACGTCTATGACTCCAAAGGATTTGCCAAAGATAAAGAGGTTGCAAAAATCAACAAGGTTGTAGTTGAGATGACAAACAGCTGTAACCTGGGTTTGGATAAGGATGACGTTGGAGAGTTCCTAGATGTGGTTCTTGAGGAATTGACTAGTGTGGAGTGGTTGGAACTAGAGCAGGAATACATAGCTGAAGAAGAGGCCAAGAGAAAAGGAAACTGCAGAAGAAAAAGAAGAGGAACCCCCAAGAAAATGCACAGTAAAGGGTTTAGCAGACGCCTTTGCAGACTTCAACAAGCTCCTTAAAACTTTTGAAAACATGGGCCTCAGCACTGAAGGGTTTTCATCAATTGAAAGGAATGTTCATGGTGCATTATCTACCTACAAGCAAATCTATGATAAAAATAATCACCCAAGCAAACCACCATGGACATATTTCAGGCAGGTCCTTCATGAGGTATTTCAAAAGAAGGCATTCTTATCATAAGAGATGACAGCTCCACGTGTGTCATTACCTCTAAAGACCTTCCAGTGGGACAAGATGTAAAGGTGGAAGACAATGATATTGATGATTCTGATCATGTGGAGGCCCAGGCTAATGTGTGTGTTTATGTCTTAGTTTTTAACAGAAAGTTTTAAAAAGTAAAAAATATTTTTAAAGTTTTAAATAGAAGGTTATAGAATAAGAATATGGAGAAAAACTATTTTTGTGCAGCCATACAATGTGTTTTTTAAGCTGTGTTAAAAATGTTAAAGTAAAAAAATGTTACAGTAAGCTGTTAATTTATTATTGAAGAAAAAAGGTGTTTTAAAAATAAATTTAGTGTAGTTTAGGTTTACAGTGTGTATAAAGTGTACAGTACTTACAATAATATTCTGGGCCTCCACATTCACTTACCACTCACTCACTGACTCACTCATAACTTGTTCTAGTCACATTCATGGTAAGTGTCCTGTACAGGTGTACCATATTAAATCATTTACAGCATATTTTTACTGTACCTTTTCTTTCTTTTTTTCTTTTTTAATTGATTAATTTTTTTATTTTATTTTTCTTTTTTACAGAGAGGAAGGGAGAGGGATAGCGAGTTAGAAACATAGATGAGAGAGAGACATCGATCAGCTGCCTTCTGCACACCTCCTATTGGGGATGTGCCCGCAACCAAGGTACATGCCCTTGACCGGAATCGAACCTGGGACCTTTCAGTCCACAGGTCGACCTTCTATCCACTTAGCCAAACGGGTTAGGCTTCCTGTACCTTTTCTATATTTAGATATGTTTAGGCACACAAATATTTAGCATTTTGTTACAGTTGCCTACAGTATTTAATACAGTAAGACACTATACAGTCTTATAGCCCAGGAGCAATGGGCTGTATCATAGAGCGTAGGTGTGTATTAGGCTACCAGTGGTCGGCAAACTGCGGCTCACGAGCCACATTCGGCTCTTTGGCCCCTTGAGTATGGCTCTTCCTAAGTCTTAGGAGTACCCTAATTAAGTTAATAACAATGTACCTACCTATATAGTTTAAGTTTAAAAAATTTGGCTCTCAAAAGAAATTTCAATCGTCGTACTGTTGGTATTTGGCTCTGTTGACTAATGAGTTTGCCGACCACTGGGCTATACCATCTAGGTTTGTGTAAGTGCATTCTGTGATATTCGTACGACAAAATCGTCTAAGGATGCATTTCTGAGAATGTGTCTCCGTCATTAGGCAAGGCATGACTATGTGTTTGCATAGAACATGTGCAAGTACTAAATATTTTTAAACTTTTTTATTCTGGGGTAATTTTCAACTTAAAGAGGAGTTGCAAAAAATAGTAGTTTCTTTATTGATGTGTAACATACTACCCTGAAATATAGCAGCTTAAAACAATGAATATTATCCCCAAGTTTCTGTGGGTCTGAAATCTAGGCATGGCTTAGCTCGGTGCTTCTGGCGCAGGGTCCCTCACAAGGTTGCAAACAAGGTATTGGCTGTAGCTATGGTCTAATCTCAGGTGTGTTTGACTGAGAGGATATGCTTCCAAGCTTGCTCACATAGCTGTTGGCTAGAGGCATCAGTTACTTCTTCTATATGGGCAGCTCCAATATCATAGCTAAATTTCCTTCAGAGTGAGCAAAGCAAGTAAGAGTGCAAGAGAGGGCTTCAGGACAAAAGCCACAGTCTTTATGTAACCTAACCTTGGAAGTGAATTTCACCACTCTGCCACATTATTTGGTAGAAATAAATCACTATTTTAAGCCCATCCTGAAGGGTTAGGTATTACACAAGATTATAAATACCAGGAGGCAGAGATCATTGGGGGATATCTTAGAGGTTGGCAATATGCCCTTTATAAAAATTTCCCCTTATGTTAACATCATAACCATAAAACATTTACTAAAACTAAGAAATTATCCTTCATATAAAATTGTAACTAAAATATAGATTGTTTGGGATTTCACCTGGTTTTTCCACAAATTAACCTTCTCTGTTTCAGATCCAATCTAAGATCCCACCTTGCATTGTAGGTTTCATATCTTCTTAGTTTCCTTCAATCTGTGGCAGTTTCTCAGTCTTTCCTTATTTTTCATCAACTTGACACTTTGAAGAGAATTAGTTATTTTTGAGAAAGTTTTTCAGTTTGGCTGTTTCTTGTCTCAAGATTAGATTGAGGTTAGGCATTTTTAAAGCATCTGATCAGGGAACACATTATATTAACATGCATTACTGGTGATGTTAAACTTTTTATGTGTGTGTGTGATGTTAACCTTGATCACCTAGCTAAAGTAGTGTCTACCAATATTCTCCACTGTTCTACATATTTATAAATTCCCAACAGCTGTTATTGTTGCTTGGTTTATTTCATTATGTGAAATATAGAACAACATAAATGTATATATAAAAAGGTGTGTGTATGTATGTCTCCATATGTATATGTACATGCTACACATTATTAAGTGCTCTTCATTATTTCCTGCAGTTCTGTACTTTTGTTGGATCGTTTTACTTCAGCCTAAAAAAATTTCTTTTGGTATTTCCTGAGGTCTCCTGGAGATCAGTGCTCTTCTCTTTTATTTGTTTGTATTTTATTTTTAAAATAGATTCCAATTTTCTCTTGAAATTTCTTCTTATTTTTACCTATTATCCCCATCTTTTGCTATTTTAATATATTAATAATCATTTTAAAATCCTTCTGTGCTAACTTCATTATCTCAATCTCCTGTAAATCAATTTTTCTTTTTTTCATCCTCTCAATTTTTACTTTTTCCTGCTTCACAAATTTTACAATTTTTGCTTGTACGCTGGACATTGTGAATAAAAAAAATTATAGAGACTGAAAATGCTATTACTTTACAACAAAGAGGATTTTCCCTTTTCTCTTAATCATTTCAGGAATTTTACTAGGTCAGAGCTGGGTTGGACTACCTATGATTGTTAATTTGTTTGGATTTTTGTTTAAAGCTGACAAGTCTTTGATTCTTCAATAATTAAATATAGTGAGATACCATAGTTCAGTCTTTCAGACGTTTAAATTCAGCTCTTCAAATTCTCAGCCCTTGCAGCTTTACAGTGGCAAATATAAGGGGAAACCAGCTATGTATTTTTGTGGTTACATTTTCTCAATGGAAACGTCTCATAAGCGCTGAAAAGATGACAAGTGATTGCACTGTTTTCTTACTCAGCCCCCTTCTTGAGGGTGGCACTGTGGATTTTTTTTTATTGCTAGTTTTATAGGTCTGAATTCCTCACCCTGAAAATTCTCCCCTCTCAGGCATAAGTTATTTAGCTTCCTGCCTTATCCAGGTTCAAAATCTGGCAAAGGTTAGGAGGAGGCCTGATGTTTATCATAGGTCCCTCTATCTAATGGGATTTGGTTTGTTAGTGCCTTCACTGTGCAAGAGAATTTCACTCTGCTTTTCTGGCTCAGTCCCCCATCCTCCCATACCACCCTGACACTAAGGAAATGTCCTGTGGTGGAAATCAGCTTGGCATTCTGCTAGATTTCATTCTTTCATGCCAGCCCATGGGTTCATCAAAACCTATGGTGGTTTCTCTTTCCAGTGGAGTATATCTACCTGTACCAGGGTGGGGAACCTTTTATCTGCCAAGGGCCATTTGGATATTTGTAACATCATTCTTGGGCCATACAAAATTATCATAAAAAATCAGCCTGCTATATTTGGTCACACATTTAACTAACTCATTACTAATGCTTTGGCAGGGCAAGACCAAATGATTTCACAGGTCTTTTGCAGCCCGTGGTTCCCCACCCCTGACCTATACCAAGCTCCTGCCCATAATTTCTAAGATGCCCCTCTACCATATCCTATATAATTAAAGCCTAATATGCTAAGTGTCAGGTTGGCCATTCAATCAAAGCATAATCCTATATAATAAAACCCTAATATGCAAATTGACCGAATGGCAGAACGACTGGTCGTTATGATGTGCACTGACCACCAGGGGGCAGACGCTCAATGCAGGAGCTTCCCCCTGATGGTCAGTGTTCTCCCACAGGGGAGTGCTACTCAGCCAGAAGCCAGGTTCACGGCTGGCGAGTGCAGAGGTGGTGGCAGGAAAGTTTGCAGGCAGGAGGTAAGGAGCAAGGAGTCCTGGACTGCGGGAGACCCGGACTGCGAGAGGGATGTCTGACTGCCCAATCCCCAGGGGCTTCGGGGGGGGATTTGGGCCTAAGCCAGCAGGTGGACATCCCCTGAGGGGTCCTGAACTGCGAGACAGTGCAGGCCGGGCTGAGGGACCTCCCCCCTTCCAGTACTCGAATTTTGTGCACCAGGCCTCTAGTATGCTAATGATATGGTAAGTCTGCTCAACCACTTGCTATGACGTGCACTGACCACCAGGGGGAAGACTCTATGACTGGTAGGTTAGCTTGCTCCAGTAGTTTAGCTCTGACCAGTAGGTTAGTCCAGCCTATCAGGACTGTGCAAGATAGGTCAGACATGCCCTGGACTCCTCCCACAGTCCCTCCCCAGCTGACCAGCCTCCCACGTCCCTCCCTGGCGTCAGTCATGCACAGTTGGGGTCCCTCGGCCTGGCCTGTGCCCTCTCGCAATCTGGGACCCCTCAGGGGATGTCGAAGAGCCCATTTTGGCCCAATTCCGCAGGCGAGGCCAAGGGACCCCACTGGTGTACAAATTCGTGCACTGGGCCTCTAGTTAGTTGATATTGTTCCCTGATTGCTCCCATAGCTCTCTAATTTTTTTAGTATGATTTCTATAACTTATTCAACTTTGCTTATTACATCAGGAATGATGGCCTGTAGCTACCTACAACATCTTACCTAGAAGTGGATCCAATTTTAGATCATCTTTAAGTTCTCTCTGTGATACATTAATAGTACCTTACCTAGAGTGCTTGTATCTTTTACTGTACTTATTATTAGGTCTTTTATGTTTTTGATAATATTGTGTATGGTATGACTTTTCTTTCAATTTTATAACTTTTTTTAAAATTAAATCTTTATTGTTGAAAGTATTACATGTCCCTTCCTTCCCCCCCTCCCCCCATTGACCCCTTCTAGCCCACCCCAGCTTTCACCACCCTATTGTCTGTGTTCATGGGTTATGCATATATGTATACAAGTTCTTTGGTTGATTTCTTCCCACCCACCCACAATTTTATAACTTCTGATACTAAAAAATGTGTATTTTTAAAAATTTGATCTCATACCTGGCAACTTTTTTTAAAATATATTTTTATTGATTTCAGAGAGGAAGGGAGAGATAGAAACATCAATGATGAGTGAGAAGCATTGGTCAGCTGTCTTCTGCACGCCCCCCACTGGGGACCAAGCCCGCAACCCAGGCATATACCCTTGACCGGAATCAAACCTGCAACCCTTCAGTCCGCAGGCCAACACTATCCACTGAGCCACGCTGGCTAGGGCTCTGGCAACTTTTTTAAAAGCTTATATTCTAATACCTTATCTGTAGATTGTTTTTGATTTTCTATCAAAATTATATCAAATATGAAAAGTGACAGTATTATTTCTTCTTCTCTTATCTTGATACCTCTTCTTTTTCCTGTTTTAACTGCTGATATCCTTTAAGAACTTTACTAAAATGTTCAATAGAAATGGTAAGAGTTAGCATTCTTATTTTGTTCCAAACCTCACAATGAACAATTACTACATTTCACAATAATTAGGATAGTTTCTCTAAAGTTTTTTTGTAGTTTCCCTTTGCAACAAATTTTATATCTGATTATTAAATTTTATCAAATGTTTAATCTGACCATATTGATGTAATTGTATGCATTTTATCCTTATTTTTTATTGGTGGTGGTGAATTATATTGATTGATTTTTGAATGTTAACTTATCTTGCATTCCTGGAGTAAACCTTCTTGGTAGGAATTCTCTCTCTCTCTCACACACACACACACACATTTGGTTTTCTAACATTTTGTTTAGGATTTTTTTTTTAAATATATTTTTATTGATTTCACAGAGGAAGGGAGAGTAGAGAAGGATAGAAACATCAATGATGAGAATCACTGATTGGCTGTCTCCTGCACGCCTCCTACTGGGGATCGAGCCCACAACCCAGGCATGTGCCCTTGACCGGAATCGAACCCGGGACCCTTCAGTCCACAGGCTGACGCTGAGCCAAACCAGCTGGGGCTTGTTTAGGATTTTTCCCTTTATATTTATAAGAGTTATTGGCCTATTACTTTCTTTTCTCATGATTGTTTTTTCAATTATTGAATAGTAGGCAGAGGGTATAAATTCAAAAGTTCTTCTGTTCTTGTGATATAGATGTTAATTGAATGTAATATACTATTACTCCATTTTTTAAAGTAAATATTTTTGAATAATTTTAGGTTTACAGAAAATATATAAATATAATAGAAGTCTCTGTACCCCTCCCTAAGTTTTTTCTATTGTTAATATCTTACATTAGCATAATATCTTTTTCAAAATTAAGAAGCATACATTTGTACATTACTATTCACTAAACTCTAGACTTTATTTGGATTTTACCTATTTTTCCATTAATGACCTTTTTTTGGTTCTTGAACCCAATTCAGTATATCACTTTCAATTTAGTTAGTTGTCTTATTTCTTCTTAGTCTCCTCTGGTCTATGATCGTTCATCATTGCTTGTCTTGAGGAATACTGGTCAGATATTTTGTAGCATGACCCTCAATCTGGGTTTGACTGGTGCTTTTCTCATGATTAGACTGGAGCAAAGAATACCACAGAAGGGAAGTACCCTTCTCATCACATCATAGTAGAGTATGTGAAATCCACATTACATCACTGGTGATGTATACCTTTATTACTTGGGTAAATAACATGGTGTTTGCCAGGTTTCTCCATTGTAAGTTACTATTTCTCCCTTTTTATATTTTGTTTGCAATTCAGTCACTAAATTCAATCTATACTCAAGGAAGGAGAGATTATACTTTACCCCTTGGGCTAGGGTGAGGGGGTAGTGGTATCTACATATATTATTTGGAACTCTTCAGTAAATAAGATTTGTATTTGTCTTTTCTCTCCTATTATTTACTAGAGGCCCAGTGCATGAAATTCATGCACTCACAGCTGGGTGTGTGTGTGGGGGGGTTGTCCCTCAGCTTGGCCTGTGCCCTTTCGCAGTCCGGGAGCCCTCAGGGGATGTCTGACTGATGGCTTAGGCCCACTCCCCATGGGTTGGACAGCAGTTGGACATCCTTAGTGCTGCTGCGGAGGTGGGAGAGGCTCCTGCCACCGCTGCTGCACTGGCCAGCCGTGAGCCCAGCTTCTGGCTAAGCAGTGCTCCCCTTGTGGGATCGCACTGACCACCAGGGGGCAGCTCCTACCTTGAGCGTCTGCCCTCTGGTGGTCAGTGCTTGTCATAGCGATCAGTCGTTCTGCCATTGGGTCAATTTGCATATTAGCCTTTTGTTATATAGGGTAGGATTCAGTCATTTACTCCATTCTGTTTGAATATGAATGCTCTATAATCTTAAAACATTATTATAACACTAGTTATTATAACATTGAAAACTTCTGGTTCCCCCACTGACATAAACTTCTTGAGGGAAGACTTTGTTTCTTATTTATCTTTGTATCTATACATTTAGTACAGTCCCCTAACTTATAGTGAACCTCTGGTAATTTTTTAAAAAATATATTTTATTAATTTTTTACAGAGAGGAAGGGAGAGAGAGAGTTAGAAACATCGATGGGAGAGAAACATCGATCAGCTGCCTCCTGCACACCTCCCACTGGGGATGTGCCCGCAACCAAGGTACATGCCCTTGACTGGAATCGAACCTGGGACCTTTCAGTCCGCAGACCGACGCTCTATCCACTGAGCCAAACCGGTTTTGGCACCTCTGGTAATTTTTTAAAAAATGAATGTATTTTCACTTGAACTGAAAAGACTCTTTCCTCAGCTAAATTACATAATAGCATTCTAAATTGAAATTAAAAGTAGATTTTAAAAGTAAACTCACGTGTGTTTGCATTGTAAGTATCCAAGAAAGTGAAGGCAACTACAGAAATAACCATTTCTTGTGTCTGCGCAAAACATTCCCTGAAACTACTTAAATATACCTTGAAGCCACTTTCTGAAAGATATTATGGCATTTTATAAGCCAAGGATATGACCTGCTGTGTCCTTTCTCTTATTTGTTCAGATCACTGGAGAAGGTTAAGATTCCACTTTCTGCCTCCTCTAGAAAATTATTATCTGATGCAGTCACTCAGATTACAACAGAAAGTCCAGGAAAAGCTATGTTTTCATCTCAGATTTTTATTAATGCTGATGATGGTCAACGTGAGCCTAGTTCCCAGAAGCTGGACAAAGCTCCTAACAAGTTTGCTTCATCATCTTCAGTCCAACAGATTGCTGTTCCTCGTGACACTAACGGAGGTAAGAGAATGTGATTGCATTTTAGGTCAGATTACCTACTTTTATGTGTAATTATCTTAGAAATTTGTGATTGTGTCTTTCTAGTCAGAAAACCTAATTTTACTTGTAAACATTAGAGCCACATGATTATATCCATCTTTTATAAAAAGAATGTGATTATTATGTTTTTTGTTGTTGTTGTTGTTGTTATTGTTTTTTTTCAAAATATATTTTATTGATTTTTCACAAAGAGGAAGGGAGAGAGACAGAGAGCCAGAAACATCGACGAGAGAGAAACATCGATCAGCTCCCTCCTGCACATCCCCCACTGGGGAAATGCCCGCAACCAAGGCACATGCCCTTGACCGGAACCGAACCTGGGACCCTCCAGTCCGCAGACCGACGCTCTATCCAAACCGGTTGAGCCAAACCGGTTTTGGCGATTATTATGTTTTTATCTTAATTTCCAGTAGAGTTAACATATATGGAACTCATGTTGCTTATGGTTGACATGCTGCTCATTACTTGTAATAAGAAAGCAAATATTTCAGAAAAACTTGAAAACTATAGAGGTTTGATTTTAGGTGGGCAGGTGAATTATTGGCATTTTGTCTTATAGTAAATGTTACGCACTATAATAAATAGATACAAATATATATAACAATACAAATACAATATCATAAAACAATGACCATGGACCCAAGTTGGCTGTGGCTCTGCTGCCTTTGAAACATGGAATTCACGATTACCTTGAATTCACTATCACAGTCAACTGGAAGCAAGTGTCTGAAAGTTTTTATGGGCTAGGCCTGAAAGTGTCCAAAATTATTTTTTATAAGCTAAGAATAGTTTAGCTGTGTTTTCCACAGTGAAGAGATGGATTTTGGTATGCAACTAGTCATCTTATTTACAGTGCTATGCTATTATTGAGACAGTAACTTTAATAGTGCTTATCCTATCTAATAATAGAGAAACATGGTAATTAACTGTAACTTCGCTACCCTTCCCATTGGCCAATCAGTGAGATATGCAAATTAACTGTCAACCAAGATGGCAGCCGGCAGCCAGGCAGCTGAAATGAACAGGAGGCTTGCTTGCTCCAGTGATGGAGGAAGCCAAGGTTCCCCGCCTGCCGCTGCCAGCCTCTGAGCTTGCACTCTAAGCAACTATGTTGCAATTATAGAACCTAAACAAACTCCAGAAACCTGCTTTCAGCCATCAGAGCTGGAGCGAGCAGGACAGCAACAGTGTTACAATTATAGAACCCAAACAAACCAGATACCTGCTTTCAGCAGCCCAGGTCTCAGAGCTGGAGCCGAGCCTCAGAGCTAAAGCCGGCTCTCAGTTCCAGTGACAGCCATAGAAGGTAAATAAATCCCAGAATAAAAAAAAAAAAAGACAAAAAGGAGAGGTTGGGAGCTTCAGTCACCCGCCAACCTGAAAACGGCCCTCAGCCCCTCACCCAGACTGGCAAGGCACCCCAGTGGGGACACCCACCCTGAAGGGGGTGTGACCAGCTACAAACAGCCATCATCCCCTCATCCAGGCTGGCCAGGCACCCAAGCGGGACCCCCACCCTGATCCGGGACACCCTTCAGGGCAAACCAGCTGGCCCCCATCCGTGCACCAGGCCTCTATCCTATATAGTAAAAGGGTAATATGCAAACTAACCCTAACAGCAGAAGGACTGGGAATGACTGGTCACTATGACACACACTGACCACCAGGGGGCAGACGCTCAATGCAGGAGCTGCCCTCTGGTGGTCAGGTCGCTCTCACATGGGAGGAGCTCTGCTCAGCCACAAGCCAGGCTGATGGCTGCCAGTACAGCGGTAGTGGTGGGAGCCTCTCCTGCCTCCTCAGCAGCGCTAAGGATGTCCGACTGCAGCTTAGGTCTGCTCCCTGCTGGCAAGTGGACATCCCCCAAGGGCTGCCGGGCTCCCAGAGGGATGTCTGATTGCCATCTTAGGCCCAATCCCCCGGGGAGCAGGCCTCAGCCAGCAGGTGGTCATCCCCGGAGGGGTCCCAGACTGCGAGAGGGTACAGGCCAGGCTGAGGGACTCCCCTCCCCTCTGAGTGCACAAATTTTTGTGCACTGGGCCTCTAGTCTATATATATATAAAAAGCCAGCGACCATAACATCAGAACAACCCAAACGACCAGTCGCTATGACGCCCACTGAGGCCAGCAAACCCGCCCAATCGTAGGTGGGGCTGGCTGGCCAACCACCTGCGGCCCTGCCCCTGATCGGACTGCCCCACCCAGAATGGCCCCCCCTAGCCCCTCCCCCCCACTGCCCCCCCCCCGATCACTCCCCCTACCCCAATAGGGGGCGGGGCTGGCCGGTCAACCTCCTGCAGCCCCCGCTCCTGACCGGCCCCACCCCAGATTGGGCCCCCCACTCTAATTAGGGCAGGGCTGGCCAGCCAACCACCTGTGTCCCCTTCCCCCGGCCAGCCCCGCTCCTGGTGGCCTCCCCATCCCATTTGGGGGTGAGGCCAGCTGGCCCACAGCCCCTCCCCACAGCTGGCCCTGCCCCCAATCGGCCACCTACCCCAATTGGGGGCAGAGCCCGCCAGTAAATTGCCCTCAGCTCCTTTCCTAAGCCGACCCGGCCCTAATCGGGCCCCAATCAGGGTGGGTTAGCCAGCCAACCTCCTATGGTCTCCTCCTCACAACAGCCCCAGCCCTGATCCACTCCGATTGGGACCTGGCTGGCCAGACCCCACCTGTGCATGAATGTTCACTGGGCCTCTGGTACTATATAATATTCAAAATTAGAGTAAGTTATTTTTATAACAGGAAAATTAACAATTAAGTTTCCATTCTTCTCCCATATGAGAATGGAAACTTTAGATTACTGATTTTAAAGTATTTAATAGTTTGCACAAATCTATTTAAAATTTTTCTATGTATACAAAAAGTTTACCTATCTGTAGATATAAAGAGGCTATGCCTAAATGTATAAAAGAAGATTTCTTGGTTCAGCACTTGAATTGCATTGAATTTAAGTAAGTACATTTATATGTTAAGATAGTTATACATTTTTACTGTGAAATAAAATAAAACTCTGAAATTGTAGAGTTTAATAAATACCGCAAAGAACATCTTTATGTGTCAGTTATGTAACAATAGCTTTAAAAGTCTCAGTGCTTTATAACAAACATTTGCTTATCTCACTCACTGGTTTGTGTGTCAGTTGGGATGTGGCTGCAGGCAGCAGAAATAGTTTCGTTCTGTTCACTTGTCTTGTTCTGAAACTGAGGCTAATGGGACAATAGCTACCCGCAGTCTGTTGTCCTCAGGTGGTAGTAGAAGCACAAGAGGGGAAATCCAACTGTGAAACTGTGCTTTAAACCTCTACTCACATCAAGTGGATCAGTCTATATAGAGAGGTCACAATTTCTGGTTTTACCTTTACATACAGGTACCTGGGAGAAAGGACTACTTTAAAGTATTAATATTATTTGATTTAAATAGTTTTGAAATTGTGAATTTAAAAGTAAAATTTTTATTATTTCTTTTATATGAAAATATTTAAAAGTACATAGAATTTATACTTTATGCTCAACACATGACTATCTGCCCACTAATCTGAATTAATAAATTCAGAATAATTTACTGTATGTTTATATTTGGTTCTATTTTTTAAATTTTTTGAAGAAGTTTTTAGTTGAACTTTCTTTAACCCCTTTCAGTCGTTTCTTTCCCAAAAGCAAACATTATTTGCTGTGTACTTACTTCTTCCCCCATTGGCAGGCAGTACAAAGTAATCTTAAGACTGTTGCATTCAGCCCTAGCCGGTTTGGCTTGGTGGATAAAGCATCGGCCTTCAGACTGAAGGGTCCCGGGTTCGATTCTGGTCAAGGGCACATGCCAGGGTTGTGGGCTCGATCCCCAGTGTGGGGTGTGCAGGAGGCAGCCGATCAATGATTCTCTCTCATCATTGATGTTTCTATCTCTCCCCCCCTCTTCCTTCCTCTCTAAAATCAATAAAAATATTTTTTAAAAAAAGACTTGCATCCAAACATAAGTTTGATGAAAAATTTAAAAAGCCACTTATCTTTCTAAGAATTCTCCATCTCCAGATCATAATCATTCTTGATCTGGGTCCACTGTAATTCTGCCCAATTATTGTTATTCATTTTCTGCAACCTTGTTAATGGTAAATTTAACCATCACTATCAAACTTTATATACATGAAGACGAAAATTAATAAGTTAATATTCTAGCAATAAACGATTACAGCAATGGCCATATAGAAGTGGAGGCTGTAGCTTATTTTTCTGTTGTTTAAATTCTTCCCTCTATAAAATTGTCTCGGTTTGGGGGTGGGGGGGGGGGGCGGAGAGAATGTGTGTGTGTGTGTGTGTGTGTGTGTGTGTGTGTGTGTGTGTGTGTGTGGTGGTGGTGGTGGTTTTGTTTTAGGTTTTATTTTTGTTTTGGGGGCTTTGTTTTGTTTTTTGCTTTTGCCTGATGGAGTGGTATAAGTATTTCTAAACAATCTGAGACTTTATTAGGCATGTATCCTGCCCTAATCTCCCTCATTATTTTCTAATTATTTCCTTCATTTCACTTATAATTTATTAAAATATTAGATAATGTATTTAGTATGCTGCTTACTTACTATATATCTTCCTCCTCTTAAGGCAGAGGTACTGATATTTCCCAAGAATCTTGAACACTGCCTGGCACTTGAAGGCACTCAGTATTTGTTCATTGAATTAATATTTTCTTTTTAATTGTTCTGATCTTTATCTCCTTAGCTCAGCCTTCAGTGTTGCCATATAAGCCTTCTGGTAGTACGAAGATGTACTATGTTCCACAATTAAGTCAAAGTCCTTCATCTATGGATTCCAAATCGAAGAGGACCTATGTTCCACAATTAGGTCAAATTCCTTCACCTATGGATTCCAAATCAGACACCACCATTGAGAGCTCACACTCAGGTATTATTCAGAATTATTTAAAATTTTATTTTTTCTCCCTAACTGGTTTGACTCAGTGGATAGAGCACAGCCCTCAGACTGAAGGGTCCTGGGTTCAGTTCTAGTCAAGGGCACATAAGTTGGCACATAAGCAGGTTCTCTGGCCCTGGTTGGGATGCATACAGGAAACAACCAATTGATGTCTCTCTCTCACATCGATGTTTCACTCTCCCTTCCACTCTCTCTAAAAATCAATGGAAAAATATCCTCAGGTGAGGATTAAGAAAATAAATAAAATTTTATATTTTGAAATTTTATTTGTGGACTGGCTAGTTAATTCTGGAATGACATGAAAGCTCAGTGGTATTTAATCTTTCAGTGAAATATGGGTGTTTCATGCCTCCATCTTTGGTTCAGATAGATGAGTCATTTGGTCAGATGATATATTATGTATACTTAAACATTTAATAAATATTTGATGAAGAAAATTGTATGAACAATTGTTTGTTTGAGTTAGTATACTCTGTTTAGGTCAGAGTTTTCCAAGTTTTCTCTGTTCACAGAGCCCTTAATGTTTCGGTGATTTTTTTCCTCATCATTATGTGAAACACATATAAAATAAGTATTTTTTCAAATAGGGAGTAAGTTATTAGGGCACATATACTTGTTTTGACCTAACTTAATAAACAAAAATATTAAGTATAAACAAAAATGTTAGGCATTTCTTTGCGGTTTTGCTTTTTGAAAGAAAATACTTTGTTCATAAATAACCACAATTTCTTTTTTTTTTTTTTTTTTTTTTTTTTTTACCAGTCATACTTCTTTGTATTAAAACATTGAAGGGAACATGTTTTAAAAAGCACACCTTGCCCCACCAGAAGACAATGTCTGGGTATTTTTTCTGGATATCACTCATCACTATTTTACTATATTTCTCTCCAACCAGCAAAGGCATTCTCAGGGATCACCAGGAATTTAGCAGAGGAACGAAATTGTTTCTATCTCTCTGGAGTTGTAAAATCACCTATATTATAAGACTCATGCTTAGACACGGAGTTTTAAACCACAACCAAACTCTAAGCTACATGGGAGTAGAGGGGGACATAACTTTTTAAATTATACGTATCAGCCCCATTCCTACCTCTTCACACCCAACTCTACACACATTGCCAGGGCCTTAGTTAGCCCAGAGAGAAACTTTATGTGAATTAGCAAAAGGCACCTCTTCTTTGGGTGGAGTGTCAAGTATTAGTATGCCGGGGTCCAACCCCAGCAGGTCCAGGGGTCCCCAAAGGTGTGGATGGAGTCGGCGAAGAAGGAAAGACACAGAGACAGCGTTCAGTTGATCAGCAGCCTAGCCAGGATCTCTAGCCAGGATCTCCAGCCAAGTTCTGGTCTGGATCTCCAGCGAAGTTCTGCTTAGGATCTCCAGCCAGGTTCTGTGTCCATGTTCTCTTGCTAGGTTCTCCAGGTTCTCCAGCCAGGTTCTATAGCCATGTTCCCTCGCTAGGTTCTCCAGCCAGGTTCTGTCCAGGTTCTCCAGCCAGGTTCAGTTACCAGGTTCTAGTCAGGTTCTCTTGCCAATTTCTGTAGTCAGGTTCAGTCCAGGATCTTTTGCCATGTTCTCTCCAGCGAAGTTCTTCTGTCTGTAGGTTCTGTGTTCTAAGCTCTGTATTCTAAGTTCTGTGTTCTAAGTTCTGTGTCTTGCTGTCTTGTTGCATCTGTATTTATACCAGTTGATTCAATCCTATCAATCTCTATTACAAAGGTTAAGGCGTTTCTTATCTTCATTCCAGGGAGTAAAGATTATGTAGCTTAAGCACGATTGTTCGTAGTTAAAGTGATTAATTACCCGCCTGGCACTTAGTTAAGAGGTTTTATTCCCTCCCTAACTTCAGGGGAAAATCCCTACCTGGGGAAACAACCTTTCTCAGAGAGGAGACCTTGGTTAAAACACATAGTGCCAAGAAGGTGAGCAAACATATTAAGAACAGTATGCCATATATGCCAGGTCCTTTGAAACAGCAAGGATGGACCGGCTCCCGGCAAATTCCCCCTTTTTTATTTTTTAAAAGCAGGCATTAAAAAGAAAAAACCCCGAAATGCTCTCTTGTATCCATTTTAAGAGTAGGATTGGCGCTTTCCGCTATTACCTGAGTCCTGATCTATCACCCCAGGGAGAGCTTGCCAATCCTGCACTTTCCCAGGGTGGAAAGGCTGCAGTGGGGTTAAGGATAAGGCTCCTTGGGCCTACCTCCTCCCATGCCTTTACATTTACCTTTCCTTCCTCAGAAAAGCATGGACATACTTCTTGTATAAAACGTTCTGTCTGACTGGGAGTAACCTTAATTCCTCTGCTAGCAAGCATATGTGTTAAAAGATCAATACAGAGTCTTATTTCTTTAGACTCAGTATGGCACATCTTCTTAATCTAAAGATCAATACAGAGTCTTCTTTCTTTGGACTCAGTATGGCACATCTTCTCAATCTAAGTTCTGTACTATCCACCTTCTTACCCTACTTATCCTCTATAGGGGGGTCTGCAGTACCCTGGTGGAGTCCTATCCGTCCCGAGTGTGGGGTTCTCAATGGGGAGGGGGGGGGGGCTTACCTAGGGGAATCCTGTTCCAGGAGTTCCCAAAGGTGTGGACGGAGTCGGCGAAGACTATCCACCCTCTTCCTATGGTGGAGTCCGATCGGTCCCGATTGTGGGGCAAAGACTATCCACCCTCTTCCTACGGTGGAGTCCTATCCATCCCGAGAGTGGGGCTTACCTAGGGGTCCCTGTTCGGGCGCCATATGCCGGGGTCCAACCCCAGCAGGTCCAGGGGTCCCCAAAGGTGTGGATGGAGTCGGCGAAGAAGGAAAGACACAGAGACAGCGTTCAGTTGATCAGCAGCCTAGCCAGGATCTCTAGCCAGGATCTCCAGCCAAGTTCTGGTCTGGATCTCCAGCAAAGTTCTGCTTAGGATCTCCAGCCAGGTTCTGTATCCATGCTGTCTTGCTAGGTTCTCCAGCCAGGTTCTCCAGGTTCTCCAGCCAGGTTCTGTAGCCAAGTTCCCTCGCTAGGTTCTCCAGCCAGGTTCTGTCCAGGTTCTCCAGCCAGGTTCAGTTACCAGGTTCTAGTCAGGTTCTCTTGCCAATTTCTGTAGTCAGGTTCAGTCCAGGATCTTTTGCCATGTTCTCTCGCTAGGTTCTGTCTCTAGGTTCTGAGGCCAGTTTCTGTCCAGGAACTTTTGCCATGTTCTCTCCAGCGAAGTTCTTCTGTCTCTAGAGAACGTTCTGTGTAGGTTCTGTGCCTAGGTTCTGTCTCTCCCACAATTTCTTACTAATGAGATACGTGCAACTGCTAAGGCACTACACACCATCTCAAACCTTTTGATGAAATTGGACACAACACCCTGTTTCCTGCTTTTATTACAGAAACTGTAATTCACATTTGTAAAGACACAACAGCATTGAAATGAATGTAGCACTATCTAGTATTGAAACTTTACCTTGAGCTAGTAGTTTGTGTAGTGTATACCAGGTAGCAAATATCATTGTTGTTTCCCTAGAATTTTTAAATATCCTGCATCACTCCTTTGAGATCACCCCAGGGCATCTGCAGATTTAGAAAATTTTCCTATCGTGACTTCAAAGTAATGATACTTAGTTGCTGTGCTGTGGGATTTTGATTGATGGAATAACATTTTGAATGGTACACAGGAGATGACTTGGTTCAGTTTAAATATAAATTGTTTTGGGTTTTTTTTCATGATTTTTCAGTAGACATCTTTAAATTTGCAGAAATTACACAGAAAGGATAAATTGTTCTGGTCTTATTTTTTAAAAAAATACTGATTCTGAGAGAGAAAGGGAGAGGGAGAGAGATAGAAACGTCAATTGGCTGCCTCCTACACGCCCCCTAGTGGGGATTCAGTGGGCAGCCCCAGCTCTTTCCCTGGCTGGGAATCAACTGGTGACCTCCTGGGCTTAAGCACACTTCTTTTTGGTTAATTTTGAGAGGACAAAAATAGTATCCAATGGTAATTGAGTTAAAAAAAACCCTGGTGCCACTGAAAAAAGAACTACATAAATACTCATCAAATACTAGATTTGATTACTAAGCCTTTCATCAGAAACTGGAAGAAATGTCCATTATTTGCAAGTCTTTGGTTTTCAAAACACATTTAATGGCTACCAGAAATAAAACAAGCTGACTTAATTGATTGTAGGTAGGAAAATCTTTGATTTCTCTATCACTTTAAGCCCCCTACTTCAGAAGACAGGATGTCTGTATCAGCAGAAATCTGATCAGTTTTCCCAATACTTTTTGAGGCCTCTAGTGTCCTGCTATTCATTCACATCCATAACTATTCCATCTAGTTGGAGACATTAACTTTGAGAAAAATTGGACAGTGGTGGGAGGAGAATGACTCAGGTGGGATGGTGCATTATATCCTGAGAAATGTTGTTCTCCATCTATTCTGAGTGTGAGGGAGTTGAGAATAGAAAAAAATCCTTTCTTAGACCAGTAGAGTTACTCTTGATGAAAGCCTAGGAATTGTGCTAATAGCCATTGTTTATTAATGCGTTGTGCATCTATAAATATTAAAAAAAAATACAGATAAGGCAAAGGTAACATCCCAAAGAAAGAGGTAGGTGTTAGAAATTTACTTATTAGGACTAGTAACATTCATAAACAGTAAAAGACTTTAAAAAAAATTATTAGAGACAGACAAGGTCACTTTATAGTGATAATAGAGTCAATCCATAAACAAGAAGGTAAAACAGTTATAAGTGTATATGCACCTAGCAACAGAGTCCTAAATACAAAAAGAAACACAGACAGAATTAAAAAGAAAAATAAACCCACAAGAAATATTTCAAATCAGTTGCAAAAAGTCATATATTTTTTAACTCCATTATATGAAATATGCAGAATGAGGAAGTTTGTATAGACAGAAAGTAGATTACTGGTTGCCAGGAGGTTTGGGAGAGGGGGAAATGGGAATTATTTGCTGATGTGTACAGGGTTTCTTTTTGGGATGACAAAAATGTTCTGTAATTAGATAGCAGCGTTGGTTGTGATTATCCTAAGAATTTCTGAATTGTATAATTATTTAAATGTTATGTGAATTCTCAATTTAAAAAAAAAGGGAGGAGCAGAAATGAACAAATGAAAAGACTACCTGAAAATGTAAAGATTTGGTAGTAGATTTAGAATACATTTTGCAAGCAATGAAGAGGAAAATTAATGTGAAGGAAATTAAATTGGTGATGAGGACAAACTTGAGAAATTCTCTAAAAATACAGAGAGAATAAATGAAGATGATGAAAAAGAAGACTAGAGTCATAAGAATCACAGCTAAGTAAACCAAACCAAGAATTATATAACAGATAAATGGAGCAAAATATGTATTTATATAATTACATAATTCAGGGATATATGAACCCAAGTGCATATTCATTAAGCAGTATGGCAATGAGAAGACATTTTCACAAATATGCAGGAAGTACAAAATATATTCTACTTCCATCCCATCTTGAAAAATTCACTTGGAGATTTATCCAGCTGAAGATATGGATCAAAATGAAGAGTTCAAGAATGAAAGGTGGTAGTGCCGAGTGTGCAATTGTGTGCTGCAGGCAGTATGTGTGCTCTGCTTATCTAGAAGTAATTGTGAGGAGAGTGACCCCCATGTATAGTAGTTTGAATTATACCATAATATACAATAACATATTTTTTGTAATTAAGGAAGGAATTGTTCTTCTGATTTCTTCAAGGACTAGCTTTGTCCTGAATGCTAGAATCTGAAGCTCAGAAGAAAGGTCCCAGTTAGATATAAATATATATTTGTTGGCCATCAGCATATATATAGTGTTCCATACATTGGTAATCTGTGATTTCACTCAGGATTTGAAGAAAGCTCAGTTCTGACCCTTTGAAGGACTCTGACAATGAGAGATTTGGTAGAAGAATAGATACAAGGGCTTTCCCAGAGGTAGGGAGCAAACCAGGGAAAGTGATGCCACAGAAACTGAGAAGATCCAAATACAATCAGTACTGTAGCCAATAAGGCTTCGTAGGATCCTTGCAATCTGTCTCAAAAAATGGCTTCATGGCTTATTAATATTTGTATTGTTCTGCTGATACTAATATTTACCCAGCATTTATTGCATTTACATTTTAAGTGCTCAGAAAATGCATGAAGTACAGAATTCCAGATTAGAAAGAAAACACATTTTTGTAGAAGATAATTCTAAAGTTACTACAAACTCTCCTGTATGTCCAGAGATATTCTTTCACCACTTATATTTGGCATAGATAAGCTTCTCTTTATCAAGAGATATAGGAACATTAAACATTTTTAATAAAATTAGTTTCAAGTTTTGTATTTCTTATTACATAAGGGGTTCCTTTCAATGTTTTGTCCCTTATATTGTCACGTTAATCTTCCTAAATGTAGATAATTATATTTCCCTTTATTTAAAAAATCTTGATGTTACATTTTATGTACAAAAAAATTCGGGATTTTTAGCTTGGGATTCCATGCCCTGCTCAGTTTCGTTTCAGACAGTTATTTTTTCCCATCACTCTCTTTAATGTATTTTATAACCCAGCCTGAGCACAAATGTGTTTGCTTCTTATATACTCTTTGCTTTCCTGCCTCCTTGTCTACTAATGCTGTAACCTCTGCCTAAAATGTCTTTATTCCTTCCTCTGTGTTTTTCAAACAGCCTACTTATTTTCCAAGGTAAAATCTAATTTCACCTTCCTCTGAAAACCTTCCTGAGCTGGAAATTGTCTCCTTTCTGAACTATTAGTCTCCTTTATATGTCTTCTGTCATTTGCTTCTCCACCTTGTATTGTTACAATTCAGTTTACGTGTCTGACATCTTCTGTTTGACATCTCCTGATTACTGTACTACACTCCCATTGTAGTGCCTTTTTTTTTTAAAGTGTTTTAAGAGGTAAATTTTTGTCTTTCTTCAACTTAATGTCTATATTTGTGTTAATTGTACTACTGTTCCATTTTTTTTAGGATCCAATGATGCCATTGCGCCAGATTTCCCGGCTCAGGTGCTAGGCACAAGAGATGATGACCTGAAATTCTCTGTTCATATTAAACATAAAGAGGGGATCTATAGTAAGAGGGCAGTAACTAAGCCACCCTCATCAAAGGAAAAAAAAAACATTCAGAAAGATAATGCAGGTAACTGGATTGGCTTTGTATATTTTATGGCCTCTCTTTTACTCCTGTTCATCCTAAATGAGAATATTGTTCAGTCTTTATCTTGTTCTGCTTTGTTATGTAAACTTTTTTCTTAGCTATCTTATTGGGTATGTAGAAAAAGGTAAAATATTTTAAAGTGCTTCACAGATTTTTGAAACCCGTAAACTGTTTTTTAAAATATTTTTTTATTGATTTCAGAGAGGAAGGGAGGGGGGAGAGAGAAAAATCAATGATGAGAATCATTGATTGGTTGCCTCCTGCACACCCCCTACTGGTTCATAGGTTGACGCTCAACAACTGAGCCACACCGGCTAGGCTGTAAACTTTATTTTTACTATGGAAAAAAAAATACGTTGTAACTTTGAAATGAAATAATATTTAATCAAGTATGTTTTAGAGACTAGAAACCATAGAAAATCTTGATTAAATTGTCTGATGAGTTTATCTGTCAAATAATTCAAACTAGTGGTAATTTGGTAGATAACTCAGTGATCCTACTGACAAACAGCTGAGGATGGGGAAAATATGGAAAATTTGGCAGAAATCAAAGTTATAGAATTAAGGGAATTTTTTCAAAAGTCTGCACAAAGTACTTGCCAACCATCATCCACTCAGGCTACATTTAATAAAAATGATGTCTTAGAAATAAAGTTTGGCTCCAAACATCCCACCTATTCTAGGGGTCTGTTAATAATATTGTTGGTCTGCTTTTAAACTTTGCATCCTACGGAAAAATCCTTCTCCTGGTTTAATCCTATGCAGTCATTTCACCATGGGAAAAGTTCAACCTCAGAACCTTTTACCTTAAGGGGTTACAAAGGAAAGGGGATATGTCTGCCTGAAGAAATAGTGACTTACATATAATAGCTAAGTGAGCTCATAAACTATACCATAAATAAAAGTCTCAGTGGAAGTGTTGGAATATAAGAGTGAGAAAATCTCTTAGAAAATAGAACATAAAACGAAGAGAAAAGAAAAGATCAGAAAATTCAAGATTGGCTTCAAAGATTCAACATCAAAAAAACAGGTGTTCCGAAGAGACAATAAAGAATCAGTTAGAGCCATATATATTAATGTGAATAAATCCCCAAGTCATAATATTGAGTGAAAAAAGCATGTTGCTTAAAGGACATAGAGTATTATACTACTTATATAAAGTTTAAAGACATGCAAAACAATCCTTACATTGTTAATTCATACAATATAGTAAAAAAAAAATCCTTAAGATTGATAAACTCTAAATTCAGTATAAATGTTGCTATTAAAAAGAAAGAGAATGGCATCATTGAGGCTTTATACACAGAATCATTATAATCATTACTAGTAGCCGATGCATGAAGATTCGTGCAAGAGTGGGCCTTCCTTCCCCTGGCTGCCTTTCCGCCTTCCCACGCTGCCCAGAGGCCTGGAGCCGCCTTTCTGCCTTCCCACACTGCCCAGAGCAGTTGGGGCTGTACGGAATGCCTGCGTCCCACCCCGCCCCTGGCTGCTTGTGGCCTGCTATGCAAATTAATCCACCATCTTTGTTGGGTTAAATTGCATACTCACTCCTGCTTGGATGTTGGGTGTCATGAAGGTATGGTCAATTTGCATCTTTCTCTTTTGTTAGTGTAGATTTTATAATGCTTTATTTTTTAAGCTCTGTGGTAGACATATTGGTATTCATTATGTTATGCTTTAGTTATCTATTGCCTTTCTGATTTCTTTGTTGAAAAATACTTATACTTAGAAATAGCAAATGAATTTCTTGTCAACCCATTGTAAAAACATGTAACCATTATTAACTGTTGACTGTTATCTTAGTTGTATTGGTGACTTTTTAAATGTATTTACTAACATACCAGTTTACATTTACATTTTATTATATAATTAAAAAAAAAAATAGAGCCAATTTTAAAAGACCAAAAAGGTAGGTAAATTTCTATCAAGTATTACCAAGAAAATCAGAAATAGAAATATTAGACAAGTTTTGCCGAAACCGGTTTCGCTCAGGTGATAAGAGCGTCAGCTTGCGGACTGAAAGGTCCCAGGTTCGATTCCGATCAAGGGCATGTACCTGGGTTGCGGGCACATCCCCAGTAGGAGATGTGCAGGAGGCAGCTGATCGATGTTTCTCTCTCATCGATGTTTCTAGCTCTCTATCTCTCTCCCTTCCTCTCTGTAAAAAATCAATAAAAATGCATATATAAAAAAAAGAGAGAAATATTAGACAAGTTTAAAAGGATGTAATGTAAGACTTTAAAAATTATAAAAAAGATACTCTATATAAAATGTACATGGCATAAGTGCGTTTCTAGGATTATATGAAATATCAAAATTGGCTCTATAAGTAACATAAACTTTGAGTAAGCCAAAGAACTTGAAAGGATTGCTCAACTGTACTTTGCTACTTTGAGAAAGACACCTGATCTAGACTATTTTTCTTTACTGTCGTATCAAACCAGAAGGAACAGATGTTATTTAAAGTGACACTTTATTTAACCCATTGTTGTACAAAGAAAAATACGGGAAGCTTTCCTGAAAATTCATGTCATAAACCCACCATTACTGTCACAGCTTTTACATGATAGGGCCTAAGACAGCCGTGGGCAAACTACGGCCGCCCGTTTGAAATGAATAAAACTAAAAAAAAAAAAAGACCGTACCCTTTTATGTAATGATGTTTACTTTGAATTTATATTAGTTCACACAAACACTCCATCCATTGTTTTTGTTTTTCAAATTTGTATTGTATTCTGGTCAACATTTCAAAATTTTATCTCCTTTTTGAATGTTTTGATCATGTTAATCTCCTAATCAAAAAGTTTTCATTGCCCTTAAGAATAAAATCTTAACTTTTAGCATAGTCTTTCAGAACAATAGAATCAGCTACCAAACAACTTTTCAAATGCTAATTTTCACCTGTTTTCCTTATAAATTCTGTAGTCAAATAAACAATATCCTTGATCTATTTCTTATTTGTTCATTTGCGTTGCTGACTTCATTCTTTCTTATGTAGTCACCTCTGCCTAAAATGGCCTCTCTTCCCATTTCTGTGTGTACTGCAGCTCACCTAACGTTTAACACCAAGCTTAGGTAACTGTGCTCCAGAGCCCTTGCATGATCCTCCTAGCTGGAATTAGGTTTTCTTCCTTTGAGTACTTACACTTCTTTGTCTGTCTTTCTCTATGGCGTAATTCTTTTACTTTGTATGATATCTATGTGTGTTTTTTAACTCCAATTTAGAACAACAGTTTCTAATCACATTCCTGATTGATCTTTTTATTTTTTCTTCAACACCAACAATAATGCTTTTCATAGTAGATGCTGGAGAGGTATTTTAAATATTTTTTTGTCAATCCTGTCTGGATAGGGTGTTAATTGCCCTCTCTTAGATTCCAGTGATGCTGTTGCTGCAGAGCTCGCAGCTCAACTACAAGGCACAAAGATTGAAAGCCTACCAGACACTAAAGCCATTAAGCAGCAAGAGGCGATCCCTAGTAAGAGGACATTTCCTAAGGAAGCCTGCTCAGAAAATAAGGAATCCTTGCAGATAGATATTGAAGGTAATGGGGTTGGGATTTATGTGTGTCGGGAGAGGGAGATGCTATGTCTATTTCCTTTCATCTTGATGAGAATATAGCCTCATAATTTAAACATCCATTTTTTCTTACCTTTTTTCTCTCTTTTTTTTTTTTTTGTAAAATTACTTCAGTGCTACTTTGTCTATGCGGATATACACTGAGTGGCCAGATTATTATGACCACCCACCCCATCAGTACTTCATTGACACTTCCAAAAATACTGAATATTGAAAACTTCCTAAGCAAATACTCTCAAGGTTTTATTATCATTATTATTTGCATAACTAATTCACTTCATTGTACTGATAGGGTGGTCATAATAATCGGGCTGGTCATAATAATCTGGCCACTGTGTGTGTGTGTGTGTGTGTGTGTGTCTGTAATATAACTGTTACTTTTGGGAGACAATATTGGCAACTTGGGAACAAGATTATACATAAATACCTAAGACTGATAGTATTAACCTGTGAAGTATCATGTGTTAGTACTGACATAGGGAAAAACTTATTCCAGAAGATTGTAACAAAGACAGGAAAACCTCAGTACAAACTTTTTAAAAATTACAATAAAGAGCCAAAAATTACAATAAAGACTCATGGCCCTCTTTTGAGTCTAACAAAAGAAAGGCATAGAGGACACAGCCATTACTACCTGGCTGTCAAACTTTACCTCTTAGAGGAAGATAGAACAATACCCAGATAAGGAAAGAAAGGAGTCAATGAGCTATAATCCATATTACATTTCAAAAATAGTACAGGTATAGCTGCTCACATCACAAATGTATAAGATAAATGATTTTCCACAAGGGTGCCAATACTACATAGTGGTGAAGAAATATTCTCTTCAGCAAATGGTATTGGAAAGCTGATATCCATATGCAAAAGAACGAATTTGGATACTTACCTTTTACCACTTATAAAAACTAATTCAAAATGAATCAAAGATCTAAACATAAGAACTAAAATTATAAAACTATTAGCAGAAAGCATAGGGGAAAAGCTCCATGGCCTTGATTTGGCAGTGATTTCTTGGATATGACCCCAAAAGCACAGGCAACAAAAGCAAAAAAATATACACGCAAGAAGAAAAGTAACTGCACTAGATGATAAATACTAAAGTGGACCTCTTTCTTAATGTCCAGTGTCCTTTGTCTTAAAATTTGGTGCAGTGTGTAAAAAAAAAGGCAAAAAAATAAATTATACTTACACCAAATTAAAAACTCCATCAAAGGACACAATCAATAGAGTAAAAAGGCAACCTATGAAATGGGAGGAAATATTTGTAAATCATGGTTAGTGCTTAATATCCAGGTTATATATGGAACTTCTTTAATTCAACAACAACAGAGAAAGCCAGTTTTTAAAAGGGCGCAAAGGATTTAAATAGTTCTCCCAAGAAGACATATGAATGACTAATACATACATGAAGAGATGCTCAATATCACTAATCAGAGAAATACCAATTAAAATCACAATGAGATACTACTTCACACCAATTATGGTGGCCACTATCAGAACAGGTGATAATTATAAGATTATTTTATAGGCAATCATGCAGAGAGATTGGAACTGTTGTGCACTGTTGGTGGAATATACAAGGGTGCAGCCACTGTGGAAAATAGTACGAAGGTTCCTCGAAAAATTAAAAATAGAATTGGCATATAATACAGCAATCCCACTTCTGGGTATATGTCTAAAAAAAAAATCAAAGCCGATCTTACAGATATCTGCACACCTATGTTCAGCTCAGCATTATCCACATTAATCAAGATACGAAGACAATCCAAATGTCCATCAACAGATAAAGTGCTAACATGGTGCAATATATAGATCTTGTAACATAAAAACACATACCTGAAACCTGTTCATGTTGACCAATGCCAGCCCAGTAAATTTAATAATAAAAAAATCTCTTGAGATTTTCTTTAAAACAGAAAGTGTGTTAAAAACATAGTTAAATTTTATACACCCTTAAAAAGGAAGGAAATCCTATCACAAGCTACAGCATAGAAGCCATAGATGAACCTCAATGAAATTGTGCTAAGTGAAATAAGCCAGTCATAAAAGAAAAGAAAATAAACCCATGCTATATAGCAGACATATTGAAAATAAAATAACTCAGAAGGGTTGAAAAATAAAAGGAAAAGTAGAGATGAAAAATATAGAGACATATTAATATAGGTGAGATTAAATTAAACACCAAAAGTGTTACAGGAATTAAGGAGTGATGTTTTTATACTGATTTGCAATCCACAATGAGGTCATAATATAAATCTTTAAACAGGAAATAGCATAAAATATATAAAACAAAACTGGGAGCATCATCAGTAAGGAAGTTTATGTTGCCTTACAAAAAAATGAAGTAGAATTATATGAAAATAACTCTTATGATATATTGTTTAGGTAAAAGGTGCTAGGGGGAAAATGCAAAACAGTCCACAAACTGTCCTAAACCCTGGAGGACCTTCAGGAGGAAATGGACAAGACAGAATAGTAGTAAGGAGTTTGAACATACATACTTATCTCATACTAGATCATTGAAATGAAATTGTTTTTATTTTATTTTTTAAAAAATATATATTTTTTTATTTCAGAGAGGAAGGTAGAGGGGGAGAGAGAGATAGAAACATCAATGATGAGAGAGAATTATTAAATCGGCTACCTCCTGCATGCCTCCTACTGGGGATCAAGCCCACAACCCAGGCATGTGCCCCATCTGGGAATCGAACCCTGAACTCCTGGTTCAGAGGTTGACGCTCAATCACTGAGCCATGCCGGCTGGGCTGAAATTTTTAAAAAGCAAAGTTAAGAAAATCATCTGGGAATATTGCAAATAATGAGGTTGATTTAATAGATATGTGTAAATGTTTGTATGCTTAAAAAAGACGCACGCTGTCCTTTAAAGAGTATAAAGATTTTTAACTTTGATGAAGCCTGATTTACTTTTTCTCTTGTTGCTTGTGCTCTTGGTGTCTTATCTACCAGTCCTACAAATTCAAGGTAATGAAGATTTACTCCTATGTTTTCTTCTAATATTTTCTAGTTTTAGCTTTACAGTTAGCTCTTTGATCTATTTTTGTTAATTTTTTTGTATATGTGGTGTGAGGTAAGAGTACAACTTCATTATTTTCCATGTGGATATCCAGTTATCCCAGCACCATTTGTTTTTGGTTTTTGTTTTTTTCCCCAGCACCATTTGTTAAAAAGGACTGTTCCTTTCTCATTGAATGGGCTTGGCACCCTTATTGAAAGTCAATTGACCATAGAT
Source organism: Myotis myotis (assembly GCF_014108235.1). Taxonomy (NCBI): domain Eukaryota; kingdom Metazoa; phylum Chordata; class Mammalia; order Chiroptera; family Vespertilionidae; genus Myotis; species Myotis myotis. The sequence continues at coordinate 10,929,816 of NW_023416318.1, read as the reverse complement.
GTATGGGTTTGTTTATGGACTCTCAGTTCTATTCTGTTGCTTTACATGTCTATCCTTGCTGACTGTTGCTTTGTAGTATTAAGTTTTGAAATTGAAAGTGTGAATCCTTCAACTTTGTCTATTTTATGGTGCTATTCTGGATCTCTTACACTTGCACATGAATTTTGGAATCAGCTTGGCAATTACTACAAAGAAACCAGCTAGGTTCTGATAGGGATTGTGTTGAACCTATGATCAGTGTGTGGATATTGCCTTCTTAGCAATATTATCTTCCAGTCCATGAACATGGGATGTTTTCTATTCATTTAGATCAGGGGTCCTCAAACTACGGCCCGCGGGCCACATGCGGCCCGCCGAAAACATTTATCCGGCCCGCCGGGTGTTTTTGCCGCTATTGCCTGTTGCTTAGCAGCCGACTAGTTTTTTTTTAAACTATAGTCCGGCCCTCCAACGGTCTGAGGGACAGTGAACTGGCCCCCTGTTTAAAAAGGTTGAGGACCCCTGATTTAGATATTCTTTAATTTCTTTCCACGGTGTTTTGTAGTTTTCAGAGTAGAAGTTTTACACTTCTTTTGTTATATTTATTTCTAACTATTTTATTTTTTATGCTACTGTGAATTAAATGGTGTTTTTTATTTTGTTTTTAGTTTAACTGCAGTGTATGACAATACAGTTGATTTTTAAAATATTTTTTATCCTGCAGTCATGCTGAACTCATTTATTAGTTCTAATAGGTTTTTAATGTATTCTTAGAATTTTCGCCGAAACCGGTTTGGCTCAGTGGATAGAGCGTCGGCCTGCGGACTGAGAGGTCCCGGGTTCGATTCCGGTCAAGGGCATGTACCTGGGTTGCGGGCACATCCCCAGTAGGAGGTGTGCAGGAGGCGGCTGGTCGATGTTTCTCTCTCATCGATGTTTCTTACTCTCTATCTCTCTCCCTTCCTCTCTGTAAAAGATCAATAAAATATATTTTAAAAAAAAAAAGAATTTTCTAGATACAAGATCTTGATATCTGTGAATATAGTTTTACTTCTTTCTTTGTAATCCAAATGCCTTCCCCCCACCTCCCTAATTGCTATGGCTAACACCTCAAGTATAATGTTAAATAGAAGTGGCAAAAGCAGACATCTTTATATATTCCTGTCTAGGAGGCAGACATTTTGTCTTTCATAAGTGAGTATGATTTTAGCTTGGTGTTTTTCATGGAAGCCCTTTATCAGAGTTCCCTCTATTCCTAGTTTGTTGAGTGTTCTTATCAAGGAAGGGGTTAGATTTTGTCAAATGCTTTTTCTGTGTCTCAGATTATCAGATGAGTAGGGGTTTTTTTAATCTTTAAATTGAACGTATTGGGGTGACTTTGGTTAATAAAATTATATAGGTTTCAGAAGTACAATTCTATAATACATCATGTGTATATTGTATTGTGTTAAGCCAAACTTGTACTCATGGGGTAAATCCCACTTGGTCATGCTGTATAATTCTTTTTATATGTTGCTAGATTTCATTTGCTAATATTTTGATGAGGATTTTTTTTGTTTATGTTTGTAAGAGCTGTTGACTTGTAGTTTTCTGGTGATGTCTTTGTTGGGTTTTATTATCAGGGTACCACTGGCCTCATAAAATGAATTTGAAAAATCAATATTCTTTAAATGTTTAATAAAATTCTGGGGTGAAACCATCTGTGCCTGAACTTTTCTTTGTAGGTAATTTTTTCATTATTACTAATTCAAATTCATCACTTGCTTTAGGTCTTTTCAGATTGTGTATTACTTCTTGAGTCAGTTTCAATAGTTTGTGGCTTCCTAGGAATGGGATGTGTTCATTATATCTAAAGTATCTAATTTAGTTCATAGTATTCCTTTATAATCCTTTTTAGTTCAGTAAATAAGATTTATTTATTGGTAATAATGGTCCCTCTTTCATTTTGGATATAAGTCTTATTTTTTTCTTGGTCAGTCTAACTAAAAGTTTGTTGATTTTTTTTTTTTAATCTTTTCAGAGAGCCAGCCTTTGTTTTCTATTATTTTTTTCTTTTTAAAATTCTCTATTTCATTAATTTTCACCTTAATTTTTTTTTTTTAATATATTTTATTGATTTTTTTACAGAGAGGAAGGGAGAGAGATAGAGAGTTAGAAACATCGATGAGAGAGAAACATCGATCAGCTGCCTCCTGCACATCTCCTACTGGGGATGTGCCTGCAACCAACTTACATGCCCTTGACCGGAATCGAACCTGGGACCTTTCAGTCCGCAGGCCGACGCTCTATCCACTGAGCCAAACCGGTTTCGGCTTCACCTTAATTTTTATGATTGCCTTCCTTCTGTTTGCTTTAGTTTTAGTTTAATCTTTTCCCAATGTCTTAAGATAAAGTTTAGGCTTCTTTACTTGATCTTTCTTCTTTCTTGATACAGGCATATTCTATTATAAATTTACCTTTTAGCTTTAGGTGCATCTCATAAGTTTATTGCCATTTATTACAAAGTATTTTCTGGTTCTCTTTTGATTTCTTCTTTAACTCATAGGTTACTTAGGAATGTTTTATTTAATTTTCACATATTTGAGTTTTCCAAATTTTATTCTGCTATTGATTTCTAATTGCATTCTGTTGCGGTTGGGGAGCAGATTTTGTTATTATTTCTATCCTTTTAAGTTTATTCTCTTGCCTGATTGCTCTGAATAGGACTTCCAGAACTGTGTTGTGTAAGAGTGGGCATCCTTTTCTTGTTCCTGATTTTAGAGGAAAGCTTTCCGTTTTCACCATTGAGTATATTGGCTGAGGGTTTGTGATATATGGTATTTATTATGTTAAGGTACTTTTCCTTCTATACTCATTTTATTGAGGGTATGATCATAAATGGATATTTTGTCGTCAACAATCAACCACCAAGCCATACTGTCTGGGTTATTATTTTTTTGAAGTTGTTACATTTTTTTTTATTGTGGTGAAATATACATAACAAAATTTACGGGTTTGACCATTTTGTAGTATACAGTTCAGTGACATTAAGTACATTCGCATAGTTGTACAACCATCACCTCCATCCATCCCCAGAATTACTTCATCTTCTCAAACTGAAACTCTATCCCATCAAACACTAACTTCCTCTACTCACTTCCTCCTGGCCCCTAACATCACCATTCAAGTCTCTGTTCCAGTGAATCTGCCTCTTCTATCTAATTCACATAAGTGGAATCATACAATGTTATACTTTTGTGTCTGGCTTATTTCTCTCAGCACAATGTCTTCAAGGTTCATCTACATTGAGCATGTATTGTCAAGATTTCCTTTTTTTTAATATATATTTTTTATTATTGATAGTATTACAGATAGCTCCCTTTTTTCCTCTCCTTCCCGGCTATTTTTTTTTAAATTAATTTTAGAGAGAGGAAGGGGGAGAGAGAGAGAAACATTGATTTGTTGTCTCTTATTTTTTTGTTCTTTTAAAAAAAAAATTTTATTGACTTCAGAGAGGAAGGGAGAGGGAGAAAGAGATAGAAACATCATTGATGAGAGAGAATCATTGATCAGCTGCCTCCTGCATGCCTCCCACTGGGGATAGAGCCTGCACCCAGGCATGTGCCCTTGACCAGAATCGACCTGGGACCCTTCAGTTCACAGGCCGACACTCTGTCCACTGAGCCAAACCAGCTACGGCTGTTGTCTCACTTATTTATGCACTCATTGGTTGATTCTTATAAGTGCTCTGAACAGGGATCAAACCCACAACCTTGGTATATTGGGATGATGTTCTAACCAACTTAGCTACCTACCCAGGGCAGATTGTACTTTAGACATAAAAGCAGATTTCATGTGTCTTACTATGTTCTGGGGAAATTGCCTTAGGGATTATAAGAGTATTTAATAAAAACCTTAGTTGTCAGTAATCTATGGTGTAGGTGAAAAGGATCCTGTAGTTACAAGTGTTACTTTGTTGCATACATATATATTTCTTTGTTTCTACCTATAACTTGAAACACCAAAATATATATTGATCCTATATTACTATTTCCATCTGGGGGTTATGATTATTAGATATTATTACATCTAAAAATGCCCATTTTTACATAGAATGACTGTCAAAAAGTGAATTTGGAGGATGGTAAATTTTGTATTAGGTATATTTTACCACAGTAAAAAAAAAAATTGGAGGAAAAAATGTGAAGATGGCCCACAGAAAGAAATTTTAAGAGGCTCTAGAACATGTAAAGAGTTTTTCTTTTTTATCCCACGCATTTAATTTCTGATAATGAATTCTCAGGTTTCTTAGCTGAAAGAGGGGTTAGGAAGGCACATCTCTCAGTTTTCTCAACATGATTGAATAAAAAGGGGAAAAACATAGAGCACTGATCATAGTACCCCACACATAGCAAGCAGTTAGTACAAAGCAGCTGCTGTTACAGTCCCGAGGACTAAAGCTCCTTTCTCAAGCTCACCCAGCCAGTTTGTGACAGAGTTCTACCCAGAATCCAGGTCTTCTGACCCTGCGTCTCTTAAATGTTTACCATGCCACTCTAGCCACTAGGCACAAGGCATAAATCCTTTGTTCAGGCAGTGAATTTTCTGAAACTTTATATAAACTGTTCTTTCTTTTTCTTCTGTTTCTAAAGAATTAAGTTTGAATACTATTTCTAAAGGAAATGAAAATATTTTGAAAGAACTTCAAAATCTTTTTTTTCTCCTTTTCAGAGTCCAGTTCGGAATTTGAAAATACTACCCATTCTGTGTTCAGGAGAGCCAAGTTTTACTTTCATCATCCAGTGCACCTACCAAGTGATCGAGATTTTTGCCCTGAATCCTTAGGGAGAAGTGTTTTCATGGGGCATTCTTGGAAAGATTTCTTCCAGCATCCTCCAGACAAACACCATATTAGTCTTCCTCCCTCTTATCAAACTGAGGAAGAGACCGAATGTACTAGAATAGAGAGCCTCCATATCAATGTAAACTTGGGAAACAAAGAAAAGATACATTCTACTAAAAGTCAGGCTGGAGATCATACAAAATGTGACAAACAGATTAAGGATCAAAAAAAGAATCGTAAGGTCACCCCAGAGCCCACAACTCAGCACATCACAAGTTTGAATGAACTCTGGAACAAGTATCAGGAGCGGCAGAAGCAACAAAAATCTCACGAGTTCAGGGGTGGAAAAGAACTATCCTTGGTGGAGCGACTTGATCGTTTGGCTAAACTTCTTCAGAATCCTATCACACATTCCCTTTGGCCCTCAGAAAGTACACAGGATGATAGCAGAGGGCAGCGAGATACTAAGGAATGGAATGGTAGACAGCAACAGAGAAACAAGCTTCAGAAAAAGAAGCGGTATAAAAGTGTGGGGAAATGCCATAAAAACATGGGAGATCTTAAAAACAAGGTGCTTTCTACTCATCAAGCTGGAAGGTCCAATCAGATTAAAATTGAACAGCTTAAATTTGATAAATATATTCTGAGAAAAAAGCCAAATTTTTGTTATATAAACAATACTTCTTCAGATTCTAGACCCTCAGAGGAGAGTGAGCTGCTCACAGATACTGCCATTTCCACCACAACTTCTCCTGTGGAATCAGATATATTGACCCAAACAGATAAAGAAGTGACTTTGCATGAAAGGAGCAGCTCTCTTTCCACCATTGACACTGCCCGATTGATCCAGGCTTTTGGCCATGAAAGAGTTTGTCTGTCCCCCAGGAGAGTTAAATTATACAGCAGTATCACTGACCATCAGAGGAGATACATTGAGAAGCCAAGCAAGAACAAGAAGAAAGCATTGAGTTGTCCCCAAATGACTTCTGAACACACCAGAAGGAAACACATCCAGGTACATGGCTACAAATTGCATCTGGCAATGTGACTGCCTTTTTCATGGACTTTTTAGTTAAGCTTTGCACACAGGTGGAAAAAAGCCATTTGCCCTTTCCTCACTATAATATTCCTTACCAACTGGAAAAGAGTGAGAAAGTGTAGTACAGTGCTATTGTGAGTTGTCATTCTTTTCATCAACACTCATTTACAAATTATCCTTTGGATGAAGGGCTTTGCTGCTAACTGCTTCAGAATCTACAAAGTATATCCCTGGCACCGGTGAGCTTTTAGTTTAGAATGACCTCCATTCTGAAGAATATTGCCGAGCTTTTGTAAATTTGTTTTTTGTTGATTCATTTCTCCCTGTCTTTCAAGACATTTTGAGTTGCTTTAAAACACACACACACACACACCACACACACACTATAATATGATTTTTTAAAAGGAAAAAATAATTCAAATGAAAAAAAATTATCAAAGCCAGAGAGGGGTGAGCTACAACATGACTTTTAAGAATAAATAAATGAAGATTTGTGAGTTATGGGAAGACAAGTTGATGCTAGAGAGAGATAAAATGTACCTTATAGATATGGTTGTGAGTCACAAATTTTGCTTTGTTTTCTACCAGTTAGTATTGCTAGAATTTTGTGATCAATCACAAGTCTATAATATAAAAACAAACCGAATTCTCAAAAGCATTACATATTTCTGGTACTAAAACCTAGAAGAAATTTACTCATCTGTCCTCATAAAGAAGGAACCACAGTGTAATAGAGTCCTCAGCAGCATCCTTACAGTAGGTTCAGTAATAATGCCTATAAGGCTAATACGACCTTACTATAGTGTTCAGCAAAGACATCTCACAAGGGTCAACACACAATTTAACCCAAGAATAAAATTTAGTGTGCCCAGAGAAGTGCTTTATAAAGAGTGATGCTTGTTCTTTGGAGTATAGAAAGAAAAATATTAGATTTATTTTTTCTCAAACTTTTAAAATTTACATTTTATATATGTTTATATTATACTAGAGGCCCAGTGCATGAATTCATGCACAGGTGGGGTCCCTTGGCCTGCTGGCAATTGGAGCCAGGCAGCTGGTGGGGAGGGACCGCGGGAGGTTGGCTATGGAAGCACACTGACCATCAGGGAGCAACTTCTGTGTTGAGTGTTTGCCCCCAGGTGGTCATTCAGTCACTTAGGCTTTTATATACATAGATGAGTACAGTAATAACATCCTATATAATAAAAGTGTAATATGCAAATTGACCAAAGGGGCAGAACAAATGGTCGCTATGATGCGCACTGACCACCAGGAGGCAGACACTAAACACAGGAGCTGCTCCCTGGTAGTCAGTGCGCTCACACAGGGGGAGCACTGCTCATCCAGACAGCTGGCTAGCCCAGCAACAGTGGTGGGAGCCTCTCCTGTCTCTGCTGCAGGCAGGCAATAAGGAGCGAGGGGTCCCATACTGCGAGAGGGATGTCTGCCTGCCAGCTTAGAGATCGGGCCTAAACTGGCAGGCAGACATCCCCCAAGGGGTCCCAGACTGGGAGAAGGTGCACTGCGACTCTAGTAATTTATAAATACAGGGTGAGGCAAAAGTAGGTTTACAGTTGTATGTGAAAGTTTACTCCTGTATTATTATTCTAATTATTGCATTTTCTGTATAAACAACTGTAAATTTACTTTTGCCCCACACTGCAAATATCTACTTTGGTAATTTATGCTCAAAAATATTGCCTGGCCAGTTAGTTGAGTGTCATCCCATACACTAAAAAGGTTGCGGGTTCAGTTCCCCATCAGGGCAGATACCTAGGTTGCTAATTAGTTCCCCAGTTAGGGCACATAAGGGAGGCAACCTGTTGATTGATGTTCCTCTTGTACATCAATGTTTCTCTCTAACTCAGTGCTTCTCAACCTTCCTAATGCCACGACCCTTTAATACAATTCCTCATGTTGTGGTGATCCCCAACCATAAAATTATTTTCACTGCTACTTCATAACTGTAATTTTGCTACTGTTATGAATTATAATGTAAATACCTGATATCAGGATGTATTTTCATTGTTACAAATTGAACATAAAGCATAGTGATTAATCACAAAACAATATGTAATTATATATGCGTTTTCCGATGATCTTAGGCGACCCCTGTGAAAGGGTAGTTCGACCCCCAAAGGGGTCGTGACCCATAGGTTAAGAACCGCTGCTCTAACTGCTTCAGAATCTGCAAAGTATATCCCTGCCATCAGGGAGCTTTTAGTTTAGAATGACCTCCATTCTAACCAATATTGCCTGGGGTTTTTTGTTTCGTTTTTTTGTTGATTCATTTCTCCCTGTCTTTCAAGACATTCTCCCCTGTCTTTCATTACCACTATCTAGTTCAGGTGTGTGCTTTTAAACACACACACATAAAATAAAAAATATTATTTTTTTAAAGGAAATAGAGAGTGAAAGAAAATTATGGAAGCCAGAGAGAAGTGAGCTACAACATGACTTTTAAAAATAAATGAAGAAATGTGAAGACAAGTTGATGCTTTCTCTCTCAAATCATTTTTTAAAAATACCCTTGGGTAACCCTAACCGGTTAGGCTCAGTGGATAGAGCGTCGGTCTGCGGACTCAAGGGTCCCAGGTTCGATTCCGGTCAAGGGCATGTACCTTGGTTTCGGGCACATCTCCAGTAGGGAGTGTGCAAGAGGCAGCTGATCGATATTTCTCTCTCATCGATGTTTCTAACTCTATTCCTCTCCCTTCCCCTCTGAAAAAAATCAATAAAATATATTTTAATTAATAAATAAATAAATAAAAATACCCTTGGGTAAAGATTAAAATACATGTATATTTTTTTTCCTGTAGGACTGCATAATTAAATAATTTAGAGACTGCTAGTCTAGACAAAAGAAGGCATAAGACGTCCAGATAGTTTATCATAAATATTATAATTGAGGTTTGGTAGGTATTAAATGATAGTGATTACATATATAAATAGTACAATATGACTTTTTAAGTAAAAAAAGAATTGGGAATGGCACAGATTAAGGCTTTTTATTCCATAGAAGAGATAAGGGAAAAGGCTCTAAGGAGGGATTTTTGTGTGTGGTAAAATACATACACATAACATAAAATTTATCATTTTGCCCTAGCTGGTTTGGCTAAGTGAATAGAGCATTGGCCTGTGGAATGAAGAGTCCGGAGTTTGATTCTGGTCAACAGCACATGCCCGATTGCGGGCTCGATCCCCAGTAGGGGGCATGCAGGAGGCAGTTGATCAATGATTCTTCCCTCTCATCACTGATGTTTCTATCTCTCTTCCTTTCCCTTCCTCTCTGAAATCAATAAGAATATACTTTAAAAAATAAAGTTTATCATTTTAATGATTTTAAAGTGCACAGTTTAGTGGCAATGAGTATATTCACAATGATTTTTTGAGGTTTTAAAAAAAATATTTGTATTGATTTCAGAGAAGAAAGGAGAGGGAGTGAGAGAGAGAGAGAAACATCAATGATGAGAGAGAATCATTGATCGGCTGCCTCCTGCACGTCCCCCAGGGATAGAGCCCGCAACGCAGGCATGTGCTCTTGACCGAAATCGAACCCGGGACCCCTCAGTCCACAGGCCAACACTCCATCCACTGAGCCAAACCAGCTAGGGTCATTCACAATGTTTTATAATCATCACCACTATCTAGTTCAGGGGTGGGCAAACTCTTTGACTCAAGGGCCACAATGGGTTCTTAAGCTGGACCAGAGGGCCGGAACAAAAGCATGGATGGAGTGTTTGTGTGAACTAATATAAATTCAAAGTAAACATCATTACATAGAAGGGTACGGTCTTTTTTTTGTTGTTGTTAGTTTTATTCATTTCAAGGCCCTCGGGCCATAGTTTGCCCACGGCTGATCTAGTTCAACAGCTTTTCATCACCCAGGGGAAATCTCACACCCATTAAGCAAACTCTATTCTCTCTTCCCAACAGCCTCTCAGAACCACTTAACTTGCTTATTTTTGTGAACTTGCCTGCTCCGGTTATTTCTTATAAATGGAATCATACAATATATGACCTATGGGTCAGGCTCCTTTAGATTAATGTTTTGGGGTTCCTCCATGTTGTAGCATGAATCAGTGCTTCATTGCATGTATATACCACATTTTATCCATTCAGCCACTCATAGATATTTGAGTGTGTGTCCACCTTTTAGCTATTATGAGTAGAGCTGATATGAACATTTTTGTACAAGTTTTCTTTTTCTGTTTTTAAAAATATTTTTTATTCAGAAAGGGAGAGGGAGCGAAAGATAGAAACATCAATGATAAGAAAAAAATCACTGATTGTCTGCTTCCTGCACACCCCCTACTGGAAGTCGATCCCGCAACCCAGACATGTGCCCTGACCAGGAATCAAACCATGACTTCCTGGTTCATAGGTAGACACTCAATCACTAAGCCATGTCAGCCAGGCTACAGGTTTTTATTTGAATAGCTGTAAACATTTCTTTTGAGAATATACCTAAGAGTGGAAATACTGAGCCATGTGATAATTCTATATTTAGTTTATTGAGGAATTGTCAAACTGTTTTCCACAGTGGCTACACTTTTTACATTCCATTAGCAATGTTTGAGGATTACTATGTCCCTAGGTTCACCAACTATCTTTATTCACCCTTTTTTTTTTGGGGGGGGGGAGATCCTAGTATAAATGAGATGGTATTTTATACTTATTGTCATTTTGATGGTGGTTATGATTTGCCTTTCCCTGTCCTGCATGACTAATGACGTTTAAGCATCTTTTCATGTTGAATAATTGTCTCAGCACCAGTTATTGAAGAAACTATTCTTTCTCCCTTGAATGATCTAGGCTTCATTGTCAAAACTCAATTGACCATATAATTGAGGGTTTATTTCTAGGCTTTCAGTTTTATTCTTTTTATCTGTATTCCTATTTGTATGCCATTACTGCACTATTTTGATTACTGTAGCTTTGTGGAAAGAACTGAGAAGGTGATTCCTCCAACTTTGTTCTTTTCCAACACTGTTTTGGCTATTTAAATCCCTTGTATCTCCATGTGAATATTAAGATCAGCTTTTCAGTTTTTGCTGAAAAGGTCATTAGGATTTTGATATTAATTGTATTAAGTCTGTGTTGGTTTTGGGATTTATTGCCATCTTAACAATATTAAGTCTACCAATCCATGAGCCACAGTAATTTTTGTATATGGTGTTAAGGTAAGGCTTTAACTTTATCTTTTTGCACATGGATATTTTGTTGTCCCAGCACTAGTTGTTGAAAAAAGACAGTCTTTTCCCTGTTGAATGTGCTTGGCACCCTTGTCAAAAATCATTTGACCATATATGTAAGGGTTTATTTCTGGGCTCTCTATTCTATTCCATTGGTCTATGTGTCTGTCTACAGTATGCCAGTACACATTGTTTGGGTTTACCCTATCTTTTAAAATAAATTTTGATATCAGGAAGTATAAGACCTCCAACCTTATTCTTTTTCAAGACTGTTTTGGCTATTTGGGGTCCTTTGGTATGCCATATGATTTTTATTTTTATTTTTGGTATGATTTTAAATGTAATTGTTTTCTTCATTTTTGCATTGTTCATTGTTAGTGTTATAAATACTCAGCTGATTTTTGCATGTTGGTCTTGTATTACGCAACCTGACTATTTATTAATTTTAATAGTTTTTTTGCAGGTTTTTGTTGTTATTGTTAATCCTCACCCAAGGGTATTTTTTCCATTGATTTTTAGAGAGAGTGGAAGGGAGGGGGAGAAACATCGATGTGAGAGAGACACATTGTCTGGTTGCTTCCTGCAAATGCCCCAACCGGGCCAGAAATTGAGCTTGCAACTGAGGTATGTGCCCTTGACCAGAATCGAACCCGTGATTCTTCAGTTTATGGACTGATGCTCTAACCACTAAACAAAACCGTCTAGGACTTCTTGCAGTTTTTTTAGGATTTTCTATATATAAAGCTATATTATCTGTGAATAGAGATAGTCTTACTTCCTCTTTTTCGATTTGGGTGCCCTTTATTTTTCTTGCCTAATTGGTCTGGCTAGAACTTCCAGTAGAGTGTCAAATAGAAGTGGTAAAAGCAAGGCACCATTGTTTGTTTATGATCTTCGGAAAGCATTCAGTCTGTTGCCATTGAGAATGGTTTTGCTGTGTATTTCCACATATGACCTTTATTGTGCTGAGGAAGTTACCTTTTTTTCCTATTTTGGTGAGTGTTTTTACCATGAAAGGATTTTGGTGTTTGCCAAATATTTCAGCACCTATTGAGATGATCATATGGGTGGTTTTTTTTTAAGTTCTCTTAATATGGTGTATATTGATAATCATGTGTTAAACCAGTGGTTCTCAACCTTCTGACCCTTTAAATACAGTTCCTCATGTTGTGACCCAAACATAAAATTATTTTCATTGCTACTTCATAACTATAATGTTGCTATGTTATGAATCATAATGTAAATATCTGATACGCAGGATGGTCTTAGGCGAGTGATCCCTGTAAAAGGGACTTTGGACCGCCAAAGGGGTCGCGACCCACAGGTTGAGAACCACTGTTAAACCATCCTTGCATTCCAGAAATACTTTGCCAGGGAAGGGGGAATAGGAGTGGGGCAAGCAACGCTAAGTAAAAAGCCACAAAGCGCTCTCCTACTTTGTTTATTTGGCCTTGCTCTTGCTTTTCTTTAGTTGCCATGTACCTTTGACTGTATTTCAGAGTTTCGATAAGGTTGATTTTGACAGTTTTTGTCAGATTTTTGGTCCTAGTAAAGGGGCAGGTTCCTGAAGCTCTCCCTATTCTGCCAGTTTTGCTGACATCCCTCCCAGGTAGTTTTGTGCCCTTCCCGCAACAGCTGCTGCTTCACTTTCCTGGGTCTGCACTATAATGGACACTTTCATAAAACTCTTCAATCGTTTTCCTGGTGGAGTTCATAGAAAAATAGTCAGCAAAGAGGTGCAGACTCCCTCAATTTCTATAGCCCCCAAGGGCTTCACAGTCTTGTCAGGGCACACTTGGTCTCCAGCACTTAATCCAATCTCGAACCTTCTTAATCCTATCCAGTTATCTCTCTTCCAGGTAACCAGCAGTCTCTTCTTAGATTTAGGACCAGAGTTGGCCTCTGACCTCAACTTTCTGAGGCTTCAAGAAAATTCACGAAATTAAAGTTGGTATATTTTTGTTGTTATTGATGGTGGTAGTGGTTATAAGGATGGGAGCACTGCTTTATTCAACTCTGTTGATATCCAAGTGGGGAAAAAATGTATATAACTGGTAGATTTTGACCCGTGGTATTTTTATTAGTAGTACCTTTTAAATGTTTTATAATATAGCTTTGGATTTCCTGTTTAACCCAAGAGGAGTTTAGGAGAGAATTTTTTTTTAATTCCATTGCTTAGATTTATTGTCTCACTGCATATTAATTTTGCTGTATCGTGACTAGAGATTGTGCTCAGTTCTATTTCTGTTTTAAGGATATATAGAGACTTGTAACTTAATGTATGACTAAGTACTCCGAGGGTGTTATAAAGGAGGTGGAGTCTCCATACAGAGTATAACATTCTAATTATATGAATATGTGTAGCATATCATCTTTGTTAGTTATATTTATTATATTCTTCCCAAATATTGGTTTCCTTGATACATTAAGGATTTCAAAGAATATAATTGAAAGTTGATTTATCTTTGTGGTAATTGAAGGTTTATGTATAAGTTTATGTCTGGCACATACAATATAGATAACAGTTTTTAATCACTATAAATTACACTGTAAATTGTCCAAAGTAAGTTCATTTTCCATTTTTAACATATTTTGTCTTTGATTGTTTCATCCAATGCAATTTTTAAATGTACATTTGCATAATTGATCTTTGCCCATCTTTTTATTCTTGGCTCTTCTAAGTCATCTTGCTCCAGTGTTAGTAGCATCTAGTTGAATTTAACTGCCCCTCCGCCCCCAATGTGAGGGTTTTCTTTTGAAGTGAATTTATTTTGCTTAAGTTCAAAATTATAACAATTATGTTTGGTTTAAATTTTATCATCTTTTTTTCCTGTTCTATGTGTTTATTATACAAAATTCCATTTCAGACTGGGGAAATGACCTTTTTATTGTGTTAAAACAAACACAATACATAAAATTTATCGTCTTAACCATTTAAGTGTACAATTTAGTGTTAAGTATATTCTTTGTGTAGGAAGAGCTTTGTGAAGGCTCCTTAAATTTGGTCCCAGTTGTTTTGTTGCCAGTGGAAATAGGGTTCTTCCACAGAGTCATGAGGAAAGCATTTCGGGGACCTATGCATAGGAATATGAGGTGTAGTGGTAAGATTTATTGGAGTAGAAGCAATAGACTGTTTCCAGGTGCCCAGTGTCTCATCCACAAGCAGATGGCTAAGTTCTGCCTCGCTATGTGGGAAGTTCAACCTCTGGGGCAGCAAGCCCACACTTGTCCTCACTGAGCCCAGGAGGACCAGGGCCCAGAAATTCTATGCCATTGGCCAAGAGGTGTCTGAAACTTCGTAGTTCTGTTCAGTCCATGCTAAAGCTTAGTTCAGTTCAGTCTCTGTTCCTGACTGTGCTCAGCAGGCACTGCACTGCTGCACCTAGACCCATGCTTAGAACCTCACAGCTGCTACAGAGAGAGAACACATTTGAACTGACTGGTACATGTGTGCTACTCAGATTGGCCTTTGTTAAGCTTTGATTATATTACCTTGGGCTTAAGAGAAAGCAGGCTTTCTTTCAAACTAACTTCTCTTTTCTAATCCTTCCTGGGCTTGTGCTGGGTCCTGCCCCTATTCAGTCTCTTTCTTAGATCTTCTGGGGTTTCATGCCCTCATCCAATCTTATCCTTTTCCCAGGCTAGACATCTCCCCATTATGGTCACCATTTGGCTCCTGCTGCACATGCCTCAAAGTAGAAGGACCTCCCCCTGTGCCATCTTGGCTTCTACCGCCCAGTATCTAGCAAAAGAATTTCCCCTTTATTGTTTACTAGAGGCCTGGTGCACAAATTCATGCACAGGTGGGGTCCCTCAGCCTGGCCTGCGATTGAGCCAGTCAGGGCTGGCCGGCCAGGGGGCAGAACCGCGGGAGGTTGGCCCGCCACAGGAGGTTGGCTGTGGGAGCACTCTGACCACCAGGGGGAAGCTCCTGCGTTGAGCCTCTGCTCTCTGGTGGTCAGTGCATCATAACAACTGGTCAAGTGGTCATCCGGTCGTAATGGCCGCTTAGACTTTTATATATATAGACAAGAGGCCTGTTGCACGAAGAGATTCATGCAATAGACCTTCCCTTCTCCTGGCTGCCAGCACCGTTTTTCCTCCGGCACCCAGGACCCAGGCCTTCACTCCAGCCGGAGCCGCCTTCAGTCTTCCGTCTTTGCTGCTCCAACTAGCCTTCAGTCATCGCTCCGCCGCTTGGAGCCTATGTATGCAAATTAACCGCCATCTTTGTTGGGTTAATTTGCATACTTGCCTGATTGGCTGGTTAGTGTAGCGAATGTACGGTCAATTTACATTTTTGCCTATTATTAGGTAAGATTCCTCCCCCAACTACATCTCTCACCCAGGTCATAATCTCCATGGACTGGTTGTCCCCCTGGGAGATTGGAAAAGCATTCCTTCATCCCTATATGGAGGGCAGAGGGGTGTTAACCCTTTGCGGTCGTATTAAATTTGGACACGGGTGTCGTACTGGTCGGAATTAATTTCCATTGAAAGAGCAGTGATACATAACATGCAAGATTATGAAGGATAAACAAGATTTATTAATTCTTTTTTGGAACTACGTCACTACTAGTAGAATCACTACAAACGTTATCACTTTCTACGTCAGAGTCAGTATTCAAGGTGCCAAAATAAAACTCTTCATCGTTACTTTCAGATTCGCAGTACACTTCTTTCGGTAACTTTCTTTTTGCCATTTTGGAGTATTATTTTGAAATAGCTTAACAAGCGAGAATGCCTAATTACAGTTAAACATAATCTGTAAAGCTTTATTTGAAATTCTGTGAAGTATCTCTGAAGCTTGTCGATTTCTTCACTCTCAAAAGGTGACTGACTCGCCACGGTGTTTTGGATGGCGAGTGTGGAACGACCGCGTTTGTTTATATTGAGTTTCGATATCTCCGATTTGTCGGGGCAATGTTTTGGTTCGTGACAAGGTCGCTTAGACACTTAAGAGCTTTCAGAGAAATTATGAACTGATACATGAATGAATAGAGTTAAGATTCGTACGGTTCCTTGCTGTGGTGGCTGAGAGCAGACATACGACCGGAACGATAAAAAAGCTTTGGTGGCTGAGAGTAGACAAATGACCGCAAAGGGTTAATACCCTTCGCAGGGATTTGGCTATCCCCTGGGGTGTCTGAAGTTGTAACTTTGAGAAAAATTCCAGACTCAATCAGGCCCAGCTAGTCTAGTTCCCTTCTCTTTTGTTTTTTTGTTTTGTTTTGTTTTTGTTTTTTTCCTCTCTCTTTTTTATTTTTTTCTTTGTTTTTTTATCCTTCTCTTTTGTTAACTCATAGCTGCCTTTGTAACAGTTTCTCTAGACCAGGGGTGGGCAAACTTTTTGACTCGAGGGCCACAATGGGTTCTTAAGCTGGACCGGAGGGCCAGAACAAAACCATGGATGGAGTGTTTGTGTGAACTAATATAAATTCAAAGTAAACATCATTACATAAAAGGGATTGGTCGTTTTTTTTTGTTGTTGTTGTTTTTTTTTTAGTTTTATTCATTTCAGATGGGCCGGATCCAGCCCATGGGCCGTAGTTTGCCTACGGCTGCTCTAGACAGTATTTCTGGAATTTTTTTGGTCTAAGTTGAGTCCTTTCCCTAGATTCTGAATATTCTTTTCACTTTTTGTTGCTTTTTGTTTGTCTTTCGGTTATTGAAGAAGAGGTTCATTAAGCCTGCCTGTATGCTGTCATATTTTCTAAAATTCATTCATCTATTTTTCTCTGTGTTTCTCTATCTTTTATTTTGGATTTCTGTCTTTTCTTTAGGCTTCTTCTCAACTAGAACTGTGCTTATATCTTTGTTCCTCATAGACTATGGATGATTTGACCTGGTGCTTCTACCACTTTATTTTTTGTCCCTCTTTATTACCAAATATTTTATCAAAAAAAGATTTCTCTTTATTTCCTCTGAGCATAAAGGTAAAAGATAACTAAATGTAAAGAGTTCAGATAATACAAAAGATATAAAAAACTTGGAAATCACCCAAATTCTCAGTCCTGAAATAGTCAAAATCGATTAACATTTTCATAAATAAGCTTCCAGGTTTGTATTATGATTCACATATCTTCTTATGTTGAATCTATTTCATTATGTCCATGTTCTAATGTAGCTAAATACCTAATGAAGAGACTTTAATGAGAGAATAAGATTAAGTATTTATCAGTGTTTCTTACATTTTTACAAAACAGATTTCAATAGTCTTTACACTCATGTTCATATATGAAGAGAAACAAGTAAAAGAAATCATGTATATTGTTCTGGAACTTTACACTTAATATATCATAAACATCTTTCTATGTCAGATGCAGGTTAATGTAGTCATTTTTACTGGCTTTATGGGTTTCATTTTCTAAATATACAAGATAAAATTAGATAAAATTTATCTAATTAGTTACCTAATGACAGATATTTAAATTGTTTTGAAATTTTTATCATTATCTGCAGTTTGATGAATTATCGTGTTACATCTCTATGGATTTTTTCTGTTTCCTTGAGATACATTTCTAACATGAAATTTCTGGATTATTAAGTATGCACATTCAAAATGTTTAATCCAGCATCATCCTGTGTGCCAAAAGGTTGTGGGTTCCATCTCTGATCAGGGCACATACTGGAAGCAACCTATGGATGTTTCTCACATAGATGTTTCTCTTTCCCTCTCTCCCCCCTTCCTTTCTCTCTAAAAATCAATAACATATCCTTGGGTGAGGATTTTTTTAAAAAAATTTTAGTCTACACTATTAAGTTGTCCTCCTGAAATAAATTATTTTTTCACTAGCAATGTATAATAATAATAACTTGGTCAATACCTGACAATGGCATTCTTGTTAGCATTTGCCAAGCAGATAGGCCTGAAATATGGTATCTATTCTCCTTTACATTTTTTAAATCACATCCACTGAGATTTTTATTTTCTTTCGTATGTTTATTGACCATTTCTATTTCTTTTTTGAGCTATCTTGTCTTTAACCTGGATTTCCTCAGATATGCTCATGCTTCTTTGTCCTGAACCTGTATGTCCGGCAATTTTTTACCTGTTACTTGAAGGTTTAAGAGTCAGTAGGAATAGCTGCAGCTGCTGTTCATCCTCCCCTCCTTCCTTTGATGACACCTACTCTTTCTTTGACTCAGTCTTTCTGTGCCTCTCTCTGTATTTATGCAGCCTCTGCAGGCCATGCTTTTCTCTCACTACTGTATCTTTCCATGCTTTCTGCTTTTCTCTATGCCTCTGTACACCCATACTCTGTGCACTGCGCTCTTGCCCTTCCCACCCTACTGTCTTGTCTCACTGTGTCTTGTTTTTCTGGTTACTCCTCCTCTCCTCCCTTTCTCTCATGTTCTTGCTGTGTTCGCCTCTGTGCTCTCTGTGTTTTCTCTCTTACTCCTTCTCCCAACATTCCTTATCTCTTTTTCTCAGCTTCTGGTTGTATACTGGAGTTGAAGAAGGGGGATAGTGTACTATTGTCAGTACAAAAAAAAAGGTCAGGTTTTTTCAGTTTTTGTTCAGGGAAAAAAGTTGGAGATGAATTATTTCTCTGTTTTTTATCTCAGTAATGTCAAATCAAATGTTTACCAGTATTTCTTACATATTTTAATAATATTGGCTGATTTCATATTAGTCTTTACAATTGTGATCATATATGGAGAGAAACAAGTAAAAAGCAGTATCTTGCAACCCAAAGAATACATTTCATGATATACTAAGAAATAAAAAGCAAGATGTAAAACTGTATTTATATTCTAAACATTTTACCTATACATATTCACACACAACTGAATCAAAATAAATATTGACATTATCTTAAAATTATGGGATTCTTTATAAATTTCTATGTCATATTACAAAAAGCATGTGTTTTCTAATAAGCTATTATGGTTGTTTTTGTTTGACATTAATTTAAAAAGTGAGGTAAGCCAAACAGATCAAACACACACAAAATGTTAGTTATGAGCTGGAAAGGAGAATCTTCAGGTTTTTCATTGCATTCTAGTTTCTGCCTGAAATTTCTATTGGAATGTCATAATAAATCCTTCTAGAAGCAGAGTAAAATATTAGGATTAGAGAAGTATTGTACACAGTTTCTATGCCAAAGTAAAGTAGGATTTTCTTTTAACTCCATGTGCTAAGGGTTGAGTTAAATGTGCTCCTAGGTTCATGGCCTCTTTTATGTATGTTCCCTGTAATGGATACCTAGGTTGCTGTCAACTCCCGGTACCACAAAACACCACAGTGCACACCCTGTGCATATCCCCTAATGGACCTGTGTGAGACTGTCTTTGGCATATATATCCAGAAGTGGAATCATGGATCATAAGCTAGATGTATACTTACTTTTCCAGTCTCTATTCCTACCTACAATGCATGAAAATTCCTATATTTCCATTTCTAGTTTTGCTGGAAGATTAGAAATACAAGTTCATATACTATGGGAAGGTAGGGGTTTTCTTTGTTGGTGGTTTTTTGTGTGTTGTTTTTATTAAATGTTACTTGTGTTGAGAATCTATCTTAACCCCACTTTGTAATTTCCAAGAGAGGAGAGAGTCTTTTAGAGACATCCAAAATTACTGCTGTCCTTTTTTTTTCCTGTTTGGTAGTTTTTTTAAAAAAATCCTTATTGTTGAAAGTATTACAGGTGTCAGCTTTTCTTTCCCCATTGACCCCTTCTAGCCCTCACCTGCCCCCACCCCAGGCCTTCACCACACTATTGTCTGTGTCCATGGCTTATGCACATATGCATACAGGTTCTTTGATTAATCTCGTCTACTACTGTCCTTTGAACCAGGCTACAAACATTTGTTCATTCATCTAGACATAATATAGAATGTGATAACATTTTAAGAGTGGGATACTTGAATTGCTTTTCTTTGATTTTTACATAATAATAGATAAAAGATGTAGAAGATTTTAATACCCATATTTACAAGCATGATTTAAAATGTCTACATAAAACTTCATTTCCAAAGCACAGCATCTACAGTTGTTCCAAATGCCCACTTGGCATATTTTTAAAAAGTAATTGTACATTTAGACAAAATGTTGATAAATCCCAAAAGTGGAAGATTTATAAGCTCTTACTTTCTTTTTTTTTTTTTTTAATATATTTTTTATTGATTAAGATCCTTGTCCCCACGTTACCCTCTACCCCCGCCCCCGCTCATGCCCTCACCCCCCCGTTGTCCATGTCCATTGATTAGGCCTATATGCTTGCATACAAGTCCTTTGGTTGATCTTTCCCCCTTACCCCCACCCTCCCCTACCTTCCCTCCAAGGCCCGACAGTCCAATCAATGCCTCTCTGTCTCTGGATCAGTCCTTGTTCATCAGTTTATGTTGTTCATTATATTCCACAAATGAGTGAGATCATGTGGTATTTATCCGCTCTCCAGTTCCATCCATGCTGTGGCAAATGGTAAGAGTTCCTTTTTCTTCTTCCTCTTTTTAAAGAATACCTTTCAGCATTTCATATAATGCTGGTTTGGTGGTGATGAACTCCTTTAGCTTTTTCTTATCCGTGAAGCTCTTTATCTGACCTTCTATTCTGAATGATAGCTTTGCTGGATAAAGTAATCTTGGTTGCAGGTTCTTGCTATTCATCACTTTGAATATTTCTTGCCACTCTCTTCTGGCCTGCATGGTTTCTGTTGAGAAATCAGCTGACAGTCGTATGGGTACTCCCTTGTAGGTAACTGACTGTCTTTCTCTTGCTGCTTTTAAGATTCTCTCTTTGTCTTTTGCTCTTGGCATTTTAATTATGATGTGTCTTGGTGTGGTCCTCCTTGGATTCCTTTTGTTTGGGGTTCTCTGCGCTTCCTGGACTTGTAAGTCCATTTCTTTCACCAGGTAGGGGAAGTTTTCTGTCATTATTTCTTCAAAAAGGTTTTCAATATCTTGCCCTCTCTCTCCTTCTGGTACCCCTATAATTCTGATGTTGGTACGCTTGAAGTTGTCCCAGAGGTTCCTTACACTATCTTCATATTTTTGGAATCTCTTTTCTTTTTTCTTTTTCGGTTGGGTATTTTTTGTTTCTTTGTATTTCAAATCTTTGACTTGATTCTTGGGATCCTCTTGTCTGCTGTTGGATCTCTGTAAATTATTCTTTATTTCAGTCAGTGTATGCTTAATTTCTAGTTGGTCCTTTTTCATGTCCTCCATGGTCTCCCTATACTTATTGAGGGATTCATTAAATTTATTGGCGGTTTCCATAAAATTCTTGAAAAACCTTATAAACGTGGCCTTGAACTCTATATCCAGTCGTTTGCTTTCCTCCATTTCTGCCATTTGTGACCTGTTTCTTTGTCTCCGCATTTTGGCAGCTTCCCTGTGTTGATAGAGTGGCCCTGCGCGCCAGGTGTCCTGTAGGGCCCAGTAGCTCAGCCTCCCCAGTTACCTGGGGTGGACACTCTTGGTGCACTCTTGGTGCCTTGGTTGTTGTAGGATCACTGGGAGGAATTGAACTCCAGGCCAATTGGCTGTGAGAATCAGCTGTGTCTAAAGTGGGAGAACTTCTGTGCTGAAGACACCCTTCTGGGGCAAGACTTGCTTCAGTGGGGCTTTGGTGCTCACTGAGTCTGCTTCCTGAGTGTGTCCCTTATGGATCTGAGGAGTTGCAATCTGGATGGTCCCCCTCTGACCACTGGGTACAGTGGTTCCTGGATCTAAGGAGGTGCTAATTCAGCCTCTGCCTGAGGCCACACAGCAGGAGCCACTAAGAGGCTCAGCTGTGAAGCAATGCAAGCCGCTGCGGGGCCTTGGGCCTTCTCTTGGAAGTTCCGGGTCTGCCTGGCTTGGCTGCAGTTAGGTACATTCACATGCAAAAGCCTCTGCCGCAGCCTGGGTGGGGCGAGGTCTCAGGGAATCCAAGGGCGGGTCAAGGAGCGGTCTGCCTGGCTCGGCTGCAGTTAGGTACATTCACATGCAAAAGCCTCTGCCGCAGCCTGGGTGGGGCGGGGGTCTCAGGGAATCAAAGGGCGGATCAAGGAGCTATGGCTGATTCTCCGCCTGGAGTCGCGGGTCTCAGTGACCTGCTAATTGCTGCAAGCACCTCTGAGGGAAAGCCGCCTTCAAGTTCGCCCGCTGCCGGACAGACCAGCTTCTCCCCGTATGAGTCCTGGGTCCCCAGAGACTTCCCGGAACCGGAGTTCAGAGCAGTCGGGAGCTTGTGATTCAAAAAGACAGCCGCGTCCTCAGGTACCACCCCCTTTCCTCGCGCGCGCGAGCCGCGGTACCTCTGCACTTCACCTCCGCAGCGCCTCTGGCTCTCAGCGTGCTTTTCTTTCCTTCTAGTTGTAGAATTTACACTCAGCCAGCCTTCCTGTTGTTCTTGATGATGTTTGCTCTGTCCTTTGCGGTAATTTTCAATTGTTGTGAGAGGCGGCAATTTCCCGGTGTTTACCTATGCCGCCATCTTAGTTTCTCCAGCTCTTACTTTCTAACCACGATATAGTAACATTGCAACCTTAACAGCTACTATTTTTCACTAAACAGATGAAAACTTAAAAGCATCATTCTAAGGGTAGGAGGCAACACTCTTAAACACTTAATTCACATGGAATTTATTTTTGTGTGCTTAGGTGTGATTTTATTTTTATGTTCAACTAATTGCCAGTAGAGATTTTTAAATAAAGTGATATTCCTAAATTATTAGAAAAATCTAATATTCTTTGGTTAAACTGGACTCTAATCAATTATACTTGGTAATTAATAGCCATGGTTCTTTTAAAATTTCTACTCAAAATAACTGAAATAATATGTGAACACCTTAACAGAATTGGAGAGATCTAAAGAGAAAACTAATTCTGACCAAAATACGAAGCCATTCATTTATTTTTTTAAATATATTTTATTGATTTTTTACAGAGAGGAAGGGAGAGGGATAGAGAGTTAGAAACATCGATGAGAGAGAAACATCGATCAGCTGCCTCCTGCACACCCCCTACTGGGGATGTGCCCGCAACCAAGGTACATGCCCTTGACCGGAATCGAACCTGGGACCCTTGAGTTCGCAGACCGACGCTCTATCCACTGAGCCAAACCGGTTAGGGCTCCCATTTCATTTATTAAACTTGAAGTTAGATCAGAATATACAAGTGAAAATATCTAACAGACATAGGTATATGATTTCATGAGCGTATCATAAGTGAAATAAAGATTTTCGAGTCATCATGTAGAGTCATCATCTTCCTTCATAAATGTTAAAACCAAGAGGAAAGACTTGAGAGAATGCAGAGAAAGTGGGGAGGGAAAGAGGAGGCACTTCCAAAACATAATTAAAAACCTGATAGAAAATCTTTTGGGACCCTTGTCGTCTAGCTTGACCACCCTTTACAAGATTTTCATGATCATTTGTTAACCTAGTTTTTCCCATGTATTAATTGAGGACTTTTGTTTTTTGTTTTTTTCCTACCCCAAGCCTTGTCATTATCTGGGAAACTTTACTATCCTGTTGTTAGTTTCTTGACCTCAGTTAATCATTTTAACCATCCAGTCTTGTGACTATACTTTGAATTTTGGCATCATTCAAAATCATTTCATCTCTGTAGTATTTCCTCATTCATGTAACAAAAGAAAATTTCTGAGGAGCTACTGCATTTTTAATTTTCTGGGGAAGATTTTCCATAGTTATCTACCATACCTGCAGAAATAAAGGACCAGTTCTGAATAATAATTATCACCTGAGTTCCTGCTTTTTATTTAAGCTTTAATCTTGTCTCTAGGAATTGAAACTATGTTAAAGTATTCTTTTGGGGACAGGTACTTTGTGATTGTGTCACCCTTTACTGGTTAGTAAGTTTTATTATTGAAACTACAATTCCACATAACTAAAAACTTTTCACAACAACAAAAAATGTTATTTTGATGACATTGAATATATTTCAAATTTTGACTCTGACTTATCATTGTGTATCTCTGTTCCTAAACTTGAATGGTTATAAATGAATTAACATAAACCCATTCCTCTGGGGGGAAAGCAAAACATCTTGCAGGCACCTGATTACCTGAAGGTCAGCAATAACAATCTACATGAAGAATAGCCATATAGGGTCATATAAGGAAACATGACCTTTTTTCCTATATTAGATATGTTTTCCTATTTCCACCTAAAAAGTAAATTTTTAGTTGAAAAGCTTTTTTTCTTTTTCTGGATCTGATGGTGTCTCTGATCAACAAATACGAGAATGAGTCTCACCTAGATTTTAGTTAAACTAAAACATACAAAGGCCTGAAACATCTCTGAAATGGTGGCAGTTACTTCCTTTTCCCAGTGTAGAGTAAGGCATCAGCAGGTGAGTTTGCTCATAATAATAGAAATTAAAACAAAAACAGCCATGTAGCCCTAACCAGTTTGGCTCAGTGGAAAGAGCATCAGCCTGTGGACTGAAGGGTCCCAGGCTCAATTCTGGTCAAGGGCACATGCCTAGGTTGTGGGCTCGGTCCCCAGTGTGGAGCATGCAGGAGGCAGCCAATCAATGATTCTCTCTCATCATTGATGTTTCTATCTCTCCCTTCCTCTCTAAAATCAATAAAAATATATTTTTGCCTAAACCGGTTTGGCTCAGTGGATGGAGCGTCGGCCTGTGAACTGAAGGGTCCCAGGTTCGATTCCGGTCAAGGGCATGTGCCTGGGTTGCGGGCACATCCCCAGTGGGGAGTGTGCAGGAGGCAGCTGATCGATGTTTCTCTCTCATCGATGTTTCTAACTCTCTATCTCTCTCCCTTCCTCTCTGTAAAAAAATCAATAAAATATATTTTAAAAAAATAAAAAATAAAAATATATTTTTTAAAAAGCCATTATCTCCTTCCAAGACTCTACAACAGCAAGCTTAAACCATGATAGCTGATAATGTCATTTGACTTGTAGTCACCTAAATCTTTATGTATAAGCCCCATTACAGAGAACTGAATGGGCTGATCACACCTGGCTAATCCCAGGCCCTGAGAGATAGGTGATGAGTCATTAGCCTTTCCCATGGACCAAGGAAAGTGGAGTGTTGTGGTTTACCAACAGCATCAGTAAATGACTTTAGCAAAAAATGTTCTACCCCATAGTGGGTTCTCAGTACAAATTGTCATACACAGTGCAGGCCTGTATGTTGCGATTATTGTGAAACTGAAAGTCAACATGGAATGGTTGCATGATTCTGATAGTTTGCACTTGGCCCTAATCATAGAGTGTGTAGTGTTTCAGTGTATCTACAACATCTAGCACCTACATTTTTGTTAGGAATGTCTATTCGTTATTATGTGAAAATGATACTGTTGATAACCTTCCATTGTTCTCATATCTCTGGTTCAGTAACAGGAGATGCAGAACCATAAAGCATGAGAAGCTTTCCCTTTAAATAAGGCTTTGTAATCTACATGTACTTCAGTTGGCCACACATGAATAAATATATTTTTACAGCTTTATTGAATCCTTCACAGGCCATAAAATTCATATTTAAGTATACAATTCATTGGGTCTCAGTGTATGCACAGAGTTGTGCACCATCCCTCTAATTTTAAAACATTTCCGATACACCCAAAAACACCCTGTATATATTAGCAGTCATTTCTCATTTCTCCCACCCCCACCCCAGCTCCTGGCTGTGGTTATTAATCTACTTCCTGCCTATAGATGTTCTTATTCTGGACATTTTATATAAATGGGATCATACAATATGTGCTCTTTTGAGACAGGCTTCTTTCACTTAATGTTCTCTAGGTTCATCTACATTGTAGCATGTATTCCTTTGTATTACCAAACTAGGAGCCCAGTGCACGAATTCCTGCACCTTGAAAGGAACGAGGCTGCAGTGGGCACAGAGGCAAGTCTCGGCCCATTCTCCAAGCCCCCACCCGGCCCCTCCCGCCATGGCCCCCAGTCCGCTATCTGCCAGCAGCCCCACTCCCGCCATTGCTGCTCCCATGTGCTGATGGCACTGACCCTGCTTGCACCTGCTGATGGCACAGAGCAATTGGGGCTGGCTCCAGCAGCAGGAACGAGCAGTGGCTGCTGCCCTGATTGCCCCTTAGGAGCAGGGGGAGGTGGGGAAACCTTCAGGGGCGATCAGGGCTGGCAGCCGCCACTCACACCCACTGATGGTGCTGAGTGATTGGGGCTGGCACTGGCAACAGGTGCGAGGGTTGGGTGGGAATGTGGCATGCAGGAACAAAGAATTTTCAGTAACCACTGGAGGTTCGCCCAATGACAAAACCAGTGCCCCACCTTGGTCTGGCGACCCCGCTCACCTGCTCCACCATCCCATCCATGGCCGACGGCCACCATGTTCCGTGCTCTGCCGCCTGCTGCCAACGCCCACCATGTTCCACATGCTCCCCCTGGTGGTCAGTGCACGTCATAGCAACCGGTTCTGTTCTATCGTTTGGTCTATTAGCATATTAGGGTTTTATATACAGAGACTAGAGGCCCAGTGCACAAAAATTTGTGCACTCGGGGGGGGGGGGTCCCTCAGCCCGGCCTGTGCCCTCTCACAGCCTGGGACCCCTCGAGGGATGACTACCTGCCAGCTTAGGCCCGCTCCCCGGGGGATTGGACCTAAGCTGGCAATCAGACATCCCTCTGGCAGCCCGGGAGCCCTCGAGAGATGTCTGTTTGCCAGCAGGGAGCAGGCCTAAGCTGCAGTCAGACATCCTTAGTGCTGCTAAGGAGGCAGGAGAGGCTCCCACCACCACCACTGTACTGGCAGCCATCAGCCTGGCTTGTGGCTGAGCAGAGCTCCCCCTGTGGGAGTGCACTGACCACCAGGAAGCAGCTCCTGCATTGAGCGTCTGCCCCCTGGTGGTCAGTGTGTGTCATAGTGACCAGTCATTCTCAGTCGTCCTGCTGTTAGGGTCAGTTTGCATATTACCCTTTTATTATATAGGATAATACCATTCCATTATATGAATACACCACATTTTATTTATCCAGCCACCAGTTAATGGACATTTGTATTTCTTTAACTTTTTGGCTATTAACAAAACTTATGTGGACTTTCACGGGCAAGTTTTTGTGTGGACATGTGTTTTGTTTTGTGCATATGCTTAGGAGTGGATATCTGCTGGATTATATATAACTTTATGTTTAACTATTTGAGGAACTACTAAACCGTTATCCAAAGTATTGTCCCCATTTTGCATTTCCACTGCAATGTATGAGAGTTCCAGTTTCTCCACATCCTTGAAAACACTTGCTTTTGTATGTTTTTATTTTCACCATTCTAGAGGGCTAACTAAGTATGTTTTGTTGAAAGGAAATTTATTTTAGATTACTTTCTATTTTTAAATATTAACCTTTTTCTAGGCAGGGACTTACCCTAGAAATGGAAACACACACACCAAGTCTTCTCATGTAATCAGATGTAACTGCGCTTTCACACCAGTGGAGCATATCACGACTGGGTTTGTGCTTCGGAACCAGGAGGTTCAGACTCAGGGTTGGAAGGGACCATCATTAACACTTCTGCCTCACCTGTACCAGAAGGTGCTCCAGCCTCTGCTTCAACAGCTCCTCCACTCAGTGCTCATGGGCAGCTCATCCCATTTGTGTAAGGCTCCAGTTTTTAAAGGATGTAACTTACAAAGATCCAAGATCAGCCTGCATTGATATCCTGGCTCTGTTCCCAGTTTTGCACTCCAAAGGCACAGAAAATAGATCTAATTTTCTACCTCTTGTGTCCCCTCTTCCTTCCCTGAAGTATTTTTATTTTCTTTTGTTTTCTTTCTGATCTTCACTCTTTGAACTATTCCTCCCAGGTCATGCTTTCTACTCCCCTTTTCCAAGATGGCAGCTTTCCTGGGTCTAAGAAGTTTGTCAGTATCGTATTTGTAAACGTCTCTGAACTAAGCATGCTGCATGTACTTCAGATAGAGCGTGTTGACAGATCGATCACCTTCCTCTCTGTGGCTAGAACAGTTCTATGACCTCACATTTTACTCCCGTTGAACTCACCAGAGCCATTAGACCTTTATTGCTACACTCTTCTCTGTAAGGTTTTATTTTATTCTCACTTCTTAAACTAGTTATACAATCACATGATACAAAATTTAAAATCTGTAAAAGAGTATTTGATAGTGTCCTTCCCACTCCTGTTTTGTAAACATTTATTGAAGTATAATTTACATAACATAAAATTTATCTATTTAAAGTGTACAAGTCAATTATTTTTAGTAAGTTTACAGAGTTGTGCAATTATTACCACAATTCCATTTTAGAACATTTCTGTCACCCCAAAAAGGTCCCTTGTACAACTTTTTACAATCAATCTGCATTACAACCCCAGACATTTTTTACCCCACCCCTGCCTTTTCTGGACATCTCATACAAATACAGTCATGTAATATGTAGTGTTTTGCATCTGGCTTCTTTTGCTTAGCACATTTTCAAAGTTCACCCATGTTGTAATTTGTGTCAGTAGTTTCTTTTTATTGGTGATTAGTATTCCATTATATGATAGAGGCCACATTTTGTTTATCCAATTACCAGTTGTTAGACATTTGGATTATTTAATTTGAGGGGATAATATAAATAATGTGCTGTGAACATTTGTGTAAATGTTTTTGTGTGGACAGGCTTTCATTTATTTTGGGGTATGTATCTATGAGTGGAATTGCTGGGTAATGTTAAGTTTATGTTTAATTTTTAAGAAAATGCCAAAGCATTTTCCAAAGTGGCTGTACCATTTTACATTCCCATCAGCAATATGTGAAGGTTCCAGTTTCTCTGCTTCCTTCTCAACACTTGGTATTATCCATCTTTTTTTTTTTATCGTAACTATCCTAGTGGATATAAAGTGATATCATTGTGATTTTTAATTTGCATTTTCCTAATGACTGACGATGTTGAACATCTTTTCATATGCTTATTGGTCACTCATATCTCTTGGGTGAAACGTCTGTCTTTCACCCACATTTAAGTTATATATGTGGGATATCTCACTATTTATTTAGATTGTTAGTTTCTCCCATCAACGGTTTATAGTTTTCAGAGTACAAAGCTTGCCCTTCTGCTAAATTTATTCCTAAATATTTTATTCTTTTTGATGATATTATGAATGGGATTGTTTCCTTGATTTTATTTCCAGTTGCTCGTTGCTAGATATAAAAATACAATGGATTTTTTTCTTATGGATCTTATATTCTGCACTTTAGCTAAACTTTTTTTAATTCTAGTACCTCCTTATGGATTCCTTCATATTTTCTACAGATAGGATCATGCCATCTGCAAATAAAAAGTTTTATATCTCCCTTTCCAACCTGGTTTCTTTTCTTTCATAGGTATTTTATATATTAAAAATCAAATACCTACATATGGTTTGTACCCTTTTTCACAAAAATGGCAGCATACTTTACATTTTGTAAAGTATATAATCTATCTTGAGAATCAGTCTGTTTCAGTACCTAAAGTGTTGCTGCTGCGTTTTCTTTTTTCTTTTACAGTTGCAGAAAAGGTGTAGTGTTTGCTGGTCAGTCACATCTTCTTCACCACCCTTTCTGAGCTTATACTTTTTTTTTTAACATAATAATCTCATAGTTTTGTTTTTTTACTGTTTAGAATGTAAATCATTTGTTCTTTCTAACACTTTGATAATTTCAGATATGTAGTTTCCCTTTCTAGATGGGAAACTGGTGTAGAGAGGTTATGGCTTACTCGAGTAGAAACAGTGAAGGGAAGAGCTGAGACTGGCATAGGTCTTGGGCTTCAGACCCAGAGCTTTTTCTACTGCGTCCAAGTTTCTGCCATTCCTCCTGCCTAACGTGTGGGACTTTGCAGTTAACCTTTGTCTGATTTGGCCTATTATTCCTGTTATTTGGGATTGTGGCAACCATTTAGGCCCTCCCAGATGTGCATTGTAGGGGAGATCTGCTTCCCATATCTCTAATACACTGATATGTAAAATGTTAAGGAATAGCCAGAGTAAACCAAGTGACTGCCGCTCAGAAAGCGCTGAGGAAATGTTTGTGTTGAATGCGAGATCTGTCGCTCAGTAATGGCCTCTTGCTGTGTTGATAAGAATATTATATTACCATTCAGCCCATATTACTCCATTTTGCCCTCAAAGATGTCATGAGAATTTCTGTCATTTGTTCAAATCAAGTACTTACTACAATTCTTTTGTCCGCCAGTTAGTGACCATGTCTGCTAGGGGAAACGAGGCTAACCTGGCAGGGCTTGCTCTGTCTGCCTTACAAGCCCTCGTTGAAGTTATCAGATTGGTGATCCATTCTAAAATATTTCAGGTCATTAGTTTTAAACCCACCAATTACAACATTTCCTGGCCCCAGGCATCTAACATAGCTCCCTCCTCCAGGATTCTGTTGCTAAGTTTCCTGAAGTCCCTGGAATGTAGTTTAGTTTATCTAGCTCAGGGGAGCAAGTACCTGCAGTTTCCTGACTTGGTCTTCAGTTTACCTCTACCAAACCTGCTTAAGGAGATGAGCAAGACGTTCCTTCCCTCCCAGTGAGATTCAACTCATCGTTCTGGGTCAGGGCCACTCCCCAAGGGGATTGTTGCGATAGGCAAGTTTAAGAAATACTATTTTATACTGTATTTATTCAACTGCAGTTTGATAATATTTTTGTCACCCACTAATATTCCACCATCACCTTAAATCCATGAATTTTTCCAACTTTCATTGCTCACGTTGCTCTGAACTTAACTAAAAAGGCCTTTTGGGCTTTTTAATGCTTTTTGCAGCACTCATTCAGGACTTCTCAGGGGCCTTTCAGCTCTGCAGCGTTTACCCTCGTGTGAGTATCTGAGCCTGATCTTAGAAGGCACTCTGCTGCTCATCACCCTCTGTAATTATCCCTGGCCCTCTCCTCTCTCATCAAAACTTAGGCAGGTGTCCAGTCAAAATTTCATTCTGAAGACTGACCAGGCTGATTTTTGGCTAACACCTTCTTCCATTTTCTCAAGTCCTAGGAATATACCCAGTTTGTCTGTTTGTCTGTGTGTTGTCTCACCTTCAGGAAACAGCTCAAGCCCTTATTCAACCACAGCAGCATTCACCTCCCTGTCATGAATCCTGTGGTAGCGTGCTCATCTCAGCAGTTTGAATTGGTTAAGAAAGGGCTCTCTTTGGTTGGTGACTATTTTCTTATTCTCTGGGTAATTGTGCCATTGACTGCAGGTAATGACAACAGGGTCTCTTATTTTTTCTAGGTGGTAAACCATATGATTTCTTCTGACTCTGTTTCGTCTTCTACCAGTAATTTCTGGAGCTCAAACTCTACCCTTTGCGACAAACAAAATGTACATATGTTAAACAAGGGCGTGCAAGCAGGTAAATTACTTGAATTTAAACATTTCTTTCCACTAAAATACAAGTAGCTCTTAAATATAAGATACTCGGCATGATACTAAATGAAGATTAATACTATACTCAAATGTCATACTCACCTATCAGATTGGCAAAAATCTAAGCTTCATACCAAGTATGTGGGCAAGAGTCTAAAGAAGTAAGTGCTCTCATACATTCTAGTGGGAGTATAAGTTGGAAGTATAACCCCTATGACAGGCAATTTGGCAATTTCTATCAAAATTTCTTTCACCCTCACTTTGACTTTTGGAATTTAGCCTTTAGATATACTGTGCATTATATGTGCAAAATGACAAGTGTGTAGAATTAACCACATAGTTAATTGAAGTATTGTTTAGCAGAAAATAAAATGCAACTTATATGTTCATCAATAGCCAAATGGTTAAAGAAATTACTGTACATCTATATAATGAAATCCTACTTAGGATGACAAAGTTCTCTCTACCAATATGGTAAAACAGCCGTGGGCAAACTACGGCCCACGGGCCAGATCCGGCCGGTTTGAAATGAATAAAACTATTGAAATAAAAGACCGTACCCTTTTATGTAATGATGTTTACTTTGAATTTATATTAGTTCACACAAACACTCCATCCATGCTTTTGTTCCGGCCCTCCGGTCCAGTTTAAGAACCCATTGTGGCCCTCGAGTCAAAAAGTTTGCCCACCCCTGTGGTAAAATCTCCACGGCATATAATTAAAAAGAAAGGATAAGGTACAGAACAGTGTATAGCATGCTACTACATGTATTTAAAAAATAAGGAAGAGCCCTGGCTGGTGGTTCAGTGGTTAGAGCATCAGCCCAAGCACCAAATGTCTTGTGTTCGACTCCTGGTCAAGGGCACATGCCTGGGTTGCAGGTTCAATCCAGTGTATGGCAGGCAACCAATGGGTATCTCTCACATCAGTATTTCTTTCTCTCTCATCCCCTCCTCCCACTCTCTCTCAAAATCAATGGAAAAATACCCTCTGGTGAGGATTAAAATAAATAAATAAATAAATAAATAAATAAATAAATAAGAGAATTGTTTGAATGTACACAGAAGATTCTCTGGAATAATGGGGTTATGAACTGGGTGAATGGAGAATAGGAGTGGGAAGGATACTTTTCATTTTATACCTTTTTATATCTTTTGATTTTATAAAACAAAAATAAACTTCTGCATTGACTTTTTCTTTCCCAAGTCATGCCTTTACATCTGTCAACCTCTTCCTTACCTAGGTGACTTCCAGGAGGACTAGAAGCATTTTCTGTCTTTCTCACTTGGGATCAGAACTGAATCTATATTAATAGTTCTTTCCTTCTAATATCTAAACTGACTCAGATAAAAACCCTTCTCTTGTCCCCCCTCCCTTCCCTCTCCCCCTCTCTTCTTCTCCCTTCCCTTTTTCTTCTTCTCTTTTCCCTCCCTTTCTCCCTCTACCACCTTTCCTCCCTTCCTCTCTTCCCCCTTACACACTCCAACCCACCCAACAAAGGCCATAGCCTGCATTTTTGAAGCCTTAAAAACTTTTCATTTACTTATTTGAATATATTACCTGCCAACTAAGTCTCAAGGCTGCTCCCAGAGACATCTGTGATCTTTCCCCTCAGGAAACTTGGAGATTGTGAATGGTGTCAAAAAAACCACTCGAGATGTTGGGGTGATTTTCCCAACTCCAAGTTTTAGGGAGGTTAAAGTGGAAGAGGACAGTGATGTGACTTCTTGGTCAGAAGAAAAGGTAGAAGAAGAAAAGCTCCTTACCAGAAATCTTGGAGACAAGAAGTTAAAGAAGAACAAGCAGAGTTGCTGTGAAGGTCAGTTTCTAATTCCCGGTTTTATAGCAGAAAAGCTGTGCTTGGATTCTTTTTTCTAAATGACCCTGTGTTGACCCCATCTCCACCCCCTGCACTACAGTTACAGAGTCATTCCTGCAGTTAAGCAGACTCCTGGGCATCATGATGGCCTCTAACAGCTAAATCTGCTGAGAGCCTATTTTATGCACATGTCTCTGAGAAATATGAAAAATCTCCTTTCTTAAAAATATTTCCTGTAGAAGTTTCATGGTTTGTTCCTGTGGAAAATGTGAAGTCTGGTCCTAAGAAGGAAAACTTCAATCATCGTGGCCCTGGTATCGCCTGGTTTGCACCGATAACCAACACCAAACCCTGGAGGGAACCACTGCGGGAGCAGAACTGGCAGGGCCAGCACACGGCCAGCCACACGTCCCTGGCAGGCCCAGGCGGAAGCCCACTGAAGCCACTGGTGAAAGCAACCTTACAGGTACAGGGACATCGAGTGCATTTTAGCCCTGTGTTTCAGGGGGGAAAAGGGGTGAGGTACAAAGAAATTAAATCTGTGACTTGGCCTTCAGAAGCACAGTCATGTGACCCTCATTTCTAGCACCACCAGAGTTCATCTGTTCTCGCTCTCATCATTAATCAAAGGCTGCCTTATGCCTTACTCTGTTAACCATTTTAAATCATGCATCACCCTCAGCATCCGGAGACAAGGCAGTAGAAGGAAGGATGTCGTGACACCACTGCTTATTGGGTTTATAGACACATGTTGGCCTGGAAGTCTCATGTTGGCTCAGCCTTATATTTGTTCCTCCAGAACTCCTACTGCTATATAACATGGGGTTTAAAGGGCACTAAGTCTCTTTATTTGTTGTTTGGGAGCTACAGGAAATGTTATTTAATGGTGTACAGGGTGAGGCAAAAGTAGGTTTACAGTTGTTCCTATGGCAAATAATACAATAGTTAACAAATAACAATACAAGAATAAACTGTCGTGTACCAACAACTGTAAACCTACTTTTGCCCCACCCTGTATTTGAAGGGAAATTTAATATAGCACAATGGGCCAAGCTCCATTCTATCTGGGAGAGTTGTAATTGCCACATCTTAGCTCTTGGCTTATTCCTAAGGCATTTCTGTGATCCCTCTGATTTCCCTACTGGAACTCTCCCGCACAGAGAGTTTGTTAGATTATTCTATATAATAAAAGCCTTATATATACTAAGTGTCCGGTCATCTGTTCAACCAAAGTGTAATATGCTAATGATATGCTAAGGCCACTCAACCACTCTATGACGTGTACTGACCACCAGGGGACAACAGTCGACCAGTCACTATGACGTTCACTGACCACCAGGGGGCAGATGCTCCGACTGGTAGGTTACCTTGCTTCTGGGGTCCAGCCGATCAGGACTGAGCGAGATGGGCCAGACACGCCCTGGAGCCCTCCCATGGCCCCTCCCCAGCTGGCCAACCTCCCGCGTCCCTCCCCAGCCCCGATCATACACCAGTGGGGTCCCTCGGCCTGGCTTGCACCCTCTCGCAATCCGGGACCCCTCAGGGGATGTCGGAGAGCTGGTTTCAGCCCAATCCCGTAGGCCATTGGTGCACAAATTTGTGCATGGGCCTCTAGTCCTATACAGTGGGGCCTTGACTTACGAGTTTAATTTGTTCCATGACGGAGCTCATAACTCAAATTACTCATATGTCAAATCAACAGTGAATGAGTGAGACACGTGATGCTGGGCTGATGTTGTGGCGTTCACTGTGACATTCGCTGCACCAGCTAGCGGTGGGGTATCTGAAGCTGGCTCATAACCCAAATTTTAGCTCGCTACTCAAAGCAAAAAATCGGCCGAGAGATGGCTCGTATCTCGAAAAACTCGTTAGCCTGGACACTCGTAAGTCAAGGCCCCACTGTATAATAAACAGGTAATATGCAAATCGACCTAATAGCAGAACAATCAGTTGCTATGATGCACACCGACCACCAGGAGGCAGACACTCAACACAGGAGCTGCCCCCTGGTGGTCAGTGCGCTCCCACAGGGGGAACGCCGCTCAGCCAGAAGCCAGCTCATGGCTGGCGAGTGCAGCGGTGGCGGGAGCCTCTCCCACCTCCATGACAGCGCTAAGGCTGTCCGACTGACTGCTTGGGAGCGGACCTAAGCTATCAGTTGGACATCCCCTGAGGGCTCCCGGACTGCAAGAGGGCGTGGCCGGGTTGAGGGCCCCCCCTGCATGAATCTTGTGAACCAGGCC
The DNA here is from genome assembly GCF_014108235.1 of Myotis myotis. Lineage (NCBI taxonomy): Eukaryota > Metazoa > Chordata > Mammalia > Chiroptera > Vespertilionidae > Myotis > Myotis myotis. The sequence continues at coordinate 10,894,422 of NW_023416318.1, read as the reverse complement.
TCTAGTTTTCAATAATAGAATAGAATAGAAAATAGCTTTAGAAATAGACTCTTTAAATCTGTTGGTCAGGTCCTGTTTTTCTATGCCCTTAGAGAGCAGACTGCATCATTAATGTGAGGATGGGGGCTTTTTCTCCTCAGGAATCACTTCTGTTTCACAGACCTGACTTCATCTCCCGCTCTGGGGAGCGGATAAAACGCCTGAAGTTAATAGTCCAGGAGAGGAAGCTACAGAACGTGTTACAAAGTGAGCGGGAGACGCTGTTCAACACTGGGCGAGAATGGCAGGGCCAGGGGGACGCCGTGCACCTGTTTTCTAAGAGAGGTACATGCTGCACTTTCCTTTCCTGGGTACAGAGGTCAAGGTCTGCTTTTGTTTTCTTCTTTCTAAGGTCTGCTTCTTGCTGGGAGAAGCACTGCTCAGCGCCAGGCCAGTTACATGGACAGACAGACAGACAGACAGACAGACTTCTTTGCTTGCTGAGACTTACATCTCCTGAGGTCACAGAACCCAGTTTAGCTCTTAGTACTTTCTTTTTTTTTTTTTTTTTTAAATATATTTTATTGATTTTTTACAGAGAGGAAGGGAGAGAGATAGAGAGTTAGAAACATCGATGAGAGAGAAACATCGATCAGCTGCCTCCTGCACATCCCCCACTGGGGATGTGCCCGCAACCCAGGTACATGCCCCTGACCGGAATCGAACCTGGGACCTTTCAGTCCGCAGGCCGACGCTCTATCCACTGAGCCAAACCCATTTCGGCAGCTCTTAGTACTTTCATGATCCAAATGAACCCAGTTACTCTTGCCCTATCACTGCATCTTAAAAACGAGAGTGTACAGTAAGAAAGTGTTTTTATAAACAATCTCTGTGTCTGTGAGCAAGTTAGTTCCAAAAGTAGTATTATGTTTGTTCATTTCTTTCGTTAAAGAGGGGGCTGATTTCAGGCTTGTCTACTTCATAGGGTGGCAATAATAATAATAATAATAATAATAGAAGTAGTAGTGTTAGTAATTAAAATAATAGTTATGGCCTGGCCAGCATGGTTCAGTGGTGAGCGTCAACCTATGAACCAGGAGATCACGGTTCAGTTCCTGGTCAGGACACATGCCTGGGTTGCAGGCTCGATCCCCAGTGTGGGGCGTGCAAGAGGCAGCTGATCAATAATTCTCTTTCATCATTGATGTTTCTATCTCTCTCTCCCTCTCCTTTCCCCTCTGAAATCAATAAAAATATATTGAAAAATAAAAAGTAATAATTATGTAGCCCTTATGTTTTACTCAGACATTGTTGGCATTTAATATTTACAATACTTCCTGAGGTAGATCCTATTAATACCCCTATTTTAGAGATGAGAAAACAAAGGCTAAGTGATTAAGTACCTACTAAGCTTGAGGTTTGAACCCAGGTGGGCTGGCTCCAGAATCAGTGCTCTTCACAGTTATGCTCAGGTGTAAGATGAAAGCAATATTTGAAAGCTGTGAAAACTCTATAAAGTACCCAACACTTTCATCACATTACCTGTAAACGGGGCAGTGTATCAATTCCTAGTCTAGACTGTGCCACAGTGTTGTGCCTTCAGGAGACTTAGGCTGCTGTCACAGTTATCACAGTTTAACCTTGGCCTTGGCCTTCACCGTTGGTGACCACCTAGCACTGTCAGCTCATAGTAGGACCTCAGAGTCCTAGCAACTCTGTCCCACAGCTCTTGCATACCACACCCTTCCTTGTTATGTCACTATTCACTGTAAACCCCTTTTTCTCTTGCTTAGGTTTCCTGGCTGCCCAGAAGTATAAGCCTGTTGGAAAGAAGGAAATGATTCAGAGGTCTAAACGGTAAGGCCAAAAGAATAAGAGTAATTAGAGAAGTGCAAATCAGGCCAGCAAGTACTCAAGAACTCTGGCTTGCCTTCAGAATAAAGGCATTCTGCTCAAGTTAAAACATAAAAAATTAGTTGTGAAAGTAGTTCCTCATGTATGACACTAAAAAAGAGAAGAATAGGTAGCAGATCATGCTATGAATGACTCATCTACCAAAGATAGAAAGAGCCCTGGCCGGTTTGGCTCAGTGGATAGAGCGTCGGCCTGCGGACTCAAGGGTCCCAGGTTCGATTCCGGTCAAGGGCATGTACCTTGGTTGCGGGCACATACCCAGTGGGGAGTGTGCAGGAGGCGGCTGATCGATGTTTCTCATCGATGTTTCTGACTCTATCCCTCTCCCTTCCCTCTCCCTTCTTCTCTGTAAAAAATCAATAAAATATATTTTTTAAAAAAAAGATAGAATTCCCACTAATTTGTGTGCCTTAGTCAAGCTCATCCTTATTAGAAACCTAAATATAGAGTATTTTGAAATATTTATTTGGGGCCTTACCTTTATCCAGGCCATCCTGTTTCTAGAAATCTATTCAATACAGTGAGAAATAATGGAGTATTGTCCAATACACATTAAGTTAAGCTTGAAAAAAAGTTAGGTTTCAGAAGCACGTGTACATGCCACTATTTATAGTCTTTAAAAATAAGTATCTGGGCTTCTGTAGAGGCAAACACTTTATATGCATAGGATATCTCTGGAAGGGACCACAAAAAACTGATAATAGTGGTTGCCTTTGGGAAAAAGAACTGAGTGACTGGGTAGGAGAAAGACTAATTTTTTGCCTTTATATACTTTTTTAATTTTGTGTCATTGTGTGTGTTAGCCACTCATTAGAGATATGCATTTATTGATCATGAGAATGCCATGGAATAACTAAATTAAGAGTTACCATTTAGGCCAGTGATGGTGAATCTTTTGAGCTCGGCATGTCAGCATTTTGAAAAACCCTAATTTAACTCTGGTGCCATGTCACATATAGAAATTTTTTGATATTTGCAACCATAGTAAAACAAAGATTTATATTTTTGATATTTATTTTATATATTTAAATGCCATTTAACAAAGAAAAATCAACCAAAAAAATGAGTTCGCGTGTTCGCCATCACTGATTTAGGGGTTCATTAGCTACCTCCTTAAATAAGAACAGTTTTATAGCCAGTAGAATGCTTGAAAACAGTTTATCTTAGATGTTTAAAGCATTCTTCCTAAAATTTTGTTTTTACTCTCCATTTAGTAAACCCTTTCCTTATAGGTACTTCAAAGGGATGCTTTAGTCACGGAGTTCTTGAAGTGTGGTTGTAGACCTCTGGGATTTGCTGAGACCCTTTCAGGGGATTTGCCAGGTCAAAATGAATCTTAAAATAATACTAGAATGTTATTGCCTTTTCAGCGTGTTGACATTTGCACTGATGATGCAAAAGTAATGGGGGAGGAATAAAACTGCTGGTGCCTTAACACTATTTGAGACTGTGCTGGTCTAGAAGGTTTTGTTTTGTTTTCTTTTAATCCTCACCCAAGGATATTTTTTCCGTTGATATCTATAGAGAGAGTAGAGTGGAAGGGAGGTAGAGGGGTGGAGAGAGAGAAATAGTGATGTGAATCACATCAATTGGTTTCCTACTGCACTTGCCCCGACCGGGGCCAGGGATCGAGATCAAGCCTGCAACCAAGAAAGATGCCAACAGACGCTCTAACGTCTGAGCAATACTGGCCAGGGCAGAAAGCTTTGTATTTTTTACAGCCACATGCCAGCAGTGTAAGGGAAGTACACGCAGAGCACTTGCTGCGTGCAAGACCAGTGACTGGTTCGAGGAAGAGCACTCACACCGAGGTTTGTGGAGCGAGCTGAGGTAGAGCACAGCTTTGACTTGAAGGAATGGTGGATAAACTGATTATTCCGCCTTGGGCCTATGGCAGACTTTTTCTTGAAAATGAAGAAGTGAGTCTGTCACTTCAAGGAAAACAGCTGACAGTATTTACTGCCAAAGAGAAAATTTGAGCTTTCAAGCAAAGAATCAAATTCTAGAAAACTTGGTCTACCACTCTATGGTTGACTACCTCCCAGTACTGAGACTTTTCTGATATCAGCAATGATATTAACAAGTAAGATGTTATTATATAAGTAAATATGTCAGCATTTGGAAGCTCTGCATAAGTCACTGGGCCAGTATTCTCCCAATGACTGTTGCATTGTGTTACAAAATCAGGCTTGGATAGACGATACATTCAAAGTGCAAGGTAGACTGGTAACCTCTGTTTATATGAGAGTACAAAAGTTCGTTGATATGGTTTTAGATTCCACATTGCAACTACTTTTTTAGAAACTACCACTTGTCAAGTTTTGGTGTAGTATCAAGAAAATCAGCAATTATCTGAAAAGAATATTAAAATACTTCTCTCTTGTCCAACTACATATGTGTGTAAACTGGATTTTTTAAAATGTATCTTTTAACTAGAACAGTATATTACAACAAATGTAATACAGAAGCAGATGTAAAAATCTAGCTGTCTTTTATTAAATCAGACATTAAATATTTATAAAATATAGTTTTACAAAATATGTAAAACAGTTCCACTCTTACTAAACATTTTAGTTTTGGAAAACATATTTATTATATGTGTTAGCATGCAACAGGCTTATTAGTTTTATTTTTAAGTGAATTAAGAAATAAGTACTTTTGCCCTAGCTGGTTTGACTCAATGGATAGAGTGTCGGCCTGAGGACTGAGGGGTCCAGGGTTCCATTCTGGCCAAGGGCACATACCTCGGTTGCAGGCTCCTCCCTGGACTGGGCCCTGGTCGGGGCTCGTGCAGGAGGCAACCAATCAATGTGTTTCTCTCACATCGATATTTCTCTCTGTCTCTCCCTCTGTCTTCCACTCTCTAAAAATCAATGGAAAAATATGCTCAGGTGAGGATTAAAAATAAGAAATAAATACTTTTAAAATGTTCAGTTTTAATTTCTAATACAGTAGATCTCAATAGATAAAATTCACATTGACCAATATTGGCCTCAAGCTTTATGAGTATAAAGGGGCCCTAGCCAGCTTGGCACACTGGATAGAGCGTCAGCCTAGGGACTGAAGAGTCCCGGGTTCGATTCCGGTCAAGGGCATGTACCTTGGTTGCAGGCACATCCTCAGTGGGGGGTGTGCAGGAGGCGGCTGAAAATGTCATATATGAAAACGTTACCACAATAAGATTAGTTAACATGATTACCATTTTGTTGTTGTTATGCTGAGAGCATTAAAGCTCTACTCTCAGAACAACTTTCAAGTATACAGTACCGTATTGTTAACTAGAGTCACTTTGCTGTACATAGGTCCCAGGAACTTTTTCATCTTATAACTGGAAGTTTGTGCCCTTTGACCAACATCTCCCCATTGTCCCATCCCCTCATCCCTTGGCAACCATCATGCTGTTCTCTGTTTCTGAGTCTGATGTTTTTAGATTCAACACATAGGTGAGATCACACAGTTTCTGACTTATTTAACTTAGTATATTGCTCTCAAGGTCCATCCATGCTGTTGTAAATGGAAGGATTACCTTTTTTGTGGCTGAATAATACCCCATTTTATATTTTTATAAATATGTGTGTGTTTGTATATACATATATGTCGTTTTATTTATTCATTCATCCATTGATGGATACTTAGGTTGTTTCCATGTCTTCACTTCTGTAATAACCCTGCAGTGAATATGAAGGTGCAGCTATCTCTTTGAGATTGTGATTTCATCTCCTTTGGATAAACACCCAGCAGTGTCGTTGCTGGGTCATAGGGTGGTTCTGTGTGTACTGTTTTCCAGAGTAGCCACACCAACCTACGTTTCACTGACAGTGCACAGGGTTCCCTGTTCTCTACATCCTCACCAGCATTTGTTATCTCCCAGTTGTTGTTTTAAGAACAGCCATTCTAACAGGTGTGAGGTGATATTTCATTGTATTTTAATGAACATTAAAATGATATTTTATTGTATTTTAAAGTGTATACTTGTTCCTTTTTTATGCTTTGTAATAATTCCATTATATTCCATCGTCTGTGTAGCTGTTTTTATTAGAAATTTAGATTATTTCTAATTAGAGTACATTTATCAAGTGCATGTTTGACCATGTTCCTCCCCATCCCTGAGAGGACAGAGCCCAGGCTTGCACATTGCAGTGAGGCCCTCCGTACCCACCTGCGTCCCACCTGCTCCCCACACTCTGAGCAGCTTTGACTTGCCCGTGCTCCCTTCTCCTTCCATCCCCTTTCTGCTCCTACTTTTCAAGACCCACCTCAAGCTTAATGTCTTCTCTGGCCCGCCCTGACCTACTTCACTCAGAATAAGTTTCTTCTTTTCCCGTAATACTGTGTCACCTTTTGGAGATGTGACCATGATTGTACTTTCCCCCTATCATTTCCCTTATGTTTAGGCTGCCCCACACTGGGGATTGAGCCTGCAACCCGGGGTATGTGCCCTGACCAAGAATTGAACCCTGACCTCCTGGTTCATAGGTCGACGCTCAACCACTGAGCCACGCTGGCAGGCTAATGTATTTTTCTTTATCTGTCTCCCCTTCCAGATCATAAACACCCCAGGCCAGAGTTCTTTGTGTTCAAGTGTCTAACAGGACGCTGGGCTCATTATGGGCCAGGCTTGTCTGAGGGACTGGATGCCTTGAGAGGGTAGAAGAATGTAGGGAGATTGGTGAGAAGACATCATGTGTCTCTATGGTCTGGTAACCTCACTGCTTTCTGTCTTTCCTAAGGATTTATGAGCAGCTTCCAGAAGTACAGAAAAAGAGAGAAGAGGAAAGGAGGAGACTGGAATATAAGTCGTACCGATTGCGAGCCCAGCTGTATAAAAAGGTCAGTCAGTCCGTCCCAGAGCGGGATTGATCAGGTTTATCAAGGAAGAAAAAACTGAGTGAAACACACCTGACCTGTTTGAATTAACTGCATTTGGGGAGTGAACTTAAGCTCATGATGCGTTGTACTGCTGCTGACATTTGGAAGATAGAGGCACCTCTGACTAGATTTCAAATCTAAAAATAACCAAACCTAAAAAAGGCCCCTTCCAGGCATACATTTGGAAGGAAACCAAATTTCATCCTTAGGGGTCAGTTTAGATGTACGTTATGGTAGAAATGGTCAAATCCAGTAGAATTGTGTTTTTATTCCAACGTCGCAGATGGTAGTTTTATACTTTACAACTCTTTCAAAAGGCTGGAAAATGTCTGTGTAGCTTAAGAGTTGCCAGAGCCTCGACGCCAGCACCATGTCGTGCCCATAGCTCCCCTGGAATCAGTGGTGCTGTGGGTCCCAGAACCTCATAGTCAGGGACACTTGCTAGCGATTTACTCCTTGAGAAATGAAATGGGCTACAGTGCCTAAAGGCCCACATCCTTCATTGTCCTGGTTTCCTTCCCAACCCCCTTACTTCACCCAAGAGGACGCTGCAAGTCAGAAACCAAAAGACGCATTCATCCCAGACCGCCGTGGGTGGAAAATGCCTCTGGAGCACATCCAGAGTCCGGGCCGGGCCTGCTCAAGTGCGGAGGCCCCGGCACTGCATCAGGCTCTCACTGTGCTTGTGTGTTTGCGAACTGATGGAAGGATTAGTCTATCAGGATTATAGAGTATCTGCATCGATACAGAAATAATAGATAATGATTATAGATCATCTTCCCTAAACAATGCAGGAAGTATTTTTCATATAATTACCATAGTTTCTGTAGCTGGGGAAGGTAAACAAGGTTTGGGCAGAACCCCACTGGTGTTCAGTGCCATGTCCGCGGGAAGGAGTGCCTGTCTGCCTGGTCACAAGGGTTGCTAACTTCTTTCCTGCCTGTCTTTTCTTCCACAGAAAGTGACCAATCAACTCTTGGGGAGAAAAGTTCCCTGGGACTGACATAAGATTATTTTCTTCAGAGCCGTGGAATTTTATTTTATCAACCTGAAGAAGCGTAACCCTTACCTTTTGAGTCTGGTTCAATAAAACAAACTCTTTGTCCATGTGTAATTTAGAAGTAGTAACCTTCTAAAGAGTCCAGGGCACAGTGGTAAGATTATTAATGTTTTGGGAGCAATACTTTCTTTACAGTGGCCTTGCCCACAGGAGTGTTTGTTATAACATTATTATTTCTTATTCTAGATAAGAGTCCCTTTTTGTTTGCGTTTTTATACTTTTAGGAAATAAATAACTTCTTTTTTTTATATTCTTATTGACTTCGCGTAAAACAAGCCATAGAGGGTCATTTCTTTCCCATCTGGAGCTGTGCCATGTCTCCCCTGAAGTGCGTGGGGAGCCGCAATCTAAAATGGTCAATCAAGGGAAATGGGCTGTGAGGCTGAAATGTGGCCCTTTTTTTGGAAACACAGGGGACAGGCCAAGAGCCCTGTCATGGGCTTTGTGGAGAGGGTGTCTGTACCCTCCGGGCAGACCCAGAGACTCCAGCAGACATAGGCATCTCAGGTCTAAAACTCCCCTTAGTCTCATCGCAGCTGCCCTGGGAGCTATAGGCTGGGAAGAAAGGCCACTATCCTTTGGTGAATTTTCTTCCACCCACCCCCTTGTTTGCAGGATTAAAGCCTCAGAGCATTTATCGTCTCACATGGAACCAGTGCTTATAATCTGGAAAACCACTTCTGAAAAGCAGGAGTTAATATATGTGATAATGAAAAAAAAATTATATACACACACACACACACTGAGTGACCAGATAATTATGACCACCCCATCAGTACTTCATTGGGCCACCTTTTGCCTTCAATACTGCAGTGATTCTTCTTGGCATTGACTCCACGAGATGTTGAAAGGTGATGCGAGGAATCTGACACCATGCCTGATGAATAGCACCTGTCCAGTTCTGTGAGATTTGATGCTTGTGGAACCAGCTGCCTGATGGCTCTTTTAACTTTGTCCCACAAATGCTCAATTGGATTGAGATCTGGTGATTGTGGGGGCCACCTAAGCAAGGTAAAGTCTCCCTCATGTTCTTGAAACCACTCCTGCACAATACAAGCACCGTGGTATGGCGCATTGTCTTGTTGGAAGAAGCCATATCCATTGGGATACGCCATCAACATGATAGGATGAACTTGATCAGCAACGATACTTAGGTATGTTGTGCTATTCAGATGTTGTTCCACATGAATTAAAGGGCCCAAATCATGCCAGGAAAACATGCCCCAAACCATAATCCTGCCCCCACCAGCTTGAAGGGTTGTACTCATGCATGTGGGGTGCATGCTTTCATGCTGTTTCCGCCAAATTCTCACTCTGCCATCTGCATGATGCAACTGGAAACGTGATTCATCGGACCACATGACTTTTTTCCAGTGCTTGACTGTCCAATCCTTGTGTTCCTGTGCGAATTGGAGACATTTTATCTTGGTAACTGCAGACAGCAAAGGTGTTCGAACAGGCCTTCGGCTTCCATATCCCATATGATGCAGTGTACGGCTAATTTGCCTACAAACGTCAGGTAGTCATAATAATCTGGCCACTCGGTGTATATGTATATATATATGATAATGCACAAGAAGCACTTAATCTTGTGACCTGGAATTAAAGCTAAGGTCCAAAGTTGAGCCAGGGAAGATGCTCAGCAGCCTTATTCTAAGTTCAGCGAAGCTCCAGCAGGGCTGTAGGGGCCAGTTGTTTCCTGAGAGTTTGTGGCAAAGAGAAGGCCCTGCCACCAAGCACTGCTCAGAGCTTTCAAGTGGTGCCACCTAAACTCCCTGCCTAACCTAGAAGGAGGCTGTGAAGAAGCCTTCGACGGTGCGTGTGGGGGAACTACCTAGCTCTTCCCTGTCGCGCTGTGCAGGGTAACTACCCACTTTGGGCCAGTTTACCTGTAAAATGAGAGCATTAATATGTGCATGCCCCTTTTGGTTGTCAGATGCTGTGGCTGTTTACATGTGGGAAGTTATTAGAATTCAGGCGGAAAGTGATCATTGTCTGGAAACTTGGGTCTGCAAGGACACAGGCAGGATGGAGTCCTCTTAGGAACAATGAGTGTGATTCTCCACACCTGGCAGTGTCCGCCAGGCACCTTCCCAGAGCATTGACTAGGTTCAGCCCCTCCTCCTCCTCCGAGCCCAGCCAGAATACACCTTGGGGGTGCCCTGGGGAAGATTTATTTAAACAGTAAATAGACTTGCTTTCACACTAGAATGGTATTTCCCCAGCCCCAGGTACAGAGTGAGGGAGCAGATCAAAGCACAGCCTGGGGGAGGGGTGCTGAGGGTTCTCACCATGCCGTTTTAGTGGCTGAGTCTGCTGCTTGCTGAATCTAAGTATTGACATCAAAATCTCTTCTGCCCCCAGAGCTCAGGACAGTTTCCCCACTCCGCCCACATCGGCTCCACTGAGCACCTGGCAGAAGCCGCAAAGTCACCACCTCTGCTGTCACTCCTGTGGCCATGAGGCTGCTCAGCCCCACTCTCCATCTCCACCAGGATCTTGTTTTATGTTTTGTTCTTGCACAGATGAAAAAGCCCAGGCCCTGGCACCTGGTTCTGACCTTGGGGATTCACTCTAATTTCTTTGTCCTAGATCTAGTTCTCACCTAATCTGAGAATTCACTGCCCGCTTTTTCCTGGGAGGTTAGGCTCCAGCCTCCTTGGCCACTCCTCTTCCCTGAGGGCAGCTTCTGTTTCTGCCCACGCACCCCAGACAAAGGCCTCCAGTGGCCATCAGCACATGCACTGGGCTGAGGGAGTGTATGGGGAAGACAGAGTGTTTTCACTATAAATCACAAAGCATTTGTGTCCCAAATGACTGTGTTGGCCAGTAGTTAGAAAGCTAGGCCAACCCCGGCCGTGGTGGCTCACTGGTTGAGTGTGGACCTAGGACTGTGGTCAGCAAACTGCGGCTCGCGAGCCACATGCAGCTCTTTGCCCCTTGAGTGTGGCTCTTCCACAAAATACCACATGCGGGTGCTCACGTACAGTGCGATTGAAACTTTGTGGCCCATGCGCAGAAGTCAGTATTTTGTGGAAGAGACGCACTTAAGGGGCCAAAGAGCCGCATGTGGCTCGCGAGCCGCAGTTTGCCGACCACTGACCTAGGAGATCATGATTCACTTCCCAGCTGGGGATCTAGCAGGAGGCAGCCATCAGTGATTCTCATCGATGTTTCTATCTCCCTCTCCCTTCTCTGAAACCAATAAAAATAGATTTTTTTTAAAAAAGGAAGCGAGGCCAAGCTGAATGGTTGATGTCATCTTTACCTGTTTTGGAGCTGGGTGATTTTAACGTATAATGTTAGTTTTATTTTGACTGGCTGTGAACCCTTGCTTATAGTCCCGTCCCAATTTCTCACTAAATACTCATGAATTCTGATTGGGTGGAGGTCTGGGCTGAATAATAGCAAAACTACCTGTTGGCCTTTAGGGGGCACTCTTGGGTCATCTCACAGCTTCCCCACCCCACAACTCCCCAAGATGAAGATTCTAATCTAAGGAAACTCACTTCCCCCCACACTGGGTTATTTTCCAAGTCTGATTGGGCTACATGTTAAGATTACAGTCACAAGATGCATAGATGTGGGCTGTTCATTTTCCTGGTCTACAACTCTATTTCTATCTGCTCCTCTCCTACCTGTCTTTCAGGGAGCCCTAGTTGGCCCAGAAACACCCAGCAACTCAAACCAACCCATCCTTAGACTTCGGAGTAAATTATCTTCCTTTCCTTTATTTCCTCCTTGTTCTCTCCATTTCCTCTGTTGCAGGTACCATTACTCTGGGTGGTCTTGTTGCACAGGTAAAATCTGAGGCTCTGTTCTGGACTTAGAGCAGTGATGGCGAACCTATGACATGCGCGTCAGAGGTGGCACGCAAACTCATTTTTTTGGTTGATTTTTCTTTGTTAAATGGCATTTAAATATATAAAATAAATATCAAAAATATAAGTCTTTGTTTTACTATGATTGCAAATATCAAAAAATTTCTATATGTGACACGGCACCAGAGTTAAGTTAGGGTTTTTTTTTTTTTTTTTTTTTTTTTTTTTTTTTTTTTTTTGGTTGGCCTTCATTTTATTTTATTTTTTTTATTGTTTTCTTGCTTAAAGTATTACTAAGAGTATTACATATGTCTCCAAGTTAGGGTTTTCCAAAATGCTGACATGCCGAGCTCAAAAGGTTCACCATCACTGACTTAGAGAAAACAGCCCTTCAGAGGTCATCCCAGCTTTCTAGACTTCTGCCCAGGGTTTGGGTCCAGCATGTCCTCAAAGAGGCATGGCCAGATTCACACCTTTCTAGAATCCCTGACCCATTCTCAGCACAGTGTTCACCCAACCTCACTATTGCTCCCCACACAAGACAGCCTGACATCAGAATCTAAGTCCAGAACCTCAACTAACCATGGGGCAAATGGGGCTGCCTAAAAAAACTGCCTACTCTGACTTCATTTCACTTGTTAGTTGCTAACTTAGGAAAAGTGGGAAGATGTTCATATAGTTCCCACTGTCGACTTGGCCAGGGAGGTGACTAGGAGCAGCCCTCTCAGGAGACACACACCTGGTGCCATCTTAATGAAAAACAGGCATCAATTCCAGGCCCCAGAAAATAGGAACAAAAACGTTTCCTGGATCTACCATTAGATAGTAAGCTCCATGAGGGCAAGAATCATGACTATCTTGTTCGCTTTCTTTTGCTAGGGCTTCGCACACTGGTCACAGGTTAACTCAGTATGGATTTGTCAACTGGCACAGTGTGGTCAGTCCAGATTGGAGGCAGAGGCTGTGGAAAGACTTCAGGGACATCTAATTGGTTGGTTACATGAAGCACCTGAGTGTTATGATATATAGAAACATCTGATAGAGTTTGGGGTTGAATAAATGTTAAATAAATAGAAAAATAAAGTAAGAGATCATTAAAAGTTCCAAGAAAAAGACAAAACAAACATCTGTAAGAGAAGATAACTAATGTTTTGACATGTAGCTTAGCTTAAACAGATTATTGATGTACCCCAAACTATGACAAACCACTTTGAGAAGCTGGGGAACAGGAAGGGTGCATGTGCATGGTGGAGACACAGCATCAACCTCCTGGTGGTAAAACCGGACAATCAAGAAGCAGCCACATGAGCCCGTTAAAGAGGTGGAAGTGAGTGCATAAGGGGAAGTGTAAGGGCTGCTCTTTCCTGCCACAAATCCATAGAACTCTGACCCTTTTATTCAAAGCTACTGTTCTCAAAACTGCCTGGTACTGGCACAAGAATAGGCATATAGATCAATGGAATAGAATAGAGAGCCCAGAAATCGGCCCGAACCAATATGCTCAATTAATATTTGACAAAGGAGGCAAGAACATACAATGGAGCCAAGATAGTCTCTTCAATAAATGGTGCTGGGAAAATTGGACAGATATATGCAAGAAAATGAAACTAGACCACCAACTTACACCATACACAAAAATAAACTCAAAATGGATAAAGGACTTAAATGTACGACAGGAAACCATAAAAATTCTAGAAGAATCCAAAGGCAACAAAATCTCAGACATATGCCGAAGCAATTTCTTCACTGATACAGCTCCTAGGGCACTTGAAACTAAAGAGAAAATGAACAAATGGGACTACATCAAAATAAAAAGCTTCTGCACAGCAAAAGAAACCATGAACAAAACAACGAGAAAACCCACTGTGTGGGAAAACATATTTGCCAATCTCATATCTGATAAGGGCCTAATCTCCAAAATTTATAGGGAACTCATACAACTTAACAAAAGGAAGATAAACAATCCAATCAAAAAATGGGCAAAGGACCTAAATAGACACCTTTCAAAAGAGGACATTCAGAAAGCCAAGAGACATATGAAAACATGCTCAAAGTCACTAATCATCCGAGAGATGCAAATCAAAACAACAATGAGGTACCATCTCACACCTGTCAGACTGGCTATCATCAATAAAGCAACAAACGACAAGTGCTGGAGAGGATGTGGAGAAAAAGGAACACTTGTGCACTGCTGGTGGGAATGCAGACTGGTGCAGCCACTATGGAAGACAGTATGGAGTTTCCTTAAAAAACTGAAAATGGAACTCCCATTTGACCCTGTGATCCCACTTCTAGGAATATATCCCAAGAAACCAGAAACACCAATCAGAAAGGATATATGCACCCCTATGTTCATAGCAGCACAATTCACCATAGCTAAGATCTGGAAACAGCCTAAGTGCCCATCAGTAGATGAATGGATTAGAAAACTGTGGTACATCTACACAATGGAATACTATGCTGCTCTAAAAAGGAAGGAACTCTTACCATTTGCAACGTCATGGATGGAACTGGAGAGCATTATGCTAAGTGAAATAAGCCAGTCAATGAAGGAAAAATACCACATGATCTCACTCATTCATGGATAATAGAGACCATTATAAACTTTTGAACAATAATAGATACAGAGGCAGAGCTGCCTCAAACAGATTGTCAAACCGCAGCAGGAAGGCCGGGGAGGGTTGCGGGGCAGGAGGTAGGGGGGTAAGAGATCAACTAAAGGACTTGTATGCATGCATATAAGCATAACCAGTGGACATAAGACATTGGGGGATAGGGGAGGCTAGGGGACTGTCTAGGGCGGGGGGATAAAATGGACACATATGTAATACCCTTTGTAATACTTTAAGCAATAAAAAAAAAAAAGAATAATAAAAAAAAATAATAATAATAAACATGCAAATTTGTGTCACTCCGCTACCCTTCCCATTGGCTAATCAGGGCGATATGCACATTAGCTGCCAGCCAAGATGACGGCCGGCAGCCAGGCAGCTTGAAGCTAACATGAGGCTTGCTTGCTTCAGTGACGGAGGACTCCAACGTTCCCTGCCTGCCGCTGCCGGCCTCTGAGCTTGCAGTTTGAAGCATTGTTACAAATATAGAAGCTAAACAAAACCCCAGAAACCTGCTTTCAGCCAGCCAGGATCTCAGAGCTGGAGTTGAAACAATGTTTCAATTATAGAACCCAAACAAACCAGATACCTGCTTTCAGCAGCAGAGGCCTAAGAGCTGGAGCCAAGCCTCAGAGCTAAAGCTGGCCCAGAATTTAAAAAAAAAAAAAAAGGAGCGTTTGGGAGCTTCAGTCACCCGCCAGCCTGAAAACAGCCCTCAGCCCCTCACCCAGACTGGCCAGGCACCCCAGTGGGGACCCCCACCCTGAAGGGTGTGTGACAAGCTGCAAACAGCCATCATCCCCTCATCCAGGCTGGCCAGGCACCCCAGTGGGGACCCCCACCCTGATCCAGGACAGCCTTCAGGGCAAACCAGCCGGCC
Source organism: Myotis myotis (assembly GCF_014108235.1). Taxonomy (NCBI): domain Eukaryota; kingdom Metazoa; phylum Chordata; class Mammalia; order Chiroptera; family Vespertilionidae; genus Myotis; species Myotis myotis. The sequence goes on along the minus strand of NW_023416318.1, from coordinate 10,879,287 downwards.
CCCACCCATGCACCAGGCCTCTATCCTATATAGTAAAAGGGTAATATGCCTCCCAGCACCAGAATCAGCAGAGCAGCGAGGCCTCCCAGCACCGGGATCAGCGGAGCTGCGAGGCCTCCTGGCACTGGGATCAGCGTGACAGGGGGCAGCGCCCAAACCCCCTGATTGCCCTGCGGCTCTGTGTGTGACAGGGGGCGGGGCCACAACCTCCCGATCCGCCCTGCTCTGTGCATGACAGGGGGTGGTGCCCCAACTCCCCAATCAGCCCTGCTCTGAGCCCAACCAGGGGCTGCACCTAGGGATTGGGCCTGCCCTCTGCCACCTGGGAGCAGGCCTAAGCCAGCAGGTCGTTATCTCCCGAGGGGTCCCAGATTGCGAGAGGGCACAGGCCGGGCTGAGGGACACCCCCTCCCCACCGAGTGCACAAATTTTTGTGCACTGGGCCTCTAGTATATATGTAAATATATATATTATATATATTTAAAACTTTAAAAAATTAAAGACTTTAGTGTGAAAGGCAAAACATGAGAACATTAGAAATAAATATAGGAGAGTATCTCTAAGAACTTAAAGCTTTAAAAAAAAACTACTAAATAAATGAATTCGACAATGTAGCAGGATACAAAAGTAACACCCAGATACCTATGGCTTTTTTATACACTAATAATGAACTCAGAGAAACTAAAAAAAAAAAAAAATCCCATTTACCATTACAACAAAATTAAGATACCTAGGAATAAACTAAGGAGGCAAAAGACCTATATTCAGAAAACTAGAGGACAATGAAAGAGATAGAGGAAGATATAAACAGATGGAAGAACATACCATGTTCATGGGTCAGTAGAATCAACATCATTCAAATGTCCATATTACCCAAAGAAGTCTATAGATTCAATGCAATCCCCATTAAAATACCAATGGCATATTTCACAGACCTAGAACAAACTCTACAAAAATTCATCTGGAATAAAAAAGACCTCGAATAAACTGTAGCAGTCCTGAGAAAGAACAAAGTCGGAGGGAGGATCACAATACTAGATATCAAGCTATTTTACAAAGCCACTGTTCTCAAAACAGCCCAGTACTGGCACAAGAACAGACATGTAGATCAATGGAACAGAACAGAGAACCCAGAAATTGACCCAAGCCATTATGCTCAATTAATATTTGACAAAAGAGGCAAGAACATACAATGGAGTCAAGACAGTCTCTTCAATAAATGGTGTTGGGAAAATTGGACAGATACATGCAAAGAAAATGAAACTAGACCACCAACTTACACCATACACAAAAATAAACTCAAAATGGATAAAAGACTTAAACAGAAGATGGGAAACCATAAAAATCTTAGAAGAATCCATAAGCAGCAATATATCAGACATATGTCATAGCAATATCTTTACCAATGCAGCTCCTAGGACAATGGAAACTAAGGAGAAAATAAACAAATGGGACTGCATCAAAATAAAAAGCTTCTGCACAGCAAAAGAAACCATCAACAAAACAGCAAGAAAGCCCACTGCATGGGAGAACATATTTGCCAATGTTATCTCCGATAAGTGTTTAATCTCCAAAATTTACAGGAAACTTAAACAACTTAACAAAAGGAAGATAATCTAATAAAAAATGGGTAGCTTTAGCTGGTCTGGCTCAATGGTTGGAGTGTCAGCCTGCTGACTGAAGGGTCCCAGGTTCAATTCCAGTTGGGCACATGCCCTGGTTAAGGACTCGATCCCCAGTAGGGGGCATCCAGGAGGCAGCCGTTCAATGATTCTCATCATTGATGTTTCTATCTCTCTCTCCCTGTCTCCCTTCCTTTCTGAAATCAATAAAAAAATATATATTTTTTTAAATGGGCAAAGGACCTAAATAGACACTTTTCAAAAGAGGACATACAGAAGGCCAAGAGACATATGAAAACATGCTCAAAGTCACAAATCATCTGAGAAATGCAAATCAAAACAACAATGAGGTACCATCTCACACCTGTCAGAATGGCTATCATCAACAAATCAATAAACGACAAACAAGTGCTGGCGAGGATGCGGAGAAAAAGGAACCCTCTTGCACTGCTGGTGGGAATGCAGACTGGTGTAGCCATTGTGGAAAACAGTATGGAGTTTCCTCAAAAAGTTAAAAATGGAACTCCCATTTGACCCAGTGATCCCACTTCTAAGAATATATCCCAAGAAACCAGAAACACCAATCAGAAAGGACATATGCACCCCTATGTTCATAGCTGCACAATTTACAATAGCTAAGATTTGGAAACAGCCTAAGTGCCAATCAGCAGATGAGTGGATTAAAAAACTGTGGTACATCTACACAATGGAATACTACACTGCTGTAAAAAAGAAGGAATTCTTACCATTCGCAACAGCTTGGAGAGCATTATGCTAAGCGAAATAAGCGGATCAGAGAAAGATAAATATCACATGATCTCACTCATTTGTGGAATATAATGAACAACATAAACTGATGAACAAAAATAGAGTCAGAAGCATGGAACAGACTTCCCATCCTAATAGGATAGTTGGCGGGGGGAGGGGAGTTAAGGGATCAATCAAAGGACCTGTATGCAGGCATATGAGCATAACCAATGGTCACAAACACTAGGGGGTGGGGGCATGTGCTGGGGAGAGGTCAATGGGGAAAAAAAGAGACACATGTAATACTTTCAACAATAAAGAATTTAAATTTTTTAAAACTTTTACGGCACACAAAAAAGTACAAAGCATAAACAAAAGATTGGTAGCCCGGGCTGTTTGCTCAGTGGTTAGAGCATCAGCCTGCAGACCGAAGGGTCTTAGATTTGATTCCCGGTCAAGGGCACATACCTCAGTTGCAGGTTTGATCCCCAGCCCCAATTGGGAGGCAACCAATCGATGTCTCTCTCTCATTTTGATGTTTCTCTCTTGCCTCCCTTTTCATTCTCTAAACATCATCAATGGAAAAAATATCCTCAAGTGAGGATTTTAAAAAAATAGATTGATAAATTCAATTGATAAAATGTAAAAATTTTATCAAAGAACATCATAAAGACTGAAAATATAAGGCACGAATGGGAGAAGATAATTGCAGCATATGTCACCAACGATGCGTTTGTAGCCAAAATATATAAAGAACTCCTGTGAGTCTATTTTTTTAAGTTTATGTTTTTAAAGAATAGTTTATTGATTTTTTAAAATCCTCACCTAATGATATTTTTCCATTGATTTTTAAAAAGTGGAAGGGAAGGGGAGACAGAAACATCAATGTGAGGGAGATACATCCATTGGTTGCCTCCCACATGCATCTGACCTGGGACTGGGGATGAGTCTGCAACTGAGGTAACGCGCCCTTGACCGGAATCAAACCTGGTCCGAGGGCTGATGCTCTATCCACTGAGCCAAACCAGCTAGGGCTAGTTTATTGATTTTTACATAGAGGAAGGGAGAAAGAAACACTGATCAGCTGCCTTCTGCACGCCCCTTACCTGCGATTGAGCCTGTAACACGAGCATATGCCCTGCCTGGGAATCAAACCAGCACCCTTTGGAGGCAGGGGGCAATGTGCAGCCAAGTCTGCCACACTGGCAGGGCAAGTCCATTTTTTTAAAAAAGGCTCAATCTATAGGAAGATGGGCTCAAAATAAATAGGCAGGCAACTTCAAAGAAGAACAGAGAACTGGCTTGATATGATAAATTTGATAAATTTTGATAAATAGGATAAATTTCCCAGCTGGTGTGGTTTGAATGTTGACCCATGAACCAGGAGATCATGGTTCAATTCCTGGTCAAGGCACATGTCCAGGTTGCAGGCTGGATCCCCAGAGGGGCATTCAGGAAGCAGCCGATCAGTGATTCTCTCTCATCATTGATGTTTCTCTCTCTCCCTCTCCCTTCCTCTCTGAAATCAATAAAAATATTTTTTTTAAAAAAAGAAGTACAAATTGGTGCCCTAGTCAGTGTGCTAAGTGGTTAGAGCATGGCTCATACACCAAAGGTTCCTGGGTTCAATACCCAGCCAAGGGCACATACCTCGATTTGCAGGTTCTATCTCAGCCCACGTCTCGGGCGCATGAGGGAGGCAACCAATTGATGTATCTCTCTCACCTTAATGCTTTCCCTTCTCTCTCTCTTCCTCTCCCTTTCTTTCTCTCTCTCTCTTTTTCTCTCTCTCTTTCCACTCCCTGCTCTCTCCTTCCCTCCCTCCCACTCTCTCTAAAAAAAATTAATGGAAAAGATACCCTCAAAAAAAGTACAAATTGGTAGTTACAAAATAGTCACAGGGATGTAAAGTACAGGATGGGGAATACAGTCAATAATATTGTAATAACCATGTATGGTGCCAGGTGGGCACTGGAAATATCAGGGGGCTCACTCTGTAAATTATATAATGTCCACTGTGCTGTACCCCTAAAACTAATATAAAAGCATTTCTCAGATAAAAAAAAATTTTAGTGCATGATTTTTTAAGTAACAAAATAATTTTTAAATATATAGTGAAACTAAGAGTTTATGAATTAAACTTTTTAAAAAGGGAAGATAAAACAACAACAAAAAAGGGGAAAGATAAAAATGCTAGATCAGGAAGCCTAAGAGAAGGTAGGTTAGGCTAAAACAATTCAAAAGACAAACTACAATCTGTCAACAGTGAGGACAAAATTAACTACGTCTTTAAAAGGGAAAAAGAGGCTGTAACCAGTTTGGCTCACTGGATAGAGTGTTGGCCTGCGGACTGAAAGGTCCCAGGTTCGATTCCGGTCAAGGGCATGTACCTTGGTTGAGGGCACATCCCCAGTGGGGGGTGTGCAGGAGGCAGCTGATCGATGTTTCTCTCTCATCGATGTTTCTAACTCTCTATCCCTCTCCCTTCCTCTCTGTAAAAAATCAATAAAATATATTTTTTAAAAAAAAGGGAAAAAGAGGTAGTTTAAGTGTGTGATGCGATGTCCCAGCCAGGTAGCTGGGTAGATTGGAGCATCATCCTATGCACCAAAGGCGGCCGGTTCCATTCTCCATCAGGCACATTCCTGATGGAGACACCAAAGAAAAGAAAGAGAAGAAGCAGAAAGTGGATGAAGATGAGATTCAAAAGATGCAGATCCTGGCTGCTTCTTTTTCTGAGGAGCAGCTGAACCGTTATGAAATGTACCACCATTCAGCTTTCCCTAAGGCGGCCATTAAAAGGCTGATCCAGTCCATCACTGGCACCTCCGTGTCTCAGAATGTGGTTATTGCTATGTCGGGTATTTCCAAGGTTTTCGTCGGGGAAGTGGTAGAAGAAGCACTGGATGTGTGTGAGAAGTGGGGAGAAATGCCACCACTACAACCCAAACATATGCGGGAGGCTGTTAGGAGGTTAAAGTCGAAGGGGCAAATACCCAACTCGAAGCACAAAAAAATCATCTTCTTCTAAGTCTGAAGCCGAGAAAGGCCTGGCGCTGGAGGACGTGCTGGTTCCAGACTTGGGATAGCAGGCTGTGCACTGGTGTTCCGGGATCTGCCCGTGTCTCAATGTCTTTCTCAACACTGTTCATCACACCTGGAAAGCATGCGGCCTGTGTCATACATGCCTTGACTAAATATTGGGACCTTTTGGGCATTTTGCAGCATTTAATTGTCTGGCTAGTTGGAAGCAGAAAGGCACATGGGCATGGCTTCCCTGGACAGGAGCTGCTTTCAGAGAGAAAACCTTTCCAAGAGAACTTTGATGGTTTCGCACTGGAGCCTGAAGTTGCGGTCTTAGGTTTTTACCTCTGGTTTTAAGTAGGGCGTGTACGGGAGGCAGCAGATTGATACCTGTTTCTCCCATCAATCCCTCTCTCTCTCTCTTTCTCTCTAAAAATCAATTAAAAAAACATAACCTGCAGAGAGGATTAAAATAATAAGAATGAGATGTGAGAGAAAATGAAGGTCATGAAAGGTCGTGCTGCCTGGAAGAGCGGGTGGAGAGAAGGGAAGGATGTGCATGGCAGGCTGGTGTCCTGCTCACCCTCCTGCCTGTCTCGCCACCCAGTTCAGGTTCAAGGATCTCCAGGTTACAAACATCATCAAGGCACCAGCTGCCTCTTGCTGCTTCCAAGGAGAAGCCACTCATGTCTTCAGTGGTTGGAGGAAAGGGAACCCCCATGTTGCACCCAACAGACAACAGACCCCTCTGTCCCACCCGCCTGTCTCTCAGAATGCCGCATGGCGAGGGCTCTGCTGGAGCGGGCCTTCCTACCGAGCTCCGTTCCCCTGAGCCCATGCTTCCGGGAGCCTCAGGGCTCCATCCCAGCACCCCAGCAGGCGCTCTGGCCTCCTGTTTCCTCGGCCCACAAGCCCTGGGGGGTTTCACCTTTGTCCCTGGGTGCTTCCCTACTTCCTTGGGCTGCTCTTCAGGCAACAGATCCCTAACCCAACATGTCCCTGTCCCTGCTTCACGCCACTGAGTGAAGATGCCCCGAGGGGAGATGTTGGCCGGAGAGCAGCCTTCAGGTTCTGCTCCTCCCTATGGCCCTTTAACGCTGGCTTTCGGTGGTGGGCCCACAGGCACTGTCCCTGTTAAAGTGCCTGTGATGCTCAAAATAGAGGTCCTACCATTTTGTCCTGTCAGCTATGAGTGTGAAAACCTGTCAGCCACCTGGCCACAGTCCGTGCTTCCTGCATAGCTGTTCCTAAAATAAACTTCTCATAACAAGGCTCATCTTTAACAAAATCTACCCTGTGGTCCTCAGTGTATGAAGCTGAGCATGTCCACGTGGATTTTTTCCAGAAGGTAACTGTGAGGTTTGTAATCCATGCCAAAACAGTTACTCATGAACACCCCCCACAGCGGCACGATGACTCCTAATGAAAAATTAACCCTGTCCTTATTTTAACCTAGCTGTTGTTTTCCTAGATGGTTTAAAAACTAACTTTTGTCAAAAGGGGGAAACAACTCAAGTGTCCCTCGTCAGATAAACCAGTGGGCGAAACGTGCTGTATCCACACCACAGCGTCCTGCCGGCCCCCACAAGGCACTGAAGTCCTGACACGTGCTACACGTGCTGAACCTTGAGGACGTGATGCTACAGGAAATAAGACAGACACACAAGAGGACCAGGAGTGTATGACGCCACCTAGAAGGGGACCTAGAACAGACGAATCCTGAGACAGGAAGCGAGCGGTGGTCGCAGGGGCTGGAAGATGGAGGGATGGGGAGAGACTGCTCAGTGTGTTCAGTTTTTGTTTCGGGGGCTGGAAAGTCCTGGCTGTGGATAGCGGTGGTGGTGAGACAGCACTGAGTGTAGTTCATGTGACTACACACGTGTAAACTGTTAAAGTGATAGTGCTATGTCTATTCTACCACCATAGAACACAAGGAGGAAGCGAAGAGGAGGGGCGGGGCGGGCAGGGGCACCTGTGAGCATGCCTGGCGGAGGCCGGTGCACAGAAGGCAAAGACAGATAAAAAGTAAGGAAGTCTAGTTCACCTGTACGCTGTTACAGAGAAGGAAACTTTGATGTCTAAGATTTATACCAAGATCAGAATAAAACCTCAACCTTCAAATCGAAAAAATCACTTACCGAAAGACGGGCGAGGGGAAGTGTGGCCTCAGCATCTTCCTGCTGGGTTCAGTCGCTGACCTCAGAGTTACCACGGACCATGCCCTCTCTCTTACTTTCTGCAAAAGTCAGTCTCCTACACCTGCCCGAGGGGGTCCCTGCACAGCTCTGTACATTCCCTTCCCTGGGTCCCTGGCCTCACCTTTGTCTGCATCCCATGGGCCTGCGGGACCCACTGCCCACAGCCCTGGTTCAGAAGAAACACTCCCCCAACACACACACACACACACACACACACACACACACACACACACACACCAACATCCTCACTCTGCCAGAGCCCAGGCCCAAGGCCCCGACTCTCACCCAGATCCCAGGTGGGTGCTCCTGCTCCACGGCAGGAAGAGGCACCGTGCCCTCAAGGCCTCCCCTGTCAGGGGCTTGGGCTTAAACACGGCACCCCCCCCCCAACCCCCCACTTTGCTGAGGGCAGAAGCAGCCCAGCAGCCCCTCTCCCAGTGAAAGCCTCTCATCATCTTTGCTCTCCTTAACCTTTTGTATGCTCTTTGTGGTTTTAGAACAATCTAAACTCTTCTGCTTTTTAAAGTCTAATTTCACATAAATCATTTGAAAGTGTACAGTTCAGTGGCAGTTAGTATATTCACCATGTACAATTTCCTGCTCAGAGAATATCATTCCAACAATTACCCTTGCGACTCAGCTGAAGAAAGAGGACGGTGGAGGAGAGGTTGAAGGAGAAGGTTCCAGACAGAGGGAACAGAATGTGCGAAGGCCGCAAGCAGGACAGCTCCTTTTACTGAAAGAACTAGAGCAGCTCAGTGTGGCTGGGCAGTGCAAGCAGGTGATGGACACGCTTGTCCGTGGTTTTCTTGTTCAGGAGCAGAAGCCCTGGCCGCTCTGGGAAGCCCTCACCCACGAGGGGTTAAGTGCCCCTCTGATGTCCTACCATGTTGTCAGTAACTCCCTCAGCCCTCCACTCATGACCACGAATCTGCCCTTGCCCCTCCTTGGTCCCTCCTCAGCTCCCTTGGGTCTGGAAACTCCTGCAGGGCATGGACCATGTCTGTGTGGAATCAGTAAGGCCATTTAATTGTTACCTGAAAAGCCTTTCGGTTCATCAGATTCACTGTGAGCTCCCTGGTCTCCAGCACCAGTGATGCCCACGCGGGAAGTCCTCCTGCGGGGCCACCTGACTGGGCCCAGGGGAGCTGATGGGAGCAGGTCCCTGCCTCTTCCTGCCCCCCTCACGGAGATGGACCCCAGTCCCTGCCGTTACCTACTGAAGCTGGAACACAATGAGGGGGCACAGAGTGTGAGAGGCCCGTAGTCATGAGCAACAAAATACCTGTCGGGCGGATGTGCTGGTGATGCGCCAGCTGGGAAGGGTGCAGGGGGCTGCACACACCCGCCCTGGGCCCAAGCCCACCACACAATGGATCAGACAGTCTCACCAGATGAGGCAGTTCAGTCTAAGGCACCTGTGAGAATCTGGAGCCCCTGGGCATCTGGGGACAAAGGCGGGGTCCCAGGGGTGGCAGATCTGAGGAACTGGCCAGGCCCACTTCCCTTCCAGGCACCACTTTCCCAGCCACCCTTCAGACCTGTGGGGCCATGTGACTGGTCCCAGCCAGTGCGACCAGGGTCCCATGACTGGCAGGTCTAGCCTGGAGGTCAACATCCCACACTCTGTCGCTGGCTGCCTTCTTCCCCGTCAGCAGAGCCTCCCTGTCCCCAACCTTCTCACCTGGAACCACCCCAACTTCTCACCTGGACTCACCCCACTCCTCTCCAAGTCCCTTCGCCAGGAGTCCCTGCAGCGCTAAAGAGGTGGGTCCCTTTCTTCCCGCTGAGTCTGGAATGTTAGCAGGTGTGACACCTGCAGAGGCTTGAAAATGCATTTGCTTGTTTCTGCTTCCCTTGGGCTCATTCAATCACCTGGAAGCCATGCCTGAGCGAGCCTGCTGGAACCTAGGAAAGCCCAGGCACCCTGTCACTCAGCCAACCCCACGGCACGGGAACCAGCCACCCAGGACGTGTGGACAAAGCCGAGACCAAAGAGCTGCCCAGCCAAGCCCCACCTTCATTGCTGACTCACAGAATTCAGCTAAGGAAATGTTTATTATTCTTTTGTGATTGATTTTATGCAATAGTCTTGTGTCAGTAGATAAATGGAACAGAGGCATCTGAAAAAGACTAAATGGAGCAGATCCACCACCATCCCGTGGGGCTCAGATGTTCACAAACAGAAGCTTTACTGTGCTGTCACAGGAGACTCGGGTGAGCTTGTTACTGCGGCAGAGCCTGTCCTGTCCTGACTAATCCACAAGGACACAGATCACAGGCCCTGTCTCTGCCCTGGTGCCTGAGACGCATGAGCAGAGGGGAGCTGGTAGGTTAATTCAAATGCAGGAACAGCAATTAGCTCCCAGCTTTTGGTAAAGAAGTGCTGGCCCGTCTTGCGGAAGCCAAGGCACTGGTAGAGGGCCAGGGCGGAGTACTGCAGCATGCTGGTGCTGAGGACAACCTCACGGTAGCCCTGGTCCCGCGCAAACTGCAGGACGGTCCTGACCAGGGCTTTCGCTATCCCCTGGCCCCGGTGCTCCCAGGCCACGCTTAAGTGAAGCAGCTCCACCTGCTCCTTCCGCAGGGTGGACTCCCCAACTGGCAGAGCTCCCACCGTGCCCACCACCCGCCCCTCACACTCAGCCACCCAGAAGCAGGAGCCTGGCTCACTCAAGTAGGTTTTGCTGATGTCACGCATGTCTGTGCGCAAACAGTTGGACACATACTGGGTCCAGGGGTATTTGGCCAGGAACCTCAGGGCAGCCAGGAGGGTGAGGCCGGCCATGAGGGCCAGGAGCCAGGACCCAGAGACCACAAACAGGGCGAGGGGCCCCCCAAGCAAGAGCACAAGAGTTCGTGGCAGCTTCAGGATGTGACGGAAGGTGGTGGGGGCGTACTCGGCTGCGCCCTTGGAGAACAAGCCCAGGACCCATGGGTGGTCGCTCTCCTGGTATTTGCGGATGTGACAAGGGGCCATGGAGACTGGTGGGTCTGAGCCTCGAAGTCCAGCAGAGAGAGCTAGGCGTCCCTGCACCCTTCCACAGCCCTGGGGAAGAGAGAGGAAGCCAAGTGAGACCCCCGTATCCCACCTCCCGGGAACCACAGAGCCCCTGTCAAGGGCTTGTCATTCTGCTGCTGCCCTGGGAAGTAGGACACAGCCACTGGGAGAAGGTGCAGGGTCAGAAAGACTTGCATTTGACTTGGATCCATTCCTATCTAGCTGTGTGACCTTGGGTATGTTGCCTAACGTCTCTGAGCCTCTTCATCTGTACAACAGTGTAAAATCAAAGCCTGCCTCTGAGGTTGTTCTGAGAATTTGATAAAACAACAGATACATGTACCCTCCCCTCCACCACTTCCCCTCTTCCCGCCTCTCCTCTCAGCCCCTTGCTGCATTGGTGCCACCGTGCAGCAGCCAGAGCATGTGCCCCCTCACCCTTGGTGCCTCTGCCAGGGTCCGCACTTTGCAGGAAGCCTGTGTCCCCAAGCACAGGTCTCCACAAAGGCTCCTTCCCCCGCTTGCAAAGGTGGAGGCTGCTGAGGTGGCCCAAGAGCCCAACCTGGCCCTGCCTTGAGAGCCAGAGGAGGGTCCGGAGCTGCAGGCCACACTCAGAGCCCCGTCCTTCCACCCACGTCCTCTCACCTGTCACCACAAAAGCCTCGAATGTCCAGGGTGGCCTCAGCCTGGCCTCCTCCCTCAGCCTCTGACTGGCATCTGGGAAGACTGTGCAGGGCTGGCTCTAGCTCTGGGACCGGGCCCTGGAGGCCACTCATTGGCTAGCTCCTGGCCATGTTAATCATCAACCCGTGGCAGGGAGCTGGGCAGCGAGCCTGTTCTCCATTCACTTTTGTGATTACGGGTCATCATCTGGGAGCAGGGAAAAGGGTCCGGGACATCTCAGGGGTCTTCCCATTTGGGGTCTGTCTACACCTCCTCCTTCTGGTTTATAGGTCATCGCTCACCCACAAGCCACGCGGCCAGGCGAGGGGTTTTATCCCCTCATCCGTGGGTGGACATACGGGTGGTTTCCCCTCTGGGTTCCTGTGGATGCTGCGGCGGCAGAGCCTGTCCTGTCCTGACTCATCCACAAGGACACAGAGCACCAGGGCCAGGGGATCGCGAAAGCCCTGGTCAGGACCGTCCTGCAGTTTGCGCGGGACCAGGGCTACCGTGAGGTTGTCCTTGTGTGAACACCTGCTTTCTACACCCAGGAGTGGGATCAGAGGGTCGTGTGGTCAATCTGTTTGACATTTTGAGGAACAGCCAAACCATTGTCCAAAATGGCTGCACTGTTTTACTCTTCCACCAATGAGTCTTATTTTACTGTCTGCCTCAGCCACTGCCTGGGACATACAAGGGGCGAGAGCTGGCTTTCACTGAGAAGTTAGATGCCTGGCACTGTGAGAAAGATACTTTCCTATGCTGTGCTATTTTTTATTTTCTTAGAGAGGAAGAGGGAGAGGAGTTTGGCTGCCTCCTGCAACCTAGGTACATACCCTGACTGGGGATCGAACCCGCAACCTTTGGTGTACCGGATGATGCTCCAACCACTGAGCCACCCAGCCAGGGCCTATGATCTGCGTGACATTTACAGCAGCTTAAGAGCTAAGGTTGACATCAATGTCGCCACTTTACAAAAGGGAAACCGAGGCCCGCAAAGTTGAGAAAACCTATAAGCCCCTCAGCGCCTGGCCGGTGGGCCCTTATGCGGAGGCCCCTCCACTCCCAGCCTGCTGGTTTGCCTCCTCGGGGCCTCAGGCTGACCCACAGGCAGTGGTCTGACAAGTGCTCAAAGAATTAGTGGGAAGCTCCTTGTGAGGAAAGCCAGCTCTGTCTGGTGCGTCTTCATCCTTCGAGCCCCTCGAGCCCCTCCCCCCAGAGGGCAGGCCACACCCGGCCAAATTCCAATGTGTGAGGGCTCTCTTCTTCCCTCGGGACCCGGTGTGGGCCCTCGGCTCCACAGAGACTCCCGGCCACTCCCAGCCACATGCTCCCGGTGCCCCTTCCCTCCTGAAGACTTGCTGTCAAATTGCTATTTCTTAACAAGCAACTGCTAACTTACTACAACTGATTCACTCACGCCGGCAGGTACAAGTCCCCTGACAAACAGTTTCATTCATCTTTCTGTGGTCCACAGGCCTGACCAAAGTCGGTAAGTACGCAGACATTGTTATTATTGTGGGATTCATTCATCTGGCACACGTCACCAGTCTGTTCCTTCCTTTTAGTTACCTCGTCGTGTTCCCACCTCCTGCCAGCCTGCCCGCCAAAGGCAAGCAACAGCCAAGGAGAAGGGAGGCTCTTGCTGTTACATAAAACCTCATCCATCAAATTAAACAAACTATTAGCTAAAGACAGGTGAAGGGACATTGGAGTCAGCATTCCAGGTTCTCTTCCTGCTGGGTTCAGTCACTGAGCTCTAAAATTCCCACGGACCATGCCCTCCCTGCTTCTACTTTCTGGAAAAGTCAGTCTCCTACACCTGCCCGAGGGGGTCCCTGCACAGCTCTGTACGTTGCCTTCCCTGGGCCCCCGGCCTCGCCTTTGTCTGCATCCCACGGGCCTGTGTTCAGAAGAAGCGCTCCCCCCAGCACACACACACACACACACACGCATATACACACGCACACACATACACACATGCATACACGCATGCATGCACACGCACACACACACATGCACACACACACATACACACATACATTTGCGTGCGCGCACACACACACACACACACACACACACACACACACACACACACACCCCCCAACATCCTCACTCTGCCAGAGCCCAGGCCCAAGGCCCCGACTCTCACCCAGATCCCAGGTGGGTGCTCCTGCTCCACGGCAGGAAGAGGCACCGTGCCCTCAAGGCCTCCCCTGTCAGGGGCTTGGGCTTAAACACGGCCCCCCCCTCCCCGCCTTGCTAAGGGCAGGCACAGTCCAGCAGCCCCTCTCCCGTGAAAGCCTCTCATCATCTTTGCTCTCCCCAAACTTTTCTATCCTCCTTTTGAATTAAGGAGCCAGCCGGTGGTCCTTGGACCACTGATGGTCCGTGAGGTCCGAAAGGTTGGCGACCGTTGATCTAACTCACCCTTTTTTACTGGATTTTTTAAAAATAGCATAAAATTATTTAAAATGTCCCCTGGCATTTAGTACATTCATTCTGTTGTACAACCACCTGTATTATGTCCCAGAACATGCTAATCGCCCCAAAAGGAAACATGCACATGGTAAATCACCAGTTCCCATTCCCCTCCCCCCTTGACAGCACTTGGCAAACCCCCTAAGCCAGTGGTTCTCAACCTTGGCTGCACATTAGAATCACCTGGGAATCTTTTTAAAATCCTGATTTCTGGGCCTCATCCTCCGGAGATTCTGTTTCTTTGTTATGGGGTGGGGCCACAACATTAGTAACAAAGAAACAGAATTTCCGGAGGATGAGGCCCAGAAATCAGGATTTTAAAAAGCTTCCCAGGTGATTCGAATGTGCAGCCAAGGCTGAGAACCACTGCCCTAAACTGTCTTGATAATCTTCTGTTGTGGTCTCCGACCTCACAGTACATTGCTTATCTATCACATCTGGTGCATCAATCTGAGCTCCAGTTTAATTCGTTACCCACAGGCCACTAGCCGGATGCAAGTGTCCGTCCTCCTCCAGTTCAGACACAGATGCATCCACCTGACAGCTTTGCACCCCTTCTTACAAAGCCATGGGGGGAGAGGTCAGTGCGGGGGAAGGAGGTTTATGTAATACTTTAAACAGTAACGAATTTAAAATAAAATAAAAAGCCATGGTACAGGAGCTCAGAAGATGGCGGCGTAGGTGTGTCTGTACTTGCCGCCTCCCTCAACCACATCAACATTACAACTAAAATACAGAGCAACCATCATCCAAAACCGCTGGAAAGCTGGCTGAATGGAAGTCCTACAACTAGAGACATAAAGAAGAAAGCTCACTGAGGCTGGGAGGAGGTGCGGTGGATCGGAAGAAGCTGGGCCGGCACCCACGTGTGACCCAGAGGAGCAAGCGGTCCCACCCCCACACCAGGCCCCCAGCCCAGGGTCCCAGAGCTGGGACAAGAACTATGGGCTGTAAAAACCAGTGTGGACTGGGGTGCAGAGGCACAGAAGCTGCCAGAGACCCAGCTGTTCCTCTTAAGAGGTTGGCACCACCAACTGAACTTACAAGCTCGGCGTCCTCTGAGCTCCAGTGCCGGGTGAGGCTCTGGGGAACACAGACACATACCAGGAGGAACTGGATTGTCTGGCATCAGGACAGGAACTCAGGGGCGGCTTGCAGGGATCATTGGTCCTATGCTGGGACCTCCCTGGTCGCAGGGCTGACTGGCGGCCAATTCTGTTCGCTCCGCCCTGGTGATTCCCTAAGACCCTGCCTCACCCAATTTATAACCCCTGACCCAGCTGCAGCTTGTTTGAGAGTTTTTACCCTGAGCAAGGGAGTGCACTGACAATCTAGTTCCCCCTGACTGACAATTCCCGGGGGGAAAGTGGTGTGGGGGTGCAGGAAGAGACTGGACAAAAATCGTACACCTATGGATGAGGACAGTGTGTGTGTGTGGGGAGTGGGGTAAGGGCAGAGGGTGGGGTGGGAACTGGGTGGAGGGGAGCTATGGAAGGGGAAAAGAGGAACAACTGTAATAATCTGAAGAATAAAGATTTAATTAAAAAAATAAAATAAAAAATAAAAAAACAAGCGTGGATACGAAGCTTCTTCTGCCCACTGGTTAATCTTACACATTAGCATTAATCCTGGGCAGTTTTCTTCTCAATGCAGCATGGCACTGGCCTCCCAGGGGCCGCTGCTCTGTCTTGGGTCCAAGCTCCCTGCTCCCTGGCGAGGGGGCTGATGTGGCCGAACAGCGGGACCGAGGCCAGGCCACCCAGGCTGCTTACTCCTTGGCCCATCTTCCCCAGATCAAATCCACACTCCCTGCCAATGGAGTCTTCTTATGTTATTTTATTGTTCTGGTACAGTTCACGTTCACTATGATTTTGTATTAGTGTCAGGCATGCAGCATAGTGGTTAAACAATCACATACTTTACTAATTGATGCTCCCCCACCCCTGCTATTTCCAGTACCCACCTGGCACCATACATAGCTACACTGTATTTTATAGTGTCACTGACTATATTCCCTATGCTGTACTTACAGTCCCGGGACTATTTTGTGACTACCAATCTGGACTTCTTTTTTAAAAATATTTTTATTGATTTCAGAGGGGAAGGGAAAGAGATAGAAACATCAATGATGAGAGAGAATCATCGATCGGCTGCCTCCTGCACGCCCTCTACTGGGAACCTAGCCCACAACCCTCACATGTGCCCCTGACCGAAATTGAACTCGGGACCCTTCAGTCCACAGGCAAGTGGCTGTGGGTGGGGCCTTAGGCCTTCTTTTGGATGTTGTGGGTCTCTCTGACCCAGCTGCAGTTTGTTAGGTAATTTTAGATTGCAAAAGGCCAGGCCATTCATATGCAAAAGCCTCTGCCACAGCTTGGATGGGGTGGGGTCTCAGGGAATCAACAGGGTGGAGCAAACAGCTATGGCTGATCCTCAGCCCTGCCCTAAGAGGCCCCGCGTCTCAGTGTCTCAGTGTCCGGGTAATCTCTGCAAGCACCTCTGAGAGAAAGCTGCCCTCGAGTTCTGCCCGCTGCCAGACAGTCCTGTTTCTCCCCGTATGAGTCTGGGTCCCCAGAGACTCGCCCGGAACTGGAGTTCAGGGCCATCGGGAGCTTGTGTCTCCCTCCCGATTGAAAAAGACAACCACGTCCTCCATTGCTAGCCCTTCCCCCGTGCGCCTCCGTACCTCTGCACTTTACTTCCGCACCTCCTCTGAGTCTCAGTGTGCTTTTCTCTTTCCTTCTGGTTGTAGAATTTCCACTCGGCCAGCCTCCCTGTGGTTCTGGGTGATGTCCGTTTTGTCTTTTAGTTGTAGTTTTGAATTTGTTGTGTGCGGCGGCAATTTCAGGTGTTTGCCTATGCCGCCATCTTGGTTTCAACCATGCTTGTTTTTTCCACTTATTTTTCACAAGCATCCAGGCAATGTCCTGCTGTGGCTGAGAACCACCCTTTGATTAGCAGGAATAAACAGCTGTGTCTGCCAGCATGCCAGCAGGATGAACTGCTTCCTCAAGGGTTGCCTCCTCAACCCAATTATCCCTGCCCCTCGCTGAAAAGTGTAGGAATTGAACAGACATAGAGGATGATGGGTAGAGGAGAGGTTGAACGAGAGCGTTCCAGAAGAGGGAACAGTATGTGCGAAGGCCTCAAGCAGAAAGAGAGCTTCCAATTGTTGTTTATTTTCCTCACCTGATGATGTTTATTGATTTTAGATCAGTGCTTCTCAACCTTCTGGCCCTTTAAATACAGTTCCTCATGTTGTGACCCAACCATAAAATTCTTTTTGTTGCTACTTCATAACTGTAATGTTGCTACGGTTATGAATCATAATGTAAATATCTGATACGCAGGATGGTCTTAGGCGACCCCTGTGAAAGGGTCGTTCGACCGCCAAAGGGGTCGCGACCCACAGGCTGAGAATTGCTGTTTTAGAGAGAGAGGGAGGGTGTGAGAGAGCGAGCAAGCAACATCGATCTGTTGCCTCCTGATGCTTCCTGACCCAGTACGCGCCCTGACCAGGACTGAAACCACACCTTTCAGTGCACGGACAACACCCCACCAGCTGAGCCACCAGGCCAGGGCAAGAGCTTCCGTTCACTGAAAGACCGGGAAACGGGCAACACGTGCAGGGGACTGGAGCAGGTGATGGACACGTTCCTATGTATATGTATATGTATATGTATATGTATATGTATATGTATATGTATATGTATATGTATATGTATATGTACATGTACATGTACATGTATATGTATATGTACATGTACATGGATATGGATATGGATATGGATATGTATGTTAGTTTACCTCAGAGAGGAAGAGAGAGGGAGAGAGAGAGAGAAACATCAATGATGAGAATCCTGCATGCCCCTCACTGGGGACTGAGCACCCAACTCAGGCACGTGCCCTGACCAGGAATCGAATGGTGACCTCCTGGGTCATAGGTCGATGCTCAACCACTGAGCAACACTGGCTGGGTGACACATTCCTGGCTTTGTTTTTTAGGAGCAGAAGCCCTGGCCGCTCTGGGAAGCCCTCACCCACGAGGGGTTAAGTGCCCCTCTGATGTCCTACCCTGTTGTCAGTAACACCCTCATCCCTCCACTCATGACCACGAACCTGCCCTTGCCCCTCCTTGGTCCCTCCTCAGCTCCCTGGTCTTGAGCACCAGTGGTGCCCACATGGGAACTCCTCCTGCGGGGCCACCTGACTGGGCCCAGGGGAGCTGATGGGAGCAGGTCCCTGCCTCTTCCTGCCCCCCTCACGGAGATGGACCCCAGTCCCTGCCGTTACCTATTGAAGCTGGAACACAATGAGGGGGCACAGACGTTTGGTTTAAGACCCAGAATCAGGGGCCAGTTAAACAGTGGTCAAGTCTTCTGAGCATCACGGGGAAGTTGTAGGGCGCAGGCCTGCAGGAGGAGGATGGGCTGACAGAGGGGCCTGTGTGGGACCCCAGACCAGGGAGAAGAGGCCTAAATAAAGGGACAAGGTTGAGGCCCAGGGTTTTGGGCAAGAACATGCATGTTGGAGCCACTTTGCTCCTGGTCCCCATTTCGAGGTGATGTGCTTGTTACAAAGCGAGCTGGCAGGAGTGAGCAGGTTTGTGGCCTTGGCTAACATCAGAGATCAGCCAGGAGCAGAGCACACTGCAGGGTTGGAGGCCTGTGTGTCACAAGGCACACCTGAAAAGGCACCTGGATTTCCTGGGTCAACATGGACTCACCAGCTCCTGAACAGCAGCCTCTGGGTTGGGGGGGACCCAGTGAGAGGCTCCAGATCACCTGTGAGCCACCCATGCCGGTGATGCGCCAGCTGGGAAGGGTGCAGGGGGCTGCACACACCCGCCCTGGGCCCGAGCCCACCTCACAATGGATCAGACAGTCTCACCAGATGAGGCAGTTCAGTCTAAGGCACCTGTGAGAATCTGGAGACTCTGGGCATCCGGGGACAAAGGCGGGGTCCCAGGGGTGGCAGATCTGAGGAACTGGCCAGGCCCACTTCCCTTCCAGGACACCACTTTCCCAGCCACCCTTCAGACCTGTGGGGCCATGTGACTGGTCCCAGCCAGTGCGACCAGGGTCCCATGACTGGCAGGTCTAGCCTGGAGGTCAACATCCCACACTCTGTCGCTGGCTGCCTTCTTCCCCGTCAGCAGAGCCTCCCTGTCCCCAACCTTCTCACCTGGAACCACCCCAACTTCTCACCTGGACTCACCCCACTCCTCTCCAAGTCCCTTCGCCAGGAGTCCCTGCAGCCCTAAAGAGGTGGGTCCCTTTCTTCCCGCTGAGCCTGGGATGTTAGCAGGTGTGACACCTGCAGAGGCTTGAAAATGCATTTGCTTGTTTCTGCTTCCCTTGGGCTCATTCAATCACCTGGAAGCCATGCCTGAGCGAGCCTGCTGGAACCTAGGAAAGCCCAGGCACCCTGTCACTCAGCCAACCCCACGGCACGGGAACCAGCCACCCAGGACGTGTGGACAAAGCCGAGACCAAAGAGCTGCCCAGCCAAGCCCCACCTTCATTGCTGACTCACAGAATTCAGCTAAGGAAATGTTTATTATTCTTTTGTGATTGACTTTATGCAATAGTCTTGTGTCAGTAGATAAATGGAACAGAGGCATCTGAAAAAGACTAAATGGAGCAGAACCCCACCATCCCGTGGGGCTCAGATGTTCACAAACAGAAGCTTTACTGTGCTGTCACAGGAGACTCGGGTGAGCTTGTTACTGCGGCAGAGCCTGTCCTGTCCTGACTAATCCACAAGGACACAGATCACAGGCCCTGCATCTGCCCTGGCGCCTGAGACGCATGAGCAGAGGGGAGCCGGTAGGTTAAATGAACTACATGAATAGCAGATAGCCTGTTAATCATGGAGGGGAAATACTGGCCGGTCTTGCGGAAGCCGAAGCGCTGGTAGAGGGCCAGGGCGGAGTACTGCAGCATGCTGGTGCTGAGGACAACCTCACGGTAGCCCTGGTCCCGTGCAAACTGCAGGACGGTCCTGACCAGGGCTTTCGCTATCCCCTGGCCCCGGTGCTCCCAGGCCACGCTTAAGTGAAACAGCTCCACCTGCTCCTTCCCCAGGGTGGGCTCCCCAACGGGCAGAGCTCCCACCGTGCCCACCACCCGCCCCTCACACTCAGCCACCCAGAAGCAGGAGCCTGGCTCACTCAAGTAGGTTTTGCTGATGTCACGCATGTCTGTGCGCAAACAGTTGGACACATACTGGGTCCAGGGGTATTTGGCCAGGAACCTCAGGGCAGCCAGGAGGGTGAGGCCGGCCATGAGGGCCAGGAGCCAGGACCCAGAGACCACAAACAGGGCGAGGGGCCCCCCAAGCAAGAGCACAAGAGTTCGTGGCAGCTTCAGGATGTGGCGGAAGGTGGTGGGGGCGTGCTCAGCCATGCCCCGGGCGAACAAGTCCAAGACCCATGGGCGGTCGCTCTCCTGGTATTTGCGGATTTGATAAGGAGCCATGGGGACTGGTGGGTCTGAGCCTCGAAGTCCAGCAGAGAGAGCTAGGCGTCCCTGCACCCTTCCCGCAGCCCTGGGGAAGAGAGAGGAAGCCAAGTGAGACCCCCGTATCCCACCTCCCGGGAACCACAGAGCCCCTGTCAAGGACTTGTCATTCTGCTGCTGCCCTGGGAAGTAGGACACAGCCACTGGGAGAAGGTGCAGGGTCAGAAAGACTTGCATTTGACCTGGCTCCCTTCCTTTCTAGCTGTGTGACCTTGGGCATGTTGCCTAACCTCTCTGAGCCTCTTCATCTGTACAACAGTATAAAATCAAAGCCTGCCTCTGAGGTTGTTCTGAGAATTTGATAAAACAACAGATACGTGTACCCTCCCCTCCACCACTTCCCCTCTTCCTGCCTCTCCTCTCAGCCCCTTGCTACATTGGTGCCACCGTGCAGCAGCCAGAGCATGTGCCCCCTCACCCTTGGTGCCTCTGCCAGGGTCCGCACTTTGCAGGAAGCCTGTGTCCCCAATCACAGGTCTCCGCAAAGGCTCCTTCCCCCCTGATTGCAAAGGTGGAGGCTGCTGAGGTGGCCCAAGAGCCCAACACCCAACCTGGCCCTGCCTTGAGAGCCAGAGGAGGGTCCGGAGCTGCAGGCCACACTCAGAGCCCTGTCCTTCCACCCACGTCCTCTCACCTGTCACCACAAAAGCCTCGAATGTTCAGGGTGGCCTCAGCCCGGCCTCCTCCCTCAGCCTCTGACTGGCATCTGGGAAAACTGTGCAGGGCTGGCTCTAGCTCTGGGACCAGGCCCTGGAGGCCGCTCATTGGCTGGCTCCTGGCCATGTTAATCATCAACCCGTCAGGGAGCTGGGCAGCGAGCCTGTTCTCCATTCACTTTTGGAATATGGGTCATCATCTGGGAGTGGGGAAAAGGGTTCGGGACAGCCTGAAGGGGCAGCAGGCTTATGAGCAGTCCCTGTAGTTCTGAGTGTGTGGGGGGTAGTGATGGGTGATTAAAGGCCCTTCCCCTGAGATGGCTCAGTTCAGGACTGGGGAGACGTGGAACAATGACCTCCTGGGTAACAGAGTCCGCTCCCCACCCTATTCCAGTGCGCAGGGCAGACAGCCAGTTTGTAGCTTTAATATGTAACCCTTGATGAAGGAGGCAAATCATGTGACCTACCAAACTGCACATAGCACGTCTTGTATTAAAAGCCTTTAATGAATGCATATCCTCATCCCCAGTAATTCCACTTCCGGGAAGCTGTTCTAAAGAGAAACACTCTGGCCAGCGTGACTAGTGATTGAGTGTTGACCTATGAATCAAAAGGTCACGTTGGATTCCTGGTCAGGGCATATGGCCGAGTTGTGGGTTTGATCCCCATTGTGGGGCGGGGAGGAGGCAGCCGATCAATGATTCTCGCTCATCATTGATGTTTCTTTCTCTCTCTCCCCCTCCTTTCCTCTTTCTGAAATCAATAAGAATACATTTTAAAAAATAAAGAAGAAACATGTACCAAGATTTACTTGCAAAGGGGAGGCAAAAATTTGAAAGCAACACAAATGTGTAATAAAGGAACTACATATGCGAAATGTTACACATCAATAAAACGAACGTGTCTGTGAGGGCAGGGGAAGAGGAGCACAGCATCTGGGGTCACAGATCTGAAACTTAACCCTGACCACAGCATTTTGAGCTTTGAGGGGAGCAGCATCTCTCAGCTTCAGAGGAAACATGCAGTTACTTATTTGTTTAAAATATACAGGAAGGACACAAAATCGATCTATTATGCCCAAAAATATTTAAACTGACTCAAATCACAAACAATTCCAAATTGTGGAATTCTGAAAGACATCTGGGGTACTCTTTTTTTTTTTTTAATTAAATCTTTATTGTTCAGATTATTACATTTGTTCCTCTTTTTTTCCCCCCATAACTCCCCTCCTCCCAGTTCCCGCCCCACCCTCCGCCCTCACTCCCCACCCACTGTCCTCATCCATAGGTGCACAATTTTTGTCCAGTCTCTTCCCGAATCTCCCACACCCCTTTCCCCTCCAGGAATAGTCAGTCCATTCCCTTTCTATGTCCCTGATTCTATTATAATCAACAGTTCATTCTGTTCATCAGATTATTTATTCACTTGATTCTTAGATTCACTTGTTGATAGATGCATATTTGTTGTTCATAATTTGTATCTTTACCTTTTTCTTCTTCTTCCTCTTCTTAAAGGATACCTTTCAGCATTTCATATAATCCTGGTTTGGTGGTGATGAACTCCTTTAGCTTTTCCTTATCTGTGAAGCTCTTTATCTGACCTTCAATTCTGAATGATAGCTTTGCTGGATAAAGTAATCTTGGTTGTAGGTTCTTGCTATTCATCACTTTGAATATTTCTTGCCACTCCCTTCTGGCCTGCAAAGTTTCTGTTGAGAAATCAGCTGACAGTCGTATGGGTATTCCCTTGTAGGTAACTGAGTTTCTTTCTCTTGCTGTTTTTAAGATTCTCTCTTTATCTTTTGCTCTTGGCATTTTAATTATGATGTGTCTTGGTGTGGTCCTCTTTGGATTCCTTTTGTTTGGGGTTCTCCGCGCTTCTTGGACCTGTAAGTCCATTTCTTTCACCAGGTGGGGGAAGTTTTCTGTCATTATTTCTTCAAATAGGTTTTCAATATCTTGCTCTCTCTCATCTTCTGGCACCCCTATAATTCTGATGTTGGTACGCTTGAAGCTGTCCCAGAGGCTCCTTACACTATCCTCGCATTTTTGGATTCTTTTTTCATTTTGCTTTTCCGGTTGGGTGTTTTTTACTTCCTCGCATTTCAAATCATTGACTTGATTCTTGCGCTCCTCTGGTCTGCTGTCAGGAGTCTGTATAATATTCGTTATTTCAGTCCGTGTATGCTTAATTTCTAGTTGGTTCCCCAATATAAGATCGAGGGTCTCATTAGTTTTCTTGTAGATCTCATTAAGTTTATCGGCAGCTTCTAAACAGTTCTTGAGAGACCTTAAAAGTGTGGTTCTGAACTCTGTATCTTCCATTGACAATTTTGTCCTGTTTCTTTGTCTCCGCATTTTGTTATGCTTCCTTGGTGCACCCCCTAGTGGTCTTTGTTCGCAGTCTTATAGTTAAATCTTGATTGTTGTAGCTAATTCCAGGGAGGGTTTGACCTCCAGGCCAAGTGGCTATGGGAATCAGCTGTGTCAGCAGTGAGAGAACTTCTGTCCTCTAGGGAGGTGCTAATCTAGCCTTTGCCTGAGGCTATCCGGCAAATGCCTCAGTGCAGGGCTTGGGCGGGGCGGGTCGAACAGGATCAACAGGGTGAGCCGGAGAGAGCAGTTATGGCGGCTCTCAGTCCTGTCCCCAGGGGCTCTGCCTCTCTGAGTCCCAGCACCCGCTGCAAAGCTCGGAGAGAAAGCTGCACTCGCTCTGACCGAAGCCAGACAGTCCCGCTTCTCCCGTTTGAGTCTGGGTGGCTAAAGACTCGCCCGGATCTGGAGCTCAGAGTCTGCGACTCCCTCCCGATTGAAAACGCCAACCGCGCCCTCCGCTCCCAGCCCGCTCCGCACCTCAGAATTTGACTTCAGCACTGCGCCTCCTCTGAGTGTCCGTATGCGTTTCTCTTTCCTCCTAGTTGTAGGACTTCCACTCAGCCAGCGTTCCTGTGGTTCGGGGTGATGTCCGTTCCGTCTTTTAGTTTCACTTTTGAAGTAGTTGTTCAAAGCAGCAAACTCCAGCGTTAACCTATGCCGCCATCTTGGTTCTCTCCTATTCTGTCATCTGGGGTACTCTTAAAACAATCTCAACATTACTTTTTTTTAAAGAATTGTTCTAAAGGAGAAGAAGAGCCACGACAAGCACAATGCAGGGTGAGTGCCTCAAGGACTGCAACTTACTTTTAAATAATATTTGCAATGGTTTTGTACACTTGAAATTTTTTGAAATAGACTTGAGAGACCAAGTCTGGTTTTTCGCTGGCAAAATCCCCTGGGGTTGCAATGAAGACTAAGTGAGGGAGTGCATTAAAGTGCTGAGCAGAGTGCATGCAGGAAACATTAGCTGTGTGCTTCTGCACTTGAGGAGCCGCCCTGAGGGCGTTCCTTCCAGCTGTGCAGTGACCCACAGAGCACACGCTGAGATGAGGCCGTCAGCCGGCCGAGTCCCAGAGTCACTGCAAGTCTTCCTGCCGATTCACGCTGGCTACACAGAGTGAGCAAGGAGCTTTGTCATGTGAAGCCAATGAGCTTTAGGGATCGGAATTGCAGCCTAATCTAACCCAGAACTCCTCAAACCACAGTCCTCGGTCATCCTGCCCATCATTTATTTCCAGTTTTACTGGAAAACAACCACATTCATCATTCATGTATGGACTGTGGATGCCCCTGCACTACAACAGTGAGAGCTGAGTAGATGCAACAGAGACCATTTGGCCTGTAACGCTGTAAATATTTACTATCTGGCCCTTCACAGAAAGGTTTGCCAGCCATGACCTAGTCTACCCTGACTGATACAATCAAAATGAAAAAAAAAAACCCAAATCACTTATAAAACATGATTTTACATTAGCGGTAGGACCTTGGGAAAGTTACCATAATATTTTAGTGGCCGAGTGTAAAATGAGGGTAATAACAGCATCTATCCCAAAAAGTGTTATGAGCTAGTGTTTATAAAATCACTAAGGCAGCCCTGACCAGTTTGGCTCAGTGGCTAGAGCATCAGCCTGTGGACTCAAGGGTCCCGGGTTCGATTCCGGTCAAGGGCATGCACCTTGGTTGCGGGCACATCCCCAGTAGGGGGCAGCTAATCGATGTTTCTAACTCTCTATCCCTCTCCCTTCCTCTCTGTAAAAAAATCAATTATATATTTAAAAAAATCACTAAGGCAAAAACCTAGTACCTTGTAGACATCCAACAAATGTTTGCATTTACTATTCCAATTATATAAAAACTAGAGGCCCGGTGCATGGATTCATGCACCTGTGGGGTCCCTCAGCCTGGCCTGCACCCTTTTGCAATCCAGGATCCCATCAGTGCAAGATTGGGGCCAGGTAGGGCTCCAGGGCGTATCTGGCCTGTCTCACCCAGTCCCAATTGGGGCCAATGGGGCTGGCCAGTTGGGGAGGGGCCACAGGAAGTTGGCCAGCTGGGGAGGGATTGAGGGAGGGTTCCAAGGTGTGTCTGGCCCGTCTTGCCCAGTCCCAATCGGCCGAACCTGAGCAGCAAGGTAACCTACAGGTTGGATCGTCTGCCCCCTGATGGTCAGTGTGCATCATAGCTACTGTTAATCGGTGGACTGGTCAAATGGTCAACCGGTTGCTTAGGCTTTTATATATATAGATAAAATATATCTGAATGGAAATACAAGACTAGAATAACAAATAACACTAACAGTGATTATCTTTGAAAATATTAACAGGTAGAAATAGAAGGTTTCCCCCGTTATACCATCCTGTTTTAAAATTTTCTATAATAAACACATATAAATCCTATATAATAAAACCCTAATATGCAAATTGATTGAATGACAGAAGGACCGGCCACTATGACATGCACTGACCACCAGGGGGCAGATGCTCAATGGAGGAGCTGCCCTCAGTCGGGGCCATAGGAGGAGGCAACCGGTGGCGGCAGCAGGGAGCAGGGTCAGCCAGCAGGCAGCACCAGTACCACCAGCCAAGGCAGGTGCCAGTGGGGACTCACCCCACCAGTCACCGCACAGATTGGCCCTGATCACCAGCCAGGCCTAGGGACCCTACCCTATGTATTGGGTACAGCTTTATATTTAAAAATTAAAACCTGGCAAGGCTACTCTAACACTGAAAAAACGGGATGATGCAGCGATGACATGCATGGACTCTGGCTTGCACATTTTGTGGTCAGCCCTGATTCTGACACTTATAACTGTGTGACAAAGCCAATTACTTAACTTCTCTCTGCTTCAGTTTTTCCACCCATAAGATGGGGAAAATGGTACTACTGCCTCAGAAGGATCATGTTATGTACCACTTTTTATAATCAGGGCAAAAAATGTAGCTGCCCATACAACAGCAAGATGCCTTTTTAAAAAATATATATATTTCTATTGATTTCAGAGAGGGAGGGAGAGGGAGAGATAGAAACATCAATGATGAGAGAGAATCATTGATTGGCTGCCTCCTGCATGCTCCCTATTGGGGATCAAGCCGCAACCCCAGGCATGTGCCCTTGACTGGAATCGAACCGGGGACCCTTGGTCCTCTATCATGTCCTCTATCCATGGAGACAAACCAGCTAGGGTGGCAAGATGCCTTTCACCTGCATGAAATTATGGTCACTGGTGCATGCAGCATCCCAGATTGTGAGGGATGTCTGTCTGCTGGTTTAGGCCTGTAAACTGGCAGTTGGACATCCCCCGAGGGGTCCCGGATTGTGAGAGGGCACAGGTCGGGCTGAGAACATCCCCCACCCCCGAACGAATTTTGTGCACCAGGCCTCTAGTTTTATTATAAGAAAAGAAAAAGTAACGTTTTTTATAAATGCTGAACATTTTTAATGTTTCTGACATTTCACAAAACATCTTTTGTTGACATTCTACAAATGACAGCATCCAATAATGTCCCAATCCTTTCTTCTTGTGAAGATAGTTTATATATCTATAAAAATAAAATACAAATTATGGCATTCTAATATATTCATGCACTACTAACTTTTATTACACAAACCTGTAAGTGAAATCATTTATCATTCAATTATTGGGATAACAGTATGAAATTAAAATGTGACTAAAATATGCAAAGTAGATGCATCACATATGTCAAAAGTGCCCTTTAAATTGAAATTATGGTGGTAGCTCTCTAAACCTAGTAACTAAATTTGAACCAGTTTAAAGGCATACACACTAGCTTCATACTAAATGTATGTTATATTACAAATGTAATATAACTATGTAAGCTTGACATCTAAAGTTGTCTATTCTTTCTTAGTTAGAAAATGCTTTTATCAACCAAGTTTCTAATTATATTTTACACAAACCTGCCTCTTCCAGTTCTTCGCATCTATAATAATTTTTCAAGTAATTTTAAATTATGTTAACCTTTCTTAAAAGTTCAAAAAAACGCCACGCTGGGTGGCTCAGTTGGTTGGAGCGTTGATTCCCGGTCAGGGCACATACCTAGGTTGTGGGTTCTATCCCCAGTCAGGGAGCACATGGGAGGCAAGGGATTAATGTTTCTCTCTCTCTCTTCCTTTGTCTAAAAAAATAATAAATGGATTGAAAAAAAAAAGTTCAGCCCTAACCGGTTTGGCTCAGTGGATAGAGCGTCAGCCTGCGGACTAAAGGATCCCAGGTTCGATTCCGGCCAAGGGCATGTACCCTGGTTGCGGGCACATCCCCAGTAGGAGGTGTGCAAGAGGCAGCTGATTGATGTTTCTCTCCCATCGATGTTTCTAACTCTCTATCCCTCTCCCTTCCTCTCTGTAAAAAATCAATAAAATATATTTAAGGAAGAAAAAAAGTTCGAAAAAGAAAAAAGTAGCATAGGTTAGCAATAGCAAACAGCATTGGTATCATTCCTCATCTATCACCTTTTTGGATTTACAAACCTTTTTGACTTCTGTAATATTTGTTATTTCAGGAAGATTTTTCAGGGAAACTTGCTGACCTTCTACCTTAGCTATTAGGTCTTCTTTATCTATTTGTTTTTCTCCATCTTCAATGTAAACAATTAGAACTGAAGTGTCATTTGCTGAGATACCGAATTTTTTCAAAGCCTCTGAAATCTGGGGGGGAAAAAGACAATGAAGCAATAGTTTCTATGTCTGAAGCACCTCACCATCGTTCTTCCTGCTCAGGGTATTTTCATATCCTGGGAGTTCTCTCTGCCTAGTTTTTATCTTCAATAATCCCTTCCCAACATCTACCAGTTCTGCCTCTACAGCACTCTGCTCATCCTGTGGAATCAAGCTCAAACTTCTTTGCAAGGAACACCAATCACCCCTCCTCCGGCCGGTGACCCTCAGTCCTGCACTCCTGCCGACTAGACTGTTTGGAGATCCCATCATGTCACACTTCATTGCCTGTGTGCTCACTGTTTGTGCTCTGCCTGGAGTGCCCTCACCCTCAAGGTGCAGTTCAAAGGTCACTCCCTTCTGCACCCTCCTCCTTACAGAAAAATTGTTCTTTGCTGTTCCCACAGATGTGAATTATCATTCCCATCAGATCATTGATCTTAGGGCATTCGGACTTCCGTCTTGTTCACCTGCCTTCCTCAGGACGTATCTGTTCCTTCTGTTCCTAGAACTGAATAGCACAGGGACAAACAGGTGTCCACTGAATGGAATCGTTTCTTCAATTATTTCAAATGTTCTCAAAGAAACAATAATTACCTGGTAATTTTTCCTCCAGGTACTGGGGGATTCTATTATCATGCATTTCATGAATATTTCAAACATCTGTATTTTAAACCATAGCACAGGTTTCCTAAGTTTTCTTTTGATGACATTAGTACCTGGTTGTGTTATTAATAGTAGTGGTAATACTAAAACTTCATCAGCAAAATTTCAGCTATTTTTTATTTTTATGTGTCACATGTGGAATGTCTTTAGCTCAAAACTTTTGAGTTACTATTAGTATCTCAAATCACAAACTCTTTCTACACACTGAGTGTGGGAATGAGCATGTGTTAAGGGCTGTTCTAGGTAGCAGGCAGGCTTCTTGTAAATGGAAAAGACATGGGTTCTACCCTCAAGTTTACAGGAAGAATTAAAAATGCATACGATAGCACTCAAATATCCATGCCTATTGTTTTATCATTTAGATTCAGATGTCACTTACAGGGATCTTCCTGATCCTATACAGATAAAACTATGCTCACTTAATTTAGCAAAACTTTTGTTTGCTCAAATGCAAAGTGAGTCCAAAGCTTATTTTTCTAGCAAAAGGCAGAGCTAAACCTCAACTCTCTGTCCAGACCTCTCTTCACTACTCCATTGGTTTGCTACTAACAATAGACTTACAGGAATTCTGGGGAACACTCATAGTATCAAGACAAGGTGAGCAGAAATAAAGTTAAGTAAATCCATATTAATTACATTGTTATTTGGGGACAGGTTGAAAATAATTTCAGTAGATAGAGTTCTCGTCTTCATTTTTCCTAGTTTGTAGAGATGAACTGCTTTGTTTGCTGCCACAAGTATCTGAAATGGATCGACAATCTACCAAAAAAAACACACAAAACAACACAAAACAAACAAACCAAAAAGAATTACACACAGAGAATCTGGAGTACTGTGAAGTCACATGCCCTATCTCATGATAACTCCAAGGTCAGGCTGTTTTACTTCATCACAATTCCTATAAACTGTACTTTCAAAATTGCTATCTCAAGGACCTGGGTGTTCAGAAAATCATAGAATTTTAAAGCTGCAATGAACTTAAATAGTAAAACAAATTAAAAATAACATTTATCAAGGGCTAATATTATGGGAAAGGTCATATTCTAAACACTTTATACTTCTACTAGAGGCCCGGTGCACGACATTCGTGTACTGGAGGGTGTGGAGGTCCCTCAGCCCGACCTGCACCTTCTCCAATCTGGGAGTTTCTGTCTGTCTTTGAATCATATGAGCGAACTGTCTGAGACCCCAACTCAGTTTGGTTTGTTGCTCACAGAATAATAGAGGCATTTTTTTTTTCTTTGCTTCATTGGTGGAGATTTCCTGGAAGTTTTAGGATATCTTCCCTTTAATTTTTCCTAGACACTCTGATTTTACTTATGTCTCTCACCTTTGCTTTCCCTCCATCCCCCACCGCAACAGTAACTTGCTCCAGGCTCACTCTGTTTTAGAGCAGTGGTTCTCAACCTTCCTAATGCCGCGACCCTTTAATACAGTTCCTCATGTTGTGGTGACCTCCAACCATAAAATTATTTTTGTTGCTACTTCATAACTGTAATTTTGCTACTGTTATGAATCGTAATGTAAATATCTGATATGCAGGATGTATTTTCATTGTTACAAATTGAACATAATTAAAGCATAGTGATTAATCACAAAAACAATATGTAATTATATATGTGTTTTCCGATGGTCTTAGGTGACTCCTGTGAAAGGGTCGTTCGACCCCCAAAGGGGTCACGACCCACAGGTTGAGAACCGCTGCTCTAGTGTCTAGGAGATCCATCTGCCACCATAACTACAATTCCCAGCATTCCTGGTGCTCCCCGCACTCTGTGCTTTCGCTTCCGGTCCTGGGGCTGCCAACAGAACTATTATTCCCAGAATTCCTGGTGCTCCCCGCGATCTTGGTTTTCCCTTCCTGCTCTGTCTCCATCACTGGCCTCCCACTCTGCCAAGTCCTCCAAGCCGCCAGCTCTCCCTCTCTGCTCTCTGCCTGGTGGCTTGGGGGGCGCGGCTCCCTCAGTTACTGGGAGCGACCAAGGGAGCCATGTCCCCCCAAGCCTCCGGCTCTTCCACTGTGTTCTCCACCTGGCACCTGTGTATGCAAATTAACCTGCCATCTTTGTTGGGTTAATTTGCATACTCACTCCTGATGGGCTGGTGAGCACAGCAGAGGGATGGCCAATTTACATGTTTCTCTTTTATTATATAGGATTATCCTTTAATTCTTAAAACTACCCTATGAAATCAGTATACTTATTCACCTGCAGAAGATGAAACAAAAGTAGCGAATCTCTGGGTTTGAATACCAGCTGTGTCACCAACGACCCGGGCAAATTCCTTAGTGTTTTGTTAGGTGGAGGTAATCATAGTACTTACTTCACAGAGTTGTTGTGAAGTGAGTTAGTATATGTAAAGCACTTAGAATGATGCCAGAACAGAGTAAACACTATATAGACATTGGCTACCATTTGTGCCAAGTCCTAACCACTGGCAGAGTTGGGATGAAGTCCTGCAACATGATTCCACAGCGTGTGCTCGTCAGCGCTATACGATGCCTCTTTGCAGAGATTTTCCAGTTCAGGTGAGAAATGGAGATCCAGGCATCTGCCTTATGAAGCCAGACCACACCTTTCTCACCTCCTAGTGCAGCGCCTGAAACTTCAGCTTCTATTAAACTCAAGGCTGCCCAAGTCTGACTCCACTCCACAGCTTGGACAAGAACTTCTTACAGCCGAAACCGGTTTGGCTCAGTGGATAGAGCGTCGGCCTGCGGACTGAAAGGTCCCAGGTTTGATTCCGGTCAAGGGCATGTACCTGGGTTGCGGGCATATCCCCAGTAGGAGATGTGCAGGAGGCAGCTGATCGATGTTTCTCTCTCATCGATGTTTCTAACTCTCTATCCCTCTCCCTTCCTCTCTGTAAAAAATCAATAAAATATATTTTTTTTAAGAAAAAGAACTTTTTACCCGAAGATGGTGGTTTTAAGCTAGCCTATTAGATCATGAAAAACTAACATATTCTTAAATGTCCGTATGTCTCATTCATTCTCACTTGTACTTACCACTGTAGGGTTTATCAATGAACTATCAATAGCACCTTCCATGGCCTTTTTTCTCAAGTCTCCAGCATTTTTTACATCTTTAAATAACAGAAGGGTCACCCTGCATTCCGGAAATAGGTCCAGCTGATGTGTTAACTGCATTTCATAGATAAACAGGATTCTATTGCATAAAACCAAAAAGACCAAAAAACTTCTTTTGTTTAAAAGTTAACATTAGAATTCATAACAAACTTCCTTGCTAATAAATTTAATGATACAACTGCTAAACTAGAAAAATCCACCCCAAGCACATCTGGCTTCCTCATGGGATCTTCTCTTCCTCACCTGCTGAGCTCTCTGTAGCTGCCTTTACTGGGAAAGGACCGTGGCTGCGGCCCGCTGCCCTGTCGTGCAGGTGGGGAAGCTCAGAGGCATGGCTGAGGGCAGCTTCCCCAGCAGCTGACTAGGAGCAGAATATCAGGAATTCTTTAGGCTGCAAGTCACCTACCGTGTTAACAAAACAGAGTGGGGAAGGGCATGTAATAATAGAGCCACAGCTGTCTAAAAGTTAATCACTTACTAACTACACATAAGGTTTCTTACAGACCCTGGGAAACTGGAGGATGAAACAAGGCTATAAAAAGATGAGCTGCCTCGATGGGCCCACCACTCAGAAAAGAAATACATTTTGAGAACAGACCAAGGACAGGACATGCTTCGATTTGGTTGCTGTGCCCAGACCCTGACCCCCTCTGGGAGTTTATCTCAGGAACGCTGACCATTTTCCAGCCCCAAGGACGGGCTGAGCTGTTTATAACATCATAAAAGATTAGCCACCTTGTTACCGGACTTTGAGCTCCTGAAGGCCGGACAGCAGACTTTACCCTCCCCTCTTCATGCTACACGTGCAGCTCATGGCTGCATGTTGCTAGCTATCTTCTTCCTGTGTGTATATAAACAGCCACCTGGCAAGGGGGGGTCAGAGCAGAATTTCCAGGGTGACGGACTGGTCTCCCCATACAGCCAGCATTATGGAATGAACGCTCATATGTAATCCAACCCTGTCTCTGCATAATTTGGCTCAAGCAGTGACAGGTGGCCTCGGACCCATTGTGTCCGGTTTCAAAACCTGTCTTCTACACGGCCTTTTAAAACTTTCTGATCTCACCTTTTTATTTGTCTTTTAGCAAAACCTAGACACATATTAAGGGAGAAAATAATTTTGTAAATAAAAGTGTGACATGACTTAAAGTCATTTCACACATGGAATTTCAGCAGAGAAGGCACATTATTAAATAATCCGTAATATTGGCCCTTTCTTAGACATAATTTAACGAGGAAAGGGAAGGGTATATACAAAGACATGAAAGAAGCATAAGAGAGTTTGAATAATGAGAAAGACATAACTATCCTAGATGGAAAAACAAAGTCTTGCAAAAATTTGATCTTTAACACATTGTATGCGGGAAACGTATTTATACGTTTTACGTTGACTGGTAGTAGGGCGCGGGATACGTATTAATACATTTTTTATAGACTAGCGGTAGAATGCGGGTAACATATAAATACGTTTATTTTTATACTTTTTTATTGCTCAGTGGCTAGAGTGTCGGCCTGGGGACTGAAGGGTCCCAGGTTCAATTCCGGTCAAGGGCATGTACCTTGGTTGCGGGCACATCCCCAGCGGGGAGTGTGCAGGAGGCAGCTGATTGATGTTTCTAACTCTCTATCCCTCTCCCTTCCTCTCTGTAAAAAATCAATAAAATATATTTTTTAAAAACACCTATAGTCTTCAAGAGTAAAGACAAAAATAGTAATAAATAACATTAAATAAAAACCTCTGATTGGAAAACAAAACATAGAATTCAGCATAAATCATGGGTTTTTATAAAAGGTGCACACACACAAATTTAAAGGAAAATACACCAAAAAGTTATCTCTAACTTGACGGAATTACATCTGACTTTTTCTGTTACAATCAGGAAAAGAAATATCTGTAAATAATGTTCTGGCACATACCAGTCCAATCTTTATTGTCATAATGTCCAATGGGGAAAAAGCAGATACAAAAAGACATAATGAATATATTCCCAGTTATACAAAAAGATGCAGAAGACAAAAACATGAAGGAAATACACCAAAAATGGCCATCTTGGGTAGTTGGATGATAAATTTTTTGCTGTCCTACATAAAAATATTTTGTGTGTATGTTCTGAGTTTTCTACAGAGAGCACACAAAATTTATTAAGTACATATAATCATGGAGGAAAAAATACTTCCTGTGGTTTCAGTGTTTACACTAGAGGAAAAGGAAATTGTTTTGAATTCACTCACTTAGGCCAGAAACTTAGAATCGTTATCACTTAAACAGCATATCTAATCCATAAAGACTTGCCAATTTTACCTCTTTTGAAAAATGCATTTTTATTGATTTCAGAGAGGAAGGGAGAGGGAGAAACATCCATGATGAGAAAATCACCGGTTGGCTGCCTCTTGCACACGCCCCATCAGGGTCCAGCAGGGAACCCCACCCGGACCTCCTGGCCGCTGGGACCGCGCTCAGCCTCAGGTACCATCCGGACGACATTAATGAAACCATCCCTGAACGCCTCAGCCTCCAAGAGAGGAGGTAATCCCCACACAGGCTCTATTTTATTTTATTATTTTTTAAAAAATTGAAGCAGGGGTAGTGATTTTCTTTTCTTTTCTCGCCCTGGCTGGGTTGGCTCAGTGGATGGGGCCTGGCCTGCGGACTGAGGGGTCGCAGGTTCCATTCCGCTCAAGGGCACGTGCCTGGGCTCCGCCGGGTCCCCAGTGGGGGGCGTGCAGGAGGCAGCCGGTCAGTGACTCTCATCATTGATGTGTCTCTCCCTCTCCCTTCCTCTCTGAAATCAATAAAAATATATTTTTTAAAAATAAAAGTAGCCGAAACCGGTTTGGCTCAGTGGATAGAGCGTCGGCCTGCGGACTGAAAGGTCCCAGGTTCGATTCCGGTCAAGGGCATGTACCTGGGTTGCGGGCACATCCCCAGTGGGAGATGTGCAGGAGGCAGCTGATCGATGTTTCTCTCTCATCGATGTTTCTGACTCTCTATCTCTCTCCCTTCCTCTCTGTAAAAAATCAATAAAATATATTAAAAAATAAAATAAAAGTAAATAAAAAATATTCTCACCTGAGGATATGTCTACTTATTGATTTGAGAGAGAACCGCACTCCCCTCCCGGCCGGGGTCCCCTCCGGACCGCGCTCTCCGCGGCCGCAATGGCCGTCCCCGCGCCGCCCCACCCCCCACCCCCGCCCCGCTCTGCCTCTGGGTCAGGGGCCACCGACCCACTTCCTTCCTCCCTTCAGCCCGCTGTCAGGAGTCCATTTAGCAGCGACCCCGAGCTGGACTCTATTACACGGGCTCCTTCTCGGCCCTCGTCACACTTGGCATTGAGCGGGGGCGTCTCGCGTCCCGGGCTGTGCGCTCCCTGAAGGGGGACCGAGTCCTTCACTTCCGGGCTGCATCCCAGGGCCCGGCTTCGGGAGGCGCTTCATAAACGAGGCGCGGGGAACGCCAGGCGTCGTCTCAAAGGTCCCCGGTCCCAGCGGCCCAGCACCGGCCCACCCCCAGCCCGCCTCCTTCCAGCCCGCCCGACCCGCTCCCGCGGGGACTCACCGCCGCCTCCCGCGTCCGTCTCGGAAGATCGTCCCCTCGGAAACAAAGCGGCGCCTTCTCCCCGCCCTCCTCCGGTCAGCTTCTCTCCGGATCCCCACGGAAGGAAGGTTCCGGCCTCCGGTCCCACCCGCCCTTCCGCAGATCTTTCTCCCCAAGGCGGTCCCCAGACGCAGACAGCCGGGTTCCGCCCGTCACTTCCGGCGAGGGGGCTGCAAGGACCCGCGGGTGGGCAGCTGAGGCCTGGGTGCGAGTCTCAGCCTCGTCCCTAACCCTTGTTGGGTCTTGGACGAGCTGTCACCACTTCTTGTGCAAAGCACTGGCCAAGATGAACTCCACACGCCTTCGCCAGTCGAGCTTCAACAATTCTTCCTGGGGGCAAGCGGGACTCGGTTTCCTTCTTGCTCTGGGCGCGGCCATTTAGGGAGGATCTCCTAGGGGCCAGCTCTCAGATTTGCTTTGGATAAGAAGAGATCGTGACAAATTAATGAAATCATCCCTGAATGTATCAGCCTCCAAGAGAGGAGGCAATCCCCTACACAGGCTGTATTTTATTTTATTGTTTTTTAAAAATTGAATCAGGGGTAGTGATTTTCTTATCTTTTTTTTTTTAATTCTCACCCGAGGATATTTTTTCCATTGATTTTTAGAGCGAGTGGGAGAGGGACAGAAATATCCGTGTGTTGGGTTGCCTCCTGCAGGTGCCCTGACCAGGGCACAGGCGGGAGGAGCCTGCCACCGAGATAAGTGCAGGTGCTCTTGACCGGAATCAAGGCCAAGGCTCTATCACTGAGCCAAACCAGCTAGGGCAGCGGTCGGCAAACTGGGGCTCACGAGCCACATGCGGCTCTTTGGCCCCTTGAGTGTGGCTCTTCCACAAAATACCACGTGCGGGCGCGCACGTACAGTGAGAAGTTGACTTAAAACTTTAAGTAAAGTTTATTAAGTTAATTTTAGGGAACGTTGTGGAGTGAAAGAAGCTGTAGTGTCGAGGACTGAGAAAGGTATGTTGAGATGGTTTGGACATACAGAGAGGATGAACGAAAGGAGACAGACGAAACAAGTACACAAGACAAGTATGGACGAGAGATTGGAAGGGGTCGACCTCAGCGAACGTACCTCAATCAGACTGAGGACTTTTTAGCAAAGGCCAGCTTAGGAGTACCCTAATTAAGTTAATAACAATGTACCTACCTATATAGTTTAAGTTTAAAAATTTGGCTCTCAAAAGAAATTTCTATCGTTGTACTGTTGGTATTTGGCTCTGTTGACTAATGAGTTTGCCGACCACTGGGCTAGGGCAACAGGCTGTATTTTACATGTTTTTTTTATGGTCGGGGCTCATCTTATCGAGTACTATTCTTTACACAGGAAGACACGCAAACAACAAATATAGCTGTCCTATGCATATGTGCTATGCAGAGGAAATAGGTTTTTTAAAAATACATTTTTATTGATTTCAGAGAGGAAGGGAGAAGGAATGAGTATAGAAACATCAATGATAAGAGAGAATCATTGATCAGCTGCCACCTGCACGCTCCCTACTGGGGATCAAGCCTGCAACCTTGGCATGTGCCCTTGGCCGGAATGGAACCCAGGACCCTTCAGCCCCAGGCCCATACTCTATCCACTGAGCCAAACCAGCTAGGGCGGGTGGGGTGGGGTGGGGTGTGCCTCTTTTAAATAGGATGTTTAAGAAATGTCTCACAAAAAGGGCCATTTGAACAGTGACTGGAGGAAGTCTGGAAGCAAGTTGTGTATCTGAGAGAGCAGCAGTCCAGGCAACAAAGAATTCAATGGCTCTAAGGCACATAAGGCCTTAGCCTATTTAAGGAATACTAGTAGCAAAGAGAACTGTGGAACTGTGGGAATGTAGTTAATTGGAAAAAATAATTCTGCCAAGTCTGGTATAAAGAACTCTTACAACTAAGCAAAACAACCAAGAATGGGTAACATTTAAACAGACACTTCACAAAAGATATATGAAAGATCAATAAACACATGAAAAGATGCTCAATATCATTAGCCACCAGGGAAATGCAAGTTCAAAACACAATGAGATACTACTATACACCTATATGATGATGAAAGTTTAAAGGACTGATAATATCAAGTGTTGAACAACATGCAGAATATAGAACCCTCATATTGCTGGTCTGAATGTAACTACTTTAGAAAAGAATTTGGCAGTTTCTTTA
The DNA here is from genome assembly GCF_014108235.1 of Myotis myotis. Taxonomy (NCBI): domain Eukaryota; kingdom Metazoa; phylum Chordata; class Mammalia; order Chiroptera; family Vespertilionidae; genus Myotis; species Myotis myotis. Next base: position 10,841,817 of record NW_023416318.1, on the reverse strand, counting down.
AAATATATATTTAATAATAAAAATTATTTATAAAATGTACTGTACCCAGAAATTTCACTCCTGAAATTTATCCAGAAGTGAAAATATGTGTCCACACAAAGGTTTACACATAACTGTTTATAACAAATATACTCATGACAGCCAAAAATTAACCCAATGCCCAACAACACATCAATGGATAAACAACTTAGAGTAAATTCATACAATGAAATGCTACTCAGTAACAGAAAACAATGAACTACTGGTATTTGCAGTACTTGCAACATAGATAAATCTAAAAATATGCTCAGCAAAAAAAGCACAAAAATCTAAAATTATGTTACTGTATGGTCCCATTTCTACAAAACTTTAGAAAATACAAATTTATTCTAGAGAGACTAAAAGAAAACCAGTGGTTGCTAGGGATGGGGAAGTGGGACATGGACTGGAAAGGACCCCAAGGTTGAACTCTGCAGTGAACCAGTGTTCCATATCTTGATGTAGTGTTAGCTATCAGGGAGTAGGAATTTGTCAAAAACCATCAAATTAACCCAGACAGCGTGGCTCCGTGGTTGAGCATGGACCTTTGAACCAGGAGGTCACAGTTTGATTCCTGTTTTACTGGTCAGAGCACATGCCCGTGTTGTGGGCCCCCCAGTGGGGGGCGTGCAGAAGGCAACCCATCAATGATTCTTATCATTGATGTTTCTATCTCTCCCTCTTTCCCTTCTTCTGGAATCAGTAAAAATATTTTTAAAAATCATCAAATTATGCACTTTAAAAGAGTAAATTTGATAGACTATACATTGTGCCTCAATAAAGTTGATTAAAAATAGACATTTAAAAAAGTTGTCTGTTCATAGCAGCTGTTATAAGCGCCAAAAGCTGGAAACCCGAATATTCATCTAGTAAATGGATAAGTAAATGGTATATACATACAATGGACTAACTGGGCAGTCAAAAGGATCAGTTGTTGCTACATACAACAACAGGGATGGATCTCAAAATAATTATGCCGAATGAAAAAACCCAGACATGAAAATAGTACATGCTGTATGACTCCACTTATATAAAATGACTCTATAGTGACAGCAGGTCAGCGGTTGCTTGGTTAAGGGGCCTAGGGTGGAAATAAGGAATTACAAAGGGGCACAAGGAAACTTTGGAGTAATACATATGTTCTATCTTAATTGTGGTAATGCTGTCATGGATGTATACGTGTCAAATATATCAAAATGCTTACTTAAAAAACGTACAGCATATTGTACGCCAATTATATTTCTAAGTTGTTTTAAAAATATGAGACCACACAACATCTGTATTAGATTAGCTAGAATAAAAGAAAAAAACTGACAGTACAGTACTGGTGAGAGTTAGCTGGAACTCATACGTTGTGGATGGAGATGTGCAGCCATTTGGAAAAGTTTGGCAGTTTCTTATAGAATTAGACACACACTTACCCCACAGCAGCAATCCCACTCCAAGGAAAATGAACATATATGTTCATAAAAATCTGTACACAAATGTTTATAGCATCTTTGTTCAAAATAAAAAACTGGAAACAATCCAATCCTTCAACTGGTAGATGGATAAACAAATTGGGGTATCTATAATAATAAAAGCATAATATGCTAATTAGACCGGACAGCCGAACGACCTTCTGGATGACCTTTTGGACGAAGCCGGGGCTGCGAGGCCAAGCCCCTTGCAAGAATTTCGTGCATCAGGCATCTAGTATCCATATAGTAGAATACTAGCAGCATTAAAGGGAATGAACTAGTGATCCACTTGGCAACATGGATAAATCTCAAAAGCATTATGGTAAATGAAAGGAGTCACATTCAACAGGCTACATATATTGTCTGATTCTACTCACTTGACATTCTAGAAGAGCCAAAACTGCATGGACAGAAAACAGATCAGTTGTTGCCAGGGTCTGCCTCGGTGGGAGCAATTGGTTACAAAGTGACATGAGGGAATTTTCGGGCTGTGGGGGTAATAAAACTGTTTTTAATTGTCACTACAAAACTGGATGCATTTGTCAAAACTCACAGAATTGTACACTAAAAAACCATGAATTTTACTGTTTTTCAAAAAGTCATCTCAGAGGTGAACATGATCCTTTTATCTACAGCTGCAGAGGAATAGAGATCATTATGCATCATAAAATTAATTAAAAAAACTGATCTGATGAAGGGTTAACTGAGAACTTCCCTAAGAATATCAACCTTCTCTGCAATACATTGACTTGCATACATACGCATAACTGTCACCATCTGTTGAAGTGAATCTAACCATGGAAGTGTTACCTGAACAAATGGGTCATGGAAGACACCCAGACTCCGAAAACTACTGCCCTGTTGTGAAAATAATGTGTACTTCTTGAAAAACTGTTACCTCAGTTGTAAGTGACATTTCGATATGCCTCGAAGGTATAAATATATGTAGGATCTCAATGTCAAATCAGGGAAGCGCTCTGGTGGTTTCCATTCTCATATGCATGGTTGAACACTCAAAACTTGACTCTGCCAAGTTGATGAATAAACACTCTGGAAAGCAGAGCCTGAAGCAAGGTGAGGGTGAGGAAATCGGGAAAGGGAAGCAAGGAAAGAGGCAAAGCAAGATGGCACCAGGGATTACCTCCCTGGAGACTTCACAAGGAGCCAGAGCCGAGACACCCGGTGGTTTGGCGTGTGTGCGCGCTCAGCAGGCTTGCCTTTCTCTGGACGGCTTGAAAGGAAAATCCGTGCCTGAGAGTCGTCCACTGAAGGGGGATGAAGAGGGGGAATCAGCTGCCAGGCTCCTCCTGTATTTTGTTCTGTTAACCAAGGCTCTGATGCCTTCACACTTCTGATCATCTCATCCTTCAGTAGCAGCTCAGAAGCCAGACCCTCTGGCCTGTAGCGTGACATTTCCTCTATCTCTAAAGTGGAAGGGTGACTGAGAAGACAGAGGGCTTGATGTGGGGGTCATAAGCGCCATGCAGGTCCAGTTTAACCCGGGCTCTAGTTAGCTCAGGGAGCGAAAAAGGTTAGCTGGCAATGCAAAAAAAAAAAGACTGTGGTCCAAGTGGCGGATGATGACTTCAGGGAAGAGGGAGAGGGTTGAAGGAATCTGAGATGGCGCTTAGAAATTATGTTTCATGTGACAGGAGATATAAATGAAATAAATGCCAAACAGTGACATAAGGTACTTTGTACAAAAAGAAATAAATCAGTAGGGAAGTACAGCTGGGAAAGAAGGCTTTACTAAGGGGATGGGGCTTCAAAAGCGAGAATGTTTTGCTCAGAGACCACAGGAGAGCCCTCACAGCTATGCAAACCATCTGAAAGACAGAGTGGCATAAATATGTACAACACAGGGTTCGGGAAATGGCGGCTCACTGAAGAGTGGAGTGTTATATAGCGGAAGCTTTGAAAAATCAGCTGGACATGAAATTGTGTATCTGAAACCTGTTTTCTTAACAGGTTTTGTTAACTATGATTTTGTTAACCAGTATCACCCCAACAAATTCAATATAAACAAAAAAGAAAAGAAAAAGCAGCTGAAGTCAGGGGTGCCCCCAGGTCTCCTCTCACCCAAGGTCAGGATCTTGGGGCCACCTGTCTTGCTGTCCCCCTGCCCCGCCCCCCCCCCCCCCACCACACACCTGGGTGCCTGGGGAGTCCCCACCTAGCCCTGCTCTCACCCTGATGCAGGTGGTAAAGATCATCAGGCCCAGGGAAATCACGGGAGGTACATCACCTACTGGCTGGCACAGTAGCTACCCTACCACCCGACAGCCCCTGGGCGAGACAAATGGACTGCGACCACCCTACCTGGGCAGTTAGCATGCTGGCAGCCTATCCTGTGGGAATGTGCTCAAGCATGCAAACCTACCCTCTGTTCCTCTGGACCCCAAGGCAAGCGGCCTATTTGCTTTTCCTGGGCTGAGGACCCACGTGGCATCACCTGGATACAGCCCCACCTGGCATCTGTGTAATGGTGCCGCAGGAGGGACAGGATGCTGAGGGGAGGCCAGTGGGCCAACCAGCAACCAAGACAGCACTAGGTTCTTGCCAGCCCTTCAGGCACCCCAAGTGGCTCCCCAAAAATGGGACCTGTGTGCAGGTCTTTGGCAGGCCCTACTTCCCCTTGGCTTCCCATCTCCATGCCACTCTCAAAGTGGCCCTGTCCCTGATTATGGGCACTCTGAGGGCAGCTGGCAGGGAGATTTAAACAAATCTGGATTCTAAGTTGGTATTGAATGCTAGGTGTTTTAAAATTAAAGATATTTTGAATAAATAAAAATTTAAAAAAAGAACCAGCTGGGAGTCTAATTACTGAAGGCCTTGACCAGGAGTTAAAAGTAGATTCTATGTATGGGTAGATGATGTGAAAAAGCTAAATCCTTATCTTCCCACTTTAAGAAGTCAACAGATAATATCAGAAATTGAAAAATCAAGAAGTGGTGACATAAGCATATATTTAAACTAGTGACCCGGTGCATGAATTCATGCACATTGAAAGGAAATTAATTAGAAGAAATATTTTAATATCGCTATTCGCCCTCTCTATATAGAAGCGTCAACCAAATTCACGATTGACAATGACAGATCGAAACACATGCGTGTGATTGGCGCCAGTGAGAGCTTTATATGTATTGCACATGGGCAAGTCGACTTAGCCTTTTATATAGAATAAACTTAATTATGGTAGACCTGCTTTCTGACTTAGCTAAACTTTTTCCAGCTCAGTGAAGCACCCCAACTTCTTTATCAGGTAATTGTCAGCAACCCAGCAGTAAATAGCAACACAAAGCAATGATTGTAGATCACACAGGGTAAAATATTTAACTGCAGCAGTGTTTGACTATATTCTGCGTAGTGAGAAAACCTGGTCATTTTCAAGGTCCACCATTTCTTACTTCTTTTCAGTTGGTCAAGTTTCTAAGCTTTCTAAATCTCCATTTTCTGACCAATGAAAATAAAATAGGATTCCACCGAGTCTCCTATCTACCTACTCCAGGACTTCTGAGAGGATCAAATGAGATGAAGCAGGGGAAAATGCTTCACAGACATTTGGTTAGTGTGAAATGTTTCCACCTGGCTGTAAAGCAAGTTGTGTTCCTGGGCTGAAGAAACTGCAAGGAGGCAGTCGTAACTAGGGCAGCCATGGGCAAACTACGGCCGGCGGGCCGGATCCGGCCCGTTCAGCTGTTCTATCCAGCCCGGGGAGCCGAAAGAGCGGAGGGTTCTCTTGCTCTCCCCTCTGCTCCTTCACCAGCAGCAGTGTTAACATGTATTAGTTCACACAAACACTCCATCCATGCTTTTGTTCCGGCCCTCCGGTCATTTAAGAACCCATTGTGGCCCTCGAGTAAAAAAGTTTGCCCACCCCTGGGCTAGGGCAAGGAAGCCGAGTGTTGTACCTGACGTCGTTACCCGGACGGACACTTACAGATACTTAGATATTAGCCTTTTATATATATAGATGGCCCGTGGCTCGGGAGAGGAAGCCGGGAGCTGCGACAGGACATCATTACCCAGTGCCCACAGCCACCGTTTCCAGGCTGGGCTGGGCTGTGGGCCGCATTTTGCTCCATGGAGTCTTGGCAGCGTCAGCTGCAATTTGGTGGGCTGTCACTCCTGGGTGATGGCGGGGCCTGTGTACCACTTGGGAGAAGCCGAGTGTTGCTTTGTCAGTGCCAGGTCCACGCTGCCGTTTCTCTGTAAATGGCCAGTGTACATCATGGCAGCTCTTGTGTACAGCGTCTGCCCCTGGTGGTCAGTGCACGTCATAGCGACTGGTCGGATGGGCGGAGGGACACTTAGCACATTAGCCTCTTATATATATAGATAAGGAAGCAAATACTGCAAGATAATGTAAAAATTACTTAGTGACTCTCTTTGGGGAGTTATCATTGGGTAAGCAGGGGTGGTGGCTGGGACTATTCTTCAAGGTAAACTTGGTAGAACTATTTGAATTTTAAACTACTCATATGTGTTTTTAATAAAAATAAATTTTAAGCCAAACTGGTTTGGCTCAGTAGATAGAGTGTTGGCCTGCAGACTCAAGGGTCCCAGGTTCGATTCCGGTCAAGGGCATGTACCTTGGTTGCGGGCACATCCCCAGTGGGGGGTGTGCAGGAGGCAGCTGATTGATCTCTCTCATCGATGTTTCTAACTCTCTGTCCCTCTCACTTCCTCTCTGTAAAAAATCAATAAAATATATATTTAAAATAAATAAATAAATTTTAAGTTTAAATAGAACACTGAAGACCTTTTAAAAAGGGAGTTGCTGATTCCTTGAGCCAGAAAATGTTCAATGGTGGGTGCAAGCAGAAGCCAGGCATACAGTGTGTTGAAGAATAAGTGAGACACAAGATAACAAATGTAGTCTAGATTTTAACAAGCCATGCCGACAACTGAAATAAAAGGGGAAAAGGACAGAGGGAACAATAGGGTAAAGAAAGCATTTTGAAGGTGGCAATGTTTATATGATGGCACTTCTGCGGGCAATGTTCCCCTGAGAAACTGCTTGCCAAAGAACTCCTTAGAACTGTTAGACCAGCTGGATCCCCATACCTGCCCCGACTTGTTCTTTTTTGCCTCACCAGCTTTCTTGCTCCAATTGCTTTCCAAGTGGGCCTTCGTGATGTATCCTGGGAACCACCCCCCAGGACCAGCCTTTTAGCAGCCACAACTCTTGCATCTGTTAAATGTGGCAGGCAAAGAAAAACTCTGGAGCCGTCACTTAAATGAAGGGTAGCAACTTGGCTGAGCTAATTTCATTAAGGTCAGGTTCAATATGTTGTTCACATATAAAAGAGAGCAGATAAAATAACTCTCACATGCAGTATAAGACATTCTGATACACGTTTTCAAAGCAAGAGGCTTTAAGAAAAGGAAGCCAAGTGACTCAAGTTTCATCAACTATCTGCCGAGGCATTTGTTGTCATGATGCTGAGACATCTTCTTAGGCAAACAAAGGTTTTTGGTGTCCTCTGCAACCAAAACTAATGAACATCTCCCACGTGACCCATCTGTGTGGTCTCGAGGCAGAGCGGCATAAGGGAACACTCAGAAAGCACTAAGGTCGGGCACTATTGCGCCGTGAGCGGCAAGGGCAGAGAGGGCCCAGCAAGCTACATTCCACAGAGAAGCAAAATGCAAGGAGCCATGCGAGTCTTCCCAGACGCCACAGGCGCTGTGTTGTTTACTCTTCCGCTCACGGAGCAGCCTTTACAGTCGGCGTAAGCTTTCACGTTTCCTGAGCAGTTCTGCCCAGTTGGTAACAATTACAAATGCTGGTGAATCACCCAGCATTCTGGTTTATCAGTCTCTTGGCCAACTGACAATCAATCCCTAAATGTTTATCCACTCCTGTGTTAGATGGCATACCTGACAATTCAGTGAAAGGAAGTTGGTCAAATCCCACAAGAGATTACCCAAGAAGGAAATGCCTAATCAGAAAAATACCACCACTAATTACCAATAGTGATAGGTTTCAAAGAGATTGTCTCCTTAGGTAGATGGTAATAGAAATCTTGAACAGTTAGGGGTAAGGAAGGACAAAAACAAAAACAAAAATACCGTTAATGATTGGTCAATAATAGAAAATGACTAGAAATTTTTGTATACACACATTCATAACACAAATTTAGTCAATTTTAGAAAATATAGAATAGAAAAGATAGAATCTGTAAAAATTATGTACAATGGATGTTCTTTATTACTTTATCAGTTCTAAAATACGTTACTTTTGAAAATATTAAGACTGGAACAACAGATTATTTCCTTCAGTATTTCAAATACTGCAAATTTAATGGCAAAGAGTTAAATATTAATATAATTTTGCCTTAGGTTTGAACTTAAGGTAGAAAAAAATAGACTATAAACCTCATTTGACCTGATTGTATAAAAAGTCACTCCAACTATCTTCAGTTCTGCTGTCTCCCGATAGATTTCCAGGACAGGTTGTGTCATTGGGTCCATCCATAATAGGCTGGGTAGGGTAGTCCATAGTAACTGCCAGGATACCACCTTTGATTCTGGACTACTGGACTGGCATTTGGCTGTACATTCCAAGAATACCTTCCTTGTGAATAGTCCTCTCCGGGGGGACCAGGCGGAGGAGGGTTTTGGCCTCTCTGGTAAACATTCTGATTCTGTGAAAATTTTCTTAAACAAAACATAATAAACTATTATTAGTTTTAATAAACTATATAATGAACTTTGTAAAATAATGCATTGATCTACTGTTTTCTACATGAGTGACCTTAGCAAATGAACTGCTTAATCTTTGGATTTTTAGTTAAGAAATCAATCTTTGAGTTATTTAGAAGGTACATTAAAAGCAATGCAGTTAAATTACCTACCATAAGGTCTCTGCGCACAACAGAGTCCCAGGAGCCTTTCCACCTTTTACTACAGAGGTAAGTGCCCGACTGTTCTAATCAGATACTTTCTTTCCAAGACTGGCAGGTTGGCACGAGACAGAACAAGCTATTTACTTCTGAAAACATAAAGCTGCTTTCACTTTATAAAGAAATAGATATATAAATTAATTATAAAGCATAGAAACTCTAACTATGGCACATGCAACAAATTTAGAAAATTAAGATTTAAATCTGTCTCAAAAGATCAGTAAGTCGAATATAATCATACAAAAAAAAATCTGAAATCTAAGAAAAATAATGCTCTCTGCCCCCTAACTCTCAATCCTACCTAACCTAGTTAGATTAATAATTCCTTTTTGATCTTTTTCCCCTAGAATTTTTTTTTACTGTTAAATCATAACCTATTATCTTTACTTAGCATAAGTGAGCTAACACTCCTCATGGCTTTATAAAATGTCACAGTATGGCCATAATTTACCCAGCTATTCTTCACTGTTAGAAATGTAAGATGTTACCTACTTTTTCACCATTAAATAACTCTGGGTTTAACATCTCAAAACATATACTACTGTATCCTGAGTATCTAGATGTACCTGATATGTAGTAGGGAGGTTTGGGAAATGTGCTGAATGATTAAATAAATGTAACTTCTTCCATATTTTGAAGTATTTCCTTAGTCTCAATGTGAAATTACCAGGTATGAGCATTTTTTACAGCTATCAAGTTATGGTTCAAAAGGACCGTACCAATTTTCAGTGCCATTGGCAACACAAGCAACATTTTAAATGTGTTGTGTTTTTAAAGTTGATTTTTAGAGACGGAGAGGGGGAGGGGGAAGGGGAAGGGAAGGGGAAGAGGGAGAGGGAGGGACCCCACCAGTGCATGATCTGGTCACACCCCCTTCCTGGTGGGGGTCCCTGCTGGGGTGCCTGGCCAGCCTGAGTGAGAGGCTGATGGCTGTTTGCAAGCTAGTCAAGCCCCCCAGCAGGGACCCTCACCCCATGAGGGTGTGGCCAGCCTGGGTGAGGGGCTGAAGGCTGTTTACATGCTGGCCATGGCCCCGGGCAACCCAGGCTCCCAGCACTTCCTTGAGTGGAGGCCACAGCGGCTGGAAGCAGGTATCTGGGATTTATTTATCTTCTATAATTGAAACTTTATAGCCTTGAGCGGAGCCCACACCTGGTTAGGGCAGGTGGGAAGCTTGGCTTCCTCCATTGCCAGGGGTAACCCAAGCCTCCTGCTCGCTCCAGCTCCACGGCCGCCGCCATCTTCGTTGGGTTTGTTTGCATACTTGCTCCTGATTGGCTTTGTGGGTGTGGCTTGTGAGTGTAGCAGAGGTTTGGTCAATTTGCATGTTTCTCTTTTATTAGATAAGACTAGAGGCCCAGTTTGTGCACTTGGGGGGGGGGGGGGGGTTCCTCAGCCTGGCCTGTGCCCTCTCACAGTCTGGGACCCCTCGGGGGATGACCACCTGCTGGCTTAGGCCTGCTCCCTGGGGGATTGGGCCTAAGTTGGCAGTCAGACACCTTTCTGGCAGCCCGGGAACCCTCGAGGGATGTCCACTTGCCAGCGGGGAGCAGGCCTAAGCTGCAGTCGGACATCCTTAGCGCTGTTGAGGAGGCGGGAGAGGCTCCCACCACCACCGCTGTACTGGCAGCTGTCAGCCTGGCTTGTGGCTGAACAGAGCTCGCCCTGTGGGAATGCACTGACCACCAGGGGGCAGCTCCTGCATTAAGCATCTGCCCCCTGGTGGTCAGTGTGTGTCACAGTGACCAGTCATTCCCAGTCGTTCTGCTATTAGGGTCAATTTGCATATTACCCTTTTATTATATAGGAGTGCCTGGCCAGCCTGGGTGAGGGGCTGATGGCTGTTTGCAGGCTGGCCACAGCGCCTTCAGTGTGGGGGTCCTGTTGGGGTGCCTGGCCAGCCTGGGTGAGGGGCTGATGGCTGTTTGCAGGTTGGCCACAACCCCCAGCCACCCAAGGTCCCAGTGGAGGCTGGCTGGAAGCAGGTATCTGGGATTTATTTATCTTCTATAATTGAAACTTTGTTGCCATGAGCGGAGGCCACAGCCGGCTCTTTGCAGGAGGGAAGCTTGGCTTCCTCCATCGCCTGGGCAACCAAGCCTCCTGCTTGCTCCAGCTCCATGGCTGCCAGCTGCCATCTTGGTTGGGTTAATTTGCATATAGTTGCTCTGACTGGCTGGTGAGCATGGCTTAGGGCGTAGCAAAGGTATAATCAATTAGCATCTTTGTCTTTTATTAGTATATATATATATATATATATATATAGATGTTTGCACTAATTTATAATACTATTCACTTCTTTTTTAAAAATATATATTTTTATTAATTTGAGAGAGGAAGGAAGAGGGAGAGAGAGAGAGAAACATCAATGATGAGAAAGAATTACTGACTGGCTGCCTCCTGCACGCTCTCCGCTGGGGAACAAGCCGGAAACCTGGGCATGTGCCCTTAACCGGAATCGAACCTGGGACCCTTTAGTCCACAGGTTGATTCTCTATCCACTGAGCCAAACTGGCTAGGGCAATACTATTCATTTCTATTTCAATTCTAGAAAAAGGGAAAGCAAAAATACCTTATTGACTGCTGTAAATCTTGGGTCTGGGTGTGGAAATGGCGAGGTGTTGGGTAACCTTGGGTCCAATGTACGTTATTCCTAGGTCCTTGGTGAACAGCATTATTAGTGGTGTGGGCTGGTTCCATCATATATGGTGAGTATTCAAAACCACTCGATCTGGATATACGGGAATTCCGATCCCTTAAAGAGAATGTTTTTTTACATACAATATTACTACCTTCCAAATTTAGTAGCCAATATCGTGTTTACTAGAGGCCAGGTGCACGAATTCGTGCATGGGTGGGGTCCCTTGGGTGTGGAGATTGGGCCGGAGCTCATGCCCCCAGACTTGCAGCCCCAGCTTGTGCCACCAGCCTCATAGCCCTGCCTGGCACTGCCCCCTCACATACTCCACCATCCTGCCTGCAGGGCGATGGATCGGGGCTAGGCCCCCTGCCCGGCTCCCTCAGTGCCTGAGGGCCGGGTGACAGCCCCGCCCTCCCCACCGCTGGTCACTGTCTGAAGGGTGATCAGAGGGGCGATTGGGCCCCTGCTCACACCCACCCTGACCTGGTGCTGCCCGCTCACCTGCTCCACCATCCCTCCGCAGTCCTGCTCTCGCTGGAGCCCATCGGGGCCGGCAGTGCCTCCACTGCCGCCCACTGCCAGCACTGTGTTGCCGACATCTGCCATGTTCCACACCACCCCCTGATGGTCAGCACACATCATAGCGAGCGGCCGAACTCCCAGTTGAACGACCGCCCGAGGGAACAATTTGCATATTAGGCTTTTATTATATAGGATATTTCGGCCCATGAAAGTAACCATCCCATCCTCCCCCAATCCCTATTTATTTGGGTTTCCCTGATCAAGTAAACAAGCTACAAGAAGAATGGGTATGTGCAACTTAATGACATAAAAACAAATCTCCCTAAACTCACATGTAAAATGCAACTCACCTTCTGATGGAACCATTCTGAAGGTCTTCAATGTAGTTTTGTCTTTCTATGCAATGCCCCCGGCATCTATTGAATACTGGGGAGTGGAAGAACTGTTAGAAATTAATTGTACAAAAAGCAAATCAGAGCTGAAATCCATTGACTAATTATTCAGGCTGCTATACCGCATTATTTCCAAATACATCCCTGCATAAACTTTTGGCAAAAGATTATCTTATGTCAAAACAAATGAATTACTAATTTTTCTTTTTCCACAATTTGAGAAACTCATCTACATTCCCACCTCCAACTTTTATTAAAAGAGGAAAACAAAGATAACCTTCATACTTACATTCAATTGCATCATCTGGCCTCATGCCTTCTACATCAATCAAATATCTAACAAAACAATATAATTTGAGTCATTTATATATTAAAGTTTAAAAATCAAGTTTTTCCAGAAAAGGTCCAATTTCACTTACAAAAATAGATATAAAAATCCTAAGAAAATATCAGCACATCTAATCCAATAATTATTAAAGAATGATATATTATGGTCACAAAAGGCTTTATTCCAAGGATGCAGGAATGAGCCAATTAACAAACAGCAAAAGACAAATTGCTATTTGTCTTTTGAAATATTAACATCATATATAAAAAGTATTATCTAAAAAATATTACTTAATGAACTGTGTGGGCCAGAAACTTAGAAGTCGCCTTCACTGCCAGCCATTTCTTCCTGTCCTCATTTTCAATCCACCACCAATCCTAACAATCTATTACCTGCATTTCTCTAGAATATGTCCACATCTGTCCACCAAAAGGACCACCACACCCTGGGTGAAGCCACCATTAGGCCTCAATTTCTACAAAAGCCTCCTAATGTGTCTACTTGCTTCCATGCTCGTGCCCCCGTAGTGTATTCTCCACTCAGTACCAAAATAGGCTGAAAAGGCAAATTGATTATGTTCTATACTAACTCACCTTCAAAGAAGAGAGTTCAATGATTTTCTATTTCTTTTAAGATAAAGTCTAAACTCTTAAACATAGGCCTGCACAACCTAGGTCCTACCTATTCTTCTAGTCTATTTTAATGCCATACTTCCTCCATGGCCCAGCTTCCCTGGCCAGTTCCTCCAACACAGCATATGCTTTCCTGTTACAAGTCTTTACTTTTCCTCATGCCTAGAATTCTCTCCCCAGTGTCCCTATCTTATTAAGATAATACCTACTATTCCTTCATATATCAGATCAAACCTCCCAATAAAACCTTCTTTGACCTCCATGATGGGTCAAATTCTCCTATTAATATGCTCTCTTAATATGCATGCCCCTCTCCTTCTTGGCACTTGCCAAAGTTGTAATTCTATATGCATATGTGTGATTCTTGAATAGATATTCCCCCTCTAGACTGTTAGGATCCACAAAGGGCAGGTCAAGACTCTTTGCTCACAAAGTCTCACAAGTCTTTTTGCTATAGCACCCAGCACAATGCTTACATATAACAGATGCTCAATAAATATTTTCTGAATGAACAAACACAAATCAATACACTGTAGCAACATCGACAAAATAGCATAATAAACTTTTTGATTCAGAAATTCCATTCTGAGTGAAATGAGACAACATATAGATCCAAAGATGCTCATAGAAGAATGTTCATTATTTTAATGTTTTATAATGTGAAAATCTTCTGTTCTTATGTTCATCAGTAAGCAAAGGAACAATGCAGCCTTAAAAAAAATGAGGTCTCCAAATACTTGCACAGGAATATGTCCACCATATATTAAATTATAAAACAGAATGTCTAAATATGATACCATTAAATTACATGTATATGCTTAGATCTGCATTTTTAAAGTCTAAAAAAATATGTACTAAATTATTACTGGTGGTAATCTCTGGGTGGGGGACAAGATTGCTTTCTACATCATACATTTCTATACTGATTGCATTGTTGCAAATAATTTATATTATTTAAATAAAACAACTTAGACACGATCTGCCGCTTGGGGTTGGCAACTCACCTGCAGATGAGGTAGCCAGTCCTGTTTAAACCATGGGTACAGTGGACACCAATAAGTCTATCTATAAAACAGGGAATGTAGCATTAAATAAATGAAATGTCCTAGAAACAAGTTATACAATTTTGTGAAGAGCAACATTTATTAGTTACACAGCAGTACCACTACCTGAAAATAAATGACTGAAGAGAAACGTGGTTTTTTTAGGAACATACTATAAAAGAATGATCTACTATAAAGTCAAAATTCATTGTCCTAGGAAATTTTTCACAGTCCCCAATTAGATGTAGTAGCATAGACTGTGGAAGGCCTGGTTAGATACTTATAGTAAAACTCTGCTGAGACAAAATTCTTTTGTCTTAACTGATTTAATTATAGAAAAGGAGAGTTGGCGAAAAACAAAAACTGCTATTCACCTCTAAATACCAATACCCTAACAATAAACCCAATAGGCTCTCAAGCGTTTACTGAATCAACTGGTTTTCTGAGTCTACCAGGTCTAGGGAGTGGACTGGGTGCACCTCTCCATCAGTGAGTCTGGTATCTGTGGGAGGGGCTTAGAGCAGGAGTAGAAGAATGGATTGTATGCCAGGTCCTGAGACCACTAGGCAGGGAGCACTGCAAGACAGTGAAGTCAGCACAATGCAAGCAGACCAACATGGGGTCAGTCTATGCAGCACACTACACGTGGTGTAACATGTGCACCAAGACTTACAAACATGGTCTCACGCATTCATATGGACCTTCTAGCCCTCACGGGAACAGATGGAACACTGCATACCAGTTCCACGCACACAAGCCTGGAAGCAGTGAGTAGACCAGCAGTGCCACCCTAACATTTAAGAGGTGATGTTTCTGTGACTACAGTTTATACAAATAAGATCATTTGCCTCCTCTGTAGATGCTGTGGTTATCACAGGCAAAGCCCAGCCTCTCAAGATTTAAAGCACAGAGATCTGTGACAGGGCTTAAGATGTTTAAGAACTAGTGCCTACATTAAGCGAAAATTTATCTTAAAACCCACTGATCCCATCTATCTCTTTCCTCTTACCCCCTACCTTCCCATATCTATCTCTATTCTTCGTCCCCTACTCCCTGTTTACATATATAAATATATATTTAAAATACGTCAGATTTACTTCATAAAGTGTACACTCCCTATGCTAAATTTAGAAAGCGGACAAAGTGAAAACTTTGTCCTGTGGATGTGTGGCTTTCCAAAGGAAAAAAGATTCCTCGGTCTTAAAATGTGGCAGACACCATGTTCCTTCTGATAGCTACATGCCATTAGAAGTAAACTGATTGTTTAAAATTCAAAAGCTACTGAGATCTGCTTTCAAACACAGGAAAGTAGATCTTAAAGCAGGAACAAGAAAACCAGCCTTTTTAAGTTCTTTCCATCTGAAAACTAACAATACGAGGTGACCGTGACCTTCCTTACTTGCGCCCAAATTGGAAAAACAGCAGAAATATTTTAAATACAAATGATAAGGATACAATTCCACTAGTCCAGTGGTCGGCAACCTGTGGCCCGCGAGCCACATGCGGCTCTTTGGCCCCTTGAGTGTGGCTCTTCCACAAAATACCACGTGCGGACGTGCACGTACAGTGAGATTGAAACTTCGTGGCCCATGTGCAGAAGTCGGTATTTTGTGGAAGAGCCACACTCAAGAGGCCAAAGAGCTGCATGTGGCTTGTGAGCCACAGTTTGCCGACCACTGCACTAGTCCATTCCGTTTTATTTTGCTTCTTAGGGTCTGTCTCACTCTAAACCTTTACCTTTTATTTTCTCTTTTACCCATTCTAATATGGCAAGCTTCTATGTTTTCTTCCACCCACCACTCACCTCTTAATAAATAACACAAAAGAACATTTTAATTTTATTATATATTTCCCATTCAAATATCTAAAAAAATAAAGATAAGCTGGTTCAGTTCATTTCTCACTAAAACCACTTTCCAAACTAAATTGTTTATTTTGAACCATGAAAGAACAAACATCTTGCCCAGCTGGTGTGGCTCAGTGGTTAAGCATTGACCCAGGAACCAAGAGGTCACTATCATTTGATTTCTAGTCAGGGCACATGCCCGGGATTCAGGCTCAATCCCCAGTAGGGGGCATGCAGGAGGCAGCTCATCAATAATGTTTCTCTCTAATCAATGTTTCTATCTCTCTCTCTCCCTTCTTTTCTTCTAAAAAACAATAAAGGAAAGAAAAAACAAAGAATTCCATTATTCTTACAAAAAAAAAAATAAAAGAACAAACATCTTATCCTATTACCACCACCTGGTAGGTCCACATTTTCAAATACAATAGGCCTAATATAGGAATTGTTAAAAATATTTAAAATTCCCTACCTAATTAAAAATGAATACCAAAGTTAGGTAAGGAAAAACAAAACAAAACACAACTCACCATTATCTTTATTTTCTTTCAAAAACCCATTAACAGCACACTTGAATTTTAAAACAGTGTCATCATCAGGCACCTGATGACCAATCGTATAAATTTTTAAGTAAGGAATAGTTTCTGGTAAGTCCTATAAGGCAAAACCATGAAAATGTATATTATTTTATTTGCAGGGAAAGAATTAAAAAGTAATTAGAAGAACCAAAATATTAATCAAGAGATTATAATAAACAGTATGTCAGTAATTCTGATGAAAGAACCATTTTTTCCAAAGTTGCTTCAACCAAGAAGTATCACTAGATTTTCATTAGTCAATAGGTATACAACACTGAAAGCAAAATTCATGTGAATGAATGCATATGTAACTAAAATTTATATAAATAATTCTACCTAATATTTTACATTTCAAGGATCATAAAGCAACTGTGATTTAAGTATAAAAGAATCAGAATACTTGAAATTAAATTGTTAGATTGAGGTAATTTCAGACACTGTTGAGAAATGGGTAGGAGAAAGTGATACTGATTAAAACCCAGAGAAAGTTAAATGAAAATTCTGTACTTCTGAACTTAAAAGAAAAAATATCAGTATGAGCCTGTGATGTATTTTACATAAAGGTCACTGTTTTGATTCCTGGTCAGGTCACATGCTGGGGTTGCGGGCTTGATCCCTGGTAGGGGACATGCACGAGGGAGCCAATCTAAGGTGTTTCTCTCACACATCAATATTTTTCTCTCTCTCCTTCCCTTTTCTTTCTTTCTCTCCCTCCCTCTTCTCTCTCTAAAATCAATAAAAACTATTTTTTAAAAGAAATACCAAACATCCCTGGCGAGTGTGGCTCAGTTGGTTGAGCACCGTCCTGTGCACCAAGGGGTCTCAGGTTCCATTCCTGGGCAGGGCACTTGTCTGGGCTTTGGGCTCAATGCCCAGTAGGGGGGGTGTAGGAGGCAGACAATCTATGTATCTCTCTCTCTCTCCAAAATCAATAAAAACATTAAAAAAAAAAACCAATAACAAAACCATACAAACACATATCCTAACTGTGACCAACTGAAAAGTAAAGGAACAACTGATGTCATGGCATCATGACATGTCAGGGGCCACACTGAGAAGCTCCAACTGCCAAAGACAGGACCTCGATTTGTGCCTCAATAAGAATAATTGCAATGAAGTTCCTAATGAAACAAAACAAACAAACAAATAAAATAAATCTAACTGGTCATCACTGGAGGATATTAGTGAATCAACTCATTATTTTAAAAACTGTTAAAGAAGGAAAGAATCGTGGCTCTACAACTGGGCAACCAAATTGCTGATGAAGGAAAGCTGCTTTTGACAGAAACATACCCAGCTAGTAAGTGAAAAAAGAACAAGGGAATTCACCATTTTTGAAGCCCCAAATGAATTACTGGATGTAGGTATCAATCATCAGTGACTTCTACTATTACAGAAAGAGACCATCACTTATATGGCTCTACAGAAGAACACATCATCACCTATGAAATTCTCTTACAAAGAATAAAAGCAAAAACAAAAAACCAAGCCTGAATCCGATTAAGCCTCTAGGTCCAACTACTAATCCTCCTATATAATAAAAGGCTAATATGCAAATAAACTGAACAGCGGAATGACCAATCGCTATGACATGCATTGACCACCAGGGGGCAGATGCTCAACACCAGGAGCTGCCCCCTGGTGGTCAGTGTGCTCCCACAGGGAGAGTCCTGCTCAACCAGAAGCCGGGCTTATGGCTGGCGAGTGCAGTGGCAGTGGCGGGAGCCTCTCCTGCCTCCGTGGCAGTGCTAAGTATGTCCAACCGCACAGGGAGTGGGCCTAAGCCATCAGTTGGACATCCTCCGAGGGCTCCCAGACTGCGAGATGGTGCAGGCTGGGCTGAGGGACCCTCCTGAGTGTGTGAATTTTGTGCACCAGGCCTCTAGTTTAAAATAAAAGCACTAGAGAATATTTTAACAATACCTAGGGACAGAATCATTAAAATCCTGTGAGACAAACTACGAGTTTCTCCAAAAAATAAAATTCAAGGAGGGAAATAAAGGAAAGTGAGAGACATGGAGGGAGAACCTAGAGATTAAATAAGATTGCAGAGATGTAAAAATTGAATGTAAAGTGTGGACCTTATTTGGATCCAACTCAAATTCTTAAAAACAATTTTTTAATGAGATTGAGAAGATAACTGCAAATCTGTATGCAGATTGGATATTTAATATTAAAGAATGATATTAAGGAATAAATTCTTATATTTTAAATATAAATACCAAAAATGTACAAGGTAAAACACTATGATATCTGGGATCTACTTCAAAATAATATGGAATGGAGAGAAACAGGTAAAAGCACAGATGAAACACTGTATCTGCTGACAAATATGAAAGCTGGATGAGTTTATCAGTGGACAACGAACACCCACAGTATTATGTCTACTACTATATACGTTTAAAATTTATGATAATTTAAAAACAAGAAGACACTGTGGAAAACAGTCTGGCAGATTGTCAAAGGATAAACAGACTACTAATTCCACTCCTATCTATCCATCTAGAAGAATTGGCAGCAGGGATTTGAACAAATACTTGTACACCATGTTCATAGAAGTATGATTCACAATAGCCAAAGGTGGAAACAATCCAAGGGTCCATCACAGAAGAACAGATAAACAAAATATGGTACATACACACATGGATTATTCCACCATCAAAAAGGAATGCCATTTTGTTACATGTTATACCATGGATGAACCTTGAAAACATTGATTAGTGAAGTAATCCAGACACAGAAAGACAAATGTATGAACACTTATATGAAATACCTAGAATAGGCGAATTCATAGAGACAGAAAACAGAAGAGGTTACTAAGGACTGAGGAGAGGGGAAAGGAGGTAGTTATTGTTTAATGGCTCAGTGTGATGCCACTGTAAAAGCCTGGTTATTATTTAACAGAAAGGAGGAAAGGGAAGACTAGATATAGGCATGCCATTTGCACAGTTTTGCCATAAAGTTACATTTAACATTCTCCAAGTCTGCTCCCTGCTGATCGATGGGGGGAGGGACTGGACAGAGCAGTTTAGATGCAAGCTTAGTAAGGTCTGAATGATGTGGGAAGGTGCCTGTCTGCCAGTCATACCTGGGAACAAATTAATGGCCAAGATGGGTGTGGCCACTTGCAAGCACAAAATACCTAAATATTTAAACTTCCAAAGGAAGCGTGTGCTCTCTCTCTCACATGCAGGTCCCCTTGGGACTCCTGCTGCAGGGGGCTCCTGCTCCACACACATGGACTAATGGACTTGAATTAACTTGAACGCTGAGCCCCATCTGGCTGCAACATGGAATGAAAACTGCTCTTATTTTTGGTTCTGCTGGAACCCAGCGGCACCCTTTCCAGGGCTGGCTTAAGGGGGCAGAGACTTTGGAACCCAAGAAATGTAACCTCATGCAAATACCTTCTTCCACATCCCATCCTCCCATGCAGATCTTAGAAAATTCATTTTCTGACGCTATCACAAGAACCTTGCTCCCACGAGTGACCTGGAAGCATGATTCTCTAGTAACTAGTGCTTTTGTTGAGGAGGATGAAAGTTTTGGTTATTGACAGTGGTGATGGTTATACACATTGTGAATGTACTTATTGCTACTGAATTTGTACACTTGTGAATGGTTAAAATAAATATTATTTACGCATTGGTAAGAAAAAGGAATAATTTGAGTTCATTTTTCTTTTTTTTCTGAGCCTGTTTCAATATCTGTAAAATTCGTAATTGTAATCACTTATCTTCTGAGCTTAGTGAAGAGTAAGTTCTCAATAGGAAATATCAGTACTACTACTACATTAGCTGAGGACTGTTGTGCGGATCAACTATGGGTTAAGGTATGTGAAAGTACTTTTCCAATGGCTAATTGCTACACAAGCATTGACAAACATTAGGTGTTATTGCTTCCCAAGGCCATGGAACTGGTCAAAAGGAGCATAAGTCTTTCTCATTGATATGCCAAATGGACCAACAGAATATCTGAGTTTCTGTATTACATCCAAAGATTGTAGGAAGGAAAGTACACAACCTTGAGAACAACTTGTCTTGTACTGTGATGCTTACATATGCTCAGGCAACTGCTTAAAATAAAGGCTAAAGACATAATGAACATTCCTTTCTTTTCTTTTAGGCTTCTACTGTTCTTCGAAAAGTTTACTTCCTTTTCAAAATAGAGAACATGGGTGCTTATAGAATTTCTTAATCACATACAAAACCTACTGCCAAATATTAGTTTAATTCATGTCTTTCATCTCATTTTGAGACCGCAATTAGAAATGTTTAATTAAGGAAACCAGTTGGTTCCCTTTTTCAATTACTACCCATGAAAGAAGGCATGGATTCACCTTGGCATAAGGTGATAACTACTAATTACTATGAACTATTATAGTATCAGAAAAGAAGGTTCTTTTCAATTTACCTCTGGTTTATAATAGCGCTGAGTATATGTTAAATCAATAATCAGTCCAAGTTCTTCATTTTGTTCTTGGATTTTGTTAAAAAGGTCCAAGGGGGAAAAGCGTTCTTCTGGAGCAAGTTTCTCTTCAAAACTCTGTCAGAGAGAATAAAACAACAAACAGCAAAGGGTGTTAAAAATTCTTCATTATGCCGAAACCGGTTTGGCTCAGTGGATAGAGCGTCGGCTTGCGGACTGAAAGGTCGCAGGTTCGATTCCGGTCAAGGGCATGTACCTGGGTTGCGGGCACATCCCCAGTGGGAGATGTGCAGGAGGCAGCTGATCGGTGTTCCTCTCTCATCGATGTTTCTAACTCTCTATCTCTCTCCCTTCCTCTCTGTAAAAAATCAATAAAATATATTAAAAAAAAAAAAAAAAAAAAGAATTGTCCTTCTTTTAAAAAAAAAAATAAATAAATAAAAATTCTTCATTATATTACCCATTTATTCAAGCCCTGTGCTGCTGATATACAATAAGATTCAAAGGAAAATTTTCAGGTTTCTGCAATTTAGAAGCAATATTACAATCCTTTCTTCCAGACAGACTAGAGGTAAGAAAATAAGCTGGTATCTATATATTTACTTCTGTGTTTGTTTCATGTTGGTCTCCTAACCAGACCATAGAACTCCCAGAAGGCAGGGACCACATCAATTTTGTCCCATGTATCTCAGCTCCAAGTGAAGTGCCTATAAAGAGGCACTTGTAATAGTTCTTAAATGTGTATATATGTGAAAAAAGACTTTAATTGCTAAATGGTCTTTATGTATTTGGCTTATTTGTGTCTTCTGTTCCACACATCTTATTGGTTATTCAAGTGACAATAATAAAGGTGTGTGTGTGTGTATGTGTGTGTTTTAAATAAATACACGAGCACGCTTCGGTGCAGTAAAACTGAGCAGAAAGTAAAGAGTTCTCACTTAAACACTCTCTCCTTCACTCCAAACAGCCTTCCCAAACATCAACATTCCATATCAGTGTAGTATATTTGTTAGAGTCAATGAATCAATACAGACACATCATTACCAATTAATGTGTATATTTTCCATTGAGTCACTCTTTGCATTGTAATTCTATGGGTTTTAACCCATTTTTTAAAAAATACTCACCCAAATATATTTTTAGAGAGAAGGGGGGAAAGGAGAAGAAGAGAGAGAAAGATTGATGTTAGAGAAACATTGATCAGTTGCCTTCTGTACGTGCCCCCAACCAAGGATCAAATCTGCAACCTAGGTATGTGTCCTGACCAGGAACTGGACCCACAACCTTTTGGTGTACTGGACAATACTCCAACCAACCGAGCCACTCAGCCAGAGCTGGGTTTGAGCAATTTATAAGGACATGTATTTACCCTTAACAGCGTCACACAGAATAGCTGCATAACCTAAAAATCTCCTCTACTTAATTACTAGAAGGGTGAGAAGATCCCCTTCCACCGTTATTCTTTTTTGGAATCTTCCTGGCTATTTAAGCGTGTTTTTCTGTATGAGTTTCAGAATCAGACCATTTGAGATGATGTTAAGTTTATGAATGAATGTAGGAAGATTTAACTGATTTATGATGTCGAGTCTTCCACATAATATTATAAAAGTTTTCAAGACTAAATTAATTACAACAAGGCATAAAATTTCTGCAGACAGTTTCTTGAAGATTCGGAGGTGATGGATCAATTATCATCTCCAGGTATCTGAACAATAACTAGTTTTTAATAACTAAGTCACAACCCCTTAGGAAGTCTTCCTTGATTAACCCTGTTATCATTTCCCCCTCTTCTGAATTCCTAGCTATTGCTGGCCATGGCACTGGACACTTAACATATTCCATTTTATATTTCAGGATGCTTAACAAGTGATTACCAAGTATGGAGGTGACTTTTCCTTAGGTGAATTCCATAAGACACACTGGAAACCAATGTCCCATTTGACTTCTACCCAGGGGTCATGCATCTCCCCATCCTACTGCATGAACAGGTTAGACTGCCCGGGGAGTGGTTACACAGCGTTGTGGTGTCTTAATCCCAACACTGAATGAAATCACTAAAGTACACAGAGCTAGAAGAGGCTTTTTATAATGACATCATATGAGTTACAAATTAAATAAATTCCCAATACATTTAAAGTAGACTTTAAAAAAGAAAAAGAAAATAAAGTGGACTTTTTCTGATGCTAATCCATGCTATGATGGGCAGTTTAATGAGACATGGAATCTCTTCTCACCATTTTTATATTGGTCAAATGCTTTCCCCATCTATTCCTTTGTTAGGTAAAACAAAAACACAATTTTCAGCCTTGGCTGGTGTGGCTCAGTTGGTTGGAGCGTCATCCCATACACCTAAAGGAAGGAAACTGTTCCATGTTCTCTCTCACATTAATGTTTCTCCCTTTCCCTCTCTCTCCTCAACGGAAAAAACAAAACAAAAACAACCCCAAACAATTTTCAAAATTTCCACGCTGAAATCCTAATTTTGCTGACCCAGGGCATTTTTTTTGGTTGTAATGATGGGCACAAAGGGTCTTAATGGTATGTAGTGGGTGGGGTCATGGAGCTAGACATCTTGTCAAACTCAGAGAACAGTCCTACAAGTATGGCTCATACCTGAATGTCTCTTGAATTCCCTACTCAACATTCATATAAGTGAAAAAACTTCATAATTACTGAAGCCTTAGAAATGAAATTTATTTTACAAACACAAAGGGTTTTAAGGTACACTGAATTTTCCAGGATAATAATCACCTTATTAACCAAGTGAAGGATGAATTTGGTTTTATTTGGAAATGTACAAAGAGCTGTTCACTGTCATGGAAACTACTATGACTAACGCAATGTGACCCACCTAACCCACTCTGCATTTGCAATTTCTGCATTCATGGAGCAAGTAACTGACTGTTTCTCTATTTCTAATATAGTTACACCTAAATATTTACATACTGAAATATAAACATACATTACTTAATTATAAATTCTTTTATTTCTTCCTTGTATTATAGTTACAGCATTACACTGATTTTTTTTAAATTAAGTATGGAAGTGGGTTGTGTTTATGAATTTTATTTCAGGATAGTAAAAGGCAAAATACAAAGTTTGTGCTATAAAAAGAGAAAATGGAGTGTGACGGAATGGAGAATCACTGTTCTATATGGTGAATTCAAATTTCTAAATGAATACTGAATTAATTAATTGTGCGCCATAAGCAGCTGTAGACACAAGTGGCAGACCTTCCCCACACGCTATGCATGCCTATTAAAAAAAAAAAAGCTTTCCCTAGTGGCAGCCCTAACTTTAAAATCATTTTTCATGAGAATTTTCAGCTTAAAATATTCAAGAACACCCGAATTGTGAGTAATATATTTATTTATTTATTTTTTAAATGTATTTTGTTGATTTTTCTACAGAGAGGAAGGGAGAGAGAGAGAGAGAGAGAGAGTTAGAAACATTGATGAAAGAGAAACATCGATCAGCTGCCTCCTGCACATCTCCTACTGGGGATGTGCCCGCAACCAAGGTACATGCCCTTGACCGGAATCGAACCTGGGACCTTTCAGTCTGCAGGCCAACACTCTATCCACTGAGCCAAACCGGTTTTAGCAATATATTTATTTTTATAATATTCATTGCAAACTGATTTTTTAAATTCAAATTATCGTGGTGTGTGGAGATGGTTTCTGTTTTGGACGCGTGGCAGTTAACTGGTTAATTTTTGCTTACCTTTTTCAAAGGAACTTTAAAAGCAATGAAACGAGTCCCAGGCATCCTCTGTCCAACAGGGAGATATTCTTGCCACCTGTTAATACATTTGTGTTAGCCAAATTCTCTCAGCCTTTCTCCCAGCACACACTGAGGACTCCTCAGTCCCCTCTTCTCTTTGCTCTGCTGCTCCACTTAGTCACCCCCACCGAGTTACCTGTACTTCCCCTCTTCCTGTTTCCCCATCTTGAAAACACGTACAAGGCAACAAACAGTGCAAAGGTCTCAACAAATAGGAATGCCTAACACCAGAGATGGCCAGGACTTCTATATCCCCGATCAAACCTAGCCTGGTCCTGAATACTAAGGTGGCATAAATACACAGATGTTAACTGAAATAGTTTAAACTCAATTCTTTCACTTCACAGTTCATTTTTAGTCCTTACACAACTGAAGTCATAATAATGGATCAGCTGGGAACTTCGAATTCATATGGTAAAAGAAAACCCCATAGAACGGTGACACTGAACTGCGCTTAATGCTAGGGGTCACAGTGAGAAGTAACATTTGAGCTGATTTCTGCCGGATGAGTTAGCATGAACCAAGGTTGATTCGGTCGGTCTGAAGCACTGAAGTGAGGGCACGTTGGAGCTGGAGAAGCAGGTTAATCTACAGTGTCTTAAAGGCCGAGGTAAAGAGTTAGTTTTTTCTTGAAACAATGCTTTTGAGTGAGTGATGTTTATAAACAATGTTCCAATTTGCCTATTAAAAAGACTTGCTATGTGAAGAATGGACTGGAAGGAAACAAGAGTAGATGGAAATACATCTAATACTGAGGACTTAACTGCAATCGAGGACCCAACAGGCAAGTTCTGTATTGGGTGCTGAGGGAGAGACACTGGAATATTCAAATATTGTCAGGAGATAAAGTGAAGGGGACTTAATGGGGTATGAGGTGGAGGAAAGGAAGGTGTCAATGAATAAGGAAGGGTTCGCTGTACTTAAAATAAGCAAAGGCTTAACATTAACCATTTGAATCTATAGAAAAATAAGCCTATTAGGAAGCAACAAAATGCCCCTTGTCATTCCTGGAATCAATACAAACCAACTTTTTCGGTTAAAAGTTCAACGGTACTGGGGGCTTTAAACTCAAACTTCATAGTACATTTTCTGTGTCAAAATACCACAACCTCTGGAATTAAGGGGGAACTCTATTTTGGTAATTAATGAGTAGCCCCAAAACTGACAGTCCCATCTTAAAAAGCAGTCCTTCTGCATTTTACCTGAAGGGCAATGGGCAGGGCCTCACTTTTCAATATTTTTTCCTTACAATTTTTTAAAATGTATTTGTACTGAGAGTATTATTACAGATGCCCCCCCCCCCCCCCCAGCCTCCTGGCAGAAGATCCTGGCTTTTAAAAGGATGGGAGCCCAGCCAGTGTGGCTCACTGGTTGAGCCTTGACCTGAGAACCAGGAGGTCACGGTTAGATTCCAGGGGTTAGATTCCAGGTCAGGGCACATGCCCAGGTTGGCGGCTTGATCCCCAATGGGGGGCATGCAAGGGGCCGCCAATGATTCTCTCTCATCACTGATATTCCTATATATCTCTCTCCCTCTCCCTTCCCCTCTGAAATCAATAAAAAGTATATATTTTAAAAAGGATGGAAAAATCAGAAACGCAGACGGTCCCATGCAGCTCCTGTGGGTGGGGCAGCGACAGGATCAGGGCCTCCGGCAAAGGGCGGACTGGCCGAGCGCGGGGCCACGCCAACAGGCAGAGACCGGAGAGACGAAGCCCGGGCCGGCCGGGGGCTGGGGGCTGGAAGGGCCACGCCCAGGGGCCAAGCCACCTTACCTTTCGGGGATTTGGTTCCCGCCCTTCTTCTTGGCCGACGAACGTCCAGAAGAGGCGCGTCCCCGGCCCCAGCGGCTGTGGGCACGATGCCATTGGCTCATGTGGACCCCGAGAGACCGCCCGCCCGACGCCAAGAGCGCCCACGTCGCCAGCCCAACTCCGTGGAGCCAAAACAAGGTCCTCCACCGGAAGCTCCTACACAGACACTGCGCACGCGCCTCCCACCAGGTTCTTGGCTAACGCGCACGCGCCGCCGCCCGAGGCGATGACGTCACGCGCAGGATGAATGAGAGGCGGGATCAGTAAACAGGACTCTAGTAGGGGCTGTGGCGCCCTCCTTAGCCGGCGGCCGGTAGCACAGGTCCATGAGTTCATGTACAGACCCTGCAGAGTTCAATGCTGCAGCCCATGGAGTGAAAAGTCCCCCCCCCCCCCCCCCCCCCCCCGGTCCAGTTAGTTCCCAGCGCGGTCCTCCCACATGTTTTCCAAGCGCATACATTCACACTTATTGTCTAGTGTATATAAATATTTATTAGTTCAAATATGGATACCCTCTATTTTATACAAAATCACCATACATCCTACAATATATCTACAAACAGATTTCAGGTCAACTTATGGGTACATCCATTCTATTATTTTTAATGGTTGCATAGTACTACACTGATTGTGAACACCATAATTTATATAACCAGTCCAATACTGAGGGACTTTCAGTTGGTTGCAATCATTTTGCCCTCCATTAACAGGCTGCAATGTAAACATCCTTAAACATGTATACAATTATATTTAAATTCCTAGAAGTAGAATTTCTGGAATGAAGAATATGCGAACTTAAAATTTGGAAAGATACAGCTTAATTACCCTCCAAATATAAAGTGTTAACCTACATGCCACTCACAATGAAACTTTTATTGGGTTCCTGTCATGTGTCAGATAGTACGTATTTACATTTTAGAAAATAGCAAAATATAATATGCAGGAGTGGAACTCAAGTTTAAGATTTCCATACATTATCAGGCATAGAGACTTGTATCTGTTACAAAAACTCTCAATTCAGCTATGAGTTGAAACAGCAAAGGACCTCATGTGCTAAAGTAGGTCTGAAGGCTAAACAGAATACCATATTTCAGATTAAACTGTAGGTAATTGTAATAGCAAGTGCCTTTTGTTTTTAATTTTTAGTTTCTAATTTTCTAAAGTACCTTATATACACTGTTACTAATATTCATAATGATTTGAGATCTGGGTAAGCTGAGGATCAGAATGGTCAGTTATTGAATAAATGAATGAATGAATGGGTAAAAAGATCACTATTTTTTAAAAATTTATATGTATATTTTTATTGATTTCAGAGAGGAAGGAAGAGGGAGATAGAGATAAAAACATCAATGATGAGAAAGAATAATTGATTGGCTGCCTCCTACATGCATCCCACTGGGGATCAAGCCAAACCCAATCATGTGCTCAGACCAGGGATTGAACCATGACCTCATGGTTCATAGATTGACCCTCAACCACAGAGTCACACTGATTGGGCAAAAGGTGACTACTTTTAATATTTCTGGGACAATCATATTTACAATTCTGAAAATTACCACAAAATTAAAAATAGGTTAATATTAGTAAATTACTATTTGAAAAAGATATGTAAATTAGCACAGCACAGTTTGCAAAGGTACAATCAGCCACATTCAAATTTGATACAAAAACATAAAATATTCTTTTGGAATTTATGAAAAATATATACAATAGGCCTGTAGTGGCCAAAAAAGTATTATTGATATGGATACCTACAGACTTTTCATAAATCTATCAGAAGCTAGAAAAACAGTATTGGTCTTACCAGTATACTTCCAATTTGCTACAAGACACAAGCTTGAGATAGGGACACAAATTTGGTTAGAGTTGACACAAGAAACTCCAGACCTAGGCAACATAGGATTTCCAGAAAGTATGAGACCTAGCAAAGAGTAGGTCTTTGGATGGGAGTGGAACCAACATGAGGTGAAAGAATGCATTAATAGGTATGTAGTACACTGGAATGGGAAATATAGGAGCAAAGGATATTTGGAGCACTAAACAGCTAAGTAATTTAGTTGACACTATAAAATCCAGCAGTATCTGATATGGCCCCAAGTACCCTGAAGGGGTTTGAGGGACTCCAGCCTTCATTTAAATTAAAAGTGAGAGTAACAAAGCATCCAGGTGTATATGGGTTGGCTATATTTCCACATCCTAATTATCCAAAATGGGTAAAGATGCAGGAAGTGGGACAAGACAATACCCTAACTTACAAAAAAGAAGACTTTAGGTCAGGGTAGAGGTTACTGCTAAGTTTCAGAGTGTTGAACTAAAGTTCTTTAGGTTCCTTCTCCTACAGTTAAGATTTTTTTTTTAGAGTTAAATGATGCTGAGCCCCTAAGGCAAAGTTAAATGGCAGGAATTATGGAGAGAAAATAGTTATAGAGGCTGGGAACCAGGAAAGGCCTAATTAAGGGTTTGTCTAGGTAGAATTGAAAGGTGGAACTGAGTATTTTAACATCTAAACATTTGACTGCTACCAGAATTTATCTTACTACACTTCCTCCAATCTTACACCCATCCTAATCTGCAGTGGATATGGATTCTTTTGCTTTCCAGGAGAAAACAGAAATTTTTTTTTAAAAAAAGACTGGTCTGCCCTAGCCGGTTTGACTTGTAGATAGAGCGTTGGCCTGCAAACCAAAGGGTCCCAGTTCAATTCTGGTCAAGGGCATGTATCTCGGTTGCAGACTCGACCCCCGGCACTGGTTGGGGCTCGTGTGGAAGGCAACTAATCGATGTGTCTCTCTCACATCGATGTTTCTCTCTGTCTCTACCTCTCTCTTCCACTCTCTCTCTAAAAATCAATGGAAAAATACCCTCTGGTGAGGATTAATAAAAAACAAACAAACAAACAAAAAGACTGGTCTGGCTTGCAGATAGATATTTAGCATATACTGTTAGCCTCACATTACATATTCGTATCATGGAAGTTGGCAATATGAGGTCTAAAACTTAGGGGAAAAAATGTTGAAAAAAATTTATAAGGCTCTGGCCAGCATTGCTCAGTGGTTAGAGCATTGACTCACACACCACAGGGCTGCAGGTTTGATTCCTTGTCTGGGCCATGTACCTCAGTTGCAGGTTCAGTCCCCTAGTCAGTGCAATTATACAAAGCAACCAATTGATGTGTCTCTTTCACATGGATCTCTCTCTCCCTTGCCTCCTCCCTCTCTCTAAAAACAATCAATGGAAACACTATCCTTGGGTGAGGAATAACAACACTTTTTTAATAAGTTTAAACCATATGTCTACACCGCAACACCCCTCAGTGTATTTCTTCTCAGGTAAGTATCATCCCATCATCCCCCATCTTTGAAAACACTCATCTCATAAAAGGAAAAGTACTCCTATAAATGAAATATGTCTCTGTAGATTCCATCTATGAGCTATATCGTCTCTTGGCTCTTGCCATCACACACTTCCTACTTATTGGCATAAAAAAGCCCCCAGGTAGGCACCCCTAAAAGCTTACCATCAAGAAAAATTACTAGATCCATAGATTTCCTTCCCCAAACCAGCTTACTCCATAGAGAGTGAGGCAAAAGTAGGTTTACACTTGTGACTACACGAAATAGAGATTACTCTTGTATTATTCACTAATTATTGTATTATTTCATATGAACAACTGTACACTTACTTTTGCCCCGCCCTGTATAAGTCATTAGCAACTTAGCCCTAACTCAGAGTCACAGGAGTGGTTAGTGGGAAAAGCACTAACTAGGGGCAGAGAACAAGGGCAACCCAGGCCAACTCAGGCGAAGCGCACACCTCTGTTCCTTATGCTCAGGGCCGCAGTATAACTCGCCGCAATGCCCTTTTCACACACTCCCTGTGGACAAAACCAGAGCTTGATACAGAGCGTAAAAACAATCCCTATTTTACAAACATAACCACTGAATGATACAAGTGACAAAAACAAAAATATATTTAGGATTATTCTCTCTGGTGGACAGAACTCTTGCTCTGTATACTTTCACATTGCCTGTTCCCTATTCCTCATGCATGTCCCCTGTCTTTATTCTCCTCTTCATTTCTGCCTGGCCTTGCACCCAAGCATGGCAGACAGAGAATCCTAGAGGCCCAAAATTCTACAGTGGCTGTTTGCAAGGGGGAGGAGACTACAGTAACTGCCACACTGGATACACTTTATGTGAGAAGGAAAGGGGAAATATCGTGAATGCCTCTCATGTATAAAAATGCAGGATGGCAGAAAGCCTACGAAGCCCAAGGAACCAGAGGGATCAGATTATGGGCAGAAGAACTGCAACCAAAGGCTAGAAGAGGAAAGGTTTGCAGTCAGCTGACTCCTAGCTCTTTGGTATCTGCCTCT
This sequence comes from Myotis myotis, assembly GCF_014108235.1. Classification (NCBI taxonomy): domain Eukaryota; kingdom Metazoa; phylum Chordata; class Mammalia; order Chiroptera; family Vespertilionidae; genus Myotis; species Myotis myotis. The sequence continues at coordinate 10,811,049 of NW_023416318.1, read as the reverse complement.
AATGGGCAGAGTCCATTTTGGGACGCATCAGACACTGAAAAGAAGACGCCTGCTGCTGCTGGAAGTTGACAGAAAGTAACTGCCGTGAGTGTAAGAATGCAAGAACAAAGCTTGTCTAGAAACACTGCCTACAATGAAGAAGAAGAAGAAAGGGAGAGAAGAGAGATGCAAGTCCAATCTGGCCTGTCCCAGCCCAGCCCAAGGAAGGTAGGATTCAAGAAGAAACTAAAAGAGAAGAGCCTTGGACCACATCATTCTCCACAACATGCACTCAACAAACTTCATTTTACTCTTGAACCAAGTCGCAAAAGATCTCCGCCCCCGCCACCCCCCTACCCGCCAGTCCCAAATCCTCACCTGAGGATATTCTTTTCCATTGATTGTGAGAGAGTGAAAGGGAAGGGAGGGGGATGGAGATAGAGAAATACCGATTTCAGAGAGACACACTAACTGGTTGCCTCCTTCATGTGGCCCCACTGAGGGGCAAGGAGCGAATCTGCAACTGAGGTATGTGCCCTTGACTGGCAATACAACCCATGACCCTTTGGTCTGAGGGCTGATGCTCTAACCACTGAGCCAAAACAGCCAGGGGGCAAAAGAGCTCTTTAATTCCTCCCTTTGCTCCCCAAAGTTGCAGTAAATTCACTAGTTACTAGTAGATGGACAGATACAATTTCTGCACAATTGCAATGGTGCAACCTAGATAACCCTTTCTGTTCTCTCTCAGGATAGTAAATATATATATAGTGATAAATACATGTCATACAACATAATATAGAGAATAAAAGTACTAGTTAATTATATTAATGGATGTCTTTAAGAAATACTGAGATTATTTCCCTAACACCCGAACCTGGGGAAAGTGAGACTATCCCATCTGTCTTGTCAATGAGCACATCTACCCCGGAGCCCAGCCACTTAGGGGTTGGTTTAGCTCCCCTACTGCTCCTTCCATCCAATCTTGTCATCTTGTTGGGGATCCGACCTCCCTATTGGCCCTCGCATCCCTTTAAACTGCCTGCTTTGTGACATCATTCTCCCACCAAACCTACCACCACCTGGCAGAATCTTGGGGTTTCCATGGAGTTGTCAGTAAATACATTTGGATCATCGCAACTGACCAATGACCAGTATCCAGTGACAGTGTGACCAGTAACCTTCGTACTGGAAACAAGCGCTCGTTCGCTTCACCCACTCAGACATCCTCATCCCTTGCATCTACAATTAATAAAATTTCCTCTTCTTCTCTGACCATGTCAGGTAAGGAAAGAAACTTTTAAAAGTTTCTCATTAGATATTCTTGCCCCTAAAGTTAGCAGTAGACTCAAAATAGCATAAAGAAGGGAAGTATTGATCTAGAAATCCAGAGACCTAATTTCACTTTTGATTTTGATACTTACTAGCTATGTGACTTGGGACAAGTCATTGACTCACAAAATCTGTTCATCTCTCATCTGCTACATTAGGATTTCAGATTGGTTGCTCTCTCTATTCCCTTTCTTTTCTAATGTTGAGTTTTAAAGACACTCATATAGAAAATAAAATCAAGACTTCTGGAATGCGTTTCAATAGAAACACAGAGTGTGTATATATATATACATATAGGCTCTAGTATAAGGATCTCTCATCACTAATGTTTCAACTTAGTATTTTCAGTTTAGTGCAGTTCAAAAAGTAATATTCACCTATTTTTGGAGTTTTCTATCCAAACTAGGTGAAAGGGGAAAATAGGAAGAGAAGATGAAGAGTACTAGGCTATAGTGAGGCAAGTATTTAAATGTAAGAAAGTTTAGGATTGTTTTCATCAGGAAAGGCCCACAGGAACCAAGGGGGGTGGGGGTGGCACATAAGCATGAAGGAAGGGAAACTATATGAATGAAGCAGGAGGGCATGGAAGAGCTCTCAAGAGCAAAAAGGGGTAGTTTTGCAATGGAATGTGGAAGGCAACCAAGAATTTTAAATTAAAGCAGAGAGCGTAGGGTGAAATCTGCTCAGAGTAGAGCAAAATAAAGTTGATTTTAGTCAGTGCTTACATTAATAGACTAGGAAGGAAAGTAAGGCTGGAATAGGGTATCAGTAGGCAGAGCAGCAGCTTATCAGCAAAGTCACATTCCGTTGTCTGTGTTTTTCTATTGCCTCTCTGCACACACAGATGACAGTTTTGAGTATCAACGTTTAAAAACATGTGTTTTAGAAATTATGGTTCCTGTAAGCAAGAAATTAATGAAGGTGGTTATCTAGGGGGCTGGAGGAAAACATAATTTTCACTGTTTCACTTCATTTTGATATTTAAACTATGTAGATGTTTTTTTGTCACTTAAAAATAAAATTAAGATTAAAAATTGATATGTCCTAACCTGAATCAGAAAGACTAATTCCTTTGTGTGATAAGTATGTTCCACACTGAGAAACAGCCACCATCTCCCTTAGATCTTAGCTACCTAAGAAGGAAAAGAAAAGGTCAAACCCCACATCTCTAACTTCACATTTATCTAAAACCAATCTTGTGGGGTCTCTTGACAATTCCTACAGTAAATTTTTATTTAATTAAAGTCTAGTGATGATGGCTTTTAAGACTTTTCTGGATGTTGAAGATGATTAAAATCTAGGTTTTAAGATAAACATAAATTTTCAGGATACTCTTTTAAGTGTTTTTTTCTGTTTGTCATGTGGTTATATTAATTGAAATATATATTTCTACTAGACTTACTATCTGTTACTTGCTGGGTAATATTCAGAAAAAACATGAATAATCACATTAATGGAATTCTTTTTGCTCTGATTTATAACAATTTTTACAGAAATATCTGTCTACATATATTGGGGCTACTTATACATCCACATTTATGGCTTGTTATGCAGTTTTTACTGATATATCTTCTCTCTCCACATGGCTAGAAATTTTTTCAAAATCATCTTGTATTGTGGGCTGTTCTTTGGTTAATAGTATTCACTAAAACAGCATAGGCAATATTCACTTTTATAACGTGTGTATAAAGTAGAACATCATTTATTAGCAAATTTTTATGGTTTGATTTTTGCTATGTGCCCCCATTTTCATTAATGTTTATATATATTTTTAGTTATGTGATATATATTATTCATGATTTTTCTCTTTGTCTTTCCATAACTTAAATTTTCTTCCATATAAATCATATCCTATATAATAAAAGGCTAATATGCAAATCAACCGAACAGTGGAAGGACCCTTGGTATGACGCACACTGACCACCAGGGGGCAGACGCTCAACACAGGAGCTGCTCCCTGGTGGTCAGTGCGTTCCCACAGGGGAAATGCTGCTCAGCCAGGAGCCCTGAGCTGAGTGCAGTGGTGGGAGCCTCTCCCGCCTTCGTGGCAGCACTAAGGTTGGCCGACTGATGGCTTAAGCCATCAGTTGGACATCCCCCAAGGGCTCCTGGACTGCAAGAGGGTGCAGGCCAGGCTGAGGGGCCTCCAGATTGCACAAATTTTGTGTACTGGGCCTCTAGTGTAATATAACACTTACTCATGTATACATTATTATTGTTACTCTTACTATAATGACTTTATGGATGAGTAACTCAAAACCTGGACAGTTTCAATAATGTTTTTCTTTCAAAAAGCACTTCTTGAGAAACTCACTCCCCCATGGCCATTTTGAGGTAGGATCAGAAACCAGGCTTGAAGAGGGTAAGAATGACACTTCAAATTTACCAACTGCACTGAGTTACATGTGAGTTCCAGGAATAGCATGTGAACTTTCAGGCAACATGAGGCACTGAAGATTACAGCGGCAATAGCTGTACTGTTTTCCATGGGTAAAACCCCACATCTATACTAGAAGCCCCATTGCTCCCAGTTTGTGGCAGTTTAATGCTCAGAGCCGAGCTCTGGCAATGGAGTCAGGATACTTAGGTTATGTAACACAGTAATAATACTAGCACAATGAGAGAACTTGAACAAGTCTACCTGGCCTCTCTGAGCTTCAGTTTCCACACTCATACAATGAGAATGTTAGAACTCAGGGTCTCTAAAGAATCCTGGTTCTAAAATGCTTCGATACTAGGAAAGAGCACACAAATCAATACTAGTAGAGGCTCCAGGGAAAGATAGGGTGGAGAGTGGTTGCCTCTACCATAGAGAATGTATTAACCACTTGGTTCTCTTGCACATTTTTGCTCACATTGGGCACACAGGCAGTTAATACAGAAGAGTAGCAAACTCTTCTACTAGTCCCCCTTTACTACAACAGTTTCATGGACTCTCTTGATTTATTGCTTCAGTGTCTTTAGAAAGAATTTCAGAACTCTTACTGCGATAGTGGTAGTTTAACTTTCCCTCACTTCTTAATTCATGCCAGCTTTTAAGACCTTGTGTAAGTCCTGTCTCAGGACTTACAACCAGCATAAGCTGTTTGATTTTTGACACCTCAGTGAGTATTGGTGTTAATCTTAAGATGATGCTATTCTTCAAACATGGTGAATCCCTTTGATTTTTTCACCACCCTCTTTGTTCCCCACAGAGAATTTCCAAAATCCACCTTTACTTGGAACTTCAAAGTCTCTGCAGCTCTCTCTTCCTGTGGGGAGCACTGCAGCCTCCCTCACAGGACGAGTCTGCAGTCTCCCCAGAGTCTCTGCTCCAGCCGTCACATCAGCATGGCTCCTACCATCAGCCTCTGGCACCTCTTTCCAACCTCTCATGGGTAGTGCCTACCTTTACCAACATTCTAGCACAACTATGTTGTCTGGAGTTCCTGGCCAGAGCCAGATCTCCACTCCAGCTGCTTCCAATCCTGGTATTTTTGAGTGGGTGCTCACAGGAGGCACTGAACAGAAGTCCTCATCCATCCGAGACTTCACGGTGACTGTCATTGACCAGGACACAGCTGTTTCTTCCATGTCGATGGCATCCCAGTACAATAAAACCTCAGATGCCACTAACATGGTCCCTCTGTATCCATCACTTTCTGCCAGTCTTGTTCACGGGGCATCATCTCAGATTCCAAATCAGGGACAGAGCTTGTCACTTCCCTACCAGGAAGGAAGTCAGCTCTATTACTACAATCAAGGCACACTGGGGCCTCTGCTCTCTGCAGAACGTGGCCCCTACCTGCAATCCTATGGCTCTGTGTCTTACACAGAGAGCAGGGCCTCTGCCCCTCAACCAGAAATGGTCATGGTACTGAAGGAGGTCCAGCCCACACATATGATACCACCGGCCTCCACCCCTGCAATCTACTACTCGGTGCCTGCTCAACCCATCACAGAGACACGTTTTCAAGGTGAGTTCAAACAGCAAGAAGGAAGAGCAACGGGGTCACCATTAAAAACTCGGGTCAATCTGCACCTGGGAAGTGGTGCGTCCACAGACAGGTAGACTTTAAGTCCTGTGACTTTGTAACTGCCACCCTCAGTCAGTGCTCCCCATTTCAGACTCTATGGGAACACCTCATAGAGATGGGAAGGTGGACCCTGGATTGGCCATGTATGAGAACTGAAGAGCATACAAAGGGGTCCCACACTATTCACTCCCTTACCTACTCGGCCCCCTCTACTACAACAGTTTCATGGACTCTCTTGATTTATTGCTTCGGTGTCTTTAGAAAGAATTTCAGAACTCTTACTGCAATAGTGGTAGTTTAACTTTCCCTCACTTCTTAATTCATGCCAGGTTTTAAGACCTTGTGTTCCATGATCTTGTCCAAAGCAAGCAGGCTAGAAATCTGCCCTTGCTTATGTGTTTCATCAGGAAGAGCTCCATTCCCTCCCCTACTCCATTGTGTGAAGTCTTATTTCCTCAGGAAAGGGGAGAGAACTAAAAGGATTCCATATGTACAATGCTAGCTTTGTAAAACATTTAAAGTCACTTACTTTTTATTTATCACAACCCTGTCAAATACACAGAATACCATGAAACAATGACATCAATGATCCCCAGTGAGAACTAGAACAGTTGTCTCCTTTCTCATAGCACAGGGAGCTGTCCATGATCCTTAGGAAAAGCTGGTAGGAATGCCTTTCCCATTGTTGGAAGGAGCATGGTTGCTGCATTGGTGGTGACAGGGGAGCACCCATGGGTGGTGCCCAGGGACTGACTGGCTTCTCCTTGATTCGTTTGTAGTGATGGAGACTCCCCTGGGGATGAAGACTTCCCTCGGATTGCAACCTCTAAGCCAAACATTTTGTCTACCACAAACCCCAGAAATCCCCAAGTCTTGTGGTGGCAGCAATATCCAGATGCTTGACAGCAACCCACCACCTGAGCTTGGGGACATTTCAATGGCAGCTCCAGTCCAGAGTCCTAGTATTTACCTGGCACTGCCTCCAGCTCCAAGCCAGGAACAGAAAGAGAATAGGAATTTGGAGGATATGGAAACCATGCTTTCAAAGCCTCTGGATGCTTACCAGATCCCAACAGAAAACCAAGATCCTCCACTGCTCCCTTTAGAAATCCCCGCCATTCCCCAGCTCCTGGCCTGCTTTGATCCCCTTGGCCAGGAGGAGCAGCCTGGTTGTGAAAACGCTGGTCTGGGAAAGAACAGCCTGACCCTTAAGGACCAAGGGACACTTGAAAATGGGACTGAATCCAATGATGGCTTTGCAGACATCGCTACACTGGTGGAGGATATTCACCTTCCAGTGGTCCTAAATTCCTTGGATGAACTTGATCAATCCCAAGGTCCCAAGGTGATCCAAACCAAAGATACCAGAGCCATCAATTTGAACAAGGTGCAGAAAACAAGTGTCATTAATGCTCCCTCTGATCAAGCCGGGAAGAATAAACATGAAGCCCCTGAGCTCATCAATGGTGATCCCATAGTCAAAATCCAGCCTGAGAGCCCAGATGGCATGTTCGTGGGAGAATTGGCTGTTTCAAATGCTGCAGCCAGTGACAGGGCTCCTGAAAACAGGGCCAAGAATTCTAACAAACCTCAGAAAGCTGCCCCCAGCAGGACCAGCAAAACCAAGAGCCATGGGCAAGAAAGGGCCAAAAGAACCAGAGAAAACAACCCCAAGAAAACTGAAGAGCGTAAGCAGTCAGGGAACAAAGTCAAGGCAGAGGAGAAGCCAAACATTCCGAAGATGAAACGGAAGAAATACCACCCTGAGCTGACCCAAGAGACCTTCAAAAAGCCCCGAAGCTCCCTGGGTATGCATATGCTGGAGTCTGTGCAGGTTTTTCATGCCCTGGGGAAGAAGAGTGATAAGAAAACTGAACTCTCTTCCTCCCGGGCCCTGGGACACTCAAGCAACCCCAAAGGCCCGCAGCCATCCCTAGCTACCAGACAATGGCTGGATAAGCCTCGTGAGGGCAAAGGTCCTGAGAAAGCTCCAGTCAAACGTCAGAAACCAGATGGCAGTGCTGACAAGGAGTGTTCATCTCCATCTGAATACGAGCTGCCACCTCCTGGGAAGGTCAAGTTGGTACCTTTGATTTTTCCAACTTTGGACAAGCCCCAAGCTCGACCTGTTCCTCGCAGGCCACTGTCCCTGGCATCACGCCGGCCTGCTGGGGCTAACCGTGCCCAGCCTGGTTCTAAGTCAGCTCAACCTACTGCAGTCAATTCATCCCAGCCAATGTCTGCATCTATGATGGGTCCTGCCAGACCAGCTCTGCCAATTTCAAACAATTCTGATCAGCCTGGCTCTAACTCAGCTCAACATGCTGCAGTCAATTCATCCCAGCCAACCCCAGCATCTATGAGAGGTCCGGCCAGACCAGCTCAGCCAGTTTTGATGAACCCAGTCCAACCAGATTTGACCAACCCTGTTGAGCCTGGTCCTAATTCAGCTCAACTTACTGCAGTGAATTCATCCCAGCCAACTCCTGCATCTTTGCCAGGTCCTGCTAAACCTATTTCAACCAATTCAGTCCGACCAGGTTGGACCAACCCTACCCAGCCTAGTGTCCCTCAGTGTGATGCTTCTAGACCTGTGCCCTGCAAAACATCAACTTGCACTTCTTTCCAGCGGGAGCCGGTTCGCACTACGGTGAACAAGCCCTGGACCCCACCCAAACCTCAAAACCAATGGCTTCTCCACGATTTTGCCTATCAGCGAATTCCATGGAGGAAACCTGATATTTCTGGGCCAGTAATGTCAACGCCCATCACAAAGGAGCAGAGGCCAGAGAGGGAGGCTATGAAGAGGAAAGCTCAACTTGAGCGGGAGAATGCTGCCAAATTCACCTCGCTGGGCAAAGTGCAATATTTCATTGAGAGAGAGAAAGAAATGGAAATTTCTCGATACTATGGCTATGCAAAATAAGAGGTGCTAGGAGTGTTGGTGCCTCGTTGGATACCTACTGTTTTCCCATAGGTAGATAGATATAAATTTCTCTATTCTGGTATATTTTAAATCTTAACAAAATTGAATAAATAAATGTAGTGGAATTCATAGATAAGTAATAAAGAAGCCTTTTGAGTTTTGAGATGCTGTTAACTGTGGTTTTCTTTGGTGGGGGTGTGGATCAAAAGCTGCATGAGAACAAAAGAATTGCTAGTTGGATGGGCAAATGAGGGACAAGGGGTAAGAACTGAGGAAATAGAAAGAACTTTGTCTATGGCCACAAAGGCTAAAAGGGGAGAGATGAATTTATAAAAAGGAGCAGCAGGTGGGGGATGGTAGAAGTGAGATGCAGGGTCTGGGGTTAGGGTTAAAAAGATAAAATCTGAACAGAGTTGAAAATGGTGGATGAGTCTAGACTGATCAGGAGAAATAGAAAAAGTCTCTCGTGGAGGCCGGTCTTAGGTCTCATGCCCACCAGATAAGTATTTTAGAAAACACATTGTTGGTACATTTCCCAAAGGTCTGGGTTGCCTTACCATGTATGATTGTAGTTGAGAGGTAAGTACAAATCAGTGGAACCTACCAGATTGAGTGGCAAGGGCTGAGAGTTATCCTGGAGGCAGCTTATAACTAGCCAAGTAAACTACGGCAGGAGGAGGCCCACCCAGAACGCTGTGAGATATAAATCCCCACTTACTCAACACCTATGTGCCACACCCACTAATGGACAACATTCAAGGCCAGTATCACTGTGCTACTTTAGTCGTGAGGTTCAGCAATGGGCTGAGGTCACATTGCATGTGGTAGAGCAAAGTCTAGATTGGAGGCTTTTCTCCAAAGTCCTTAGTATTTGCAAGTGTCTCTAGGTACCCAACCATGCTTTCAGAGCACAGCATCTGGAAGTTAGTAGTGGAAGAGATCAAACTTGAGGAGAAGCCTAAGTATTTACTTGAGGGGCTAGCCAGGGCCTTCTCCATGACCGGGGCCACGCGTGCTGCCTTGTCTAAACACCTCCATCAAGTGAAGCGAAGGAGAATAATCCATTGGAAGAGTGAATTTCCAGGAAGCGAGAGTAACAGGTGCGCCTGTGCACTGGTTTGCCACTGGAACAGCCGTAGGATGCAGGAGTCAGTTCAAAGGGTTCGCAGCCGGAGGAACTGAGGGTTTGGGAGGGCAGGGGCCAGGAAAGAGAATGAAGAAGGGCAAGGAGACGGTGATCATTACCATGGGTAATTTGTTAATTTGCATTAAAAATTAATTTTGAGATATAATTTACATACTTTATATAAAATTCAGTTTTAAACTGTAAATTCAGTGACTTTTAGTACATTCACAAGCTTGTGCAACCATCACTATTATCGAACCCAAAACACATTCATCAGCCCAAAAAGAAACCCTCCTATCCATTAGCAGTCACTCCTTGTTTCCTCCTCCCTCCAGGCCCTGGCAACCACTAATCTGCTTTCTACCTGGATAGATGTCTTTTCTTGAGATTTCACGTATGTCAAGTAACACAATATATGACCTTTGTGTCTGGCTTCTTTCATTTAGCACGTTGTCGAAGTCCATCTTGTTGTAGCATGAGTCAGCACTTCATTCCTTTTCATGACTATATAACATTCTATGGAATGGCTCTACCACATTTGTTTATCCATTCAACACTTGATGGACATCTGAGTTGTTTCCACTAGCATCTTACATTTATTGAGAGTTTATTCTGTGCCAGGCAGCACCAGGCTAACTTATTCACCCCATTTCACAAAAAAAAAGATAGGTTTGAAGAGTATCAAGTATTTGCCCAAGATGAAGAGCTAGCAATTGGGAGAGCTGTGGTTGGACTCAAGCAGTCACACTTCAGAGGTAGATTCATATCGTATTACTTTAGAAAGGTACAAAGGGTACTCAGAAAATCCACCCTTTTCCTGAAGTTCCCCATCCACTAATTTCTCTCCCCCCTTAAAGACATTACTTTGCCATGCTGTGAATCCTTCTAAAGGAATTATTTACACTCCAACATATATGAATAATTTATTGATGAGTCTGTCCCACTAATCTGAAATGTCACTTTTATGGTATAATAAATCTTCATATGTCTTTGTATTACTCTTCAGTACTGTCCTGCTTTACTGAGGCTTATTTTTATATTAGTCGTTTCTCTAGTTCCTTTTATCTTCTTTTTGATTTTGATTTTTTATTTTTTTTAAATATATTTTATTGATTTTTTACAGAGAGGAAGGGAGAGAGATAGAGTTAGAAATATCGATGAGAGAGAAACATCGATCAGCTGTCTCCTGCACACTCCCTACTAGGTATGTGCCCGCAACCGAGGTACATGCCCTTGACCAGAATCGAACCTGGGACCCTTCAGTCTGCAGGCTGACGCTCTATCCACTGAGCCAAACCGGTTTCGGCTTCTTTTTGATTTTTAAAAATGTTACTCTTTTCTCATGTTTCCTTTAAGGCATTATCCATTTTGATCATACACTCTTATTTTTATTTCTGAAAAAAATTTTTTTTAAAAAAAATATATTTTATTGATTTTTTACAGAGAGGAAGGGAGAGGGATAGAGAGATAGAAACATCGATGAGAGAGAAACATCGATCAGCTGCCTCCTGCACACTCCCCACTGGGGGTGTGCCTGCAACCAAGGTACATGCCCTTGACCGGAATCGAACCTGGGACCCTTGAGCAAACTACGGCCCGCGGGCCGGATCTGGCCCGTTTGAAATGAATAAAACTAAAAAAAAAACCCCCTTTTATGTAATGATGTTTACTTTGAATTTATATCAGTTCACACAAACACTCCATCCATGCTTTTGTTCCGGCCCTCCGGTCCAGTTTAAGAACCCATTGTGGCCCTCGAGTCAAAAAGTGTGCCCACCGCTGGTCTATCCACTGAGCCAAACCGGTCAGGGCCCGAAAATTTTTTATTGTTGATTCTGTTGAGTTCTATCATTTTACCTAGTGCTGATTTATGTAGTTCTTTCATCTTTCCTTACAACAGTAAAATATGTATAACACTAACACACAATTTACCATTTTAACCATACAATTCAGTCACAGTAAGTACATTCATTATATTGTGCAACCATCACTACCATCTAAAATTAATATAATGATGTCAAATGTCAGAGCAGGACTTCATAAAGATGGAGGGAGCAGGCCAGTTTTTGAATCTCCCCAAAGTATTTACTGACGTTGGGACTGGAAAAAGCCCCTCCCAGTCTCAGCTGCTGTTCTCAGCTTGGCCCGCAGTGCTCTCAGGTGATGACTGCTGGCACTGTGAAGGCCTCCTGTGCTCACGCCCATCAGATGCTTCCTCCTGTCGGACACTCCCTCTGGTGCGATGCTGAGACCAGGCAGGTCTGTGCCCGCTGGTGGTTGTCTGCTCCACCCTCTTACTTTGGGGCTTCTACTTTCCTGGTAAATGCTACCCATGGGCGTTTAGTTTGGATTTATCTAATGCCATCAGAGGGTTTGGGGAAATTAAAAAGCAATGCCACTGCCTCTATCTTCCTTAAAATCTGCTCATCCTTTGACATGATTATTTTAAATCTGACAGCCCTGAAATTATCAGTCCCCCAAAGCAGAGCTGCAGAGCCCATCTGCCCTACCCTCGTAGAACTCTGGGTCAGACAAGGCTTTCTGAGTCTCTTCTGTCTAAGGTGGCACCTCATGCTTGTATTTGCTCGGATCATGGTTTGAATAAGAAGGCAAAACACAGCTACCTGAAAAGCTCATGGGTAGAGGGACATTTGGCCACCATGAGAGGGGAATGAACCTGTGGGCAGGGGGAGAGTCTGTAGGCAGCCACTGGTCAGGAATGTGTACCTTTTCATTCCCTCTCTTCTTCTTTTATCTTCTTTTTTAGACATGTACAAAACTGCATCTCCCATCTGCCCTCCTCCCCAGCCAAACATATACACAAACAAAACAAACAACTGATCCATGCAGTTTTCTTCATCTCAATTCATGGTAATGCCATTTCCCAAGTTGCTCAGTCCGGAAATCTTTGAAATCATATGACTCCTTTCTTACACTCTCCATCAATTCATCCAGATCATCAGCAAATTCCATCTGCCTTACCTTCACATTGTATCAAGGACTTGTCCACTTCTGACCATTTTCCTCCACTTCCACTATAGTCCAAGTCTCCATCATTTCCTGCCTGGATTACTGGGACAACCTCCGAACTTGGAGTTTCCCAATCTTTGTAGATTCACAGAGCCCATGGTGTCTCACCTCTATGCAAAAATAAAAACAAAATAAAATAGTCCCATTTGTTAAGTGCCAACATTTAATGAGTATTTATGCCTGTAGTAGGCTGGGACATGGCCAGCCAAAGACAGCAGGTGCTCATCCCTGACACCTGTAAGTATTACTGTTTTACTTAGAAAAAGTGTCTCTGTGAATGAAGGGTCTTCAGGTGGGTGAGCTGGGCCATAAATGCAATTTATGCGCCCACATCAAATGGAGGCAAAAGGAGATCTGATGCAGACACAAGAGGGGAAGGTGATGTGACCATGGAGGCAAGAGGGCTCCAGGAAAGATTCCACACAAAAATAGAATCAAATGTGTGCATCCTAGCCACATTAACAGAAATGTTCAATGGTGTTAGAGATGTGGAGGAAGAATTGGTGATTAAGTCCATAGGGAAAGAGACAGACAAATGAGACCAGAATGAGGGGGACAAAAGTAGTATAAGAAAGGAAACATAATCATGTACACTATGGCTCAGAGCTGTGTATTTATCTCATACATAACTTGAACTTAGAATTTCTGATTTAACGAAAAGTTGGGGAACAACTATACTAAAAGGATGAGGTAACAGAAGTATGTGTGTCGTGGGTGTGAAAAAGCTAAATCCTCATCTTCCACTGTAAGAAGTCAATAGCATTAATGTATACAATATACACTACTTAATTATAAATTCTTTTATTTTTTCCTTGTATAATAGAGCATTACAATGATTTTTTTTTCTTTAAAACTAAGTATGGAAGTAGGTTGTATTTACCTATGAATTTCATTTCAGGACAGTAAAAGGCAAAATACAAAGTATGTGATATAAAAAGAGAAAATGGAGTGTGATGGGATAGAGAATCACTGTTCTACATGGTGAATTCAAATTTATAAAGGAATATTGAATTAATTTTTGCTTACCTTTTTTAAAGGAAGTTTGAAAGCAACGTTGGAGTCCCAGGCATCCTCCGTCCAACAGGGAGATAGTCTTGCCACCTGTTAATACATTTGTGTTAGCCAAATTCTCTCAGCCTTTCTCCCAGCACACACTGAGGACTCCTCAGTCCCCTCTTCTCTTTGCTCTGCTGCTCCACTTAGTCACCCGCACCAAGTTACCTGTACTTCCCCTCTTCCTGTTTCCCCATCTTGAAAACACGTACAAGGCAACAAACAGTGCAAAGGTCTCAACAAATAGGAATGCCTAACACCAGAGATGGCCAGGACTTCTATATCCCCGATCAAACCTAGCCTGGTCCTGAATACTAAGGTGGCATAAATACACAGATGTTAACTGAAATAGTTTAAACTCAATTCTTTCACTTCACAGTTCATTTTTAGTCCTCACACAACTGATGCCATCATTATTGGATCGGCAGGGAACTTCCAGTTCATACGGTAAAAAGAAAACCCCATAGAACGGTGACACTGAGCTGTGCTTAATGAGGCTAGGAGTCACAGTGAGAAGTAACATTTGAGCTGACTTCTGTCGGATGAGTTAGAATGAACTAAGGTTGATTTGGTGTGTCTGAAGCATTGGAAGTGAGGGCAGAAGTTGTACAAGTTGAGGCTGGAGAATCAGGTTGGGTTCTAGATAGTACAGCGTACAGAGTCTTAAAGGCCGAGATAAAGAGTTTTTTACTCTTTTTAAAATATATATATATATATATATATATATATATATATAATTTTAAATATATTTTATTGATTTTTTACAGAGAGGAAGGGAGAGAGATAGAGTCAGAAACATCGATAAGAGAGAAACATCGATCAGCTGCCTCCTGCACATCCCCCACTGGAGATGTGCCCGCAACCCAGGTACATGCCCTTGACCGGAATCGAACCTGGGACCTTTCAGTCCGCAGGCGGACGCTCTATCCACTGAGCCAAACCGGTTTTGGCAAAATATATATATATTTTTTATTGATTTTAGAGAGGGAGGGAAAAACATCAATGATTAGAGAGAATACCAATCGGTTGCTCCCATATCCCACACCTGGGATCGAGCCCACACCCCGGCACATGGCCTGACCTCCAGGTTCATAGGCAGACGCTCAACCATGAGGCACACCAGCTGAGAGGCTCAGTGACTGATGTTTTGAGGGATATTTATGAGCTATGGTCCAATTTGCCCACTAAAAAGATCTGTTATGGGAAGAATGGACTGACTGGAAGGAAACAAGAGATGGATATACATGCACTAGGAAGGACCTAACTGCAATCCGTCTGGCAAGTTGCAATCTGTGTAAGATGCTGGAGGAGAAGCTGGAAGTCAAAAAGCTTCCGGGAGACAAAACCAAGAGGCCGTAAAGAGGCACGAGGTGGAGGAAGGAAGGTCTGGAGGAATAAAGAAGGGTTCACTGGCCCTCAGCCTATGAACCAGGTCACGGTTGGGGGCGAGCAGGAAGCAGCAGATCAGTGATTCTCATCATTGATGTTTCTATTCCTCTCTTCCTTTCCCTTCCTCTCTGAAATCAATAAAAATATTTTTTAAAAGGAAATAAGCAATAAGCAAAGGATCCACATTAATAATTTGAACTTAGAGAAAAAGATCACTCAAATGAGCCGTTAGGAAGCAACGGTGTGGCCTTTTTCGGTTAAAACAATACAAACCAACTTTTTCCATGAAAAGTTCAGCGGTACTGGTGGGTTTCTTCCCCAATTTTCGTAGTCAATACATTTTAAAATGCCACAACTTCGGGAATTAAGGGGGACTCTATTTTGGTAATAAATGGGTGTCCCCAAAACTGACAGTCCCATCTTTTTTTTTTTTTTCTTAAAGGAAAGGTTTTTTTTTTTTTTTTAATTGATTTTTTTACTGAGAGGAAGGGAGAGAGATAGTTAGAAACATCGATGAGAGAGAAACATCGATCAGCTGCCTCCTGCACATCTCCCACTTGGGGATGTGCCCGCAACCCAGGTACATGCCCTTGACCGGAATCGAACCTGGGACCCTTCAGTCCGCAGGCCGACGCTCTATCCACCGAGCCAAACCGGTTTCGGCGACAGTCCCATCTTTAAAAGCAGTCCCTCTGCATTTTCCCCGAAGGGCAATGGCCAGGCCTCGCTTTTTTATATTTTTGCCTTTTTATTTTTAATTTATTTTTATTGAGCGTATTACAGATAACCTCACCACCACCCCTCTCTTGGCAGGACCTGGCTTTCTCAAGGATGGAAAAGTCAGAAACGCAGATGGTCCCATGCAGCTCCTGTGGGCGGGGCAGCTACAGGATCAGGGCCTTCGGCAAAGGGCGGACCGGCCGAGCGCGCGGCCAGACTGATGGCAGAGACCGGAGAGACGAAGCCCAGGCCGGGGTCTGGGGGCTGGAAGGGCCACGCCCAGGGGCCAAGCCACCTTACCTTTCGGGGATGTGGTTCCCGCCCTTCTTCTTGGCCGACGAACGTCCAGAAGAGGCGCGTCCCCGGCCCCAGCGGCTGTGGGCACGATGCCATTGGCTCATGTGGACCCCGAGAGACCGCCCGCCCGAAGCCAAGAGCGCCCACGTCGCCAGCCCAACTTCGTGGAGCCAAAACAAGGTCCTCCACCGGAAGCTCCTACACGGACACTGCGCACGCACCGCCCACCAGGCTCCTGGCTAACGCGCACGCGCCTCCCACCAGGCTCCTGCCTAACGCGCACGCGCCGCCGCCCGTGACGATGACGTCACGCGCAGGATGAATGAGAGGCGGGATCAGTAAACAGGACTCTAGTAGGGGCTGTGGCGCCCTCCTTAGCCGGCGGCCGGTAGCACAGGTCCATGAGTTCATGTACAGACCCTGCAGAGTTCAATGCTGCAGCCTATGCAGTGAAAAGTTAAGTCGCCCCTGCCCAGTTAGTTCCCAGCGCGGTCCTTCCACACATTTTCCAAGCGCTTACATTCACACTTATTGTCTAGTCTAGTGTATATAAATATTTATTAGTTCAAATATAGATACCCTTTATTTTAGATAAACACAGCATACTACATCTATTCTACAATCTAACTATCAAATTTTTATAATTTCCCCAAAAATATATGTGTAAATCTATTTTTTTAAGGTTGCATAGTATTCTACTGATTGTAAGTTTGTACCATTATTTATATAACTGGTGGACTTTTAGTTGTTTGCAGCTTTTTTAATCCTCCATTACAGGCAGGCTGCAATCTAAACATCCTTAAACATATATACAACTATGTCTAAATTCCTAGAAGTAGAATTTCTGGAATGAAGGATATGCAAACTTAAAGATTTGATAGATACTTCTTAATTACCCTTCAAAAATATTGTGTTAACCTACACTCCCACTCACCATGAAACTCTTATGGAGTATCAATCATGTGCCAGGAAGTATGTATTTACATTTTTAAAACTGACCCCCAAAAAAGAATAACTGAGAGAGCCCTAGCTGGTTTGGCTCAGTGGACAGAGCATTGTTCTGCCAACTGAAGGGTGTCGGGTTCGATTCCAGTCAAGGGCATGTACCTAGGTTGCAGGCTCAATTCCCCGCCCTGGTTGAGCTACGTGCAGGAGACAACCAATCCATGTGTCTCTCTCACATTGATGGTTCTCCCTCTGTCTCTCCCCCTCCCTTTCATTCTCTCTAAAATTTTATGGAAAAATATCCTGGGGTGAGGATTAACCAAAATACAAGCATAGAGAATTGTATCTGTTTCAAAACCTCTCAGTTCTTCTAGAAGTGAAACAACAAGTAACAGCATGTCCTAGAGTAGGTCTGGAGGCAGAATAAAATGCCAATGTTCAGATTAAACTATAGATAATTATAATAGCAAATGTTTTGGGTGTTTTAATTTTTAGTTTCTAAAAGTACCTTATATACACTGTTACTAATCCTTACAACCATTTGAGATCTGGGTAAACTGAGGATCAGAGAGGTCAGTTATTGAATAAAGGAATGAATGAATGTGTAAAAAGATCATTAGTTTTAACATTTCTGGGACAATCATATTCTAACAAAGTTTACATGCACTAGCATTTATAATTCTGAAAATTTCCACATAATTAAAAATAGGTAAGGGGGAGAAACTAAGATGGCGGCATAGATAAACACCGGGAAATTGCTGCATCCCACAACAATTGAAAAATCTTCTAGGAACACAAAACGGACATCATCCAGAACTACAGGAAGTCTGGCTGAGTGTAAATTCTACAACTAGAAGGAAAGAAAAGCACACTGAGAGCCAGAGGAGTTGCGGAAGTAAAGTGCAGAGGTACGGGGGCTCGTGCGCGCGCGGAAAGGGGCTGGCACCTGAGGACGGGGCTGTCTTTTTGAATTGGGAGGGAGTCACAAGCTCCCGATGGCTCTGAACTCCGGTTCCGGGAAGTCTCTGGGGACCCAGGACTCATACGGGGAGAAACTGGACTGTCTGGCAGCGGGTGAACTTGAAGGTAGCTTTCCCTCAGAGGTGCTTGCAGCTGTTACCGGGACACTGAGACGTGCAACTCCTTAGGGCAGGGCTAAGGATCCACCATAGCTGCTTGCTCCGCCCTTTGATTCCTTGAGACCCCGCCCCACCCAGGCTGCAGCAGAGACTTTTGCATATGAATGCCCCGGCCCTTTGCAACCTGATAATTACCTAACTGCAGCCGGGCCAGACAGACCCAGAACTTCCAAGAGAAGGCCCAAGGCCCCACAGCGGCTTGCATTGCTTCACAGCTGAGCCTCATCAGGGCACCTCCAAACTCCAAAAAAGGAAGGGGAATCTGCAGTTCTCTTCGTAGCTCCTGCTGTGTAACCTCAGGCAGAGGCTAAATTAGCACCTCCATAGATCTAAGAGCCACTGTACCCAGTGGTCAGAGGGGGACCATCCAGATCACAACTCTTCAGATCCATAAGGGACACACTCAGGGTGCAGACTCAGTGAGCACCAAAACCCCACTGAAGCAAGTCTTGCCCCAGAAGGGTGTCTTCAGCACAGAAGTTCTCCCACTGCAGACACAGCTGATTCTCACTGCCAATTGGCCTGGAGGTCAATTCCTCCCAGTGATCCTACAACAACCAAGGCATAACTACAACAAGACTGTGCACAAAGCCCACAAGGGGGTGCACCAAGAGTGTCCACCTCAGGTAACTGGGGAGGCTGAGACACTGGGCCCTACAGGACACCTAGCACACAAAGCCACTCTATCAACACAGGGAAGCAGCCAAAATGCGGAGACAAAGAAACAGGTCACAAATGGCAGAAATGGAGGAAAGCAAACGACTGGATATAGAGTTCAAGGCCACGTTTATAAGGTTTTTCAAGAATTTTATGGAAACCGCCGATAAATTTAGTGAGTCCCTCAATAAGTATACTCAATAAGTGAGACCCTGGAGGACATGAAAAAGGACCAACTAGAAATTAAGCATACACTGACTGAAATAAAGAATAATTTACAGAGATCCAACAGCAGACAAGAGGATCCCAAGAATCAAGTCAAAGATTTGAAATACAAAGAAACAAAAAATACCCAACCGAAAAAGAAAAAAGAAAAGAGATTCCAAAAATATGAAGATAGTGTAAGGAGCCTCTGGGACAACTTCAAGCGTACCAACATCAGAATTATAGGGGTACCAGAAGAAGAGAGAGGGCAAGATATTGAAAACCTATTTGAAGAAATAATGACAGAAAACTTCCCCTACCTGGTGAAAGAAATAGACTTACAAGTCCAGGAAGCGCAGAGAACCCCAAACAAAAGGAATCCAAAGAGGACCACACCAAGACACATCATAATTAAAATGCCAAGAGCAAAAGACAAAGAGAGAATCTTAAAAGCAGCAAGAGAAAGACAGTCAGTTACCTACAAGGGAGTACCCATACGACTGTCAGCTGATTTCTCAACAGAAACCATGCAGGCCAGAAGAGACTGGCAAGAAATATTCAAAGTGATGAATAGCAAGAACCTGCAACCAAGATTACTTTATCCAGCAAAGCTATCATTCAGAATAGAAGGTCAGATAAAGAGCTTCACGGATAAGAAGAAGCTAAAGGAGTTCATCACCACCAAACCAGCATTATATGAAATGCTGAAAGGTATTCTTTAAAAAGAGGAAGAAGAAAAAGGAACTCTTACCATTTGCCACAGCATGGATGGAACTGGAGAGCGGATAAATACCACATGATCTCACTCATTTGTGGAATATAATGAACAACATAAACTGATGAACAAGTACTGATCCAGAGATGGAGAGGCATTGATTGGACTGTCGGGACTTGGAGGGAAGGTAGGGGAGGGTGGGGGTAAGGGGGAAAGATCAACCAAAGGACTTACATGCAAGCATATAGGCCTAACCAATGGACACGGACAACGGGGGGGTGAGGGCATGAGGGGGGGAGGTAGAGGGTAACGTGGGGACAAGGACACATATGTAATATCTTAATCAATAAAAAATATATTTAAAAAATAGGTTAATATTAGTAAATTGCTATTTGGAAAAATATGTAAATTAGCACAGCTCAGTTTGCACAATTTGTACAATTAGTCACATTCAAATTTAGTGTCATAACCAAAATATTATTTTGGAATTTATGAAAAATATATTTAATAAGCATGTAGTGGCCAAAAAGTATTCGTGGTACAAATAGCTACAGACTTGAAAATATACAAAATGTGACATGAATCTATCAGAAACTGGAAAAACAATATTGATCATATATTTACAATTTGCTACAAGACACGAGCTTGAGATAGGAATATGGCACAGATTTGGTTATAGTTGACACAAGAAACTCCAGACCAAGGCACCATAGGGTTTCCAGAAAGTATGAAACCTAGCAAAGAGTAGGCCTTTGGATGGGAGTGGATCCAACATGAGGTGAAAGAATGCATTAATAGGTATGTCGTACACTGGAATGGGAAATATAGGAGCAAAGGATAATTGGAGTGCTATACAGCTAAGTGGTGACACTATAAAATCTAGCATGTAGAGGTTTGAGGGATTCCAGTCTTTAATTAAATTAAAAGTGTGAGTAACAAAGCATCCAGGGGTAGATGGGCTGGGTATATTTCAACAAAGCAAGTCTTAGTTATCCCAATGGGTACAAAATGCAGGAAGTGGGTATATGGGACAAGACAATACCTTAACTGCAAAAAAGAAGACTTTAGGTCAGGGTAGAGGTTGATGCTAAGTTTCAGAGTGTTGAACTAAAGTTCTTTAGGTTCCTCCTCCTACATTTAAGATTTCTTTTTAGAGTTAAATGATGCTGAGCCCCTAAGGCAAAGTTAAATGGCAGGAACTATGGAGAGAAAATAGTTATAGAGGCTGGGAACCAGGAAAGGCCTAATTAAGGGTTTGTCTAGGTAGAATTGAAAGGTGGAACTGAGTATTTTAACATCTAAACATTTGACTGCTACCAGAATTTATCTTACTACACTTCCTCCAATCTTACACCCATCCTAATCTGCAGTGGATATGGATTCTTCTGATTTCTAGGAGAAAACAGAAATTTTTTTAAAAAAAAGACTGGTCTGCCCTAGCCGGTTTGACTTGTAGATAGAGCGTTGGCCTGCAAACCAAAGGGTCCCAGTTCAATTCTGGTCAAGGGCATGTATCTCGGTTGCAGACTCGACCCCCGGCACTGGTTGGGGCTCCTGTGGAAGGCAACCAATCGATGTGTCTCTCTCACATCGATGTTTCTCTCTGTCTCTACCTCTCCCTTCCACTCTCTCTCTAAAAATCAATGGAAAAATACCCTCTGGTGAGGATTAATAAAAAACAAACAAACAAACAAAAAGACTGGTCTGGCTTGCAGATAGATATTTAGCATATACTGTTAGCCTCACATTACATATTCGTATCATGGAAGTTGGCAATCTGAGGTCTGAAACTTAGGGGAAAAAATGTTGAAAAAAATTGATAAGGCTCTGGCCAGCATTGCTCAGTGGTTAGAGCACTGACTCACACACCACAGGGCTGCAGGTTTGATTCCTTGTCTGGGCCATGTACCTCAGCTGCAGGTTCAGTCCCCTAGTCAGTGCAATTATACAAAGCAACCAATTGATGTGTCTCTTTCACATGGATCTCTCTCTCCCTTGCCTCCTCCCTCTCTCTAAAAACAATCAATGGAAACACTATCCTTGGGTGAGGAATAACAACATTTTTTTAATAAGTTTAAACCATATGTCTACACCGCAACACCCCTCAGTGAATTTCTTCTCAGGTAAGTATCATCCTATCATCCCCCATCTTTGAAAACACTCATCTCATAAAAGGAAAAGTACTCCTATAAATGAAATATGTCTCTTTGTAGATTCCATCTATGAGCTATATCGTCTCTTGGCTCTTGCCATCACACACTTCCTACTCATTGGCATAAAAAAGCCCCCAGGTAGGCACCCCTAAAAGCTTACCATCAAGAAAAATTACTAGATCCATAGATTTCCTTCCCCAAACCAGCTTACTCCATAGAGAGTGAGGCAAAAGTAGGTTTACACTTGTGACTACACGAAATAGAGATTACTCTTGTATTATTCACTAATTACTGTATTATTTCATATGTACAACTGTACACTTACTTTTGCCCCGCCCTGTATAACTCATTAGCAACTTAGCCCTAACTCAGAGTCACAGGAGTGGTTAGTGGGAAAAGCATTAACTAGGGGCAGAGAACAAGGGCAACCCAGGCCAACTCAGGCGAAGTGCACACCTCTGTTCCTTATGCTCAGGGCCGCAGTGTAACTCGCCGCAATGCCCTTTTCACTCACTCCCTGTGGACAAAACCAGAGCTTGATACAGAGCGTAAAAACAATCCCTATTTTACAAACATAACCAGTGAACGATACAAGTGACAAAAACAAAAATATATTTAGGATTATTCTCTCTAGTGGACAGAACTCTTGCTCTGTATACTTTCCCATTGCCTGTTCCCTATTCCTCATGCATGTCCTGTCTTTATTCTCCTCTTCATTTCTGCCTGGCCTTGCACCCAAGCATGGCAGACAGAGAATCCTAGAGGCCCAAAATTCTACAGTGGCTGTTTGCAAGGGGGAGGAGACTACAGTAACTGCCACACTGGATACACTTTATGTGAGAAGGAAAGGGGAAATATTGTGAATGCCTCTCATGTATAAAAATGCAGGATGGCAGGAAGCCTACGAAGCCCAAGGAACCGGAGGGAGCAGATTATGGGCAGAAGAACTGCAACCAAAGGCTAGAAGAGGAAAGGTTTGCAGTCAGCTGACTCCTAGCTCTTTGGTATCTGCCTCTAATGGGCAGAGTCCATTTTGGGATGTATCACACACTGAAAAGAAGACCCCTGCTGCTGCTGGAAGTTGACAGAAATTAACATCCGTGAGTGTAAGAATGCAAGAACAAAGCTTGTCTAGAAACACTGCCTACAATGAAGAAGAAGAAAGGGAGAGAAGAGAGATGCAAGTCCAATCTGGCCTGTCCCAGCCCAGCCCAAGGAAGGTAGGATTCAAGAAGAAACTAAAAGAGAAGAGCCTTGGACCACATCATTCTCCACAACATGCACTCAACAAACTTCATTTTACTCTTTAACCAAGTCGCAAAAGATCTCCCGCCCCCGCCACCCCCCTACCCCCCCAGTCCCAAATCCTCACCTGAGGATATTCTTTTCCATTGATTCTGAGAGAGGGAAAGGGAAGGGAGGGGGATGGAGATAGAGAAATACCGATTTCAGAGAGACACACTAACTGGTTGCCTCCTTCATGTGGCCCCACTGAGGGGCAAGGAGCGAATCTGCAACTGAGGTATGTGCCCTTGACTGGCAATACAACCCATGACCCTTCGGTCTGAGGGCTGACGCTCTAACCACTGAGCCAAAACAGCCAGGGGGCAAAAGAGCTCTTTAATTCCTCCCTTTGCTCCCCAAAGTTGCAGTAAATTCACTAGTTACTAGTAGATGGACAGATACAATTTCTGCACAATTGCAATGGTGCAACCTAGATAACCCTTTCTGTTCTCTCTCAGGATAGTAAATATATATATAGTGATAAATACATGTCATACAACATAATATAGAGAATAAAAGTACTAGTTAATTATATTAATGGATGTCTTTAAGAAATACTGAGATTATTTCCCTAACACACGAACCTGGGGAAAGTGAGACTATCCCATCTGTCTTGTCAATGAGCACATCTACCCCGGAGCCCAGCCACTTAGGGGATGGTTTAGCTCCTCTACTGCTCCCTCCATCCAATCTTGTCATCTTGTTGGGGATCCGACCTCCCTATTGGCCCTCGCATCCCTTTAAACTGCCTGCTTTGTGACATCATTCTCCCACCAAACCTACCACCACCTGGCAGAATCTTGGGGTTTCCATGGAGTTGTCAGTAAATACATTTGGATCATCGCAACTGACCAATGACCAGTATCCAGTGACAGTGTGACCAGTAACCTTCGTACTGGAAACAAGCGCTCGTTCGCTTCACCCACTCAGACATCCTCATCCCTTGCATCTACAATTAATAAAGTTTCCTCTTCTTCTCTGACCATGTCAGGTAAGGAAAGAAACTTTTAAAAGTTTCTCATTAGATATTTTTGCCCCGAAAGTTAGCAGTAGACTCAAAATGGCATAAAGAAGGGAAGTATTGATCTAGAAATCCAGAGACCTAATTTCACTTTTGATTTTGATACTTACTAGCTATGTGACTTGGGACAAGTCATTGACTCACAAAATCTGTTCATCCCTCATCTGTTACATTAGGATTTCAGATTGGTTGTTCTCTCTATTCCCTTTCTTTTCTAATGTTGAGTTTTAAAGACACCCATATAGAAAATAAAATCAAGACTTCTGGAATGCGTTTCAATAGAAACACAGAGTGTGTGTGTGTGTGTGTGTGTGTGTGTGTGTGTGTATATATATATATATATATATATATATATATATATATATATATATTTAATGTCTCTAGTATAAGGATCTCTTACCACTAATGTTTCAACTTTAGTATTTTCAGTTTAGTGCAGTTCAAAAAGTAATATTCACCTATTGTTGGAGTTTTCTATCCAAGCTAGGTGAAAGGGGAAAATAGGAAGAGAAGATGAAGAGTACTAGGCTATAGTGAGGCAAGTATTTAAATGTAAGAAAGGTTAGGATTGTTTTCATCAGGAAAGGCCCACAGGAACCAAGGGCGGGGGGGCACATAAGCATGAAGGAAGGGAAACTATAAGAATGAAGCAGGAGGGCATGGAAGAGCTCTCAAGAGCAAAAAGGGGTAGTTTTGCAATGGAATGTGGAAGGCAACCAAGGATTTTAAATTAAAGCAGAGAGCGTAGGGTGAAATCTGCTCAGAGTAGGGCAAAATAAAGTTGATTTTAGTCAGTGCTTACATTAATAGACTAGGAAGGAAAGTAAGGCTGGAATAGGGTATCAGTAGGCAAAGCAGCAGCTTATCAGCAAAGTCACATTCCGTTGTCTGTGTTTTTCTATTGCCTCTCTGCACACACAGATGACAGTTTTGAGTATCAATGTTTAAAAACATGTGTTTTAGAAATTATGGTTTCTGTAAGCAAGAAATTAATGAAGGTGGTTCTCTAGGGGGCTGGAGGAAAACATAATTTTCAGTGTTTCACTTCATTCTGATATTTAAACTATGTAGATGTTTTTTGTCACTTAAAAATAAAATTAAGATTAAAAATTGATATGTCCTAACCTGAATCAGAAAGACTAATTCCTTTGTGTGATAAGTATGTTCCACACTGAGAAACAGCCACCATCTCCCTTAGATCTTAGCTACCTAAGAAGGAAAAGAAAAGGTCAAACCCCACATCTCTAACTTCACATTTATCTAAAACCAATCTTGTGGGGTCTCTTGACAATTCCTACAGTAAATTTTTATTTAATTAAAGTCTAGTGATGATGGCTTTTAAGACTTTTCTGGATGTTGAAGATGATTAAAATCTAGGTTTTAAGATAAACATAAATTTTCAGGATACTCTTTTAAGTGTTTTTTTCTGTTTGTCATGTGGTTATATTAATTGAAATATATATTTCTACTAGACTTACTATCTGTTACTTGCTGGGTAATATTCAGAAAAAACATGAATAATCACATTAATGGAATTCTTTTTGCTCTGATTTATAACAATTTTTACAGAAATATCTGTCTACATATATTGGGGCTACTTATATATCCACATTTATGGCTTGTTATGCAGTTTTTACTGATATATCTTCTCTCTACACATGGCTAGAAATTTTTTCAAAATCATCTTGTATTGTGGGCTGTTCTTTGGTTAATAGTATTCACTAAAACAGCATAGGTAATATTCACTTTTATAACGTGCGTATAAAATAGAACATCATTTATTAGCAAATTTTTATGGTTTGATTTTTGCTATGTGCCCCCATTTTCATTAATGTTTATATATATTTTTAGTTCTGTGATATATATTGTTCATGATTTTTCTCTTTGTCTTTCCATAACTTAAATTTTCTTCCATATAAATCATATCCTATATAATAAAAGGCTAATATGCAAATCAACCGAACAGTGGAAGGACCCTTGGTATGACGCACACTGACCACCAGGGGGCAGACGCTCAACACAGGAGCTGCTCCCTGGTGGTCAGTGCGCTCCCACAGGGGAAATGCTGCTCAGCCAGGAGCCCTGAGCCGAGTGCAGTGGTGGGAGCCTCTCCCGCCTTCGTGGCAGCACTAAGGTTGGCCGGCTGATGGCTTAAGCCATCAGTTGGACATCCCCCAAGGGCTCCTGGACTGCCAGAGGGCGCAGGCCAGGCTGAGGGGCCTACAGACTGCACAAATTTTGTGTACTGGGCCTCTAGTGTAATATAACACTTACTCATGTATACATTACATATATACATGTACATATATACATATAGTACATATTACATATGTACATATATACATATAGTACATATCTGACTATAATGACTTTATGGATGAGTAACTCAAAACCTGGACAGTTTCAATAATGTTTTTCTTTCAAAAAGCACTTCTTGAGAAACTCACTCCCCCATGGCCATTTTGAGGTAGGATCAGAAACCAGGCTTGAAGAGGGTAAGAATGACACTTCAAATTTACCAACTGCACTGAGCTACATGTGAGTTCCAGGGAATAGCATGTGAACTTTCAGGCAACATGAGGCACTGAAGATTACAGCGGCAATAGCTGTACTGTTTTCCATGGGTAAAACCCCACATCTATACTAGAAGCCCCACTGCTCCCAGTTTGTGGCAGTTTAATGCTCAGAGCAGAGCTCTGGCAATGGAGTCAGGATACTTAGGTTATGTAACACAGTAATAATACTAGCACAATGAGAGAACTTGAACAAGTCTACCTGGCCTCTCTGAGCTTCAGTTTCCACACTCATACAATGAGAATGTTAGAACTCAGGGTCTCTAAAGAATCCTGGTTCTAAAATGCTTCGATTCTAGGAAAGAGCACACAAATCAATACTAGTAGAGGCTCCAGGGAAAGATAGGGCGGAGAGTGGTTGCCTCTACCATAGAGAATGTATTAACCACTTGGTTCTCTTGCACATTTTTGCTCACATTGGGCGCACAGGCAGTTAATACAGAAGAGTAGCAAACTGTCCCAGGACTTACAACCAGCATAAGCTGTTTGATTTTTGACACCTCAGTGAGTATTGGTATTAATCTTAAGATGATGCTATTCTTCAAACATGGTGAATCCCTTTGATTTTTTCACCACCCTCTTTGTTCCCCACAGAGAATTTCCAAAATCCACCTTTACTTGGAACTTCAAAGTCTCTGCAGCTCTCTCTTCCTGTGGGGAGCACTGCAGCCTCCCTCACAGGACGAGTCTGCAGTCTCCCCAGAGTCTCTGCTCCAGCCGTCACATCAGCATGGCTCCTACCATCAGCCTCTGGCACCTCTTTCCAACCTCTCATGGGTAGTGCCTACCTTTACCAACATTCTAGCACAACTATGTTGTCTGGAGTTCCTGGCCAGAGCCAGATCTCCACTCCAGCTGCTTCCAATCCTGGTATTTTTGAGTGGGTGCTCACAGGAGGCACTGAACAGAAGTCCTCATCCATCCGAGACTTCACGGTGACTGTCATTGACCAGGACACAGCTGTTTCTTCCATGTCGATGGCATCCCAGTACAATAAAACCTCAGATGCCACTAACATGGTCCCTCTGTATCCATCACTTTCTGCCAGTCTTGTTCACGGGGCATCATCTCAGATTCCAAATCAGGGACAGAGCTTGTCACTTCCCTACCAGGAAGGAAGTCAGCTCTATTACTACAATCAAGGCACACTGGGGCCTCTGCTCTCTGCAGAACGTGGCCCCTACCTGCAATCCTATGGCTCTGTGTCTTACACAGAGAGCAGGGCCTCTGCCCCTCAACCAGAAATGGTCATGGTACTAAAGGAGGTCCAGCCCACACATATACCACCGGCCTCCACCTCTGCAATCTACTACTCGGTGCCTGCTCAACCCATCACAGAGACACGTTTTCAAGGTGAGTTCAAACAGCAAGAAGGAAGAGCAACGGGGTCACCATTAAAGACTCGGGTCAATCTGCACCTGGGAAGTGGTGCGTCCACAGACAGGTAGACTTTAAGTCCTGTGACTTTGTAACTGCCACCCTCAGTCAGTGCTCCCCATTTCAGACTCTATGGGAACACCTCATAGAGATGGGAAGGTGGACCCTGGATTGGCCATGTATGAGAACTGAAGAGCATACAAAGGGGTCCCACACTATTCACTCCCTTACCTACTAGGCCCCCTCTACTACAACAGTTTCATGGACTCTCTTGATTTATTGCTTCGGTGTCTTTAGGAAGGATTTCAGAACTCTTACTGCGATAGTGGTAGTTTAACTTTCCCTCACTTCTTAATTCATGCCAGGTTTTAAGACCTTGTGTTCCATGATCTTGTCCAAAGCAAGCAGGCTAGAAATCTGCCCTTGCTTATGTGTTTCATCAGGAAGAGCTCCATTCCCTCCCCTACTCCATTGTGTGAAGTCTTATTTCCTCAGGAAAGGGGAGAGAACTAAAAGGATTCCATATGTATAATGCTAGCTTTGTAAAACATTTTAAATCACTTACTTTTTATTTATCACAACCCTGTCAAATACACAGAATACCATGAAACAATGACATCAATGATCCCCAGTGAGAACTAGAACAGTTGTCTCCTTTCTCATAGCACAGGGAGCTGTCCATGATCCTTAGGAAGAGCTGGTAGGAATGCCTTTCCCATTGTTGGAAGGAGCATGGTTGCTGCATTGGTGGTGACAGGGGAGTACCCATGGGTGGTGTCCAGGGACTGACTGGCTTCTCCTTGATTCGTTTGTAGTGATGGAGACTCCCCTGGGGATGAAGACTTCCCTCGGATTGCAACCTCTAAGCCAAACATTTTGTCTGCCACAAACCCCAGAAATCCCCAAGTCTTGTGGTGGCAGCAATATCCAGATGCTTGACAGCAACCCACCACCTGAGCTTGGGGACATTTCAATGGCAGCTCCAGTCCAGAGTCCTAGTATTTACCTGGCACTGCCTCCAGCTCCAAGCCAGGAACAGAAAGAGAATAGGAATTTGGAGGACATGGAAACCATGCTTTCAAAGCCTCTGGATGCTTACCAGATCCCAACAGAAAACCAAGATCCTCCACTGCTCCCTTTAGAAATCCCCGCCATTCCCCAGCTCCTGGCCTGCTTTGATCCCCTTGGCCAGGAGGAGCAGCCTGGTTGTGAAAACGCTGGTCTGGGAAAGAACAGCCTGACCCTTAAGGACCAAGGGACACTCGAAAATGGGACTGAATCCAATGATGGCTTTGCAGACATCGCTACACTGGTGGAGGATATTCACCTTCCAGTGGTCCTAAATTCCTTGGATGAACTTGATCAATCCCAAGGTCCCAAGGTGATCCAAACCAAAGATACCAGAGCCATCAATTTGAACAAGGTGCAGAAAACAAGTGTCACTAATGCTCCCTCTGATCAAGCCGGGAAGAATAAACATGAAGCCCCTGAGCTGATCAATGGTGATCCCATAGTCAAAATCCAGCCTGAGAGCCCAGATGGCATGCTCGTGGGAGAATTGGCTGTTTCAAATGCTGCAGCCAGTGACAGGGCTCCTGAAAACAGGGCCAAGAATTCTAACAAACCTCAGAAAGCTGCCCCCAGCAGGACCAGCAAAACCAAGAGCCATGGGCAAGAAAGGGCCAAAAGAACCAGAGAAAACAACCCCAAGAAAACTGAAGAGCGTAAGCAGTCAGGGAACAAAGTCAAGGCAGAGGAGAAGCCAAACATTCCGAAGATGAAACGGAAGAAATACCACCCTGAGCTGACCCAAGAGACCTTCAAAAAGCCCCGAAGCTCCCTGGGTATGCATATGCTGGAGTCTGTGCAGGTTTTTCATGCCCTGGGGAAGAAGAGTGATAAGAAAACTGAACTCTCTTCCTCCCGGGCCCTGGGACACTCAAGCAACCCCAAAGGCCCGCAGCCATCCCTAGCTACCAGACAATGGCTGGATAAGCCTCGTGAGGGCAAAGGTCCTGAGAAAGCTCCAGTCAAACGCGGGAAACCAGATGGCAGTGCTGACAAGGAGTGTTCATCTCCATCTGAATACGAGCTGCCACCTCCTGGGAAGGTCAAGTTGGTACCTTTGATTTTTCCAACTTTGGACAAGCCCCAAGCTCGACCTGTTCCTCGCAGGCCACTGTCCCTGGCATCACGCCGGCCTGCTGGGGCTAACCGTGCCCAGCCTGGTTCTAAGTCAGCTCAACCTACTGCAGTCAATTCATCCCAGCCAATGTCTGCATCTATGATGGGTCCTGCCAGACCAGCTCTGCCAATTTCAACCAGTCCTGATCAGCCTGGTTCTAACTCAGCTCAACATGCTGCAGTCAATTCATCCCAGCCAACCCCAGCATCTATGAGAGGTCCGGCCAGACCAGCTCAGCCAGTTTTGATGAACCCAGTCCAACCAGATTTGACCAACCCTGTTGAGCCTGGTCCTAATTCAGCTCAACTTACTGCAGTGAATTCATCCCAGGCAACTCCTGCATCTTTGCCAGGTCCTGCTAAACCTATTTCAACCAATTCAGTCCGACCAGGTTGGACCAACCCTACCCAGCCTAGTGTCCCTCAGTGTGATGCTTCTAGACCTGTGCCCTGCAAAACATCAACTTGCACTTCTTTCCAGCGGGAGCCGGTTCGCACTACGGTGAACAAGCCCTGGACCCCACCCAAACCTCAAAACCAATGGCTTCTCCACGATTTTGCCTATCAGCGAATTCCATGGAGGAAACCTGATATTTCTGGGCCAGTAATGTCAACGCCCATCACAAAGGAGCAGAGGCCAGAGAGGGAGGCTATGAAGAGGAAAGCTCAACTTGAGCGGGAGAATGCTGCCAAATTCACCTCGCTGGGCAAAGTGCAATATTTCATTGAGAGAGAGAAAGAAATGGAAATTTCTCGATACTATGGCTATGCAAAATAAGAGGTGCTAGGAGTGTTGGTGCCTCGTTGGATACCTACTGTTTTCCCATAGATAGATAGATGTAAATTTCTCTATTCTGGTATATTTTAAATCTTAACAAAATTGAATAAATAAATGTAGTGGAATTCATAGATAAGTAATAAAGAAGCCTTTTGAGTTTTGAGATGCTGTTAACTGTGGTTTTCTTTGGTGGGGGTGTGGATCAAAAGCTGCATGAGAACAAAAGAATTGGTAGTTGGATGGGCAAATGAGGGACAAGGGGTAAGAACTGAGGAAATAGAAAGAACTTTGTCTATGGCCACAAAGCCTAAAAGGGGAGAGATGGATTTATAAAAAGGAGCAGGAGGTGGGGGGATGGTAGAAGTGAGATGCAGGGTCTGGGGTTAGGGTTAAAAAGATAAAATCTGAACAGAGTTGAAAATGGTGGATGAGTCTAGACTGATCAGGAGAAATAGAAAGTCTCTCGTGGAGGCCGGTCTTAGGTCTCATGCCCACCAGATAAGTATTTTAGAAAACATATTGTTGGTACATTTCCCAAAGTTTTGGGTTGCCTTTTCCATATCTGAGTGTAGTTGGGGAAGGTGAGGACAAATCAAGGGAATCTACCAGATGAGTGGCAAGGGGGCAGCTGATAACTGGGGCTCAGGCTAGTGAACTGCTGTAGAAGAGGGCTCACCCTACTGGGTAAATCGCCGTTTACTCAATACTAATGCACCAGGCCCACTAATGCACTATTTATTATATTTAATTTAGTCTTCATTTCTAAAATTTTTCTTTTCTTTTTAATTCTGTCCTGAGTTCTATCATCTCATCTCTTTCTGATTTATGGTATTCTTTCACCTGTTTTTATTATAGTAAAACATACATACATAATTTATCATTTTAACGGTTTTTAAGTATACGATTCAGTCACATTAAGCACATTCATGATATTGTGCAACCATCACTACCATCTAAAATTACAATAATTATGTCCAAAGATGGAGCAGGACTTCAGAGAGGTGGAAGGAGCAGGTCAGTTTTTGAATCTCCCCAAACCCTTTCATGGAAATAGATAAACCCAAACCAAACACCCATGGGTAGCTTTTATCAGCATTTACTATTTCTAGAACTTTCCATCATTCCAAACAGAAATGCTGTCCCCTTTAAATAATATCTTCACATTCCCTCCCCCCTCCCACCATGTTCTTTCATCTTTTACACTGTTTTTCCACGTCTTTTAGCTCATTTTGAAATAGCAGGTTATTGTTTTTTGTTTGTTTGTTTTTAAACATATTTTCATTTATTTCTGAGAGGGAGAGAGAGATAGAAACATCAATGATGAGAGAGAATCACTGATAGGCTGCCTCCTGCACGCCTCCTACTGGGGATTGAGCCTGCAACCTGGGCATGTGCCCTTGACCAGAGTTCAGCCCAGGATCCTTCAGTCTGCAGGCTGACGCTCTATCCACTGTGCCAAACAGGCTGGGGCTAGCAGGTTATAGTTTTGATCTGTTTTGTGGGCCTGTCTTTCCTGACTTGTGTCATTGGTGAAGGAGATGCTATTCTGCTCCTTATTCTTCTTTTTCTCATATTATCTTTGTATGGGATTTGATCTCAATTATTTTGAGTTTTATTTTTAGGGGCAATCAGTTTTAACACCTTTACAAGAGGAGGTGAGGTTGAAGAAATCTTCTCTAACTTCCCAGAACTTTTGTGTATTTATTTTAATGTAGTATTGGATCATGGGACTTGCTTTCTGAGGTTTCCTGGCTCTGTTTCCCCTCCTCAACCTTCTCAAGGCACTTTCCCTTTGTGCCTGTGGTTCCTTCCAGCTGTGTCCCTTCTGTGTGGAAAGGCGCTCTGGTGCTCAGTGTCCAGGTATAGAGGCCTAGACTGCTCCAGTCCTTATACTTTGTCCATGGCCCCTGGTATTTACTGACGTCGGGACTGGAAAAAACCCCTCCCAGTCTCAGCTGCAGTTCTCAGCTTGGCCCGCAGTGCTCTCAGGTGATGACTGCTGGCACTGTGAAGGCCTCCTGTGCTCACGCCCATCAGATGCTTCCTCCTGTCGGACACTCCCTCTGGTGCGATGCTGGGACCAGGCAGGTCTGTGGCCCGCTGGTGGTTGTCTGCTCCACCCTCTTACTTTGGGGCTTCTACTTTCCTGGGAGTTTAGTTTGGATTTATCTAATGCCATCAGAGGGTTTGGGGAAATTAAAAAACAATGCCACTGCCTCTATCTTTCTCAAAATCTGCTCCATCCTTTAACATGATTATTTCACTAGTAAATGTGACAGCCCTGAAATTATCAGTCCCCCAAAGCAGAGCTGCAGAGCCCATCTGCCCTACCCTCGTAGGAGTGGGTCAGACAAGGCTTTCTGAGTCTCCTCTATCTAACATGGCGCTTCATATCTGTATTTGCTCAGACTGTTTTGAATAAGAAGGCAAAACACAGCTACCTGAGAGGCTCATGGGTAGAGGGACATTTGGCCACCATGAGAGGTGGAATAAGCATGCATGCAACTCATTTTCCCAACTTGACTTTTTTTTTTTTTTTTTTTTTTTTTTGTGATGTGAGATACCAGTCTGCAAACAAACTATAGGTGGAGCTCCAAACCTCAGATTCATCTTCATGTTGTTGGTTTTACTGTAGCCTTTTTCTCAAGGAACAGCTTCTTCATCAGGTAATTCCAACTCCAACAGAAAAGGAACATAATTTGCAGGCAGTAGTAAACCACAAGTGTAAAAGTTCCCAATACACTGCTGTATTTTCCTGATTTTAAAAAGCTTATCCCACATCTTTTTCGTCCCAAGTATTTACTTTTCAAATTATATTTGTCATTTTATATCCCCAAAGGGTTTACAGCAAAAGTTATAACAACACAAAGTTTTTAGTACACATTCCATTTGTGCTTTCAGAGTACCCTGATTCCCTAGTAATATTCAAGGTGGGCTGTATTAGTGTCTCAATGCATTGAGCTCACCTAGTATCCCCTTGAGAACCTTAAATGTCTTAAAAAAATTTTTCCCCCCTCTGGTGGCTCTAAGTATTCATCAATAAGTGCCTTAAAAAAACAAACAGGTATTGAGTTTTCCTTTTTCATTATTGTAGGCCCATCACTTGACATAGGTCCATGAACAAAATCAATAAATATTTGATTAATTAATGAAGGCATCTAGCCTTGGAGGCTTTCTGCCTCTAGTATTAACCACCTTGTGGAGAAGACTTGGTCCCCAGAGCATCAGGATCACTGTTTTTTATTGTTCGTCTCAGTTATCACCATAATTGGCTACCTATTCCTGTAATTCATTTTGGAGAAGTGAAATAACATTTAGTTCAACAACATTTGAACATCCAACAATCTTTATTGAGTGTCATCTGGGGTTGCAAGCTGTTCCAGGCACTGGAAATAGAGATGAGCAAGTCATAAAGAACTCCTGTCTTCCTGTAGATTATATTCTGGCAGGGAATGAGAAACAATAAATAATCCAGACCATAGCAGACAGTGGTAAGGACTATAAAATGAATTAAAATAAGACCAAGTGATAGTGGGTGACTGCGTGGTCAGAAAAGTTCTCTTTGAGGAGATGACATGTACACTGAGACACGAATGACAAGATGGAGCCAGCCACGTGAAGATCAGGGTAAGAGCACCCAGGAAGAGAAAACAGCGGTGCAAAGGTCTTGACGGGAAGAGCAGATGTTTAGACAGTGTGGGGAGAGAGTAGTAAGCAAGGAGAAGAGTGGTAGATGGGGTCAGAGAGATAAAGGGAACTGAGTCACTTGTAAGAAGGGTAAGGAGTTTAGATTTTTAATTTGAAGTGACATGGAAATAATTGGAGGGTTTTACACCCAGGAGCAATCATATCCGATTTTTGTTTTAAAAATAACATTAACTGCTATTGTGAAAATACATTGCAGTAGGTAAGAATGGGTGTCATTACTGTACTAATGAGATGTCCCCTCTAAGTATGGCACTTATCACAGGAGTAGCAAGTAGGCAAATGACATCTGCCTGGAGTCTCCCTTGTTTTTGCTCCCCCAGAAAGCTCCTCTAGGCCTGTTTTCTATATTATGATGCTATATATAAAATTTTTGCCTTCCGGGAGTCCCTTCATGTTTCAGAGGAATGAGCAGGTAGGAATAAGCATGCAAGAGTGCAGGAGTCTGTGATATTAAAGTATGCAAGAGGTCCTATGAAGACGGTTCAGGGAAAATGTTCATGGCCATAAAGGAAGCACCTCACTTCCTAGCCTGACCTTGGCCCACAAGGGGAGACACTGAAGCCATTTTCTGACAGAATACCTTCCATGCTTAGCCTTCAGTCTTTGGGGCAGGAGCAAGTAGAATAGTCTCATTTATGTCAAGAACCAACAGAATTGTTGTATCCTTAGTTTCCTGGTCACATGTACAAAACTGTCCACTTTTCAACTTTCCTGGTTAATCAGGAAGTGAGGAATTTCAGATGTTTATCTTGCCTGGGGTGTTCTTGCTTGTTGTTTCTGGTCCCTATAAAACCAAGAGTGCTGACCACTTGCCCCAGATGCCAAAAACTCTGGTCCATATTTACAAATACCTTCTCCGAAAGGACCAGGTACTGCTTCCCATATTTCTATACCCTCTTACTCATTATTTTAAAAACTGCCATCACCTAGTCATATTTACTTTCTAATATCAGGGACAGCATGTGTGTGGTGGTTGCTCTGTTTGTGATTATGCACATCCCTCTCTTATGTGCTTCCTAGTCATGGTTTCTTAAAGCCTTCTCATCATAGTTTGTAAAATCTATTACCTTGTTAAGTTAAACATCACAAAAAAAAAGAGCTATTTTTTGGAGAATGTGCTCAACGGGAGCAGATGGCCTTGCCCTACTCCCTATTAGCTCTGCTTCTGTCTGTACTATCACAATAGCAGTATGCACCTGCTGGATTTATTCACTGCTGTACCCCTAACACCTAGAACAGAAACTGGTACATAGTAGATGCTCAAGAAATATATACTGAGTGAGAGGTTGAACAGATTGGTTTTTGTCCTATGTTGTCTTCTGCCAGGATCCCGCCTGCCTTGTATGCCCTCCCTCTGACCAGCACTCCTAATGCATCAATTCCTTTAGGCTCAACCCACTATGTTTACATTCTGAGGGGAAAGAGGCAGTATACTAGTAGAAATAAGAGTTTTGAAGACACAGAAGAGTTTCCTTTACAACTGCCTCCCAAGAGTTATCTGCAGAAGATCCAGGAGAATCAACAGTGGATCCTAGCCCTGGCATGCATATTTATGCTTGTAAGGGGGAAAGACTCTGCTAAGTGCTTTCAGCCATTAGTCTGAAAAGCCAGTGACCACACAGGATCACTTCAGAGAAATCCACGAGAAACATACACAAAAGGGAGTGAGGAAAAGGAGAGATCTGGATGCTGGCCCGGTGGAAGAGGAACACCTGTGCAAGAGCTTTCAGCGAGACTTTGAAAGACAGGTCTTGTAATCACTAGCATCACTAACAAACTGCAGGGAGGCTCCCAAGAGAGGAGGCAGGTACACTGGAGGGGAGTAAAGCATCCCGAGAGAGTTAAACCTTAAAACCAAAGCATAAAGTTTCAGAGGTGACATACAAAGTAGCCTGAGACAGACCGACTAGCTGGCTTGCAGGACCCCTTTGGGAAGAGACTGTGCATGTATGCACACACCCGCACAGCACACACAGAATATGCCACTGTTTGTATTTGGTGGAAGCAGCCATACTGCGCTGGGCACAGGGGCAGAAACGACCTCGCACAGATATTTATGTCCCCATTGCTTTCGACAGTGACCCTTAGAGGTTAAACACTCATGTTCAATAAACTTTATTGGTGCTCTCACGTTAAAAACGAGTCTCATGTTCTCTTCTAGGCAATAAAAGCAATTGCCTAATACCCCCAACCATCCATTTTGTGTAGAAAGTAACGCAAACAAGCTGAAAACTTCCGTTCATTTCCCCTGATTTAGAAACCCTGGTTAGTTTGGCCAGGTACTCTAGATCAGCAATGCTTCCTTGAATGCGGGAATTGTTTGTGATTTGTGTGAGTGTGACAGAGGAGCTATATGACCAGAAACCCCGACCAAAAATCAAAATCATCCTAAAAACAGAAGTTATCTTTTTTTTTTTTTTTTGGCAGGGCCCACATTTCACATTTTATTGCACTTTTTCCACAATCACTGAGTCCTGCTGGGCTGTGCCCAGGGCTCCAGAGCCAGGACCTGGAAGGTGAGGCTGCGCAGCAAGCCATTCCCGTGGAGGGGCTGCCCCAGGGGCCCCGTGAGGGTGACCTTGTGGCCATGGTTGGGAGACCCGTCGAGGACTGAACCCCACACCCAGCGCCCACGTAGGTGGCCCTCAGGTCTTCCCACCGCCTCCAGGATGCTGAACCCAAACAGGGCAGAAGTTATCTTGGTCATCGGTTCCTTTAAGTACTTAGTCCCCCTTCTTCGCTGTGGATTTCCTTTACCAAGATGGCCGCCGTCGAGCGCTCTCCTCATTGGTCGGATTTTCTGCAGGTGGCCCCGCCCATCAGCTCGCCCCCTACCCCACCCCTCTCCACCCCCCGGTCCTAAATTCCTGGGAATGAAATGAAACAAGCCAGCGAGAGTGGGCGGGGCGGGCGCCGGAAGTGACGTTTGCGGAAGTCCGAGTGCGGTCCCCAGGGACAGGTGGGGAAGGGTCCGGGTGCCCCGGCTCTGAGCTGGTCTGACTCAAGGGGAGCAGCCGCCGTGAGTGTGGGGCCTGGAGCCGTCGCCTCCCCCGGGCCCACTGCCCGGCCCGCGCGCGAGGCCGCGGCCGGCTCCCTGCTCCCAGCCAGGCCCGGCGTGGCGCGGCTGCTCGCACTCCAAAGACCCGAAGCCCTGGGATGATTTTGTCCCGGGTTGGCAGCTTGGGCTTGAGTGGCTTCCAGGAGGAGGCCTGAGGCAGTTGTCAGGCGGTCCCTGTCCACCCCTCTCCGCTCACTCCTACGGCTGCTTTTCTCCTCCTCCTGTCTTTCCTCCTCAGCCCTTTTCCACACCTTCCCCCATTTTCCCGCGGATGCTGAGCTCCGCTCCGGGGAGTGGCTCGGCCCTGCAGTTCCCGGCCCCACTCGCTGGCCTCAAGGGGAGGCTGCGTTCGCGGCTCCGAACATCCTCTCGCGAGAGGTACTCAGGCGTGACAAGCATCCTCTGCGTCCGCTAGCTTGAGGGGTCCTGGGCTGAGGGTGCTCAGGAGGCAAGTTGGGGACCTTTCAGATCTGCTGGCGGCTTCTGAGCCCCCGAGAAGGCCTGTGGGAGATGGGACGCCTTGCGTCCCTGGTCGTCCCCACAGCTCTCGTAGGATTAGCGAGGGTGTGTTAGAAAGGAGGCTGAATGGAGGGAGTGTGACCTAGAGAGAGAATTGGCCAGGAGAGCACGAGCTCCGAGGAGCAGGGGTGGGAGTGGGAAAGGAAACTGGAATGTGAGGATTTCTGGGCAGATGAGGATCCTGACTGAAGCCAGTGGTCTCCTTTGGGAAGGGCTAAGGTTTGAGATTGAAAAGACAAATGGGGCCAGTTGGCACAGGGCCTTGAATTCCAAAAAGGCATTCTGCTATAGCTTGTAGCATATCCAGCAGCTGGTTAGGATGCGCTGTAATTCAGTGTGTATCAAGTACCCCGGTTCTTTTTGGAGATGATGTAGAGTGACATCCGGTTGGAAGCTGGGATCTGATTCTCACAGCGGCGGCATCTAGAAAGATTGTAGAGTTAACCGCAGTTTGAGACCCAGGGAGGGAAAACGCCCAGGTGTTTTTGCCAGGTGTTTTTGCGTCCAAGTTAACCTGGTGCCCTTTTGTTATTCAAAGAGTGCTTAGCCTTTGAAGACAGATTTGAATAAATTCTTTTCAAGACCTAAATTCCTTTCCCTGAATATGAGGAATGATGTAGATTGACTGGAATAGTGGTTTGGTGAGCAAAGTTAGGATTGTGAGCATTCATCCCCAGACCAGTTTCCCTAACGAACCTTGTGCTCAAATATGAAAAAGCACACCACAGGGACATGCCAGTTATTCTCAGGCCGAATAAAAATCATCAGACTTGAAGTGGGTTAGCATCATGGAAGTTCCCTAAGTGTACTCTGCCAGGTACCAGGGTAGATGGGAGTAGGGAGCTGGGAGGAGAAATAATGCCAAAAACATAAGATGCTGCCCCTCCCTTTAGGGTGCTGAGGACAGGGCCACTCAGTGACCGAGTCATTCGTGTGAAGGGTAGAGCTGAATCCCCTATGGCCCGTTACAGTTATACTCCTTGTACCACCTAATGATGGCACAGGGCCTGAGATGTTGAGTCTGCCCATCTTCTCATCATTGTGATAGAGGCTTCCTTGAGGGTCTCAACCTCCTTGTGGGAATGAGACCTTATTTGGTATGAGCCATAGCATATGGTGTTTTTCTCTGAATGTCTTCATAAGGTAGAGGTTTGTGGAATAGACACACTGTGTGCTGGGTTGTGCTGGGATGATATGGGCCATGCTGTTGATGCCACCCTTTTTCTCCTTCCTGTCTCAGAGCTTCTTGGTAATGATGTGTGACCATGGAGATAGGAGCCTCGCTCCCGAAGACCGGGTGAGGGCTCTCTCCCAGATGGGTAGCTCAGTGGAGATAAATGAAGACATCCCACCCCGGCGGTACTTCCGCTCTGGAGTCGAGATGATCCGAATGGCATCCATTTACTCCGAGGAAGGCAACATTGAACATGCCTACATTCTCTACAACAAGTATATGACGTAAGGCACCTCCAGTTTCTTTTTCCGGTGACTGATGCCTCACTCGTCCTGTTTTTGTGCTCATTTATTTGTTCAGAATTGCTAAAACTAGAGAACTTTATGTCATCATTACCATTAATCATTTCTGCTGGTAGTTCCTACATATTGGCTGTCCTTGACATTCAAAGACATGAGTACTTAAAGTGTTATTATCATGACTCAGTAATTTCATGAGTAAGAGACTAATTCTTTGGCCTGTGCCCACATGGCCCAGCTGTTAGTCAAGAGAGTTGGTGGTTAAACTGTACCTGTTTTGTATTGATGAATGCTTTTCCTCTCTCTTAATCATAGGATTAATGTTGAGGTTTTGCAGAGTCAGAATTCCTCACCTCTATTTATTTTGTAGCAAATTGAGTGATTCAGGAAAAAGTTTTTTTCTTACCTTTTTTTTTAACTTACATGATGCAAATCATCAAATAAGTATTGACTACCTACAGTTGTGTGGCTCCCTTTAGTTGCTTAGCATCTTAAGTAGGGTAGGTAGCATAAATAAAAGAAATTCTGTGCAACTAACAAGGAATAACTCCTAAATTCCCAGTCATAATGATGTGTCATTTAGGAAGGGAGTAAAGTTAAAGGGTCTCATATAATTCCTACTCTTCTTCTTTGATAATACCAGGGCCTTTGATAATACCAGTGTATTTGTTTGGCTCTTTCTAGTTCATAGAGTATTTAACCTGCATTATTTCATTTGACCTTCACAGTTCTGTGTGCATTTAATAGTGTACATTCTCCTCCCCTTCTACAAATGAGGAAACAAGCTCAGGGTTTAGGGATATGCTTTGTTCCACAGTTTGGAGAGACACAACTCAATGTAGGTTCTGTGCCTTTTGTTTTTCCTTTAGGCAATGTTCTGTTGTTTTGGTTTTTGTTTGTTTGTTTTGTTAATCCTCACCTGA
Organism: Myotis myotis; assembly: GCF_014108235.1. Classification (NCBI taxonomy): domain Eukaryota; kingdom Metazoa; phylum Chordata; class Mammalia; order Chiroptera; family Vespertilionidae; genus Myotis; species Myotis myotis. Next base: position 10,770,473 of record NW_023416318.1, on the reverse strand, counting down.
GGATGTTTTCTGAAGGGCCTTGTGAGTTCTGTTTCTTGACATAGGAAGTGCTTTGAGGGCAAGGACCATATTCATTCAACAAATCTATATTGTGTATACCTACTATATACTTGGCACTGTGCTAGTACCTGGATACTTAGTAGATAAAATGGCCCTTACCCCTATGGGTGTACCTTTTTAGTTATGGGAGAAGACGATAAAGAGGTAAGCAGCCCTGACCGGTTTGGCTCAATGGATAGAGCATCGGCCTGGGGACTGAAGGGTCCCAGGTTTGATTCCAGTCAAGGGCATGTACCTTGGTTGCGGGCACATCCCCAGTAGGGGGTGTGCAGGAGGCAGCTGGTCGATGTTTCTCTCTCATCGATGTTTCTAACTCTTTATCACTCTCCTGTCCTCTCTGTAAAAATTCAATAAAAATATATTTTTTTAAAAAAATAGGTAAGCAAATAACTAGTCACAAAATGAGGAAAATGCTATGAAAGCAACAGAGAGCGTGCTGTGACCGAGAATAAGCAATATCTAATTAAATAGGGTAGTCAGGGTAAAGTCTGTCTGAGAAGATGAGATTTAAACTGAGACTTGAAGGATACAATAGAGCTGGTCATGGTGTTTGGAGGGTAGCAAGAGAGGAAGAAGGATGGCTCCAGATGAGGTCAGAGAGGCAGGCAGGACCAGATCTTGTAGAACCTTATAGGTTTGTGTTTTATCTTGAGAGCAATAGAAAGCCACTGAAATGTTTTAAGTGAGGTTGTGACCTAATCTTATTTTTTATTTTTTTATATTTTAAAAATATAAATTTTGGCTGCTGTGTGGTGAATGGTGGAGTATGAGAGAACACAGGGTGATTAGTCAGGAAACAGCCATTCAGAAGTGGGGCTGGTGGCTTGAAGGGGCATGGATTTGGTACACTGGAGGTAGAGTTCATGGGACTTACTTATAGTTTGAGAAAGACGATGGTATGAAGATTGACCTCGGCTTTCTTCCTTTTGTAATTTAGGATGTGGTGGTCTATTTACTGAAATGGGAAGAATGGTGTTGAAAAGAGTTCAGGTCTGGGTTTTCTTTCTTTCTTTTTTTTTTAAATATGTTTTTATTGATTTTAGAGAGAGAGGAAGGGAGAGGGATATATAGAGAGAAACATATTGGCTGACCCCCACTGGGGATAGAGCCCGCAACCGGGTATGCACCCTGACTGGAAATCTATCCAGTGACCTCTTGGTTCCTGGGTCGACACTCAACCACTGAGTCACAACCATCCAGGCCTGGGCTTTCTTTGACATGTTAAGATGTTAAATTTGAGATGCCTGTGAGATATCCAAGTAGAGATGTCCAGTAGGAAGTTGAATATACCAGTCTGAACTCAGAGAAGTCTAAGTGGGGAATACAAATGCAGGAGTCCTCAGCACGCAATGGTTCTGAAGCCATGAGAACCACTGAGACCTTCTAGCACAGATGTTGTTAATCTGGGGCCAGGAACTCCACAGGGATTCATAGCTAGAACTTAGTGTCCATGAACTTGGTTGGGAAAAACTTTTCTTATTTTTACTAACCTCTAACTGAAATTTAGCATTTCCCTCAATTTTGAATATAGGCCTCAAATGACAGTAGTATTAATAATATAGGCATACCTCGAAGATATTGTGGGTTCAGTTCCAGACCACTACAATAAAGCAAATCGTGCAATAAAGTGAGTCACATCAATTTTTTTATTTTCCAGTGCATATAAAAGTTCTGTTTATACTATACTCTGGTCTATTAAGTGTGCAGTAGCCTTATGCCTAAAAAAACACAGTGTACATACCTTAATTTAAAAATACTTTATTGCTAAAATTGCTAGCCATCATCAGAGCCTTCAGCCAGTTATAATCTTTTTGCTGGTGGAGGGTCTTGCCTCTGTGAAGCACACTAAAATGAGATATGCCTGTATTTGTAATTTTGTCACCAATAGAAATCAAGATATTTTCATATCACATTATAATTTTTACTGATATCTCAAGGTAGCATTTACACTTATTACTACCTCATAATTATAGTACAGTTATTAAATCTGTGACAAGATCCTGTTTTTAATGCGGTAATAATACATTAATAAATGCATTAAAAAAGCACATTAGTAAAAAAGCACACATCAGAATTTTTCATATTTTGAAAATGATTTTTCAGTAGAATTGGCTTCTTTTGTAATTCTTTGTATTTATTTTTTTAATTAGTTATATTTTTAAAAAGATTCTGAGGAGGAATCTGTAGGTTTCATCAGATGCCAGAAGGGTCTGTAGCACATAAAAGGATCAAGAATCCTTGATAATAAGACTATAGAATGAGAAAAGGAGCCCCTAGGACTGAGCCCTGAAGTTGGTTAGTGGAATGAGGGCCAGCAAGGGAGACTTTGAAGGAAAGTTCGAGAGGCAGGAAGAAGTCCACGCGAGAATGGGACCGTGAGTCAAAAGAGGTCAGTGTTTGCAGAGAGGAGCCAGCTGGATCAGATGGGTGAGGATTTGGATTTGGTAACATGATGGTGATTTTGATAAGCAATTTCATAGCAGGATTAAAGAAATACTTGATTAGAGTGGGTTGAATGGTGAATGGTCAGTAAGAAAGTGAGTATACTGTCATCAGGCTTTTTGTAAAGAACCACATAGTAAATATTTTTGGCTTTGCAGGTCATTTGATCTGTGTCACAACCTCTGTTTTGTAGTGTGAAAACAGCCATAGACAGTACATGAATGAAAGAAAGGGTATGGCTGTGTTTCAATGAAACTTTATGTATAAAAACAGATGGTAATCTGGACTTGACCCACTAACACAGTTTGCCTAGACATGGCATAGACAACTCTTTGTAGAAGTTTGGATAAGAAGTAAAGTGGAAAAATGAGGAAGTAATTGAAGGGGGATAAGGATTGTATAAAAATGTGGTGTGTGTTTTAAGATGGGAGATTCTAGAGCAGTGGTTCTCAGCCTTGGCTGCACGTTAGAATCACCTGGGAATCTTTTTAAAATCCTGATTTCTGGGCCTCATTCCCTGGAAATTCTGTTTCTTTGTTATTAATGTTGTGGCCCCACCCCATAACAAAGAAACAGAATTTCCAGAGGATAAGGCCCAGAAATCAGGATTTTAAAAAGATTCCCAGGTGATTCTAATGTGCAGTCAAGGTTGAGAACCACTGTTCTAGAGCATCTTTTTTGCTATGGAAAAGATCCTATGGAGAATGAGAGGCTGCTGTTACAGAAGAGAGAGCATTTAATTGTAGCAATAAACTACTAAATAGGCAAGTGGGTGGTAAGATTAAGAGGACAGAGATTCTTGCCCGGCCAGCATGGCCCCATGGTTGAGCGTCGACCTATGAACAAGAAGGTCACAATTCAATTCCCAGTCTGGGCACATGTCCTGGTTGGGGGCTTGATCCCCAGTGTGGGGCATGCAGGAGGCAGCCGATCAATGATTCTCTCTCATCATTGATGTTTCTATCTCTCTTTCACTCTCCCTTCCTCTCTGAAATCAATACAAAAATATACTAGTATATTTTAAAATGAGTAAAAGGGGTTCTTAAGAAATTGATATTTTCTGACTTGATGTTACTTTGAGTGGCATGAATACTAGTATTAGTGTTAACAGCGAGACTGATATGGGGAGTCTGTCCCTGTATATGGTTCCCCTTACTAGTATATGATGAATTGGGACCATTTAATATGATGAACTTGGCTTGGAGGAGAGTTGAATGAGAGAGAGGTGGCTTGTAGCAGCTCATGTACTTAAATTTGTTCGATTTGGGGTTTAATTTGGATTTTGTTGGGTGGGCTTGACCTGGATCAATAAATGTAGCTTTATTTTTCTTACAGATATCATTAAGACCCTAATTCTGATTCTTGAAACATCAGTCCCTAAGAGTAGGAAAAATGTTCTAGCTCTATTCTCATTCTATTTTTCTACTGCGTTTTACTTGGTCTGTTTCTATCAGTAACAATGGCTCATTTTGGCAATTATTACAACTGAGGAGACAGGAGGGAGGGGGCAGGCATTCACGTCACCACTCCTCTGCCACCCCCACTATTGAGAGTCATTGTTCTTGTTCTAGACCTTTTGTGGATCCTTTAATTCGGGGGTTTAAAAGGTATGTTTGTTCTTTTCCTTGGAGCAGTTCAGGCATCTGAGTGATCTCAAGCACATTCCCCGCCTCAGAGGTTTTCCCTGCTGTAGGAATGCTTTCCCTTTTGCAGACCCTGGGGTAGAAGAAAGATCTTCAGCATATTAAAGCAGCACATATTTTCATGATGAGCACAGACAGTAATCCGGGCAGTGGATTCTTTCACAGCTTTTTATGGTCATTGACTAGACTACATAGAAGGGAGTTACAGAGCAATTCCTGCCTGCTCTCTGAGCCTCCTGAAACACAACCCACTTTCTGAAAATGGTCTGTCACCTGTCCTGAAAATGGTTACTACTGGAATTGGGGTTTATAAACCAAAGAGGTCTTCATCTCTGATTATGCTCACCTTGCTGATTAACTTTTTTTTAAGATTGGAAGAAATGAAATGAGAGTCCTTAGTACATTCATGTTATATAATTTCTGCTTGACTTTTTGAATTAATTATTTTTATACAAAATTAATATTTGTTCATGGCTAAAACTATTTTTTTCAAAACATACAGCAAGGGAATATTAAAGTGAAAAGCCTCATCTACCAGAGGTAACTACTGTTATATACAAGAAAATGTTTATGCCCGTGCAAGCACATGGGCTCACATGTGTATCCTTGTTTCTTAAAGCATGAATGAAATCATACAATATATTTTGTTCTACATCTTGCTTTCTGAACAGTCCTATCTATCTTTCCATATCAGGACATTCTCATTCATCTCACTTTGCCTCAGGGCTATTTCTTCTGCCAGAGCTCTTCATGGCTCACTCTCTTCCAGTTTTTACCTAAATGCCACCTTGCCAGTGATGCCCTTAGCTGGCCAATCTAAAACCTTAATCCCTATTCCCCCCCCTCCCCCCATTACCCATTTCCCTTCTCTAGCAATGACTTTTCCTTGCACTGATTATCCACTTTTTGTTTGTTTGTTGTTTGTTCTCCCACTGTAGTATATGCTCTTTGGGGAGGATTTGTGACTGTGTCATTCACTGTCAAATCCCTAGCCTTTACAGTAATGCCTGATCCCACAGCCAATGCTCTGTAACTATTTGTTGGATCAATGGATGGGTGATTATGTTATTTATCACATTTGGGTACACCATAATTTATTAAATAATCCCATCGATGGACATTTAGGTTTCTAGTTTTCCCTGCTTTTATGAACAATGCTATATAAAATAGTCTTATACATATACCTTTGTACTATTGTGTAGGATATATTCCTAGAAGTGGAATTGTGAGTTTAAAGGATAAACACATTTTGAATTTTTTTTTTTAAATATATTTTATTGATTTTTTACAGAGAGGAAGGGAGAAAGATAGTCAGAAACATCGATGAGAGAGAAACATCGATCAGCCGCCTCCTGCACATCCCCCACTGGGGATTGCCCGCAACCCAGGTACATGCCCTTGACCGGAATTGAACCTGGGACCCTTCAGTCCGCAGGCTGACGCTCCATTCACTGAGCCAAACCGGTTTCGGCCATTTTGAATTTTTAATAGTTGTATCCCACACTCTCCCTTCCCTAAGAAAAAAATAGTATCAAATTATAGTCCTGCTAAGAGTGTATAAGGACACTCATTTTCCTGTACCCTTGCCTGCACTGGTTGTAATTAACCTTTAAGACTTTGCCAAGCTGAAAGATGAAAATGATATCTTCATTTCAATTTCTTTCATGATAAAGTTGAATACAATACCATATATTTATTCACCGTTTGTGTTTACTTTTCTCTTTATCTCTTTTCCCCGAATTGTTCTATTAGGTGGTTTTCCTTGGGTTTTGCCAATGATTCTCTCTGTTTTGGTATATATCCTCTTTCTAGGCTGTAACCAGATCTAACCCCAGGGAACAGTATACATCTGGGCCACAGCTCTTCTGTGCTTTGAACGTTTCTAGCCGTGGTGCTAATACCTTCATCTCTTCTTCTTGTTCATGTCTTTTATTTGTTTGTTTATTAGTAAAAACAGTCACATGAGCACATAGTAGATGCTAGCTATATGTTAGGCACTGTGCTCAGCTCTTTATTTTTGTTATTTCCTTAAGCATCCCCGCAGTCCTATCAGGTGGTACTGTTTTTCTCTACTTCTAATATATATATACACATATATGTATATGTGTATATATATGTGTATGTATATATACATATATGTATATGTATATATATGTATATATATACATATACATATATATTGAGAGAGAGAGAGAGAGAGAGAGAGAGAGAGAGAGAGAGAGAGAGAGAGACTGAGGGATGGTGAGCTTAGGTAATTTGTCTGAGGTCACAGTAAATGGCCACACCAGGAATGAACCTGGGCAGGATAGCTCCAGAGCCTGTCCTCCGAACCACTAAGCTCTCTTTCCTCTAGTATGGGAAAGGGGTTATGTTGCCCAGTTTTTTTAAAATATATTTTTTATTGATTTTTTACAGAGAGGAAGAGAGAGGGATAGAGAGTTAGAAACATCGATGAGAGAGAAACATCGATCAGCTGCCTCCTACACACCCCCTACTGGGGATGTGCCTGCAACCAAGGTACATGCCCTTGACCGGAATTGAACCTGGGACCCTTGAGTCCGCAGGCTGACGCTCTATCCACTGAGCCAAACCAGTCAGGGTCCAGTTTTTGTTTTTAAGAGTCCCTTCTGCCCATATGTCCCCATTCAGAAAATGGACAACAGTTGAAACAAGAGAAGGTTTTCATGTATAGGTCGGAAACTTTTATCCTTACTTATAAACTACATTCTATTACTCCCACTCTTGTCTTATCCACCCTATTTCCCCTGCCCCCTACTTTGATTTGTGTGTGTGTGTGTGTGTGTGTGTGTGTGTATATATATGTTATGTATAAGTTATGTATATACTTCCTATATTTCTTTAGATTTTCATAAGTAAAATATATATAAGTATATATAAATAGATATAGATATACATATATATAATTGTCCCCTTTCTTACAAGGAAGCATACTATATACACTTTTTATTTACCCTTTGATTTTTTTCATTCAGCTCATCCAGAAGTTTAAGTCCATTCTATTAATCAGATCTTTATTGAGTGCCTCTTTATACAAGGCACTGTATTGGTGTTGGAGTAATACACAAAGAGGCATGAGAAAGAAATCTCTTGGCCTCCGGGACTTTACAGTCTCTTCCTTCAGGTTGAGAGCATAAGCGAACAGAAAGTGAGGTGTTTATATGACACAGTACATCCTTGGCTGATTTAGCTTCAATACAAAGCACATTCAGCCTGCTGAGGTGGTGAACATGAACCTGGGCTTTAGGGTCTCGGTGAGAGAGTTACCGAACTGGAAGTCTCTTGAACTTAAGAACTGTGTCTTATTCATCTTACTATCCTTTGAGGACTTTATGATTGAATAAATCTACTTGTTTTAGATTTCAAGGCAGCTGTTTTATATCTTTTTCATGAACCCACAGGGAAGATTTTTAAAATCATTTTGATTTGAGAATTTATCGCAGCATGAAAGGTCTTGGATTGAAAGGAGGAGGGCTCTATAGAGGGTTTGTTTTAATGGTGAGGAGAGTAGGGGTTGTCGTCTTTTCCCCCTACTGAGGGTTCCTCCTCTGTTTTTCTCCTGTCCATGGGCAGAAAATGGAAGACTCAGTTAATCCCAACTATAGCAGAGCATAACTGTGAGCAAGCTACCCTCAACATATTTGTTTTGGGTCTTGCCTTGTATTTATTATGACTTAATTCTATTAAAAGATCCCGTTGGCCCTGGCTGGTGTTCTAAGTGGTTAGAGCATCGGCCTTTGCACTGAAGGGTTGTGGGTTCAATTTTTGGTCAAGGCCACGTACCTGGGTTGCAGGTTTGATCTCCAGCCCTGGTTGGGCATGTGTAGGAGGCAGCCAATCCAAAATGTCTCTCTCACATAAATGTTTCTCTCTTTCTCTCCCTCTCTCTCTCTCTAAAAAAAAAAAAAAAAAATGGAAAAAATATTCTTGGGTAAGGAGTAACAAAAAAATGTTTAGAAACACCCCTTTGTTCAGAACCCCTCCAACAGGAACCATGTGGAGGCAGTGTGGTGTAGCAGTTAAAAGAGTAGATTCTAGAGCTGACACTGAAATTCTGAATTCGCCACTTTGGGCTCTGATAAGATACGAGATTTCCATTTTTTTTTCAGTGTCTCCAAGTAGACATCCTAAATGTTAGAGGTCTGTGAATTGAGTCCATTTATTTTTCCCACTGAGCTTCACAGCCAAGGACAAGAACTGAAAGAGAAAATGTAGCACTTACATTTTTCTGAGCACTTTTCATCAGAGATCATAGTGTATGTCATACATATAACATGAACATGTTATATACAGGTATTGTCTAAGCTTCTCAGTGTTTATATGGTGCAAGGAATATTCCTTGAAGGAGCATGAATCCCAAAGGAAAACAAGCCAAAGTTAAAGGTCACATGGGGCTACGAGTAGAAATAGAACATGGGTTTTCCTTTAGCTTCCTGCCCTTGGCTGCTAAACTCTTCTCTGAAGAATTATTTGTGACTGAGATATTTTCATTTGAAAGCCTGAATGTTTTCCAAGAAGAAAAGAATGTCTTTGGCAATGTATTTTTGGGCAGAGGATAGGCTCCCCCCGCCCCCATGTTTTTGTTGTGGGAGTTTGGTGCTTGCGACTGGGGCCTGATTTGGGAGAAAAGAGAAGCACTCTGTTGCCCTTTATAGGCTGGCCGTGGTTGGGGAAACATGGCCTCCTGCATGGGTCTGTTCCCCTTGTCTGCACATCTGGACCCCGTCATGCAGTGGCTTCAGGAAAGAGAGGTGCATTGCTTCAGAGTCTTTTGGACATTTCTTTGTATCCTAACCGTTCTGATCTGTTTCCTTAGGCTCTTTATTGAGAAACTACCAAAACATCGAGATTACAAATCGGCCGTCATTCCTGAAAAGAAAGACACGTTAAAGGTGGGTCTTCATTTTCATTGTCACCCATCTAAAAGCTTTGCAGTGGCACACACTAACTTCAGGGTAAAGTGGTAGTGGCTGCATCTGAGCATCAAATCCTGCAATAGGAGATGAGGCCATTTCACCAGATCAATGTGAAATAGCAGGTATGGTACCATAGGGAGTATTTCAAATTGTTTTTGGAAATATGTTGCCACTGCCAATTTGACTTTTCTATTTAATTAGCTTGGACTTATTCTAATTTTCAGTATTTTTGTGTATCTGTCAGAAATTAAATGAGATTGCATTTCCCAGAGCAGAACAGCTGAAGGCAGAGCTGTTGAAACGATATACCAAAGAATACACAGAACATAATGAAGAAAAAGTGAGTATATAATAACAAAAAAGGAAATTAATTTTTCTTCTTAGGCTGTGCCCTGTGGTACTTTACTATTTTTGGCAAGTACCAGAACTCAGAAAAGTAGAATGCAAGTATTTAAGCTGAGTACTCTAACACAGATTTAGCCTGCCTGTCCACCTTTTTCCAAGCCATTTTCAAATCACTCCTGTTAGGAAGAGTCAGTTCACGCATGCGGAGGAACTCCCAGGGCGCCATCAGTGGTCTGTATCAGATGCGAGCGCACCCTGCCGTCACTTCCACATTATGTTGCAGCGCTCTGCTGAGCTCTGTTCTGGACTGATGGGGAAAACCAGCAGAGAGGCGAACAGTTATGAGGCATATATTTCTTTATTTTTTAATCCTCACTGGAGGATATTTTTTTCATTGACTGACTTTTTATTTTTATTTTTTATTTATTTATTTATTTTTAAATATATTTCTTTATTAATTTCAGAGAGGAAGGGAGAAGGAGAGAGAGAGAGAAACATCAATGATGAGAGAGAATCATTGATTGGCTGCCTCCTGCACACCCCCTACTGGGGAACGAGCCCGCAACCCAGGCATGTGCCCTTGGCTGGAATTGAACCTGGGACCCTTCAGTCCGCAGGCTGACGCTCTATCCACTGAGCCAAGCCAGCTAGGGCATGACTGACTTTTTAAAAGAGACTAGAAGGGAGAAGGGAAGGAGGGAGAGTGAGAGAGAAACATCTATTAGTTGACTTCCAAATGACCCCCAACCTGGGCTGGGGATCAAACCTGCAACCCAGGTACATGCCCTTGACTGGGAATCCAACCTGCGACCCTTTGGTACATGGGCCAACACTCTAACCACTGCTCAGTGATTTCACTGGCCAGGACTGTGAGGCATATATTTCTAAAGCACTGAGTGAGTGAAAACCTTAATGGAGGAGATTAGTACTTAATATTTCTTGTTCATTAAAAATGTCATTCTGTGTTGAACTGATCACCAGAACATTTCAGAGGTTTCATTTTGGGTTAAAAATTCAATAGAAACCCCAACATAGCAGGTTTAAGTTTGGAATTGGTTCTATTTTATAGCCTTACTTGGGATCTAGAATGTATGCATGGCACAGTTAGAGAATAAAACTGTATATGATACCAGTTATGAAATGCAGACAATAAGTTGCATCAAGATTTCAGTAAAGAAAATACATTAGTTAGAGTCATTGGGAAGGTTACTGAGAGGAATGGGACATTAGCTGTCCTTGAAGAATAGGTATATGGTGGCTAGATAGACGGGAGTGGGTGACTTCCATGTATGTAGAGGTACTGAGGGAGCATGAATCCTGTGTTGGGAAATCAGGCCAGAGCAGAAGCACATTTTGGGAAGTCCCCCTGCTGAATAGCCTTGTCCTCCTATTCTTTCTTTGTAGAAGAAGGAAGCAGAAGAGTCTGCCCGGAACCGGGCCATCCAGCAGGAGATGGAAAAGGAAAGACAGAGGGTAGCACAACAGAAGAAGCAACAGTTGGAGCAGGAACAGTTCCATGCCTTTGAGGAGATGATCCGGAACCAAGAACTAGAAAAAGAGCGGCTGAAAATTGTACAGGAGTTTGGGAAGGTGGACCCTGGCCTAGGCGGCCCACTGGTGCCTGACTTGGAGAAGCCCTCCCTAGATGTGTCCCCCATGGCACCTGTTGCAGCCGCACAGCCTTCAGACTGTAATACAGCTGTGAAGCCTGCCAGGCCACCTGTGGTGGACAGGTCCTTGAAACCTGGAACATTGCACAGCTCAGAAAGTGAGTCCTTTTGCTCATGTCCTCTTTCATCTCTGCTGCAGCTAAACAGTGCGTCATTCTGGGGGATTCTGCCTAAAAGATGACCTTTATGATCCCACTCATTAGGCTGTGGTCACAGCTCCCATTTGATCAGTATTGCTAGACTGCATCCTGTCACACTGGCTGTATTATGAAAGTGGCCTTTTCTTAAGCCATATAATTTACCTGGATCTTGATCAATTTTCTGAAGAAATAATAATATCCTTGAAAGTCCCACCCTCAGCTTTAAAGGGTGATACAGAGATTTGAAATGTTCAATGAACTAGAGACTACTATTGGCCCTTTGTAAAGGACACTTGAAATTTATTTTGCTTGTTTGTAGTGTGACAGCTGACTTTAAAGGGGGCCACTACTGAATTGTACTTCACCTGAAAACATTCCTGATCCTAAAGGAACTTAGTCAAGGTGAATATTGTATATAGTAGGTGATAATTCAGTCCAGCCATAAACACCATCGATAGTCTTTCTTCCTCTCACCAGTGATGGACTATCTGAGAAAGTAACAATAGCTTCACATTGATAAGTATACCTTAATTATTAGAATAGATCGTTTTGGTTAGGAATATGCTTTCAAGTAGTCATTTAAGGAAGTCTGCTTTGCAGAAGATCCACTTAAAAGGACGATGTATGAGTGGGCCAGGGGTGCTAGACTCTGAAGCCTGGCCTTTAGGGTTTTCCCTCACATACTCGACAGACTTATCTCTCACACTGTTTCCTCATGCATATTCTATACTTTGGTCAAATTGGACTCTCATATTCCCATAACAGTCCCTGGACTATCTTATCCAAAGAGGTTTGTTAACATTTGCCCTGAACCTAAAATCTCTTTTCTTTCTCTCTGTCTTCCCTAATTTTCTTAACGTTTTCCCAGATCTTCTTCCCTTCAATAAAATTGATTCTGTTCTTAAAACTCCCAGAGCTCTTATTATCTGTAAAGGTCATTACCTGGTAGTATAGTCCTTAGTCAGTAACTAGGCTTTAACTTCTGGCCGGCTTAGGGCTTGAGTGTTACTCCTTTCTGTGTTCCCTGTGGGCTGAGCACAGAGTCTGTTTGGTAAGTGATTATTGAGTTGAAAAGACAGTGCCAAACCTTAATTCAGAATTCAGATACCCGCATCAGACTGCCACGTGACTGCTTGGCTCCTGGTCTGACATTGTTACCTCTCCAGCGGTCCAGATCTTGCTTTTAAGTGTGCAGAAGCAGAACATCCTTTTTCACTTTTTTTTTTTTAATGAAAATGTGACTGTGAAAGATCCCCCCTGATTTTAGCCTGCTGGCTCTCTCATGGGTTTCTCCCTGGTGTTCGGGGACTGGGTCCATGCTTGGCATTCTGAACAGGCTTATAAGCTGCTTTGTTTGCGCATGCCTTTTATGAGGACCAGAAGGATTTTTTTGTTTTATCATTTTCACTTTCTTCTAAGTTATTAAATTCAGAAGTAAGTAGTTGCCCATATTACTTTCTGTTATCTAGAATATATCCTGGTGTGTTTCTTTGAAAGGCATACCCTTTGATATTTTTATCTTAAATAAATGAGATAATTAAAATAAAAGTAAAAATTTAATTGAACAAGGAGGTTATTTTTTATTCCTTTGTATTAGATGATGACAGAATTCCTGAATAACTCAGAAACTTTTAAAAAAATATATATTTTTATTGATTTCAGAGAAGAAGGGAGAGGGAGAAAGAGATAGAAACATCAATGATGAGAAAGAATCTCTAATCAGCTGCCTCTTGCACGCCCCCCACCAGGGATCAAACCTGCAACCCGACCAGAATCGAACCCGGGACCCCCCAGTCTGCAGGCTGACGCTCCATCCACTGAGCCAAACTGGCCAGGGCAGAAGAAACTTATTTTAAGTAGTAGTTTACCCTTGTCTTAACTTGAATGATTGAAGTCTCTCTCTTTTTCTTTTTTAAAAAATATCTTTTTATTGGTTTTTAGAGAGAGAGGAAGGGAGAGAGATAGCGAGATAGAAACATTGATGAGAGAGGAACATCATTGATCAGCTGCCTCCTGCACGCCCCCGACTGAGGATGGAGACTTCAACCTGGGCATGTGCCCTGACTGGGAATCGAACCAGCGACCTCTTGGTTCCTGGGTTGATGCTCAACTGCTGAGCCACACCAGCTGGGCTGAAGCCTCTTTTCTTTTCTTGAAATCTTGTACTCCCAATAGCTATGGTCAGAGGTTGGAAAAGAGACTTTATAACCCTCTCTTTTCTTCCATTTAGGATGAGATTCCCTCTCACTGCCTGAAGTTGGGGGCAAAGGGGATGTGGCAGTGATAGGACATTGCTCTCCCAGGGTTGCCAACTCTGAATGTGCTTGGGAAGTCTCTGCCCGTGGTCTCAGATATTTCCCTTTTCTCCGTTACAGCTCCTACAATTGATGGGCTGCGCCACATGGTGGTTCCCGGGAGGCTCTGTCCACAGTTCCTCCAACTAGCCAGTGCCAACACTGCACGGGGAGTAGAGACATGTGGAATTCTCTGTGGAAAACTGGTAAAAACAAATGCTTTGCTGAGCTGAAACTGTTTCTTCCCCCCTTGGCCTCCTGTGGCTCTGAGAGAAGATAAACAGGGTCGGTTACTCTTTGTACCAATCCCTTTGCCCAAGGAACCATGGACAGCAGTGTAATGCAATGTCACTTTGAATTTGGTGACCATATCTGATTGATTTTCTGAGTCTCTTGAATTTAACTGATTATTTTAATGCCAGTAGTAAGAAATACCTATTTCTACACTTGGTAGGAAGATCCAGTCATTATCTATATACCATTTTTCAAGCACCTGCTTTATGGTAGGACCTGGGGGTATGAAATACATACGACACGTAACATGTGTCCACAGAAAGAACCCAAGCACTTTGGCAAGGTGGGAGATACATACCAAAGGTAAGTAGCATGCTGAATAGTGTGTACAATACAAGCACTAAGAACTTTGAAGAAGGAAAGAATATTGAATGGAGGCACTTAGAGAATCCATTACTCGCTGCTGAATGAATAAGTATGAATAAATGAATGAAGTGGAATAGACTTGGACTGAGCTTTAAAGGATGAGAAGGACTTAGAGAAACAGTGATAGGGAAACTCCTTAAGACATGAGCAAAGGAAGAGGAATGGTACTACATGCGGAGCTTCCTGAGAACCACCAGTAGACCCATTTCACTTCAGAAGAAATCCCCATAGGGCTGTGGGCATCTGTGACTTGGCAGAGTGCCCCCAAGAGAATGCACATGAGCAGCCATGGTTGTGAACCACAAGGTGGGGGACTCAGGGAGCAAGGTGTAGACTGGGGTGGGATGGGCCTTCACTTATATAGGTGTTGAACTTTCCACTGCTGTGACAGAGTGGGGTTGCATAAATGCCTGGGAATCAGGATGGGCTGTTTTCTTCATTGACAGATGAGGAATGAATTTACCATCACCCACGTTCTCATCCCCAAGCAAAGTGCTGGGTCCGATTATTGCAACACGGAGAACGAAGAAGAGCTTTTCCTCATACAGGATCAGCAAGGCCTCATCACACTGGGCTGGATTCATGTAAGCAATGCCGCGCTCTCGGGTCAGTCCCTTCTCTCACGATGTTGTAAACATGCTGCCAGTTTTTTTCTTAGAACAAAGTGCATCGCATTCAGATTTTTTAGATGATTGTGTCTCCTTCCCTTGGATGCACACTCGACTTCCCTAGTATACTTGACTGCTTGTGCTCCAGCATTGATTTCTGGGAACTACTTAGGGCTTTAAAATTTTTTAATTAATTAATTATTATTATTTTTTTAATAAAAATGAACTTGTTTTCTTAATGTCCCAGATTTCTTGTGAGTGTGAATGGTGATGGCCTAGAATATAAGTGGATATGGGCTATGCCTACTTCATACATAGTCTATATGTTCCTAAAAGTATAGAGCTCAGAATATTTTAAATGAGTCAAGGAAGTTAATTCAGATGTTTGCATTTGGTTTTTCTTAAAGCAGCCTATACCTTTTTGTAAACCAGAAGGGCCACCAATATAGGTGATTTTCAAGTGTCTGCATATCTTATGTAATCTTTTGGTAATATTCAGGTAAAATAAAATTCTAAAAATTATTTCTTAATTTTTCTTTCTTTTCCTTTCCTTTTCTTTTCTTTCTTTCTTTCTTTTTTTTTAAAATATATTTTATTGATTTTTTACAGAGAGGAAGGGAGAGAGATAGAGAGCCAGAAACATCGATGAGAGAGAAACACCGATCAGCTGCCTCCTGCACATCCCCCACTGGGGATATGCCTGCAACCCAGGTACATGCCCTTGACCGGAATTGAACCTGGGACCCTTCAGTCCGCAGGCCGACGCTCCATCCACTGAGCCAAACCGGTTTCGGCCTTTCTTTTCCTTTTCAATTCCTCACTCTCAGACCAGGCTGCTTTTCATGCTGTGTGCCAGGGTTACATACGAACAAGTCAGCTCACTTCAGGGTTTGGGAAGATGACTCATACTTTATGTTAGAATTTGGGAAATACTCACCTGGGAGGCAGTCCCATGTGCCTCTGTCCTGTATTCAGTTTAAGTACATAAATATTTGCCTTCCATTGTGTATCCCCATTGGATAAAAAACTTATTTCTTATCTGCCAGGGGTTATAGATTTAAGTAAGATATGATTCTGGTTTCATGAAGGAAATTAGACACATAGACAAGTTATAATTCTTCACATGAGGCAGAATGGGCCAAGTGCCTTGAGCAAAGAGAGCCCTGTGGAATTCAGAGGAGGGAGGGATCGCTTGGTATGATTTACTAGAATTTTGACAAGATGGGCCAAGGGAGAGTTCTGTATGGAAGGGAAGGCATTGGAATAGGCAGGCGGTGCCTGGAGCTTTGAGTGTCCAGTTTGCTGGAGTTTATGGTTCATGCCAGGAAATGGTGGTAGATAAGCTTTAACATGATACATTGGGTAGACAAGCAGAATAGTTCTCCTTTTTAGTAAGAAGAGACTCCTAAAGGGTTTTTTTCCCTGTATTTGTGATTCTTCTTTTATTAACATAGTTGACATATAATATATTCATTTCAGGTGTACAGTATGAATTTACATCTGAGTAGAGCAAACCATACTTTCGAAAAATTAAAATAAAGGCAGTTTTAAGATAAGTTGAGGCAGAGAGATTATTTAAGAGATTCGTGTGGTGATGAAATCTAATTATGAGAGCTAGGATGATAGCATTGTGCTTGGGTAGGAGGAGATGAATGTAGGATTTCAGAGGATGTGGGGAATGAGTAAGAGGATGATGAGTAAAGGTCAGTGATGACTTAGAGATTTGGGGCCTGACTCGTGGGAGTGGCAGTGATCATCTCATAAGCAGAAACCGGGCTCCAGGAGGAGAACTTACTTTGGAAGTGGAATAAATGGTGTTCAGTCTGAGCATGTTGAATGGAAGGTACTAGTGAGACATTAAATCGGTGGAGATAGTTATCAGGCTGTTGGAAATGTGGCTGGGGCTTGGGAGCAAGGCCAAGGCAGAAGTATCTGGGAACCTCTGCATAGAGCTGATCTTGGAAGTCTAGGAACTGGAGGAGAGTGGGGAACAAGAAAAGATTCGCTGGAAGCCTTGGGGACAGGCTACCTAGAGGGACATAGGAAGTAGGCAGTAATGAAGCAAAGAGATGTCAGAGAAAGATGAGTGTAGTGCCAAGACACAGAAACCAAAGGAGGAGGAACGTTTTAAGAAGAAACTTCAGGCCCAGCCTGCATGGCTCAGTGGTTGAGCATTGACCTATGAACCAGGAGGTCACAGTTAGATTCCTGGTCAGGGCACAGGCCCGGGTTTTGGGCTGGATCCCCAATGTGGGGCGTGCAGGAAGCAACCAGTCAATGATTCTCATCATTCATGTTTCTCCTTCTCCCTTCCTCTCTGAAATCAATAAAAATATATTAAAAAAACAACAACACAGAAAAAGAAGAAATTTCAGGATGTTAACTATGTCACATGCTGCAGAGAGCTCTAGAATGATGAAGACCTGGATGAGCCTGTTGGATTTGGGGAAGTCACTGGTGACCTCAATTTAATTGGTTTTAGGCAGCAGTGGGAGTAGATTATAAAGGCTGAAGGAGTAATGGGAATGGAGGTTATGCTGATAGTGAAGTGCACACCACATTTTTGAAGAGCCTAGTCCTAAAGGAAAGGAAAGAGAGGGGATTCCTAGTGGCTTCAGGAGTGGCCAGGTCAAGAGAAGATTTGCTTGATTTATAGTTCAGTATGAAGGACTTGAATATGAGTTTTGGTTTGATTTTGTTTTTTTTAAACCTTTACATTTGAAGTATAATATATATAAGAAAGTACATAAACTAAATTATGAACCATTTAACAAACATCTATGTACACAAACTACAAGAAATAGAACATTGTTCAAGAAATAGAGCCTGGTTTGAAAAAAAAAAAAAAAAAAAAAAAAAAAAGCCCTAGCCGGCTTGGCTCAGTGGATAGAGCGTCGGCCTGTGGATTGAGGGGTCCCAGGTTTGATTCCGGCAAGGGGCACATGCCTGGGTTGCAGGCTCGATCCCCAGTTGGGGGCATGCAGGAGGCAGCCGATCAAGGATTCTCTCTCATCATTGATGTTTCTCTCTCTCCCCTCTCCTTTCCTTTCTGAAATCAATAAAGAAATATGTTTGAAAAAAAAAAAAAAAAAAAGAAATAGAGCCTGGCCGGCGTAGCTCAGCAGTTAAGCATCGACCCATGAGCCAGAAGATCAGGGTTCAATTTCTGGTCAGGACACATGCCTGGCTTTTCGGGATAGATCGCTAGAAGGGGCGTGCAAGAGGCAGCCAATTGATGATTCTCATCATTGATGTTTCTCGCTCTCCCTCTCTCTGAAATCAATTTTTTTTTTTTTAAAAGAAATAGAACATTGCCAGAAGCATGCTCCCACCCCCCACACCTTGTCTCCTGCCCAGTCACACTTCCTCACTCTCCTGACTTTTTTGGAAATCCTTGTCTTTCTTTATAGTTTTACCACCTAAATGTGTATTCATAATGAGATATTTAGTTTTGCCTGGTTTTGAACTTTATATAAATAGAATTATACTAGCATAATATGTATTCGTTTGTGTCTGGCTTCTTTTGCTCAACATTTTTAAGGTTTGTTTTCATTCTTGTCTGTTAGTTGTCTGTGTTTTTAACACCAGTGAGCCAGTGGAGGAGATTTTAGAGGGCAGGAAAGGAGCAAATCAAAACTATGGAGGTAGGAAAGTACCAAATCAAAACTAAACAAAGGACATTCATCTTCATACAGGGGAGAAAACACTCATTCCTCTGAGACAGAATTGAAGGCAGAGAGAAAGAAACAGATTTTAAACAAATTCTCAGCCAAAGATATGTTTTTTTTAAATAAATTGATTTTTAGAAAGGGAAACATCGATGTGAGAGAGAAACATCATCAGTTGCCTGACCAGGGATTTAACCCGAAACCTAAGTATGTGCCCTGATTAGGAATCAATCCTGCAACCTTTTGGCATATTGGGCAGTGCTCCAACCAACTGAGCCACCTGGCCAGGGCAGAGAAAATTTTGAGGTTATATTTGCAGGGGTTAAGGAAAGTCAGTTTAGGTGATCTTGATTTCAACAAGGTTGGAGTCTAGAGTCACCACCCAGTGAGAAGAGACAGGGGTTTAAGAAGTGGGGGAGATGGGAGAAAGTCTGGAGTAATTACTGTTTAGGACTTCAGAAAGAACTTAACGGCAAATGAACAAAAGGATTTCTAATATCAGTGAGGCCCCAGGTAGGAACAAATTTAGATCCTAAATTGATAGCATTTCCTCCATGATATTTCTGTCCCATCCCTTCCTAACTTGGGATTAAAAATAAACAAAAGCAGACCATAAGTGTGCTCAGATCTTACAGTTAGCAAGAGGAAAATGCAAAAGATCCAACCTGCAACTCAGGTACATACGTGCCCTTGACCAGGAATGGAATGCTCTAACCACTGAGCACACCAGCCAGGGCAACACAAGGTTTTTATTTAGTTTAACAAAAGAAAATGCCAGCAACAAACCAGTTCTCTGTATGGTCATGTATTGATTACCAGCTATTGTGGAACCCCAAGCCTAATATTCAAGCTCTCTTCCACCTGGTCTCAGACTGACTTTGCTAGCAGTGCTCTCCTGTGGCTGCTCTGCTCCCATCCAGGCGCCCAGGCTGCCCTCAGTATCCACTCCCCTTGCTCATTTCTGTTCCTTTGCTATATTGAAACTCAATTGTGAAGGGAAGGAGAGAGAGAGAGAACGCATAGTAGTTAGAGGGAAACAGTGGCTCAAGGCAAGGTTTTTTTGTTTTGTTTTGTTTTAATCTTCACTCAAGGATATTTTTTCCATTGCTTTCCATTGGAAGGGAGAGGAAGGGAGGGAGAGAGAGGGAGAAACATCATTGTGAGAAAGACACACATCAATTGGTTGTTTCCCACATGAGCCCCAACTGGGGGTGGGGATCCAACCTGCAACCCAGGTACATACCTGCCCTTGACCAGGAATGGAATGCTCTAACCACTGAGAACACCAGCCAGGGCAAGGCAAGGTTTTTTTTATTTAGTTTAACAATTATTTATTGAGCCCCTGATATGTGTCTCTGTATTGTCTCTCTAGTTAACCCAGCTTTAGAATGGAGGTCTGGATCGGCCTGTGTAGGCCTCATTCATTCCAGTTAGAATTCCTGGCTCTGAGAAAAACTGACTTTGGGTGGTGGGCACGTGATGCAATGTACAGATCTTGTAACATATAAACCCATACCTGTAACCTACGTGTTCATATTGACCAGTGTTACCCCAATAGATTTAATTAAAAAAAAAAAAAGAATTTCTGACTCTAACCATGGGATAAAATGTGTTGGTACAGGCCATTTGTCCTTAGCAGTCTATAGGATCATATTATTGTCAGGTAGAAACTGTTTTTCCCCTGTCGTCACCAAAATCCATACCCGCCCTGTGAAGATCTGTGTGTGGTTTCCTGTCAGCATCCAGCTAACACATTCCTGTCCTGCAGACCTCTTCCACAGTGTTCTGTGGAGTGGTGCTTCTCAGACAAGGCGGCACAGAGAATCATTTAATGAGCTGTTATTTATTTTTTTTATTATTATTTATTTATTTTTAATCCTCACCTGAGAATATTTTTTCCATTGATTTTTTTTTTTGAGAGAGAGTGGGAGGGAGGAGGAGTGGGGGGAGAGAGAAATACCGATATGAGACACATCGATTGGTTGCCTCCCGCTCACACCCAACTAGGGCTAGGGATTGAACCAGCAATCCTTTGGTCCATAGGCTAGCACTCTAACCACTGAGCAACCCAGCCAGGGCTAATGAGCTTTTTAAAAAAACAGAAGTTTTTCTCAGGATGGATGTTTCTAGGGGTGGAGCACAGGGGCCTGTGCTTTCGACAAGCTCCTGAGGAGCTTCATTTTTTTGCACAGCGGGTTTGAAAACACTGGTCAAATATACTTAACTGATTTTCTGTGCTTTTCTGTTAGTGAAGGTTGGTGGACTTTTTGAGTCATACTGGGTCTTTCTTTTTCTTTCTTGTTATCTAAAATCACACCCCCTCATAGGTGAACATATATCGTTACATGGTTGTTCATTTGTGTACAAAGAATGTGCTTAATTAAACAAATAATTGAGAACAAATGAGATAAACTGAATGTACATTTAGATGGTGTTCTAACTTCACATTTCAATATCGTGGTCCTTTTCTGAAACAAGACAGGTTCCTTTGTGTGACTTACCTGCTCACTGAAATCCCAGTCACCCCTGCCTCTATATCCTTGGAGGATATGCTTTATCACTGGACAGCCTTTGCCCCTTTTGCCTTTAGAGCCCCAGACTCATGTTTGACCTTTTAACACCTCTGTCAGGAAGAAGAATCACTCGTCTAACTGGTTAAGTCCTTGACTTTTACCATGTGGAAGTATTGTTGGGCATCTGTTCCACAGAACGATGACTCTCACTGTGCAGAGAGGGCCTGTGAGGAGTTAAATAAGTCTAGATGGTCAATTAGAAATTATGAGTCTCTTCACATACTCACGTTAAACAACAGTTGTTTACATTGCTGGAAAAGAAATTCATTACTTATCATGAACTTCAGGTGTCCCCCTCATGGCTGCAATGGCTTTGAACTTGAGAAAGAGACTGTGGCCACTAGCTGCTGAGGACTATTTGACTCTACCTTCCTGCATGGGCCAGGGTTAGCCGTGAATTCTCATTGAGGGCGTCTCTGACTTTTTTTCTCTTCTCAGACTCATCCCACACAGACTGCCTTCCTCTCCAGTGTTGACCTGCACACTCACTGCTCCTATCAGTTGATGTTGCCGGAGTCAATAGCCATTGTTTGCTCCCCTAAGTTCCAGGAGTAAGTACATAGGACATGGTGGGGGGGAGGGGCATTACAAGGAGGCAGTAGGGGGAAGCCTCAGAGGAAAGGGTCTCTATCCCTAAGACCTTGTTCTCTGTAAAATATATAGATTGTGGTATTAATTGACTGTTCTAAGAGGCTTCTTCTTAGGCTCCATATCCTGATAAACCTGGTACACTTGTTTGAAAAGATATCCAAGCAACAGCTTAGGTGCTTTTCTTTTCTTTTTAATATATTTTTATTGATTTCAGAGAAGAGGGCGGGGGGGGCGAGAGAGAAATATCAATGATGAGAGAGAATCATTGATCAGCTGCCTCCTGCATGCCCCCTAGTGAGGATTGAGTCCGCAACCCAGGCATGTGCCCTTGACCAAAATCAAACCTGGGACCCTTCAGTCCACAGGCTGACGCTCTATCCACTGAGCCAAACCAGCTAGGGCTAGGTCAGCTAGGGCTAGGTGCTTTTCTAAGAAAAGGACATAAGAAATTTGAAGTGTTTGACTTGAAGCAATAGGAATTTTAAGAGATTTTCTGTCAGAGAATTTCAAAATCAAACATTATCTCAGTGTTAACTTCTTTTTCATTCTAAATCCTGTCATTTACTGTGAATTCCCCTAGCAAACCACTGTGGTGGCAGTGATGACTCATTCTCTAACTCTGATTCATTCACCAGAGAAGAGACTTACCAGCCAGTATACTTCTGAGGTGGTTTCAGAATGAGCTCTGCCCTGCTGTGTGTGTGTGTGTGTGTGTGTGTGTGTTAGGGATTGGGGGGCCACATTTGCTTGATTCTGGGTCTGCTTTTTCTTTTTCCAGAACTGGATTCTTTAAACTAACTGACCATGGACTAGAGGAGATTTCTTCCTGCCGCCAGAAAGGATTTCATCCACACAGCAAGGATCCACCACTCTTCTGTGTATGTATCTACATAGAATGATTCGGGGCTGTGCCTCAAGCAGAGAAGACAGTCAGAGCTGATGAGGTGCATTGCCTTTCTGACCCACATAGAAGATTAGCCTTATCACCTATCTTCCCAAATCTTCCTCATACATGGGAGGCAGTGTGGGATGGAAACAGATTGGAGTCTTAGCTCTGCTACTTAAGAACCATGTGTCTTTGATCAGGCTACGTAACCTTCTTGCGCCTCACCTTTCTACCTGTAAATGGGGATGATAATAATAATCCCTGCTTTATAGAGTTATTGAGAGGGTTAAATGAGATAATATGCAGAAAATACCTAGTGCAGTAAGCTGTCTTATTAACTGTTAGTTTTTTCTCTTTATCAATATCAGTTGCTAGGCCTATCTATATATATAAAAGCCTAAGCAACCGTCAACCGTTCGACCATCTGACTGGTAGCTATGATGCACAATGACCACCAGGGGGCAGACGCTCTGACTGGTATCTACGACGCATACTGACCACCAGGGGGCAGGTGCTCAATGCACCCGGAACCAGAGAGGAGGGAGCCCGATTCCTGGGTGTGTCACCCAAGAACCGCCCTCTCGCAATCTGGAACCCCTCGGAGGATGTCGGAGAGCCGATTTTGGCCCGATTCCTGCAGGCCAGGCCAAGGGACCTCACCTGTGCACGAATCTGTGCACCATGCTTCTAGTACTTCAATAAAAGATTTGAAATCATAGGAAAAAAGCCACAATAAGTAAAGTATATTTGATTCTGGAATTTTACTTAGATAATAGGGACTTTATGACCTTCTTAGGAAGTTTTTCCCCTAAGTTGAATTGTGTGAATAAAAAGTTTCAGTTGCTGATAAGTTCAATGTGTTGCAGTATGCCCCTCTACTGTGATAGTGTCACTCCACTCCATGCTGGGCATGGAGTGTTATTTCTTTTGGGTTCATTGAAAAGTGACCAATCTGGAAAAGAGACTCAGAACATTGTCGTGTAAAGGGAACTGGGGGTGTTTAGAAGAGAAACTCCAGGGAGAATCTGAGAACTGGCTTTACTGTTAGAAGAACTGTTGTATAAAAAGATATTGGGTGTATTTCTTATGACTCAGAACTAAAACTTAGACCTCATGGAATGACAGTTTTCAGCTGAGAATGAGAACAACTTTCTGACAGATCTATAAGAAAAAAATAGGTTAGTCTGTGGAATTGTGCACCTGAAACCTGTATGATTTTGTCAACCAGTATCACCCCAATAAATTCAGTAAAAAGGAAAAAAATATTAGGTTAAAAATCCTTAAAGTATAGGTTAGAAAAACAGGTTAGTCCACCTTGGAAAGTAATAAATGTCTAGGGGCCAGGATGTTAAAACAGAGGCTGTGCAATCCCCCAAAATGTCCAGATTCTCAGTTATAAAGCCCCTTTTTGCATGCCAAAAGGGAGCATTCCCCATGTGCAAGGAGGAGTGCTTTATTTTCTGATTGACATAGTGACCCAAAAAACGGCAATGAAGTCAGCAATTCTTTTAGGTAAACATACACCTTTTGAATGACTCTAGAGCAGCCGTGGGCAAACTACAGCCCACGGGCCTGATCCGCCCGTTTGAAATGAATAAAACTAAAAAAAAAAAAAAAAAGACCGTAGCCTTTTATGTAATGATGTTTACTTTGAATTTATATCAGTTCATACAAACACTCCATCCATGCTTTTGTTCCGACCCTCCAGTCCAGTTTAAGAACCCATTGTGGCCCTCGAGTCAAAAAGTTTGCCCACCCCTGCTCTAGAGTATAGATACATTTGAAAAATAAACAAGGATAGATAGGCCCATGTTGGAAGTAATGATTCCTAGACCCTTTACTGTAACTGCCAGTTAAGTAGCAATCTGGCTTCCAAACTGGGAACCACTAGCCAGAATGAGCATTGTTAAATAAGAAACTTTAAAAAATGACTTCAGAATGTTCCAGGACTTCCCCTTTCTTTCTTTTTCTGTTACAGAGCTGCAGCCATGTGACTGTTGTGGACAGAGCAGTGACCATCACAGACCTGCGATGAGATTTGACCCAAACACCTGTCAAGAACTATAAAACCACATCAGTGTACTGTAGCCCCTTAATTTAAACTTTCCATAAAGTTCTGGAGGCTTTTTTAGGCAGAATAGAAAGTGAGTATCACCTGGGAGAGAACTCTTTCTATTTCTGATTTGAAAAGAAATATTTGAATATATATTTTTAGGCAAGTCTGGAAAATAGCACAATCATGCTAAAGCAACTTTTCAGTCTGCCTGTAACTAAGAAATTAACTTGAAAGAAGGGTATAATGAACACTAATATACTCTTTGTTCTAGATTCCCCAATTGTTAACATTTTTTTCTTTCAGCTCTCCTAATTTCTCTGCCAACTTGTTTATTGTTTACCTTTGGACTAATTAAGGACATCTTTGCAGAAATTTGGAAGCCATTCAGAAAATCTCTGGGTTTTTGTGTGGTTTATGGCAATGTTAATAAAGTTTATTATGAGAGCTAGGGACAGCTCCCTGTGTCTGACCAGATGGTGAACTTGACAACCCTGAAGGATGATTTTGTTGGGAATTACTAATATGTTATTTAACAAATATTTCAGGATATTTTTTCCTCTACAATAAAAAGCAATTAATTTATTTGTTCATGTGTGCTCTAGAGCAATCTATTTGATCAAGCTTCGTCTGAACAGGCTGACTAAAAGGTCTAGTTTTAGGGAATATGAAATTTGAGATGTACTGCTGTGCAGGTGTGTCCCAGTTCACCTTTAATTGTTCTGTGTTTCTTGTCTACCTGTTGCCATCACCCAGGGCTGTGAAGTCATCTGTGCATTTTGGTGCTGTCTCAACTTCCTCCCTAGGTCCTAAAAGCTTTCAGATGACGATAATAGAGCCTTTATTTGGAGTTCCAGGTTACACTCCACGTAAATGATTGTATTCCCGTGCCCGCCTCCCCCACCACCACCAATTTTTTGTGTTGATTATTCTTTTCTGAGTTGGGCAACATTTAGGAAGGTGTTTAAAGCTGCAATTGATCCTGTGCTTTTCTTTCTATGAGCTTGTGTTCTAAGGTGGCCTGGAAGTGATGGTATTGTTTGTGACCCTCAGGTGGGGGCAGAAGAGTAAATAGTTTGGATAGGAGAGGAGTGGTTTTTTTTAATATCAAAATTCTGTAGTGAAAAGTCTGCAAATGTATGAAGTTTTGCTTCATTTGAAAATTTTATGTCCGGAATATGTTCAGTGTTTATCATTTAGGTTAGTGGTCACGGAACTTTTCTCCTAAAAGCCAACTCTCTCTATTCTTGTTCTTCTATTGGGTTCTTAACCTGTGGGATATTGGAAATTATTTCTCCTGCAGTTCTAGCGTGGGTAGGAATGTGGGGCCAAGTGAGGAAGCGAGAGTGCCTCGCCTGTCACTATCCCCCTTTCCCTGTGTGGCCCTGAGGCAGCCTGGACTGCTCCGCCTTGCCCTAACAGTCCTGCTGTTGCCTGGTCCTGTACAGTAAATATGCACACATTTTGAATAATGATCTTAAAGTTTATACAATTTAAAAATTAATAAGTTAATCATAGAAGGTTACCCTTTAGAAGGTAAAAGAAGGAAAGCATGAGAAAATAAATACATATATAATCATTTGTCTTTATTTAGAAATGAATGATAATGCGATATCACAAATTAAAACTTCTGGAATTTCTACATATTGTAGAGAAGGAAATTTAGATGCTTTAATTATTTAATAAGAAAGAATCAAAAGAAATGAATGAAGCATTTGCTTCAAATTACAAAAAAGAATATTGAAATATATGAGGAAAGCCAAGAAGAGAGAAATATTAAAGCATATATTACTGAATTTAAAAATAGGAGAATTGGCCCTAACTGGTTTGGCTCAGTGGATAGAGCGTCGGCCTGTGGACTGAAGGGTCCCAAGTTCGATTCCGGTCAAGGGCATAGACCTTGGTTGTGGGCACATCCCCAGTGGGAGGTGTGCAGGAGGCAGCTGGTCAATGTTTCTCTCTCATCGATGTTTCTAACTCTATCCCTTTCCCTTCCTCTCTGTAAAAAATCAGTAAAATATATTTTTTTAAAAAAAAGGAGAATTGGTAGATAAGTTCATAATGTCATTCTTTAAAAAACAAACAAACAAAAAAAAAACACAATAAAATTGCCAAAGACAGAAAAAAAACTAGAAATGAACAAGGAGATACAACAAATGCATGTTACAAGAAAGTTCTACGTATAATTAGGCTACTTAATTTGCTACACAATGAAATACATGGCTTTCTAGTAAAAAAATAATTATACGTGTGAATGAAACCACAATTATCTTAAATAAAAGACTAAAAAATCAATACTAATGACGTGGAAAAAAGTGTGCAGGTATTATCTCGTGATGCTTCTATGAGTGAGTTCTTTCCAACTTTCAAGAAACAGATCATCCTTATGCCATTTTTTATTGTAAAAAGAAATCACATAATTTAAAATTTGCCATATTAATCTTTTTAAGTGTAATGTTCAGTAGTGTTAAGTTTACTCACATTATTGTGAAACCAATCTCCAAAACTTTTTCATCTCACAATACTGAAACTCTGTACCCATTGAACCACATCTCCCTTTTCCTCCTTTCCTAGCCTCTGGCAACTACTCTTCTCTTTTCTGTCTCATAGAATTTGACTTCTTTAGATATTTCATGTAAGTGGAATCACACAGTATTTATCTATTTGTGACTTGCTTATTTTATTTAGATAATGTCCCAGGATTCATCTGTGTTGTAGCATGTAACAATTTCCTTCTTAAGGCTGAATAATATTCCATTGTATCTATACAACACATTTTGTGTATCCATTCATCCCACAGTCGACAACTGGGTTGTGTCCACTTCTGGTTATTGTGAATAGTGCTGCTGTGGACATGAATGTATAAATATCTCTTGCTGTTTTAACTACTGTAAATCATAGGAAACAAGAAAAGCAACCTAATTCATTTTTGTGAGCATACCTAATAAATCATGCACACACACATACACACGCTTCACACCATTTTCAATAACATAGATGCAAAACTCCTAAATGAAGCACTAACAAATTTATTAATAGTGTAAAAGAATAATGTATCAAAACTGCCAGCATTTATTGTGCATCTGCATTTAGAACTTGCCCCTAACCCCCAGCTAGTAAGTGGCAGACTAGGAAGGCAGCCCAGATCTGCCTGACGCCAGAGCCCCGGATGCACATGGTTTGTTGAGAAGGTATTGATGGCCCTATAAAATGCTTCCACTGATATAGCACATCACAGAACTAGGTCAAAGGAAAATAACAGACCTGAGAGTCTCTCGTAGATAGTAAAGTATTTGAAGATGAAAATTAACATTTATTCTTTTTTTTCAAGAGAGAAAGGGGGAGAGAGAGAGAGAGAGAGAGAGAGAAAGAGAAACATTAATGATGAGAGAGAATCATTGACTGGCTGCCTCCTGCACACCGCCCCCCACTGGGGGTCGAGCCCACAACCCAGGCATGTGCCCCTGACCAGGATTGAACCTAGGACCCTTCAGTCCTCAGGTGGACACTCTATCCACTAAGCCAAACCAGCTAGGGCTTATTCTTTACTTTTAAAACTCCCCTAATAAGTTAGGAAAGAAAGAAGCTTCATTAACATGATAAAATATATTTTCTGAAACAACACCCAGCATAATTTTTTTTCTTGCACAGGGGCCACGCTAATCTTCTCTATATCGTTCCAATTTTAGTATACGTCCTGCCGAAGCCAGCACCCCAACATCATTTTTAATAAAGAAGTAATATTGTCAGGAACAGACCCATCCTAACTACTGTTAATTCAGCAGTGTCCTGAAAGGATCATCTACTAGGCACTATGAGGAAGCAGGATAGAGAATTTACTACTGGAAAGGAGACATAGCTTTTAGAGGCAAACTAAGTTTCTACCTAGAAATCTGAAGGTAATCATGAAAAACAGACCTTACTGCCCTGGCCGGTGTGCCTCAGTGGTTGAGTGTCAACCCATGAACCAGGAGGTCGTGGTTTGATTCCTGGTTAGGGCTCATGCCTAGGTTGCTGGCTTGATCCCCAGTGGGGGGCAGCTGATGAATGATTCTCTCTCATCATTGATGTTTCTATTCCTCTCTCTTTCTGAAATCAATAAAAATATATTTTAAAAAATAAGCATTTCCCTGAATACCAGTGAAGTTAGAAATATTTTTTTAAAAATTGGGGGAAATTTTCTTACCAGATAGCTCTTATTATAAACCTATAAGTTAAAATACTATCATACTGGTGGAGGGCTAGACTGAGTATGTGCAAACTTCATTGCTGAAGGAGATAAAACTTAAAGAGATTAAGTGGTGGAAGCCCACAGAACTATAAATGAGTTGTCTCAGACCTCCAAACCACATTCTTAACCACAATGCAAGACTGCCCTCCTAAAACATACAGAGATACATGCATTAGTAAAACCT
This sequence comes from Myotis myotis, assembly GCF_014108235.1. NCBI lineage: Eukaryota > Metazoa > Chordata > Mammalia > Chiroptera > Vespertilionidae > Myotis > Myotis myotis. The sequence continues at coordinate 10,741,491 of NW_023416318.1, read as the reverse complement.
GTGAGAAATGAGTACACCAAAATGTTAATATTAGTTATCTGTAGGTGATGGAATTATGGCATGATCTTTTTTCCCCCTCTATACTTTGAATTTTCCAAATATTCTACAGAGAACACTTTTATAATTGGACAGAAAGGACAATTCTCCTGTTTTCAGAAACCAAAGCCCCACTGCCTCTTCAGTGTGGGAGTCCAGCCAAGACCTTGCTGTTGGACATCATCAGTGAAAGGGCCTTGGGAATGCTCCTGGGCTCAGCGGCGAGGCCTGTCATATATGGAAACCTTCCATGGGGATGACCTCACCACTGGAATTTATGCAACATAAACCCTGCCTGTGAGAGCCAGTAGAGATCGCGCACAAAAACCTGGAGGGTGAAGCGCCGAGAAAGAACTGACCTGATGAGAGAGCTGTGGCCTTACGACCTGAAGAAGTCCAGTGTACCCACCGGGCGTAGCCAATCTCTGTGACCAGTTCCTGGGGAAGGATTACTTTTCCCTACCTCAACCTCCTCCAGATAAAGAGCTCCCACCATGGCCCAGGGTTATTTCTTTATCCTGGGCCTGAGTGAGAACGTAAGATGTTGTTGTTGGACACACAGTAATGGGTTATTGGTGATGATAGAAGTAGAAACATCTCCGGGACTGAAAAAAGAAGAGACCATTCTTAGCTATTCCCGTCATTCTTTTTAATTAGCTTCCCCACCCCTGGTAACCTTGTTTTTTTGTGTGTTTTTTTTCATTAACCTCACCCACCCGAGGATATTTTTGCATTGATGTTGAGAGAAAGAGAGAGAGAGAGAGAGAGAGAGAGAGAGAGGTATTGGTTGCCTCCCACATGCGCCCCACCAGGGCCGGCATCAAACCTGTAACTGAGGTACATGCACTTCCTTGGAACTGAACCCAGGAACCTTCAGTCTGTGAGCCAATGCTCTATCCACTGAGCCAAACCAGGTAGGGCCTCACTCCATCTTTTAAAAAGCCAACAGGATTGCCCTAGCCAGTTTGGCTCAGTGGATAGTGCGTCAGCCTGAGAACTGAAAGGTCCCAGGTTCGATTCCTGTCAAGGGCACATGCCTGGGTTGTGGGCTCGATCCCCAGTAGGGCGCATGCAGGAGGCAGCGGATCCATGATTCTCTCACATCATGGATGTTTCTATCTCTCCCTCTTCCTTCCTCTCTGAAATTAATAAAAATATATTAAAGAAAAAAAGCCAACAGTTCCATCAAAATATGGTCCAGCCATCTACAGCGCTGGCCCCTTTCCCATATGGAACAGCTCTTAACACGCCGGCCCATCTTACTTAAGCATCTGCGTCTAGAATTTCTCTCACTCAGTACTGACAGCATTAGAGACAAAAAGTCCCCATGAGTGCTTTATTTAGCTCAAGTTTGAAGAATTGTCTGGGCATTGAAGGACCATAAGTGGTCTCTCAACTGGCCTCACATGTATAAAAATTGGGGTTGTCAGTTGTGTCAGGAGCTGGAAGAAGCGAACTTCCCAGGTGTTATTCAGCTATTAGCCGCACACAAACTCACTTTCCAGGGGAGTTGCTTCCACACCCCCTCCGGAGTCCGCCCTGGTCGCTGGACTCCATTCTCAGCACGAGGTGTTAGCAAAGTAACATATTCTTAAGACAGTGAAAAATGGTGTCTGCACTTGAACTTTCATGAGGTCCCAAGTGGCCTCTTCCTATTTCTGGTTTCTCACATCGTCTTCACTGGGCTTGTTCAAGGTTATTTTGGCTACCCAAGAATTCTTACGCCAAATGTAGGAAAAGCAGGACCTGCATTTGTGGCAACGTTTTGAAATTCAGACTCATTTTAAATTATTTGCATTATGTTGTTATGAGAGAACCTTCCCTTCAGAACGCAAGTGATGCTTCCAGTAGTCCTCAGCTCATGGCACACTGCAAGTGTATTTACCCCCCTCAGCACTCGGAGAGGGTGTGATGCTGAGGCTGTAACAAAGGCTCTGGAGCTGGAATGACCTGGGATGGGGTCCTGGCTTCTTCACTCACTGGCTGTGTCACTTCAATAAGTGTTTCAGCCTCCCTGGCAAAAGCCCTCAACTCTAAAAAATGTGAATAAGAAGAAAATGCATACATAGGGCTTAGTACAACGTGTAGCATGTAGACCCCACTCAATACATGGCAGCTGTCGATAATGATAATAGTAATAATAATGAGGCCTGAACACACAAAAAAAGAAAAAAAAGAATAAATAACAACAACAACAAAAAGAAATAGAGGCCTGAAGCCAGTAGTCTGCTGTAAATCACCCTTTGGGACCCATTTTTGCCTAGAGAGATGGGCAGAGGATCCTAACAAGCCAGGCTCAGCTGAATCCCGCTATGCTGACGCCTTTCCCAGGGAAACCACAGTCCCTAATCTCTTAAAAGCCACCTTGCTGGGTGTGCAGGCCCAAGTGTCAAGTAGAGCTTGACTTTTAAAAGACCAGCCAGCAAGGCGGCTCCAACCCTACGTTTTAAAGCCCTCCAGTCCCTCTTCCCTCATCACTCTGCTCCCCTAAGCCACTCCTGTCTGCAGGGATGAGGACAGGGGCCTGGAGCATCACCACTCAAGGGCTTGCCAGGAAGGAGGAGTGTGGGCGTTTGGGGAGAGAAGTGCCTCATAATAAGTAAGGGAGGAAGCTGGGATCCCAGGGCACCTCCCAAGCCAGCCCCAGGCTTGAGACACTTGGAAAGTGAAGAGGAGCTGGTCTGTTTCCAGCTCCCCCAGAGCTGGGGTCATCCCAGAGGGCAGGTGGGAAAAGGCAGGTGTCTTTTTACTTACTGGCTGGTAGATTTAAAGTTTTCCCCTTTGGCTATCACTTCATTCAGCGCTGACTGCTGAATGCTGGCTCTCTTGTAGTGCAAACCATGCTCCCAAGCCCCAAGCTGCACACTTTCTTCATGTGAGAAAGCTGGTGTAGTTCAAACACTTTCACTCTCCCTATCCCCACCCTCTCCAGGGGGATACCACAGCCCCTCTTGTGGGTGGCGTATTGGCCCATTGGACTGTGAGGCAGCCCCATTCCCACTGCCTGCCTGGTCTCTCATCACCTTCCCCCAGTCCTATCAGGTAGGCTCGGGGGAGATCAGTTCAGCCGCTGAAGGAGACGCAGAACCATTGTGGGCACCTGGATCTTTCAAATTGTCCTCTGGGAATCTCCCTTACCTGGCGGGAGGTGCGGCCCTCCCCACAGAGAAAGGAAAGAATCCCCTCTGCCCACCACACTGCTCTCCCCACAGGCTGAGGACGATGAAGGGAAGACAGTCTCTTTTCTCCAGCTTCTTGCACAGACACCTCGGGGCCTATCAGTAACCCTGGGGGAGGTGTTGGGCTCCATTTGTGGCCATCTCCTGGAGCCTGGTGTTTGCAGCTGGGGCCATAGAGACAATTTCAGGGGAACAGGTAAAAGTTAACCCAGATTTTCTGTACACAGGTAAAAGTTAACCCAGATTTTCAAACCCTCTATTTCCTTCCTGATTTTTTGTGTCTCCTTGTTCAATTGGTTACTGAGAAAATTGTGTTAAATCTCCCAGCATGGCCCTGCTTGGTGACTCAGTGGTTAGAGTGTCTGCCTGCTCACCGAAGGGTCTTGGGTTTGATTCCCGGTCAAGGGCACATACTTGGGTTGCCGGTTTGATCCTGGCCATAGTCTGTTCCTGTTTTGTTTAGAAAAATTTATTCCCTCTCTCTCCTCTTTATAGTATGAAATGTCTCTATCTTTAGGACTGCTCCTTGCCTTAAAAGCTACTAGGATGTTTCTATAACTTCCTTTTGATTAGTGCTTCACTTTCAGTCTTGCATTTTAAGTGCATCTCTTTGTCGATTCAATATCATCAAATAGCCAGTGTAACAGCCTTTATTTTTAAATAGAAATATTTAGTCAATTTAAACTTATTGTAATTGCTGATATGTTTGGGCATAAGTTTACCACCTCGCAAATTGCTTTCTGTTGTTCCCACCTGTTTTATCTTTCTGTTTCTCTCCTTTCTTGATTTCTTTTGTTATTATTCTAATTGGTTTTTCCTCTATTCACTTATTAGTTATATATTCTTTTTCTTTAAAAGATGACTGGATATTAAAGCATTCATCCTTGACTTATTAACATTTCATGTAAAATAGTAACTTTTCTCCTTACAAGACAATGCAAGGATCTTAGAATACTTTAACTCCATTTATCCCCACTCCTGACTTTAGTGTTACTGTTTATTGTGCATTATAATTCTACATATATTTTCACCTCCAAAAGACATTACTTCTTTTGTTTTGTATAGTTAATATTCATGCAGATTTATGCACATATTAATCCTTTCCATTGTTCTTTACTCCTTCTGAATTTCTGTGCTTCCTACTGGGATAATTTTTCTTCTTCCTGAAGAATTCTCCTTAAGGCAAGTCAACTGGTGATAAATTATTAGTGTTAGGTTCTCTGGAAATGTCTTTATTTAATTTTTCAGGATATTTTCACAGGGTTTATAATTATAAATTGCATCTGTTTTCATTCAGCATTTTAAAGACATTATTCCATTGTAAAACCATTGGCTATAAGTCGTATTGCTGTTCTTTTGAAGGTAACATATTTTCCCCTATTGCTTTAATTTTTTTTTTTTTTTTTTTTTTTTTTTTTTTTTTTTTTAGTTCTTCCCCCCACCTCTCACCATGGTCCAGGATTATATGTCTAGGAATGGTTTTCTTTGTATTTATCCTAATTGGGATACAAAATACTTCTAAATTTGTAGCTTAATGTGTTTTACCAGTTTGGGAAATTTCTTGGCCATTATTTTTCAAATATTCTTTCTGCCCCATTCTTTCTCTCTTCTCCTTCTGGGATTGCAATTACACATAATTTAGACCTTTTAACCATATTCCAAATTTATCTTTTTTGTTTTTTATGTTTTTTTCAAAATATAGAAATCTGTTTCTATTGTTTCCTTTTTTTTCTCTTTCCTTCCTATTTCCTGGTATTCCTGATAATTTTTAAATTGAATGCCAGATAGTGTGGCCAAAATTGTGTAAAGGCTCTTACTAGTATTATCTTCCTCGAGAGAGAATTTACTCTGGATTTTGGCAGGTAGTGATCGATCACCTTATTCCAATCTGGAACTGAACTTGTTCAAAGCTGGGTTCAGTCATTCCAGGCCTGCTCTATTTCTGCTTGCCCTTACATGTTCGATGAGACCCACCTCCGTTATAGAGAATAATCTGTGTTACTCAGTCTACTGATTTAAATGTTAATCTCGTCTAAACATACCTTCCCAGGAACATTACTATTTGACCAAGTATTTGGATACTGTGGCCCAGCTAAATGGACAATAAAATTAACCACCCGGGTCCTGGTGGGAAGCCCGGAACGCTCACCAGTGCTCCTCCTGCAAAGTGGGCCCTGAACGCCAGTCTTTTCCTCCCCAGCCCCATACGTCTGCCAAAAGTGCTGGTGACCTTCTCAGTCGCTTAGTTACTGCTTCTTGCTCAACTTCTTGGCCTCTGCCCTGTGCTGCTTTGATACCCAAAGATGTTTCAAGAGGAACATGGCTTAGAATGTCAGGTTCACCCCAATGACTTTTCTCTCCCTAGAAACCTGTCTTCTCACATCCTGTCTGCACTGGCAGTTCCCTGGTGCTTTCAAACAGGTGTTTATTCATATTTTATCCTAGAGGGGAGGTCATTGAGATGCTGAAAAGATATTTTATTAAGTTTAATTCCCAAGTAATAATTCTTAATAAACCTAAAATAAGATAATACTTTATTAATGTAAAGGCAGTGCACATCATATTGAATAATGTTTAATGGGGACACAGAAGAGTAGGGTTCTGAGTGGTGTAGTGGGAGAGAACATGCGTCAGTATTATCCATGTAACTGACAGAGCAGAGTTGCCTGGGTCCCATCTCAGATTTAATGAATTAGAACCTGCAGGGGCTGTAGGGGATGGGTTAAGAAGAACGAACTAGAAACATTCTCATTAAAGAAAGGATGCCAGCTGTAAGGGCAAAACATCAAACATTGTTCTAAAAGTTCTAAATAGTGACATAAAGCCCTAACCAGTTTGGCTCAGTGGATAGAGTGTTGGCCTGCGGACTGAAGGGTCCCGGGTTCGATTCTGCCTCTCCCTTCCTCTCTGAAATCAATAAAAACATATTTTTAAAAAATAGTGACATAAAAATAAAATAAATGAAAGGTAGAAATATTGGTTAAAATAAATATTTTTTTTCAGATGATAGGTTACCTACCTGAAAAAGAAAACTGTCAAACGAATGAGTTTAGCAATATGACTAGATATGTGTGTATAATAATGTATTATATGTGTATATAATATATATATTTCCCACAGGTCAGTAATCAGTTAGAAAATATAACAAAAATGTTAACATAATAGCAACAAAAAAAATATAAAAACCTAGTTAAAAACAGAACTGTGCAGGATCTATATGATGAAAATAGATGTTATTGAGGGACATAAAGTTTTAAATAAAAGGAAAGACACAAATGGAAAGTCAAACAATGTAAAGATATGAACATTTTCTAGATTAGTATATAAGTTCAGTGTAAATCCAATTAGGATCTCAACCTTTTCAGGGGATGTGGTAACAGAATTTCACAGAATGATTTTAAAGTTTTCCTGGGAGGATAAATGAGCAATAATAACCAAGAAATGCTTGAAAGAGTGATGATGCAATATTTAGTTCAGCAGATATTGACACCTAGAGTTATATTTAAAATGGTGAGATACTGGTGCAGAAATAAACAGACAAAAGAAGAGAGCAGAGAGTATAGAAAGAGGGAACATTTCAAATCAAGGACATGGTGTTGACTAATTTAGAAATGACGCCGGCTAATTAATAAATAGTGTTGGGAAGTAGCCCTTGAAGGAAGAGAGAAGGCAGGAGAGTTTGATCCCTATCTCATTGTTTAGGATACGTTTAAAATACATTTCCGCTGGATTAGAGATGTCAAATATAATAAATAATCAACATGCCAGAATAGAATGTAGGTGAATATTTACATAATTATTAGTTGAGGAATGCTTTCCCAAAGATAGATATCAGTATCTATCTTTAGAAAATATAAGACAGGTATATCTTTCCCAAGATAAGACAGATATTATTTTTTTAAAAATATATTTTATTGATTTTTTACAGAGAGGAAGGGAGAGAGACAGAGGGTCAGAAACATCGATGAGAGAGAAACATCGATCAGCTGCCTCCTGCACATCTCCTACTGGGGATATGCCCGCAACCCAGGTACATGCCCTTGACAGGAATCGAACCTGGGACCTTTCAGTCTGCAGGCCGACGCTCTATCCACTGAACCAAACCGGTTTCGGCAAGACAGATATTATTATGATAAAATTTAAAACTTTGTCAGAGTAGTGTTTACCTTGGGAGAATTATTAACTGAGAGAGGTTACATTATACACTTAAAATTTGTGTACTTTTCTGTATATACATTATTCTTCAATTAAAAAATAACTAAAACTTCTGTTTGGAAAAAGATACCATGACAATAATTAAAAAAATAAACTAGGTGGGGGAAGGGGAGAGAGGGGATGGGGCTGGGTGGAGGTGGGCAAAGGGGGGTAAAATGAGGGGCACTGTAATAATGTCAACAGTAAAAATAAATTAATTAGTTAAAAAAACACCAAAGGCCAAAATAAAATTTAAAAAGACAAACTAGAAATAAATATTTATAGAATTTATGACATACAAAATGTTAATTAGTATCTTAATATATAAAGCACTCTAATAAAAATGCAAAAAGTATAAACAGGCAGTTCACCACTCTCTCTAAAAATCAATAGGAAAAATAGCCTTCAGTGAGTATTTTTTTTTATTGTTTTATTGCTTAAAGTGTTACAAAGAGTATTACATATGTCTCCTTTTTTTTTTCCCCCGCCCTTGACAATGCCCTGGCCTCCCCTACCCCCCAGTGTCTTATGTCCATTTTCAGTGAGTATTAACAACATCAGAAGGTCTGAGGTTCTCTAGCTGTGTTGTAAGGAACTGAACACTCTCATACCTGAGAGGGAGAAGAAGTTGCAATTACTTTCTGGACATTTGACTTAACAAAATAATTTGTAATTAAAATGTGAATTCTACTTGACTAAGAAATTTCTCTTTTTTGAAATGATCTAAAAAGATAATTTCAGGTACACAGACCTAAGTCAAAATACGAATTACCGTATTGTTTAGAATAGTGACAAACGGGGAACTACTTACACAGCCAAGCAGTAAAGAACTCGTTCTATAAATACATTGAAATATATGCAGCCAATAAAATAAATGATGTTGAAAACCTATATTAGTGGACACAGAAAAAAGAAATTCTAAGACATTTTAAGTGATAAAAGTGAAATTTATTTATTTAAAAATATTTTTACTGATCGACCTGTTGCTTCCCGCATGCACACAACCAGGGACTAAACCTGCAACCTGGGCATGTACCCTGACTGGGAATCAACCTGGTGATCTTTTGGTGCACGGGACAATGCTCAACCCACTGAGCCACACCAACCAGGGCAAAAGTGGAATTTCTTTCTTTCTTCATTTAGCAGATATTTATTTATTTATTTTAAAATGTATTTTATTGATTTTTTACAGAGAGGAAGGGAGAGGGATAGAGAGTCAGAAACATCGATGAAAGAGAAACATCGATCAGCTGCCTCCTGCACACCTCCCCACTGGGGATGTGCCCGCAACCAAGGTACAGGCCCTTGATCGGAATCGAACTCAGGAACCCTCAGTCCGCAGGCCGACGCTCCATCCACTAAGCCAAACCGGTTAGGGCTAGCAGATATTTATTGAGTACCCATATGTGCCAGGCCCTCCTCTAGGCATGGGAGATACAACAGTGAGCAAAAAGAAAAGAAATCACTGCTCTTCTGGAGCTGACATTCCAGTGACAAAGGAAAGATAATGAAAAGTGAAATAAATTGTGTAGTATGTAAAGTAGTGTGCACACTAAGACACCATTTTCTAAATGGGTATATGTATTGAGAAATGTCTGGACAGATTTTAGTTCATGGTGATTATCTGGATGATGGGGATATTTATTTTCTACTTCATTCTCCCCCCCGCCCCCGAAGTATTTTGAATAAGTATTCCTTTTAAATCAGAAGGAAATAAATGAATTTATATTTTGACAAAAATAAAATGACAAAAAAATCATTTTTAAAAGTTTCTGAATAATTGACATTTGCTATTTCCTTCCCTCAAAGAAATTAAAAGATCAACAACTGTCAAGTGGGAGAAATTTATTGATATTAAAAAGAAGTGCTCAAATGCAACTCAAAACCACAATGTGGAATAACAGAAACTCTTCATTCATTGCTGGGGGAACACAAATGGTACTTTGGAAAACAGTCTGGAAATTTCTTACAAAACTAAACATACTCTCTCTCACCATGTGATCCCACTGTATTCATCCTAATTAGTTACCAAATAATTTAAATTTTTAATTTTAAAATAAGAGGATGCTAAGCGTCCCCTTTTGGATTAGGAAAGATTAGAAAGATGGATAATTGCCAATGTTCCACAGGGTTCTTTTGGGCACAAGGACAGCCAGCTGAGCACAGTGGCTCAGTTGTCACCTATTTTCATATTTTTATTAAAAAAAACCATCTATTGCATGTATTACTTTTATAATCAGGGGGAAAAGCTAAACAATTCTTAGGTGAGGAGCCATGAAAATTAATGTTTCCCAATGTAATCAACAAATGTACATTGATGCTCAGTGTCTGAAGCGTGTGAAGAAGATGGTCTCAGACGCTGCTGGCAGGAGTGTAAACTCACAACCTTCTTGGAGGACAATTTGGCGGTTTCTATCGATATTTCAAATGTGCCTGCTTTAACAAACCGCTTCACTTTAATTTACCATAGAGATACACTCACACATGCACAAAGGCACATGGGAAGTTTTATTAATTGCCGCAATGTTTGCATAAGTAAAAACTTAGAAGTAACCCGAGAGCCCATCAATAGAATATTGGTTACATAATTCATGGTATATCCCCAGTATGGAAAACTATGGTGAGGTTTTAAAAATTATAGGAACTGACTTGGAAAGACATCCAAGAGTATTATTAAAAAAACACAGCAAGTTTCAGAACAGTTGTAAAAAACATATGTTACAGCATAATTCCATTTTTATAAAGTAATATACATAGATTACAAAGAAAGTAATATAAAAATGATAGAAAGAATACGCATCATACTGTTAACGTTGGCCATCTCTGACTCAGGTCTGTGTGAGGTTTGCAAGGGACGTTTGCTTTCTAAAATAAATATTTTTGTGCTCTTTGATTTTTTTGCATTGATTTTTGAAATCAGGAAAAACAAAAAACAAAGAAAGAAATGTTAAGAGTGTGTTGGCTCCTACGAAGGGGGCAGGGGGAAGTACACTGGCACCTGGTTTAGCCTGACACCTCCCCCTCCTCCTTCTTTCTAACCGAAGTCAAGGGGGCCTCCCCTCCCTAAGGTTTGTGAAACGCCGACTGCTGAGCAGTACCCCCAGGATTTCTGATTCAATCCCTAAGGATTCCTAAAGGGTTTCAGTTTCTGACCTCTGCGCTCTGTGGACCCTGAATCACAACGACCTCCCTTTGATTACAAGCTCTTTATTGTTTATCAGCTGATTGTACCGAGCAAGGCGTGCACGTCCTCCTGACCACAGAGCTGAATGATTAGAAGGGAGTGGAGCCACCTGACACGATGAAGGGACACATACCCCTCGAGATCCCAGGTCAGGCCAAGGCAGACAGGCCCCCTGTCCCGCCCAAGGAGGGAGACTCGGGGGAGGGGGAACTCATGATCTGGGCCCTGGCTGTTAGCTGCCTCTGCCTGTCCGGACTGATGGCACTCTGTCCCTGCTGGACAGCTCCCACCTCAGCCACTGCTTGGGTGCCCCTCTCAACCACTGGAGGACTTTCCCCAACACCTGCAAGGCTCAGGGAAGCTTCCCTGGAGACCTGGAGTTTAGATTGAGCTCAGCACACAGGGCAGTGGCTGAAAGATGAGATCAGTGGTTAGAGTGTCGTCGGCCGCACAGACGGGTCTCAGGTTTGATTCAGGTCAAGGGCACGGAACTGGGTTGCAGGTTTGATTCCCTGTGTGTGGGAGGCAACCAATCAATGATGTTTTTCTCTCCCTCCCTCCCTTCCACTCTCTAAAACCAATGGAAGAAATATCCTCGGGTGAGGATTCACAAAACAAAAGGATGAGGAAGAACACATCAGGATAGCTAGTGTCCCTTTTCTAAGGGGACCAGCGCAAGCCCTCAGGTAAAGCCTTCCCTAATCCTCCCCCTGGGTTCTCTCAGCAGTGGGCACACCGTATCCACACCTCCGCCCTGCTCAGTCCTCAGTTACCGGGGAAGACAGACCGGCACCAAGCCAATGCTCCAGGACTCCCAACCAGCCAGAACTCCCACGCCGTGTCCCCAAAGTGGGTGCAACTGTGCCTGGTCTGGTGCAAGCCCAGGACAGCTAAAAGCTGGAGGGAAATGCCATCCATGCCCAGAGAAGAAACCCTGTGTCCTACCCACCTGCTGCCCTCACACAAGCTCCTAAGCCCTGACTGAGGCCCCTGAGGTCCCAGGGCACCTTCAGCAGGTGCCCAATGCCTGCTGCTTCCAGGAAGGGTAGACGTCCTGAGCCCCTGGGTGGGGGAGGTTTGTAAAACACAGATAACTGAGCTGTACTCCCAGGATTTCTGAGAATCTGTATTTCTTTTTTATTAATATTAATATGTTCTTATTGATTTCAGAGAGGGAGAGAGATAGAAACATCAATGATGAGAGAGAATCATTGATCAGCTGCCTCCTACATGCCCCCTGCTGGGATCAAGCCCGAAACCCAGGCATGTGCCCCTGACTGGAATCGAACCCAGGACCCTTCAGTCCCTAGGCTGACACTCCATCCACTGAGCCAAACCAGCCAGGGCCTGAGGATCTGTATTTCTAACAGGGTCCCAAGTCATGCTGATGCTGCCGTCCAGTGTGCCTGGTGACCAGACTTTGGGAACCACTGGGTTTGAAGATGGGGCAGGGGCAGGAAGGCTGGTCAGGGAGCTATGGCGGCTCCAGGCCAGACAGGACTAGAGCTTAAAGCAGGACAAGGCAGCAGGATGGACCGGAGGGGCCAGAGGAGGACACAGGCTGAGAGGCATTTCGGAGGAGGGCCACCGGGAGAGTGCCCAGGTGGTTGTGGAGCATGACGGGGAGCGAGGGGTCAGACTGACTCGGGGGTTTCTAGCTTAAAGGCCGAGGGGAAGGACTCGGGGGTGGGGCACCCAGGAGGCACACCAGCACTGATGGGAGGGCAGGGTTCCATTTTGGAGCATCCTCTGCGTGGGGATGTCCAATGGGCAATTGGTCATTTTAGTCTGGGTGGGGCCTGAGGTACTGGGACTGTGGGAATGTGGAGGTGAAGGTAATTCCCACAGAGCTGGCAGCTGTTGGAGTGCAAAATGCAACAGCTACCTGGGGAGAGTACATGAATTACAGACAAAGAAACAAACAAACAGAAGCAAGAACCACAGGACGGGGGAAACTTCTACAAGCTGTGAGTCTTGTTAGTTGTGCCTTAGCCCTAAGACAGCTCCCTTGGTCTGTAACTCCCAATATTCAGGGACTGGTAGGGGGTCCAGTGAGGAAAGGTGGAAGGCAGGGGACAGTGAAGCTCTGGGGGCAGCTGAAGGTGTCCTGGGGCCCAGGTGCCTTAGCCCTGGGCTGGGAGCTTGTGTGAGGGGCAGCGGGTGAGCAGGACCCAGGGGATTTCTCCTTCAGGCATGGACGGCATTTCCCTTCGGCTTTGAGCTGCCCTGGGCTTGCACCAGGCCAGGCACAATTGCACCCACTTTGAGGACACTGCATGGGTGTCCCGGCCGACCCAGAATGGCAGGCAGCAGGGCCCGAGGAGGAGGCCTGGAGGGAGGAGGCCCACTGCCATTCTTGGTATGGTTCTCCCTCCAGGAGCTGAGCTGCATCTGGCCTCACTTGGGGCAGCTTATAAGGCCTGGTGTGAGTTCTGTTTATGTGAGTACAGCATAAAAGGAACAAATCCACCAGCACCAGGGATGTTGCCACTCAAGTCCTTTTGCATACATTTTTCAAATGATAATTCACTCTTACCCAACCCTCCGTCCCCACCTCCCCAAGGCCGATTTATTGAAAAAAGCGCCTTATATGGTAATATTGCTAACACACCGTCAGCTGGCCTTTTTAGGGACTCTGTTTAAAGAAGATCCGCCTCTGGGGTTTTATATTGCTCTGGTGTTTATGCCAAAGACACACCAGCCCTCAGCCATTGGAAGACGGACCTCTCCTACTTTCGGTGAGTACTGTACAGCATTGCAGGCTCTGCCTCCTGCAGCTGCCTGGCCCCCTGGGTGCAGGCGGCGCCTCCAGATTGGCCTGGCGTCCATGACGCTGGCCCCGGTCGCACACGTCAAGGCCCTCGGTGGGCCTGCGAGCGCCCTGCTGACTGCTTCTGGCCATGGGACGTCCCGGGGCAGGGCTGTTCCAGTCTGGATGGGTGCTCCCTGTCCTCGTAACGGGGTGATGGGTGGGATAGAACATCTGCGGTCTCTGCTCATCCTGCTGGCCAGGGCAGCGCAGGCCTACACTCTCCTGTCCTTTGTCACAGCTCCGAATGGCTGGGAGACTGTCTTAGGCGAGCAGATGGTTTTCGAAAACCTGCTTCTTCTCAGGGTGTTTAAATCAGAGCTAATGATGGCCCCTGTGTCTATGAGATGTCTGTGTTGGGAATAAGAATGTATTTACTTCAGTCCTCTGTGTGTCTCACTACCCTCTCTTGAGCTGGGCTGAGGTGAACAGAACATTTTATCCATCCCTGAAGGCTGTCGGGTCACTGGGAGAGGTGGAGAGTCAGGGGTGGGTAGGAACCAGTGTTCCATGGCATCGAGTAGTTTTAGGGCAGCGGTTCTCAACCTGTGGGTCGCCAACCTGGGGGTCGAACGACCCTTTCACAGGGGTCGCCTAAGACCCTCAGAAAACACATATATAATTACATACTGTTTTTGTGACTAATCACTAGCTTTAATTATATTCAATTTATAACAATGAAAATACATCCTGCATATCAGATATTTACATTACGATTCATAACAGTAGCAACATTACAGTTATGAAGTAGCAACGAAAATAATTTTATGGTTGGGGGTCACCACAACACGAGGAACTGTATTAAAGGGTCGCGGTATTAGGAAGGTTGAGAACCACTATTTTAGGGGGTGGAAGGAACATAGGGGCCCTTTAATTCATTCTCTGATAAGGATGCTGAGAAATTGAGCAACTTGTCCCAAAGACACACCCAGCTGTGAAACCACCTGCCAATGCTGTTATCCACCCCCACACGCACACGAAGATACACGTGTGCAAGTAATTAAGAGGAAAATGAGACCGAGGGGCTAGGGGCCGAGGAGTAGGGCTCTGGGGTAAGGAACCCAGGAGGCACACCAGGACTGAAGGTAGGGCAGGGTTCAGTTTTGGAGCGTCCTCTGTGTGGGGAGGTCCAACGGGCAGTCATTCATTTTACTCTGGTAATTTTCCACTTTGTGTTCAGAGTCTGCTAACATCTCTTTATGGCTGAGGCAGAAGGCGTAGTGGTGCAGGCCGTGGATGCGGACGGCGGGCTACCAAAGTTACTGAATGATCGCAACGTGCTGTCCTGTAAAATGGGGGCAATAGCAATACTACCTACTTGGCAGTGCTGTTGTGAGGATTAAATGAGATAATACATGTATAAAGTGCTCAGCTCAGTGCTATCAGGGCCTGACCCTGATTGCTCAAACTTTAAAAATCACCTGGAGGGCTTATTACACTACAGACTGCACTTCACCCCAGTTTCTGATTCAGGAGGCTCGGGCAGGGCCTGCTAATTTGCATTCCTAATAAGCTCCCAGGTGGTGTTGAGCTGTAGGTTTGGGCTGCACTTTGCATAGGGAGGCTCTCAGGGTTTGCGTTTATGATTTGAATGGGTTATCGTATCCCCTGGGCTGAAAAGAGAGCTCCCCACCTCATAGCAGAGATGAATGGGCGCTGGAGAAACTAATGAGCAGGGAGAGTCTACATGCCAGGTCTGGGAAACCAAGGTGGGCAGCCTGACATCCTAACCTCAAGGCACGATTTCTTTCCTCCTGCCCTTTGTTGACTCCATCAATATTTATTGAGCGCTCATTAAGTGCCAGACACTCTCCTGGATCCTTAGAGACAGTGTAGGGACTTCTGCAATCACTGGGAGAGGCAGAAAAACAGATGAGAATGTTGGAGTAAATAAATATATAAAAGGGCTCCAGGAGGAGCCCCTCACTTGGCCAGGAGTTATCAGGGAAGACTTCCTGGAGGAGGGATACCTGAGCTAGTTCCTGCAGTTGGGGTAGTCCCGGTAGAGAGGAGGCATGTTCTTTGGGATCTTTAAGTGGCTCAGCTCTACTGAATTTAGACTTCAAGGCAGAAAGCAGGGACAGCTAAGGTCAGAGGGGTGGGCAGGGCTGGATGATCAGGGCTTTCTATATTACACTAAAGCAGTGGTTCTCAACCTGTGGGTCGCGACCCCTTTGGCGGTCGAGCGACCCTTTCACAGGAGTCACCTAAGACCATCCCGCATATCAGATATTTACATTACGATTTATAACAGTAGCAACATTACAGTTATGAAGTAGCAACGAAAATAATTTTCTGGTTGGGTCACAACATGAGGAACTGTATTTAAAGGGCCAGAAGGAGGAGGAAAAGTAATAGTGAAGCTGGCCTCACAGTGCTTACAGTCTGTGGGCTAGTTTCAAACAAGGAAAAAATAAAATAAAATAAAGGGCCAGAAGGTTGAGAACCACTGCTCTAAAGGATTGGGCAAAGGGGGACTGGAGAAGGGTGACAGCGAGAGATCTGCTCTTTGAAAGGGCTGCTCTGGCCGCTGTGAGGAGAGTGGACTGGAACAGGGCAAGAGTGCTATCGCCTTGTAAAGTGTCCGGAGTTGCTGGTGCAGGGTGGCATGGAGATAGAATCAAGACATCCTGGGGATTGGCTGGGAGGGAGGAGGGAGGAGTTGGGGTGTAGGGCATAGACTCCAGAGTGGGCGGTGCAATTCACTGAGGGACAACTGCAGTTTAGAGAGCAGTCCTGTAGGTAGAATTGAGGTGCCTGGGGGAGGGCATGGGGTGTCGATGCCCACAGGCAGCTGGCTCTGTGCATCTGGAGCCCTGGAGAGGGGTCCGGACTGAGTTGGGGGAGTGAATGGGAGGCCCAGGTAAAAGCCTGCAGAGTAGGTCCAAACCACAGAATCTGAGGATCCGAAATACCGCTAACCAGGAGTCGTTTTAAACTGAATGAACATATGTCAACCACGTCCAGATACCCTGCACTTAATTAGAGGTGCTGCTAGGATTTTTCATGGAAGGAATGTTTTTCCTGGAGTGATTTCTCTCTGCCAGACTCTTTGGTCATAGGAATGTGCATGTGCGGGCAAATTATAACAGGCAGCTGCTTACATGTCTTTTAAAGCTCCTACCCCCAAATATTTCCCCAACTATTCTTTGAAGTCTCACCTTCTCAGAGACCTTCCTTTAAGGATTTAAACTTGCCGCTAATTTCTAAAATGTCTTTGGAAACTGGTGTGAATTCAACTTTTGATAACCATTGATTTGTGAAGGGGATCACTCAACTCCTTCCAATATTCCACAGACTTCATCCAGGGAGCCAGTGCTGCTGGAGAAGGGTAGGAGAGAGAAGAAGAATGATGTTAGCAGCCCTTTAAAAACAGGGATGAGCAAACTTTTCCTGTAGAGGGTGAGGTAGTAAATATTTTAGGCTTTGTGAGCCTAAGTCTTTTGTAGCAACTACTCAACTCTGCCCCTATGGTAGCAATAGCAGCCATAGACAGTAAGTGAGCAAACACGGGCATGGCTCTGTTCCAATAAAACCTTATTTACAGACACTGAAACCTGAATTTCCTATAACAATTCTCTTTGGCTTTTTGGCAACCATTTTAAAATGTCAAAACTGCCCTACTGGCGGCTCAGTGGTTGAGCATCGGCCTATGAACCAGGAGGTCCTGGTTCCATTCCTGGTCAGGGCATTGCTTGATCCCCAGTAGGGGGCATGCAGGAGGCAGCCAATCAATGATTTTCTCTCATCATCGATGTTTCTATCTCTCTCCTCCTTTCCCTTCCTTTCTGAAATCAATAAAATTATATTTTTAAAAAATGAAATAAAATGTCAAAACCATCCTTAGCCCTGTGGGCCACATACAAACAGGCCTTAATTGGCTGATCCTGGTTTACAATTTAGAAATCCCTTTCATTCCCCTTATTTTCGTTGATCCATCACCTTGAGAGATAGATGTTAAGGTTGCCAGTTCATAGCTGAGGAAACTGAAGGCCAGAGGAGACATGGGCCTGGGCCCTGGGGCGGGGGTGCAGGAGGGAGGAGAAGGGCAAAGAAAGGAGCGGTGGCGGGAACTCAGGCCAAACCTTTCGAGTGGCCAGGAGGGGGATTACGCCTCTGTCTTCATATTTGCTTGGGCTGGGGTGGGGGCGCAAGGAGATGAGTGAGTGAGCAAATTCTTTACATTCAAGTGTTTGGCTTTTGGAAAGGAGGGGAGAGCTGTGTTTCTAGGTTCGCGAAGTCCTCAATGAAGCCCAGATGTAGGACGTGCTGACGAAGCCAGAACACTTTCCTCAGCTTTCTGCGGGCGCAGAGCGGCTGTGACCCCAGGAAACCACAGTGCCTTTGGCTCCGGCTCCTCTGACATGCTCCCGTCTAGCCGCCAGTTACCAGCAGGCAGCTGGGAGGGTGCAGAATTTCTCCGTGCAGAGACTTTCCTAGAGAGTCGGGCTCCGTGGAAAACCCTTCTCCCCAGGGAAGCGTGCCCCCCCGCACCCCCGGGAGGCGCCACTCCAGGCCAGCAGCCCTGAACCCGCCCTCACCTCCCCTGCTTTTCTTTTGGGCCCGCCTTCAAGAAAGCAGATTTAAACCCACCCCAAGGGCTGCAGAAGGCCAGCGTTGCTGACAGCTGGAAGTTGCTCTCTGGCTTGTCTCTGCTGCTGGGAAACAAAGCTCAATGCTCTCTTTCTGTGTGTGGGCAACTCAGGGGGAGACAAAAAGGTTCCCTGTAAAGCCAGACAGGCTTGAGCTATAAATTGAGAGAGAGAGAGAGAGAGAGAGAGAGAGAGAGAGAGAGAGAGAGAGAGAGAGGCTGAGGGGACCCTCCAGGACAGTCAGGGAGGTGTGGCTTTGCTGGAACACAGAGACACAGCTGCTTGCTGGACAGCTGTGAAGAGAAAGCCGTCCCCGCCTGGTCCTAAATCAGGTCCCCGTGACCAAACTGTCATGACACTGGACCGTGGGGACCTGAGGACACCAGGGGCAGCGCAGACCAGGTCTGGGAGGGGGCCTCTCAGGTGGGGGCTGTCATCCAACATTTGTCATCGAACATTAATTGAGCACCTACTATGTGCTGAACACAAGGCACGTGCAGGGTCTCTAACCATAAATGCAGACATAATCCTGGCCTAGGAGGGGCCCAGAGTCTCAGCGACAAGAACACAGACCCTTTTGTTTTAGGGCTTTTGCTGCCAACAGTGCTAGAGAGACAAGAGGCAGAAGCGAAAGCACCAAACATGGAGAAGTTATGAGCGTTTCATTAAGGTGGTGAGGAAGGGGCAAGCCCAGGCTTTGGAAACTGCCTGCGGTGGATGCCAGCCGTGCCTCTCCCCGGCTAGGAGGCATCAGGCGACGTTCCCTTCTCAGAGACTTTGTTTCCAAATCTGCAAAATCGACATAAAAATACCTTCCCTCAGGGCTTCTGTGAGGATTCAATAGATAATAGATTTGAAGGGCCCCATTAAAAAAAATTATTTTTAAAAAAATGCATTTACCAAAATTGGAAACAGGGAATATACTGCCATGTTTCACCTGACAAAGCCTCTGGACCTTTTCCATTGCTTCGGATATCCTGCTCTCTCCATTGCAGGGGGTTTCTGGCAATTAGTTTACAAACCAATTTATTTATTATTCAATAACTTTTTTCAACATTAAAGTTGTTTCTCATTTTGGTTATTTGAACCAAAGCTGTGATGAGCTGGCTCTTAGCCAAATCTTTCCACTGATCCATGAGTGTGTCCCAGGGGTAAACCCCTAGAAGTGCCTTTGTGGCATCAAAGACACATGCATTTTTATGTCAAGAGATATATACAGTAGTTCACATGGAAAGTATTACAATAACTAATGAATAATAATGCAAGAATAGCCCTGACTGGTTTGGCTCAGCGGATAGAGCGTCAGCCTGCGGACCAAAGGGTCCCAGGTTCGATTCCAGTCAAGGGCATGTACCTTGGTTGTGGGCACATCCCCAGTGGGAGGTGTGCAGGAGGCAGCTGATCGATGCTTCTCTCTCATCGATGTTTCTAACTCTCTATCCCTCTCCCTTCCTCTCTGTAAAAAAAAACAATGAAATATATATTTAAAAAAATAACGCAAGAATACACTGTCTCATATACTCACAACTCTAAACCTACTTTTGTCCACCCTGGACATTATACACAAAAGATATATATTCATTTTAAGGCTTTTAAATAGTAGTTTTCAAATCAC
Organism: Myotis myotis; assembly: GCF_014108235.1. Lineage (NCBI taxonomy): Eukaryota > Metazoa > Chordata > Mammalia > Chiroptera > Vespertilionidae > Myotis > Myotis myotis. Next base: position 10,721,882 of record NW_023416318.1, on the reverse strand, counting down.
CTTCCAAAAAGTAGTGCAGTTTGACACGTCAGCAGTGAATGCAAGCGCACCTCCCCACACTTGGTCCAATAAGGGTGACCCCAGCGCCGGCCACAGCACCCCAGCCAGAGGTGGGTCAGCTTCTATTCCGGCCGCAGCGCACTGCTGGCCGTCGCGAGACCCCGGGCCCCGCTCACAGATGCTGAGCAAGAGCTTCCACAGTTTGGTTACTTAGACCCACAGGCAGAACCCCATGTTTATCCTATTAACTTGGATCTGATTGGGGTCAGCGTGTCTTCTCTGCCTTCTGAGACCTGCTTTGGGGTTGGTTCTTCCGTCCAGCATATTTAAAACCACTTCCCCCCAGCCTGTTTTATCTGGAAGTTTGATCAGCATGTGCTCTATATTTTTATCCAACTCATTAATTAAAATGGCACGTGGGAAAAAGGACAAGAGTAGACCTGAGGCTCAGGTGGGTGGAGCATCATCCTGTATACGGAAAGGTTGCGGGTTCGATTTCCGGTCAGGGCACGTACCTAGGTTGTGGGTTCAATTCCTGGATGGGGCCCATTCAGGAGGCAACTGATTAATATTCTCTCACACCAATGTTCCTTTCTCTCTCTCTCTCTCTCTCTCTCTCTCTCTCTCTCTCTCTCTCTCTCTCTCTCTCTCTCCTTTCCCCTTTCAGGTGAGGATTAAAGAAAAAAAGGAAAGAATAGAGCCTGAGGCCAACCACTGTCTCCAAGTTGAGCTGATCCATCAGTGAACACTTTTCAGTAGCTACCGGCAACTACACATATGCCCCTGGATTTATTGTTCAGCCCACTCGGCTTTAAGAACAGGGATCTCACAGGAGACCTTGTCAGATGCCAAGATCAAGTTAATTAAGCTCAATGTCTCCCACCTTCTCCTGCACCGCAGTCCTGGGGAAAAGGGAGGGCTGTCACACTGACATTTGCTCTTGGTAAATGATGACAAATATAAGAAATCACAGCTTCCTTAAAAATGCTCTCTTGCCCTGGCCAGTGTTCTCAATGGTTAGTGCGTCGGCCAGTGCACAAAAGCATTTCCGGTTCAATTCCTGGTCAAGGGCATGTACCTGGGTTGCAGGGTCGATCCCTGGCTCTCATCTTGGCACGTGTGGGAGGCAACCAATCGATGGGTCTCTCTCACATCAATGTTTCTCTCTCTCCCCCTCCCTCCCTCCCTCCTTTCTTCCCTCCCACTCTCTCTAAAAATCAATGGGAAAATTTCCTTGGGTGAGGATTAACAACAACAACAATAATGCTTTCTGGGACAGTGCCTCTGGAAACCTGACCCACGTATCAAGAGTATCTAAGGTTTTAGAGCTCTGCCTTCTTTTCCTTTTGATCATGGAACATTTATGTGCCCATCTCCAGTCTAACATCCCTTCACTTCTCCATTCTTCCAACATGGCAGGAGGCTGGCAGGTCTTCTCTGCAGCCCAGAACGGCTCAGCTCCAGAGACAACACTGCTCTGAGCAGCGAGGTGCTAACCTCCACTTCACCTCAGACCTCAAGTTCCTCTTACCCATGTTTGTCCTACTTTGTGGTTCTGAAAACCTTTCTCCTTGACAGTCGTTGGCTCATTCGCTCATTCATTTGGATAACAAACATTTAGGAGCCCACTCTGGGGCCGCCTTATGTCGGACACACTGAAGAATCACGGGGAATAAGGCAGACCTGGCTGCTGCCTTCACCGAGCTCCCGCGAGCCAGCATATGCAGAGTTGATCACTGCTCGGGCGGGTTCTAGGTGCTGTGGGGCAAAGAGGGGCCACTCACCAAGACCAGTGGCCAGAGAGGACTCCTGAAAATGCCGTGTCAACACAGAGGGCTGACAGGTGACAGGGGTGGGGAGAAGGCCCTTCCAGATCCTAAAGGGTCAGAAGAGAGAGGAAGTGACACAGCTCGGAGAATGGAAAGAAACTCCACATGGCCCAAGTGAGGAGGAGGCCGAGAGGGGGCAGGAGGCAAGATGAGCCTGGAGATGCAGGCAGGGGCCAGACCCCGATGGGCCCGGTGGGACAAGTTGGGGAGCTGGGACTTGATCTCCTTGGCCATGAGAGGTCACGAGGATCAACGCGACAGAAGCAGAGCTGGACTCAGCAAGCCACAGGGGCCGCTCTCCTAGTGCGCTCCGTGCTTCAAACATAACGGGAAGGGGCTTCCTTTCAGCCTTAACATTCTGTTAACAAGCTTCTGCTCAGTCTCCACTTGGCCTTTCTGACCTCGCGTTCACAGGCCTGTGGCTCTGTCTCCTCTTTGCTTTGGTCATCGACTACTCTGTCCCTCTTCCGCATAAGGCCATCGACGGGCCAGGATCAAGGCTCCCGTAGCACCCATCTTCTTCCCCTCCTGTGGTCCCACATCCTGAATGCAGCGCAGTTGGGGCTTCTTCCACCGCCACCTCCTCTTTCCACGCCTCGAGCCTCTTTTCTCTGGACTCCTGAAAGCTGACCTCCTAACCCCTCAGCGAGGGCCTTCCCACTACCAGCCACGCTGTCCCACCCAGGGCTTCCCAGGCTCGAGGGCCATGGTTCACTGCCTCCTGAGTGTCTGTTGCTTCTCTTTCACCACGGAGTGCCAAGAATGGACCAGATGTTGTCTTTCAACCTCCCCCGACAAAAGAAAACCTGCCACAGATGTTGGAAAAATGAATTCCCTCCCCAATTTGCAGCCGTCCCAACCTAGGTATCCGCATGGTAGGAGGACTTCTCTGTTTTCTCCGTCCGAAACAGCAGGGGGCAGTGAGTCTCATCAGGAACCTCTTGCTTTCCTCTCCTCTCAGGCTGTCCCTCCCCGTCAGGTGCTTCTACCCTGAGGATTGTGCGTTTCCCCTGTACCTCCTGCATCTTTCTCCCTTAACGATATGTTATGTTGATTTTAATTATAAGCTATTCATGAGTACAGTCTCCTTGTAAAAATGTAAAACATTACAGCTGGCACCTCTCCCAGCCCCTTCCCACCTCCAGAGGCAATCACTATGATCAGTCTTAGACTTTTTTTTCCCCCTCAACTTTTTGCTGTGTTTATATCCACAAATAGAAAATTATGGAAAATGCACCATATTGTTTTTATGGTTTGTTTTAAAAAATAACTTGCACAAATGGTTTCATGCTATTCAGTCTATTCTGCAACTTGCTTTGTTCAGTCAGTGGAATGGTTTAGAAATCCAGCCACATGGGCCCATGGAGAGCGGCCCGGATCTTCTTTTAATCTCAGGACAGGATCCCATACCCTGGACTTTTGGGGTAGTTCCAAGTCGTGTGCCTCTCCAGTTAATGACGCCAGCTTTTCCACACCTTGGCCAACATCTATTATAAAACTTTGAATCTTCACACTCTGCTGCCTCTTATGCATTTGCGCTTCCCTGGTAACGAGTGAGGCTGTGCGTCTTTTCATGCAGTTGTTGGGTGTTTGCATCACCTTTTCTGTCAATTATCCTTTCATCATCTTTGTTTTTCTTTTGAGCTGTTTACATCTTTCTTACTGATTTGTATTATATATATATATATATATATATATATATATATATATATATCTCCGCTGTTATATGTGCTGCACATTTTTTCAATTCCTTTCCTAACCTTTAAGTCTTTTAAGATTCTCTCCAATGGATTATAGCTTTGTAGCCATTTGGGGTTTTTAAGAGGCAGGTAGGTGAGTTTGCTAGAATTGCCATAACAAACTATCACTGACTGGGTGGCTTACACCACAGAAATTTATTTTTTCACAGTTCTCAAGGTTTGAAGTCCGAGATCGAGGTGTTGGCGGGATTGGTTTCTTTTGAGGCCTCTTTCCTTGGCTTGGAGATGGCTGCCCTCTCGGGCCTCTTCACAGTCTCCCCTCTGCATGTCTCTGTCCCAATGTCCTCTTCTTATAAACACACCCATCCTATTGGGTTAGTTATATTGGACACCATCATATTGGATTCATGACCTCATTTTACCTTACTTACCTCTTTAAAGGCCCTATCCCCAAACACACTCACACTCTGCCTGGAGGTTAGGACTTTAGTATATGAACTTGGGATACACAACTCAGCCCATGTCAGCAGGGGAGAGGGAAGGGGCCCGATTGCCAGGGACTGGGAGGCCAGGTCCACACGGTGCCTCCTGGAACTGGGCCCTGGCTGCCGGTGGGCTCAGGCCCCAAAGTCAAGAAGACCATCTCCAAATGTTTTTGACCCTCAGTTGACTAGTTCTCTTCTCCCTCAACCCCAAAGGTGCTCCAGCCCCCGGTTCACTTGACCACACGCACCATGTGTGAAGAGGAGACCACTGCCCTCGTGTGTGACAATGGCTCCGGCCTGTGCAAGGCTGGCTTCGCAGGAGATGACGCCCCCCGAGCCGTTTTCCCTTCCATCGTGGGCCGCCCTCGCCACCAGGTGTGTGCTCGTCTGGACACAAGGCTTTGAGGCATTAGGAGGAAGCACTGCATTGTGGGGACTACGCTGAGGTGTGTGTGTGTGTGTGTGTGTGTGTGTGTGTGTGTGTGTGACTGAGTGAGGATGAGTGTGTGTGTGAGAGGGTATGTGTATGTGTATTGAGGGGGGTGGGGTTCTCTCTTCTGATTAACTAATAGAGCAGGACCCTGTAAATAAAAATATGCAGAACCAAAAACATCTGTCAGGCATGCACTGATGACATTATGTCTGGCTTAAGTCTTTGAGGTTGCTAAGTTTGGAAGAAACCTTTTAAAAAATGCAATTAAACCCCTTGCCTTTAAGAAATGTATAGTCATTTAAAATAATTTTTCTTGAAATAAAAAAAAAACACCTGAAAAAAAAGAAATGTATACTCCATGAATATACACCCACAACTAATTTGAGATCACAGGCTGAAATAGAGGCAAAATATTTCATCAGGAGAGGGAGAAATGAAATCTAAATAGAGGCCTGGCCAGTAGCTCTGTTGGTTAGAGTGTCGTCTGATCCTGACTCTCAAATACCCCATTGAGCATGGCAAGGTTGTAGGTTCGATCCCCGGCAGGGCACATACAGGAATCAACCAACAAATGCATAAATAAGTGGAACAACAAACTGATGTTTCTCTCTCTCTCTCTCTCTCTCTCTCTCTCTCTCTCTCTCTCTCCATTTAATAATTTTTAAAAATATGAATGGAGGAACAAGGGAAGGAGAAGACTTTCTACAAAAAGGGACAACTGCCTGGCCAGCTGGCTCAGTGGTTGAGCATCAACCTATGAACCAGGAGGTCATTTTCCTGGTTGAGGCACATGCCCATGTTGCAGGCTCGATCCCCAGTACGGGGAGTGCAGGAGGCAGCTAATCAATGCTTTCTCTCATCATTGATGTTTATATCTCTCTCTTTCTCTCCCTTCCTCTCTAAAATCAATAAAAATATATTTTAAAAAATAAATAAAAGAAAAAGGGATAACTGAGGCTAAGGAGGATTTTAGCACGTGGAGAGAACACACACCAGAAGCAAAAATTTGGAGGTTTAAAGTGTAAGTGTAGGGTATTTGAGGAGGACAAGTACGTGTGTGTGTGTGTGCGTGTGTGTGTGCGTGTGTGTGTGTGTGTGTGTGTGAAGTAAGGTAAGGAGAGGAAGTGTGTGGAGGAACTCTGCTCTCTCTCAGAAAATGACATTGTCTTAGGAGAAAAAAGAGAGACCAGCTCACAAGAAACCCTCCACCTTCTCTCCTTGTCTCCCTCATTCACTGGTGTCTGCCTCACCCTTATCGCCTGCTGTTCTGTTTCCTGGGGAAGAAGGACATTTTCCTACCTTCATCTTTCTTCAGAAACCCTCTGATGACTGAGTCCCTCCGAGGGGAGCCCTCAGGCAGCTCACATCCGTCCTCTTTTGTGTTGCAGGGTGTAATGGTGGGAATGGGCCAGAAAGACAGCTACGTGGGGGATGAGGCTCAGAGCAAGCGAGGGATCCTGACTCTCAAGTACCCCATCGAGCACGGCATCATCACCAACTGGGACGACATGGAGAAGGTACTGGTGAACTCCCCCTTTAGGGTGCTCATCTTAATGATAAGACATCACCGTGACCCTCGGATCTCACAGTCCTCTGTGCCCTGTCAACTCTCCCTCTAAAATGCTTCTCACAGCCGCCTTTCCTTCCTGTCCTTCCCCATGGCCACACCCAACCAGGGATGCTGACATCTCCCACAGAATTATTGCCATGGCTTCCTGACTGGTTCCTTTGACTGGGTGTCTCACTCACCCAATTAATTCTCTACACGGCTGCACAGCTTCTCTTTCTAAAAGCAGGTCAGATCCTGGCATTCGCCTCCTCAGGAATCTTAGGAGCTCCTCACTCACCAAGAGAAGGTCCCCAACTTCCTGTCTGTCATCTGAGGACCTGCCTGGTCCTGCCGAATTCCCAGCTCCATCCCTCACACGGCCTTCACTCTGCACCAGCGCTTCCTCCTTCCTTCCAATGCTGATGCTACCTCCTTCTAACAGTCCCTGCCATCACCTCAGATAGGCGCACTGCTGCTATGTTATGATGATGGTTCTCTAATGAAAATCTTAGGTAAGATTCTCTCGGGGGCTTTAGAAGCCCTTTTTGTGTGTAAGAAGGTGCGGGGAAGGAGGACTTCTTAAAATGTAGTCTGTGATCACAAAATCATGTGTGCAAAATGCTAATAGAACCTTTTTAACATTCCTTTGATAAATTCTGCTGACAGTTGTCTCAGAGTTCTTGTTTTGCACTGACTGCCTTTTGAAATGTAATAGAGGGCTTATTGAGCAGGCTGCCACTGGGAATAAAGAATGTTGATTTGAAATCTGTAATTCACTGTACATTTCTCCAGATCCTAGATTCAGTCACTCTGGGTGTGAGATAAATAGATAAAATACAATAGCTTTTGCTTCACACAGTGGAACCATTAAGAACACAGCCAGGGACAGAGAGATCCGGGAGCAAATCCGTCCCTTGAGGCTCAGTTTCCTCATTTGTGGAGATAAAAATACTTTCTTCCTTAGGCTGCTTGGGAGATTGAATTAGGGGAATACGTAGTATAATCCCAAGGTAGGAAACATACTTAATGCTCAATAAATGGCACATACTCTTTGTATATACCTAACAATATATAAATCAAAAACATAACAGACAAAAACAGTTTACTCGTAGTAGTAACAACATGAACTCTTTTTTGTTGTTGTTAATTATCACCAGAGGATGTTTTCCCCCCATTGCTTTCTCAGAGAGAGTGGGAGGGAGGAGGAGTGAGAGAGAGAAAAAAAAACATCAATGTGAGAGAGACACATCGATTGGCTGATTCCCACACAAGCCCTGACTGGCGAGCAGGGAGTGAACCCACAAGCCAGGTACATGCCCTTGATTGGGAATCAAACCCACTACCATTTGGTGCCGGGCAGGGCGGGGCGTGGGAGCAGAGACAATGCTCTAATCACTGAGCCACACTGTCCAGGGCAACAATATGAACTCTTTAAATAAACTACTAAAAATATAGCATGTGTCTTAGAAGAAAAACAGGCCTAGCCTGTGTGGCTCAGTTGCTTGGGCATCGTCCTGTGCACCAAAAGGTTGCTGGTTTGATTCCTGGTCAGAGCACATGCCCAGGTTGCAAGCTCAGTCCCCAGTAGGAGGTGTGCAGGAGGCAGCCAATGGATGTTTCTCTCTCTCTCAAATCAATAAAAACATTTTTAAAAACAGAAGAAGGTAAAGCTGTCAAATCTTCTAAAATTAATTTATGGGCTCATTGCCATTCCAATAAAAATCTCACAATTTTTAAATTGTATACATTTAAGGTATACAATTTGACGATGTGATATACATTGTATAACAGTCATCACATTCAAGTCAATTAACATACCTGTCACCTCCATAGGTGTTTTTTTCTCGCAGTGAGAGCACTTGGACTTACTTTCTTGGCAACTTTTAAGTGTACAATACAGTGCTGTTACCTATAGTCCACATGCTGTACACTAAGTCTCCAGAATTTACTTAGCCTACATAACTGAGACTTCGCTCCCCTTGACCAACATCTCCCCATCCCCCCACCCCCAACCTCCTAGTAACCCTATTCTACTCTCTGCTTCTACCAGTTTGACTAAAAAGAAAGCACACTTTTTAATTATGCAAGATAATCATAAAGTATGTTTGAAGAAAGAAATAAGGCAAAATTTGTAAGAACAAAATTAATAAAAAAAAAACTGTTAGAGGGGACTTGCCATATCCAAATATTGAAATATAATATAGAGTTCTAAAAATTAAAACAATTTGGTACCAGCACAAAGGTAAAGAGAAAATGTATGATCAATGAAACTTGCAATACCAGAAAAGGATTTACTCAGTAAATTATTCTGGGACAACTGATTACTTATTTGAGAGGTGAGGTATTTTTGATTATTGCCCTTACTTCATTCTATTTCACCAAACACATATCGATTGAATATAAAAGTTAAATATAAAAACTCAAATGATTAAAAAAAATACAATAAAATAAGTGTGAGTATCAAATTTCTGGTGTAAGAAGTCATAGAAAAAAAGAATGACAAATCTGGTTTCTTAAAACTCATACTTCTAGCATGTCAAAAATAAAGCCAAATTTAAAAGGTAAGCAACTAATTGCAAAAAACATTCACAAGTGCAATATAAACAGGTAGTGCCAATTGATGATTATAGACACAAAGTCCACCAGGCAGATAAACAAGGGATGTGAACAGATACTTTCCCAAATGAAAATTATAAAAAGTTGCAAATCTGAAAAAGTTTAAACTCATTTGAAACAAATAAAAAATTTCAAAGTGAAACTAGATATTATTTTTATCTATCAAATTATTTCCTATTTTAAGAGCGAGAGCACTGGATGCAGGTTAGGGTAAGATGGGCACTTTCTTATTCTGTAATTCAGCCTCTTTGTTGGTAGTAAAAATAAAAACAGTCTTCCAATTGCCATACTCTTTAGGCCACTAATGCCACAGTTAGAATTCTTTTCTTTGGAAAACAACCTGAATAGAAAAAAGAAAATGTAATATGCACAAACATAGCTATCACAGGATTATTTATAGATAAAAATGCAAGATACCATATGAATAGTAATATGATTAAATATATGATGGTATATGATGCAATATTGTTTAAGCATTAAAAAATAAGTGTTCAATGTATTAAAAATAAATATTTACTATGAAAAAGAAAATTATTTATATTGTATTAACTGAAAAGTGGCAAGAAACAAAACTGAATATGAAAGTATTATAATAATAAATAATAGTAAATAAAACAAAGTATATGAAATAAGTAAATGGTGATAGTGATAAATTTGAAAATTGATAAGAGCGAAAGGTTAGGAAGAAGAAAAAAGTCAATTTCTTGTTAAAATATGGGAGATTTTTATTCCTCTTAAATTTTTTTTTTCTAATTTTAACATTATTGGTATCTTTTGTTTTTAAAGTACATTATAAAAACTCCCCCCAAAAAAGAAATAAAAGGAAGTGCAGATGTTTGCATTACAGGATGTTTTGCAAAGTCAATTTTTTTTAATAATGTACTTTAAAGACTGTGCCTCGTGGGTCTGAGATATGCCTAGGAACCTGCACCTGTCACAGCTATCCCAGATGATGCTGATTGAAGGGATCTGGGGACCACATTAGAAGAAATGCTGACATCACCTCATTCAGGCTGATCGCCACCTGCTCTGTGTCACTGTGAGACTTGGGCCTCTGCTTGTGCCATTCCCTCTGCCTTGGGCGCCCTTCTCCGCCCCTGCAGACTTCCTTTGCCTTCAGGGCCCACCTAAACCCTCCGACTGAACTGCCTCTGCCTCGTTCTTCACTTAAAATGTGGGTGTCTTTGTCTTTTGTCATTTTTGCCTGTCTTTCTCCTCTCTTGAAACTAAAATCTAGGGGCCATGCCTGGTTCATATCTGCACTCCTTACCTTGAGCATCGTCCTGGCGCAAAGCCAGTGGCTCGTCAATATGTGGGCACAGTGGAATCCAATGACCCTGTGCCCCATCTCTGAGAAAATCCAGGCCTTAGGCCCCTGGCTCTCTTTGCCAAATGCCTCTGAAAGTAAACATGAAATCTCTCTGAAATGAAGAAATAAAAAACTCCTGTTTTGTGGGCCTGGATCACGGAAGAGGGACCTAGACACAGAGAGAAAGAGCTTCCCTTGGAACCGGGGTTCTCCGCTGAGCGACTTGCCTCCCAGGGGGCCTTTGGCGATGTCGGGAGACATGTTTGCCTGTTTCAAGATAAAGAGAAGCTCCTGGCATCTGGTGGGTGGATGCCAGGGATGCTGCTAAACATCCTGTAACGCACAGGTCAGCCCCTGCAACAAGGAGTGTCCAACCTAAGGTAAAGCGCCGAGGTTGGGAAACCCTGCTCTAAAGCGCCGGCGGGTTCACAATATACAAGGAAGGTTCAAGCATGTCTGTCAGCTTCCCAGCAGGAGACAGCACCCTCCCAGTTGGGGCTTGAGAGTTAATTTAAGGAAGCGCTGCTTACAGAGATGTGCACAGAAAGGGAACCAGCCAGGGATGTTGAGGCACCCAAGTACTAGCAACAGAGGGAAGCTCTTCCTCCCCTAATGCTGGGGGGGAGGGGGGTAGGAGGCGCGCAGGGAGGGCAATGCCAGTAAAACTTCGTGAGAGCTGGAGCCCTGAAAGAGGGGCCACTCAACAGGAGCTGTGCTCTGAAAGGCCACACTGTACCCGGGAGAAACACACTCCTTCCCTCTCCAGCCTCTTGCTGGTATCTTCTATAAGCCAAACACAGGCAGAAGCCAGAAAGCAAGGAACACAGAGATGCGGTGGGCCTGGCCCCCCAAGGCACAAAGCAGGGGAGAGAAAGGCATTCAGACGGACATAATCAACATGCTAAGTATATTGGCCCCAGATCTGAGTCCTGTTGAGAAGCAATATAACCTCTACATTTCAATCAGAACTTCCCAGGGCTGACCGTTCTCTCCAGATCCAAGAACACTGAGCCATACTCCCTCAGCACAGCATGTCAGTTGGAGTTTTCCAGCCCACTGGGAGTCTGCTGGACTCATCTGACTTTTGTCCCAAACAGATCTGGCACCACTCCTTCTACAATGAGCTGCGGGTAGCACCTGAAGAGCACCCCACCCTGCTCACGGAGGCACCCCTAAATCCCAAGGCCAACAGGGAGAAGATGACCCAGGTAAGAGGCCAGCCAGACCTGAGCACTGGCACAAGAATGGAACGTGGATGCTACACATGATCCTTTCTCCCATTCACACAACAGGGCAACAGAATTCTTTGAGAGCCTGCCCTGTGCATAGTCCGTGCCAGGCCCTAAAGGTGGGAGTAGGGTAAATAGGCATATTTCCTGCCCTTAAAAAAGATTCCAAACCATTCTTTGGGCCCAGAGGTGCTGTGATTTCTGCCAGACTGTCTTTAATTCTGCATTGTCCTTTCAGATCATGTTTGAAACCTTCAACGTCCCTGCCATGTACGTCGCCATTCAAGCTGTGCTCTCCCTCTATGCTTCTGGCCGCACAACAGGTGAGTCGCCCTGATTGTAATGGCGCCCTTTCTGACTTTAGAGAAGCGGTTCTCAACCTGTGGGTTGCGACCCCTTTGGCGGTCGAACGACCCTTTCACAGGGGTCGCCTAAGACCATCCTGCATATCAGATATTTACATTACGATTCATAACAGTAGCAACATTACAGTTATGAAGTAGCAACGAAAATAATTTTCTGGTTGGGTCACAACATGAGGAACTGTATTTAAAGGGCCAGAAGGTTGAGAACCACTGCTCTAGAAGGCGGAAGGGATAGAGATTCCTGCTCAGAAGAATCAAAGCGACAGCCAAAATCCAGGGGAAACCTTGCACTGGGCTAACAGACGGGAAGCCCATGTGATGGGGAGTGTGCCCAGTATAGATGGAAAGGGTTCAATGAACAACCATGACCGGTACACCCAGCAAGGGCCGTTCCCTTAGAGCAGTCAGTCTGGGAACGTATACACACTTTCCAACAATACTGGGATGTTTCTGCTCATGAAGCAGGAATAGTAAAAACTGAGATGGCAGATATGCAAATATCCTTGGTGTAGAAAGGTGCTCAGGGAAACAGAGGGGGCTTAAAAATAAAACAGTTTTTAATAGGGACTTGACAGCTTGAATATCATTCACACATTGACTCGTGTATTCTTTTCTGTGGTCTTTTGTTTGGTTGGGTTGGGTTTTTTTTTTTTAAATATATTTTATTGATTTTTTTACAGAGAGGAAGGGAGAGAGATAGAGAGTCAGAAACATCGATGAGAAAGAAACATCGATCAGCTGCCTCCTGCACATCTCCCACAGGGATGTGCCCGCAACCCAAGCACATGCCCTTGACCGGAATCGAACCCGGGACCCTTGAGTCCGCAGGCCGATGCTCTATCCACTGAGCCAAACCGGTTTCGGCTGGGTTGGGTTTTTTTCCTTACTAATATTCATTCATGTGTTCATGGATATGTTCATTCATTCATTCATTCATGCATCATCAGATATTTTCCAATCCTGCCTACCATGTGCAAACATTGCACCACTGGCAAACAAGGCAGATCCTGCTGCTGTGGAGCTAACAGTCTAGTGGGGAAGAGACGGAGTAAGCCATAATTTCACTACAGGTGATAAGGACAGTAATAGGGAAATACGGGTATATACAGTTTTGTACCCTGTGCTTTGCACTTGATTTTGTTGTGGGCATCATGTCTAATGGCTACCTGGAAGCCATTGTATGATGACTCCATTATTTATTTACTTATTTTACCATTTGTCTATTGCTGGGCCTTTACATTGTCTCTAATTTTTCTTGTTTAATATATGCTGTGATGAACATCTTGTATAAGAGTAAGCTACTGGTCCCTGGGTATTTATTTTACTTCTGGCCCTTACTAAACCATCTTATTTGCTCTAATCATTTTTCAGTTGATTCTCTTCTAAGTATACAACCACATCATCTTCAAATAATGACAGTTTTGTTTCTTTTTTATAATAATACCTCTTATTTCCATTTTGTGTCTTATTACATTGGCTAAAGCACCCAGGACAATAGTAAATAATAATAAAATAATGCTATTATAAGGTTGCCCCATCAATTATGATGTGGCTGTAGGATCAAGTGAGATTACTTATGCTGAGAAAGCTTATTTCCCTTCATGGTTTGCTAAAAAATTTTATTAGTAGAGAATTTTATTTTTTTCAAATGGTTTTTATAGTTCCTATGAGATCTAAGATGCTAATTGCTTGTGCATATGTGTTAGTTTGATGCCTGAAAGATGTACAAATTACCCAGTCTCAATTAAAGAGTGTGCAGTCTAGATGCAAATTGACAAGTGTGCATTGTCATAAAAGTGTTTCAAGGAATGCAAGAAGAGGAGACATTCTACTTGCTTTTCATAGGCTATAGTCTCATTTGGGAGAATAAATTGATGTGCACACAAAAATATGATTGATTGTTCTTATGGTGGGTGAATTTTCTCAGCTACTAAAGAAAAACATGGTCGTTGAAAATCATGGGTAAATGGTCCCAGAAAGAGACAGATAAAAGACAAGAAAAGTTTTAACAGGTCCTATCCCCTCTGTCTATAGGCATCGTCCTGGATTCAGGGGATGGCGTCACCCACAATGTCCCCATCTATGAGGGCTACGCACTGCCTCACGCCATCATGCGCCTTGACCTGGCGGGCCGCGACCTCACGGACTACCTCATGAAGATCCTCACAGAGAGAGGCTATTCCTTTGTGACCACAGGTATCCAGCCCCTTTCCTGATTCTGAGCTCAGCTCAAAACCAAATCTGATCTAGGACTAGAAGTTCCCAGGCCTGGTGAGAAGTCTGTGGCTATGTGTCCTCAAACTATCTTGGGGTAGATAGGGAGGCTCTACGTAGCCAGAGGCTGGGCCTCTGGTCAAGACCGGATAGATAGTTAAGGCAACCTTATTCAAGAGAAAGGTTCCCAATCCGTACACCCTGGGGAGGGGGACAGCGCTTAGACCTACTTATGCTAAGCAGCACTCCCTGAGACCTCCTTAAGTGCCTTCTTCCCAGGGACCTGCTACCTCTGTCCACGTCCACACCAGGATCACAGCTCATTTTCAGTAATGCTGAATGGTAGTAAGATCCGGGGATGCATGTCATTAACTAGGGGCATTTATAGCTCATCTGGAACAAATAAGGTCTGAATATCTCAGGGGAAGATATCATGCCTCAGGGGCCACCTGAGTATTTAGGTAGGGGCCTTCCTAGATTCTGTAAGATCACAATGTATAAGCCTACATCTAGACCAGAAGTGTGTCCTGCAAGGCCCTCAGGAAGGCCTGCAGCGCTGTCAGGGCAGAGCGAAGACAGCAAGGTGAAAAGCCCATGCAACATTTTGCTTGGGAATCAAGACTTTGAACTCCAACTTTAGGAAGAGGAATAAAAAAAAATTAACTTTCATCCTAAGACTGAATCCAAAGCAGAAGTACGAAGGTGTTCATGGAGATCAAAATGGGACAACCCAACTAACAGAGCTGAGTACCTACTTCCTGTCATTTCTGCTTCCAGCTGAGCGAGAAATCGTGAGAGACATCAAGGAGAAGCTGTGCTATGTGGCCCTAGATTTTGAGAACGAGATGGCCACGGCCGCCTCCTCCTCCTCCCTGGAGAAGAGCTACGAGCTGCCTGATGGGCAGGTCATCACCATTGGCAATGAGCGCTTCCGCTGCCCCGAGACCCTCTTCCAGCCTTCCTTCATTGGTGAGGTTCTGCCCACAGTCCCTGCCAATCAGGAGGGCAGGGTGGAGGGGTGGGCGCGGGATGGAAAGAGAAACACCAGGAGTCACGCACTCTTTGTTTATTGTTTATACATAGCCCATATTTTTCCAGGAAGTGCCCAAAATACATAAACAATACAGCTAGGTAAAATCTAATTTTAAATAAAAGGAAATCAAGATAAAGGCAAAGCAGGAGAGGGAATATAATATGAAACTAAGAATGAGGTTAATAAACAAAACACTTCTTGGACCGCTCAGCATTTAGGTCATGAGGTTGAAATTTACAATAGTAAACAGGATGGGCTTGGGGCAGACCTGGTTTTAACCTTGGACATGTTACCATCTTCAACCTTCAGTAACCTTATCTGTAAAGTGGAAATAATGATAGTACCTACTAAGTAGGGTTGTAACAAGAATTAAATAACAAAATAACACAAGGACAACTCTTTGCTGAGGAGTGTATAAAAAGAGGTGGGCCTGTAAGCAAATGTTGATATACAGTGTAGTGGTAGATAGCAAACTGGACAGAGTGCTATAGGCCTAAGAAACCTTAAAGGAGGTGAGTATTTGGACAGAACCTTGAAGAAAGTAAAGGAGGGAAGACTTCTTAAAGGAGGTGAGTATTTGGACAGAACCTTGAAGAAAGAGTATCATTTCATGGTATCCAAGGATGGAAGGAGTGCAGAATAGGGAGTGACATACAATACTGATTGTGGTATGTACAAAGGCATGGAAATGTGAAAAGTCCTGTTCTATTTGGGACACGATGGAAGAGTTCTGTGTGCGTGTGCGTGTACGTGTGCGCATGTGTGTATGCATGCCTGTTGTATGTTTTCACACAGGGGAGAATGGAGAGAATGGCTGGACCACACTAAAAATGTGGGGGTTAATCATATCAGCAATGGAGATCTCCTGAAAGTTTTTAGGCAGCAGTGTAGCAAGGTCAGGTTTGTATTTTAGGAAGATTTTTCTACCTACTATGTGAAATTATATCATAAGGACAAAAGACTAGAGGTGGGAGGCCAGGTAGGTAGGTGTGAGCTGGTTTGGCATGTGCCAGGCTAAGTTAGCTAAATGTCAACCTGTGGGCAATGGAGGGCTATCAAAGCTGATATGATGGGTATATGTACACAATGGAATATGAAAGAGAATAAAGTACTGACACAAGCTGTAACATGGATGCACTTGAAAACATGGTAAGGGAAACAAGCCAGACACAAAAGGTCATATAGTGTATGAGTCCATTTATATGATATGGGAAATCTACAGAGACAGGGAGTAAATTAGCGGCTGCCTAGAACTGGGGAAGGGTAAAGGGAAAATGGGGAGTATCTGTCTGCTAATGGGTATGGGGTTTCTTTTGGCGGGGGGCGGCGGGGGGACGGTGTTAAAAATGTTCTAAAATTACATTGTGGCAATAGATGCACAACTCTGTGATTATACTAGAAACTACTAAACTGTACACTTTAAAAGGGTAAATATAATGGCAAGTGAATTATATCTCAACAAAGCTGTGAAAAAAGATGATGCAATGAAAGCGTTCCTTTAGAAATAT
The DNA here is from genome assembly GCF_014108235.1 of Myotis myotis. Lineage (NCBI taxonomy): Eukaryota > Metazoa > Chordata > Mammalia > Chiroptera > Vespertilionidae > Myotis > Myotis myotis. The sequence continues at coordinate 10,705,612 of NW_023416318.1, read as the reverse complement.
ATCTCAGGCAACAATGTGGAAGGTCCATCAAACAGAGGGAAACTAAAGGCAGGGTGATGGCTAGTTAGAGGGTCTGATCTTAATACATTTGGGAGGTAAATAAGGACCTGAACTACCATTAATTGCAACCACAGAAGGGGGTCACTTGAGGAGCTGAAAGTGAGGGTGTTTATGTGTGATGGATGTTGACTAGAGACCGTGATCTCTACTAGGCATGGAGTCTGCTGGAATTCATGAAACAACCTACAATTCCATCATGAAGTGTGACATCGACATCCGCAAGGACTTATATGCCAACAATGTCCTCTCTGGGGGTACCACCATGTACCCCGGCATTGCTGACAGGATGCAGAAGGAGATTACAGCCCTGGCTCCCAGTACCATGAAGATCAAGGTGGGTCTTCACCCAATTCCTTCCATCCCGTTCTTTGTACAATGACCTGTCTACCTGGGAGATGCTCAGAGTCCAGATGCCAGGCCTGTGGCTCAGTGGCCTCCTGGGTTCAGCATCATCCTGGTCTGGGACAAATTTCATCTTGGGGGATTATGTTCCTTGGGCACTGATGAGTTGGAGACACTTTTCGCATGAGCTTTCAGACATAATCACATGCTGTCGTATGAGAAGGGGGTGAAAGAATTTGGAATGAAGAGAATATTGAGCTGGTTGAGGAAGAAATCAAGGGGAGGGATATAAAAAATAAAAGAGGAGGGAAATAGAAGGGAAGAAACTTTAAAAGGAGTTGGGTGTTACCCCAAAGGAGGGTGAAAGTTTTAAAAAGAACGTTTGGCCATGGGGCAGGCTGCTGGTTCGAACTCACGGGGACATTCCTTGATTCCTGGACAGTCCGTTTGTCCCAACTTGGCCATAACCCTCCCCACACTGCTTCTTACCAGGGCTTAGCACTTCTTTGTCCTCGGCAGGATGGGAGCCCACTTGTCTTTCCCCCACTCTGGTCCCAAGCAGTCAATAATACAGTCCTTTTTTGAGGGCTTCTAGGTACTTTGATGCTAATGGGTTTAGAAGGAGTTGGGAATAGAATAGAGATAACAAATAGGTTGAAAGTTACCAAGTCTCACAATAAAGTTGGTCTCTGGGGAGTAGGCCTGATCTGAGGAAGTATATGCTCTATGTCAGTATTCTAAGAACCTTCTTTACAAAGGAAGGCTGCCCAGCCCTTCCTTCTGCCTAGCAGATGGTGTTCAGCACAGGGAAGCAAAGTAGGACACCAGAAAACAGGTGAGAACCTGTGGTCCCTTCTCAGCTGGAGCCACTGGAACAGCCACATTACTGAGGCCTGCCACATGGGGCTTTTTACCAAGACCCTGTGTCAGGATACCACACCCAGCCTCACCCCCAGATTCTAGTTCATCAGGTCTGAGGTAGTCCCACCACCTACAGTGATAAACGAGCACCAGTGATTTGATACATGTCCCCATTTGTGAGCCCCTGCCCTGAGTTTAACAATATGTGCCAGCCTTCAAGGGGCCTAGGATCTAATTAGTGGACATAATCAATGAAAGGAAACTTAAATAAGGCAAGAGGAGGGGAAAGGGCACTCCAGGGAGGGGAAATAGGATGAGCAAAGGTGCTCAGGGGTGTGTGTGCACGTGTGAACATCCCAGACAAGTTGGACAGCAGGATTTGGATAGAGGAATTGGGGGAGATGAAGCAAGCCTCAAGGATATGGAAGAAGAGAGTGGGTGGGGGTGGGGCTGAGATTGAGGACTTCAAACCCAAGACAGCCCAGAGTTTTCTCACAACCAGAACTGCCCAGCAATAAAATTTGCTACCTTCTTAGTGGTTCTGCCAGTCCTTGAGGTATCTACTCAAGGAGTGATGAGCTGACTTTTGTCTGCCTAAATAAGATAACTTCTAAAGACCATTCTTATTCTGCAATGCTATGATCTCTGTAATGTAAGAAATCTGTAGAGAGGTTTTAAGGAGACAAAAAAAATCAATTTAGTTTTTAGTTTGTTCTAGCACTGAATTTTTAGACCCTTCAGATTCTGAGAAATTAGTTGAAGAATTACAGTCCTTCTAAATCTACTTTGAGGTGGAGTTCAAAGTTGTTTGCCGGGACAACCAATTTCTAAAGGCTAAGCTCAGTGACAAGAATGAATAATGTATGAATTTAAGAACTTCTCACGTACAAGTGGCTGTTGACAGATGAAGTTTAAGGGTCTGAGTAGACAGGCTCATACTCAGAAATGGAGGAAGCTGCTCATGCATTCAATTCCAGGAAAGAACAGAACAGTACTGCCCCTGTAGATGTTGGTATTGGTCAGCTATTGCTGAGTAACAAGCAACTATGAAATCACAGGGCACATAACCATTAGCATTTATTGCTCATGCATCTGCAGGTCAGTTTGGAGTCAGCAGATCTAGGTCAGGCTTGGCTAGGCAGCTCTGTAGGTCCAGCCAGCTCAGGTCAGGTCCATATCTCTCACTCACTATGGGACTTGGGCTGAAGGGCCAGCAACTCCTTGGGGACGTTTTTTTTCGTGAAGATGGCAGAGGCACAAGAGAGTATGCCTGTGCATGCCTGAAGAACATTTCAAGATCCATGTCTGCTAACATTTCACTGACCAAAGCAAATACAGACCCGAGCATGAAGTCACCTGGTGGAAGAGGACAATCTTCCTGTGGAGGGGTGGGAGTGAAGATTTGAGCAATAATCCAATCAACCACAAGGTTTACCCTGTTTCTTTTTTGACCATGGAGGCAGTCCTTTTCTGGGCAGCCTGGCAGTTTGATGAGATGATTCTGGGACCACCTTCCTATTCCCTTGGGGACTGATCGTGATTCATCACGTTTGCTCTTTGCAGATTATTGCTCCCCCGGAGCGGAAGTACTCCGTCTGGATAGGAGGCTCCATCCTGGCTTCTCTCTCCACCTTCCAGCAGATGTGGATCAGCAAGCCAGAGTATGATGAGGCGGGGCCCTCCATTGTCCACAGGAAATGCTTCTAAAGTCAGAACAGATTCTCTGGGGATCTCCTTGAGACTGCTGTTACAAATCATGAACCATTAAAACCTGCAAGCCTTATTTCTCTGTGTGGAGCTCTTTCCCTGCCCCCTCCAACCCCACACACAGTGCAAGGGTTTTTCACATTTTATTCTAATTCACACATAACCCTGTGAGATAGGTACTATTATTGCCTCCATATTACAGATGAAGAAGCTGAGGTTCAGAGAAGTTCAGGACTTGTTGAAGATCATCAGAACCAAGATTAAAATCCAAATGTAGCTGACTCTAGTGTTAGTACTCCTACTACACCACTTTGATTCCTTTTCCTTGAACATGAGTAAGAATGAGGGCTGGATGACTTGTTGGGGGTGGGTAAGAAACAGGGCTTTCAGAAATGTACGTCCTTGTACCCAAGGGTGATGCACAGAGAACAAGAGCAGAGAAATACAGGCTTATAGGATGTGACATAATGTGACCAAAAACACAATGTTATTTGAATTGAAGTGAAGAAAGTTTATAGTGGGCTTAAAATCTCTGTGAGATCTTTTGCCATTGAGGGTTAGGTTGTATTTTGCCCCAAACTACTAATCAAGAAAGTAGTGCCCTCTCTCTCTCATTTGCTCCCCACTCCCTTGGTCAATTCTATTTAATTTCACAAGTATTTACTGAATTTTTGGTAAATAAATCTACAATTACTGGGTAAGGCCACATGAAGTTTATATACCCCACAAAGATGATTCCTACCCATCAGGGTTTCATTGCAGAAAGTGGGAGACAGACACAAACATATAAGATAATGATTTGAGGTGAAACAGAAGCACCCACAAAGTACTATGAGAAAATAAGGGATAAGGATAATGGCTAACACAGACTGAGTATTTACAATATGCTAGGCACTAGTTTAAGAGCTAGCTTTACATGGATTTCCTCATTTAACCCTCACCACAGCCCTATGAGGCAGGTACTAGTATGATTCCCATTTTATAACTAGTTTACTAGTTAACTCTATCACTCAGCTAGTTAATGGCAGAACGAGAGCCTCAGTTCTGCTGGGTGTACCCTTCCCTCTCTCCACCTATCCCAGTCCCACGCCTGATGCTCCTGAGCAAACCTCACCTGGCCTGCAAGCTTCCCAGAAATACCTGTTTGGAGACAGTGGACCCCATTAGAAGTGCAAGGACCTCAATGTCAGACATGCCTCCTCCACCATCTCTGCACTTGCCCTCCGGAGGTGAGGTGGAGAACTGTTTTCAAAATCCCCCTAGAGGATTTATGTCTTAGGGTTTCCCAGAAGCAGAACCTAAAATAAGGACTCACATGCAAATAATTTATTAAGGAAGTGCTTGCAGGGGAAACCCTTGAGCAGATGGAAGAGGCAGGACAGGAAAGGGGAGGCAGCCCAGCCGGGGACCTCTGAGGCATAGCTTCAGCCTGGTCCCCAGACAGCTCTGGAGTATAAGGCTGACTGCAGGCAATGAGCTGGGCTTTCACAGTCACCTGTCAGGGTAGGTGCACCCTGGACTTAAAGTCCCAGGCTTTCCTCTTGTGAAGGGAAAGGGCTCCAGTAGGCTGAGGCAGTCCTGCAAAGAAAAGCCACAGGCACTGGTTGTTGGGAGAGAAATCACGGGGAGGAGGTTAGAGGGCACATGCATGCAGCCAGGGACCCATGGAGATGTGAAGTACTGACACTCCCTGCTAGAGACGGGCACGCTGGAGTCTCCATATGGGGGAAGAAGGGAAGGCCAATTGGTCATTCCCTTCCCTCCCCATCCAGTCTTGCTCCACTTCAAGAAGTGCTGTCCTAGAATTCTTCAGTGGATTGGTTACAGTGGCTTGAGGAGAGTGGAAATCCAACAGGAAGTCAACCAAGGATAAATAGAAGTTATGTCCCAGGCACTGAGGGCCACGCTGAAGGAGCCATTGCCTATTGTATAATGTCTATTGGGTGGTGGCTGTGTGACATGCCTTGTGTTAAAAGCTGCCTATGGATTAGCTTTCTTTTTTAAAAAAAAATATATATATATTTTATTGATTTTTTACAGAGAAGAATAGAGAGAAACATCCATGAGAGAGAAACATCAATCAGCTGCCTCCTGCACACCCCCAACTGGGGATGTGCCCTCAACCAAGGTACATGCCCTTGACCGGAACCAAACCCGGGACCCTTCAGTCTGCAGGCCGACGCTCTATCCATTGAGCCAAACCAGTTACGGCTGGATTAGCTTTCTTAATCCTCTCCCCTGGCCGTCTGAATCCAGACCCCCCTGTATGCCTCCCTCTGTAATGAGGTGTATCAGTCAGAGTTCACTTGGAGGAGCAGAGCCACCATTCACATTGCAGGAAGAAGAAAGTTATTAGGAATGAGACGACCCAAAGGTGGGAGGAGCTGGGGAAGAGCAGGTCTAACAGTGGTTCTCAACCTTCCTAATGCTGCGACCCTTTAATACAGTTCCTCATGTTGTGGTGACCCCCAATTTCATTGTTACAAATTGAACATAATTAAAGCATAGTGATTAATCACAAAAACGATATATAATTATATATGTGTTTTCCGATGGTCTTAGACCAGTGGTCGGCAAACTGTGGCTCGCGAGCCGCATGTGGCTCTTTGGCCCCTTGAGTGTGGCTCTTCCACAAAATTCCGACTTCTGTGCACGGGCCACGAAGTTTCAATTGCACTGGACATGCGCACTCGCACATGGTATTTTGTAGAAGAGCCACACTCAAGGGGCCAAAGAGCCGCATGTGGCTCGCCAGCTGCAGTTTGCTGACCACTGTCTTAGGCGACCCCTGTGAAAGGGTCGTTCGACCCCCAAAGGGGTCGCGACCCACAGGTTGAGAACCGCTGGTCTAGAAGGAATTGTGAGATGATCGCAGAGGAATCCCTGTGGCCTTGAGGACTAGCTAGTGTCTATCTGTGGGCACATCTGTCTGTCACAGTATCTGACTATGGAGTTGCTGATGCTTCCATCTGCTTTGCAAATTTCACACTAGGTCCTCTTTTGGCCAACTCTAACTCACAGCCCCGTCAGGAGGGGATTCCAGGAGTGTACTTCCCAGCTTCACCAACTTGAGTCAGCATAGTCCAGCACATCAAGATGTCCTTGATGTAGAAAAAATGGAACTGACAGGATGTCCAAGCAGAAGAAGAAAGTCAAGGTTACATTTGTGGGTATTTATCTCCCCATTTTTAATGGCTGCATAAGCATTTTTGTAATATAAGTCGCATTTTATTTGTCACAATAGCACTTAAAAAGCATTTGAAAATAGTAATGCCTTCAGAGCTGCACCCCAAGGACTAAGCAGAGTGAATGGTGCATAGTAGATGCTCAGTAAATATTGAATGACGGAATGGATACCGAGTGGCTAGAGTTTATGTAGGGCAGGGAGCTCTTACTCATACACTCCAGCAGATAACCTGACAATCACCCAGGAGCAAAAAGTGGCCTCATCCCTCCAAGCAACTGGGACATAATTCTTCTGCTCACCAAAATGCCACTACTTTCTGTCTCTGGCCAACACCTAAGGTGGGATGAAAACACCCTGTTTACTACTTCTAGGAGGAACTGATCACCACCTTTTTTAGATGTCGACCTTGCTCACAAGGATCCCTTTATAGCCCTCCTTCCTGGTGCACAAGGGTGGGGACCTAATACTCATGTTTGTTCTCTGAGACCCTATCTTTTGGGCACAGCTGGGCCTATCAGGTCCTTTCTTCTGGGAATTTGGAATTAAGACCAGAAAGATATTGAATTTTTATGCATGGTATAACAGAATAAAGCAAGCATAAAGAAATAAAGGGGATAGAAGAGTCATCATTAGTATTGAGATAACTGACAGGCAATTTAGGCAAAAGACATTTTTGTTTCTTACGTTACACTATACATAAAAAAAAAACTGAGAGCTTTTAGGAGCAAGAAACAGAGAGAAAATATTCACAAAGGACTCATATGCAACATATATAATGAACAATAACAATAAGTAAAAGACAGCCAGTAGAAAAATGGGCATAGGACTTAAACAGGCCCTTCTCAACAGAGGTTTCTAAAATAAACATATGAAAAGGTGTTTTACTTCATTAGTCATCAGGAAAATGCAAACTAAAACTATAATAAGACACTATTACATACAGCAGAATGAAAAAAACAACAACACGAAAATACCAACTGTTGGTAAGAATGTGTAACAACCAGAGCTTGTGCTCACTTATTGCTGGTGGCAGTGTCAACAGGTACAATCAAACACTGTGGACCTATTTATTATTTAGGAATACTTACTAAAACAGAACATGCAAATAGCCTATCACATAGCTGTTGGTATCATAAGTATTTACCCAAAAGAACTGCATAATTAACTTTACTAAAACACATATTCAAGAACATTCATAGTAATGCTATTCATAATAGCCCAAATCTAGAAATTCTCAAATGTCCGCCAGTAATAAAATGGATAAAATACATTGCGGTAGAGTGACATAGTGAAATACTGCACAGCACTGAGAATGAATGGACTACAGCTACAATCTCACAGATATTATGTTGAATGAAATTAGTACTTATTATATAATTTCATTTATATATAGAACAGGCAAAACTAAAGTCTGCTGTTCGAACTCAGGCTATTGTTTTCCTTTGGGGCAGTAGTAACTGGCATGAGAAATGGATTCTGGGGATGCTGGTAATGCGCTCTTTCTTTATCTGAATCTAGTAACAAGGATATATTCAGTTTTGTGAAAATTTTCATTAAACTGTAAACTTACAATACATGCTTTTTTCTTCACTACATACTATACATACATTCACTAATGTTTTGTAAAAATAATAACTTTTAGGAGCTTCAACTTTTAGGGGCAGGTTAGTTGCCTGTCTGCGGATAAACCTGCTGACAACTTCCTCCTTTAGCCTTCACAGAGACCCTGCGGGCAATGAAGCAGCGAGAGCTCGAGGGCCCAGAGAACCTCTCAAACATTTTTTTGGATGAATGTTTTCCCAATCTAAGTTTACATAGACAAGAAATGTAATTTATTACTTTTTTTTATAATCCTCACCCGAGGATATTTTTTTATTGATTTTTAGAGAGTGGAAGGGAAGGGAAGAGACAGAGAAAAACATCGATGTGAGAGACACATGAGTTAGTTGTCTCCTGAACATGCCCCGACCAGGGCCAGGGGATCCAGCCTGCATTGAGCCTGCAACCAAGGTACATGCCCTTGACTGAAATCGAACCTGGGGTCCTTCAATCCACAGGCCAACACTCTATCCACTGAGCAAAACTGGCCAGGGCAAGTAATATTTTGACACAGAGGTGGCTGTGGGAGTAGGGATGAAACAGACTTTAGCTGTTCCAATATTCATTAGTACTCCACCCAGGTTATCCTAAATAAATGTACAATCTATTTTTTAAAAATAATGTTTAATATACAAACGTCACTTCGACCATTATATAAACATCAATAGAGGGAAAAGGGCTTGTGCTTGCTATGCAAACAGCCTCAAGACAGGTGTCCCAGGCATCCACCCTCCCCACCCCCTCGCAAGCAGGTCTCTGCTGCCTAAAAGCTTCCACCTCCAAGAGTGCTGCCTGAATGCGGTGTTGCCTGTTGACTCTCGAGGTTAAAGCGCAGAAGGTGGAAGCACCCCCTGACGAGCCATAAATCTGAGGTCGTTGGGACGTTTGGGGGTGGCAGGGCGAAGCCAGTCAGGGCCGCACTCAGAGCAGCAGCTCAGAACTGTCCCCGCTCCCCTGCAAAGCAGTTCTCTGTCGACAGCAGGACTCGTTTCATACACCAGCGTGAGTCCCTCTGTCCCCGGCTCTTCCTTTTACAAATCCCATTCGGAATCCCATTCACCCTCACCCCTCATCCCCACCCCGCACGTCACCCCCACCCCCCCACCCCCCGCAATTGTTCCCCCCCACAGAACCCAATCTACCAAGTTTAAACCAGTTCCAGTCACTTCCAAGCCTCCACCCACTTTATCCTAATGGGATTTTTGGCTTCTACGCCAATCGGTTGAGCAAACGTTTATTTATTCAAGAGACAAAGTTAAGAGGTGGGATGTAGTTGAACTCATTTGTTGATTTATTCCATAAAGTGCCAGCATTGTGCTGCCGCGTTACAGGGAATAGGGAAAAAGTTAATTTGTGTAAATTATTAGATTGCATCATTTTCCTACTTAAAACCGTCCAGTTTCATCCCATTTTAGAATAAAAGCCAGACCACAAACACCTGGAAAAAAGAAACCTCGTTTAAAATTACAATTACTCTGATTTGTCTTTTGTTATGAAAATTATTTTTAAGTTATACAAAAATGCAAAGGCGTTGGAATTGTTATGTCTCTTTTAAAGTGTTGTTTTCCAATAAGCAAATGCAAAGGGGTTAATCACGCCCTTGGTATCAGCAAACTTTCCCGCATCCCAAAACCGAACTTGACTTTCTCACAACGCTTCTCGACAAACATCGCGAGAAGAGAGCGGTCCCTTTGGCCCCACCCTCTCAGTCAGCTCAACCCCGCCCACTTCCTGCCGGGCGATCTCTGACGTCAGAGGTGCGCTGTTGTCACGGACGACAGTACTGGGAGCGGAAGTGCTCTTGGCGGAAGTGCTCTTGGCGGAAGTGCTGGTTGCGCGAATCGTGGGTGGGATGGCCGCAGGCAGGCGCTTTCTAAGGCTGTTGCGAGCCCCCTGCAGTTCCATGGCTCAGAGCCCCCTCCCGGGCGTGCCCCCCTCCAAGGGCCTGCACGCGGGGCACGGGCCCCGAAGGCTCTCCATCGAAGGCAACATTGGTAAGGGCCGGAAAGGGGCTGCCAAGCCTTGGCCTCCGCTAAGCAGGTGTCTGAGGGGCTGTGAAAGGGAGCTGGGCCCGGAACCCCTTCCCTACCCCCTTCTCTCCCGGTCAGTGCAGCGAGGCTGCTAGTTCTGAGGACCATTCCCCTCCCAAAATGCACTGCGAATCCATCCCTCTCTGGTTTTTAGGACGTCATTCCTCAGTACTCACTCACAGGGACATAAAAGCCACGCAGTCTGTTGGTAGGACAAGAGTTCAACCAGCTTGTTATGGATAAATCTAAATGGAAGCGACAAGGCGCTTGGTGTGGTTTCTTTGTCCCAAGAGAGTTGCTAAATTTAGGGGGAGGAAAAAGGATGCTCATTTAAAACAGGATTTCAGATGAGTAATTTCTTAGTGCCGTTGGGTGCCATGCAATATTTGGGGCATACACTAAAAATACCATTTATTATTTATCTATAACTGTACTTGACCTGGCTACTCTACCCTAAGAGAGTTTTTAAACTTCAGGCATTCAGATACCACTTGCACTATTTTTGTCATGTTTCTTTGCTAGTCCCACTATAATTTATTAATGTTTTTCTTAGAAGAGACTCGCTTTTTAAACTTAAAAACATCTATTAAAAACTGTTACAAGAACAAATAGAAGCCCCGTGTCTTAAATAAAAAGCAATTGAAAAGAGAATGCAAGCAAAACATTTTAATTTAATGTTACTAAGTTCTGCTTTATACTTTTACCTGATAAGGTGATGAACTCTCAAAGAGGATTAGCAATGTTGAGGGTCAAAGGACATGCTAGCAGTAAACTGAGAATTTCTCATTTTATTCATTCAACAAATAACCTTTTGAGCCAGATCCACAGGTCAGCACGGTTCTTGGCCCTGAGGCTACAGCAGTGAGCAGAACAAATATCTCTGCTCTCAAGTCAGGAGAGATAGACAATAAAATAAATTAAGCAAAGTAAACCATATGTTAGGTAGTAATGAGTGTGATGAAGAAAATTCAGCGGTGAGGGATTGAGGGAAGTTGCAATATTAAATAGGGTGATCAAGACGGTCAAGATTGGGAAGGTGACATTTGAGCAAAAACCTGAAGGCGAGGTAGTGATCCATGTGGAGAACTGGGAGAACTTTTCAGGCAGAGAGAAGACCAAGTGCAAAGGCCCTGAGATGGAAAATGTATTCAGGGAACAGGAGGGAAGTCATTGTGGCAGGAATGGAGTGAGCAAGAGGGAGAGGGGTGCAATAAGGTTAGAAGATAAGGGATGGCCAGATTGTTTATAAGCCTTGTAGTCCATGATGGGAAACTATTGGAAGGTTTCATGATCAGTCAAGTGATATGATCTGACTTAAATTATAAAATGATCACTTTGACACCTATGTTGAAGGTAGAATGTATCAGGAAGTTATTGTAGTGATGAGTTCCTGTGAGTTGGACCAGGGTGGGAAGTGATTGGATTTTAGTTACATTTTAAGGTAGAGCTAACTAGATTTGTTAAAAGATGTGGAATGAGATAAAGAGAGGGGTCAGTAATGACTCCAGTCATTTTGGCCTGAGTAACTTGAAAGATGGAGTTCTGAATTTTCTTAAATGGGGCAGAATGGGAAGAACATATTTGGGGCAGGGGATGGTTTCAAGATTTTGTTTTTAGGCATGTTAGTTTTTATATGGTTATTAGATATCTATGTGGAGACATGGAGATGTTGAATAGGCAATTGACTGTATGAGCCCAGAGTGCAGAGTCTCCCTGGACTGGAGTTGTAAATGTAGATGGTATTTAAAGCCAGGCGTCTATGTATGTTGATGGAAAGGACTAACCCCTGGGGCAAATGTTAAAGAGATTGAGGAGATGGGAAAGGAACTAGCAAAATAGACTGAGAAGGAATGACCACTGGAAAACCAAAAGAGAATGATATCTTCTGATCCAGCTGAAGAACCTCTTTGGGGAAGAGAAAAATCAACTGTGTAGTGCTCTTTAATGGAGCTCTTTGGTGAACTTGAACAGCTGTTGGGAGCAATAAGAGTGAAAGTCTGATTGGCGTAGGTTCAAGGAGCATAGGAGGTAAGGAATTGGAGACAGCAAGGTAAGCAATGGTCTGAAAGTTTTCCTAGAAAGGGAAGACATTGGGTGCTAACTGAAATGGAAAGACGGTTTGAGACAGTTTTTATTTTTTGGTTTTTGTAAGAGAAATTAGAAATAGTCTCCAAGAGAGAGACAAAAATGGTGAAATAGAAGAGAGGATAGAATTGCTGGAGTGATGTTAGTTAGCAAGAAGGAGTGGAATCTATAGACCAAGAAGAGCAAATTTTGGTCTTAACTAGGAGCACAGTTTATTTCTAATAATGAGGAGCATGGCAACTAAATGAGTCCTGACTTGAGTGAGTAAAAGGGAGAAATGTAGAATTTCGGGGTAGCATTAAGGACCCACTTGGACTTAGTTGTCATGAATTTAAAGTGAGGCCAGTCACCATGGCTGTGTGTGTTTCTCCGGTCAAATCAGAAACACTGAGAGGAATGAGAAGGGAGGGTCCTGCTTGTCTGCCTGATGGTGTATAAAGCTGTTTTGTCTTGTACTTTGAGAAACATGCCCCCAAAGGAAGCTCTAGCCTTAGAGCCCAGAGAGGTACAAAGTACTTCACAAAGCAAGTACTTTGCACAGGCCATCAGGTTAGGTGTGAGCTGTCTTTCCCAATTTTCCTGACCTTTGCCTCTTAACCTTTCCAGATTGCTATGCTTCTTCCTTGCTTTTTCATGCAACCAAAGGTCACTGAATGTCTACAGTGAAGGTGGACTCATGTGTGATACAGCTCCTGTCCTGTAAGGAGCTCACGGCCAAGTGGAAGAAGCAGACTTTTAAACATGATTTATATACCATGTGATGAGTGCCATGTTTGGGCAGGGAAATTTGGAATTTCTGGGGTAAGAATCCCCAAGGGGGAGAAGAGGAAAGAGTGTTCCAGCCGTGGGAAATAACATTTGCTAAAGCAAAGCCTGAAGAAACATGAGGTTTTAATAACAGGGAAGTAGCTGGATGTGCCTGGAGTTTAAAGGGCCTGTGAGAGGATACAAGAGGTTGGAGGGGTAGCATTTGTCAGATTTTTGAACAGCCTTGTGGTCCATGCTAGGAGTTTCTCCTTTAGGTAGTGAGAGGCTACTGAAGACTTGAAGCTAGTATGTGTCAAGGCCAGATTAATTTAAAAAAGAAATTTGGCTGGAACGAGCAAATAGGAAGTCAGGCACATTCTTTGCATGTCTTGTTTGCTGCAGTGCCCACAATGCCTTGCTTCCAGTTGAATGGATAAATGGAAACAGTTTGGAGAAGATAAATTTTGTGGCTACCATAGTAGTTGGAGGGAGGAAAGTTGTAGGCCTGCACAGAAGGAATGGAGGGACAGAGAAGAAGTGATGATTTGAGAGAGATTTGGAAGTAGGATTGATAGGGCTTGGTGGCCGCTGGGAGGTAAGAGCTAAGGAGGCATAGAAAATGACAATGAGGTTTTATAATTTGGCCACTGACTAAAAACTGAGGATGGGAATAAAGGAAGAAGTCTGGGGAGGTAAGAGAGATGTCTTTTATATGAGATACCTCTGAGACATACAGAGATAGGTGTTCTGAGGTAGATGAGAATATGTGCCTGGAGTCAAGAGAGAGATGGGAGCTGAGATTTCATAGGTGGAGGTTGTTGACCTGGGGAGTTGTTGAAGCCTTGGAAGTGAATGTAGTTGCCCAAGGGAAGTGAATAATGAGACGGTGATTAGGGTTCTTTAGTCCGGCTCTCCCTAGTTGTATCACCCATTATTCTCCATCACCCCACACTGATGACTCTCTCCAGACAGAATTAGTCACTGCCTCCTCTGTGTGCTTTCAAAACATTTTGTACCCTGTAGCACTTGAGTTCTGTTGAGATTGTTTTCGCATTCAACATCTTCCCTGGGCTGGCACTTAGTGTCTTATTCATCTTTGTGTCATGAGCACCTAATCCCCTGCCTCATCCATTGTACTCATTCAGTGTTTACCAGATGCTTGAATCCTGTGCTGTGATATCCACATGGAAGTTAGTCATTGGTACCCACAAAGGAAGTATTTTAAACTGCTCATATAATCAAATCAAATAATTTTTTGGTTCTTTATCACAGGTGACATCTTTAAACAAATCAGAGAAAAAGTACCATTCAGGAAACCTGAACAGGGCAAGGTGAACGCCTGTCTTAAATGAAGTTAGATATCTTTCGAGTGGCTTTTCTTACAGGCCTGCTGCTCTAAGTCTTGTTATTCTGATCCTGTAGGTGTAGACAGCAGCATGTGTAGGGGAAATAGATAAGTAAAGTTACAATTAATGGCATCTAGTTTGAGTTGTGAAGCCATATGCCATGTGTGATTGAAAGTGAAAAGCCTGGGCCCTGTCTGGGTGGATCAGTTGGGTAGGTCATTGTGTCATACACTGAAAGGTTGCAGGCTCGATTCCTACTCAGGGTGTGTACAGCAAACCGGTATCTGTCTGTTTGTATCTCCCTCCATTCCTCTCTCTGAAAAATCAATAAAAACATATCCTCAGGTGAGAATTTAAAAAAAAAAAGAAAAAGTAAAAAGCTTGATACTTAAAATCCCTTAAAAAATAAACTACCCAGCCTATTTATTAATTTATTATTATTATTATTAATCCTCACTTGAAGATATTTTTTCATTGACTTTTAGAGAGAGTGGAAGAGAGAAGGAAAGACAGAGAGAAATATTGATCTGAGAGAAATATACTGATTGGTTGCCTCCTTCACGCGCCCTGACCAGGGAAGAGCCTGCAACCACGGTATGTGCCCTTAACTGGAGTTGAACTCGGGATTCTTTGGTCTGCAGGCTGATGCTCTATCCACCCAAAGTGGCTAGGGCTAGCCTCTCTTTTTAAATATATTCATCACTAAAGTGATATATTGAATATATCAGTTATTTTATGACTATAAACCTAAATTGAAGAAAGGAGTGATATTTGAAATTTGTGAGTCATCTCAGACTATTCTTACTTTGATTTTAGAGACCCTACCAGAAAAGAGGGAAGTGTTTTACACTTTTGCAGTCTAGAGACTTGAACATAAAGCTTTCCTAATAACATGTTTCCTCTGGCATTCAAGATTAGTAATTTAACACATTGTGTACCGCATAGAAATCTCTAAGACATATGCCAGGGACCGCACATTTTTGGGCAAACTGCACGGTATTTAAATCATCATAATGCACTTTAGGTGTTGTTTTTCAATAATTATAACATTTTTATTTACAAAAACAATTAAAAAATTAAAGTTCCTAGTACTTTTTTAATGTATGGTACTGCGTAAAACATTTTCCCCTATGAAGAGGGACCAAACAAAATTTACATAAGTATCTAGATTCGCTCCTTTTTCCATGGGTATGAAAAACGAGAACACTCGTGAGGGGTCCTTAACAGATGGCACGCAAAACACGAGAAAACTCCTGAGCGGTATGAAATGTGTTAAGATTACCAATATGCATCTTTAACTTTTTGCTGCTGTTAATTCTCACCCAAGGATATTTTTTTTCCATTGATTTTTAGAGAGAGTGGAAGGGAAAAAGGAAAAGGAAGAGAGAGAAAAACATTGATGTGAGAAAGACATTGATTGATTGCCTCCCATATGTACCCTGACCCGGCAGGGATTGAACCTGCAACCCAGGTCCATGCCCTTGACTGGGAATTGAACCCAAGACCCTTCGGTGTGGGCCAGTGCTCTAACCACTGAGCAACCAGCCAGGGCACATCTTTAACTTTTATTGAGTATAAACAATTGGGCAAAGAATCTTAGGGGGGAAGAAGACCTATTTATTCCATACATTGTAAATTGGAGTCTGTTTTATATGATTCACTTCATTCCATCTATCCATCTCCATTCTTTGTACCTGGCTAGATACTCAGGATGTAAAGGGAATAGGTGAGTCTGTGTCTTCAAAAAGTGAGCTGGTTGGAGAGAGTGATGAGTCACAAATAATTACAGTGTAATATCTTGGTAAACCAGAGCAGGCAGTAATTAACTCTGCCTAGAGGTGAAGGAGCTGGAGAAGTTCAAGGAGAAGGCGGCAGTGAAAGGACAAATCAACTAGTGGGCAAATGGGGGGGAGGGAAGGACATTTCAGATCAGTGAGGTTCTCAGGCGGAATGGAAGATTTGGGGTTGTACTTTGAAAGCTGTGAGGAACTTTATTTTTATGGTAAACATCGTTTACCATGAAAATAAAAGGAATCGGGGCAAAAATGTACTGAATTTCTTTTAAGCCTGCTGAGTGGTTTTTTGGAAGTTTCCCCAGAATGCCTATAGGCTCAGACCTATTCAGTGATCGTGGATAAAGTTCCTTTAGAGCAGGGGCTCAGCTTAGGTTATCATTTTAGTTATAGTACCTACCACTCAGTAGCTACATCTCTTGATTGAATGACTGAGTAAATGAATGCAGCATCAAATGAAGTTCCTGAAATAAAGGCTTTAATTTTCTTTGAAGAACTTTTGTTTAAAGATAGATGGTTTTATATTTACTGCCATTGTTTGCTTTTTGGTAGAAAGTTTTAAAATGGATTTTTTACCATGTTTTTCGTTTTGTTTTGGAGAAGAAAATGCTTGAAGGTGATGATATACTTAAGAGTCTCCCATGAAATACAACTGTATGAAATTTAAACAAATACATTATTTCGGGCATTACATCAGATACTATCTTACTACTAGATTTTAGCATAATGTAGTTATAGAAGGCAATGTAGTTTATAGAAAAATTTGTGGGAGGAAAATAACCATGACTTAGGAATAAGATGAACATTAACAATAGAACCCTGGTCCAGCTTGTGAAATGACAATCCTGGTGCCAATAAAAATCAACATGTTGAAGTAATATACGCTAAGAAAATAGCTCCCACCCCTTTTCAAGTCATGGCACATATAATAAAGTACAAGGATATCCAAGGCCCTCAGGAAAGGTTTGATACTGAGATCTGATACCTCCCAAATTTCATATTAAAATATTTTGAATGGTAACAGTTAAGCTGAGATATAACTAAATTATGATAATGATATCATAAGAGGCTGATGCTCTGCATAGAGACCAAAGAAAGAAAGGAATTTGTCAGTTTGTCCAGTGCTGCATGAAGAAGAGTGGCTTTCCGTAGACACAAGTGTTCTGGTCACTAGGAGCAGGGCAGTGTAGCCGTGGAGAGCCAGCCAGTACCACTGGGAAGCCCCTGGGAACACTTTAAAACATTTGTCTTAAAAAAAAAATCAAAACCCAAGCAGGAAGAAGAAACTATTAGTGTCAGGTATCACAGCACTAAAAATAATTATGCTGTGTCTGGTTTTAATATAAACATATAACCTTTAATTATTTTTTTAAATTAATTTTTCCATATCGATGGGTGGTGCCTAGCACAACGAGTTCTGTTATAATGCAGGTTAAGGACTAATGCCCTGTGGTAAATGACCCAGGTTCTCCAAGCCCTACAGCAACATAGATGGCACAACTCTTAGGACCTGTCTTTCTTTGCTGAAACCAGCTTCTGATTACTAGATGGGCTTTCCAGAAGCTTTGGAGTGGAGAGTAGAGCGCAGGGTGGAGGCGTTGCCCTGGTGTGATTGTTCCAGTAATTGGAACTGTGTATTTCCCATTACATCTAATTTGTTGGCATTCCGGGTTTTGTGTGTTTAAACGGCATGAGTCGGTTTCTGAGAGTCCTGACTGCTTTTATTTATTTATTTATTTATTTATTTTCTTTGTGTCTGACTGCTTTTAAATGAACTAATAGTGTCTGATCTGGGAGGTAAAGTTGGCACTCCCTGACCCATAGGGCTCTTTCTTTCCATATGCAGCAGTTTCTTACGTAATTGTTTTTAACTTTAAAAAAATTTAAGTAATTCTAACAATCACTCAGTGTCACCCAGCTAACACGTACTTTCATCTGTCATATTAATTAAAATAGCTTTTCAGCTGAATAGCAGAGACCATGTTTCAGATTTAATCAACAACTTGCAATCTAAATGTTGATCATCTTTGCCAGATATTTTAAAATAGGGGCTACTCGGGGCAGGCAAGTATCTGATAATATTAAACTCAACCAATTTGTAATTCCTGCCACTCTTAGGTGCTCCATGGCAAGCACAGAAAGTTGTGTTTAGTAGTTTAGTATGTAGTTTCGGAGTCTATGTATTTCTTGTTTGACTCAACTGCCCCAGTGTGGTAGGAATTTGGTGTGAGTTAGAGAAGTCCTGAGCTTATGGAAGAGGTGGGACCTTAGACTTGGTGAGGGAGAGGATTTAGACAGGTTATTCACTGATGTGTGGGAAGAGCAGAGGCTGAGTAAATGTGCAAAAGTGGTGACGGGGCTGAGAGAGGAGCATGACTGTACAAAATGCATAGATTCATAGTGTTTGTTCCTGCCCTGTGTGTTCAGAGAGGAGTGGAGTGGGGTGTAATAAATGTCACATTGGATGTGTGGGCTCCTGCTGAGACAGCTCTTTGCTCCTGTCAGTAGCCGTGAGTGGCTGATAAAATTGGCTGGAAGGGCATCTTCCTCTTTTCTCTGGGTTCCATTTGGATTTTTCCTAAGGGTAGAAGTCACTTGAGAAAGACCAACTTCAGTAGAGGAGATTAAGTTCCAAAAGCACTCTTAAGGTTTTTTTATTTTTAACAAATGTGGGTTTTAGAGGGAGCTAAAATTAATAATGTTTAAAGTGTTTTATTCATTCAATCAGCTCATTAGGTTAGGCTTTGGTTCCTGCCCTGGAGGAGCCCCATCTTCTACCTGGAGAAATGCAATTACAATGTCAGTAATGGAGTCTTACCCAGCATGCCAGGGCAAGCACAAAGGAGGATTAGCTAATTCAGTTTAGGGGTGTCAGGGCCAGAAAGGCTTCACACAGGAGTTAAATCTAAGCAGATTCTTGCAGATTGAGTTGGAGTTAGGCAGCTGAGGGGAGGAAGTGTACCAGGAAATGGGGAAGCATATGTATGGTCACATCTGCAGAGAACATGGCACGATAGGAGTTGTAAGGAGTTTGGTCCAGAGGGAGCTCAGGATGGCTAACGGGAAGCTGAAGCCAGAGAGGTGTCTGCAGGGGCTATTTCATGATGTGTCTCCCAGGCCATGCTGTGGGTTGGGTTTTGTCATGAAGGCACTATGGAGCTGTCAGAGAGTTTAAAGCAATGTTATTTGTGTTCACTGTGGCTCCGGTATAAATGATGGACTGAAGAGGGCAAGGCCAGAGTTAGAGAGGCAAGAAATGTTGAGAGCCTGGTCTTTTTTTTTTTTTTTTTTTTTAAATATATTTTATTGATTTTTTACAGAGAGGAAGGGAGAGAGATAGAAAGTTAGAAACATCGATGAGAGAAACATCGATCAGAGAAACATCGATCAGCTGCCTCCTGCACATCCCCACTGGGGAAGTGCCCGCAACCCAGGTACATGCCCTTGACCGGAATCGAACCCGGGACCCTTCAGTCCGCAGGCCGACGCTCTATCCACTGAGCCAAACCGGTTTCGGCTGAGAGCCTGGTCTTGAGCAGGAGATGGGAATAGAGAAAAAAGGACAGACGGGGGAAATTAAAAGGTGGCCCCTTGAGGTTGGGCAGAGGAGGAAGTTCTTGCAGTGAGTGGATGGTGCTGCCATACTTGAGGTGTGGAATAGGAAAGAAGTCAGTTTGGTGGTGAAGATGATGAGGTCATTTAGGTAATATGTTGACTGTGAGGTGTTTGTGGGCCATCCAATAAAGATGTCTGGAGGGCTCTTAGACAGTGAAGTCTGGAGCTCAGGAAGGTGCAGGCCAGACCTCGGTGTGAATGGGAAAAGATTTGAATGTTGATTTAACCTCCGAAGTATTTCTCAAAGCACCTTGGTTCCAGCTACTGTTGCCTTCTAACTGGTCTGCCTACTTTCATATCAGTCCATTCTTACACAGCTGGCAGAGGGATCTTTTAAAAATTAGTTGGAAATTTGACATTTCCCTGCTTAAAACCCATCATCATTGACTTCCCATTGTCTTTAGAATAGATTCAAATTTCTTACGATGGCCCCAGGCCCTACATGACCTCGCCCCAGCCTGCCTTTCGCCTCTCCACACACATATCTTTTTTTTTTTTTAAATATATTTTATTGATTTTTTACAGAGAGGAAGAGAGAGAGATAGAAAGTTAGAAACATCGATGAGAGAGAAACATCGATCAGCTGCCTCCTGCACACCTCCCACTGGGGATATGCCCGCAACCCAGGTACATGCCCTTGACCGGAATCGAACCTGGGACCTTTCAGTCCACAGGCCGACGCTCTATCCACTGAGCCAAACCGGTTTCGGCCACACACATATCTTGAGTCACACTTCTCCCTCACTTCGTCCCACTCTAGCTGCTCTGGCTTCTTCAAGGTCACACATAGACTTCTCTTCTGTCTTGCTGTACGCCCAGTTCTTTCTCTTTTCCCATGCTGCTCTCTCTGCTTAGGTTACCGGTCCCCTACCCTTGTTCTGGCTAACTCCTTGTCTTTCAGGTTTTACCTCAGGTGCTTTCAGAGCCTTCCCTGACCTCCTGAGCTATATTAGCGCCTCCTGCATTTTTCTTATCTAGCACTTAACACACTTCGTTATTAGTTCCTTGAGTGTTTGTTTAGTATCTATCTCCATACAAGCTCTGTGAGGGCAAAGTCCATCCTGTGTTTATCATTATACCCCAGTGTCAGACAGTCCTGAGCATTCGTCACATTTGTTGAATGAATAAGGGCCATAAATTATTCTGGAAAACTTGCAATTTTTACACTTTCACAGAATAAATAGGACTGTGATTGAAGCTTTACAACAGCTGATTTCATCAGCTTTTGACAGTCTATTACATTTTTTTAAAAAATATATTTTATTGATTTTTCACAGAGAGGAAGGGAGAGGGATAGAGAGTTAGAAACATCGATGAGAGAGAAACATCGATCAGCTGCCTCCTGCACACCTCCCACTGGGGATGTGCCTACAACCAAGGTACATGCCCCTGACTGGAATCGAACCTGGGACCCTTCGGTCCACAGGCTGACGCTCTATCCACTGAGCCAAACCAGTCAGGGCAGTCTATTACATTTTTAACTCTTATTAAATACTCTTTGTTTCTGGGAGGTTGGGACAGTAAAACTTCAAATCAAATGTTAGGGGTATTTTTCCTCCCTGTTGCCTGCATTCATTATGGTGACTCTGGCCCTAGCCGGTTTGGCTCAGTGGATAGAGCCTTGGCCTATGGACCAAAGGTTCCCAGGTTTGATTCCGGTCAAGGGCACGTACCACATACCTTGGTTGCAGGCTCCTCCCTGGCCTGGGCCTAGGGCCCGTGCAGGAGGTAACCAACTGATGTGTTTCTCTCTGTTTTTCCCTCTCTCTTCCACTCTCCCAAAAAATCAATGGAAAAATATGCTCAGGTGGGGATTAACAAAAACAAAACATTGTGGTGACTGTGGTTAGGGTGGCCTTGGCCCATTGTCAGTCTGACAGTGGTAAGGCTGCTGTTGAATTTTGAAATTAGAAAAACTGGCAATTGTTCCCTTAAATTGGGCAGAATTTAATAGCCGCCTTTTCCTTCAGCCCTGGTTTGGGAAGTGTCCCAATACATGCTGTTTGCATTGCAGCTGTGGGAAAGTCCAGCTTTGTGAAGTTACTCACGAAAAGGTACCCAGAGTGGCACGTAGCTACAGAACCTGTAGCATCATGGCAGAATGTCCAGGCAGCTGGCCCGCAAAAAGTAAGTTTTCAGTTGTGCATAGGTGGCAGGCATGGGTGAGTAACTAATCGTAATAATCTAATTTGCTCTGTGTAGGTGAAGTAGCCCAGTTTGAGTCTCCTATTTAAAACATCTTCCTTCCAGAAAGCAGACCATGTATACCAGAGAGGATATGACTTGTTTGAATATGTTAAGCTTTGATTTTTGTGGTTTTTACATGTCTGCATAAGTGACTGCTTCTGTTCTGTGTGGGTTCCCAAAGCATGTCCAGCTGTTCTGGCTTTGAAGATTAATTTTGTCATTCCTACCCTTAAATATATTACTGAAGCTGACCATCAGGATTAATAGTTAATTGTAGTGATTTTAACTTAATTATGAAGTCTTAAGAATTGGAAAGGACCTTAGAGAGCACCTTGTCACATTTTGAATGAATGCAGATATAACTAACATGTATAAATCACATACTGTGTACCAGGCGCTCCATTATGTTAGGCCAAGCACTGTACATTTCATTGATGCCTCGTGGCTTAGGCCTTTGTATTAGGTCTACTGCTTTCGGAAAAGCTGTAACGTTGGTTTCACACCTCACTCAGTGTGAGTAAGGAAATAGACGTTTGGACACGAACCTTAGAGGTAGCGAGGGCGTGGCAGCACCATGCTCAGTTGCCACAGACCCCTGCAGCCAATGGGAACATCCACTGAGTGGCTCATTCTGGTTTTTAACAACTGTTAGAAAGTTCTTATATGAACCACTTTGCATACCTGTGACTCTGAGTCATTGGTTCAAGTTCTGCCTCTTAAGTCCTTTTAACTTTTCTACGTGGCAACCCTTCATATAGTTGAAGGCAATGATTTGCCTGCTCTTTCTCCCCTTCAATTCTTGTCTCTTTCAAGCCAAACACCATTTTCTTCCAGACTATTCCTCATTCTGAAGTAACTTTGTCTAGGTGATGAGCTAGTTTGTTAGTTTTCCACCGAGAATTTACTAAGAGTGGTACTCAGAGCTGAACAGGATATTCTGGATATAACCTAAATGGTCTACAATATCATAGAACTTGTTCTGGGTGCCATTATTCCAACTCAAGGATTGTGTTACCTTTTTTTTTGGCAGGCACATCGTGCTTAATGAGAATATTTGTTTTTTAAATTGTCTTTTTGTGTTGTGTATTTGTGTTTGTGAAATTAACTTCCACTTAGAAAATAAATTATGTGTCTTTTTCTGAGTATGCCACAGGTCACCTATTGTGGGATTTAAAACTATGTCCACACATTGTTTGATACCCTTCCCTTCAAGACATGAATCTTACCTCCCTCCTTTAGTGTGGACTAGACTTAATAACTTGTTTCTAATGACTAGAATGTAGCATGAATAACAGAGTATGATTTCTGCAGTAGGCCATAAGAGACATTGTCTCTTTAGTCTTGTTCTCTCTTAATCACTTTTGGCTCTGGGGATGCATCCAGCCAGCTACCATGTCATGACACATACCCTCTTGTGAAGAGGCCCACAAAGCAAGGAATTGAATCCTGACAACAGCTTTATTGAGTGAACCTTCTTGGAAGTAGATCCTTCAGCCCTAGTCAGGTCTTAGATGACTATAGCCTCGGCCAGCATCCATTCTAAACCTCATGAGAAACCCTGAGGCAGAACTACCCAGCTGAGCTGGGTCCCAGATTCCTTGCCCACAGAAACTGAGATAATGAATGTTTTTGTTTAAACCACTAAATTTTGGCATAATTTGTTATGCAGCAATAAATAACTAATACTCCCATATAATGCCATTATCCAGAGGTAAAATTAACATTTTGTTCTTTTAGATTTTTTTTCTACAGAGAAAATGCATATATTTACATATACTTACATAAATATATAAAACATATGCATTTATTCTTTTTAAACAAAAATTGTGATTGTCACCTGTACATCACTATATACAAGGTCTTCCTTTCATGGTCATGTCATTTTAATGGTGGCATATACTGCATAATATATTCTATTATTTACTTATCTGGTCTTTTTTAAATATTTAGTTTTCTGATTTCTCCCTATTATAAGTGTTACAGAGATGAATAGCCTTGTAGCTACATCTTTATTCTTTTTAATAGCTAAATTTTGTGCCTCCTTGTATTTTCTTAGGATAATCTAGAACTGGAATTTTGATATACAAAAATTATGCGTTTTGTTGATACTTTTGTTATAATTTCCAGTCAGAAAAGTACCAATTTCATTTTGATATACAAAAATTATGCATCTTGTTGACACTTTTGTTACAATTTCCAAAATTTTTCTTCAGAAAAGTTGTATCAATTTCCTCATGCTTTCTGCAACACTGGATATTATTCTTTTTCATTTTCGCTAATGAGCGTGGCAATAAAACGGTGCGTTGTTTTATTTTACATTTCTTTGATTACAAATGAGCTAAATATCTTTTTATGTTTATCAGCTATTCTTTAGTGAATTCCCTATTCAAGCCTCTTTGGGTTGTTTTTTTTCCTTATCAAGATCTTTACAGTTTTGTAATGGCTTTCCTAAGAACTTATATGTTAAGTATCTTAATTGTTATATACTGCTACTTTCCCTAGTTTGACATTTTTTAAATCTTTATATATGATGTGTTTTGCAGTATAATACTTATAAGTTTTTGTGTACTCAAATCTGTCTTTTTCTTCATAGTTGCTGCCTTTGATGTTAAAGTTTAGAAAGAACTCTCACAGACCAATATTATAACAAATGCACCTATATTTCTTACTCTTGCTTTTTTGGTTTTCCTCTTTATGTTTATTTTTAAAGTTATAAGAATCTAGGGAGTGCCCTTCTACTTGCTACATGGGATGCTGCC
This sequence comes from Myotis myotis, assembly GCF_014108235.1. NCBI lineage: Eukaryota > Metazoa > Chordata > Mammalia > Chiroptera > Vespertilionidae > Myotis > Myotis myotis. The sequence continues at coordinate 10,681,294 of NW_023416318.1, read as the reverse complement.
TGATTCATGATTGCTAATAAAGCCAATTAGATCTTCAAAAAACAAAAACAAGTTATAGGAATCTAATTTTCTCCAAATGGAATTTACTTGTCCCAATAGTATCCTTGTTTAGTTTATGCCTACGTGGTTATACATTTTGTTGTTATTGTGACTGTGATCTGTTTTCCCATCATCTTTTTTAACCTATTGCTTTTATATTTATTATTTTAATTAAATTTATTGGGGTTACATTGGTTAATAAGATCATACAGGTTTCAAGTGTACATTTCTGTGATACATGATCTATGTATTGCATTGTGTGCCCACCACCCAAAGTAAGATAATCTTCACCACCACATATTTGGCTTCCTTCCCACTACTCCCCCACCCCCTTCCCTCTGGTAACCACCATACTATTGTCTGTGTGAGTTTTATATTCCACATATGCATAAAATCATATGCCTCTTAGCTTTTTCTGACTGATTTATTTCACTTAGCATAATATTCTCAAGGTCCATCCATGTTTTTGAAAATGGCAGTATTTCATCTTACGGCTGAGTAGTATTCCATTGTATACATGCACCATATCTTTATCCAATCATCTATTGAAGGACACCCGGTTGTTTCCATGTCTTGGCCACCATGAATAATGCTTCAATGAGGTGCATATATCTTTGCAAATAAATGTTTTGAAATAGTTTGATACAGTCCCATTCATTTATTTTTGCCTTTACTTCCCTTGCATTTGGGGTCAAATTCAAAAAATCTCCTCTAAGACCAAGGTCCATAAGTTTAGTACCTGTGTTTTCTTCTATGTAATTTATTGTTTCAGATCTTATATGTAGGTCTTTTATGAATTTTGAATTAATTTTTGTACATGGGGACAAACTGTAGTCTATATTCATTCTTTTGCATGTGGCTTTCCCATTTTTCCAGTACCATTTATTAACGAGGCTTTCTTTTCTCCTTTATAACAATTTGCACCAATAAACTAAACATCTTTTTATGTTTATTGGCCATTTATTAGTATTCTGTAGGAATTCCCTATTCAAACCTCTTGGGTTTTTTTTCCTTATCAAGATCTTCACATTTTTGTAATGGCTTCTTTGTCAAAAATTATTTGCCCATATACATGTGGTTTTATTTCTGCTGCATTCCTATATACTAACAATGAAATTTCAGAAAAGAAATGAAAACAACAATTCCTTTTGCAATTGCAACAAAAAGAATAAAATGCCCAGGAATAAAATTAACAAAAAAATGTGAAGGACCTATAGTATATTGAAAACTACTAAGCAATATTAAAAGAGATTGAAAAAGACACAATGAAATAGAAAGATATTCCATGTTCATTTATTAGAACAGGGGTGGGCAACCTTTTTGTGAGTGCGTGCCAAAACCAGCAAAATCTCTGACTCAAAATTCTTCTGCGTGCCAACCCCAATTTTTTGAGAACATGTTACACCTACTTGATATCTCTTAAGGTGTACGTATGTGAAGAACCTTGAAGAAATAATAAAATTCATTCGAGCAACAAAAACACAGTATATGATGATGAAAAATACATTTATTTTTTAATGTATACATATACACTGATAGTCCAACAGAAAACTTTATGACTCCGTTTGATATTATCAGTGGGACTTTTGCTGCTGCATCACTGATGACAGAGATTTTACATCAGGTTTATATTTCGTGACCTTCAGAGATATGCACGAGCTACTACTTTCATCCGTCAGGCTACTATTACGAGACTTAACAAAATTCATCACTGAGAACAAAGATTCACAAGCGTATGTGGATGAAACCAAAACACTGGTCGGATCTAGAAAGGCAGGGAGAGTTAAGGCAGAGGCATAGAAATTGCTCTTCCCCTCTCTCGTCAATCCATGTCTGTGGTCTTTAAGATAACTTGTTATGTAAGGTTATTTATTTATCTAAGATGCACCTACACTGAATTTATCTGAAAAATAAAAAAGTCGATATTAAGAAAAAAATTGTAAATGGAAGATTATAAGAGAGGGTTTTGCGTGCCAGCAAAAGTTACTGGCGTGCCATGTTTGGCACACGTGCCTGGGGTTGCGCACCCCTGGATTAGAAGAATCAACATACTGGTAACCACCATGCTATTGTCTTGTATTGAGATTTTCAAATTTAATACAGTAAAATTAGCACATGTATTCTTTTATACTTTAAACTTCTGAATCTAGAATTACTTTTGTCTAATGTTTATTTGAATATTTTTGGGAGGGATAGATTTGATAGATTTTGTCTATTTGCCTTGTTTTATAAAGACCTAATTAATGGTTTTATTTTTTAATTCTATAGGAGCTTGTAGTATTGTTTTTACCCCAATTTATTTGTTTCTTTCTCAGAATTTCCTGCATTTTTAAAGTTCTTTGATTTGAATGATTAGTTTGTGTATTTTTCCTTTTTTTTCTGCTTTAATAATAAAAGCAGTTGCAACTGAAAATATTTTCATGGGATGAACTTTGGCCCTATCTTCTAGATTTTGACATACAAGATTTAAACTGAAATTTCTAAAGTTTATAATTGTAGTTTTGACTTATTTTTTGTCCAAGAATTATTTTTAAAACATTTTACATTTTCTGAGTAGATTTTGTGTGAGCATTCTTTTGCTATTCTAATTTTGTTATGGTTAGAAAATGTGGCTTATATAGTTTCTAACTGAGGGAATTACTGAGATTTTCTTTATGGTTTATGTATGATCAGTTTTTATGTGTGAGCAATTTTCATAAATGTGCCATGAGCTTGTAAGAAGAATGTGTATTATCTGTAAGGTGTGGAGTTTGATGTGACATATTTTGTAAATTCTAAGATGCCATTGAATCCGTGCACCGGGCCTCTAGTATATTTATAAGGTGCCCCCAAAAAATGTGTACACACTTAATAGCTGATAGCTCCATTGATGTTTCTCTCTTTTCAGATCTAACCCATTGGAATTAATTATTCAAAGTGTATATACAATTTCTTTGGACACCCCATATATGTAAAATCTTTTCTGGTACTCAGTGGATTTCTCTGGTGGAAAAATCTTGTGTCAAAAAATTTCTTTAAAATTTTTTTAAGAATTTAAACAATTCTTTAGTTTTTTTAAAGAAATTTTTTAGGGTAACTGATCAGGTTTTTTCATCTGATCAGTTACTTCTGACTATAACTCCGAGTTGTACCATGATTTTAAACTTTATTTCTGTTCTTACATACCTAGAGATACAAAGGGTTTCTATTAGACAGTGATTCTCAGTGATGGTGACGTTTGATGTGGAGACACACGCCTCATGAGGAGTGGTCTTTTCTGTAGGTGACTCTCTTGTTGTTGTTATTGAGGGTTGCATTTCATCTCTCTGTATTGGGCCCTTGTCACATGAGAAGAAAAATTGTTTCCTTGCTTGGGTAGCTTTGTCTGATCTACAGGTACTGTGGATTTGCAGATCATTTTAGCCCCTGTTTGAAAAGTTGTATGATTCGCAATTTAATTAATTGCTTGAGATGAAGCACAGGTGGCATTACATGTTGATGCATCTTTTCAGAGTAAAGAAAGAACAAGAAAAACCAACCCTCCCACGATTTGCAATATACACTAGATGTCCTTCTGACCTTCATGCTTATTTTAGGGAGAATTTCTTGAGCTGATACTCTGTATGACATTCAGTCATCAGGTTTACTGCAGTCTTCACTGGGTGTTTTGTTTTGGAAATTGTATTTTTCTCCTCTAAGTCTAAGAATGTTCTTTTCACATTGCTCCCTTTTTTATGACAGCCTGTTTTTATCAATGTGGCCATCTCTTGAATCTCAATGAGATTCTTCTGTTTTTTCCTGTTCTTGGCAACAGCTGTCTCCTAAGAGGCTGCTTGTCTTGAGCACACTGATTGATCCTCTCCTTTTGAATTGCTGAATATTTTTATATCCAATGATTATTCCTCTATTTGTTTATATGTTAGAAATGATGTTTGCATTTGTCCTGTAGCTGAAATGTTTCTTTCAGAAATTATATAGGCCTCTGTGCAGTTTTTTGTTCTGGAACAGTCTCCCTTTGGTGGCCCAAAGCCCGCGGGTGGAATAGCCCCCTCCCCGTCAACCTAATACATCTGTCAGCACAGCGCCCCACTCATTCAGTGGGCTTCCATGCCGGCCCAGATCTGTGCCACACCACAGGCTAGTGACATCAGACACCAGTTGATTCAGATTTGTTCCCCTGCTTCTACCTCCAGCTCTTAGCCAGGGACTGCTTGTCAGGCTGGTGTGTGTTGTGGTTTGGGGGGACTGGAAAGAGGGGAGATCATTTTGTGACTCACTCTGCCCTACATGTATTGCTCCTGCTGAAGCCTTCTGAAGGTCTGGGACCCTTTCTGGAATGTAGGGATGATAACAAGCCAAACTAGACCACTGTGGTTATCCAGCCTTTTCTCCCCTCTTGTATCATTGTCTCTACCTGAAATGCTTTTCTTAATCCCCATTTCCATCTATGAAAATTCACATATCATTCCACATAACTTAATGCCACTTTTTCCCCCCAGAAACTTGCTCAGATTCCTTCCACCATAAGTGAGCAGCCCTTCATCACATGTTCTGCCTTATATTCTAGCTCTTTATGTCCTTGTCATCCTCTTTCCTTTTGCATTCTGAGCTCCTTGAACTTGGGAATCATGTCTTGCTTGCTCCTATATAGAGAAATATTAGAATGAAGAAGTTAGAGGAAGCCAGGTTTGTTACCTCTTTCAGTACTTACTCACCATGAGACCTTGGACAGGTGGATTTTCTCCACAGGAAAACGGACTTAATAGTATACCTACCTCATGAAGCTGTTCTGAAGATTAAATGAGATAACATAGCATAGTGAACATGGAAATAAATCTTAGTTATGTTTTCTATATCCCTTGTAGCACCTAGCTCATGTAATGCCTCATTCACATAGGCCTTCATTTAATGGTGACTGAGTGAATTTGGGTCCAGAGTGCTTTGTGCAAAACTCACTTTTGCCCTGAGTCATGCCAGAGCTCAGGAAAGAATCCAGGGCTCCTGAGTGTCCCACACGTGCCACCTGCACATACTGAGTAAGTGGGTCCTTCATAAAGTCTGTAGAATGGAGGAGGAAGGAGGGTTTTATTTGTTAAAAACTTGTAGCCCGTGTGGCGGGGGGGGGGATTCTGTTTGGTTGGTCATATTTTCACATCAAGCCATCACTTGCTTTCCTCTCTGGGTTGAAGTTTTATAAACAAATAGTGACAAAGGGAGCTCCAAAGGGAGGTAATAAAGTGTTAAAATAGAAAACATTGTTTCCAAGTAGAGTTTTAGATGCTTATTAACTATTAACTCACAGACTCCACAAATCCACCAATCAGTAAGTACGGCTCTAATTCTATGTGTGGTCCTTCCTCTGCTCTTCTCTAGTATGTTGAACGTGACATGTCATCTCCCTCTGTCAGATTCTTGTCTAATAAAGTAGGAAAATCTCTTCTTTAATTATGTAGCATTGACTAAAGGAAACCTTTGTAATTGCTTCTCGCATTGATTATCAAACCTGCTGCGGGGGTGGGAGAAGGTAAACACCAGGAAGTAAACATGGCTTCTAGGAAATTCTCTCTTTTTTTGTAATTTCCCTCCAGGCCTTCAGTACTCTAAATCCCGGAAACTTGCTGGATTTGATGTACCGGGAGCCAGCACGATGGTCCTACACATTCCAGACATTTTCTTTTATGAGCCGCCTAAAAATACAGCTGGAGCCCTTCCCCGAGAGAGTCCTACAGGCCAAGAAAGGGGTACAGATCTTTGAGAGGTCTGTGTACAGTGACAGGTAAGACCCTGAAACCGCCCCTCGCTCAGCACTGCATGTTTTCTCTTCTTGCTCAGACTCTGCACCACTGTGGTCATTGAACATTAAACTTTAAAAAATCGTTGCCTTTTTTAAAGACAACACTTTATAGATTTGTTCAGACTTACAGTTCCACAGGGCTGTCATATATATCAAGAGACGAAATTATATTTTTCGTAAACTACATGCACTAAATTTCCCACATTGCCACTGATTATTTTTCCTATTTTTTTCTGGCACAGAGGCCTACCTGGTAGATACCTAATAAAAACATTACATGTTAAAAGGCACAGAACAGACAATTAAGAAGCAGTGTGAGAAACAAAAAAAGGAAGCAGTGTGTGTTCTAGGAAACCAAGTGAATCAGTGGTTGGTTTTTACTTTGAAGAAGACAGCAAGCAGAATTAAAAATGTGTGTTTCTAAAATGACGGCAGAGACATATTCATCCTTTTTTTATTCTTCAAGGAAGGATTTCTAAGAAGAAATAGCACAACTGTGAAATTGACGTCTGTTTTAGATTTATCCTTCTTTGACCCCTTGTTATGTGACAGGGCTTATAGTGCTGGCCCGAGTCTATAGTGGACATACACTGCCTATGTCAGGTCACGGGAAGGGCATTGTCCTGACCACCTGAGGGAGTGAGGTGAGGAGTCACTTTTAATGAAGGCCAGCAGCGAACTTGGGGACTCAGCTCATCTGTTCCAGAGGAGGCAGTCCATCCAGGCTCCAGCATTCCTGGCTGTGCCGCGAGGCCAGGCTGCGACTTAAGCCATTTGGAGACAAGCGAGGGTGCCTTGATCTGGATACTGCTGTTTTGCTTTGTTTTGTTTTGACCTGAGGCTCTGAATGACCTGTGTCGGTGTGCAATGGTGGTTTAAACTTTAAAGCATCATGTTCTATCTTAAGCCCCTTTGAGTTATCAAAATGGAAAATGCTGCATTGTCATTGTGCAGTCACTTCTGAAGACACTGTTGGTTACCCTTTAATTCCAAGTTAGACAAACTTGTTCTACTTTTTAGAGCTCCGTAAAGCCTCCTGGAGGGAAAAATAAGGGTATGTTTGTTAATATGATGTGATTTGTTTTAATGTTACTTAAAATCACACAAGATATGTAAAACAAACCCTGTGGGCTATGCACTCCCTTGCTGTGTACTGCAAGGGAGAGCCCACTCTTCATAAAAGCTAAATTTGTGAATTACAAATGGTTGGGCCCTAGATTTTTGTGTTGTTTTTTTCACCTGTTGAGTGTACTGCTTCCTGTTTTCCTCTCCCCTCTCTCAAGCTATGCCTCCTGGACTAGGAAGATGAATTGCATAGAACCACCTAGGTTACTTGGAAATGTACTCACCATCATTTCTAGCCCTTTAGTGAGATAGGCATGTGAGAGACCCCTCAGAAATAGAAATACTTTGTTTAAAATAGATCCAGAAACACAGAAGCATGGAACAGACCGTGGAATCTCAGAGGGAAGGCAGGAGTGGGTGGGTGGGTGGGTAGGAAAAGATCAACCAAAAAACTTGTATGCACATATGCATAACCCATGGCCATAGACAATAGGGTGGTGGAGGCCTGGGGGTGGGGGGAAGGGGCGGGCAATAAGTAGTCGATGGGGGGCCGGGGGGGGGGGGGGGAGACTTGTAATACTTTCAACAATAAAGATTTTTAAAAATAAACATCCTAAAAAAGAGAAAGAAATATTTTGTTCAGAAGCTACAAGATCTTACCATTTACTGGGAAGAGATGAGAATTGATTGCACTATAGGCAGCTACCACATCTTAGAAGATGTTTTCTTCACAAGGAGCATTTTTGAGACAGAAAGGATAACTAATTACACATTCTAGTCCTGATGGTAATTTAGAGCCTTTTCACGCTTAAACATTCATTCATGTGTGCATTCACTCAGCACAGATACATCAAGTGTTGCCTGGGTGCAGACGCCAGGCCAGGCCTGGGGGCTGCAACAGGAAGCAAAACACAACCCCTCCCTGCCTTCACAGTGACCTTAGTCCAGCAGGGAGCTCTGAGACTGCACGTGTGATCGCATGTTACGTGTGTTTCAAAGGAGGAACACGGGTTGTTTGGGAGAGTGGTTGACGGGGAGGAAGAAATTGAAATCTTTTCTGTTCGAGTTATGAGAAACAATAGCATGTGTTTTTAGAGCAGGTTCTTTTTTTTTTTTTTTTTTTTTTTAAATATATTTTATTGATTTTTTACAGAGAGGAAGGGAGAGAGATAGAGAGTTAGAAACATCGATGAGAGAGAAACATCGATCAGCTGCCTCCTGCACATCCCCCACTGGGGAAGTGCCTGCAACCCAGGTACATGCCCTTGACCGGAATCGAACCTGGGACCTTTCAGTCCGCAGGCCGACGCTCTATCCGCTGAGACAAACCGGCTTTGGCTAGAGCAGGTTCTTAAGTTGATTCTTGGCAGCCCCTGCACTGAGACAGCTGTGGTACTCTCTCCCCCCTTAGCACTTAGCACCAGGCCCTTCTCCTCACCCCCCATCACCCCTCGCTTTGGAAAAATGAAGTGCTCTTCCTCAGGAATGGGGAGGGCCCTTTTATAGGGCTTATTAACCGAAAGTCAGTTTCTCTATATAGATCTTAATTTCCATGTTACCTGTGAAGAAGCGGAAAAGATTTTTCAGAAATTGAGTTACAGAAGTCACCTCTTTTTACCTTTAGCTCGGCTCTATCTAAAATTCCAGCTTGAAAGAGTTGACCTCTGGAGCTCTCAAATTGGTTTCTTCATAGAAGAAGTAATGTGCAAAGAAGTAGTTACAATACGGTTAAGACGCCTTGAATACTAGGTGCCATTCACTCCTCTAAGTACTTGTGAGTTATGTACAGTCCTCACAACTCTGTGAGTTAGTTCCTACTGTTCTCTCCTTTTTAAAATATGATTTTAAAAATCATATTTGGTTTCAGAGAGAGGAAGGGAGAGGGAGAGAAACATCAATGATGAGAGAGAATCATCCATCAGCTGTCCCCTGCACACCTCCTACTGGGGATCAAGCCCACAACCTAGTCATGTACCCTGACCAGGAATCAAACCGTGACCTCCTGGTTCACGGAGTGACTCTCAACCACTGATCTACACCAGCCAGGCCTCTACAGTTCTCTCTTTAAACAAAGGAAGAAACAGGCTGAGAGAGTTTGATGATGTGCCCACAGTGACACAGCTAATGAATATCTGGAGCTAAGATCAGACTCAGGAATGAGATTCTGCAGCCCATTCTCTTAATCACAACACACAACCATGCAGTGTATGCTTCCCTGAGCCATTCGTACACAAGAATTCCAAATTTCATTTTCTCACAAGTGGCCAGTTGCTGAGCGTTGCCTTAGAAACTGCAATTCATTGTTTAGGATGTAAGTTGTGTTTTGTGTCAAGATGCGTGAGATTGAAAGCAGAATTGACCCTTCTGAAGCCATGGTTTCTGGTTGGCTCTGTTTTCCTATTCACCAGATGCTCCTTTAGTAAGTAAGCAAGGGGCAAAGCTAGTCGATTTTTAGCTTTAGCTTTCCTATATCTAGGAGGCTCAGCAGCAAATGAAGCAAGGAAAGAGCTCGTGTACTTTGAAGGAAAGTCTGCTTCCTTGGTAATCCCGCAGTTAGTAGGAAATGCATCTCCTGCTTCATGGGTGATGCCACCTATGGAGATCCAGCCCCTTCTCCATTTCTCAGCTAAACAGCAGGCTGACTCAGCAGCCTGGAGACGCAGAAGCCCTCAGTCTTTAAATGACTTGTGGTGGGTGCTTTATGCTAGGTTGGCTTTTGTTTGAGGGCTGCTACAGTAATAATAAGGAAGTCTCAAACGTTTGAGTATACATGCACCATTTGCTGTATGTTCTGACTGGTTTCCAGCAGGAAAAGTGGTTAGCGACCAATGATAAATACACTCTTCCAGGGCCCTCTTTCCTCCCGTGGATTCGTCTGAAGAGTTGTGATTTGGGCTTCTAAAGTCTAAATGCTATTTTCCATCTTAGTGTTGAGCAGGAGGGGGATATATGTTAAAAATTCAGATTTCTTCAAAATTGAAAAGGGTTCATTGGTTTGAACAGACGTGGAGCAAGTTGGTTATTGATTTTTCTGCTTCTTTCTCTCTTTTGCCCATTCCATTTCCCATTCTTCTCCCCTCCCACAACCCCGCTTACATTTCCAACCAGGTATATCTTTGCAAAGAATCTGTTTGAAAATGGCTCCCTCAATGACATGGAGTGGCATATCTACCAGGACTGGCATTCTTTTCTCCTGCAGGAGTTTGCCAGCCGGCTCCAATTACACGGCTTCATCTACCTTCAGGCTACTCCCCAGGTAATGCAGAACCCATAGCCTTTGACTTAAAGGCCATATGAAACTTAAGAGGAGACGTCCCCTAAGCCCCTGATTATTTCCTGGTTGGAGAAATTAGACTGTGGGTATTATCTGGAGCACGGAGAGCGGTAGGTAAACCCCCTCCCATTCTAACATTCAGCGCCCCATTTCCCGCAGGTTTTCTGCAGCAGAGGGCTGAAGCAATTAATTGCATAGAAAGGGTCTCTCTTGATGTAACAACAACGTAGTCATAGAGCAAGGGGCGGGGGGAGTGTTATCTTTATCACTCAGGGTTTACAGGTTGAACCCTCTGACTAGGTAACCTATAGCCAATTGCCTCCACTTTTCCCTCCCTCTGTGCTGGTCTTGGTGGTTTTCTGAATGGGTAGTGGGGAGGAAGAGGACGGTTTCCTCACCTCATCCTGGTACTGCCCTGAGCTATAGCCCCATCTTGAGCCTTGAGGATACTGCCGGTAAGGCAGGATGGAGTACAGAAGTTGCTTTCCATGACTCTCTGACTTGGACCATGGTGCCAGCCCAGCACAGAACAGGGTAACATCAGAGAGGGAGCACCAGAGTCTCTGCAGACGGCAGTGATCTTGGCCTCTGCTGACTGGCAGTGACCTTGGGCAGCCCCTGGAAACCTTTCCCTGGAGGTTCTTGTCTCTTAAATCCAGTGGCTCAGACCAGCAATCTCTAAGGGCTTTTCTGGAGTGGGATTCTGAATCAGACAGGAGGTTTGCTTTTTAAAAATATATTTGCATTGATTTCAGAGAGGCAGGGAAAGAGCAAAAGAAACACCTATGATGAGAGAGTTATTGAGGCAGGAGATATTTTTGAGATGTGTTGCTCTCAGCCTTGGAGACATTTTTGTAATGTATAGTCCAGTTCCAGATAGCCCACATAGTCTTAGGAGGGAAAGCTCTCTTCAGGCTGGAGGCCTTGCTTCTTAGAGACAGGACTGAGCCGTGTGGACAGGAGGAAGCCTGAGAACAGGCTGAGTAGGGTCTGAAAACAGGTGGGAGAGCCCCATTGCACAGGCTCGTCGGAGCCAGAGAGGAGAGGATTGGGAAGAAGGAAAGGACTCACCTTGTGAAGTGGCAGCCAGGAAAGAGGCTAGGAGTGTGATGGGACCAGATACTGGGGCCTTTGTGTCAGGAGTTTCTGGAGATTGTGAGGCAGAAACTAGATCATAGAAGAAAATAAAGAGATTCCACAGAAATAATAGGGTCTACGGTTTAAAGTGAAACTGCACTAAAGATTCAGTGAGGCCACAGAGCTAGAACCTTCAGGGATAAGAAGCAAGCTGAAATTAGATGCACTCCTTGCAAGTTGACTGGCCGGGTCACAATTATGTGACTTCTCTCAGTCCTCATTGCCTGCGAGTATTAATAGAAGAGGTGTGTTATGAAAGTGATTACACTTGGGTGGCAGGCTGGGGCATTGGTGTCGGTGATTAGGGGAAAGAGACCTTGCCAAAGAGGATGGCTTCAAGTAGCCGAGAATGGGTTCACAGTGGCAGGAAAGTCCTGGTCCCACGAGGGCTCATGGCCAGGGCCAAGGAGGAGTGAGAGGCTGTGGACTTGGGACTGAGTGAGGATTGTGGTTGGAGTTTGAAGGGGTGACGGGTTTCTAGTAGGAGTAATGAGATGGCCGGCTACAAGAAGCAGTGGGCTGGGGGGCTGAGCATGAGCAGGATTTGCTGACCTAACCTTTTCCAAGAGAAACAACTTCCACGTAATCAGCTCAGTGCCATGAAGTCAGTATTGATGACAGGGAAGCGGGTGGACTCACTTCCGAGAGTGAACCAGGGCGCGTGGCTAGCTGCAGAGGCTTTGTTTCCGGGAGTTGAGGTTGAACTGGGACCCAGCAGGGAAAGCAAGAGAGGCTTGCTCCCTTCTGTTGTACCCCGATGACTGTGGGAAGGGGCATTGATGTGGACGGTGGTGGTGACCACTCTTATGGTGGTGGCGACCACTGTTATGGTGGTGGCGTGACTAATGGAGAGACTAATGGAGATATTTCAGCTGGGAAGAATGAGGGGAGTTGAAAGATTATTGCAACCTAATGCTAGAAAAAGAAAAATAGTTTGTTTAGAGACTGGCTGGTGCTGATTTGATGGCATTGGAGTCAGGGACCCAGGAATTCTGATGGCCTTTCCCTGAAGTCACCCTGACCTCTCCTAGGAGATTAAGAAGTAACTATATCCAAGAGAAGAGCAGAACAGAGGCTAAAACATCCAGGTAAAGAGCTGCACAGTGATCAGTGTTCCAGTGCAGAGCCCTGTAAACATGAGCTCAGAGCACGGGAGATGGATCTAAGTAGGGCCTTTTGCTCCTTTCCACCTTCTCCCCTAAATGCCAAAAAGCAAGCAAGCCAACAATAAAATAAAATAAAATAAAATAATAAAATAAAATAAATAAATAAAATAAAATAAAATAAATAAAATAAAATAAATAAAATAAAATAAAATAAATAAAATAAAATAAAATAATAAAATAAAATAAAATAACCCCACACATTAGAAGAGAAATGGCTGGGCCTCAGTGTCCCCACCCAACCCCAGGGACTCAGGAAGAGTGCAGCCGGCCAGCGTGCCGCAAAGAGCCGGCCCTGCCGGGCACTGTTCACAGGGAGACCGCGTGGCAAGGCTGGGAACGGGCACCTGCGTTTGGGAAGCAGTGGGCTGGCCCACTAGCAGTCACCATCAGTGTCTGCCTCTGCCTCCAAGCAGTGTAAGCAGCAGCTTTTCCTGAGGGTGGAGGGTGAGGGGACGGGGCAGATGGGCAGAAGGGTCCCACCCCAAGCTCATTTGAATACACACTATCTTTCCCATTTACATTCAGGTGTGTCCTCCCCATGGGACTGAGGTGAAGAGGGACCAGACTGAAGCACTGTTTGTGCGGGGTTTTCTTTTTAATAATTTTTGCAACCGTGTCAGTAAAGCAAGAATTATGCCAAATGCTCAGAATAGTTTACCTAGACTTCTGCAGGATAGAGTTTGCTCTGTTAAGCAAATAAATAGTCAAAAAGGAAATGTTAGCCTTTTAATAGGAGAGACCTTAGCATCAGTGTTGGCCTGCCAGCAATGAATGAGTAAATAAAGCTTTTATAAAAATTGCTCTTCCCTTGTGTATAATTAAAAACATAAAGCCACATTTTTTAAAAACATGCATTTTCATGAATTCTGATAACATTTTTCTCTCAGAGAGGAAACTTAGGGAGCTTTGCTATGTTTAGAAATCCTGAAGCTTACCTTGCTGGCGGGCATTTAGAGTGGTTCGCCTCTAAGGAGTCAGTTTGGCAGTGTATACCAGCAAGTACACATGCCTTTTGACCTATTAATTATGCTCCTTGGAACTTACTCCATGAATGTACGCCCACGTGGGCAAAATGTCTCATATTCAAGGCAGCATTGTTTGTAAAAGCAAGTTAATGGAAACAATCGAAGTGAACAGAATATATAGTAGGACACTTTTTACGTATATATTTTTTTAAAAAAGATATATGTAGATATGTGTATGTAAATATGGGGGTAAGAATACATATGTGTACAATATTTCTGAAAGTATAAAAAAAGTCAGTAACATTGGTTGGTTGTCAGTGGGGTAGAGAACTGCGTAGCTGCAAGTCGGGTGTGAAGCTGTGTGATTGGGGAGGGAGGAGAATAAGGGGAAATGTCTTGAGCTATTGGCTGTAGGGTGGGGATGAAAGGGCAGAAAGGTAAAAGGAAAGCAAAAGAGGCAGGTTCAGAGTGAAGGAAAGTAGAAATGAAAAAGATAAAAGTAGGAGGAAAAGGTAAATGGACGGAGGGAGACTACGTCAGATATTAAAACATTAAATGAATACCTGCAGCAAATACTTATTGACCTCCTACTCTGCCAGGCCCAGGGCTCAGCCCTGAACAGGATGGACTCTGGCCTGCCTCCTAGGTTCCCCATCTCCGCGCCCTGCCCCTGCCCCCCCCCCCCCCCCCCCGTCACTGTGCCGTTGGAGCACCTTGTGCAGACCTCCCTCTGTCACCCGATACAGCCAAAATGCCACTGTGTTTGCCCAGGGCCTCGCACAGCAGCCGGCTCTCAGAGTGGTGCTCAGTGAGCTGGTACCAGAGATAAAGGGGGAGCTCCTGCTCCTTCCAGGAAACACCTGTCGGACTGTTGGGGCCCAACTGCTCTCTCCCTTATCTGACTGCTGCACTTCAATCCTAACCTCACAGTTTGACACTTGAGTCCCTATTTTGCATATTGTTTTCCTTATTATATAACTACATTATAGAATTCCTGGTACAAGGACTTCATCTGAGTTTGGGACAATTATTGATTCAGGAAGTGGGAGAGACCAGAAGGCATAAGTCCTAAGAGTATTAACATGTTAGTTCTGTCTCTGTTAATCAATTGGAAAAGTTGGACATAAGATCGTGAATGAGATCTGTGTATGTGACTTTATCTCCTTAGAGCAAGCACATCAAACTCAAAGGCTAACACGGGCCAAATAAACAAGGTTTAAGTTTATGTGGGCCGCAAAAAAACAAAAGCTTCAATTTTCATAGAAACGTAGGTTTATTTCGATAGACGCATGCTGAATACAGAGGGCTGAAATAAATGAGTAATCGTTAACATAAAATAATAGAAAATTTTAATAAAAATTAATATTTTTACTTGAACATTAACTTACCAGACACTGAATAACTGCACAAATGAATAATTGTAACACAAGTAAACCTATTTTCCTTGTTCTCCAAAAGCAAAATATTTCCTGTTGCGCACACCAAACCAGTCAGTCCAAGACTAATGACGTGGCATTCGGCTGCTAAAATATTCGCTGCTAGTATTAGTGGAGAGAAATGGTGCACCTGTGCATAAGGCGCGTAAGGGAAATGAATGCAACACGATTATAGTAATCAGTCATTAGCGAATGTTGTAGTTTGTTATTAATAACTAGGGGCCCAGTGCACGAATTTGTGCACCTTGAAAAGAACTGTGGGCTGCAAGGCTGCAGTAGGCACAGGGGCGGGTTTCAGCCCATCCGCTCGGCCCCTCCTGCCGCGGCCCCCAGCCCCCTGTCTGCTGGCTGCCCTGCTCCTGCCACTGCTCCCACTTGCTGACGGCGCTGGCCCCACTCGCACCCAGTGACGGCACGGAGCGATTGGGGCCAGCAC
The DNA here is from genome assembly GCF_014108235.1 of Myotis myotis. Taxonomy (NCBI): domain Eukaryota; kingdom Metazoa; phylum Chordata; class Mammalia; order Chiroptera; family Vespertilionidae; genus Myotis; species Myotis myotis. Next base: position 10,666,003 of record NW_023416318.1, on the reverse strand, counting down.
CATCAGCAGGTGCAAGTGGTGGCTGCTGCCCCGATCGCCCCTCAGGAGCAGGGGGAGGTGGAAAAGCCCTCAGGGGCAATCAGGGCTGGCAGCCTCCACTGGTATCGGCTGATGGCGCCAAGCACCATCAGTGGGTACGAGCAGCAGCTACGGCACCGGCTGCGGGTGCGAGCAGAGCTGGCGCTGGCAGCAGGTGTGAGCACTGGCAGGACCGTGGCGCGTGGGAGCAAAGAGCTTTCAGTAACCAGCAGAGGCTCACCCTGATGACAGCGACTGGCGCCCTGCCTTGGTCTGGCGCCCCCACTCACCTGCTCCCCCATCCCAGCATGGCCAGCACTTGCCATGCTCCACACACACCCCCTGTGGTCAGCGCATGTCATAGTAGCCAGTTGTTCAGTTGTTCTGCCATTCGGTCTATTTGCATATTTGCCTTTTATTACATAAGATTATGTATAACAGGATATTGTAAAAATTAAGTTATGAAATTGTTATTAAAACGTTTCTTACATACCGTTATATTGGCTGGACCGCAAAAATATTCATTGTGGGCCTCATGTGGCCCATGGGCCACGAGCTTGACATGTTTGCCTTAGAGCAGTGGTTCTCAACCTTCCTAATGTCGCGACCCTTTAATACAGTTCCTCATGTTGTGGTGACCCCCAATATCATTGTTACAAATTGAACATAATTAAAGCATAGTGATTAATCACAAAAACAATATGTAATTATATATGTGTTTTCCGATGGTCTTAGGTGACCCCTGTGAAAGGGTCATTCCACCCCCAAAGGGGTCGCGACCCACAGGTTGAGAACCGCTGCCTTAGAGAGATGATAGGACAAGAGGGAAACAGCAAAGACTACGTCTTTGGGAATATTGTGCACTGTATTTGGGGATAAAGTTTACATTTGGGGATAGGTTTTTTAAATGTTTGGAAGAGGGTAGTCCTGAATCAGTGGGTTAATCCACCTGTCCTTCCAGGACAGATGACATTGAGTGATGAAATGTTTGCCAGGCAGAGAGGAAGGAAGGCAGGTCAGGCAAAGCAGACATTTGGAGTAGAAGCGTGGAGGGGTGAAAGCTGGCCTGCCTGCAGGCAGGAGTTCAGCTCTGGCTGAAGCAGTGAGTCCAGGAGAGGAGCTAAGGAAGTTGAGAGTGGAGACATAGGAGAGGTGCCCAGACTCCAGGAATAGCCTTGTGACAGGTAAAGGTGACATTCTCTGAGCCATTGTGCTTCAAACTTTTCTACCATGTGAGAGCAGAATGGAAATAGCACACTCTGGAAGGAGGGAGGGAAGGAGAGTTAGTCCCAAACCGCTCCCCCCCCCTTTTTTTTTTTGCTTTTTATCTGACCTGTGCAGATTTTGCATTCTGCTGCAGTGAGTGCTGTTTGAAAGCGATGTTTCCGATTACTTATTCTTTCGTAAATATAATGCTACTCATATCTGCTCCAGCCCAGGGGTGGTGGCTGTCGGTATGCAATGAGCCTGTGAAGTGTTCTGGGCAAGGAGAGGAAGGCCATTGTTTTGGAGTCCTATGGAAGAGAGGGCTGAGCGGCAGACTGGGAGGAAAGAACAGCTGTGACTAGGAATGTGGCATGCTTACCTGGGTGAATCCTCACAGCAGCTTGTGGGAGAGTGCAGGTGAGGAAATGGAAGCCCATGAAGATTGCACTGCTAGTGCATGGTGGAGACAGGAACTTTATCCTGGACTTTCTGACATTAGGCCTGGGCCCTCCCCATGCACATCACCGTCGCTAGGAGGCAGAGAGCCAGAAGGCTCTTGCTGTAGTTCAGGTGAGAGGTGATAAGGACATGACTGGGGTAGAGAAGAGAGAGACAAGGAGAGAATGAACTGGAGAGAGATTAAAGAACATGCAGTGACTTCCTGGGTGTGGTTGGGAGGAGGAAAAAGAAAGGTGATTCCAGATTCACAGGTGGATAATGTTTGCCCTTAACCTGTGATTGAATGAGAAAACAGGACCACAGGAGGAAAGTCTTGGCTTGTAGTGCCCATGATAGAAAGCTTGCGTGGGTCTGAGAGTCCCCCAAGACTGCATTGTAACAGCCAAGAAAACAAATGAACTCAACGGGGCCCCGGGATTATTCTCTTTTAGGTTTGTTTGACGAGACTACACCGGAGGGGCAGGGAAGAAGAGAGAGGAATTGAGCTGGAATATCTTGAGCAGCTTCATGGGCAACACGAGGCCTGGCTTGTTCACAAGACCACCAAGTAAGTGGAGTAGAGAGCAGCAGACAGAGGCCTGCCTCTCCACGGCCAGCCCTTCAAGTACAGTTCAACACGCAGCCGCAGAGGGAGGTTCAGAATGTGCTGGAAGTGGTTGGAAATGTCTGGCGTTATCCAACTCAGAAATTAATAGTGGGTGTGATCTGTATATTCCAAGAGACCTTATTAGAGTCTATTGTCCCAGCTTTCTGTTTTTTTAAAGTTCCACTGGGCTGAACATGGTGATTGGTGATGATGATATAGTTGGCTCAGGGTGAAGGGCTAAAAAATTTTAGAGAAATTAAGTTGACATTTCTAGTTTTGGCCTTTCCTCCCTTCAAGTGTGGTATGCTATCACTTAAAATGTTTGGGGCTCTCAAGAATAAAGAGAAATTTCAGGCTTGTCTTTCCAGCTAATTTTACTGAATTTTTTAATGACTAAATGATATTTCTTTTCTTTTTTATCCTCACCCAATGGTATGTTTATTGATTTTAGAGAGTGAGGAAGGGAGAGAAACATTAATGTGAGAGAGAAACATTGATTAGTTGTCTCCCTATACACTCTGACCAGAGATCAAACCCACAACGTAGGTATGTGCCCTGACCAAGAATTGAACTAGCAACCTTTTGGTATACGAGATGATGCTCCAACCAACTGAGGCACCTGGCAAGGGCTAAATTTTATTTATTTATATATCTATATATATAGATATAGATATAGATATAGATATAGATATAGATATAGATATAGATATAGATATAGATATAGATATAGATAGATATCTATCTATATATATGTTTTTATCAACGTTTTTATTTTATTTATTTATTTTTAAATATATTTTATTGATTTTCCACAGAGAGGAAGGGAGAGGGACAGAGAGCCAGAAACATCAATGAGAGAGAAACATCGATCAGCTGCCTCCTGCACACTCCCCACTGGGGATGTGCCTGCAACCAAGGCACATGCCCCTGACCGGAACCAAACCTGAGACCCTTGAGTCCGCAGGCCGACGCTCCATCCACTGGGCCAAACCAGTTAGGGCTTTATCAACGTTTTTAGAGAAAAAGGGAGATGAAGGGATAGAGGGAGGAGGGAGGGAGGGAAGGAAGGATGGAGGGAGGGAGGGAAGGAAAGAGAGAGAGGGAGGGAGGGAGACATCAATGTGTGAGAGAAACATCAGTCAGCTGCTTCCTGTATGTCCCCTACTGGGGATCGAGCCCACAATTCAGGCATGTGCCCCGACTGGGAATCGTACCAGAGACCTTCTGGAGCATGGGACAGTGCTCAACCAGCTGAGCCACACTGGCCAGGGCTAAATGATGTTTCCTTAGGTGACAGAATTTCTTTGCATCTTTGTAACAATTTAAAACATTATAATTGGTTTATTTATTTATTTTACTTTTTATTGAATTTATTGGGTTGACATTAGTTAATATCATTATACTTGAGGCCCAGTACATGAATTCATGCATGGGTGGGGTCCAGCCAGCTGGCCTGGCTCCAATTGGTGGATTGGGGCCAGGCCTGTTCGGAGGAGGAAAGGATCAGGGCTGAGCCAGCTGTGGGGAGGGGCCATGGGCGATTGGCTGGTGGGCCCCGCCCCCACTTGGGGTGGGGATCCGATTGGGGGCAGGGCCAGCCGTGGGGAGGAGCTGTGGGTGGTGGGGCAGTCGGCCCCACCCCTGAATGGGGTGGGAGGGCTGATCAGGGGCCAGCGGCCTGTGGGAGGGGCCATGGGTGGTTGGCTGGCCAGTCCTGCCCCTGATCAGAGTGGGGGGGGGGCCGATCGGGGGCAGAGCTGTCTGGGGGAAGGGGCCGTGGGCCGATAGGGGTAGTAGGGGCCCATCGGGGGTGGGGGCGGGGCCAACTGGGGGAAGGAGCCATGGGGAGGTTGGCCAGTCTGCCCCTACCCAATCAGGCTGGTTTGCTGGCCACAGTAGGCATCATAGCAACTGGTCATTATGGCATTCTGGTGTGTGTGTGTGTGTGTGTGTGTGTGTGTGTGTGTGTGTGTGTGTGTATATATATGTTTCAGGTATACAATTCTATAATACATCATCTGTATATCATATTGTGTGTTCACCACCCTAAGTCAAGTCTCCTTCCATCACCTTTTATCCTGCCTATATCCTCTTCTACCTTCCCTAACCCCTCTTTCCCTCTGGTAATCACCACACTGTTGTCTGTGTCTGAGGTTTCTATTTATTTGTTTGTTCATTTGTTTTGCTTAATCCCTTCACATATTTCACCCAGCCCCATATGAATTGTTTTTTTAAAAATATATTTTTATTGTTGATAGTATTACAGATATCTCCAACCCTCCTGCCTTAACCCCCTCCTCCCAGCCTCTATCCAGCCCCCCCCCCCAGGTCTTCACCACCCTATTGCCTGTGTCCATGGGCTATGCATATCTATATCTATCTATCTATCTATCTATCTATCTATCTATCTATCTATCTATCTATATAAAAGCCTATGTGACTGTTATGACCAGTCCACTGCTCAACCGGTTGACCAGTCGCTATGACATGCACTGACCACCAGGGGGAAAATGCTCAATGCAGGAGCTGCCCCCTGGTGATCAATTTGCTCCCACAGACAACCTCCCGCAGTTCCTCCCCTGGCTGGCCGGCCCCAATCGCCCCGATCGGGACTGGGCAAGATGGCCCTGATCGCCGGCCAGGCCGAGGGTTCCCACTTGTGCACCGGGCCTCTAGTAGGTATATAAGTTCTTTGGTTTATCTCTTCTTGTCCCCCTAACCCCACATTGAGGTATATTCCATGCCTCCACGTGAATTGTTTTTCAAATGCTGTTTACATGCCATTTCATTGAGGAGCCATGTGACTTTGGATCTGTTCTCTGAATTATTAAGAGGGTGTGAAGCTTGGCTCAGCTTCCTCTTTTCTGTTCCCTAAATGCTCACGCTTCGCACAGGCTGCACTTCGAGACTCTGCTGAACATTCCAGTGCTGGTGTTGGATGTCAGTGATGATTTTTGTGAAGATGTAACCAAAGAAGAAGAATTCATGGAAAAGGTGGGGAACTGCTTTCTAATGGTTTTCCTTTTTTTTAGTATGTTTATTGATTTTTAGAGAGAGAGGAAGGGAGAGGGATAGAGAAATAGAAACATCAATGAGAGAGAAACATCATTGGTTGACTACCTCATGCATGCCCCTACTGGGGATCGAGCCCGCAACCAGGGCATGTGCTCTGACTGGGAATGGAACCAGCGACCTTTGGTGCATGGGTCGATGCTCAGCCACTGAGTCACACCAGCCAGGTCCCTTTATTGCACTTTTCTCTCTACTTCAGACCTTAATATAATGGGTCTTGTGCTTTATGCCTCGAATTGCATTGCACATTCCAAAGTCTGTGGAGCCTTATACAAGTTACAAATATAATCCTGATTTTCTAAAGTGTTTTGGGCTGATAATTGTTAAATAATTGACTTGCAATACATGCTTCCCAGCTAACTTCCTCCTCTAGGGTGTTGTAGAACTAGGGAACTGAGACTTCTCAATTCTGTTCCCGGCTCCGCCACTCGATACCGTGTGGCCTTGGGCAAGTCACATTTCCTCTCCGTGCCTGTCTTCCCTTCTTCACAGAAGCTCACGGGCTTAGCCACGTCCTCCTGTGGGTGGACTATTGGATAGTCTGCTGAAAATGTGAAATTGAACTTTGGGCTTCCTCTTTCCCACAGGTAAACACCTTCGTAGATACTTTGTAACCAATACTAGGATGTTGTGGCTGTGATCGGGGCTTCTAGGACTTTCTGAAGCTAGAAAAACACGGAGCCAACCACCTTTCCATCCCCACCCCCATGGCCTTTTGCTCTAGGGCTCTGACACTCCACTGTGGTGTCTGTTACCTAAGATTATGCCATGGTCTTCTTTTGTATCTCAAAGTCTTCTAAATAAAGTTTATTTTAAGTTTTGTTTATTTTGCCAATCCCATTGTTCATTTATTTCAGCGTGTGTCTATTGGTGCCTGCTCTAAACTCCCCTCCAAACTAGCCATTTTCACCTGGGAAAGGTCTTAGCTTTTTTTCTTGAATCCTTCACCAACCAGACATGCCAGGCAGGAATTGCTCCCAGGACCCTAACCAGGCCCTGCCATGGGCATGATGAAGGGAAGTAAGTGGCTCAGGAATGGGTGGGGGCTCAGGTGTGAGGCCCCAGAGCCAGGAAGTGGAGCCCGAACTCCAGGAAGCCCCTTTCTCTCTTCCCATCCAGCACTCGGTGTGGAGAATGGGGTGGAGATTCAGACCTTTGTCCTGGAGTTGAAGAACATGACGAAAGAAAAAGAGGGAGGCAGGGAGAGAACAAATCAGGAGCCCAAAAGCTCAGCATCTGATATTGAGGGTTTGGTCATCCTGCTCCGAACACCTTACCCAGTGAACTCCAGGTGACCCTAATGGAGGGATCCGTCTGCTGGAAAGAAAGAAAATGTTTTACGTTGCACTTCCAGCTTCAAGGACAAGTTGTTGTTGAGAGAGAAAAGTACGTGGCGCGATAAAATCGAAGTGATCCATTGCAGGAAGCCTGCAGGCCCCTGAGTCACCGAGGGCAGCATTCCTGCCCCGAGCCCCTGACAGCCGTGCAGGCACACACGCAGGAAACGAGAGCATCGGGACTCGGGCCGTCCCGGAGCCAGAAACCCGTTCTCCTTCATGCTTGGGAAATGCTGTGGGAGCGGGTCCCAACAAATGGGATGTGTTGAAAAAGCAACACAGTATTTCTTAATTCAACTTAAAAATGTTAACAGCTTTATTGAGATATAATTCCCATACGATATATAAGGCACCCATTTAAAGTGAATAGTCAGTGGTTTTTAGTGTAGTCATAGGGTTGTGCAACCATCACCACAATCAATTCCGAAGTGTTTCATCAGCCCCAAAAGAAGTGTCATGACAATTAGTCACTCCCCATCTCCCACCCCCGACAACTCCCAGTCAGCCCAGTCCTGCCCCGGGCAACCACCAATCTTTTTGTCCCAGTAGATGTACCTGTTCGTGACATTTTGTATCAATGGAATCACGTAATAGGGGCCTTTTGTGACCGGCTTCTTTCATTTTCAAGGTTGATCCACGTTGTAGTGTATTAATTTTTGTGTTTGGTGTAAGGAAGGAATTCAAGTTCATTCTTCTGCATGTGCAAGTCTGGTTGTCCCAACACCATTTTTAGGAAAATTAATCTTTCTCCCATTGAGTTGTCTTGGCACCGTGTCAGAAGTCTGTCCCACTTGTTCTTGTGTTTGTTTTCTGCTTCAGGCTTTGGACAAGACCAGGAATTAATACAGGGTGTTACGTGTGTTTTGGAAACTCATTGGTTTTGGTCCTTTAGCTTTAAGGATCCTTGGCTTTAATGTTTAATTCCTAGTTATGCTTCTAGGAACCAATAATGTAGAAATCACCTGTCAACCCAGAGGAAGAGCACTCAGCCCTCAGCCTCCATTCATTTATTCAATCATCAACAGGTTTGGGTATCTCATGTGCTAGAGACCAAGGAGAGAGCAGTGGACACCACAGAGGGAGACCTTGTCTTCACCTCACAGAACTTGTCGTCTAATGGAGAAGGTGATAGACACTGAACAAATAATTGCAGGTGTGGTGAGTGCTTCATAAGGAAAAACAGGTGTACAGGGGCCTATAACAGGAAGGGCCAGTGGAACCTGGGACAGCCCCCTGATGACGGTGCTGAATTCTGAAGAATGAATGGGGTAGAGTCTTCAGGCAGAGAAAAAATCACGGGCCTGAGTCTTCCTGTGAGAATGAGACGTTCGGCCCAGACAGCCAGAACCAGATGAGGTTCGTGAGTTTAATAAGAACATACTCCTCTCCACATTCTTCACTTAGTCTTCAAGCCTGAAAATACACAAATCCAGCGTTTATTTCCATTTGTGAACATAAATGTTCTCTCAGATAGTCCAAGCCATCAACAGTCTCACCTGGGTGAAACGATTTGCCATTTTCCAAACCAGTAGCTGAGATGGTCTGGGAAGAGAGTAAATCTTTTCGTGAGGAGCACCGTGAGTCTCAGGGAAGGATGGGTGTGGGAGGAGTGTTGAAACGGTGACCAGGACTACACTGTCAGGCCAGCTTGGGGGCGGTCCTCCAGAGTCAAATAACTTGAATTAACAGATAAAAATAGCTCGGTCTCTTTCTGGCTTACGATGTGCTAAAACCTGCCATTCTGGAACCAGACTACTACCTTGATGGGTTTGTAACATGAACTGAGGTTGTGAAAGTTCTCAACCTCTTAGGCTTTCAACATGAAGGGGAAAGTGATTGTTTCAGGTGAAGAGGCTATCATATGCAAATACTAGACTCACAGGGAAAAGGAAGCAAGAAATAACATGTGCTTTAAATTTCAAAGCCCGTTTCACTCCTTCAGCCCTCCCTTTGAAGAGGAGGTGGCTTAAATCTCAGGACCATTCCTCTTTGCAGCTCGCTCCTTGTTGGTCTCCAGCTGTCTGGCTGCTTGATGTCCCTTTCTGTCTCCTTGCTGACTCATTCTCCAAATATCAGTGGCCCCCAGGCACCCTTGACTCATTTTTTCCTCACTCCTCTGGGCGATCTTGACTTCATCTGCTGCTGCCGTATCAAATGGCCACCAACGTGGCTTAACGCAGCACAGACTGATCACCTTGCAGTTCCGTGGGTCAGCACCTCACTGGTTCTCACTGGGCTAAAATCCAGTTATCAGCAGGGCTGCGTTCCTTTCTGGAGGCTCCGGAGGGGAATGCTTCCTTACCGTTTCCATCTCCAGAAGGCTGCCCACATGCCTTGGCTCGAGACCCCTCCCTCCATCTTCAAAGCCAGCAACGTTGCACCTCTGACTCTTCTTCCACGGTCGCACCTCTCTGACCACAGCCAGGAAAGGTTCTCTGCTTTTAAGGGTCCGCGTGATGACACGGAACTCACCTGGATAATCCGCGATACTCCTCAAGGTCTTTAGCCTTCCTACACCTGCAAAGTCCCTTTTGCTAGTAAGGAACATCCACGGGCACCAGGAATTAGGAGGTGGATGTCTTTGGGGGCCACTGTTCTGCCTTCCACAGATCTCAAACACTGACATTGCTGGTGCTATTGTCGTGGGGCGAGGACTTCTGTAAAACTTGGAAATGTCATGGAAAATGAATCATTTGCAATAGCTGAGGGAATAGTACAGAGACCTCCTGTATCCCCATTACCCATGTCCTGGCCCAGGCAGCCTAAGACCGGAGGAACAAACCTGCAGTCTGACGAAATCAGACTTATTAACTCATCGCAACAAAGGAGACCACACACAAAGGGACTGGGGAGGGTGGTGTCTCACCAAACAGGCAAAGAGCAAGTTACAGGATTTGGGGGAAGGACGGAGTGTAGGTAAAATTGAAACACAGCAGTGTTTTCCTGGCCTCAGAACACAGCAGGAGACAACATCGGGCTGACCTGCAGAACAGACCCGGGTCACCTCCTTCGAAAGTGCTAAGTTACGACACGTGGAATATTGTGTTCAGATGCCCCTGCCTGGGGATCTGACCCCGGGTTGCAAATCAAGACCCCATCTCTGTATCAACGTGACTTAGATCCTCCTGGCGGCAGGGGGGTGTTTCACCTTCACTGATAAAATTTCAAACAGCCAAGTTTCTGATGGTCTGTCACGTTAGAGAACAGAATTTCTCAGTGAGTCAGGAAGCAGTAGTCACGCAGGGAAGGGGGTGGTTCTGACACGTTAGCTGCAGCTGCCCTGGGGGAGAATATTGTTTCATGGTAACTTTGTACCTATGTCTGTCCTCCCAGCCCCATGAATGTCAGCCTGTTTTTTCCTAGTCTGAGCTAATTTTGCTTTCTCACCCATGCTGGTGATCTACTCATAGCCGATTTTGTCTCACCTATCGCCTACCCACTGTTCTCAGATTATCTTTAAGCAAATCCCAGACAGAAAGTGACTTAAAGCTAGAGCATGTGGACCTGTGGATGTCATTACCTGGCCATCCCTCATGCTCACTGCGTACGGAACAGTCTCATCCCACCTCCACCTCAGCCAACAAAGCTGCTTCTCCTGCTTCTCCACTTGCTCACATCGGAAGCCTCGGAGTCATCGTTGCCCCTCGAACTCTCTTCTCACTCCCCTTCTCACCAAATTCTGCCTGTTCATCTCTGCAGTCTCTCAAATCCCCGCTCCTCATCTCCGTTTCTCTAGTTGAAGGTGCCCAATGCCCACCTTTCCCACAGCCTCCCAGGACCGCCACCAGTCCTCATCTCTTTCCCAAGTCACCCCAAACTCAACCCTGCACAAAAAAGACCTGAGGTTGCTATGCAAAAGCACAGTGTCGAGGCCTCCCGCCCCGTCCCTGCTCCCAGATAGCTGCCCCTCAGCCCTTCCTGGTAGAGCTGCCATGTTTTTATAACCTCGTCTCCCAACACTCATTCCAGAAAACTTACAAGGCTCCCTAGGGTTCTGGAATATAGCTTGTGTTTCCCACATGCTGGGATGCTTCTCTCTCCCCATCTCACCTTTGCCCCACCCTTTTACTTATCTTTTTTTAAATATAGTTTTATTGATTTCAGAGAGGAAAGGAGAGGGGGAGAGAGAGAGAGAGAGAGAGAGAGAGAGAGAGAGAGAGAGAGAGAGGGAGAGAGAAACTTCAGTGATGAGAGAGAATTATTGATCGGCTGCCTCCTGCACGACCCTCACTGGGGTTGGAGCCTGCAACCTGGGCATGTGCCCTGACCAGGAATCAAACCGTGACCTCCAGGTTCATAGGTTGATGCTCAACCACTGAGCCGCACGGGCCAGGCTGCCCCACCCTTTTATCCTGGAAGAACGGCTCATTCTGTCAGTCCCAAGCCTACCACTCCTCTCTCTGCTCCTGGGCACGCTGCTTCATTAGACTCGGTCAGACTATGTGTCAGACCTGAATGGAGGTTGCCTGCAGAGCCTCTCCCCTCCGAGGCTTTGCCAGTCTTGACACAGACCGTGTCTTGGTAACTCTGCACAGTGGCCAGCCCCTCAGGTACTTCGGCGTTTACTATGCGTTGCTATTTAGTGAGTGCCTGACACAGACTTGTTAAATAAATGCACGCTGTAACCGGAGGCATGATCTGCCCTTTCTGAGGTCATTGGGTTTGTGAGCTTCATATTACAATCAATTTAGGAAGTATTTTCTGTGTTAAGCACTGTGAGGATATTCAAGAAAATGGCCGGCCCAGACCCCACCTTCAAGGGAACTGAGGATTACTGAATGCCTGCTGTGTGCTAGATCCTTGGTTCTCAACCTTCCTCATGCCGCGACCCTTTAATACAGTTCCTCATGTTGTGGTGACCCCCAACCATAAAATTATTTTTGTTGCTACTTCATAACTGTAATTTTGTTACTGTCATGAATCATAATGTAAATATCTGATATGCAGGATGTATTTTCATTGTTACAAATTGAACATAATTAAAGCATAGTGATTAACCACAAAAACAATATGTAATTATATACGTGTTTTCCGATGGTCTTAGGCGACCCCTGTGAAAGGGTCGTTCGACCCCCAAAGGGGTCGCGACCCACAAGCTGAGAACCGTTGTGCCAGATGCTCTACTGAACACTGTAACAATGTCAATCAATCCTCTCAATAGCCCCACGAAGGGCGTTGAAGATCCCAGTTTTTACCAGCGAGGAAACTAAAGCTCAGAGTTCAGCTACTCTCCCAGGGTCGCAGGGTAAGTGGTGGTGCCAGGGCTCGGCCCCAGTGCATTCTTACTCCAGGACCTGTTCTCTTTCCACAGCACCCAGCTGCCTGCTGAGGGAGACAAGACTAGGCTTTCAGGAAAGAAGGCAAGCGTGCATTTCTCCAGCTGCCTCTCCAGGTGGGTTAGTCCGCTTTGGTTGCCTGGACAGGAAAACTGTCGAACTCACCAGCACTGCTGCTTGGGGCCCCCAGGTGCACCCTAAGGATGCCCTGGTCTTACTGGGACCCTGAGCGGGCCCAGAGCTGCTCCCAGAGGACCAGGTTTCCTCTCCTGGCACCTGCACCTTCAAGGTGGCGAGCCCCCTCAGGTACTGGGCGTTGGGTGCATTTGGAGGTCTGGTGAAGGTTCTGGAATGCCTTCCTACCCCACTTCTGGGCCCAACCTGCACGTTGTTACCAAACAATTCTCCTAAAACACCCTGATTCATGTTACTATTGGCATCTAAATGCCAAGTGGTATCCTGGGTTGATTCTTGGACTGGAAAGAGGGCGTCAGTGCCAAAACTAGTTCAGGTGTGGAGTTTAGTGAATAGTAGTGTTCTGACGACCACATCTTAGTTTTGACAAATGCACCAGATGGGATAAGGTGGGAGCTGCACGAGGGGCACAGAGAAACTCTGTACCATCTTTGCAACTTTTCTGTAAATCTAAAGTTATTCCAAAACAAGTTCGTTTTAAGAAAACGTTGGTGCCTCTTACAAGATGATGATCAGGCTCCTTCACTGAGCTTTGGGGTCCTCTAACCTCATTCCCCCCGGCCCCCCGTAAAAGGGCCTCTGCACTAGCTACATGGTTTTACCCGCTGTCCTCTGATGAAGTTGTGCTCTCCTCGTCCCTGCATTTGCCGTAGCCACATACCCTGCTGGACTGATAAACTGCCAAGGAATCAGTCCTGAATTGCAAACCAGACATGGGTTACTGTGAACCTGATGAAACCTAAGCATCAGGGCCCATCATTTGCAAGGCCCTGGGGTGCCCACCATGGCTGCTGTCACAGAAAGTTCCCCATGAACCCCGGACTCTGGTGGGGATATCTGACTTGCAGCCGGGGCCACGTGCCCCTCACCCGCCAAGTGGCTGCAAGGGAGTCTGAGAAGCATAGTATCTGATTTTCCACCTTCATCGTGGGAGAGGTGGGTAAGTACCCAAACACGGGCAGGGGATTCATTCGCTGGCTCACCACAAAGTGGCAGATGTTCACTGCAGGTGGACTTTCTAGAGCCACAGCTTCCTCTAGGGACCCTTCGCGAAACTCCAGCTTGGTTGCTTGGAGGTTGCACGGTACAGACTATGCTTCTGTATTTGATTCGTGAGGCCAGGGTCATGGGGACTTCATCTCACTTAAGCTAAAACCCTTAAAGTGAAACGGGCCGTGGGCACAGCTTTGGGAGAGCAATGGAAAGTGGCAACCCTGGGGAAGCAATCATCGAGGGCTCGCCACTTCCCCTAACATTTCTCAGATCTGTCTCATCAGCAAGCACTTCAGGAGGCCTTCGCTGGCCCCCTCCCCTGCTGGGTCTGGTGCCCCGAATTTGTGCTCCTGTGGAGTGCCTTTTGCATCTGTCTTATTGTGCACTCACCACATAGCATTAAAATGATCTTTTTTTTTTGGTCAGAGCTCAGAATGTGTCTAGCCCTCTTTGAATCTCCCCAGTGTCTGACACGTAGGAGTAACTCAATAAATATTAGGCAAATGGAAAGTAAGAAGAAAAGGAGAAGTAGGCTGAGCTTGAGAGGGTCCTCTTGGACTAAACAATGAAATGTCCCCCATACCCTTTCCCCTTTATGCTTCCAGCTACATACTTCCGAGTTGCAGGTCGACCCCCAGCTAGGTTTTGAGCAGCCTCTGCACTAGACTGATTGTAGGATCCTTAGAGTCAGTGGTAGAGTCTATTCCCAGAACATCCCCAGGGGGTGGGGGCCACTGTGGACCATGAAGTGCCTCATGAGGAGGGAATTGCCCAAGTCATAAGAAGCCCCAGGCCCTGACTTGCTAAAATGGCAACCTCAGCCCTGGACTGCCTGCCTCTGACTTCTTTTATAAGAGAAAGCTATAAACTCTGTCTGGGATTTTATCTTATACTAGTGACCCGGTGTACAGATTTGTGCACATTGAAAGGAAATTAATTAGAAGGTGGCTGGCGGGGCAGGACTGGGCAAGATGAGCTGGACACCCCCTGGAGCCAACCTCCCGCAGTCCCTCCCCGGCTGCCGCACCTGGGGTGGCACCGTGGCTCAAAGGGGTCTTCAGAGTGAGCAGGGTCCCTCCGTCAGGTGGAGTCTCTCGGTCTGGCCTGCAGAGATCGGACTGAAACCAGCTCTCTGACATCCCCCAAGGGGTCCTGGAGTGCGAGAGGGCGCTCTATAAAGTTGCTGTTGTACAGGGTGTGGAATGCAAATGTAAGTGTGCACTGAACCAGATTTGGGGCGGACAGTGCCCCAGCAACAACATAAACCACGGCCAAACCACGGTGGAATCATGCGGCCCCACGAGGAATCAGGCTCCCTCCTCTCTGGTTTCAGGGTATGTCACCCAAGAATCTCCACTGCCAAGTCACTGCAGCTTGGCAGCTCCTGCATTCAGCATCTGCCCCCTGGTGGTCAGTGCACGTCATAGCAACTGGTCGGCTGGTTGGACACAACATATTAGCCTTTTATATAGAGAGATACAGTGGTGGCTCTGAGCTTGTTGCAACATTCTTTTGCCTAGTTTGGGGCCCTGTTTGCAGGGCAGCTGTGTGTCAGATGGCTTGAAACTGGGGGCCCCAGGGAATGTTACCTAGTACCAGGGACCCCCTGCAGTGGATGAACGGTTCCTGGGCTCCCAGTGCTGGCACATGGCAGGAACCAGGAAAGGGTGTAGGGAGAAGCTGCATCTCCTTGGGCAAGTCATCAGGCCTCTCTAGGTTCCTTGCTTTGAAAACAAAAAAGATGATCTTCAAGGTCCTTATAGTCTCATGCTCAAAATATTCACCTTATGAATGAAAAAGTAGCATGGAATAGATGGAGAGCTTAGGTTAAGGTACCAGACACACCTAGGTTCCAATCCTGACTGGGCCACTAACCTACAGTGCAACTTGGACAGGTTACTTAACCTCTCTGAGCTTGTTTTCTTTAAACCTTAAAGTGAAACTAACTTTGCACCAACTTTGCAGGGGTTAGAAATACTACCGATAAACATCTGGGTACAAAGTAGCCACTCAGTAAGTGGAACTGGCAGGTCTATGTGGTTGGAAAGATTGGCAAGAGTCTAGCTGAGCGGAGACTTGAAGGATGAGGTGAGGAACATGCTGGTAGGCAGAATGGTCGGGCATGCCAGACAGGTGGGCAGCACGGGCAAAGGAAGGAATACACATGACATGATGAAGAGTGGGTACAATGTGGTCCCAAATGGGGAGAGACAACATGTCCCTAAGTGTGGCACAAGACGGATTGCAACAGGGACTGCTTCCAGCTAAGGGAACCATGGATCTGGTGGCTTTTGAGCTGGGCATTAAATGATAGGATTTTCAAAGCAAAAGTTGGGATGAAAGTGGCTTTGGAGTAACACCACAGACCAGTGGTTCTCAACCTTCCTAATGCTGCGACCCTTTAATACAGTTCCTCATGTTGTGGTGACCCCCCATTTTATTCTTACAAATTGAACATAATTAAAGCATAGTGATTCATCACAAAACCAATATGTAATTATATATGTGTTTTCCGATGGTCTTAGGCGACCCTTGTGAAAGGGTCATTCGACCCCCAAAGGGGTCGCGACCCAAGGGTTGAGAACTGCTGCCATAGACAAAGGCAGGGAGCTATAAAAAAAAAAAAAAGTGTCCTGTGTGTCTGAGGGAGGGGAGGCCATGAGGCCGGAGGAGAGGACAGCAGTGGAGGAGGAATGCTCAAATGTTTAAAATAGAGTGCTTGGGCCCCTCTTCTCTGTGAGCCAAGACAACACAGGCCGGCCACGCCTCCAGTGCTCACGCCGGCTCGGACCTGGGTCCCTTCAGTCCCTCTGTGAGGGCCGTGTCTGTAAGGCCAGAGCCAGGACGTCCCGTGGGGCCCTGGCACAGGGGCTGGTTTGGGACTGGCGTTGAGAAGGTGGAGGGCTGGAGAGCAGCAGGCAGGCATTCACTGCAGCTTCCTTCCCGCCTGGCGGCTGGCTGCGTGCCCTGAACTTGACCTCAGATGACCCGGTGTGTTCCCTTCCTGGAAACAGTTCTATTGCCAGCAGCAGTCGGGCTTCATCTTTGGCTTTCTTCCTCCTTCAAAGCGGGGACTTTGTCTCGGCCCCGACTGGCTGCTGCTGCTCCAAAAGTCTCCCCGTTACAGGAGCAGGGCCTTGCTTTCCTCTCGGCTGCCGGCCAGGGGGGCATCGCCGGTTAGCAACCTGTTCTCCTTGCCTCGTCAGCGCACAAGATCATGGGACAGATCAGGACAAAAAGACTGAGGCGGGAGCTGTGAAATATTTTCCCCGGCACACAGCTGGAACAGCCCAGTGGTTCAGAATCTGAGGCCCATGTTCTCTGTCCTGGCTACGAGCTGCCTACCTCTGCATTCCTCAAATTTATTAGGGCGTGGAGGTGTGGACCTCAGCTAATTTGCAAGTCTGGCTTAATGTTAGTGTCTTGGAATCCTTGTGTGAAAAAGTGAGTTACATTGTCCTTGTTAACAATACCATGCTTGGATGGTTCGTGGATGGACTTGGCATTAAAAATAATTCCAGTCCTGACAGGTTCGGCTCAGTAGTTAGAGCATTGGCGTGCGGACGGAAGTGTCTTGGGTTCAATTCAGGTCAAGGGCACATACGTCAGTTGCAGGCTCAATCCCCAGCCCTGGTGTGGGAAGCAACCAGTCGATGTGTCTCTCTCACCTCAATGTTTCTCTCTGTGTCCTTCCCCTTTCCTTCCAGTCTCTAAAAAAAAAAAATCAATGGAAGAAGTATCCTCGGATGAACATTAACAACAACAACAAAATAATAATAATAACAATAATTCCACAAATGCCTGGATGTGCCCAGTGTTGCCTTAGGAGACTAAATCCAGTTCTAGCCTCGTAAGGGAAAGGCTCTGCATCACTTTCTCCCACGTCAGATGCATAAAGCATACACAGCAGACTTACCAAAGGCAGGGGCTGACTTCCAATCAGCGTCCAAGCTAGAATTTATTAATCCCCAATGGGCTGCTGTTGCTCAAAAACCTTTTCCGACTTACCTTTGGAGACAGCTCATGGGCCTCGGTGGGAGCCAGGCTCTGTTCACCGTTCAACAGGAATGCCTTCAACATTTGGGTCCCACAGCTCTGGGAATACACTGGGTAGCAAGACAGACACTCACACACTTTACAAGTGCCCTCTTTGCTTAAACAATAAAATGTCTTACCTGGGTTCCAGTACCATCTTCATCACCAGGTTTGGCTGCTTTCGAATATTAAGCTCCTCTTCAAAGGATGGAAAGTGAATTCGCTGATTGAAAATACTCAGAAAAACATGTAGCTTAGACAGGGGCAATCTCAAAAGAGAAATGTCCAGGGCATTTTAAGCAATGGTTACATAACCTCCCAAGAAGACAATTTAGATAAGAACATTTATTTGGTCCCTGGCCAGGGTGGCTCCGTTGGTTGAGTATGGTCCCATGCACCAAAAGGCTGCCGGTTCGGTTCCCCATCAGGGCACATACCAAAGTTTCAAGAGTTCAATCTCTGGTTGGGGTGCATCGGAGAGGTGACCGATGGATGTTTCTCTCTCACATTGATGTTTCTCTCTCTTTCCCTTCCTCTCTTTCTAAAATCAATAAAAACAAATCTGGTGAGGATTAAAAAAAATTAAATGATAAACTGAGAGAAAACATTTCCAAAACAAATGAACAGGAAAAGTGTTATATACATACTTAATATGTAAGAAAAAGAAGACAAATACCCAAAGTGGGGTTGAAGGCAGGGGGCGTGAACAATCACAAAAGAAGAACTACAAGTGAGCAATTAAGATATAAAAAATTCAACCTCGTTAATAGCAAATGAAAATGCTCAATTTTGCCAAGTCTGTAACAATTTTCTTTCCCAAGATATGCCACCGGTGGAACCATAAACTCGTGTACTCTTCTGGGAAGCAATTTAGCAATGTTTATCAATAACCTTCAAAATGTTTATACCCTCTGACTCAACAATATCACTTCTGGGAAAATGATGCCCAAAAATCTGGTATAAGGATCTTCATTGAAGACAACAAAAATTGAGAACAACCTAAATATCCAGCACTGAAGAGTGGTTAAATTATGCGCTGTGAGCACATTAGAATATGATATAGTCATTATAGTGGTTTTATTAATTTAAACTTTATATACAGGTTATAGAAAAAAATATACAAGTGAGCAAAAAGAAAAATCTGAAAAGAATCTGTAGTCCATTGACAATCACTATGACTGTCATGAACATATCTTTCAAAATCTTTTCTCTCACCCTGACCAGTGTTTCTAGTGATTAGAGCATTAGCACAAGCACTGAAGGATCTCAGTTCAATCCTAGGTCTGGGGCATGTACCTCGGTTGCGGGTTCATGCTCTGCCTTCAGTCAGGGCATGTGTGGAAGGTCTCTCCCACATTGATGTTTCTCCCTCTCCCTCCCCCTGCCTTCTCTCTCTCTCTCTCTCTCTCTCTCTCTCTCTCTCTCTCTCTCTCTCTCTCTGAAAAACCATGAAAAAAATATCCTCATGTAAGGATTAACAAAATAAAAAAATATTCCCTGTCTTAATATTCAAATAGTGTTTTTGAAAAACATTAGAAAGTATTTACCATATGAAGTCAAAAGAAAATAATCAGTATATATTGTATTATCAAAATTTTGTATGTAGATATGCACAAAGTTTGGAAGAGAATACATCAGAATATTAACAAGGAATCTCCCAATGATTTTTTTCTTCTTCATAACTTTCCTTCTAAAGTTTCTAAAATAAATAGGTATTATTAGTCCTATAATTTAGAAATAGAAAGTTACTTTTGAAAAAAGACCAGTAGAACATCAATCAGTGCGTTAAAGCAGGTCTTTAAAAGAGAAGCAGATCCTGATTACTAACTAAATGTTGTGACTTTGCACATTGGAACCACCTGGAGAATTTTTTAAAAAAATGGCTTTATTGATTTCAGAGAGGAAGGGAGAGAGAGAGAGGGATAGAAACATCAATGATGAGAGAGAATCATTGATCGGCTGCTCTTGCACACCCCCTACTGGGGACTGAGCCTACCACCGGGGCATGTGCCCTGACTGGGAATCAAACCATGACCTCCTAATTCATGGTTCAATGCTCAACCACTGAGCCACACCAGCCAAGCACCACCTGGAGAATTTAAGGAGCACTGATGCCCAGGCCCCACTCTCAGAGAGTCTGACTGATGGGCCTGGATGGGGGCCCAGGCCTCGTGTCCTTGGCAACATCCAGTCACATCTAGGTTGGAGAGCTAACGTGCAGCCACTGGGACCACGGCTACATGAGCTCCTAAAGGAGTTTGGGTGACTGTTCTCTGATGGAGGAGTAACTTCAATATCTGGTTTCAAGCCCCATAAATGACTCTCTCTAGTTGTGTGCTTTAGGCAAGTGGTTTAACCAGTCCTTAGTTTGTCTATATGCAAAATGGGAATATTTAATGCCTACTGCAAGAGTGTGTGGCTTCAAGGAGAGGATAAATGAGAAAGTGCTGTATGAAAAAGGAAGCATAATTGAATATGTTAAGACTCTGGAAACTCACATGATAACAATCATTATTATTATTAAGCCTCATCTAAAGACATTTTTTCCATTGCTTTTCAGAGAGAGCGGAAGGGGTGGAGGTTGGGGGGGGGGGAGAGAGAGAGAGAGAGAGAGAGAGACATCAGTGTGAGACACATCGACTGGCTGCTTCCCGCACTTTTGCTTGGACCGGAGGTGGGGAGAGAACACGAAACCCAGGTACCTGCCCTTGCCTGGGAATCGAACCTGCACACCAGCTGGGGCTGATGCTCTAAGAAACCCCAAGCCAGGGTGATAACAATTATTGGATCAATGAAATATCCTTGGCAACATGGGAAGCCATGCAAATAAATGAGTGTGTTTCTAAGCTGTCAGCCTTGTAATTTGATTTGATTTGGAGATCCTGTAGGCAGGTGCTGTCAAATGCGGACGCCTGGGGCAGTCCTAGCCAGAGGGCTCACAATGGTGGACAGCAGCCAATAGATCTGGGTTTGTTTAGACCATTTGGTCATCTTGCTGGGAGAGGTGGCTGGCCTCCAGGAGCCAAAACCTTGTTCTCATGAAAATGTGCCTTTGCTTTAAACAAATGTCACAAAATGTCTACTTTCAAATAAATGTTCTTTTTTTTCTTTTCATGTTTTTATTGACTTTAGAGAGGGAGGAAGGGAGAGTGAGAGAGAGAAACTTCGATGTGAGAGAGGAACATCAATCAGCTGTCTCTTCTAGGGACCCTGCCGGGGACTGGCCCGCAGCCTGGGTATGTGCCCTGCCTGGGAATGACCCCATAGCCTTTTTGTGGACAAGATGACGCTCAGCCAACTGAGCCACCAGCCAGAGCTAATTTGCTTTTTTCGACATCCAGAAGGGTTTACTGATTCTACGATTAGAAATGCCTTTAGATTAGATTACTTCTCAGGTAAATAGTTACCAACATTTTCTTCATAGGTCTCAGTGAATAAATGCTTGCTTATGGAAGAGCAATTTGTCTGGGTAAACAGGATTTTATTGGCCTGAACTAAGGAACAGTCCATCTCCTACAGGAACTTGACTTGAAATCAAAACTACAATACTTTTATAGAACACAGTCCTTGAACGACCCCAACTGATAGTGTTTATGTAAATAAAACATGTTGGTAGTTCCCACCTACTTTGTAGGGCAACCCATTTTCAAAGCAAACAATATGGCACAGCCTCTCACAGAAGACTGCCCCCCCGCCCCCAAACTAAAAAAGCCCATTTCTGCTCTGTATTGGAAAATGGGGTGGGTTTTAGGATGGTACCACTGGGCCCCAGGTGGAGACTGTCCTTCAGCCCAAACCTGCCCTGGTCCCAGACCTTGGGGATTTCTCTAATCCTGAGTAGGGCCATTCTGGCAATGTAATATTTGGGACATATGTACAGGGTGTCCCCAAAACATGTATACACACTTTAGCAGCTGATATCTCAATTTTGGAAATGAAATATGTATATTTTTAAATATTTTTTTTTATTGATCTCAGAGAGGAAGGGAGGGGGGGTAGAGAGAGAGAAAAACATCAATGATGAGAGAGAATCATTGATTGGCTGCCTCCTGCACGCCCCACACTGGGGATTGAGCCTGCAGCCCGGGCATGTGCCCCAACAGGAATCAAACTGTGACCTCCTGGTTCATAGGTCAATGCTCAACCACTGAGCAACGACGGTCAGGCAAGAAATGCATTTTAATAAGCACTGCTTTTATATTTAGTCAAAGTGTGTGGTAGACATTTTGGGGGGACACCCTATATACTAAAAAATGATTTGTTGTTTCTCTGATATTCCAATTTAACCGGGGGGTCCTGTATTTTTCTTTGCTAAATCTGTGTGCACCCTAATCCTGGGATTTCTGTTGGGTGTTCATGGGGGGGCTGTGTCCCCGTGGTACGCACAGGAGGCAGTAGATGGGCACCTCTGGCATAGCAGGCACGGGGACTCTCAAGGCCAAGGAGCAGCTTCCTCCCAGGGCCATAGAGAGACATATCTTTGAAAAACCACTAGATTGATTTCTCTACATAGATCAGCACGTGCTTATAAACCTGACTCTTTGCCAGGCCTCATGGGTGCTCCCAGGCCTCCTGCACTTCCCTGTTCTTGTTCTTCTTCCTTTTTTAAGCAGCTGTGAGGCTCTTTTGGGGCCCTGCAGGCCACGGCACATTCCTATTTGAGTGGCCAATCTGTTTGTCTCCTGTGGCCTCTCTCTGCCTTTAACACCCTGTTCTCTGTCTTACCGTGTTGTGCTTGACTATGAATAATGAGATTGCTTTCCAAAGGCTGGATGGTCAAAGTCAAGGCTTGTTGTGGTTTGAGATGCTGCATGTCATGTGCATGTGCATGTGGGTCATGGCCTCGTCCTGCAACCATTAGGACCGTCCTAAAGGATATCAAGAAGACAGACATCAGCGGGTAACTCCCTCCCTGGCTTAGGAGGTACAGTGTTGGGAGTGCAGTGTATCTGCCCAGGAACAATGCTGGCCTGACCTCGAATGACTCGATCCATTAGTGCAGGTGTTTGCCTTTCCCAGCTCAGTGGTGGGGAGGAGCTGTGTCTTTTTACCTCTAGCCTACTTATGCCTGGCCCCAGAAGGCCTCGAAAGCAGAGCAGAGTCTGTAGGGTGCCTCTGAATCACCTGGGCATCTTGCTAAAACACAGATTCTGATTCAGGCGCTCTGGGGCCTGCTGAGATTCTGCGCTTCTACCAACTCTCAATGGTACCGCTGCGGCAAGCCTAGTGATCACACTTAGAGCAGCAAGAGGCTGAAACTTCTTTTCCTGATTGGCTGCAGAATGGCCCAGGCACCTGCCCTTTTTAATTCCGGGACTCTGGGTGGGACTGCCCAGACCCCAGGAGGTCTGAATCAAAGGCAACCTGATCCACATCCGGTGAGAAAGGAGGGCAGCGGAGGGACAGGACGGCCAGGGGAGGTAGGCTGGAATGCAAAGAGCCTGGCGGGCGGGGACAGAAAGCCTGAGAGAGGGGACAGGCGTAGGGTAGTTTAGAGTGGAGCGGACAGGACCTGGGGCTGGCTGGCTGTGTCTCCCACTAGGGAGGCTCAGTAGGGGCGCCTTCTCAGTGCCGAGCTTCCTCCTGGGCACCTGGACATCATTATTTCCGCTACCTTATAGGTGGTATAATGTCCCCACTGATTACCTGTATACATTTTAACTTTGGTCGTCATGGATACATATGATTAAAACACTGTAGACCTACCCTGGCCTGGGTAGCTCAGTTGCTTGAGCGTTATCCCATGCACCAAAAAGTCGCCGGTTTGATTCCTGGTCAGGGCACATACCCAGGTTGTGGGTTTGATCCCTGGTTAGGGTGCATACAGGAGCCAACTGCTCAATGTTTCTTTCTCATCTCTCTCTCTCTCTCTCTCTCTCTCTCTCTCTCTCTCTCTCTCTCTGTCTTCCTCTCTCCCTCTCTTCCTCTCTCTCTCAAATCAATAAAAATATATCCTCCAGCCTGGCCGGTGTTGCTCAGTGGTTGAGCATCGACCTGTGAACCAGGAGGTCACGGTTCGATTCCCCGTCAGGGCACATGCCCAGTTGCAGGCTCGATCCCCAGTGTGGGGCATACAGGAGGCAGCTGATCAATGATTTTCTCTCATCATTGATGTTTGTACCTCTCTCTCTTCCTCTCTGAAATCAATAAAAAATATATATATATATATATATATATATACACACACACACTTGGGTGAGAATTAAAAAAATAAAAATAAAATACAGTAGGCCCTTTCTCTGTGAAGAAGGAAGAGGAATCAGGAGGTGGGGTGGGGATGGGAGAATGGGATAGTTTGAGTGCCTGCTGTGTACCAAGGTCTGAGAAAGGACTTTGCTATGCTGTGGGTCATTTCATCCTCTGCAAAGGAGGCATCATGGGTCCCATTTTTACAGACGGGAAGGAGGCCAGGAGAGGGAATGACCTCACCCCACCCGCAGTCACAAACCAGGACATGGAGGAGCTGGAAATGAAGTCGGGGAGTCTAGAGGGAGCCTCTCAGGGTATGGGAAGGGGGGTACCAAGGAGGGGCACCATGGCTGAGCAGCAGAAGGAGGTCCTGATAAGGTCTGTGAGGATCGGGCCCCTGCACGGCACAGTTCCTGCAGAGGGGGCTTGACCCCTACCCATAAAAGGATGCAAGGAAGGGTACGCCTCTAGGATGAAAGGGGTTAATATCCAGTTCAGGTCTCAGATGGGACAAGCCGGAGATGGGACGGGAGTGACACATGGAAACAAGATGATGGACAAACCAGCTGAAGTTGGAGCAGCCTTTCAGGGACGCTCAGCTCCTTCTATGAGCCTTTGCTGTGCTCTGATGGATTCTCAGGACCTTTAGTCGGGAGTTTCACCATCGTTACAGTGCACATATTTTCTCTGCGTTCCTCGCCCCCTCCCCCACCTTTTCTTTCTTTCTTTCTTTCTTTCTTTCTTTTCTTTCTTTCTTTCTTTTTCTTCTTTCTCTTCTCTCTCTCTCTCTCTTCTCTCTCTCTCTCTCTCTCTCTCTCTCTCTCTCTCTCTCTCTCTCTCTTTTTCTTTTGTTCATTCACAAGTTCCTTTAAAAAAAAATGCTGACCTTGTTAGAGGATTGGATGCTGAAGTTTAACCAAGGGGTAGAATCAGGGGTCCTCAAACTCTGGCCCGCGGGCCACATGCAAATACAAATATTGTATTTGTTCCCGTTTTGTTTTTTTACTTCAAAATAAGATATGTGCAGTGTGCATAGGAATTTGTTCATAGTTTTTTTAAAACTATAGTCCGGCCCTCCAACGGTCTGAGGGACAGTGAACTGGGCCCCTGTTTAAAAAGTTTGAGGACCCCTGGGGTAGATCATAGGATCTGGGCCCAGGCAGTTTTCCTACTTGAACCTCAGGCCCCTATGTCCGCTGCTTCCTGGGTGTCTCTGTGGCCATGTCCCATAGGGACCCCAGAGGGGCACCTGCTTGCTGACCTCATTTAGCAGCCTGCTCCTCCTCTGGGCCTCTTGCTGCTACCATCCATCCTGTTGCTCTCCCAGGAACCTCCTCCCTACCCCCCCACTAATCAACCCCATCCTGCTGATTTGACCCCCTAAATCTCTCTCTAATATCTCTCTCCATCACTTCCACTACCTGAGTGGAGACAGGACCTTTTTTCTCGCCCGGGTTCCTATCACAGCCTTCGGGTGGTCTCTGCCTTCATTTTCAGACCCTATTCTCATACAGTCTCCATACCACAGCCAGCATGGAGCAAGATGTGGTCCCTGTCTACAGACGGTGGGTGGGACAGACCTACGCTCTCTCCCGATGTGATTGGCAGGCCCAGCCATCAAAGGCTTCCTGGAGTGTCACCTGAGTTTAGCCAGGAAGGATGAGTGGGAGTGAATGGCAATAAGACAGGAAACGCATCTACCAAAGCTTTGGTGTTTTAGAAGTTTCCTTTCGCAGGCAGGCCCCACGTAAAACATGTACCCTGAGTCCTTTCCTTTGCTAGAGTCTTTCTCTAGTTACAAATTAATTTCTAAGGAGTTTGCCCCACTGCCACTTACCCCTTCCACGATGCTTCCCTCAACTCAGATTTTTCACCCGAGTCTAAACCTCTGAGCCCGCTCTGGGGTGAGGAATGACAACCTATCAGTGTGGGAGTCACAAGTACCTATTCCCAGGAGGGAGAAGCACCCTGGAAAGGGCAGAACTGCTTGCACCTACACATTCTTCAAGTGCACCTTACACACCCGTCTCCCTTACACACCTGTCTCCCATACACACACTCCCTGTGTGTTAGTTAGCAGGGCTGCTAGCCAAATGTTTTTGCTTCTCCTTCCAGGCACATGAGCATTGTGTCTATTGCATTTCCCTGCCCCTATTGGGTTTGATCCCTGGTTAGGGTGCATCCAGGAGCCCCCCAACTTGCTTTGGAGCAGAAGTGATGTGTGTTACTTCCAAAAGCTTTCTGAGTCAGTGCTCCATCTGCCCCGTCCTTGTTTCCCACCTTCAGGGTCAAGTAGGCAACATGTCTATTGTGGCAGCCTTAGTCCCTGAGTGGCTGTGGCAAACAGAGCTCCTATTGACCTACAATGGACGTATTCCGCGATCGAGACAGACACTTTTGTTATGTCAAAGCACTGAGATCTGGGGATTGCTTGTTACTATAGCACAAGCTAACTGATCCTGACTGGTACACCCAGTCAAAACAAGGTTTGGGGGCACCGAGGTCTTTATCCCTCTTGAATGTTCAGCAACTGGAATCTGGCATTCTCCTTATAAGTTATATAGTCCATTTGATTCAAACTAGATTCAAAATGAAGTCACAGAAACAGTTGTAAAACGTGAAAGCATTTGCTGAGCTATTCACAAGCACACTCTAGATGCCCCACACATGTTAAACTAACCACAGCACGTCCAAAAGCAACCCACTATTCAATCTCCGTTTCCTCAAGAGCAAAATGCCAGCTTCTGTCCCATATCAGCGCTGGCGTGGGCAGGCTAATTGCAGAGGTTCTGTGCATGACCTTGGGCAAATTACCTTTCTCAGTCCGTTCCCTTATCGCTAAAATGGTGATAATAGTAATAAAAACTGTATCATACAAAGAAATGTAACATTTGGTGTATTCGCCTGCCTGTATACACAGAATGATAATGTGTGTGGACGTGCTTTGCACCGAGAAAGCTGTATGAAGATAGTAGCTGGTAATATTTTTTACCACCACATGACGAAAGGAGAAACACATCCCAAACCAAATCAGCTTCCCAATGCTGCCCATCGTCACAACCCAGCCCAGGTGTGAACATGGGTGTCCGTGTACATTTCTGCTCTGCAAGGGGTCCCAGAGCGCAAAGCTCATTCTTCAAATAGGACAAATGGCTTATTAGCTACGCGAAGGCGTGGGGTCAGGCACCCCCAAGGCGGTTAGTCACAGTCAATCATTTGCAGGTTCGGCAAACACCCAGCCCTGGCGGTTCCACGCGGTGACTTCCCCGGGAACCGCAGGCGCACGGTCAATGCATATGCCCTCGGCCGAGCGCTGAATCAACTGCAGGTCAACACTGGAGCGGGAAGCCCTGCGTATTCCCTCGCCCCACCTCCCTCTGCACCCGGGGACACGCTCGCTCTCCGTCAGCACCGTAGTGCCTGCAGCCTGGGCTTTCCCTGGCGACGGGATTTCCCTTTCTAGCCCTTAGGGCACCTGCGCCGCCGGATCCTGACCTCACTGTGCCCTAAAAGGCTCAGCCCCTGGCCGCTGGGGGTGGGGCCGCCAAGCCCGGATCAAAGGAGCCTTCCTCGGTCTACCTCCCCGAAGCGCCTGGGGCCTGATCCTGGCCGCCGCCGCCTCGGTGCTGAGCTTGCGTTTGGCCCGCTTCCTCCGGTCCGGTGTCTCTTAAACTTGGAGCGTGCATCCCCTGAAGGGCCTGTTAAAACAGGTCGCTGGGCCCCACCCCCGAGTTTCTGCTTGAGTAGGTTTAGGTGGGGCCGGGAGAGAGCTGGCCGTTCCTGCTAACAAGTTCCCAGGTGCTGGTGATGCTGTGGTCCTGGAGCCCCACGGAGCGAACCCACGGGCTGTAGCTTAATGCCGCTCGCCCGCCCGCAGATAGAGGCTCGCTGGGCAGCCCGCGCCCGCCCAGCTGCTCTCTGCCCCGAGCGCTGAGCGAGTAGGGAATAACGCCGCGCACAGGAGGCCTCAGCGCCTGAGGATCTGGGTGTTATTTGGAGGGGGGACGGGGGATTCCTGAAGGGTTTGTGCGGGTAGAAAGTTAGGGAGGAAAAACCTTGGAAACCTGTGGATCCTGCGTGCTACTGGGATATTTCATTGACCTCCTGAGGTTACACAGGTGAACAGAGTCCCAGCCCTCCAGGGGCTCAGAGTAACTGGGAGGGGAATGCTCATGCCAATGCCTATGAGATAACTGTTCCCAGGGAGGGAGGGTGGGTGGGGGGGTGGGCGGGGCTCCCGGAATCTGGAGGGGGGCGTGAAGCTGCATGGAAGAGCTGGCATGTACTCGGAGACCTGCAGGATGCGTGGGAATGTGGCAGGTAGAAGAGGTAGCTGGGAGGGGGTGAAGTGGGAAGAGGTTTCCCAGACAGGAGGAAAGTGCAAGGAGACTGCCAGTGTGCCAGGTGGGGGTGGGGGTGGGGGTAGGGGTGGGGAAGCAGTTGAGAAGACTTGACAGGCAGGTCTCAGGCCTTGGCCTGGTTTTATTTGGTTGATTTCTGCTTTTCTTTCTGTTTTTCTATTCGGTTTCTCTCCTTCTTCTGTCTCTTTTGCTGGCCCCTTGTCAGATGCTGGTGCTCCCAGGGCTCTGGCCTGGCTGCCCTTTCCTCTCACTCTCCATGTCCACTCCTTATGAGCTCCTCCACGCCCGAGGCCTCACTTACGATCTCCTCACTGATGGAGGAGGTGGGGGGGACCCTGTGCGTGTTCCAGACCAGACTGTGTCCCCTCACCTCCACACAGATGTCCCCAGGCATCTATCTGTCCTCCTGTCCTCTGTCTTGGTGAATGGTACCATCGACCCCCGACCCCCTAGTTACCTAACCCAGAGGATTTTGTGAAACGACCCCCTCACAGACAGCTGGTGAAGAGTAAATTGACACAGTAAATTGCTGGGACCACTCAACCGAGAAAAGACTCTGGGCGGAAAGATTCCACGGCTCTCAATTCTGCGTCTACCCTTTCCTCTCTTAGTAACCTTGGGCAAGTTACTTAATCTGTTTCCTTGCCTATAAAATGGATTTCGTGATCGTCTGTACTTTACACCGTTGTTCTATAGATTAGACAATCATTGCTGCCATTGTTTGAGCCTTTGGAAGATTGTGAGCACCTGGTCCAAGGTCACTCTGCTAGCAAGTGGCAGAGCCAAGTCTGGAACCCAGAGTTCTCCGGCTCCCGAGCCACCTTCTTCACCTCATTGTCACACCGTTTCTCTGGAGATCGTATAACCAATAGGGAAATGCTTGTGGTATAATGTTAAGTGAAAGAGGACAGCAAATTGCACAATCAGCGTCAGAACACCATTTTATTAAAAAAGGAAACGAATCTGCACATAGAAACGGCGACAGGGAAATGCAGCAAATGGTTCCACGTGGTATTGGCACAATGTTTGTCTTCTAATTCTCTGTATTTTCTTTAAGATAATTTTATTAAAAAGAAAATTATTGAAAACATTAAAGTATAACATTTTAAACAATTACAAGTGCATAACCTGTTTTCATGTTTGGAAATTACACTCTGATGGTTTCTCTTCTCAGTTCTGGACTTACTTCCCTGAACAGAAACTCTCAAAAGCCAGGGTAGGAAGAAAGTATTGCAGCCTCGCTCACCAGCCATCCCACAGCTGACAGCCTTGCACTGGAGCAGGCTGTCAAAATCAAGCGTCCGAGCAAGTAAGTTCCAGACAAAACCCGGGCTTCTCCACCACCCTCTCTGGACAGCGCTTCTGGGGATCAGTTACTTTTTTCTTTCTTTCTTTCTAAATAGCCGGCCCAGTGCTCTTTTTCCAGTTCTGGCTGACTTGTTAGCTACAGCCTGGCAGGGACGCCTGCCAGGTACCTGGCTCCGTGAGCACCGCCCAAACTGGTCCGGCCAGTCCGCCCGAGGTTGTTTCTGCCAGGACTTGCCCTCGAGCGCGCGCGCGCGTCCCCGTGTGTATGTGGGGTGGTGGTGGTGTGTGTGAGTGTGTGTGTGTTAGAGACCCGCCCTTCTCCCCAGCAACCCAGGTAGGTGGAAGGCAGCTGCAGGCACCAGCCTGGCAGTCAGGCCAGATGGGTGGAGTTGAATTAATCTAACCTGGAATTTCAACTTGGCCTGAACAACAGGTGAGGGAAAAAGGCAACAGAGAGAAGGGGCAGTTTGGCAACTTGGAAATATTCTTGTGCTTTGCACCCCACACCGCCCCCCCCCCCCGCCCCGCCTGAAAAATACCCCGGGGTGACTTTTCAAAGTGTCTGCGCCTGGTTACAGGATCCCGTTGCGTTATGCCCCCCTCCGAGGCTGCCAGGCCCCTCCTGAACGCTGTCCTCCTCGGTTACCCTCCGCGACGCGCCCGTTCCCCCTCCTCCGAGAGGCAGGGCGGGGGTATCGGATTAGTCTTTGTTTTCGACGCGAAAAGAGCCGAGCGCCGCAAGGGGGAGGCTCGCCACGGCAGGGTCCTGGGATCCGCCTGGGCTGGGCGCTGGGCCGTGACCCCCGCGAAGGCGCCCCCCCCCCCCCAGCCGGCCCG
The DNA here is from genome assembly GCF_014108235.1 of Myotis myotis. Taxonomy (NCBI): domain Eukaryota; kingdom Metazoa; phylum Chordata; class Mammalia; order Chiroptera; family Vespertilionidae; genus Myotis; species Myotis myotis. Next base: position 10,636,131 of record NW_023416318.1, on the reverse strand, counting down.
CGTGGCCTCCGTCCCCGAGTACCCTCTCTTTGCGGCCAGGCTGACTCGGTACGCAAACGCGCGATGTCCCCCATTGTCCTGCCTCGAAATGAGCGAGCAGCAGCCGGGAGGGGGGAGGTCAGTCGGGTCGGGAGCTCAGGGCTCTCGGGGGCGCTGGGGCCGTCCCCGACCGCGCGGGCCCGCAGGGAGTGGCAGGAAGTGGGGACCGAGGGCCGGCTCGGAGAGGGCCCAGGCTCGGGGAGGTCCGCGTGCCCCACCCGGTGCGGCCCGCCTCGCCCGCCCGGGCTGCAGAGGCCCCGGAGGGCGGGAGTGGCCATCCCCAGGGTGGCGGCCGGGTCCAGGGAGGGCCCACGGCGGGGGTGGGGAGGTTGTGCAGGTGCAAAGGCTCGGCGCCCGGGACAGACCCTGCCCCCCACCCGCTCGGGGGTCGTCCGCTCGGTCCCCTCCCCCTCCCGGGAACTCCCCCCTCGTGCAACCCCAGGCCCCGGCGGAGGGGGCGACGGCGGGGCTCGGCGGGGCCGCACGTGCGCGCCCTCCCGGGCGGGGGAGTCCCCGGGCGAGCACGTGCCGCGGCGCGCGGGGGGCGGGGAGTCCCGCGGACGCCTTCATTGCTGCTGCTGCTGCCGCCGCGGCCGCCGCTGCCTCTTCCTTCCTCCTGCGCCGTCCCCTCCTCGGCCTGGGCGGGGGGCTCCGCGCTCCGAGCTCGGCTGGGCCAGGCGCTCCAGGAGGCGGGCGCCCCAGGCGGCGGCGGCGGCCGCGACGGTGGTGGCAGCGGCGCGGGCCGGGAAACTTTGCCCCTTTGTGCGCTCCGCCCCGGAGGCGGCGGGCAGGTCGGTGCAGTCGGTGCCTTTCCGGCTCCGGGGTGGGGGAGGGGCGGCGGGAGGCGTGGGGGGCCCGGCCTCGGGGGAGGGGACGACGCGGGGCCGGCCGGAGGGGCCGCTACTTTGTGGCGGGGGACGGGGCGGGGGGTGCCACGGGTCACCGTGTAGCGGAGCCGGGCGGGGGCGACGGGGCGGGGCGGGGGCCGCGGAGCCGCCGGAGCCGAGCGGCGGAGGCCCCAGAACAAAGGAGCCCGAGCGGCGGCGCGCGCGCGGCCGGGGCCGAGCCGGAGCGCGCCCCCCTCCCCGCGCCCCCTCGGCGGAGCGGGCCGCCCTCCCCGGACTGGCCGGGGGCGCGGGGCGCGGCGGGGCGGCCGGCGCGGGCAATCCCGCACGCGACCCCCTTGCAGGCCGCTCCCGCGCCGGGCGCGCCCGGGCAGCCCCGCCGCGTGCAGCTCTCAGCAAACTTTATTTTGAAAGCTCTGCTCGGCTGGGGAGGCCCCGGCGACCTCGAGCGAGGGGTGTGTGTGGGAATTTGGGTGAAACTCTCCCGGCCCGTGGGGGTGGGGCAGAGAACAACTTTCTTACAAATCACCTTGACCGCCACCTTCAATGAGTCGCCCAGGTTCCCTGAACACCCCATCCGGCCCTCGGCCTCCTCCCCAGACAGGGCGTGGGTGCTAGTGCGCCCTGCCAGGGGCTCTGGGCAGAACTTCATTGAGCGCGCCCGGCTCTTCCCCCCATTTTCTCTCTCCCCGGCAGCTGCAGGAAAAGGGAACACGTGAAAGTTGTCTGAGCCCCAGGTGATGCGCTCCCTTCCCCTCTCTGTCTTTTTCAGGCAGCCTTGCCTTCACCATCCTGACTGGGGAAGAGAAATAATCAGGAGAAACTGCCCCTGCTCTGCCCCACCACACACCTGTCCACCTCATGCCTGCGTCCAGGGAGGGTGAGGGTGAAGAGCCCTCCCAGCCAAGATGATCCCTGCTCTGGGCGCTGCTGCCGCCGTCCTCCCCCAGACCCTGGGCCGCAGCCAGTGGGAGAGTGGCCCCCAGCTGAGCCCTACCAGACTGCTGCAGAGGAGGTGAAGAGGGGTGGAGAAGAGGCACCCCCCCCCCCCAGACTGGAGCTCCTAGCCGCCCCCTTGTAGGCTGAGACTGTTTTAGGGAAGAAGGACCTGTTGGTGGCCTTGGCAGGCAGGAAGCTGGACGGTGGCTCTGCCCTGGCACCTATGCCCCCGCGTCTGGCAGCGTCATGAGCCAGTTTCAGGTGCCCCTGGCCGTGCAGCCGGAGCTGCCGGGCCTTTATGACTTTCCTCAGGGCCAGGTAATGGCAGGGGGCTTCCAGGGGCCCGGGCTCCCGATGGCTGGGAGTGAGCCTCAACTCCGAGGGGGCGGGGATGGACGAAAGAAACGGAAACGGTGTGGCACGTGTGAGCCCTGCCGGCGGCCGGAGAACTGTGGGGCTTGCACCAGTTGCACCAACCGTCGCACGCACCAGATCTGCAAGCTGCGCAAGTGTGAGGTGCTGAAGAAGAAAGTGGGGCTTCTCAAGGAGGTAAGCTGGCCTGCGCCGGGCGGCCCTGGCCCTGCCCTGCGGGTGCTTGTATCCCCAAGGGTCTTGTCCAAGGGCGTGCGGTCCTTCCACTCCTTCCGAGCCTCGTGGTCCAGCGTTGAGTGTTCGTGTCACTGGGAGCCGGCTCGGGCTCCTTGGCCGGGCTGATAATTTATAAGAGAGTAACCGGGTCGCCGAGGACGCTTGAGCCAGCACGCTCATCTCTGATGTCTGCATTTGTCCCTGGACAGTGATAGCCAGCTTTATCTCTAGAGGTTTCTCGTCCTGCTGGAAGCCTCGGATGTATTTCAAGGTCACACCATTGCTGGGGTGATGCGGAGAGGGATGGTGTCAGGTCAGGGATGGAAGCGGATGGGTTTGGAAAGAAAAATTTGGAGTGGTTTTATGGTTATATGCTGCCCGGATGGAGTAGGGTATTTCTTTCCATAAACCTTTATCTTGGGTACCATTTTTTTTCCCTCTCTCTCAGAAAGACGGCAGGGAATTTTATGGGAAACCCAGGATTTGGGTTCCTCTACTAAGTATACCTCGAAGTCAAAGACTGTTACCTCTGTGTTTCAGGACCTGGCTCCGATCCTTGGTGTATCGGAAGCACTCAGATATTAATTGAATGAATGGATGACGTGTTTTTGACACATTGTCGCCCCGGGGAGGAGTACTCCCTGCATTTGGAGTAGCGGGGTAGCGGGAAGGAAGGAGGAGCTGGGAGGAGATCAGGGGAGGGAAGTGGAGAGGCAGTGGCCCTGCCCTGGCCATCTTTTCCTTCCACAAGGTTGGTGGCAGCCGCCACAGCGGAGAGTTGGCAGGAGTAGGGACGAGCGAAGTTGAGCAGCTTGGGAGGCGCAGTGTAGCGGCTGAGGTCGCTTCAGGCAGCGGAACTGGCGCTGGACAGAGGCGGAGGCCTGCGCTGTCTGGGGCTCCCTGGCTCTGCCACGCAGCCCTCTCTCTAGGCCTGTCTTCTCCTCGGGGGAAATGGAGGGGTTGTGCTTGATGGTCTTTGAAGCCCTTTCCAGCTGTGAGCCGCCGTGCGTGCGTGCGTGCGTGCGTCTGAGGGCTAGGGCACCTGTGGCTTCGATGGACTGGCGGCTGGTGCTGGGGTTTCCCTGACCGCCGAGTACAGAGTTGTGCCCTGGGCTCAGAGGGGCTGTGGTCCTGTGGCTGGAGGATGATTCCAAGTGTCGGGGGCAGGGAAGTGGGTGTTGCTGGGATGCTCTGCTCCCTCTGACCTTATCTTGTCCACTCCCAGTGGAAGCAGCATATCCTGGTCTGGGCGTCACTGACTCCGTGCCCTGGTAAAAACAGACATCTGGATCACATCTGCAGCTCCCACCCCAACTTGGGAGAAGTGTCCAGCCTCTTTCTGTTACTGGCGTTGAGGGAGTCGGCATCCTGCTGGTCCAGTGCCGTGGGTCACTTCTGAAAGGGGGTGGGACAGGGCTGAGCTTTACTCCTGGGCATGAGATCTGGTATGTGGGGGAGAGGAGAACCTGCCCATCTACTCTGTAAAGCTGGGTTCCTTTCCTTTCCCTCCCTTCCTTCCTTCCTTCCTTCCTTCCTTCCTTCCTTCCTTCCTTCCTTCCTTCCTTCCTTCCAGGGCTCACCTCCTTCGCTGCCCCATAGTCTCACTCCATTCCTCCTGTGATCAGACCTGAGCGGTGGGGGCCTGATGTTTATAGGCTGGATGTTTCTGGAACCAGTGGCCCTCGTGAACCATGTTTAAGCTCTTTTTTTTTTTTTTTTTTTTTTTTTTTTTTTTGCAATGATGAGGCATACCTGAGGGAGAGGGGCTGGAGGGAGGCCAGAGTCCCGTCATCCTGGGTGTGAGCTGCTGGCCTGGGCTGCTGGGCGGTCGGAGTTAAGATACCGGGGATCTGGGTTGGCTGAGGCTTAGGACAACCCTGCTGAGAGGTGTCTGCCTCCCTACAGACCTCGCCATGTCGCTGCCCCGCCAGTCCCCCAGGGTCAGGGAAAGTACGGCCGGTGGCCTGCTGAACCCCAGGGCAGAAGGTCCACATGCCAGCCCAGGACAGTGTCTCCCAGTTTCTGGAGAAACAATGGAAAAGAGACAATGAAGGGAGCTTTTTCTTAAAGCTAATTTTCTTTGACTTAAAGAGAAGTACTTTGTTTTAATAATAGACCCTTTCTACTTCTTAATGTTTAAAATGTGCTTTTTAAAAATGAAATCAAGGTGTTGATAGAAAGTTTATTTTTTTTAAAGTCTTTATTTAGCAAAGTACAAAATGACAACTATTACCTGTCTCCATAATTTTTAAAAATTTTTATTTTTTAATCTTCAGCCGAGGATATGTTTTTGTTTTGAGAGAGAGAGAGAGAGAAACACCGATTTGTTGTTCACATATTTATGCCTTAATTGGTTGATTCTTTTATGTGCCTGGATCAGGGATCAAATAAACAACCTTGGCGTATCAGGACGACACCCTAACCAACTGAGCTACTTAGTCCGGGCCTGTCTCCATATGTCTATATTTTATTGGTCCGCAAAGGCTGAAAGCGTGGGAACCACTGCCAGGCTGTGTTGCATTTAATGGATGCACCTCTAGCAGAGCTGCTATGCCTAGAGGCTCAGCCTGAGTGAAGGAACTCCAGATGCAGCCCAGAGTTTACCAGGCCCCCAGAACCTTAACCCTTAGATCTGAGCCACCACATAGCAGAGGAACAAGCCCAGGACTGGGGAAGCTGGGGAAGGAGAGGATGCGTTCCTGGCATCTGAGTGTTCTTTGGTTTGGGCTCAGGAATATAACTGAAGCATTTGGCCCAGACTCTTCAGGTGGAACAAGACACAGCATCCCAGGAGTCTCCTGGGAATCAGACCATCTCCTTGCATCCCTGCTCCCTGGCATTTCCTCTTCTGGGCACCCTTTCCTCACTTCCATCCTGTCTCCAACTCCCCCGGCTTCCTTTGAGCTATCTGTCGACAGCTGCTTTGGATCGTCCTGTAAGTGGGTAAACGTTATCTCGGTTTCCCCGGCTTCCTTCCCTGCTCCTCACTCCTCTTCCAGTGGAAGGGTGGGTGGCAGTGCTGCGGAGTCCTTCTATCAGAACAGAAGTTCGGCATTTTAAGACAGCTCCCACAGTGGGCCCTCCCACCGTGGCCGGCGACTGCTGCTCTGGCTCCTAAAGGGTTCATTCCCGTTCCCGTCGTCTTCCTTTCTAGTTCCGGGAAGGATTTAGATCCGGACTGATGCCCAGACCTTTTGACCTCCACATTCTTTTTACCTGAATGGTGGCTCATAGCACGAGACAGCGGGTTAGGAAAGTCAGATTTGGTGGGTGTGGAGACACAGGGACCTCAGAACCCGCAGCACGCCCTGTGCCGCTGACTCTCCTGAGCACCGGTTTTCTCATTTGTCAGACGGGGTCGCCCTTCTTCGCAGGGTTTGTTGTGAGAATTGAGATAAAGCGGGGTCACCCTTCTTCGCAGGGTTTGTTGCGAGAATTGAGATAAAGTATGCAAAATGCCCGGCACGTAGTAGGTCATCAGGGCAAGGCGACAGAACAGTCCCAGAACATCCGGAAAAGAATTAATCTTTGTGCATAAACAACTGTGCATTTGTGAGCCTCTGGGTTGTAACTGTAAAGATGCAACAACTCAAATTAAATGTTTATCTCCAGACAGTCCCTCACGTGCTCATAGAAGAATCGTGGAGGGCAGAGGGAAGGAGCAGTTTGCCAGCCTCTCTGCTGGGGAGGAGGCTGGACAGCAGGAGCAAGGAGCCACTCTGGTCCTGACTGAAAAGTTGCTCGTGGGTGAGGGAAGTGAACGCTTTGGGGGCAAAAAAACAAAAACAAAACCACCAAAAACTTGTATAGAAAACTGTATGCATAAGGGTGGAAGCATGACTGAGAATTTTAGTGAAAATGGAAAGAAAGGGGAATATATATGGTGTGAGACACTGTCTTGACCCTCAGCCATGTGGTGGAAACTGCTCTCGGTGCCGATTTTGAGACAAGATACTTTGGAATTAGGGATCTCCCAACAATATCAGACTGCCTGATGGATTCCTGCCTCGCCGGTCGATAGGTCTGTCTTCCTGAGGACAGAGGCTGTGAGGAGGGATCCTTTCCCCCAACAAGGGGAGAGCTGATGGGTGAAGAAGTGCTGAGAAGTAGAGAAAGGAACCCCATCTGAGCAGCTGTGAGGCCGGGGGGAGGCTGGACAAGGAGAGGCGCTTGCCATAGACTTAGACAATGGTTTTTTCATAAAGTTTTTAACCCCATGGCTACAGACTCTAAAGGGGAAGTTAGCTGGAGGGATAGGATTGCTTCTTAAAAAAGGAAATGCTGACGGAACAGTCCTGAATGGTGCCCTGAGGAGAGGAAGATGGTGGGAGAGGGGAAGAACTGAACCAGCTGTGTGCCGCCCGGCTGCTGCCTGGTGAGTGCGGAGGGTCGCAGACCCGCTCCTCATGTGGAAGAGGGTGCGTGACAGCGAAGGCCGATTTAGGAGAGGTCTGACCCCTTAGGAGGCGGGGCAGGAACTTCGGTGACCAGAATGTGCTGAGGCCGGTGGAAAATACTCAAGACAATAAAAAGCCTTTTATATATTCCCAGCAAGAACGAGAAGGCAGGAATAGGCTCACAACTTCAGGGAGCATAACCAGAGACACACAGAGAGAGCAGCCACTGGGTCCCCGTCGCCTTAGGGGGTGAGGTGTAAACTGGGAAGGACCGCGTGTGTGTGTGTGTGTGTGTGTGTGTGTGTGTGTGTGGTCAGGAAGGCGGGGCCAGCCGCCGCCCTGCCTGCGCCTGAGTCACTTGCTCCCTGGCTCCCTGCTGAACACCTTCAGATGAGTTTGGGGAAGGACATCTCTATGAATGACGATGATCGGAAGGGAGCCAAAAGGCCAGAGACAGGTAAGAAGTCCCCGTGTTCGGAGAGAGTTTGGAAAATATAAAGTAAAAGTTTGGCGTCCGTTTTTGACAGATCTGGAGCGGACTGTTACAGAGGTGGTTGGCGAGGCTTTAGGAAGGCAGGTGGTGAGCTTGGAGGGTTCCTGCGGTTCTTTACAAAGCAGCCCAGTCGAACTGACATACCTGGATCTCTGCACATACGTGCTGGTGTGTCCTGCCAGCTTCTTGGGCAGATCAGAGGGCCAGTTGTCTATTTCAAGTCATCCCGTAGAGCTGGCGTGGGGATAGCTGTCCAGGTTCAATCTTTCTATCAACCCTGTGGGGCGGGGGTTCCACATTGGGATCCCCTGGGCCCCACTCCCAAGGATCTGATTTAATTGGTCTGAGGTCAACCCAAGTGATCCGGGGCTCCCAGGTGTATCTAATGTGTAGTTAGGGTGCAAGTCCTCAGATGCAGATGAGAGCGGAGGGGATGGGCACCTACCTGGACTCTTCCATAAATGGCTCACCTGAGTCTTGGGCACCTGAATGGCTCACACCCCTGTTCCCACTTCGCTAACCAGTGGCCCAGCAGCATTGGCATCACCTGGGAGCTTGTTAGAAACACAGACTCTCCTGCCCCACCTTAGACCTGGTGAGTCAGGATCTCCACTGTAGCCAGATGCCCAAGGCACCTGGATGTGCCCGAGAGGTGAGGAGCTGGTGACGGGGAGAGGGGAGGGCGATATGGGGGATAGAAATAAGTCTTGATAAACATCAGGGTTAATGAGGATGACCTTACCCATTTCTGTAACCTGTAGGCCAGGGAGACCAGAACCTCTTGAGGTTTCTCCCAAGTCTGTTCTTCGGGAGCCCAGTTCCTGCTAAGCGAGTGAGTTTTGAGAACCCGTCAGGAACCTGTGTGTCCTGAGAGTAGTCAGGAAAGGGCTCTCAGATGTTTGCTGCTCAGTAGTCTGACTCGATGTTGGAGCCCATGAGCCAGTAGTAGCTGATGGTGACTGTGAAGAGAAAGGTTGTGCTCACAGAATCTTGGGACTCGTGGAAAGGGCTGGAGGTGTACGCATCTCCTGTGTGCCCTCTTCATAAGATGTGGGTCGGGAGTAAATGTGTTAGATCTGTGGGTAGGTGGGGGTGGGGGTAGTGCGGGTATCCGGCTGAACAGTAGATCAGTGGGCAGCCTGGAATACTGGACCCGAAGAAACTTCATGGGATTTCATTGGGTGAATCCGAAGTCCTGTACCTGTTTTTAAAAAGAGAAGAAATATGTGCACAAGCCAGGAACCCTGCCTTCCTAGCAGGTAGGAAGGGCTGAAACTCTAACAGGGATGTTCTCGCCTGTATCGAGGGGATCGGTCAGCGTGGTCCCGTGAGAGACAATTGGAGGAAACCGGCCTGTTCGCCTTGGGAGTGGGTAGAGAAGTACAGACCAAGTCCCCTTTCGTGTGGAAAAGGGAGTCAGTTCTGCGGTGTAGAGGAGTGTGCAGAACATTTCTTGGTGGGTGGACGTTACAAGCAGGGAGCCTGAACCCATGTTAGAAGAGAATTGTCTCACATTTGTAGCTGTTCCAAGACTGAAGAGCAAACCCTGTGCGGTGGTGCGCGACCCGAGTGTGGCAGAGGCCGGGTGCTGGCTGCGACCCGCGTGTGGCAGAGGCCGGGTGCTGGCAGCGTCCCGCGTGTGGCAGAGGCCGGGTGCTGGCTGCGTCCCGCGTATGGCAGAGGCCGGGTGCTGGCTGCATCCCGCGTGTGGCAGAGGCCGGGTGCTGGCAGCGTCCCGCGTGTGGCAGAGGCCGGGTGCTGGCTGCGACCCGCGTGTGGCAGAGGCCGGGTGCTGGCTGCGTCCCGCGTGTGGCAGAGGCCGGGTGCTGGCTGCGTCCCGCGTGTGGCAGAGGCCGGGTGCTGGCTGCGTCCCGCGTGTGGCAGAGGCCGGGTGCTGGCTGCGGGATGTTACGTGGACATCCTCGAGGGTGGGGCTTCCACTCGTGGTGTCTCTTGCTAAGACTCTGTGAAGGACAGTCTCAAGTCTCTCTTCATGGTCCTCAGATGCTACATGGCAGAGGAAACATCTCCTTCAGCTTATGAGGATTTTGTCAAGTTTTAGACAGTCTTATACGTAGACCTGACCTCGGGCCTATGTTGGAGTGGAATCTGGGAACTTCCTGAAAACTTCAGCCAAATGTTGTGATTTCTCAGGGGAGAGGGCCCATGGTTTTCAGTAGATTCTTAAGAGTATTGAACAAGCATGCTCTGCCTGAGCTGCCCAGGTATGGTAGCCATTAGCCACGTGTGGCTATTTAAATGCAAATTAATTAAAATTAGTTCAGCATTAGCTGCCTGTCAAGTGCTCTACTGAGGCTCGCTCTTGTGGTTAGTGGCTTAGGAGTTGACCGTGCAGATGACATTCCCAGCGTTGTGGGGAGTTCTATGGGACATGGGGTTGCCCTGTTGATCTCGGAACCCTCACCCAGACCTCTTTCTGGGTTGGGCTCATCGCCGTCCTGGTTGGCTGCTCTGAGAAGGGTATTTTGGGTTAGGATCCCTGTCCCCACCCCAAGGTCAGTGTGAGGGGTGATGGCCTCCTGGGCTCTAACCCACCATAGAGCGCATTGCTTCTCCTTGTGGGCCTGGCCGGTTTTAATGATCTGCTGTGGAGAAGGAGAGCAGGAGGAGGGCTCTCCCCCCAAAGGCTCCCCAAGGCTCCCGAGCGGAAAGTGGCCTCTTCACCCCCAGACTTGACCAGAGGCCCTGGTGAAACTTGACCATGTTCACTTCTGGCCCCATACGGCCTTCTGCACGGACCCAGCCCGAGTCCATTGTTAACTCTGTGCCTCGGGCATCTCATTCTAGAAGGTGGTGAGGTGACTGGGCGAGTAGGAGGACCACATCAGGGGTCTCAGGAGTTGTCACTAATTCCCCACTTGCCTTCCCATCAATTTTTTAAAAATGATTTTTAAAAACCCTCACCCAAGGATATGTTTCTGTTGACCTAGAGAGAAGGGTGGGAGGGGGGGAACATCAATGTGAGAGAAACATTGATTGGTTGCTTCTCGTATGTGCCCTGACTGGAGATCAAATCTACAGTCCTTTCAGGGTGCAGGACAGGACAACATTCCAACCAACTGAGCCGCCCGACTGGGGCCGCCCCGCCTCCCCCCAATCACTTCTTTACGGTTCCCTTGTGGATTGAGAGCAGGACGCCCAGGAAGGGACCTCTTCTTCCCGGAGCCCTGCTGCAGCCCTGCTGGCTGTCCTAGGGAGAGGCTCAGGGTTGCTGTGGCCGCTGTCTGAGTGTCTGTGCAGGGCCGAGGCTGCTGGAACACCTGGAGTGGACACACCTCTCTGAGCCCTTGTCTCCTGTCATTTGCATAAGAAACCTGATAACCTAAGTTTCAGTCACTAAGGAGAGAAAAAGAGAAAGTCGCAGCCCAGTGTGGGGTGCCCGGCCAGCCTTCAGGTGATCGCAGGTCCTGGGGTTCTCCCTTCAGGTCGCACGAGCTCTGTTCCTGCTCTGACGCGCACACGCTCCAGCTCCGTCAGGCCCCACAGCCCCACACCCAGGTGGAGAGTTCGTGGACAGATTAATGCGCCTCCCACCACTGGCAAAGCAGCAGTTCTAGATTCTCCACATGGAAGGGAAGTCACACTGGGCAGAGTCATTTGGGGGCATTTGCCAGACTGCACGTGCCCCGTAGCTTCCCACCTCTCCTAGTCCCAGCAGGAAGCTTTGGGGAGGCTGTGGAGATGCTGGGTTGGAAACAAGGCAGAAGGGACTGGACGAGAGTCTCTGCCACGTCTGAGCCGTTCCTTGTGAGCAGGATATGGGAGACTCTCTCTTGTCTTGTTTTTTTTTCTCTGCCTTACTTTTTCTTGATTGCTCTGCCCGTTAAGGGTAAGCTCTGAGTGTCCCGGCTCCCTCTTCGACGCGGGGGGGGGGGGGGGTGACCCTGGAGCCCTGGAAGAGAGAGGGATGGCGGACTCGCACGAGGAGGGCTGAGTCCGAGGAGGGCTGAGTCTGTCTGAACTGTGTTCTCGCTGCAGGACAGGGAGCCCTCGGGTGGAGGAGAGCGCTATCTCCTGTGTGTGTGTGTGGGGGGGGGGGGGCAGCTCCTCCCTCTGGCCTCGCTTCAGTTTCCCGAGGCAGGAACGTCATCTGCTTTAACTTGTAGACCCGTGAGCTGCTTTCCCAGGCTCATTCAGCAAGTCTCGCCTGGGGCTGGCTGTGCGGAGGCTGCGGCTGAGGCTGAGCTACGGGCAAAGGGGAGGCAGCGTGGACTCTGTCCCTAATGAGCTCACGGTCTGTGGAGGGAGATGAGCGTGGAAGCAAATAATTACAGTGCGGTTTGGTAGGGCGACAGGGAGGGATGCCCTGAGGGCAGAGCCCAGACTTAGTCATCTCTGGGCCCAGAGAGCCCAGTGGAAAAAGGAAGGGACCTGTTCTGAGAGTTTCAGGATAGCGATATGTGAAGGGTTGGGGTGGGGAGACCCCCAGGAGGAGGGCGAACTCTCCTCTGAGCCCGAGGTGTGTAGAGATGCTGCCCGAATGCTTGAATGCCTGTCCCAGGTGGCAGGGGCGTGGAAGGACACAATTCTCCCGGGAGGTTTTCCCGAGAGGTGCGCCCAGGTTTCCGAACCACTCGGCATTCCCGTCCCACCGCTGAAAGTCCTGGGTTACTTACTTGGGCTCTGGAACAGTTGGTCCCAGGCTGCTGAACGTGGGGTGGGGACACCCTAACGAGGCTCATAGACCATAGACCTCCTCACAAGCATCTAGGAGGCCATGCGGAGTTTGGGCAGAGCCGAGACTGCTACCTGTTAGCCCGTCAGCCCCGGAGCGTTCTGTTTGTTGGTAGTGATGCGTGCAGGCGGAGTTGTCGGCTGGCTCTGACTCTTTTCCCGTGGACATTGCTGGGTGCCCGGATTCAGTCTGGCTCTGCTGTATCTCCAAGGAGGAGCACCTTTTCTTCTATCGCTGCAGCTCTCCTCCTCCTCATCCTCCTCTTCCTCCCTCCTCCCACCTCCCTCCTGAGATTGCTGTTGACACAGACTTCCGCTGCCAAAGCTAATTGTGAGGCCTGATCAGTGAATGAAGGCAAAGGCAGTTCCCATGACAACCATGAAGAGTTTCAAATATAGGGGCTGATGTGTGTGATGGGTTGCAATTACTTGGGTGGAAATGGATGCGTGGACACCAAGGACTTTAAACATAGGCTCTGAAGGTGGAGGGGGTGTTGGGTTTCTTTGGCAGGATCCTTTGTGTGATGAAGAAGGAAGGGAAGAAGGTCACAGACTTCCCCCACAGTCAGTTCCACGTGCCTCCGGTGTGTGGAATGTGGGATAAAACCCCGCGGGGGCTTTGCAGAGGCACGACTCCAGCCCTTCTGGTGGGAGAGGCAGGGCACGCAGAGACAAATAGCAGTGCCGAGTGTCAGATGAGAAACGTTAGAAGCGCTGTCGGCTGGCGGAGCACCATAGTAACCTGAGAAGGCTTCCTGGAGGAAGTGGGCTTGAACTGAGCTTTGAAATGAAGCTTTGTGGGGAGTGACCTCATTCAGGACACAGCCATGGCCTGGGAGGAGAAGTCTGTCTACCCACTGCCCCTGGAAGAGGTAGGTTGATATGAAAATCATAGGGCTACACAGAGCAGCACTGACTGTACAGCTACAAACGAGGGGTACCCGGAGCCCTGCTTAGTCCTGTCCTAGCTGTGAGAATTTGGGCAAGGTGCTTAGCCTCTCTGTATCTCCATTTCTCCATCTCTAGAATGGGCATGAATAATTCCGGTCTCATTGGTGTGCTTTGAGGGTTAAATAAGATATGGTTCAGTTTGCTGCAAGGATGGGGCCTGGTGTGGGTTTGGTACTTGGTCTATGTCTGAAGGTGTTCCCATTCCCTAGTCTTTCTATATCTGTGTGGTTCTGGCCTGTGGTGATCCGTGTTCCTGAGGTTCTCACTGTGGGGGAATTTTGTGTGTTCTCAGAGTGAGTGAATTTATTCACCTCTCCCTGGTGATGAGGACTGTGGCCCCATTTCTCCTGCTGGGGATGCAGTGGGGAGTAGAGGTCATGATGGAAGGTGTACGGGGACACCATACAAAAGGGTCCCAAGTACCTTTGGGCCAGTCACTGTGAAGCTGCAAATGAAGAAAGGGGGCCGATAGAGATGGGACAGGTTGGCCGTGGAGAGTGACTTTGCTGGAGACCTGGCATTCCAGATGCCTCAGAAAAGGCCAGCGGCCAGGGTGGGGCAGAGATGGGAGCAGGTGGACTCCTCAGGGCCCATGGGCTCCCCTTGGGGTATCTGCGGGAGGTGGGCCTGAGTTAGCAATGGGGGGTGGGCGGCTCCTGCCGGCTGGTGAGGAAGATGTGGGCTGGGCCGAACAGGCTGAGACTCAGCTCTAGTTGAGTTGTGGCAGGTCCTGCCCTCCCAGGAGAGGAGGTGTCGCTCTGATTCTTGGGGCTCTCAGAGAGAGAGCCAACCAGGCGAGTGGCCTCTGTCTCGCCCAGCCCCCTACCTTTCCTCCCTTCTTGCTAGAAACTCTGCTCAGCACATTCCAGCTCTGTGCAGAGCCTAGTAAAGGGCCCCCGCCCACGTGGGGAAGACCGCCTTGTAAATAAATAACTGAACTTGGTTGTGATTGGTGCGCTGGGAGAGGCCCTGCCTGCTCTGGGAAGGCCCGGGGAGAAGGGGGTGATGCTCACAGAGGCCAGATGAGCTGGAAAAGTGGTGGAGGGAGGTAACTTTCAGATGAAGCCTTGCTCCTTGCACCACGTGGGGGAAGGGGGTGCGGAACCCAGGCAGGCAGCAGCATCTCAAAGTCTCTGATGCGATGCTCAGACCCATACCTTAAAGGGAAGTGGTTGAGTTCAAGTGACCCCCATCCCTCGTTGCGTTTTCCTGGGGTTGGCAGAGAGAGGGGGGTTAGAGGACTGGGAGGAGAAAGGCCTAGATTGGAATTCTAGCCTACCACACAGCATTTGGGTGCTCTGTGGGCAAATCACCAACGTCTATGTCTAAGCCCTTTTCCCCATACGAGACAAGGTTGTGTGTGGAGTAATTCAAATGAGATGCTCCTACTGGCGTGGTTGGCACAGAGCCTGGTACATGGCAGGGGCTTGATAAACTGTGGCAGCCGCAGCAGCAACAGCATTAATTGTTACTCTCCAGGCAGCACGCAGACTGTGTGTGGAGTGGGTAGGTGGGCCAGGGTTTGGGGGACCAGGATAAAGGGGGGACTTCTCTTGGCCTGGCCAAGGTAAGAGCTAAGGGGTGCAGAAGCCCATTTTCCCATCTTGAACCATGACTCAGGACACTGTTCCTTGCCCTGCCTTGTCACTTGCCCTGGAGAGGAGACCAGCGGTGCTGCCCTTTGTCCCCAGGGGTGATGAAGGTGTGGGCCCTGTGCCTCCTGGGATCTCCTCACCAGGTGGGAGCTTTTGTCTCTCCTAAGACCGCTTATCCCAGCTGAGTAACCCCATGGGGCACCCGGTAGGGGCAGCAGTGGGGCGTCTGTGGTAGACCTGGTAGAGGAGCACATCGCTGGAAACAGCTGTCACACATTCTCACTAGCCCGAGACACTTTTCTCCGACCTTCGCTTCTTCATCCGTGAGACAAGAAGGAGCGCAGAATGAGTTCTCCCAGAAACGGAGCTCGAGTAGCTAGCAGCGCCCACAGCGTGCGGGGATGCGCTGCGTTTGTGCACAGAATCCTCACAGACGACACGTGAGCACCGGAGTCTGTGATGGCCCCTCCTTGGGAGGTGGGGGCTCTGGGTGTTCAGCTACAGGGAGGGGATGCCAGGCATTAAATCCAGGAGTGGAGTGGGGGGGGGGGGGAAGGGCCCCTCCTTGCCCCGTTGTTCTCCCGCCCTTCCGTGTCCTGGGCATTGCAGCTTTCAAAGGCTCAGAGCCTGGGAACTGGAGGTCATTGCTTTGGGGTCCTCAGCCTTTCCCCAGGGATGGGAAGCCCTGATGCGTGGGGGGTGGAGGGTGGGTGGGGAGTGCTTCCTGTGGCCCTTCTGAGAGAGGAGAAAGTACCCCAAGTGGTGCTGGTGATGGGGAGGCTATCTGGATGGAGGGGGGGGGGGGGGGTGTATAATCAAGCAGAGGGATGAGCCATCCTAGGGTGAGGTGTGGGTGTTTGCATGGGGAGGGCCAGGCTGGCATGGGGAGGCTTTGAGCCACAGCCAGTGTGGGCTTCCAGAAGCCTGCTTTCGGAGGTGGGAGCCGGAGGGAGGAGTAGGGCTGCGTCTGGTTAAGAGCCTGGTACTTAAAGCCGGACCGCCTGGCTCGGAGGGAGTCCCAGCTCTGCTGCTTTCTAGCCCTGTGGCGTTGGGTAAGTTACTTCACTTGGCTTGCCTGTTTCCTTATCTGCAAAATGGGGTGAAGGTGCATACTGTCGAGGCTTCCCTTTTTTCTTTGAAGATCGGAGGGGCTGCTGCTCCTCAGGCTCTTGCGGCGCTGGGGCTGGGTGAGGCCGGCGTCCTGGGGGGAGACCCCAGAGGTGGGAGAGGAAGTCCCACCAGCTGCGGCTGGACCCCAGGCGTGGCCGGTCGTTTGACCCTAGAGATGCAGAGGATGCCGCTGGTATTCCCTTCGGGGTCCCCTGCTGGGAGGAGACGAGGTGCCCGGGGATCCCCGAGGTGCCCCGAGATCCCGGGCCTGCCTGGGAAAGGCAGTGGGCCTGGGCCGCAGCGGACGCGGCTCCCTCGGTGGTGCCCCCGCCTCCCGGCTGGGCAGGTCCAGCCCCCGGCGGCCCTGCCCCCGCCCGGCCGGCCTCCGGGATTGGCTGGTGAGCGCGCCGCCCCCTCCACACCAGCCGCGCCGGCGGCAGGGCGGGGAGCCGAGCCAGCAGCTGGCCGCCGCCTCCTCTGCAGTGCCGCCCTCCGTGCGCTCCGCTCCGGCGGGGATAATGGGAGGCCCGCCGGCCCATGCACCAGAGGAGGCCGGCCGAGGTAGAGCGGGCAGGGCGGGGAGGCACAGGCCAGCCCGGACGCAGGAGGAGGGGCAGTGGCCGTCTGGATCTGGGGAGGGTGGAAAAAGGAGAAATGAAAACAAAAACACACTGGAAGGCCATTGCGCCCCTCCACTGCGCGTCTGGGCGGCAGCTGGAGGCAGGAAGATGGTCCCCGCTGTCCTTTCTTCCCTTGGCTGCCTTCCCCCCACCCTCCGCTTCCCCTGCAGCGGTGCTGGGGGTGCAGCCGAAGGACTTGGAGTCCCTCCTGCGGTCGGCCTGGCTCATCAGTCTTTCTGGCTTCTTTTGCAGGTGGAAATAAAGGCTGGTGAAGGAGCCGGGCCCTGGGGACAAGCGGCCGCTGTCAAGGTACCTTGTGTGTGTGTGTGTGTGTGTGTGTGTGTGTGCGTGAGAGAGAGAGAGAGAGAGAGAGAGAGAGAGAGAGAGAGAGAGAGAGAGAGAGAGGAGAGGAGAGGAGAGGAAGGATAAAAATAAAGGGTCTCCTCGGGTGATCCCTTAATCTCCCACTGTGTGTGTAGCAGCCGCTGAGGGGGAGGGGTGGCGGGGGTGTGGGCGGCCAATGAATTCTCAGGCCTGTGTGGGTTTTGTTTGGATTCTTTTTGCTTTCTCAGCTGGATGGTTTGGGTGCAGTTGGGATTGGGTTTGTTGAACTGTGTTTTTTTGTTTGTTTGTTTGTTTGTTTGTTTTTTAAAGACATGCAACCCGCTACCCACCCCTGCCCCTGCCCCTGCCCCTGGAAATCTCTCTGGAGAATGTCCCTGGCACCGCTGGTTTGCATCCAATCTGCAGAAATCCCTGGGCGGGGTGGCGGGGTAAGAGGGAGGGTAAATTGTGCTCCTGAGTCTGAAGCTGATAGGGTGTCATTAGTCATGCTGCTGTCACCATGGAGATGGCTGGAGAGGAGAGGAGGTGGTGGGGGTGAGGATATTTTGGGTAGGGTGGGGGCTGATGCAACATCATGACTGGGAAGCCGGCAGGAGGCTGCTGTTACTCTGTGCTTGGTGTCTGGGGAACCAAGAAGGGAATGTTACCAGGTGAGTAGGAAGCAGAGAAGGGGCTCTGAGCTTCTCCGTGTGGCTGTCTGAAGGTCAGGGCTGAGGTATTTGGGACAGGGCAGAGTCTATAACTAGGAAACACAGGTCTTCCTCCTGGGTTGACAAGGACCAGGATCAGTAGATTTCCTTGGGCTTTTCCCCTGTTTTCGGGGCTGGGGACCCACAGTAAGTTTGGGATTACTCAGCAGTATCCTCCGCTGGCCCCAGGCAGAGAAAACAAAGCGGGTGGCAGCCCCATTCGGCAGTCTCTCAAGTTCAGAGCCGAGAGGCTGGGGGACAGGTGGGCGGGGGCAGGACCAGATGGGACTTTTCTAAGGAGGGAGGGCGCCCATTCTTGCCTGTCTCAACCCCACCTTCCCCTCGGGCCCCGGAGCCTGTGGGGAGCTGGGGGATCTGGTTGCTTGGGTAGCAGGTGGAGGATCCACTTTGTCCCCAGATGCTCCTCCCTGGAAACCCGCCTCCTGCTTCCTGGGAAAGCTGTGGGAAGCTCCGTGGAGGTGCCGCCTGCCTGGCTGCCTGGGTGGGGACACTGGCAGGGAGGGGCTCTGCTTCCCCACGTGGGATGGGGGCTCCTGGGTGAGGCTGCGGGTGGATCAGAAGCCAGGGTGGCTCCTTGGCTTCTTCCCAAGGAACTTGAGGCAAGGAAGTGCTTGGGGGAGGGAGGGCAAGAGTTTTGTTTCTGGAGCAGCTTCTGGGGGAAGGAGAGGAGCCAGGTGGCTTTGGCTCCGCCGGGGAGCTGGGCGTGCTTTGGAGAGGCTGGGAGAAGTGGGTGATCACCTGGGACCAGACCGTGGGAGGCCCTGAGGCAAGCAGAGGGGGGTTGATACTGGCGATGCTGTGGGTGCGGAGGAGAAAGCCGTGAGCTCACTCCACTCAGAACCCCCGGGTTCCACCTCCACTTCCTCCCCTGGCCTCGCGCTGCCGACTGGGGACTGCGCTGTGAGGTCTGTGGGCATGGAGTGCACCTGTTCTGCCCCCCACCCTGGGGGAAGCAGGACAGGGGATGAGGACAGATGGGCTCAGGGAGGGGGCAGCGCCCTCCCTCCTCTGTGGCTCTCAGCCCTCTCAGCCGGAGCTTCCCTCTCTGCTGGGAGGAAGGACTGCTGGCCGGTTTGTTTACTCCTGAAGGCCCCCCTCCCTCCTGCCTCGCCTCCCAGTGGCTTCTCTTCTTCTTTCCAAGTGTGCTCTCCGTTTCTCCCTGCTGCCTTCTGCTGGCCTAGCACTGTGACCCTTAATGTTGTGGGCATGTAGCAGGGCTACTTGGGAAACCAGAGCAAGCCCTTCACATACATCTGTCTTTCCCCCTTCTCAGGGTGGAGCCCGAGCTGACTGTGTTTTCAAAGCTCTGAGGTTGTGTCTGTGCTTGTTTTTATTGTTGAGTTCCGTGTCGTCGGAGAATCGCCGTGTTCTCTTGGCCTGCCGCGGGCACTGCCAGCAAGCACGGGGAGCTGAGCCCCCTCCCCCGACTTTTCTTGGGTGACCGGTTTGGTGCGGTGTCCCACATCCCCTGGATGCGGCAGTTTGGCTGGTCCTCTTCCATCAGCAGGTCATGGTGTAGGAAGCTGTCTGCTGCGTGAGCTCTTTCTGAGATCAGACCAAGATGCTGTGAGACCCCCTTGTCCTGTGCCCCAATCTGTCCCCATGGGATGGGTGCAGGCGGGGGGAGTCCCGGGGGTGTCCCAGGGGTGGACAGTATCCAGGAGCCAGTGGGAATATGCTCATCTGCTGTGAGTGGTGTCCTGCCGGGGTTTCAAGAAGATCCATGATGTAGGGTGTGCAGAGTTGAGCTTGTTAAACACAAGTTGTCACTGTACTGTCGGGTGTGTTCCGTGTCTACCCATGATCTGCGGAGGAACATGCCAGAGCACACGCTGTTGCCGCCGCCTCCTTCTTGGCAGCCTGGGCAGGAGTGAGTGCCCAGTGCCGAGAGCACCGTGCTGCCCGGCTTGCGGGCTCCCACGCTGCCCCCACGCGCTGCCCCCTGGGAATCCTCAATTGGCTAAAGATGTCTGGAAACTATTTTGGGACCGTGCCCAGGATCTCTGCCTTCGGTCTCTGCTTTTGACCACTGCAGAAATGCCCCTTTGTTGAGAATCCGCCAGCCTCGACTTTCCACACACCGTGGGTGACTCCTCCCAGTTTCTCGCCCGCTTTGCCTGCGCTTCCCTTGATCTCTGAGGTGCGTTTACACGCGGTCGTGAACTTGGGGAGATACGAAGCAGGTGGTGAGCATGTCAGGCTAGGGCGGGAAACGAGCCGACACGAGAGGATTTCGAGTTTGAGGACAGAGAGGGGGAGAGAGGGCTTCCTGAATGATAACAAGAACTGGAGTTAGAGTCCCAGGGCTCAGCGCCTCCTCCCTGGTGACTGAACTGGTAACTCTTGAATGTCCTGGGGGAGAGAGGACTTGACAGGATGGACAGGTGAGTGGGCCCGAGAGAGCCTTCCCCGCACACTCGAGTGCCCACAGGGATCACTGCAGGGCTCTCGCAGCCCTCCTGCCAGCTCGCTGAGGAGGGGCCTGGCCCTGGGCTCCCTCCAGCTGCAGATGGACATTTCTGCTAGAAATGGTCTTTGTGGTCTTGCCAGGTCCCCTCCCATTCCTACCCCCCCCCCCCCACCCGCCTCCCCCAGGCTGTAGCCTGTTCAGCTGGCTGGGGGTGGGGGCAGGGAGTGTGGGAGGGGTTTTGGTTTGGCTCAGCCTTGGGTCTCCCAGTCCTCTCCAGTCCTCTTCCCACCCTGACCTCTTGGGCCTCGCTTCCTCTCGCACTTGAGCATCTGGCAGGCAGCCGAGGACTCCCCCTTTGTTCCCAGCATGTTTGCAGCGTCTGAGGAGGAGACGGCTTCCTTGCGGGTTAGTTGAGGAAGCCTTTGGGTAGCTAGGGAGCAGGGGCGGCTCAGACAGTTAGAATCTAGAGATTGTCCTGCTGTCCAGGACTATGACCCCATTCACTTTCTCTCCCTTTCCTCCTGCCTTTGTCTTTCAACATTTACTGAGCATTTACTGTGTTCCAGGGACAGGCCTGGGTCCTGAAAAATAAGAGCAATCATTGTCATTTGATCTTCGCAGTATCACCAGAAGCAAGAGACACTGGCTCAGTCACCTAAGCTCATCACTCTATGTGGGCAAACCAGCACTGGCAAGTTTTCGTTTTTTATGCAGTGGAGGCTTTTGGATCCGTGTTTGGGGCTGTGCACCTGCACATGGCAGACCACACCCTCGCCCCCAGCTGTGCCTGGCTCTGTACCTTTGCTTGTATCTCTGGCTCAGCGGACCTCAGGGGACTTTGAGGGAAGAATCAACATGCCAGCCACGTTGTCAGTAAATTAGCATCTCTGGGATCTGGCAGTTACAGAGTAGACTAGTGGGGCCAGCAGTTTGAACGGAAAGCGTTGGCGTCAGACGTGTTGGGTTCGAGACGGAGATAAGGCTGGATGGGAATACCGCCTGGGCCTTTCACCTGGGACCCAGCGTGGCCTACCCACGGGCGGCTCCGGCCCCGCAGTCTTGACCGCCTGGGAGCGGGAACCACGGAGGGAGACCCCCGGCTGAGGTGAGGAGGGCAAGAACGGGCAGTTGTCCTGTTTCTTTTCCTCTCTGTTCCCAAATCTGCGACTTGGGTTCTGTCATCGGTTGTGAGGAAGTCCCTTCGTGTCCCTGGTCTTCAGTTTCCTCTGCCTTCCAGAGGTAATTTTTCTCAAACTAAATGTGGGTGGTGGTGGCGTTTCTTTCTTAATTTCCAGAATGTTGCAGATACACAGACGGGTCTGTGAGCCGGGGAAGGAGGCGCCACGATGCAGGTTCCCGCGGCTGCTCCGGCTTTAAAGGCCCATGTTGGTTCCCGCGTCTGTGTTGTGGGGCTGGTGATGCACAGTTTACGGCCACGCCCCGCACGGCATTACTTTAGAACCTCACATCTGGGAGAGCAGAGGGTCTCTGTTTGGACCACTCCACCCCTTTCTGGACATGGCTTTCCCTCTCTGCTGTCCTGTCCATCTTGGGGACAGAGCAGCACCTGGAAGAGCAGAGATCTTGCCGTCCCAGCGGCTCTCTGAGTCCCTCAGAAGAGTTTCTTGCGTCTCAGCTTCTTAGGTAAGGGTGCCGCGTTTGCCCTTTCTTCTCTGCAAGTCTCAGATCGTGATGGAGAAGCGTCGGAACTTGCGCAGCCCCCTGAAGGGGCAGGACTGCGTGTGTGTGTGTGTGTGTGCGTGTGTGTGTGTGTGTGCGCGCGCGCGCGCTGTGTGTGTGTGTGTGTGTGCGTGTGTGTAAAAACGGCATGACTTAGAGCAGCGGTTCTCAACCTGTGGGCTGCGGCCCCTTTGGGGGTCGAACAACCCTTTCACAGGGGTCGCCTAAGACCATCGGAAAACACGTATATAATTACCCATTGTTTACAGTAGCAAAATTACAGTTATGAAGTAGCAACGAAAATAACTTTATGGTTGGGGGTCCCCACGACATGAGGAACTGTATTAAAGGGTCTCGGCATTAGGAAGGTTGAGAACCACTGACTTAGAGGCAGGGGACCGTTAAGGGGAGGCCAGCTCTCCGGTAGATGCCGGAGTGACTTGGGCCCTGCCAGGTGCCGAGGCTTCACCATGCGGCGGCTCCCAGCGATCTGGAGGCAGAGCCCCTTTTCCCTGAGGCTGATCACAAACTGTCCTGGTGTTGCTCGGGACCCACATCGCAGTGTTTTTGATGGGGTGCCTTTGTGCGTCTTCTTCCGGCTTTACCTGCCCCCAAGGAAGTTTTTTCCGCTGGAGGGTCTTATTTAAGATGCTAACGATTAGACAAAAAAAAAAAAAGTAAAGCACTAATTTCCTTCTACCCCGGCTACCTCACCTTAGAGGAGAATTGGGGGGGGTGGGCAAGGGGTAGGTAACAGACTTGCCACAGAAATAGTCCTTAAGAGGCAGCCATCCCAAGTAAGATTAGGGTCTGCGTAAATCCTGGTTGCCTCTGTGGCCTGGAACTCTTGTGCCCTTGGTGCTGAAGTAATTGGATTTCTCAACCCCGCCTCCAAGCATTTTTTCAGTGTAATCCTAACCCCATGGGCTTTGCGGAGGGAAACAAAGACATTGAAAGGGTTTGCAACTTGTCCCTGACAGTGAGCTCCTAAACTCCCTGTCCTGTTGACTGTGTTCTCCTGCTTTGCTTTCTCTGAAGCATCGATACCCACCCCCCCTCCCCCGCAACATCCCCCTCCTCCCAGGCTGCGCCTTGGGTCCCAGCCCTGTTAAGCCGATAGAGTTTATAGAAGGAGCCCGTTCCTGCCAGTCCACCTTCCTGTCTTAGGAAGGCCCCTCTCTGAAGCCTGCTGGCCACTCTGCAGAGGAGGGGAGAACTAGGGAGAGGCGGACGCCCTGGATGGGTTCGGCCTGAGGGCCAGGCTGGGTCCCGGACAGACCCTCTCTACCACACCTTCTCCCTTGCGGGGGGGGGGGGGGGGGGGGGGGGCTGGGCCAAGTCACTTGTCTGCTGGCTTGAATAAGTTCGGGATGGGGTGCAGAGGGTGCCCGCTGAGTGCACCAGGCTCTGTTGGACCCAGAGAGGGAAGACTCTGCCTTCCCAGTTGGGTTCACTGTTGCCCTACACACTGCGCTCTGAGGGGACACAGAAATGGATTTTCAGTGGAGTCTTGGAGGCTGTGCCCAAGAGATGCCACCCCCCCACCCCCCGTTCTCCCGGCACTATGATCCCTCTCTCTTCTCTCTCTGGGCTCTCTATCCTAGGATACTCCATGGCCTCAGCCCATCCCCACTCTCTCCCCTCTTGTTTTGAGCTCAGCTAAGTTCTAGGCTGAGCAGAGACGTCCTCTGAGGGCACTGCTTTGTGGGACGTGGGCCAAGGGCTCCTTGTGTCAGAATCATCTAGAAGTGTGTACAAATGCTGTGGGGCAGCTGGGCCAAGAGAGCCAGCGGTGGGAGTCAGACCTGTGGGTTCCTGTCACACAGCTAGGTAGAGGGGGTGCAGGATGAGGGTGGCGTGGAGACCCCAGAGATTAGTGTTGGAAGCTCTGGGCAGGTGGGCCGTGTGGCATCCCCCTCCTCACTGGCCCTGCCACTTGCCCCCGAGCCAGGTCCTACCTGATGAGGGAGCTCTGCTGACCCCCGCCCCGCCCTGTGGGCTGTCTTCCCACTGTTCTTTCTCCTCGGTTTCCTGTTTTCTAGCTGTGGGTTCCCAGTGGTGTCATTTGGACCCTGGGTAGTAGTTAGGGCTTAGCTCGGGGGTTGTGTGGTTGGAGTGGTGTATGTCTTGGGGTTGTACTGGCAAGTGGTCCTGAACACCCGCTGGGAGCCAGAGCCCTCGGCTCTGTGCCCAACCCCTGGGAAGCCCTCCCCCTCACTCTCAGAGGCTGCTTCCTCCGAGTGAGGGCAGGGTCCCCCACGGGGTCTCTGTCTGGGGAAGAGAGATGTGGAGGAGGACTGGGTGGTTGCCAGGGCACTTCTGCCCTAAACACTGGCTCCCACCCCATAGCCTCCACCAGGACGGGCAGGGGCCACGCAAGCTTCAACTCGCCGAGAGCGTTTCCAGTGGCCAGGCCCTCTGGTTCAACTAGTTGAGTGGTTTTCAGTCCCACTGCATATTAAAATCATCTGGGAGTTTTTAAAAAAAGAACATGTTAGTGCCTAGGCCCACACCCCACAGACTCTGATGTAATTGGCCTGGAGTGGAGCGTGGGCCCCAGCATTTTTCGAAGCTCCCCGGGTGATTTGAATGGCCTTCAGGGGTGAGAAGTCACTGCCCTCATCTTGGGCTTGCCGCGGAATTTTTTTCTCATCCATTGATCATTTTAGTGATAATCAATCCAGAGTCTGGAAAAATTAAGACAGTGAGATGTGTCAGACACAATACTGGGTTGAATGTTCTGTTCCATGGGACCGATCCATGAGTTCAGATTTATTCCGACCAGAATGTGAGGGCAAGTCTGTAGCACATGACGGAAACTCCATGTTCTCCTCTCGGTTTTTAATTATTAAAAAACTGAGCACCCACCATGTACAGCTGGGCGAGTCTTCACAAAGTAAGCACGCCTGTGTCACCAGCACCTGGGTCGAGAAATGAGTCCCCTCACTCCGTTCCCATTGTCCAGAATTCCCACGGCCTTCGGGCAGTCAGGTCCGGCTATGCCTCGTACAGCCACGCGTGCTGGTGCGGGGGCCCCAGGCCTTCAGCGTGGCCTCCGCCAGGAACATCCTCCCGCACCTGTGTGTGCGGGTGTTTCCTGAAGCTGAGTAGGTTTCACCGGCGGAGGGTGCAGGACAGAGGAGCCCTGCAAGCCCCTCCCTGGTGTCCCCTCGTCCCCGTCACCTTGAGCTCCTTTTCCACCTTGGCCTTTAGGCTTGCCAGCCCTCTGGGCTAAATCCAAACATCTGTTTCTTTCTTTCTTTTTTTTGGCTTTTTGTTCTCTCTTTTGAGTATACAGATAGGACACGTTCTTTGGAAAAATTAGGAAATAGAAATAGACAGAGGGGGAGGAATTTGCCCAGCGTTTCACAGCCCAGTTAGCCACCATTACCCAGAGCACCTCTCCAGACGTGGCGCTCTGTGTGCGTGCACTTGTTCTGTGCTGTGTGTAAAAACGGAGTCACGCTGGGTGGGAGCCTGCTTTTCCCCACGTCACGTCACGACCAGCTGTGATGCGCTTTGTGGAGCGCTTACTACGTGCGGGGCGCAAAGCTTTCGTGGTTCGCTCCCGTAGTCCTCATGACAGCATGGTGTGAAGATGAAATGATATTTTTCTTTGCCTCTTGTTAAGATGAATTGAGTTAGTGCACTTCTTAATATTGAACTATCTTTGAATATATTATCCTTGATAATGGGTGTGTTTTTTTTTTAATTGATTTCAGAGATGAAGGGAGAGGGGGAGAGAGAGATAGAAATAGCATTGATGAGAGAAAATCATTGATTAGCCATAACCGTTTGGCTCAGTGGATAGAGCGTCGGCCTGCGGACTGAAAGGTCCCAGGTTCGATTCCGGTCAAGGGCATGCACCTTGGTTGCGGGCACATCTCCAGTGGGAGGCGTGCAGGAGGCAGCTGATCAATGTTTCTCTCTCATCGATGTTTCTAACTCTCTATCTCTTTCCCTTTCTCTCTGTAAAAAATCAATTAAAAAATATATTTAAAAAAAGAAAATCATTGATTGGCTGTCTCCTGCACGCCCCCAACTGGGGATCCAGCCGCAACCTGGGCGTGTGCCCTCAACGGGAATCAAACCCAGGACCCTTTAGTCTGCAGGTCTATGCTCTAGCCCAGCCGTGGGCAAACTACGGCCCGCGGGCCGGATCCGGCCCTTTTGAAATGAATAAAACTAAAAAAAAAAAGACCGTACCCTTTTATGTAATGATGTTTACTTTGAATTTATATTAGTTCACACAAACACTCCATCCATGCTTTTGTTCCGGCCCTCCGGTCCAGTTTAAGAACCCATTGTGACCCTCGAGTCAAAAAGTTTGCCCACCCCTGCTCTAGCCACTGAGCCAAACCAGCTAGGGCTGGGGTATTTTTTTAACATGCCGTTTAATTTGAACTATTAATGTGGAAGTTTTGCATCTATATTTGTTAGTGAGATTGACCTATAATTTCCCTTTTGTGTTTTCATTGCCAGATGTTGGTATTAGAGTCATAGTAACTTCATATAATGATGGTGAAGCTTTGATTCTTTGTACTTTGGGGCAATTTAAATAATACAGTTTAAGTAATAATTTTATTTGATAAGGATTGAAAAATATCTGCTGGTGATCCTATCTGAGCCTGGTACTTTCCTGAGGGATGGGTCTTTGCAGCTTTCTGATCTGTTTTTCCTGTGGCTACTGGTATAAAATGTTAAACTGTGTTTCCCTTGAAAGCAAGCTGTTTTCAAACTTATTAGATTCATGTGTCTATAGTTATTCCTTTTCAATTCTCTTCGTGTCTGATTTTTTTCACTTTCTCACTTTCTAATGTCGTGTATTAATCTTTTCTCTCCTTTCTCTGGTTAGCTTTGCCGGTTTCCTGTAATCTAAAAGTGCACAGATTTGTCAGTTGTGCGTTCTGTCTTCTAAAGCGTTAACTTCTGCTTCGTGTTTATTGTGTTTTCCTTGGGTGCACTTTGGGATGTGCTTTTTCTAGATTCTCAGGTGGATCCTTAGAACACTATTTCCCCTAAATTTTTCTTCTTTGATCACAAACACATTTAAAAATACGACTTTCTGTCTAAGTTCTCCTGTGGCCTCATTGTCCAGGGTTTGATACGTGACGTGTGCTAGAGCTCTTGGGGAGGTGCTGATGGCGTCCCTACCGCACAAATGCCAAGTCCTGCTTTAACCTGACACCCCTGCCTCCCTTCTGGAGCCCCAGGGAGAATCCCTGCACTTGGGACAATGCAAGGCCAGAGTGTAGCGCTTGGTTCCTCTCGGGGGGCTTTGTCCCCAAACCCCTAGTAAGGGACCTAGTAACAGCTTACCAGCTTAGCAGCCAGGACCTGCGGAAACTTTTAACCTAAGCGAAATCAGTTTGAATTTATTACGTAGGACCAGAGAATCTCCCAAGCCCCAACGGAAGTTTTACTCGTATTTAGAAAAGCCTCACACTTTAGCACCAGAGGAAATGAAGCTAGAAGCCAAGGACAGTGAGAGAGAGAAGCGGGCAAGAGGCATCTGGCACGGAGCTCATGGCCTAGCTGAGCGGCCTAGGCTGCAGGTTCAGTTCCTCCTTCCTGCCTCTTTCGTGCATCTCCAGAAGATATGACCCAGTCGGTGTCCCTGAACCTGGGAGCGGTGTCCTAGGATGGAGCGGAGAGAGGACTCATAGCGCCAGGGAAAACAGGAGCATCTCTTGGGCGCAGCTTCCAGGGCTCCCCTGAAAATCCATTTCTGCACCTCCCCACCCCCACACTCAGGGTGTAGGGCACCAACAGTCCCAGTTAGGAAGGCACAGCCTCCCCTCTCTGGTCCAGCAGGACCTGGTGAGTGTGGGGGGCACCCTCTGCACCCCATCCTGAACGTGTTTGAGCCAGCAGAGAAGTGACTTGACTCAGGGGTCATACTCAAGGGAGGATGTGCAGCGCTGGGGGGAGATATTTTTACCCTTTATCTTCTTACCCTTTATCTTGACTCCATAAAGAGCAGCAAAGGCCTGGGGGAGGGTATGGGACAGGGGGTGGAGAGAAGGGATGGATTTTGAGTTCAACTTAGAAACCAATCGCAATATTCTTATTTTATTTTCCAAAATGGGAAAGAAAGTTTTGGACTTTAAATAAAAGTAATACTTGCCCGTTTAAAGAAATCAAACAATATAAATGTACATAAATTGGAAACTGAAAATCCGTCTTTCTTCTCCATCCCAGTGTACTCTCTGTGAACAATTTGTACATATCTTTACAGACTTTAAAGTGAGTACATGACCTCACTATCTTTCCCGCACAAATGTGTTCGTACCATACTTTTCAGGTTTGGTGTTCTTTTTCCTGCTCATTAATATGCGGAGGACATCTTTCCATGCCAGTACGTCTATCTTGGCCTTGTAAATGGCTATGGAGTCTTTCATTTTACAGGTTTATTGTCATTTGTTTCCTGTTGATGGACATTTTCAGTTTCCGCATTTTGCAATTATAAATGATATGGTAGTTTATAAAATGTTTTGGCTATTTGTTTAAATATTTGTGTAGGACAAAATCATCCAAATGGAATTTCCATTGACATTACCAAATTACCCCCCCCCAAACGGTAATCTGATTATATCGATTAAATTTACTGTCCCACCTAACCTCAATGAAGAATGACCAGTTTTTAATTTTTGCCAATTTGGTAGTGAAAAGGATATCTCCTATTATTTTATTTTATTAGTGAATTTTGAGGATGTTTTAACGGTTAACCATTTTTGCATTTATTCTATGTATCACGTATTATATATATTACCCGCTTTTCATTAGATTGAATTTTAATGGTTCATACAATTCTCATATATTATCAGTATTAACCTCTCTTCTATTTTGAAAAAAGTGTGGCCTCTCATTTTTCTTTTATTGTGTCTATCATGTGGAAATTTGATTTTTATGCAATTGGAATTCATCAATATTTTGGCACCCAAGTTTTTCACTTTATAGTTTTATTTTAGATATGTAGAACTCTAAGCTGGGAGTTATTTTACATATAGTGTAAGATAGGGATTAAGTTTTTCCCAAATAGAAGGCCTATTGTGTCCAGTCTACTTACCATTTCCCACAAGGTTTATAATTCTACCTTAAGCATTTTATAAATACTCATATATTCATGTTTATTAGGGCCTTTCCTCATTTCTATTGAATTACTTGTCTGATTCTATGTCATATGTTAGTATTTCATTGTTTTAATTATTACAGCTTTTATATAACAGTTTGGTTTTTTTAAAAACTCATTTTTTCCACAACATTTTTTTTTTTTTTGGCTTTCCTTTTTCACTTCCTTTTCAAAATAAGCTTTTAAACAACTTGTCAAGTTCTATGAAAAATGTTTGGATTTTTCAATTGGAATCACATGGAATTTATGGATTATTTGGGCAGAATGGGCAGCTTTATAATGAGTTTTCCCATCTGGGAAATGGGAAGTATATCTTTCTGCTCATTCCAGTATTTTTGTGTGTCCATCAGAGTCAAAGTTTTCTTCACATGTGTCTTAGGTTTCTCATTACATTTATCGCTAGGATGTTGCAGGTTTCGTTGTTGCTGCGGTAACTGGTATCTTTTCTGTGACATTTTCTAACATTTTCTAACCCGTTAACTGCAGGTATATTAGAAGTGCTCTGGTTTTTGTCAGCTGCTCTGTGATGCCGTCTCTGGGCTCAAGCAGCCCCTTGCTCCCTCAGTCCCCGAGTGCGTTGTCTGTACCTCCGTAGCAACACTTTAGGAACCGGTGTGAGTTTCTAGTTGGTGAGGTGCTCATCTTACTCACTTTCATTCCCCGGTATCTGGCACAAAGCCTAGGATGCAGGAAATCTTTTAATAAATGCTGTGGAATCAGATTGATATGAGAGAGAGAGAGAGAGAGAGAGAGATTGATTCACCTCCACAGTGTGACATCCTAGGCCCAAGCAAGGAGCAGAATCTAAAGCAGCCGTGGGGGCTGTGAGCCGGACAGCAGAGGTGGGGCGCCTGCCCTGCTCCCACAGTACAAAGAAGGTCCTGGCATTGCCCACAGCAGACATCAGGGAGGAGCCCTCTGATCTGATACCTCGTAATTACCCTGGGACTGACAGCCCACTGGTCATTAACCCTCATTAGTACTGACTCGTAGGGAGAGCTGCCTTCTTGGTTCCCAGACGCCTGAAGGCAGCACACGTACCTGCAGCTGCTCTTTGGGGATGAGCCGTCATCAAGTCTGAGCAGAGCTTGCGAAGACCCCCCCCCCCCCCCCCCGCTGCTGGCGGGGGCTCCAGTCTGTGGGCTGGTCTTCCTTCTCCAGGGCAGCGGCTTTCTCCTCCCCTCTGTTCTCCAGGCTGTGGCCTCCCCTCCCCCAGCGACTGTCTAGGTGGACTTGATTCCTCCCAATGCGCTAATCCTCTTCTTATTTGCCCTGTGAGCTGGTGAATGAAAGACCCTCTTTCTTGAAGGAGCTGCCCCCTGCCCTCCTGCAGGCCGGGTCTCTGCTGCCACAGAGCTGGGAGGGAGATGGAGGTCTCTCCCTGCCCAGGAAGGCTGGGTCCACCTGGACCCCCGAACAAGGGGCCCCCTCATCTCTGGGGCAGGGGGGCTACAGACCTGCAGATGTGAGGACCCCTGCTGCTCCTAGGCAGAGGTCAGGAGTCCTGCCTGAAACGAAGGTGGGGAGAAGAGCCGCTTGGCTGGTGCGCGTGTAAGAGAAATGCCAGTCACACGTGATTTTTCTCGTGTGAAAAATCAGCCATGAGTGGTGCCGTTTAGCCCACGGTCTGTGCCCCGCCTCTCCGTCGCTGCTCGGGGCAGCAGAGGAGTAGAAACACTTCCCTGGCTGCTCTGCTAGTTTACTTACACCCACCAGGGAGATCGTGGAGCCAAGGATATATATACCCAAGAGGTCAGGCCCCCGCCCCATCCAGGTCTTACTCCCTTTCCTAGTGCCCACGGGGGCTTGGGAAGCAGCCCAGGGCTGGGGAGCGTCACTGTGGGCCCTGCCTGCGAAGTGCCAAGCCCTCGGCCCCTCGTGGCAGCCTGCGCTGCACCTCTGCCAGCTCTGGAGGAGCCGCCTTCTCGGGGTGCCCAGCAGAAACTCTGACAGATGGACCTCTGTGATCCGGTGGAGTTGTTCCAAGTGACTGTTCCCGGAGCAGAGCGCGCTCCGGCAGTAGAGCTGCGATGCTGGACTGCTCGGGGCTTCAGCTCACCTGTTGGAGAAAGCCTTTCCCAGCCCTGCCTCCCTGTCCACCGGTCGCCCTCTTTCAAAGAGCAGAGGAGCCGACCACTGGCCGGTGGGCCTGTGAGTGCACACAGCAGGGCGGGCGGGCGGGCGGGAGGACTGCTGTCCCCTGCCAGCCCCTAAGACCTCAGTTCACCCAATTTATGAACCAGTTGGCTTCCTCCTTTCCTGCGTCCGCCCTCAGCTTCAGGCTTATTGGAGGAGGGCTCTCAGAGGGCAGTCCCCGGACAACCATAGGCACAGGGTTGACCTCTGGGGGTGGGACCTGAGTATCTGCCTCTGTAGCCAGCAACCTGCAGGTGCGCTGGTGTTTGGGAACCGGTGGTCTGTAGAGGAATGTACAAGAGGCTCTGCTTACGTGGGGGCTCCCAGTGCGTGATGGGGACTGAGAAGACATGCCCTTCAGTGCTGACATGGTTTGTGAAAAGGCAGGTGTTGTCTAGACACCTGTGGAAAGCCAAGAGAGACTAAATATAAAGGCTGTTAAATTTCAGATAAGATCAAACTCTAGGAAATAGTTAAACTTTGTTGTTGTGGTGCTTTACAAAGAATGCGAATTCACTGCGGAAAAATCAGGAAGTTCATGTGAGCAAGTAGAGAAAATAAAACATCTATAATCTTACCACTCAGAACTCCTGTTAATATTTTGGTCTTTCTAGAATAGTTATATGTATTTTTACATTTTAAATGTCTATTGATTTTTCTCTCCTGATTATCAAGAGAATACATTTATATTAAAAGTGATTTCTCTTTAATTGGTATAAAACTGGCATAAAATGTTTTGATTGGCAAACCTTTTACTGCTCTGTTTATTTGTGATCTTCATTTCTTTGTGACTATATTTTGCTTTGCTTTGCCTATTTTTCTTCTGTGTGATTTTTTTATGAATTCGTGAGGGCTTCATATATTAGTGGCATCGACTCTTTACCGGACCTTGACAGGTACTACCAATGTCTTTTACTTTTTTAATGTTTTGGTTTTATTTTGCCAGACTTTTTTTTTTTTTTACATGTTCATATGATCAAATCAAGTTGTAATCGTTTAGCAAGTTGATTTTTTTGTTTTGTTTTGCCAAACAAAACAGGCACTGCTTTTGTAAATGTAAGAGGAATTGAAAGAGATTGGACAGTTACAGGCTAGACTAGTGCGTCTCACACTTTAATGCTCGTCCAGATCACCCAGGAATCTCTTTTATAAGACAGCTTCCCAGCTGGCTGCTCTGGGTGGGGCCTGAGGGTCTGCATTGCTCTCAGGCGGTGCTGGTGCTGCCGGCCAGGGGACCACACTTGAAGCAGTGAGGGGCCAGAAGTCTCCAAACACGGATGATCACAGAGGAATGGAGGAGCGTAGGAACAGACTTTTCTGGGTCATGCCCTGGAGATGTCTGGCTGTGGACCTGAGTCCTGGCCTGGCCCTTCGGAACTCCTGGTTCCTTGTCTATAAAATGGGGAGACAGTGTTTATCTCAGAGGGATCTGGAAGAATTAAATGAAGAATAAAACAGATCCACATTGTTTTATGAGCTGGGAAAATCATGTAATTCCAGTTACTGAGCCTGGTGCCCTGTTTAGGGGGTAGTTCCTCTGGCAAATTTCTATTTCTTTGGTGGTTGATATTTTCCAATATTCCTACTTCTTCTTGAATATTTTTTTCTAGAAAATTGTCCTTTCATCCATATGTTTAAATTTTTTAGTGACGAACTTCATGTCTTACTGACTGGCCATGGTTATTCTCCTTTTCACATTTCTAATACTGCTTGTTTATGTTTTCCTTTTTAAGATGATCGACCTTGCCACAAGTTTATTTGTCCTTTGGAGAGCCACCTCTTCGGTTCATTTATAAATACCGCTGTTTTATTTTCTAATCACATATCTCTCTCCTTATCTCCACTGATTCCTTTTTCCTGCCTTTCTTAGATTTTATTTTCTAGCTTCTTGGGTTGAAACCTTTTTTTTTTCTTTTTAGTTAACAAAAGTTTTTTAGAAGCATGGTTTTTTCCTCTGCTAATAGTTATTGTTTTCATTGATAGTAATCTTCAAATCTGTGTGACTCCCCCCCCAAACAGCTCTATTTTTATACTCATATCAGTTTACATATCAATGATATTTAAAGTATGTACTTACCATAGCAAGTACAACTAGCATAGACAGATTGGAAATAAGTGTAATTGTGATTTTGGTATTTTTTTCCCCTTGACCCTGGAGTGATTCTAGGAGACTTGCTTAGGATTTCCAGATGTTGTGTTTCTTTTGGCTGGAGAGGGCTGTCCAGCTCGTTCCAGGCGGTGATTCTGTGCTCCACGTGGGCCTGCACGGCCTGGCGGAGCTTGTGGTGTCCCTCCTGGGCCGAGCGGGAAGAGCTGCCTGTGCCTGGTGGAGGGAAGGGGTCTTGGGAGAAGAGTGGGGTGGTCCCTGTCTGAGGCTCTCAGCTTCTCCTGAAGACGGCCAGCCTGGACCCTGGCCAGATGGCCCCTTTCTTACTTGCCTGTTGCTCTTCTGTTCTGGTCCAGAGCCTGGTGTGGTGTCTGGGACTTGCCGTCCCTCGCTGGTTGGGAGAGCTGGGGCCTGGGGGAGAGGGGACTTGAGTGAGACCCTGTGTTGTAGAGCCCCCCCTCCCCCCGCTGCTGCCTGGGAGCCGTCCTCATCTGTTTCCTGCTCCTCATCTGTAAAATGCAGATAACGTCCCTGTTTCACAGAAACTGGGTGAATCTTAGAGATCACCAACTATGTAACTTTTTAAAATCCTCACCTGAGGACATCCATGTGAGAGGGAACAGTGATTGTTTGCCTTCCTACGTGTCCTGACCGGGGATCAGTGCGCAGCCTTTGCGGGTGTACAGGGCAATGTTCCAAGCAACTGAGCCACTGGCCAGGGCCTAGTAATGTAATTCTTAAAAAAAAAATTGGGGGGGGGGGTGCATAATTTCAGAGTTTCAGAAAAGTTGCAAGAAAAGTACAAAGAAGTCTCTTCACTCAGATTCCCAAAAAGTAACATTTTACTACATTTACTTTATTCCTTTCTGTCCCTTTATAATTTTTATTGGAACTATTTGAAAGTATGTAGCGGACGGTGATGCCCTTTTTACTTTTGAATACTTGAGGGTGGACTTTGTAAAAATCACAGAAATAACCACAGTGCATTGATCCAAGTCGGGAAATTAGCAGGGGCGCACCACCCCTGCGGACTTGGTCTGCAGACCTGAACACTGACAGCACTGCTTACAGACCTCATTCAGACTTTGCCCGTTGTCACAACTCCTTTACAGGAGAAAATCCAAGCGGTCAGGCTCAAGACAGTCTTAGAAGAGCTGGGGCTGGGAACCTGGCCTCTGCGGAAGTACTGGCTCTGCTAGTTACACTCCCCCCCACCCTTCACCCCCTCTCCTCCCCCTCTCCTCCCCCCTTCCCCCCAGCGCCCAGGTGAACACTTAGCTCCTAGGGCTTTATCATCAGCCAACTCCTCTGGCTGAGAGGTGGGGCCTGCCCAGTTCTCCAGGGAACTGCCTTCTCCTGCCCTTCCCTTTGCCCCTCTGTCTGCAATGCCAGGCCACAGCACCCCACCTCCGCCCCTTCCCTTGCTGGGTAGGTGTTGGCTGGGGATCAAGGCCATAGCCAAGGAGAGAGAGGGCCTTTAAAACTGGTCTAGCCACTGCCTCTCCCTTGAGAACCGGCCTAAGGAACAAGGATCACTGCCATGGGCGGGGCACAGCTGCTGCTTTCTGAGGAGTGGCACCCACGGGTCGGGGGTGTGAATATCACCCCCCTTTGGCAGTTTTGGGGGTTAGCAGCCGGGACTGGTTCATCTCAAGCCAGGAGTGGGAGCCTATGCTATATGTCCTTAGGTTGGGCCAGAGCAAGCAGGTCCCCCTGTGCAGGGTCTGGAGCGGTCATTCGCATGACAAGGGGGCACTGAAGAGGTAAGTGACTGTCAGCTTATCTTGCAGAGGCACCACCCTCTTGCATTACGGGCATTAAAAGCATGATTCCCCCCCCCCCCCCCCCCCCCCGCAAAATGATTTGCATTTATCTTTTTAAGGGTATGCTAATTGCTTTAATTGCTTAGTGCATTTTCTTGTCTTTGTTGCTTTTAATTTACTGACTCTCTTGTGAACTCCCCTCCCCACCTTTTTTTTTAAAAAAAAAAATAATAAGGACTTTTTGAACCAACCTATACTTCCTGTCTGACTGTGTCTATGACTATTCAGCTGACCAGTGGGTTTTATGTCACTGATTCTTGGATTTAGCACCCTCACCCCCACCCCCCCACCACCCCTGGCATTTTCAGAGCTCATCTTTCTTCTTCCTCACCCCAGATCTGATGGCCACCCCAGCCGGCTCTGCTCGCTTCTCCTCTCGGGAGTTCCCACACCCCGCTGTCCTTCAGAGTTCAGCAGTGGATTGGGGGGGGGGGGTGGTCTCCCACTGTGACCATTACTACCTCCCCTGGGCAGAGACCTCCCTTGCTTTCCCTTGTAACCCAATGGGGGGGTGATAAGCACTCGTGATGGATACTGGTCCTGTCACTCCTGTCCTCCCCCACCTTTGGGTGGGCTTGCCAGCTCGGCCCTCCCCTCCTTGAGCAAGTGTTTAGTTCCTGCTTTTGTCTTAAAGCTTCTTACCAAGGTGGAGATGGAGACGAAGGGGTTACTTTAAAGATTTTTTTAAATTGAGATATAATTCGCATAACATCCAGTTTGCCCATTTAAAAGGTACAGTTGGGTGGTTTTTAGTTTATTCACAGAGTTGTACAGCCATCACCACTTCTATTTCAGAACATTGCCATCGCTCCAAAAAGAAACTCCACCCAATAGCATTCACCCCTCAATCCCCCCAACCCCCTCAGCCTTGTCTCTCTAGATTTGCCTTATCTGGCCATTTTATAAATGGAGTCATGCAATCTGTAGCCTTTTGTGTCTGACGTCTCTCACTCAATATGTTCAAGGTTCACCCATGTTGTAGCATGTACCAGTACTTCGATCCTTTCTGTGGCTGCCTACCACTCCTCTCCAAAGGCAGACTGGGGGCATCTAAGTCGTCTCCCAGTTGAAATGAAACCCTTGTGCTCATGTGAGTAAAGTGCTATGTGTAGTTATCAAAGTTGTTACCTACAGCC
The DNA here is from genome assembly GCF_014108235.1 of Myotis myotis. Classification (NCBI taxonomy): domain Eukaryota; kingdom Metazoa; phylum Chordata; class Mammalia; order Chiroptera; family Vespertilionidae; genus Myotis; species Myotis myotis. Next base: position 10,600,380 of record NW_023416318.1, on the reverse strand, counting down.
TTTGGGCTGGTCCATTCATGCAGCCAACCAGAACCCTGACTCTGTGCCAAGTTTTCTCTCCCCGTCCTCAGAGGAATCACATGCCCAAACATGTGGGAGAAGGAGGGGAAGCCATTCCAGTCGTCACTGTGTGCCATGGGAATGTGGCAAAACGTGACAGCAACTGGACGCTCAGCCTCAGGGGCTGTGTGAATGCCGTATACTCGCACATACCAGGCAAAGCATTGCGGCTGTTACAACTGGAACCCTGGAGGAGTTAAAACTAGTTAAAAATAGTTATGATACAGAGAGAAAAGGGAAAAAAAAATCAGCATTAAAACACCCTGAATAAGACAACTTGGTGAAGATCTGATTCCAATAATAAATAAAATAGCGCCTCCCAAACCCGGTCCCTGGACAGACTAGTGACCCAGTTTTGTAAATGAAGTCCGTGTCACGTAGCAGAGAGAAGGCACCACATGTAAACGGTGGTCATCTCAGGGAAGTGAGGGCTGCTTGTTTTTTACTCCATTTTCTGCTTTGCAGTGACAGAACTTCCTGTCCTCCCATCTCTCTCAGCGTGTTCTATTGAGACTATTTTTTTAACCTTCCTTATCGTTCTGTTCTTATGACCTTTCGTTATCTTCGTGGGCCGCCCACCAGGGTTTTCCCTGGCTGTAAGGAGTTTCCTATATTCACTCAGAGGTCACCTCACAGTTAGCCCGAGTTTCATTGCTTGCACCACCCACCCAGAGCCAGCGAGGCTAGAACATCGGTGTGGGCGACCACACACATTTAGAGACACTGTCTACCTTAAAGGAACCCGGTTTTGAATGGGCCCCAAGACAGATCTCAACATCTGAAAAGTCTCTGTCCATGAGGCAGGGACTGCTCGCTCCCTGGGATCCCCAGTGCCTACACGTGGCACTCAGGCAGTAAATGCTCAGGACCTGTTTGCCGGAGGAGTAAATCAACGCAAACATAACTACAGGTATCACCTGGGAAAGGCGTGCTTGCTATCGTGTGCTGATAGCATCAGTAGGTGGAATTTCGTAATTCCGTGGGGCTTCTATAGCTATTTCTTTTTTTTTTTTAAGTGCCTTCCCTCTTTTGTCATTTGCATGCATGGTTTTCCATAGTTGTAATAACTTTCGTGTGTATTGTGGTATTCTGCTATTTTTACTTCCCATTTTATCCAACATTTTTCCTTCGTGTCTGTACTGTATGGGTTTTAATGACTGTATAATGTTCTACTGAGTCGTGTCGTCATTGATGAACCCGTCGCCCTCATTCTGAGTTTTCAGCCTTCACCAATGTGTCCCTGACACATTATCTATACCTGTGTATGTGCTTGCCTATTTTTTTGTTTGTTTATTTCTACTACTCGAACCCAAGGAGAAAAGATTGAAGCTGTGAATTCGCAGGCACCCTGGCCTGGGAGTTTGAGGCTCAGTGGATTGAGTATGAGTCCGACAGTGTTGTGCTGGGCTGAAAGCAGAGAGGAGCAAGCCTCCTCCTGCGATTGTCCCCGCGAGAAACAAGTCAAGAGAAAATGGGAAGAAGGCAGGTCTGAACCACTCTCAGGAGGAGCCGCTGGCAGAGCTGGGTTCTGCTCGCACATGGAAATGCGGAGATGCAGCCGGCAAAGGTGACGGGAGGGAGTTCTCAGGATGCCCGGGAGAATGACTCTTCGCATGACTTTTAAAGAAGGAATATCCAGAGGAGTTGTTTTTGGGAAAGGGGTCAGACGCTACGGTAGGCTTTCAGTGTGTTGTGCTTAGTGGCATCCAGTTGGGGAAGTGTCTGGTAGCTGGGGAGCTTGAGTAGCAATCCAGGGGGAAGGAAGCCTCGGGGCTATGGGTGCCGGCTGAGCGTGGGAGCCTTGGGTGGAAGTGAGGTTTCCAGGAGAGCTTTGAGGGCAAGCGGGGAGGGAGGAGAGCTCTGCTGAGGGGGGGGCCGGGGGGGGTGGGGGTCGTGTGGGAGGACCAGGGTCCTATGGAGGGAGGTGGGGGGTGGGCAGGAGGGAGCGGGACTCCTGGGGCCTTCCTCATCACCCCTGACCCTTAGGGAGAAGAGAATGGATGAGGAGGGGCCGGGGTGCCCGTTCCTTTGTTCTCCAGCAGTGCAGACAAGACTTTGAGATGGACATGTACAAGAGCCCACATTACGGGCATCTTTCCGTTTTCTGGGCTGACAGAGCGTCAGGGGCTGTGGATAATGAGGCTCTACGCCGAGGTGTGTTGTGTGACTTTTCCAGGGGTTTAGGGTAAATAGAATGTGTCCACACCCCCTTATGGACAGCACCGGGCTTCCCTGAATGGCACTTCCCCCTTTCCATTCCTAGCCCTATTCCATAAATAGGGGTTATGACTGATGGGTGAAGGCTGCTCTGCCAAAAAATTATTTTTCTCTCCAGATTTTTGGGTGGTGGCTTAAAGATTCATTTCTTTGAAGGAACGACATTTAAGTCTTCAAACTCCCTCGGCAGGGGTCCAAGTGAGAGGCTGAAGTCCATAGTGATAGAGTCTCCTGCGCGTGTGGGAGCTTGTTCTCCAGAAGATGAGGACCCTGGCAGCGCGGAGGCCGTGGCATCCACATCAGCTCCGATGCTGGATTCCGCGTTTGCCATTTGCCAGTGGCCCCGGGAGTGTTAGTTCATCTCTGTCTCATTCGTTCACTCACCAAAGTGGATGCTGGCTTGTGTGTGGGAAGACTCGAAAGGTCACATTTAAACGTAAAAGTGCTTACTGAGCCCGGAGTTTACCACCCAGCTCTCCAAACTGTTGGCTGCCCTCATCACGGTGGTGCTCCAGCCCTCGCCCTTCGGACACACCTGAACGGCCAGTGGGTGCTGTGGGGTCCGGGGCACCTTCAGGGGCAGCGCACGGGGCCGTTTAGTCAAGGTCAGTGGACTTGATGTTGGCAGCGTTTCCTCTCTCGTGCCCTCAGAGTTTCAGACTTTTGGGTAGGAGGTGAGCGGTGAGACCTGGATGCGAGCCCGGCTGGGTGGAGCTGCGGGAATCCCCGCCCTCGCTGGGAACCGCTGGGGGCTTTTCTGGCCGTGAGACGTGCATTGCGTGGCCTGGGCCATGGCCCCAGTTCTGCTGGATGGGACGGGGGAGGGGTGCGCACGTGTGTGTGTGCACGTGTGTGCGTGCGTGCATGCGTGTGCGTGCGTGCATGTGTGTGTGCGTGCGTGCATGTGTGTATGTGTGAGTGCACTGGGGAGGAGGCGTGCGGGGAGGGGGCCCTTGCGGCTGGCCAAGGGCCGCCCCCGCGTCCTGACCTGCTTCTCCAGTGCTGGCGGCTTTGCAGCAGCTGCTGCTCCTTGCGCCAGGCCTCAGATGTGGTCGGCGCGATTTCCTCCCGCTGGCCCCCGGCCGCGCCACCGGCTGCTGGAGACCCGGCTTCCGTCAGCGCTGGCTCCCTCCTCCTCCCGCGGCTCCCAGGCTTCCCCCACCCCCACCCCCACCCCCACCCCCACCCTTCCTGCCACGGCCGCCTTCGGGGAGGGCCGAGCTGTTGGGGGCGGGGGTTCGCGTGGTCGGAGTCGGAGGGCTGCGGAGCTCAGCAAGTCACAGAGCACTTTTAAGGGGGGGTGGGGGGATGTTTTCAGGCTCAGTGCCCCACCTCGACCAGACACTCATCTTGCAGAATATTTCTTCTTTCCGCACATGTGTGTGTGTGCGTGTGTGCGTGTGTGCGCATGTGTGTGTGTTGTAACACAAACAACTCTAGCAACAGGAATAGCAAGAAAGAAAAGTCACCCAGGAATTGCCCTCCCCGAAGCGCCCTTCAGTGCTTGCTGGAGGCAGGCAGAGTTGTGGGGAGTGTCGGGTGGGGTGGCGGTAACTCTGTTCTTCAGCTGCCCGCCCCGGGTAGAAGCGAAGTGCCTGCTCCGCGTTCTGTAGGCTGTGAACCACAGGCCGCTCACGCGCATTCCCCCTCCGCGTGCCGTGTGCGCATTGTTAATGGCGTGGAATTCGTAAGCTGGCAACATTTTGAATCCTGTTTCTTTTTTTCCACTTCAAATAGTGTAAACACTTCCCCTGTCATAAAAACCCTCAGCATCAGTACAGGGATATTCTCGAGTTTCCTTTTCTTATTTAAGGCTTTTTCCTGTTTTTAATGTGTCCGTATTCTGTATCATTTTAAGCAGTTCTACCTTCACTGATGAAATAGTATACAGTGTAATTTTTCTGATGTGTAATTTGAAACATATACCCGGCATGCCTCATTTTATTGTGCTCTGCTTTACTGAGCTTCACAGATGTTGCGTTTCATTTAATTTTTTTTTGTTAATCTTCACCCGAGGATGTTTTTTTCCATTGATTTTTAGAAAGAGTGGAAGGGAGGGAGGAAGGGAGAAACATCTGTGTAAGAAGGATACATCCATTGGTTGCCTCCCCCATCGCCCTGACCAGGGCCCTGGATGGAACCTGCAACCCAGGTACCTGCCCTTGACAGGGAATCTAACCCTTGGCTCTCCGGTGCACAGGCCAACACTCTAACCATTGAACACACTGGCCACCCCTCCCCCTTTATTTTTTTACTAATTGAAGACAAGATCCTCCACCAAAAAGATATGACACTCTTTATTGCGGTGGTTTGGAACCAAACCTGCAGTATCTCTGAGGTATGCCTGCATGTTAAACAGATGAAAAATAATAATAAACACATGTGAATTCCCTACCCAAGTTAAGAGCTAAAATGTTGCCAGCTAACTGAAATGTGGGTATTTCCCCCAACCTGTGCCCCCTTTTCACCTCCAGAGTTAACCACTACCTTGACTTTTGTGTTTATTGTTCCCTTGCTTTTAAGAAATGAGAAAAATCTCAAACAAGTTTGAATTTCATGCTTTATATTTAAATGATACATTTAATTTTTTTTTGTTTGAGCTTTCAGAATGGGCAGATTATAATCTTTTGGAACTTGCTTTTTAAAAAAATATTTTTTTACTAATTTCAGAGAGGGAGGGAGGGAAGGAGGGAGAGAGACAGACAGAGACAGACAGACAGACATCAGTGATGGAAAGAATCATCGATTAGTTGCCTCCTGCACCAGCCCCCAGTTGGGAATCGAGCCTGCAACCCTGGCATGTGCCCTGACCGGGAGTCGAACGGTGATCTCCTTGTTCATTGGTTGACGCTACACCATTTAGCCACACTGGCCTGAGCGAAGCTTGCTTTTTTTTTTCTCTTCCAAGTTGAGTGTAGTTTCTGAGGTTCATTCATATTTCTGTGGTTCATTCGTTTGCACTGCTGTAAAATATTTCATTGTCCATTCTGTCGTTGGTGGACACTTCAAATATGTCTACAATGTGGTTGTCATGCATCATGCTGCTGCGAGCATTGTGCACACATCTCCTGATGCATGTGTGCACAGTTTCTCTAGGAGTGGAATTGTGGAACCATGGGATACATGAATGTTCAACATTAGAAGGTAACACCACAGACCTTTCCAGAATGGTTGCTCTGTTAGGCCCTCTGCCAGTGGTGTATTAGAAAAAGTTTCTGCTAAACACCACCAGCACTTGGTGGTGAACTGAAATGCCCTTTTATGGTGCTTACCATGTTGCTGGTAAGTGTTGTTAGTATTCTTCAGATTTGATTTGTTTAATCTTCATGACAACCCTGTGTGGTTAGGTACTATTATTAATCTCCAATTTTCAGATGAAGAAATATAGCACAGAAAGGTTAACTGTTAACCAAAAATTTACTGATGAAGCAATGAGGCACAGAGAGGGAAAGTAACTTGCCCAAAGTCACAGAGCTAGTAAGCTGTGGGGGCAAGATTTGAACTAAACATTCTTACTCTTAAATTCTATATACTGGATGTAAAATAGAATCTCACAGTGGCTTTATTTTGTATTTCTCTGATTACTAATGAAGTGAGTATTCTTTTCAGATATTTATTTCCCATTCTCTTTTCATGAACTATAATGAAATATTTAAAAACCATTCCCCTATCGTAGGGTGCTTAGGTTACCTGTAATTCTTTACTATTAATGCTTCTGGGAAAATCTTTGGCACATGTAACTTTTTTATTTCTTCTGTTTCTTATATATTTTTTGTTTACATTTCCTGAAGTGAGATTAAGAGTGGTACTTGGTGGTTAAAAATGGCTGTGCTCTTCTGGATTCCTGTGTGATCTTGGGAAAGTTACGTAACCTCTCTGTGTTGTGTCCTCATCAGTAGAGATAAGTCTCTGCCTTGTAGGAGTTTGTGGTGATTGGAGGAGACAAATGAGTGTGCAGTGATTAGCACAATAATTCGATATGTGACAAAAGTGTTTTCTCAGGGTTATGTGGAGACTTTTCCTAGTCCCCCCTCCTCTTTTCCTGTCTTCCCTGAAACCATATTAATTACTGTTGGGTCAGAAGGCATGAGCAGTCACAGTCCTATGCTTCTGACTGCTGTGCTGGCCTCAGGGAATTTGGCCTCGGTCCAGCCTTTTCCTGAGCATCACCCTAGCTGTTGTGTGAGATCTGCTCTGTTTGTCCATTTTGTAGAAGGAAAATGTCTTACTGATATGTACATAGTAACCACAGGAACTAGTAGTACCTCCCCTCACCTCACACAAGAATCCTCTCTGCCCGCACATGACAGTCTCGAGAAGTTAGACATGACCCTCCGAGGTTTGCTATCTGCAGAGAGAGTTTGGTGTGGAGAGTGCAGACACAGAACCGGCTGGCAGTGTACACACACTCTCGCTTGCACAACACAGGCCAGTGTGCACATCCTCTTAGGGGTTCCCCTACAAGTCTCTTTCCTCTCTCAGCTTTTTCATCATTAAACCCCAGATCCTCTGAGAACATGAATAATGGATCAAATCTAGACAGACTATGCCATGAATACAGGCCATGTGCTGTTAGAGGAGGGGGGCTGTCCATTTGGGGGAGGGGAAGAAGGAATGGGGTTTGCGTGGTGGTGGCGCTGAGCCTCTAAGACCGGGGGAAAGCCCAGCTCCTGGGCCAGTGGCTGGCGGGCTGGAAGAGGAGCCCGTGGAAAGCACTGGGTGGGGTTCATCAGGCAGCTGGGTGGGGAGCAGCCACCGCGATCTTGGTCCCCTGAGAATTCACTCTTGGAGATTCCCCTGTAGGGGATGTGCCCAGACCGGCCTGCTTCCTGGCCACTGGCAGGCTGACTGCAGACTTGTTCATCATGGATGAAAACACCTTCTAGCACCTGTTCCTCCTACAGTGGTGCCTAACTGCTGGGGGCCAGCAGAGCAGCCCTGGGGACTCTGTGCTCCGCGAACTTCCCCTTTCCTGGCGGCCCTAGGAAGGGATGGTCCATGCGGACTTTGATCTCAAGATAGCAGCCTTTACTTCGCACACCCTCCCCTTTCTCTGTCATAGGGGAGTGCTGATCTAGCTTTGATGTGCTGCTCCTCAGAGTCGGGAAAGACTTGGAAAACCGGGTGATGTTTCTGTAGCTCCCCTGGTGTTATGGACCAAAAGAGGTGTCTAGGGAGTGGCGTTCCACACTTCTCCAGCCTTGACTGGCATCCGAGGGCCTTGGGAGTCCCTCGGTGGGGAGGGCAGGCCGTTGTTGAGTGCCTGCGGACGTCTGGGGGCCAGCTGTGGGAATTGAGGAGCATAAGGAAGGAGTTGGCTGTAGAGGTGGGGCCTTGGGAGTCCTGCCCAGGCAGGGTGCAGGGACAGATTCCAACGGAGGTTCCTGGACCCCGGGAAAACCTGGGGCTGGGGTTGGTGATGCTGTGTGCACATGTGGGTCGGGTCTCTTGGGTCTGAAGAGAGCATTTACTCCGCTCGTCTTCCAGTTACAAACGCCTTCTGTCCCCAGATGAGGGAAGTGCACCCTCATCCTGGGCAAGACCAAGCCTGGGATGGGCCAGAGCCCTTCGGGGATCCTGTGGACAGGAAGAGACTTGGGAAGGCTGGAGTGCAGGGCTCGGGGAGGGCAGGGCAGGGTTGTGTAAGACGGGCCAGAGCTGACACCTTGGTCGGCCTCTCTGCGGAGTGGGGGGCGGGCTGTTCCAAGATCAGTTGTCAGGTTCCCGAGTCCCGTGTGGCGAAGGCCTTCCTGATGGCACTGGCTGTGTCAGGCCTCTGTGCGTGTACAGGGACACGGGCCATCACAGAGGAGGCCGCTCACTCCGCCCAGGCTCTGTGGCCGTCCTCTCCGAGTGCTGTGGTGCAGAGGCTGTACCAGTCGGGGTCGGGGGGGAAGAAGCCACGGTTCATTCTGAACACACAGGAGCCCTCCGCGAGGGTCTGAAGGTGTGATGGAAGCCTCGGCCCTCAGGCGCTCCCAGTGTAGCCGGTCATGCCCTCTAAGGAAGGGGTCCCCGACGGGAGGGGTGCTGGCTGCAGGCTCGGGCTCAGACCCTGTGGTGGGCAGGACTGCTCAAGGGGTACTTTGTCAGCAGGGGGTTGATTCTGTTCCCTGTCTCACCCTCTACATTGACTCATTTGTCTGCAGACGACGCTTCACCCCTGGCTCTCTGCTCTTGCCTTCATCCAGACCCTATTATCACTGACCTGGAGAGTGGCATTAGTCTCCCCAATGGCCTTCAGGCCCCAACCTTCACCTCTGCAGTCCTTGCTCTGCTGGGACACTTGAGTGCCCCTCCTGAAATGGAACGCTCTATTGTATTCACGCGGTGAGCCACACACCTGCTGTCCCCACACTGGGTGCTCCCCATATGCCCAGCAGCTTGCCCTTCCCCAGGCTGCCAGGCCTGAGGATTCCGGGCCTTTGCAATGCTGGGTCCCCCACCCGGAATTCCTCCTCCTCCCCCTCCTCCAGACCCCTGCCCATCTTCTGAGCCTCATCGTGAAGGTTACTTGGAGGTGAAACCTTTGTCGACACACGTTCACCCTCCCAGAGAGAAGTGACGCTCCTCCCCCGTGCCCTCCCCCCACCATGACCCTTGTATAGACTGTTTCTACTGCACTGATACGCTCTAGGGGTGTGTGTGTGTTTATAGGGCTTTTTCTTGCCTGTCACCTTATAAACTTGTTAATGTTCCTAAAATAATCGATCTGGTCTATTGTTCGGTAAGAAGCCACCCCAAGACGTAGTGGCAAAGAAACAGCAGTCATTGTGTTATGAGTCTGTAGATCCAGAATCAGAACGGAGACAGCGGGGGTAGCTGGTCTCTGTTCCTTGATGTTTGAGGCATCAGCTGGGAGGGCTCCAGAGCTAGTGGCAGCGCGCAGGCTGGACTGGAACCCTCCCAGGGCCGCTTCGCTCACACGTTTGACAGGTGATGCCAGCTGTTGGCTGGGACCCCAGCTGGGATTGTCAGCCGGCACCTACATGCGGCCTCTCCATGCGGCCTGGGTTTCCTCACAGCCCGGTGGCTGGGCTCCAGGAGTCAGAGTCCCAAGGGACCAGGCAGAAGCTGTCTGGCCTTGTGTAGTCCAGCTGTAAAGGCCATGTAGTGTCGCTTCCACCGTTGTCACAGGCCCGCCTGGATTCAAGCGGAGGGATGCATGTGGGACAGAGGGTTGTAGTGGCCGTCTTTGGAGAATAAAACCCGTCGCACACGCTAAGCACTGGGTGCATGCAAATGGTAGTTTTAAAATGTGAGGGCTGAGTAGGGAAGAGTTGTGAAATTGGTGGCTGGGGGTGTTGAGGGAGGGTGAGATATGATCAACAATAGATTGTAGGAGAAAAGATTCTGTGCAGGTGGGGGCGGGGGGGACTTGGGTATGTAGAGTTGCTTAAAGGAGCCACTGTCAGGTTGGAAAATTTAAAAATATGCATACAAAAAATAAATAAAATAAAAATGTGCCTACACACCAAGGCCCAAATGAGGAGAGCAGGAACAGAAAGGGAGAGAAGGGAGAGAGAGGCATCCATGTGTAGAGTTGTTTGGGTCTGGTGCCCGGTGTGTTGGAAGAACCTGGATGATGCTTGGGTTGGGGACATTGGTGAGTGCGGGGACACTGGCAGAAATAGGAGGGTTGGAGCAGGAGCTGCTGGAGGTGGGGAGGGGAGTCAGTTCCATTGTAGACGAGCTGCCTCCCGTTCCAGGGGTTGGAGTTCATGGAGGTCAGCTGAGAGGTGCAGACAGAGGGCGGCTAGTAAGGCGCATCCCCAGAACGTGGTTGCTGAACCCCGGGGGAGGGGCAGTTGAGGCAGAAACTGGGGAGGGGTACAAGCCTTGGGGCCTGTCTGAGCTGGGAATCTGAAAGGGCCTACACTGGCCCCACTCTCCCCCTCCCTCGCTCTCCCGCCTCCCTGCCCACAGCCACCAGCGCCACGCAACTGTGTATTTTGATAGAACTTTAAGACTTTAAAAAGGGTGCAAGAAGAGTATCGGGGACTCCCACAGACCCACATTTTTTTACATTTTGCCTGACTGGCTTTATCATCTTCTCTGTGCGTGTCTATTTTTACATATGGATATACGGTCATGCACTGCATGGCGTTTCGGCTAACGATGGGCCCCATATGCGAATGCGGGGGGTATACCGTATGGCCTGGGTGTGTAGTAGGCGACACCATCTAGGTTTGTGCAGGTGCACACGACAATGTTTGCACAATGACAGCATCACCTACTGACACATTTCTCAGAGCATATCCCCGTCATGAAGTGGCTGGTGACTGTATTCTTTTGTGAACCATCGGAGATTAAGCTGGAGATACGGTGAAACTTTACTCAGAAGTACTTCAGTGTGTGTGTGTCCTAAGGACAAGGACCAGGGTGTGATGATCCCAGTCAAGAAGACTCAGGTGGACACAGTATGGTCTTCTTCGTATCCAAATTCAAATTCCATCCATCGTCCCAGTGACGTACTTTATGGCCATTCCCCCCCAGTCCGAGGTCTAACCCGTGAGCATGCATATTGCTGTCCTGTCTCCATAGTCTCGTGGAAGCTGGGAGAGATGTGTCTGTCTTTGCAGTTTTTGAAGCGGACAGTCCCGGTGCTTTCTGGCATGCCCTCTGTTTGAGTTAGCCTGGCGTTTCCTCGTGATTAGGTTTGGGCGATAGGTTTTAGCTGGAGTTCTGTGTGACTGGTGTTATACCCTTCTCCATACAGCATATCAGAAGGCACGTGCTGCTTGCCCGATATTTGTGACGATAACTTGGTAAAGGTGGCGTCTCTCAGACTTCCTCCTGGGGAACCTTACCTGGGGCTGTTCTCACTCTGGGCCCTGAAAGCTGGAGTCAACACTTGCCCTTTTCCCACCGGTTGCCACCTTCCCCTGATGGCAAGTTTCCTCCAGGATCACCAGCAAGTGCGGGGAGTGTGTCAGGGGGCTCCGCTGGCCAGGAAACTGGAATTTAGAATTTCTTAAAGTTACTGTTGTAACGAAGTAACTTTTGAGGACAGTGTTTTGAGACCACGTATACATCCTGTGCCTCATCAAGCTTTCACCTGCTAGTTGCAGCATGCGTGGATTCGTGCGCCGGTGGGGTCCCTCAGCCTGGCCTGCACCCTCTCGCAATCCAGGACCCCCCGGGGATGTCGGAGAGCTGGTTTTGCCCCCATCCCTGGAGGCCCGATCCAGACAGGAGGGAGCCTAATCTTGTGCGTTGAGCGTCTATTCCCTGGTGGTCAGTGCTCATCGTAGTGACCACTTCACGGGTCGCGTTCGGTCGCTTAGGCCATATAGTTGGCATTCTGCTATAAGGAAGAGCTTTCCTCTCTGGAGGGATGAATCTTGCAACCTCAATTCTGCATCTCTGTATTAGCTTTTCACTGGCTGGGCTGGGCCCCCTGGACTTGCCCCCGCCCCCCTGCCGTGTGCTTTGGTGGACATCAACTTCCTGGGCTTGGGGCGGGGCCTGGATCTTCCTCCAAGCAGTAACGGGCTTCTCATCCACAGGACTGGCTCAGCATGGGGCAGAACATGGCCAGGTCCGGTCGTCAGCATTTCCCTCGGGCCTGGCGCTGGGCTTAAGGAAGCACCGTGATGGGTAAAGGGAAGAGCTGTGGTTGCCTTCCCACGGAGAAGCTCTGGCTGACCCCCGTCTGCTAAGTGTGTTCATCCAGTCAGATAGGTCACGCGTGCTTTACTCTTACAGCACATTGTCACCTGGTGTGCTCGGGGAGCCTCCTTTCTGACAAAAAAATAAAACCAACATGGTCCTGGCGTCACCTGGGGCATTGGGAGCTACAGGCCTTTCTGTGTGTCCTTAATAAACGCTTAGTGTCAGGGCAGCCTGGTCAGTGTGATGGGTCTGAGGCTCCAAAACGTCTGAGCAACATTCAGAATTCCGTGCCAGGAGCCCTTAAAGATCTGCCTTCTCTCTTCACGGGTGCAGCTGGCGGGGAAAGGGGATGGGGGCCCATGGGCCGAGGTTCAGGGTATGTCGGGGGCAGAGAGTTTGCCAGAAAAGCAGGGTTCGGGTGTGCATCTGAGTGGTGGGAAGCAGAATAAGCTGTTCTGATATTATGACTCATCTTTTTCCCTTTTCTTCCTCTCTCTCTCTCTCCAGACAGGCTCAGAGCTCAGCCCAGTTGATGGACCTGCTCCAGGTCAGATGGACTCAGGGCCAGTGTACCATGGGGACTCCAGGCAGCTAAGCGCCTCAGGGGCGCCGGTCAATGGTGCTAGAGAACCCGCTGGACCCAGCCTGCTGGGGGCTGGAGGTCCTTGGCGAGTAGACCAGAAGCCCGACTGGGACGCTACCCCAGGCCCAGCTCACACTGCTCGCCTGGAAGATGCCCACGACCTGGTGGCCTTTTCGGCTGTGGCCGAAGCCGTGTCCTCTTACGGGGCCCTTAGCACCCGGCTCTATGAAACCTTCAACCGTGAGATGAATCGCGAGGCTGGGAACAACAGCAGGGGACCCCGGTCAGGGCCCGAGAGCTGCTCGGCCGGCAGCGAAGACCTCGACACGCTGCAGACAGCCCTGGCCCTCGCGCGGCATGGCATGAAACCACCCAACTGCAACTGCGACGGGCCGGAATGCCCTGACTACCTCGAGTGGCTGGAGGGGAAGATCAAGTCTGTGGTCGTGGAGGGAGGGGAGGACCGGCCCCGGCTCCCAGGGGCTCTGCCCCCTAGTGAGGCCAGCCTCCCAGCACCCAGCACCAGGCCACTCCTCGGCTCTGAGGTCCCCCAGATCCCTCCCCCAGAGGGCCTGCCTCTGTCCCAGAACGCCCTCAGTATCGCCAAGGAAAAAAACATCAGCCTGCAGACCGCCATCGCCATCGAAGCCCTCACACAGCTCTCCTCTGCCCTCCCTCAGCCTTCTCACTCCGCCTCCCAGGCCTCTTGCCCGCTTCCTGAGGCCTTGTCCCCTCCTGCCGCCCCTTTCAGATCTCCCCAGTCCTACCTCCGGGCCCCCTCGTGGCCTGCGGTCCCCCCCGAAGAGCCCGCACCCTTTGTTCCTGAGAGCCCTGCCTTCCCCCCAGCAACTCCTAGAACAGAGTTTCCCGAAGCCTGGGGCACTGACACCCCACCAGCAACTCCCCGGAGCTCTTGGCCCATGCCTCGCCCCAGCCCCGACCCCATGGCTGAGCTGGAGCAGCTGTTGGGCAGTGCCAGTGATTACATCCAGTCAGTATTCAAACGGCCCGAGGCCCTGCCCACCAAGCCCAAAGTCAAGGTTGAGGCTCCCTCCTCCTCGCCAGCCCCATCCCCCGTTCTCCAAAGGGAGGCCCCCACACCATCCCCGGAGCCGAGCGCCCACCAGAAGGCCCAGGCCGCCCTGCAGCAGCACCTCCACCATAAGCGCAGCCTCTTCCTGGACCAGGCCCAGAACACCTCCTTCTCCGCTGCCTCAGAGCCGCCTGCTCCCGGCTGGTGGGCACCGTCCAGCTCACTGGTCCCCCGGCCTCCCGACAGGCCGCCCAAAGAGAAGAAGAAGAAGCCCCTGACACCCGCCGGAGGGGCCCTGGGAACGGAGAAAGCCACTCCCGGGAGTAAGCCCAGTGTCCGGAAGCCCATTCAGATCAAGAAGTCCAGGCCCCGGGAAGCGCAGCCCCTCTTCCCGCCTCTGCGGCAGATTGTCCTGGAAGGGCTGAGGCCCCCGGCCACCGAGGATGCGCAGGCACATCCACCTGCCCCCGCCCCTGCCTCGCAGGGCCCTGCTGCCCCCCTGCCCCCAGAACCTTCTCTTGCGCTATTTGCACCTAGTCCCTCCGGGGACAGCCTGCTGCCCCCTACTCAGGAAATGAGGTCCCCCAGCCCCATGGCAACCCTGCAGACAGGCTCTGCTGGCCCTCTCCCCCCCGCCGATGACAAGCTGGAAGAGCTCATCCGGCAATTTGAAGCTGAATTTGGGGATAGCTTTGGGCTTCCTGGCCCCCCAAATGTGCCCGTTCAGGACCCCGAGAACCAGCCAATGTGTCTCCCAGCCCCCGAGAGCCCTTTGGCTACCCGCTCCCCCAAGCAAATCAAGATCGAATCCTCGGGAGCTGTGACCGTGCTCTCAACCACCTGCTTCCATTCAGAGGAGGGAGGCCAGGAGGCCACACCCACCAAGGCCGAGAACCCACTCACACCCACCCTCAGTGGTTTCCTGGAGTCGCCGCTGAAGTACCTGGACACACCTACCAAGAGTCTGCTGGACACACCTGCCAAGAGAGCCCAGGCCGAGTTCCCCACCTGCGACTGTGTTGGTAATTCCTCCTGGGGGTCGGGCGGCGGGCAGAGGGTTGTGGCCCAGGCGTGGGCTCCTGGGGCTCTGTCTTTCATCTGGCAAGCACTTCCCGTGTGCCAGCCACCCCGCTGGGGGCTGGGGACGCAGAAGTGAGCTCACAGGCTAGTGGAGAAGGCATCGAAGGAGACGAATGCTGATGCTTTGTGGTTCACGCAGGCATGTCCCCGTCCGTAGAGGTAGGCACAGATGGTTGAGGTCAAGGCACCGTGGAGGCCTTCCTGTGGGAGGTGGTGCTGGTTCTGGAGCCTGAGCTTGGTGCCTATGAGGGGGTGGGGCTTATTTGGACCGTCTTGCTCTGGGAGGAGCAAAAAGGGAAGGGCGTGTGTGGGATAAACAAAAGGCCACTTGAGAGGCAGGCAGGGGCCAGATCTCGCAGGGCCCAGTGAGCCAAGCCTGGGCGTGGGACTTGATTGCATAGGTACTAGTGAGCTTCTGAGGGCTTTAAAGCAAGTAATGACCTTTTGCTTCTACAACTCTTCCGGCCTGGGCTGGAGAGGAAGGGTTGGTGCAGGGACCTGTAAGGAAGGTGTCTTGAGCCAGGCAAGAAATCACAAGAGTCTGGACTGAAAGAGTGAATGGGTTGGAGGGCCTCTGAGGAGGAGGGAATGTGGGGATGAGGACAACCCAGGTCTCTACCTGGGTGACGGTCCCTGAGAACACAGGTTTGGAGGTGAGGCGATGAGTTCTGTTTGGATGAGCTGAGTTAGAAGGGGCTGAGAAACTGGAAGCTGGGTTAGGGGTTGGGATGGAGTTAGCGTCCAGGTGGTGGCTGAAGCTGTAGTGTGTGAGAGAGCACTGAAGGGTTGGTTTGTGTCTTGCCTTCCAGAGTAAGAGCAGTCCCGGGCCTGTGAGGACCGCGCCCATGGACTTCGCTGTCTGGGGCAGGTGGGGGCGGTCAGCGGAGGGGGGCGCTGGGGTCACTGATACACTGGCTCCAGGTCCGCTGCAGACTCTAGTTCTCTGGTATTTGTGGAGCATTCCCTAAGAACAGTGATGGCGAACCTATGACACGCATGTCAGAGGTGACACGCAAACTCATTTTTTTGGTTGATTTTTCTTTGTTAAATGGCATTTAGATATATAAAATAAATATCAAAAATATAAGTCTTTGTTTTACTATGGTTGCAAATATCAAAAAATTTCTATATGTGACACGGCACCAGAGTTAAGTTAGGGCTTTTCAAAATGCTGACTCGCCGAGCTCAGAAGGTTCGCCATCACTGGACTAGAAGATACGTGTGTTTCGGATGTTGACCAAAAACCACGTTGATGCCGGTGAGGAGCATGTTGAGTTCTTGCCGATGAGGAGGAGCTGGGCTGTCCTGCCCGTGCAGCTTCCCCAGACTCCTGGGGTGCGGGGCAGAAGCATCAGTGACAAGGACCTACTTGGGGAGCAAGGGAGAGTGGGCCCAGGGCTTCTGTCCGGGAGCGAACAGATGGGCCGGGCCCTCCGGACACTCACAGACGTGCCCCAGGATTGTGGTTCCCACCGAAGCCTAAGCCTGGACCTGACGAATGAGGATGCGACTTTGAGGGCCTCTTGTTTCCCAGCATTTGGGAGAGGCTTGTTCTGGTCACGGGAGCTGGGCTCCCTTGGCCCTTGTCGTGTGTGTACGTACCCGTCCCCGCTGCCGGGGTCTCGGTGTTCCTCCCCCTCCAGGCTAGGAAGTATCCTTACCCCGCACGTAGGAAACAGCTGATCCTTCATAGATATTTTAATTGTTGGGTTCAGTTATGTGGCATTGTGTTTGATCAAACTAGCTTTTTTAAAATATGAGTTCTAATTCCATCCCTTCCTCCGGGGTTGTCGTGAGGAGTCAATGAGTTAGTACGCGTGAAGCGCTGAGGACCCTGCCTGGTGCCTGGCGCGCACTCTAAAAGCGTTAGCTGTCGTCGAGCCTGTGGAATGCAATAAGGCAAGAGAAAGAAGTAAAAGCCTACGTATTCTAAAGGAATTGTGCACAATGCATCAATCCGTATTGATTAGCTCTGTGCTAGCTGCTGATAGGAATAAAAATTAAGAGAAATAGTTCACCGCTGAAGGACTTGGGGTTTGTTTGAAGAAACAACACAATATTCAGTCGCCCGTTCATCAGGTGTCCGCCAGGGACCTGTGCTGTTCTGTGGCAGCGGCTGAACCGTGAGAGTCTCTGAAGCACCAGGCGGGCTGTCATTATGGAGGGTGATGTTTCATTTAACAAATTCTCGTTCAGAGTTGGTTCTTGCAAAATGCAGTGAACACAGATGGGGAGAGACAAGAAGGGGGCCCCAGGCTGAGGAGTGCATGCGCACAGTCTTAGGGCAGCGAGGAGCAAGCTATGGGCTGTGAGACCAATGGCACCGGGCGGACCTGACCCCTCAGCGTTCTCCTGCCTTCCTTGCACCAGATGCCCCCATCCCCACGCCCACCCCACGCCCACCCCGCGGCAGCTTTGAAGCTCGTGAGCAGAAGCGCAGGCTGTCAGCACGAGAGAAACCCCGGCGCTGGCAGCACTGACAGCTGCTGCCTTGGCAGATGAGGACAGGGGCATTGGGAAGAGATAAAGGGGGCGGAGATTCGAACCGCCAATCATTTATTGCTGCAGGCGTGTCTAATGCTAAACAATTAGAAACAAATCCACCAGCTGTGTTGTCAAATGTTAAATTATGGGAAAAGGTTCAGTGAAAACAGCAGGCACAAATAGTATATACATGATCATCTCACCTAAGTTAAAAAAAAATAGAGAATAATAATAATGATGAAACCTTGCTGTGTACCAGGCACAGTGCAAAGTACCCAACAGTCACCGTCTCATCCAGTGCTCATGACATGTATGTGAGGTGGGGACTGTTCGTACTGTGGTCCCATCTTAATGAAGAGAGCAAGGTTAGATGGGGTGATTTACCCAGGCCATAGGCTAGCAATGGTGGGAGTGAGATTTGAACCCAGTGACTGAGATGGTTTAGTTGAGAAATGAGTCCTGACTCAAACAGTGGCAGCAGGAATGAAGAGGGCCAGAGAAGAAGGGACTCACTTGGAGACGGTTTCTGGAGGTGCTGAGGGAAAGCCACCCTATTTTCCAGAAATGGCAGGACCCCAGGTCTGGACAGGGCCTTCCGTCAACCGGTATTGGCTGAATTGTCTCTGTGAACTTGGGCTGAGGACAGGGGTTAGGAATAAAGCTGCTCACGCTGGGATTCATGTCAGATGGGAACCATCTTCTGTTTCACAAACTCACCCCTCAGCAGGGACAGGTAGAGGGGTGCAGACTGTATGTCCGTGTAAGAAAGAATTCCCGTCGACGTGACAGTGAAATTTGGAGATGCCATGAAGTGCTCACAATAAGTGATCAATAAGTACTATAGAAACAACTTTATAAAAGCATAAGAGCCCTAGCCGGTTTGGCTCAGTGGTTAGAGTGTCGGCCTTCGGACTGAAGGGTTCTGGGCTCAGTTCTGAGCACATGCCCAGGTTGCAGGCTCGATCCTCAGTAGGAGGCGGTCAGGAGGCAGCCAATCAATGATTCTCTCTCACCATTGATGTTTCTATCTCTCCCTCTCCCTTCCTCTCTGAAATCAATAAGAATATATCTTAAAAAAACATTAAAAAAATAAAAGCATAAAGAGGTTTTATAGCATAGCAAAAGAGCGTGGTATTCAAGGTATATGGTGATTTTTACCAAATAAGCAGTTTTGGCCAATACAGGCATCACCAGGTAACCAAAAATCCAAGCACCAAGAGCATTGTTTTAGCCTTGTATGAAGACCAGGGGTTTCTGAAGGTATGGATGGGGTTCATATGGACTTGTTCTCTGAATCTGGAAATGCTAGAATTAAAGGCACTCTTTGAAGCTTTAAAGAAATAAAAATAAAAGTCGTGAGAGACCATGCCTTACCACAGAAGGTAGTATGATACATTCAGGTTTGAGAAAACGTAGCACATGTTGAAGTTCTACAGTGAGTTAGTTACTCTGAGGCACACTGAGATCCTGCTGACCACCCTGACCCATCCTGTAAGCACTGTCAGAGGCAGGACAGCGAGCTGTAGAGAACTTATCAGCACAGGACTGTTGGCCAAGCCCTTTTGTAGTTTATCTGTTCTCAGAAGTGGGGAAATTCACAAGGAGAGCCAGTTTAGGACAGGGGGCGAGTCCAGAGGACATTGTAGTGGGAAAAGCATCCTTTGAGGTCATCTGCTTATCATCTTATAGATAAGGAAACAGGTCTGTGTAAACTTTTAAGTCTTGTCCTGATCTCTCTGAGGCACAGCCCACAGGCAGCGGTAAACAGATTAGGAGACAGAGATATTAGGGGTTGCCTGCATAGAAATGCTGTATTTTTATCCAGTTGGTCATCCTGCCCCCAAAAAGTAGCCAAAGACCAATATAAGAAAAACAATCTCATTTGCCTGGAATGTGGAGAAGGTTTGGCTGAGGGAGGGAGCTTGTCCTGCAAAGGTGGCCGACAGCAGGACCCACGGGGTTACTTTGCTATGGACCACAGTTCTGAATGGGGGACACAGAGACTCCTCTGTTTACAACCCTGTAAAATCTACTTCCTGTCGTTTTTATGAGAATGTAACCCTCCCTTCCCCCTTGCGTTCAGTTTGAGATAAAGAGGAACTTCATCGTTTAAAAAAAAAATTTTTTTTTAAGGACAATAGGCTATTTGGACACCAGTATAAAGGTGGGGAATCTGACTCTGGGTGGGAGGGTATCAGAAAGAACTTCCTGGAGGAGGTGATGTCTCATCTGAGTTTTGAAGGATAAGTAGAAGTGAAATGGATTAAGAGGGAGAAGGTAGAGTGTTCCAGGCAAAGGGACATGAAGATGTGGAGATGAGAAAACATGGGGAAATGCAAGTCGTTCTGGTGTGACCGGTGTGTTAGATGAAAGATTGGGAGTGGCAGGAGTTTCGGGGTAGCAAGCAGGGATGGTACCAAAGGCAGAGAAACCAGTTTGCAAGCTCAGGCGAAGTTCAGGCAAGAAATAATATGTGCCTGCACCAAGCAGGGCATCGAGGAGGAGGGAGAGGAGGAGGGGGTGTAAGAGAAGGAATAAGAAAAAGAACAAAGTGGTTTGGTGACCAGTTCGATTTGGAAAGAGGAAGAATCAGTCACAGGTGACTTCTGAGGTTCTAGGCTGGCTGACTGGGGGGGGAAGGGGGGGGGGTGCCGTTCACCGAGATTTGAAATGCGGGAGGGAAGCGAGTTTGGACACGCAGCCGTTGAGGTGTCTGGAGGTGTGTGTGTACCTGGTTGGATCTGTGACTTGGTGGTTCTTCAGCAAACTGATGGGAGTTGACGTTTCCATTAGGGACAGTTCACCAGGATGAATATGTAGATGAAGAAGAGACCTGGGAATGCAGGATACTGGCATTTCGGGGAGAAGACGGAAATGGGGTGTTGGGGAAGAGATGTGGAAAGAAACTGAGGCGAGGGGAGGCTAAAGGACCAACAGACACAGTGGGAGGTTGAGAGGGCTGGCAGCACCCGTATTGGAGAAGGGTCAGGATTTAATGCTGGATTCTCCTTTGTCTTACATTATTTATTATATGTGCACTAGTCTTTGAAATTAAATCCCAGGTTCCTTAAAAATAGGGAGTGCCCTGGCCTGGTGGCTCAGTTGGTTAGAGCGTCATGCCATACCCCAACAGGTTGTGGGTTCGATTTCCGGTCAGGGCACGTACCTAGGTTGTGGATTCCATCCCTGGTTGGGGTGCATTCGGGAAGGCAACCGATTGATGTTTCTCTCCCTCTCTCTCCCCCTTCCTCTCTTTTCAGAAAACAATGAAAACATATCCATGGGTGAGAATTAAAATTTTAAAAACAGGAACGGAATATTGTTTCTAAAGCATCTAGACCAGGGGTGGGCAAACTTTTTGACTCGAGGGCCACAATGGGTTCTTAAACTGGACTGGAGGGCCGGAACAAAAGCATGGATGGAGTGTTTGTGTGAACTAATATAAATTCAAAGTAAATATCATTACATAAAAGGGTACGGTCTTTTTTTTTTTAGTTTTATTCATTTCAAACGGGCCGGATCCGGCCCACGGGCCGTAGTTTGCCCACGGCTGATCTAGACTGGTGCTGAGCCTATGGATAAGCTCTCCACATGTTATTTTTTGGCTAACTGGTCCACCTTATTCTACCGCCCTATTTAAATTCCACAAAGACACCAGATCAGTTTAGGCATGATCCCCTTACCTTTAATCTTTATCATCAGAGCATGTGCCCATTGTTATAAAGGTATTTCTGTCTACTACCTGCAGACCTAGCGTGCGACCCAGGGACGTACAGGCAGCTGACCTGAGAGTTTAGAGACCTGAATTTTAAAAAGAAGTTCATCTGGCACACCTGATCCAGGGGAGGCCCAACCATCTGCCTTCCCTCGTGTGGATGTGTGACTGCCAGGAGGTGTCACGCTAGCAGCCATCCACTGCCGTGGAAGTAGATCCTCATTCGTTACAGAAGCTTAAGCCGTTTGGCTTTAAGGCCTCTAGCATTCCATCAGGAAACTGAGGCATTCTATAGGCTTGTGGGGGCAAAGAAAACCTTTGTGTGATCTTGACACCTGACTATTGTACGTCAGCTATCGACTGCCCCTCTGTGTCAGTGTCATCAAGAGAAGAAATTCCTCAGTCGATATCTGTACCTGGCATAGGTCCCCCTGGGAACGTGCGGGTGCCCAGTCTCTGTGCAGAGAGAAGGAACAGTGGAAGGTTTGTTTAGACATTAAGGGTCCCTTTTCCTGTTGGGCAGGAAGGAGTTTCTCCTGCTCAGTATCTCTAGCTGACAGAGAAGAGGATACGTTTCATTCTCTCCCAGCCGAGAGCAGAGGGGGAACGGAGCGTATTTTCCATTTTAACGAGTATAAAGTTAAGTGCACAGGGCAAAGTGCACATCACCAGTTGGTCAAGGATTGGATTTTTCTTTCCCCAGCTCCACGCCAGAGCTTTCTCCTGTGTGTTTTAGAAAAGGCTTCACTCCTGCCCTTCCTGCTCACAGTGAGCCGAGAAACCCATGTTTCGTGAAGAAGGGCTGAGCTGTTTTCTTGCTCTGTCACTTTACCTCCGTGGAGAAGGAAGAAATACTATACGGGGACTAAAGGGAAAAGGGTGACTTAACAGCAAGATAGCAAAATGTCCCTGCCCTGAAACTGGGTGGGGGAGAAAAGAAAAAAAAAAAAGAAAAAATAGAGGAGAGATTTCATCAACTGAAATTTAGAAATAGCCCCAATGGTAACACATGAATTTCAAGGGCTGTCTGCCAGGAAAAGGTCAATCTGAATGGAAATAAAGGATGACATGGGGTATACAACTCCCAGGATTGAGAAGCACAATAGTGGAGGCTCGAAGGGGCCCACAGCTTGGAAAGATAGGCCGGAGACAACCCATCTAGAATCCATGCTCTTTGGAAAGTCAGGGTTGCAGACAGGCCCTCTTTTTCTCTTTGCTCAGCTTGGTGCCGTTGCGGGATGCGAGGCTGGGAGGTATGCAGCGATGGCTCCACGGGGGCCCTTGGGCACTATGATCTGGAATGTGAGTTCTGTCTTCTGTTTAGCGTGGAGTCATCGGTAGGAAGGGATATGACCGGATTTCTGGTTGGGAGAGTGTAAGTGGTGGTGTTGGGTAGGATGAGGTAGGAGGAGTGAGACCATTCACGAGTCCTCAGGTTGCCTTGTAAACTGCTCAAAGGGAGAGAGTGCCCGGTTTTGTTTGATAGTTGGGGCTTTGTCTGCCCTTCATGTTTTCATGGCCTTTCCCAGAGAAACCTGACCACTCCATTTCCAGGTTGGCTTGGTTTGGGATTTTCATACCTTTTTTTTCCTAGCTATTGGGATGGGGTTGCCAAGATTTGGTTTTGCACCTTCTTGAAAATCTCCTTTCTCTGTCCTTAACTGTAAGTTTTTAGTTTTTCTGATTTGGGATGCAAGGCAGTCACCAAAAAAGCTACATTATCATGTTCTAGCTCCAGTGTAAGACCCTGCATTCAATCCATTACGTTGACTTTTCTCCAGACAATGGAACCTGGAACAGAGCCCAGAGGCTCTGGCATGTTCTTATGTTCTATTTTCTGCATGCCGTGTCATATCCTGGTGCCTATACAGAGCTCTCAGACCCTCCCTCCAACACCGGCATTCTTACACTCTCTTTCCCTGTCCCTCCTCCGCCTCCTTCTCTCTCCCCGCCCCCCTTCACAGGCATCCCCCGTAAGTCTCTCTGTCTTGTGGTTCAAAATAGTGAATATTTGTAGCAAGTCATTTTTAATCCTTCAGTTGAAAATATTCATTCGTGAAATATTTAAGCACTGATTTGTTGAACTGTACGAGGTAGCTTACTTCACATCTCATCTAATACTCAACAATTCTATAATGTAGAGATTATTTCAACTGCTTTGAGGCTTATAAGGGTTGTAGTCACTGACTACAATCACACAATTTGTTTGGCAGAGTCTGGACAACAGTACCTATTGAGTTCATATAAGGCACCAAATACTGCACTTAGACCTGTGAAAGGCATGAGGGTTAGAGAGGCTGGGAAGGTAACTCGTCACTGTTGCTCAGGTCTTGGTCTGCAAAACCCATGCTCACTCTGCTGTTCCGTGTTAATAATAAAAGTGTCCCGTGATACTTGCTTTGATGTTTTTGTTCTATGCAAAAGGCTCTGGGAATCAGGGAAAACAAGCCTGAGAGGTCCAATAGGGCTTCACAGAAAAGGAGGCATTTATACTAGGCCCTAAGAGATGAGTTTTCCAGAGAGAGAAGTATAGGAAGGCACTGTTGTCCATGACACACAGGCATGTTGCCTGGTTGTGTGGAAGGAGCTTGGTGGCCGTCGCGGGATGCGAGGCTGGGAGGTATGCAGCAATGGCTCCGCTGGGGCCCTTAGGCACTATGATCTGGAATGTGGGTTCTGTCTTCTCTTTAGCGTGGAGTCATCGGTAGGAAGGGATATGACCGGATTTCTGTTTGGGGGAGTGTAAGTGGTGGTGGGTAGGATGAGGTAGTAGGAGGAGAGAAACCAGTTAGGAGACCCATGACAATAATTCAGCCCAGAGCCTGACCTAGGACATTAGGGGGAGATGGAGAGCCTCCGTCAGCGGAAGCCCTAACTATTAGGCAACTCCCATCAATTCACTGGGCTGCACGTACCATTGCAAACTTGCTCTTACACTTATTGTCAGGGTGGGTAATGGCATATACACCTTTATGCTTGCATTTGTGTACATATATACTGATATATGTGTGATTGTATGTGTGCACTAACTAGCCTGTTACACATACTACTAGAGGCCCAGTGCACAAATTCGTGCACGGTGGTGTCCAGCCAGCCCGGCCCCAATCAGCGGATCAGGGCCGGGCCTGTTGGGAGAAGGAGACCGTGGGAGGTTGGCCGGCAAGCCCCACCCCCGATTGATGTGGGGGTGGCCGATTGGTGGTGGAGCTGGCTGGGGGAGGGGCCGCAGGCCATTCGGGGTGGTGGGAGCTGTTCGGGGGTGGGGCCAGCTGTGGGGAGGGGCTGCAGGAGGTTAACTGGCCGGTCCCACCCCCTATTGGGGTGGGGGGGCAATCAGGGGCAGGATCGGCTGGGGGGAAGGGCTGCAGGGGGGGGAGGGTTGGCCGGCTGCCCTGCCCTTGATCAGGGGTGGTAAAGGCTGATCAGGGCAGGGCCAGCCAGGGGGGTGGAGGGGGGGGCGGTGAGGGCACGGGAGGTTGGCCGCTGGCCTCACCCCTGATCGGGTCAGTTCACTGGCCGCAGTGGGCATCGTCATAACAACCGGTCGGTCTCATTTCGGAGTTCTGGTCGCTGGCTTTTTATATGTATATAGATACTGAAACTTGTTTGTTTTCCCACTTAAACTACCTAGAGGTCATGTTTTTATCTGGAGCTGCCCAATTCCCTTTGGATAGCTGCTTAGTATTTTATTATATGGATGCGCCATCATGCATTTATAACACATAATATAATTGCTGTATGATGGACATTTAGATTTCCGGTATTGTGCCATTACAAATGATGCAGTGAGCATTCTTGTATGTACATATTTTGTACATGTGAAAATAGAGCCAAGTTCCTAGAAATGAATTCTTAGAATTTGACATTCTCTGAAATTGCTGCGTTAAATGGATTGGGCAGTTGTACTTCAGTATATTGCTAAATTACTGTCCACGCTGCCCGTTTTCCTAAACCCTCACCAACGCAAGGAGTTACCAGACTGTGATGGTGAGTCATCTGATGGTAAAACTGGTACCTGTACATAGGCTTGGGCCACTTTCATTTCCCTTTCAGAGAACCATTGTTATCCTTTTTGTTTTTGTTTTTCATTTTCCGTTTGTGTGATTGGCCTTATTTCACTGTAGGAGCTCTTGACTTATTAAGGAAATTTGCCTTTTATCTGGTGTAAGGTTAAAGTATTCCTTCCTAGTGTGGTATTTGTCTTTTGGCTTGACTTTTGGCAGTAATTACTGTAAAATTTTCTTTAGTTAAATCTACCAGGGTTTTTTTGTATATGTACATGGCTTCTAAATTTCATGTTATACGTAGAGAAGAGCTTACCACTTCCGTGATTATTTTAAAAACTCTTGCATTCTTTTTCTTCCAGAATTTGTATAGTTTAATTTTTTTAATTAAAAGTTTCCCACCATTTGTAATGTATTTGGGATAAGGCACTAAGTATGGATCAAACTCCCCCGCCCCCCATTGTCCCAACACCATGCATTTAAAAATTCTCACCCTGTTGACCTGAAATGCCCTAAGTTATCTTCTTACGTGTGGGTCTTACCTACCCAGCTTGATGAGAAACTTTTTCGGGGCCCAGTCGGTTTTAACCTGTCTTGTTTCCCCATAATGTTCTGTACAGAATAGGTATGACCTTATTTTCTTTATGTTTTAAAAACTGTGAGTTCCGTACACCGTGTAGGAAAGAACACGAGGCCTTCGTATACCGAGTAATGAACATTTATAAAATGAACACCTTGTGTAGCCACCACCTCGACCAAGACGTAGGCCGTTCCAGTTCCCCAGGCGCCCCCTGGAGGCTCTTCCCACCACTTTCCTCTCCCACCCGCGGAGGTAGCCACTCTCCCGACTTGGGACAGTGATTTTCCTTGTTTTTCTTTGCCTTGAGGTTGAACCACATGAGAGTGCCTTTCTTTTTTTTTTTGGGTAAAACATTGTTGACTATCTGCAACTTTATATGCCAAGCTGGTCATTTGACCACCTATGGCTCTGTGAACAGGACGGTGTGGCGGAGCCTGGTTTTGCGGGTGATTTCAGCGTGGCCTTCCCGCACCTGCCCCGTGCGGCGCTGCTTTCGCTGGCTGTGGTGGAGCGCTCAGCCACGGTGCTGCGAGTTGTCAGTTCTCGTTGCTGGATGAGGCCCTTAGCTGACTCTGCGACTTTTCATTTCTCCGTCCCACGGGTGCTGGACGAGGGGCCACTTCCAGTTCTGACTCGTGCAAATAGTGCTGCTGTGAAAACCCTCGTACGTGCTTTAACGCACGTGGCCAAGGTTTCCGCTGGGACCTGGTCAGCAGGTTAGGGCCCCCTGTGTCGTTTTTTTGTTGTTGTTTTTTTAACTTTTTATTTTCAAATAGTTTTACGTTTCTAGAAGAGTTACGAAGTTGGTACAGAGAGTTCCTGTCTCTCTCTCCTTTACCCAGCTTCCCCTGATATAAATGTCTCACGTAATGATGGTACCTTTTTAAAACTCAATTTTTAAAACTCACTTAATGCCTCTTTTCTGTTCTAGGACCCAGTGCAGGACAGCACATTGCACTTAGTCGCCATGTCTCCTTCGACATGAAACAAACTTCCCAGCTGTAGTACAGTATTTGTATAAAGTTCTTTTTGTTTTTAGGCTTAAAGTATCTAGTCAAAATACTGCTTTCCAGAGTTACTGTTACATCATCTTTTGGGTCTTGTTTCTTTCACTTAGATAAGGTGATTTAAAATTCATCCATGTTGTTGTGTGAATCAATAGTTTCTTCATTTAAAAAAAAAATGTTAGTGAACTTTACATTAATTAATCACTTTCAGGTAAACAATTCAGTGGTATTTAGTCCATTCACAATATTGTATAACCACCACCTGTCTAGTTCCAAAATATTTTCATCACTTCAGAATAAAAACCCATTAAATGAAGCAGTTACTTTCCATTTCTCCCTCCTCCCAGCCTCTGGCAACCACCAAAATGCTTCCTGTTTCTGTGCATTTACTTATTCATATGAATGGAATCAAACAGTATGTGATCTTTTGTGTCTGGCTAGCATAATGATTTTGAGGTTCATCCACATTGTAGCATGAATCAGTACTTTTCCTTTCTTTTTAAAATTGTGCTAAAATATACATAACATAAAATTTGCCATTTTTCCACCATTTTTAAGTGTATAGTTTAGTGGCATTAATTACATTCACAATATTGTGCAGCCATCACCACTATCTGATTCCAAAGCCTTTTTATACAAAAATATATTTTTTTTTATTTCAGAGAGGAAAGGAGAGGGAGAGGGAGATAGAAACATCAATGATGAGAATCATTGATCAGCTGGCTACCTCCTGCACGCCCCCTACTGGGATTGAGCCTGCAACTTGGGCATGTGCCCTTGACTAGAATCGAACCCGGGACCCTTCAGTCTGCAGGCCGACACTCTATCCACTGAGTCAAACTGGTTAGGGCTCCAAAGTCTATTCATCACCCTAAACAGAAACACCGCTCCCATTAAGTAATAATTCCTCTTTCCCCACTCCTTCCAGCCCCTGGTAACCTCTAGTTTTTATCTCAGTGAATTTGCCTATTCTAGATATTTCATACACCAGTAAGTGGAATCATGCAATATTTTCCCTTTTGTGTTTCTGGCTTATTTCACTTGGCATAATGTTTTCATCTATGTTGTAGCCAGACTTTATTCCTTTTTATGGGAGAACTAGAGGCCAAATGCACGAAATTCGTGCAAGAGTAGGCCTTCCCTCCCCCGGCTTCCGGCTTCCGGCTCCGGCTTCCCTCCAGCACCTGGGACCCGGGCTTCCTTCACAGAGGGAGGAGGCCCTGCCCACCCGCCACAGCCCCGCCGTCAGTGGCCTGGGCCTCCCTCTGCAGAGCGATCATAGGGGATGGCCAGACCCCCAACCAATCGCATCGCACCCACCTTGACTGGCCTGGCGCCAGTGGTTGTCATAGTGTGGCCCCGGATGGTCATCCGGATGGTCGTTCCGCTCTTCAGCCGTTTGGTCTGTTTGCATAGTACACTTTTATTACATAGGGTAATATTGTACAGCGAGGCTACATTGGTTCATCTGTTGATGTACACTTGTGTTATTTTCGTCTTTGGCTCTTGTGAATAATGCTGCTATGAACGTGGGCATACAGGTACTGTTGGGTCCTTGGTTCCAGTCCATGTGGGTAGATACCTGGAGTGGAATGGTTGGCTGACCCCTGGTCTAGAATATGTATGAGGATAAACTAAATTCCAACATGGTTATACTTTTAAACTTTGCCAATTTGGCCTGTATGTAATGGTATTTGGTTGTGATTTTAATTTGTATTTCCTGGTTTCTAATGGGGTTGAACACATTGTCACATGTTTATAAGCCATTTTAATTCCCTATTTTATAATATGCCCATTAATTTTCCTATTGGTGGTTTGCCTTAACAAATGAATGTTGATGAATCGGTGTCTCCAATTAATGTTTCCTCTGTGTTTCTGCAGAACAAATAGTGGAGAAAGATGAAGGTCCGTATTACACTCACCTGGGATCTGGCCCCACGGTAGCCTCTATCCGGGAACTCATGGAGGAGCGGTGAGTGATGCGCAGATGTCCAAGGAGAAATGGGCAAGTTGTTAATAGAATATGGATTTTTAAGCACCTCTCATTTTCATGCCTTGGATATCAAGAAATATTGATATTCAGACTGTGGAAGGTTGAATGTGGGGTTCTCATGCCAACTTTTTTAACATATATTTTTATTGATTTTAGAGAGGAAGGGAAAGGGAGAGAAAGAAACATCAATGATGAAAGAGAATCATTGATTGGCTGCCTCCTGCACATCCCCTACTGGGGATCGAGCCCACAGCCCAGATATGTGCCCTTGACCAGAATCGAACCCTGGATCCTTCAGTCAGCAGGCGGACGCTCTATCCACTGATCCAAACCAGTTAGGGCCTTCATCCCTATTACTTCTGGGTTTCTTTCTTTCTATAGGTCTGCCCTCCATCAGTCCCCCCTCTCCCCTTTTTCTCTCTCTCTTTCTTGAAATAGTTTATTGAAGAAATGTGGTCGAATGGCTATATGTCCTATAGAGTTTCCCACGGTCTGGATTTTGCTGCTAGCTTTCTGTGGTATTGTTTAACATGGTCTTCTGCCCTACGTGCTGTAAATTGGTAGTTAGAGCTAAAGGCTTGATCAGAATCAGATTGTATTTTCTTTCTTTTTTTAAAAACTGCTTTATAGGTGGTATTTTGCACCTCAGCTAGGAGGTATGTACTCTCCCATCTTTGGCCAGTGGTTGCCTCCTGGGTCCTTTCGACATGATCCTAGGTGTCCTGAATAGCTTTCTTGATTTCTCGTATGACATGTTTTGGGCTCACATTGTGTGTTTACCCAAAAAATCCTGCTTCTTTTTATTGTGGGATAAAAGGATTTAGAAAACAGACTCTGGGTGCTGGGCACGCTCATTGCCCCTGGGGCTCTCATTGTTTCTGGACCATTTCAGTAGAAAGAGCGAAGATGTGTGTTTACGTTTTTCATTTTTGTCATTGTTTGATGATTAAACACATCATGAATTTATATTGACACTTCCAATTCAAACTCAAGCCTGTCGGGTTTTTACTCAGTAACTGTCTTTTGTTTTTGTTTTGTAAGCAGTGTATATGGATAGAGACTTTAAAATCTGGGTAGGTGTCCACAGCAGATGTTCAGTGCTCTGAGTTCTAGTATATGGAGAGGTGAAATAGCTCAGGGGTTGAGAGCATGTGGCCACTGGAGCTGGACTGGCCCTGCCTCTTACTGCCGAGTCACTCAGATTCTCTGGGACCCATTTTCCTTATCTGCAAAATGGAGATGCTGACAGAAGTGCACACGCTGTGGAGAGTTGTGAGGGTAAACTGGATCGATTGTAGGTAAAACACTTAGTGTTTATTAGTAAGTACTGCGTAGAGTGTCTCCCTCATCCACATGTACTGACTGCATTTTTTAATAACAAGCATTAGTATTTCAATAGTAAAGGCAAAGATTGTGTAGACATAAACATGTTTATTCATATATATGTGGGGGTGGCGGGGCGGGGGGCAGAGGCTGAGTGGTTCGTAAGTTTCCACAAATTTGGGAACCAAATTTTGTCTGACCAGGGAAGCCAGACGAATCCTGTCATTAATATAGCAGGGAACTTGATTTTGAACTAACTCCGAGCATCCCTGAATGAGTAAAAGGTAAGATGGATGGAGGACTGTCATCTGCTGTCATCACTCTCACTTATCCTGTACCACCTGGAAGCATTTAATTCAGAGTAGCCCATCAGAGCCCTCGCTGGTTTGGTTCAGTGGACAGAGCGTCGGCCTGTGGTCTGAAGGGCCCCGGGTTCGATTCCAGTAAGGGCATATGCCCGGGTTGCAGGCTGGATCCCCAGTAGGGGGCGTGCAGGAGGCAGCCGATCAATGATTCTCTCTTATCATTGATGTTTCTATCTCTCTCTCCCTCCCCCTTCCTCTCTGAAGTTAATAAAAACATTATATTAAAAAAAATACAAAGTAGCCCATCAGAAAAGCAGGTGACTAGAGACCCAGTCTCTAACTGCAAGCCTGATTGAAAGGGCACCTCTGAGTCCACGGGAATGAAACAGATTTAAAACAGGGTGAGTGGTGTACACGCATGCCTGCATGTGTCCACACGCATGTGTGTTGCAGTTTGCAGGTTGGGAGGGGCAGCATCTTGGCCACTGACTATTGTAAGGAATCCTCACAGCAGATTGAGGGCTGTTGGGGGGTCAAATGTACAAGTTTGGCTCTGGCTTGTGTGGCTCAGGTGATGCATCGTCCCATGCACCAAGAGGTTGCTGGTTCAGTTCCCGGTCAGGGCACATGCCCACGGTGCAGCTCCATCCCCAGTGGGAGGCCCTGCAGGAGGCAGCGATCAGTGTTTCGCTCGCACATTGATGTTTCTCTCTCTCTCTCCCTCTCCCTTCCTCTCAGAAACTTTTTCTAAAAATCTTTAACAACAGCAGCAAATGTACACGTTTGATCTGGGACAATTTGGGGGTGTGTGTTTCTTGGTCGCAGATGTATGAGATTTATAGATAGCTGTCTAAATAACTCTCAGTTGTAAAAGACTGTGTTTTTGAAACAAGGATTAAGAGATAGTGATAAAGTTGAGGTTTTCTCCCCCCCCCCCCCCCCCCCCCGCTTTAAAAATAACAGCCAAGCATAGATTCTTCAGAAGCTGATTCAAGGGAGGGATTCCTCTCAAGACCAGGAATACTTGTGGTTTTTCCTCAGCAACTGGTTTATTTTTATCTTGGGGACCCTGTAAATCATGCAACAGATTGCGTGTGCATCTTTACGTTGGTTGCTTGTAAGCCAGAGCCAAATCTGTGTGCCCTGGTGCACCCCCAGTAGGAGGGATCTTTGGCCCGTGGGGTCCTGTTCAGGGTCACTCCTGAGTCCTGTTGACAGCGCCCTAAGGAGACCTCATTAGCTTCCTGGATTTCTCATGTGATGAAATGTCCCAGGCTCATCGCAAAAATACACGCAAGACCCCACTGTTTGCATCCTGTGTACCAACATCGTGTCTGTCTGTCCCACCTTTCCTCTGACTCCATCCCCTGTTATTTCTCACATAAACATCTCTCTTAAGTTGCCTTTGGGACAAGAAGGGGAGTGAGCGATTGCTGAGAATAACCAGGTGGGGGTCCAGTTGGTGCATGGCTCAGGCTGTCTCTCTCCCTAGCCCTCCCCCTCTCTCTGCGGGGCTGCTCTACTGCCAGGAGTTAGCCAAAGGCAGGAGGGGAAGCAAACTGGACTCAGAGAGACATTGGCGCTTTTAGCTTACCTGGTAAACACTTGGAGAAAGGGCGGGGAGTCAAAATATGACCCCAGTTTATTACGCGTCCCGTACCTCCTGGCTCCCCAGCTCCTCACGGTCGCTGACGACTGCAATCAGTCCTTCAGACCTGTATAGGAGCAGCGTGCACACCGAGCCACATGGCCTCTGGCTGGACGGGGATCCTGCACAGCCTAGGGCAGCGATGGCGAACCTTTTGAGCTCGGCGTGTCAGCATTTTGAAAAACCCAAACTTACTCTGGGGCCATGTCACATATAGAAATTTTTTGATATTTGCAACCATAGTAAAAGAAAGACTTACATTTTTGATATTTATTTTATATATTTAAATGCCATTTAACAAAGAAAAATCAACCAAAAAAATGAGTTCGCGTGTCACCTCTGACACGCGTGTCATAGGTTCGCCATCACTGGCCTAGGGGGTCACTAAATGTTCATTCTAGGAATGAAGAACCAGCCCTGTTCCTCGCAGTGTCGGGGGGAGGGAGGGAGCAGGTCTCATTACTGTGTGACAGAGGGAACCCTGAAGAAGGACCACTTTAGACCAGTGGTTCTCACCCATAAATGTGCTTCCGTCTCCTGCAGGGCTTGTGAAAGCACAGATGTCTCGAACCTCACAGTCTGGAGTGGGGCCCGGGCACCTGCATTCCTCCCAGGGTTGCAGGTGGTGCTGGTCCTGGCACAGCCTTGGAGAGCCACTGGCTGGGATGATCAGGTTACCGCGGGGAATAAGGTTTCCATTCAGCCTCGTCCCGCAGACTTAGTTTAGGGTCTGGGAATTCATCTGTATTTCTAAAAGGGCCTCTTCATGATAGGCCAGAGAGTCAGACATTTAAATTAAAAAAACAATTACATCTGGAATTGGTTGGTTCTCTTTAAACATGGAGAAGAACGTCTAAGCTGAGCATTCAGTGCTCGGCCCTCCTGTTTGCTCTGGAATCGGAGGCCCACGGCAGGAAGTGCCCTCGCGAGGGTGGGATGGCGGGGAAGCCCGCACGGTGTCCTCAGCTCACCCTCCGTGGGGAACCCCGTATCCTTCCTGTCCGACCGGTGGGAGCAGTGTGGTCACCCCCGGCTGCTCTTCCCACAGCGCCCAGCACACACCGAGCGCCCAGCCTCTGCCCTCGCGGCCGCTTCCGGGTAAATCTTGTTGGATTCAGCGTTTTCCGGGACCCAGACAAAAGCAGGACCCTCCGGTCTTGTCCTCCTGAGCCAGGCCGCGCTGTGCACACCCAGCGTGCTGTCTGCAAGCACGTGCTGTACGGGAATCACAGGGCCTTAGCACTTTAATGTGGGAGTTATCAGGAACGCTTCTCGCTTCTTCACGGAGACCTTGCGCGAAGTAGAGAACTCAGAGAAACCTTAGATCAGGTTTTAAAACTGCTCGTTCTCTTTTCCAATTACAAAAATAAAACATGTCCATAAAAGGCCTTTTTAAAGAAAAGTTTAGAGTGAATAAAGCTCTCTAGCGATTCGCCTTCCCGGAAGAAACTTAAAAGAAATGTTTACCTTTCAGTTTTTTCTGAGCATTTACAAAGATATGCATATGGATTTAAAGAAATTGTGAACCCAATGGGATTAGTCACGCTATCCCCACAGTTTGCAACTGCTTCCCCTCCCCCTTAATTTCTTCCATGCTGTACATGTCATTCTGTCGAGTCCTTTTACATGGCTGCATGGTTTTCCATTGCATGGAAATGTATTTTCTTGAGCCAGGCCTATGCTGGACACTTAAGTTGTTTCTGATTGTATGTTTTTTGGTTGATGCAACAATGAATATCTTGTGCCTCAGTCTTGGTGCATTTGCACAGTTACTTCTGAGGTAGAGATGTCTAGATGTGGAGTAAGTGAGACAGACTATATGTGTAATTGTATTTGTATGTTAACAGTGTGTACTGCCATAGCCATGATAACATTCCCTTCTCTGAAATCGTATGCTAAAATAATATGCTGTGACCACATTGGATTCACTATAGCAATCCAAGGGCAGTTTGATTTAGGAAGTCTGTTAAAATAGCATCCCATGCTAATTGACCAAAGGAGAAAAACCATTCCATCATCTCTCCCCTTGGATGCTAGGAATGTATTTGATGAAAGGAATCAATTCTTTCTTGAAACATTTTTTAAAATGTGATTACGTTTGTTGGGGGTGACCTTGGTTAGTAAAGGTAATCAATTCTTGATTAAAAATCCTTAGAACAGAAGACCCTTTCAAAGTCAGGAGGTTCTTGTGTCTATCCCAGAGGCAGTGGGCTTCATGCTCAGTGATGAGTGGTTGGGAGCATTTCCGGAAAAGTCAGGAAATAAGCAAAGATGCCTGCTGGCACTCGGAAGCTGCCCAGCAGAGGCGAGAGACTGAAATAGAGGCATAAAGCGTGGAAAGCAGGAGTGGCAAGCGACCACTATTTGCAGGTGATAGGATCCTGTACCTGAAACTAAAAAGCTACTAAAAGTAAGACAATTCAGGAAGATGGCTGCTTACATTATTAAGAATAATTAATGTTGCCCTGGCTGGTTTGGCTCAGTGGATAGAGCATCGGTCTGTGGACTGAAGGGTCTTGGGTTCGATTCCGGCCAAGGGCACATGCCTGGGTTGCGGGCTTGGTCCCCAGTGAGGTGTGTGCAGGAGGCAGCCGATCAATGATTCTCTCTTACCATTGATGTTTCTATCTCTTTCTCCCTCTCCTTTCCTCTCTAAAATCAATAAAATATATATATTTTTTTAAAAAGAATAATTAATGTTTATTGGACTCGTCCCTGGTGCCAGGAACTCGAAAGCACTTTAAGTAACGCGCTCGTGTGGATTACCTCACGTGACCGATTCCCGGGCCCATGAGGAAGAAGTCACTTCATCTCCATTTTACAGATGGGGAAACTGAGGCCTGGAGAAGTTCTGTCATTTGGCCACAGTCCCTGGAGCAGGAACGTAGCTGGGCTTCCACTCAGGCCCAGTCTGTCCGACCTGCAAGACTGCGCTTTAAGCAGCTTCACCCCCAGGAAGTTGCGTGGCCCCGGGCAGGTCAGCTCAGCTCCGGGGCCCTGGTTGCATCCCCTCTGAAGGTGCTTTGGTTAACCAGACGGCCTCAGCATCCACGCGTGTGTGCCCGTGTGTGGGGCCCGCAGAAGCGTGTGGGGAGCCAGGCGTGTTTACTGTCCGGGGGCATCGCGGAGCCAGTGTGTCCTTTTCACTTCTCCTGCCTCCATGGTCCGCATCATGTTCAACTGCCAGCCAGGGGATGTTGAAGGAGCACAACAAGGGTTTCCCCGTTTATTTTCTTTCGTTTGTCGAATTTATAAATAGCTCTCGGGGTGACTCGGCTCACAGGGCTGGACACAAAGGCCTGCGCTTGGCCTTTGGCTTGACCACCTTCCTGGAGGCTCGGAGGCCATCAGGGGCGTGCTGCTGGCCTTCTCCCTGGACAGAGCTGGGCACGACGGACCAGCAGCCCTGGGAGCCTGGCCGTGGCCACCCTGTCCCCAGAGGCTCTTAGCACACAGTCAGCATTTACACTTTCTCTCTCTCCTCCGTGGCCCCTGCAGCCACTAGGCACCCACGGAGCTCGCCTGCTCTCCTTTGGCTCCTCTGAGCTCTGGTGCTTCTGCCTCCCTCTGCAGGTATGGAGAGAAGGGGAAAGCCATCCGGATCGAGAAGGTCATCTACACGGGGAAGGAGGGGAAGAGCTCCCGCGGCTGCCCCATCGCCAAGTGGGTGAGTGGTGACCCCGCCGCCGGCCGCACCTCACTCTCCAGGGCTGGGTGTGGGGGGGAGGCCGACACGGCCACTGGCCAGGACCTCGGAGCTGGCACCTGGCGCACGGCCGGGGTCCCTTCTTCCAGCCTCAGCTGTTTGTCCTCATTTTGTGCACATGCCGGCCTGGCACCCTGGGCTGCCTCGGGACCGCTCTAGCCATGGTACTCGGCTCATCCCGTCCCCGTGGTCAGGGCTGTAGAGAGAAGAAAAGGGGGAACTGGAGATGGCGTCTCCCCCAAGTCTGCGCCCGCTGTGGCCGACTCTTTGACTCCCCTGCCCGCCCTGTGTGCCCGGAGCTCCTGGTGTTCCTGTCCCGTCTGGAACGGGCTGGCGAGGCAGGGGCAGGGGCGTTTCTACCTTTGGCTGTGGCAAGTGAAGCTGCTCGGAACACGGGGCGGCAAGTACCTGTCCGCGTCCCTGCTCTCGGTTCCCGGTCATAGGCGTGGAGTGGACTAGTTCCGTGGGAATTGTCCGTTGAGCTTTTTGAGGTTTCCCACAGCACCGTGGTCCTTGTTTTTTAACCAAAAACATACAGACGGGCAGCATTTTCTCTGCAAGTGTTTTAGGACGACAAAATTCTCAACAGATTTTGCCTTACAGTGTTATCTCTGTATTCCTAAGTCTATGTAAATCATGAATAGCTTAGCTTTTGTAATAATTATTGTTATTATAATGATTTCAGCCTCTGTGGTGGTGACCCCCCAGGACGCTGCCCTAAAGACCTGCCCCCCCAGGTCTGGTTGGCAGAAGGAGGGGGTGTGGCCCGCTGTGGTTAACGCCCCTGCCCCGCCCGCGCCCCCGCAGGTGATCCGCAGGCACACGCTGGAGGAGAAGCTGCTGTGCCTGGTGCGGCACCGGGCGGGCCACCATTGCCAGAACGCCGTGATCGTCATCCTCATCCTCGCCTGGGAGGGTATCCCCCGCAGCCTGGGGGACACCCTCTACCAGGAGCTCACCGACACCCTCCGGAAGTACGGGAACCCCACCAGCCGGAGATGTGGCCTCAACGACGAGTACGTGGGCAGGGCCCGGGCAGCAGGTGCAGGGACTCCGGGCAGCCCTGGGGGAAGCCTTGTTCCCTCCAGGGCCCTGTCTGTCCTGCAGAGTGAGGCCTGGGTGGGGAGAGTGCTCACCCACGGGTCCCACCTGGGCTCTGTCCTGGCCGGGGAGGGCCTGTCGACGCGGCTCAGCTTTGCTGTTGTGCCCGGTCGACTCTGAGTGTAACAGAAAAGTGTGTAAGTGCCCCACTAGTATACATCCATCGTGTTCACAAAACCTCTCCTTATACTGCAGTGGTTCTCAGCCTTCTGGCCCTTTAAATACAGTTCCTCACGTTGTGACCCAACCATAAAATTATTTTCGTTGCTACTTCATCACTGTAATGTTGCTACTGTTATGAATCATCATGTAAATATCTGATACGCAGGATGGTCTTAGGCGACCCCTGTGAAAGGGTCATTCGACCGCCAAAGGGGTCGCGACCCACAGGTTGAGAACCGCTGCCTTATCGGGGTTTTTTCCCCCCCATTTTTTTTTTAGATTAAGGTATTTTTACTTACAATAAAATTCATTCTTTGAGGCCCACCGCTTGAAGAGTTTTGACAAATGTTTACGGTCATGTAACCATGACCATCCTAAATCAAGATACGGAACAGTTCCGTCGTCCACAAAGCCTCCTGGGACCCCTTTATCGCAGGCCCTTTCCCCACCCCAGCAGCCGCCAATCTTGTTTCCTGTCCCTATGGGTTTGCCTTTTCAAGAATGTTACATAAATGGGCAGCCTTCTGAGCCTGTCTTCTTCCCTCAGCTCAGCGTTTCCAAACATCACCTGTGGGTGTAGCTCATTCCTTTTCACTGCTGCATAGTATTCTACTGCCTGGCCCTACCACCATTCGTCTGTCCATTCCCCCAGTGGAGGAGCACGCGGGTTGTTTCTGGGTTGTATTAGGGCTTGAATTGGAACGTCAGTGTGTGTTTAAAGGCCTGTCGGCAGCTGGGCCTGCAGGGGGTAGGAGTGTTCAAACCCTGTGGTTCCCACTGTTCCCCTGTCAGCGTGGTCTGTTAGAGCTGGTGAGGACCTCGGAGTTCAGACACAGTGTAAACCTGTTGGGTGTTTGACTAGACTCTTCCCACCTCCTCAGACGACCCGTGTACTTCTCCCAACAACAGGCCCTCAGGAGGGGGAGCCAAGCCGGCTGCAGAGAGGACATTTGGGAAAGGAGTGGAGGGTGGAGAAGGATGTGGGTGCCAGGCCTCCGCAGGGCCTCCCCCAGAGGGAGGAGGAAGATTCTAGAACAACAATAAAACAAGTGTATCTATGCCTAACACGTGATGTGTGTTGCAGCCGGACCTGTGCTTGCCAAGGCAAAGACCCCAACACCTGCGGTGCCTCCTTCTCCTTCGGCTGCTCCTGGAGCATGTACTTCAACGGCTGCAAATACGCTCGGAGCAAGACCCCTCGCAAGTTCCGCCTCGCAGGGGACAACCCCAAAGAGGTGAGGAGCTCACGGGAGCGGCAGGGCCTCCACGCGCCCCGCCCCGCCCCACCCGGTGCCTTTCATTGTCCAGAGGGGAGGAGGGGTGAACACACCTCCACGCAGACGTATGGAGAAAATGAAACTTGCTTTACTTTTTTCACTAACCTTGTCTTGCTGAGAAACAAGATCGAGTGGGAAATGCGCGGAGAGGGGCAGTGAGTGAAAAATTAGGCCTCTCACTTCAAGTGCTTCAGGCTCTTCCGGTTTAAAACCGTCTCTTTAAAGTAAATATTCCAATTTCTCATCCGAATTTGACCCTTTTAAAGGGTAATTACTTCCCTTCATCCTTCCCAGGACCTCTTTCTGGGTCTGGGAGGTGTCGCAGGAAGAGGGCCTCTGTCCTGGGGCCCTTCTCTGGGCAGTGCCGGGCCTGCCGGGGCATCCCTCGTCCCGCCTGGTGGCTGGGAGGACGTCTCCGTGCAGCGGTCTCGTTTCCTCCTTACTAGGTGCCGGGCCTGCTCCTCGGGCACCGGGCTGGCGTCCACGTGTACGGCCCCCAGGTCTGAGGCCTCCTTCCCGCCCAGTGACAGCGAGATGAGGGGCTTCTGGGCCTCCTCTGCTGGCGTGCTCAGGCCGTGGGAGCCAGGGGCACCAGGGCAGGCCACCCACTCAGCCACTTCCCCTCTGTCGCCCACGGGGTGAAGGCTGCCCGAGAGGTGGTCTCCACTCGGAGTTCCAAAGGCAGGCACGGTGCAGGCCTGTCGGGGCTCCCTGTCGTTTTCTCTCCAGCCTCCCTCCTGCCTGAGCTCCTGCGAGGGAGGCAGTCTGGGTCCCTTGGTGGCTCCCAGGCAGCATCCTGGCCCCAGCCACGGTGTCCCAGAGTTCTCCCAGCTCCGCGGGCAGGCACTCCCTGGGCACAGTGGTTCTGCCCCACAAATGAACGTCTGTGCTCAGACTTCCAGCTCTGCTTTTCCGAAGTCGAAGGAAGCATTTCCGGATTTAGACCCTGTTATTCCTCCCAGGCTGGCTGTCAGGCTTTTGCGTGAGCTGGTCTCATCATCCGATGAGACACTGGACTTCTATTTAGGACAGCAGCCCCTCTCCCCGAGGCAGCACCTGCAGTTCCTTCAATGAACGCAGGAGCCCCAAGGCCACCAAGAACTGGGGGTCACCAGGCATGAAAACGCATTGGTTTAAGTTCTCACGGATGCTTCCCCTGTTCCATCAGCTACCATTTCCTGTGCACGTACTAAGTGCTGGGTACTCTGCCCAGCCCCCACAGGCATCTCAGTTAATTTCACGGCGCCCTGATGACCTGGGCACATGAGTCCTTACTCCCCAGCCGAGGCGCATGGCTTGCCCGGGGCCCTGTGGCAGGAATGGTAGTCAGTGTGGAGGCCCAGGCCTGGGTCTCCCCAGAGCCTAGGAGCCTCGCCTGGTGCTGGCGGCAGCCTCTGGGTGGCAGCCAGGGAGGTGCCCCCGGGGATGGCAGCCATTGGTCTCACTCTTCCATTTCTAAGCCTGTGAACGTGGTCCTCCCTCTTTCTCCTGTTTTCTTCTATGAAAACTCTCCATGCCTTCGCTGGCAACTCTGTGATGTCTGCTAGGAGCTTCCACAGCCCTCCTCACTACCCTCCGGACACCTCAAACTTCCTGCCACACGTGGCTGGGGGCTGCTGCTCCGTGGAGGGCAGCGCTGTCCGCTGGGACTCTCTCTGATGGTGGAAATGTTCTCCGCTGTCCAGTGCAGGAGCCACGTGAAGCTGTTGGGCGTTTGGAAGGTGGCTAGTGCAACAGAGGGACTGAATTTATTTAATTTTAATTAAAATTACCTTCTAGCCCTAGCTGGCTTGGCTCAGTGGATAGAGCGTCGGCCTGTGGACTGAAGGGTCCCGAGTTCGATTCTGGTCGAGGGCACGTGCCTGGGTTGCGGGCTCGATCCCCAGTGGGGAACGTGCAGGAGGCAGCCAATCAAAGATTCTCTCTCATCATTGATGTGTCTCTCTCTCTCCCTCTCCCTTCCTCTCTGAAATCAATAAAAATTTATTTAAAAAAAATAAAATTACCTTCTATATCAATAGCCACACGTGGCTTGTGGTGCGGGTGTGGAGGATGGAGCTTTGAAATCCGCCTGTGTGCCTGGCTCAGGACGGGCTCTGGGCCTGGCTGGCTGTGGCGTTTCTAGCACAGACCTTCCACCCTGACCTGTCTGATGTGGGGGAGGGACCACACTCACTGCTCGTGCCCCCACACCACCCCTACCCGAGGGCGTGGGCACTCGGGAGCAAGCGGGTCTCTCTGTGGTCTGAGCAGCGCGGGCCGGACAGCAGTCAGGACGACCGGCAGCAGCTTTTCCTGCTGAGCTTCAGTGTCTCCGACTTGACAGACACGGCACCAGGCCCCTCGCAGAGGGCGGCACCTTGCTTCCTGTCCTCCCCGTGGAAGCCAGTGGTGGTTGGGGGCGCGGGCTGGCGTCCAGCGCAGGGCGGCTGCTCTACACGTGTGGTGCCCTTCTCCCCGCAGGAAGAAGTGCTGCGGAAGAGCTTCCAGGACCTGGCCACCGAAGTCGCTCCCCTGTACAAGCGGCTGGCCCCCCAGGCCTACCAGAACCAGGTACGAGTCCTGGGCCTTTCTCCGCCCACATGTCACCCACAGCTCTGCCCAGCTCCCTGGGGTGGGGGCCTGGGGTGAGCTCTCTGTGCTCCTCGCAGGGAAGGCCCAGCCAGGGGTGGAGCGGGGATGCGGTTCTTTGATAAGGCCCCCTTCCCACACCACACTGACTGCATCCCAGACCGTCTCGCCTGCATCCTGGTCTTCAGCCCCCTCCACCGCCTCCGGTCTGGTGTCTACTGGTGAGGCTTGGTTTCTCCCTCACCCACACCGCACCTCTCACCTAGGGTGTGGAGCGCTCACAAGCAGGGACCGATGTTATGTGTTTCGAGGGGCACGGAAAGTGCCCCCAGGCCAGGTGAGGGACCCTTGAGGTAGCCCAGGAGAAGAATTCCTTCAGGGGCCTCGGCCAGAAACCCGCCGTCCTGCAGCCCAGAGGCGAGGCGACTGAGAGCCTTCCCCTTCCTTCCCCAACACCTGGCCGACGCAGGTCCACAATCTGGGCCGCTCACCGCTGGTCACCTGACAACTCTCCTCGGTCATCCACACAGGTGACCAATGAGGAAATAGCAATCGACTGCCGCCTGGGGCTGAAGGAAGGGCGGCCCTTCTCGGGGGTCACAGCCTGCATGGACTTCTGTGCCCACGCCCACAAGGACCAGCACAACCTGTACAACGGCTGCACGGTGGTAAGGAAGCCCGTCCCCCGGCCCATCCGGGGGGGCGGCCGCCCAGTCTCTGCAGGCAGGTGGGCTCACGGAGGGAGGGACCGAGAGATTCTCAGGCTCTGGGACTGCCCGCCAGACGGCCTGCTCCTGCCCAGCTTCTGAGAAAACCCTCACCAGGTGCGTCAGATGCACGGACAGGGCTTGCCTTGTTTTCCGTGATCGGGTGGATGCTACAGAATGCAGCCCCTTGGGCACCTGGAGTGTGCACACACGTGCGCGCACACACATACACACATACACACCAGTTGGCTAACGTGTGGTTCCAGGTCTCTGTGAACACTGGGACTGAAATCCAAACACACTCTCAATTCATTCACTGTGCAAATGCTGACTGTGCCCAGGTACGGCTCCCAAGCCAGGAATAATATGCACAGTCCCTCCCAAGTGTGTGAGGTGCTGTCCGGTAGCGATGAAGACTGTGAGGAAAAGATGCAGGCGGCTATGGGATGAAGTGATAGGTGATATTTTAGAGGCAGAGAGGCCCCTGCAGCCAGAGCATGTGCCCTGACCAGGAACCGTAACCTCCTGGTTCATAGATCAGTGCTTAACCACTGAGAACACCAGCTGGGCTATACTATTTTTTTAATGAAGTTACTCCAGCACTGCATGCAGAACATGATCCTATTACCAGAAGGTGAGTGTGTGCATGCTGTGTGACCAGA
This sequence comes from Myotis myotis, assembly GCF_014108235.1. Classification (NCBI taxonomy): domain Eukaryota; kingdom Metazoa; phylum Chordata; class Mammalia; order Chiroptera; family Vespertilionidae; genus Myotis; species Myotis myotis. The sequence continues at coordinate 10,558,547 of NW_023416318.1, read as the reverse complement.
GTTACAGCAATTACTTTGGGGCAGTGGGATTATGGAAAAAGTTTTTATTTCCTTTTTGCTGGCATGAGTTTCTACAATAAGCATATGTAGTTTTTAATAAAAAGGAAAAGTATTTTAAGAGCAAAAGGAGGCCATGTGTTCAGAGCAAGGCGGATAATGAGGCTGCGAGATCTAGCACAAGGGCAATAATGCTGGTCGGGAGGGCAAGGCAGGTCTCCCAGCTCTGACCCCGCAGCCCTGACCCGGACCCTGCCGGCCATGTGACCCCAGGCCAATCATCTCATCCCCTCTCGGCGTCATCCAGATCACATGAGAGAGTGTGAATGGACATGCTTTGAAAGCTCTAGAGCAGTGGTCGCCAACCTTTCGGACATCACGGACCACCAGTGGACCATCCGCGGACCACCAGTTGGCGACCGCTGCTCTAGAGCAGTGGTTCTCAGCCTTCTGGCCCTTTAAATGCAGCTCCTCATGTTGTGACCCAACCATACAATTATTTTCGTTGCTACTTCATCACTGTCATGTTGCTACTGTTATGAATCGTCATGTAAATATCTGATATGCAGGATGGTCCTAGGCGACCCCCGTGAAAGGGTCGTTCGACTGCCAAAGGGGTCGTGACCCACAGGTTGAGAACCGCTGCTCTAGAGCATGCTGTTACTCTGTGAGCCCAGACAGATGTGCTTTGTAGGCAGTCCTCGAGGTAATGGGGAGCATTAGGGCCGAGTGGCTGCCTGGCGTTGGGGCCGAGTGGGGAAGGGGTGTCACCAGTGGGGCATGCTCGGCCCCTTTGCCCCGTGTGGGGCTCCTCCAGCTCCGTGTCCCCCTCTCTGCTGGGGCAGGTCTGCACCCTGACCAAGGAAGACAATCGCTGCGTGGGCAGGATCCCCGAGGACGAGCAGCTGCACGTGCTGCCCCTGTACAAGATGGCCACCACGGACGAGTTCGGCAGCGAGGAGAACCAGAACGCCAAGGTGGGCAGCGGGGCCATCCAGGTGCTCACCGCCTTCCCCCGCGAGGTCCGCCGCCTGCCAGAACCCGCCAAGTCTTGCCGCCAGCGGCAGCTGGAAGCCAGGAAGGCGGCAGCTGAGAAGAAGAAGATTCAGAAGGAGAAGCTAAGCACCCCAGAGAAGATCAAGCAGGAGGCCCTGGAGCTGGCCGGCATCTCCACGGACCCAGGTGTGTGGGGCGCGGGCACCCACCGGGTCGGCCTGGGTGCTGTGGGGTGGTGGACCTGGGCGGCTCCCTCACTGCCCCCTTCCTGCCTCACGATAGAACTGCAGACAGAAAAGTCCTGGCGGCCCTCTCTGCCACCTGGACCACCCCATTATCTTAATTTTGTCAGCATGGTAGCCACAGCAGCCCCAGGACGCCATACCTGGTAGGAGATACCTGGGGAGCAAGTGCAAGGAGGTCGTCTTACCCTCCGAGAGGAGTGGGTTCCCCTCCGGCTGCTGGCTCCCTCGCTGAGAGTCTGGAGGGGGCCACGGCTTCAGGCACGTGGGCTGCTGTGGGGGCAGCAGGTGGACGGCCCTCCCGCCTCCTGGCCCTGGTCCCTGCCGTGGCCGGCATGAGAGGAAGTGCTTCAGGGAGGACTGGGGTAGCTCGCAGGGGCAGGGAGCAGGAAGCGACGCAGAGCGGGCCGTGGGCTCTGTGAGCCGCCTCTCCCACGGCTTCCACGGGTCTGGGGGCCACGCTGTGCGGCACCCAGAGCAAGGCCAGCCTCCCTCGTCCGGCCTGACCTGCAGCAGGAACCTCTGCGGGCGGGGGGATTGCACCCCACCCTTCCCAGGGCTCCGGGCAGTGGTCCTAACTGCTCCTTCTCCGTCTTGCCCCCCGTTCTCCCCAGGCCTGTCTCTGAAGGGCGGGTTGTCCCAGCAGAGCCTGAAGCCCTCGCTCAAGGTGGAGCCGCAGAACCACTTCAGCTCCTTCAAGTACGGCAGCAACACGGTGGTGGAGAGCTACTCGGTGCTGGGCAGCTGCCGGCCGTCCGACCCCTACAGCGTGAGCAGCGTGTACTCCTACCACTCCTACTATGCACAGCCCAGCCTGGCCTCCGTCAACGGCTTCCACTCCAAGTACGCGCTCCCCTCGTTCGGCTACTACGGCTTCCCGTCCAGCAGCCCCGTCTTCCCCTCCCAGTTCCTGGGGCCTGGCACCTGGGGGCACAGTGGCAGCAACTGCAGTTTCGAGAAGAAGCCAGACCTCCACGCTCTGCACAACAGCCTGAGCCCGGCCTACGGTGGTGCTGAGTTTGCCGAGCTGCCCGGCCAGGCTGTTCCCACGGACACCCACCCCCCCACTCCTCACCACCAGCAGCCTGCTTATCCAGGCCCCAAGGAGTACCTGCTTCCCAAGGCCCCCCAGCTCCACCCGGTGTCCAGGGACCCCTCTCCCTTTGCACAGAGCTCCAACTGCTACAACAGATCCATCAAGCAAGAGCCACTAGACCCGCTGGTCCCGGCCGACTCCGTACCCAGAGACCCTGGTAAGATGGGCAAAACCCCTTTGCCCGAGGCATCTCAGAACGGCGGACCCAATCACCTATGGGGACAGTACTCAGGAGGCCCAAGCATGTCCCCCAAGAGGACTAACAGCGTCGGTGGCAGCTGGGGTGTGTTCCCTCCCGGGGAGAGCCCCGCCGTCGTCCCCGAGAAGCTCAGTTCTTTTGGGGCTGGCTGCCTGGCTTCTTCTCACTTCCCGGAGGGCCAGTGGGGGCTGTTCCCGGGGGAGGGGCAGCAGCTCGCCCCCCAGCCCGGAGGACGTCTGCGAGGCAAACCGTGGAGCCCCTGCAAGTTTGGGAACAGCACCTCGGCCCTGACTGGGCCCAGCCTGACTGAGAAGCCGTGGGGAGTAGGGGCAGGGGACTTCAACTCCGCCCTGAAAGGCGGTCCTGGCTTCCAGGACAAGTTGTGGAGCCCCCTGAAAGGGGAGGAGGGGCGGATCCCCACCCCGGGGGCCAGCCCGCTGGACAAGGCCTGGCCGTCCTTCGGCATGCCCCTGGGCTCCAGCGAGAAGCTGTTCGGGGCCCTGAAGTCTGAGGAGAAGCTGTGGGACCCCTTCAGCCTGGAGGAGGGGACCGCCGAGGAGCCCCCCAACAAGGGGGCGGTGAAGGAGGAGAAGGGCCCCGCGGAGGAGGACGAGGAGGAGCTGTGGTCCGACAGCGAGCACAACTTCCTGGACGAGAACATCGGCGGCGTGGCCGTGGCCCCCGCGCACGGCTCCATCCTCATCGAGTGCGCCCGGCGGGAGCTGCACGCCACCACGCCCCTGAAGAAACCCAACCGCTGCCACCCCACCCGCATCTCGCTGGTCTTCTACCAGCACAAGAACCTCAACCAGCCCAACCACGGGCTGGCCCTCTGGGAGGCCAAGATGAAGCAGCTGGCGGAGAGGGCGCGGGCGCGGCAGGAGGAGGCCGCCCGGCTGGGCCTGGGCCAGCAGGAGGCCAAGCTCTACGGGAAGAAGCGCAAGTGGGGGGGTGCCCTGGTCACCGAGCCCCAGCATAAGGAGAAGGGGACCGTCCCCACCCGGCAGGCGCTGGCCGTGCCCACAGACTCCGCGGTCACCGTGTCCTCCTACGCCTACACGAAGGTCACTGGTCCCTACAGCCGCTGGATCTAGGTGCCCGGTGCCAGCGTACCTCAGCGTCGGGCCCGGCCCGAGCTGCCTCTGTGGTGCTTTTGCCCTCACACCTGGGGGCGGGTTGGGGGTGCAGAAGTCTTCTTATCTATATATACATATATAGATATGCATATATATGTATTTATGGTCCAAACCTCAGAACTGACCCGCCCCTCTCTCCCCCACCTCCCCAGCACTTTGAAGAAGAAGCTACGGCTGTCGGGTGATTTTTTTGTGATCTTAATATTTATATCTCCACATTGGCTTTTCCCCCCTTATTGGGGGGCTTTTATTTTCTCTTGTTTTTAAAACTCTATCCTTGTATATCACAATAATGGAAAGAAAGTTTATAGTGTCCTTTCACAAAGGAGTAGTTTTAACTTCCATTTAAAATGTGTATTTATTGGATTTTTTAAAAACGACAATAGTAATGGTAAAGGATGGTCAGGGACGGCCAGACGTGCTCATTCCTGCCCAGGCTTCTGGGCCCAGCAAGCCTGGCCCCGTGGGAGCCGAGGAGGCTCTCAGCCGCCCGCCCCTCAGGAACCAAGTGCAGAGTGTCACTACCCGTCCGCCCCTCAGACAGACCCGCCTTCCCGCAGGGGAGGGAGCCCTCAGGACGGCTCCTGTCCGCTCCGGGAGGATGGGAGCATCTGTACAAAAACATCTGGGGTCCCTCTTCCAGGCACCTGCTTGGAGTTGGGGGGCAGGACGGGTGCACCCCAGGCCAGGCACCTGAGAGGCTGGCGGAGGTTCCCCCAGAAACCAGGTTGGAAGTGGACGGCTGCCAGCCCGCTAGTCACCACACTGAACCCTCTCTGTCCGTTACCACGTCACAGGATGTCACGGTTCCCCAGGCAGCACCTCGCCATGGTGCTGGCCTCGAGGCCCTTCGGAGCCTTTTGCACCAAGTCAGCAAGCCAGTGAATAGTCCCCGTCCGAAGGAATGTGTCTTATTGGCAATGTCTAAAAAATGCCCCAAAGTCCGTGCTGACCCCGAAAAAGGGCTACTGTATCTTTAGAAGCAAGAATTTGAACCCAAGCTGTGAAAAGCCAGCATTGCCCCCTGTGCGCGGTGCTGAGCCTGGTGCTGTAGTATCTGCTGGGACGTCCTCGGCTCTGGGGGCAGGTCGGATCCTGCGGGAGCTCGGAGCTCGGCACGCCAGTGTGACAGCAGTTAACGCATCTCTCCTCATTCCTGGATTTTCACGTCGGATAATGGTGCATGCCTCACCCCTGAGCCCGCCCCCCCCCCCCCAATGCTATCATTTGGGGAGTGGGCCTACACTTCACGATTTTTAAATGCAAGAGTCAAACGTTTTCAACTGGTAGCTATGATTTTCCTCCCTAATTGGTGCCATCTCTCTATTCAGTCGTTTTCTCCTTTCCTTCCTCCCCTCTCCACCCACTTTAACACCCTCGTTCGAGAAAATTCTGGTGCATTCGTTCAGTTCTTTGAAATGAGACTGTGGTGCTTAATTCCCCCAACATGGTTGAGAGAGAGGTTGGGCCTGGCAGGTGGAAGCAACCTCCGTGGACAGCAGGTCCCGCTTGTTGAGCGCCGGGGCTGCCTGTGGTATTGGCTGCAGCTGTGTCCGTGTGGATGCGCGTGAGCGGAGGCTCTGTGAGGACCCCGAGGGGAAGGTGGCCGCACGGCGAGTGGCAGCCGAGCCCCGGGAGAAACAGCAGGTATCCGTTGAGCAGTTTTATTCAGATATGGGTGTCACAATCAGATGTTGGTGCTAGAGGCAAGTTCCTGAGCTTCCAGGTGCCTTGTGTGAGCGCTGAGAGCCGCCCGCCAGGTTTACGGTCCCTGTTCCGGGAGCGCTGGCGGAGGGAGGGCCGCTGTCACGTCCTGAGCATTTATGTGGTCTGGTTTTAACTGTAAATAGTGAAAGATTTTTTTAAGCACTTTTGCCTAGATTTAAACAGCAACTTGAAAAGAAAAAGTATGTTTTAACATGTAATTGTGGGAGAAACTTGTAAATAGTAGCTGAATATTTAACGTGCTTTGTCTATCCTTCACTTTTACCATATTCTGTAAAGTTGCATTTATTTTACAGGACAAAAAAAAAATGAAATATTATTGCTTTTGAAATAAATACCCAAGAGCTTATCAGGATTTAGAATTATTCAGAACTCAGATTTATAGGAAAAAAAAACCTCTGACCTTCGGTTGGACAAGCGAAAGGAAGCAGAGTGTTGAACGAGCATGCTGATTTCCTAGTTTTGAGGAGACGTGGGGCCCTTGAAATGCTATTTTGCTTATCGCGTCAGTACTTTTATGCAGGTCTCATTTGACTCCGTGCGTAGGTAGATACGGGGGGTGCCTTGAAAACTTCATTTTAAATGATCTTAAGCAAGAAATACAATATTTTACGAAACGTTTTGGAGAATGTGACCGCCTGTGTGGCCCAGGAAAGCCCGGGTCGGCTGTTGGTTTGGAAGGTCCCGAGTGAACCCAGGTGATTCTGATCCTTGGCATGTGTGAGTCTTCCCGACGTGTGTTCGATAGACCCTCCCCCTCGCCACCCTTTGGTAGCAAAGCCATTCGCTGAAAAGAGAATCCAGTACAAGCTCAAAGCATGTGATGTCTGTGCCCCACCCCGCCCCCAGCTCACACAGCCTTCGGTGCATCAATTTCTAGATGAGCAAACGAAACAGGCTGCGCAGAGGTGAGCCGAGAGGCAGCCTCCATTGGACGTCCCCATCCCCTGGGAAAGGTGTTTCAGAAATGAGGTGGTGCTTGTGGCCATGCTCAAGCCCATGCTGATTTGTACACACTACATGTATGACCTACCTCAAGTCTCAGTCATTGAAATTAGCATGCTTTAGACGTATATTTAAAAAGGAACTATGCACAGCTCTTTATTCCCCGCCCCCCTGCTGCTGAAGGTTTCTGAAAGAGAAAAATCAAATTTTTATTTTTTACTGGCACTGTCATTTTTTTTAAGTCCTAAAGATGATGAACCAGACATTTGTATCATGAAAAGAAAAATAAAGCCATTGCAACTAAAGAACCTAACAGCCTGACCAAGTTCTAAGAGTAATATTATAGCAACAGACAATGATGGAGTCTTCTAGTCACTCCCCCCGCCTGCCCCCGCCCCCCAGTGTGCCCCGTCCACAGACGCCATCCACACGCAGCGCTGACCATGGGTTCCTCTTGTTTCGTTTCCCCCCCTCCCTTTTGTGTGCAAGGGACGTGCTTGCAAAGTTCTGTGCTAAGAGATTTTTAACATGAAAATTGCTTCGCGGCAGGTTCTCGCAAAATAACGGTGCTAGCTCAAGAAACCCTTATCCGGCCATTGGAAATCTTGACTGAGGTGTGTCATGGGTTTTGAGGTGTTCTGTTTCTGTTGTGGTTGGATTTGAGGTTGTTGTTGTGTGTTTTTTTGGCAGGGCCTCGGTGTCTGCTTTGCCTTCTCGCCGAGATGACAGTGGCATGCGTGGAAAGAGGTCATACCTGCCCCTTCTTGGTCCTTCCACCGGCCTCTTTGGGACACCGTCGTGTGCAGAGCAGGGGGTCTTTGGCGTCCTAGCGCAAGGGAAGAAGTAGCAGAGCTTAATTGTACTTAGCAGCAGTAGGTGTGTGAGGACGGCGGGTGATGAGTCGTCGGTAACCTGATCTCATGGCGCGAAATCCCGCCAGACTTGGTGACCGTGACCCACCGCCGGATCTCCGACCCAGGCCAAGCCGGTGGGAAATTAGAACGACATCCCTGATGTGCCTCAACCAATCTCTCTCCTTTTGTTACTGAAGTTGTGCTTTAGGGCCTAGGAAGCATTTTTATGAATTGAAATAGTCTCAGTAAAATGGTGCTATGGTGTTTTAATGTGACTGTCCCTGATCCTGACCTGCTGAGGTGCTATCATGGTTCTGAAACCACAACCAACCAAAAACGAGGTGGGCTCCAGTCTCCCGTGGCTTCTTTTCCCCTCCCTGTTTTGGTGCTGTCTCCTTAGACCTCTGTTGACCGTGCTACCACCTGCTCTGAGCAGTATTTCTGTTTTGTTTCATTGTTCTTCCCTTGGTGGCCAAACACGGAAAGGCAAGTCGCAAAGGCAGCTCGCTCCCTGACTGCGGAGGGGGGCGGCCTGCCTGGCTTGGCTGGTGCTCTAGTTCCAATTCTGTCTTCTCAGGCCTAAAGAGAGAGGAAGGGCTTCGTTTCTTTTTTCTTCCCCCCCCTCACCCTTCCCCCCCCGGAAGGGGACTCGGGTTCTCTGCCTCTTCCAACATGGCAGGCATTCTCATAGCCAAGGACACAGGTTCTCCCGCAGCCCAGGGTGCCGCGGAGACCTCTCTCAGAGTCCCCAGGTGCTGTGCACGCCGCGGCGGACCGAGGGTCTCCTTCCTCCCCTGGCGTTGGCCAGGCCGTGGTGGGCAGGCCTCCCTTCTTGGCTCCTCATAGCCTCTGCCCAGTGTCGCTTCTGCCTCTCACCGGCCACCCCTCGTGTTCAGACTGAAGGAAGGAGCTTTCTTTGCTCACTCGATGCCACTGAGGCTGCTTTTTAGTTGGTGCTATTCTACATTTCCTCCTGGGTCCACAGAAGTTGATGTTTTTTAAAAACTCAACGGGAAGCTCCATTTTGTGTCATCCACTGTCACAGTAATTTTTTTTTAAATACCTCAAAAACAGGACAGCATGACGGCGTTGGTAAAGTAGGTTCCGTGAGGGTCCGATACCTGCAGCTTGTCCATTTGATGATGTGCTTGACCTTGAAGAACCTGGGGTCGTTTTCCATCCTTCAGCAGTTAAAACGGCCGAGCGCCTAAAGGAAGGAGCATGGTTGGCTTTAGTTCATTTTCTTCTTCGGTTCTGCTTTTCAGTAAAATGTGAATTTCCCGTGCCCATCTCATTGAGCTTTCTCGGTCATCGTTGCCGTCATTTGAAATGACTCCCTCACACCCTAGTTTGATTCGCCAGCTGCATCGACAGTAGCACACGGCCAATTTCAACATGACCCTGGACCAAAATGAACACCTTCTGAGGTGCGTGCCCCCAGCACAGGTTATCCAGTCCCACACCCACGCCTGCAAAGTGTTTTCCTGCGTGCGAGGCCCTGTCTCGGCGCTCCCGGCCCTTTCTCCCGCACAGCTGCCGGCAAGAGCGACGCCGTAGGCTTCTCCCTGAGTAGAGACCGCAGCACCGACGTAATGCAAAGTCCAGCATGGCTTTAGCCTAAGGATTAGTGAGTGATTTGGCCTACTTCCTCATTTGCTTCTCTTCTGATATCAGGGATGCTTTGTGTAGCGGTATCATTTGCGCTCTCTCTCTCTCTCTCCTCATCTTGACTACCCATCATTCAGGGATAACTTGTCACTCTTCACACGGGGAATTAAAAAATACTGTTTGGCTCATTTGAACATCCAAATTTTCTTGGTCCCAACACTTGTTTTCTTTTCGAGGGGAAAAAGGAGGAGAAAAACAGGAGTGACGTTGTTTCTTTCTCATGTACTCCAGCTTAAAAAGAAGCGAGGCCAGGCCCTATTGTGGCCATATACACGCATTAGATTTCGTCTAGAGCCCCTCTAGCTTTTTGATGTGTTTTATTTCTTCTCTCTTTGAATTCCTGTTTGGTTACTTGGCTTCCAATGGAGGTGAACTTAACAACCATACTTGAATATTCCGTCTTGACTTTGTAACTGTGGCTACTTGAAATGAAGTTTATCTGGGGTTGATGGATGAATGGTAGATTTTTGCAATGTCTCAAGGCAATAGGATGTGTATTATTAAACTGTAGATATTCTTAGTACAGTAAATTTATGCTGATAATTTTATTTTGTATAATTTTTACCTTTTTTGTTAATATTTTTCCTCCCACTTTATTGGTTTGCCTCCTGAGCTACCCCTCCTTACCCTCTCTTCTCCCCCAGTGTTTCAGTAAATTTAATTTAGGGTGCCTAGAAATTGCAAGTATGTATCCTTTTTTGATTTGTATTTTATTATAATTTACACAAACGTCTGGGTTTGTGAACTGTATTACTCCTGGTATCTTTAAAATATTGTGGGTGTTTTAATAAATTTTATATTTATTTTTTGCACTCAAATTCCGTGTGGGTTCTTCATTTCCCCCCCTCTCTCCCCCCTTGAAGCAGGCCCCGATTGGGGTGTTTACGGCTCACTCTGATCCCACCCTCAGGCTGTAGATTGGTAGGGGGGTGAGAACAGCACCAGGTGTTAGACTAGGGGGATCAGACGGAACCTTGGTTCAGCAACTTCCACACTTGAGTTCTGGCTAAGAAAGAATTCAGAACCAAGACTCAAACAATAAGAAAAAGTTTATTTAGAAAGTCACAGAGATAGAAGAAGTGGGCGATAGAAGGAATAGGCTCAGGAAGCAAAAGAAGGCCCCTTGGAGCTTAGGAGAGAGGAGGGTGAAGGTAAGCTGCCTGCGGGAGGGAAGAGGCTCCAGTGGGCGGGAGCACAGGGCTTTTAAGGGAGGGACCTGAGGGGAGGTCCTAGGGGAGGATCAATAGAATATTCATCAGCTTTCCAGGAGTGTCCTGTCAGGGCATGGTCACCACTGATTGGTCAGTGCCAGTCAGGGGGTCCTGAGGTCAGCCATGGCCCAGCTTGTCTGGTTTTGCAGCTTTTCTGGGCCTGGAGCTGAAATACAACTGAGGCCTAGATGTAGTATTTGAAGCAGGTCAGAACCTCATTGTCCTGGGGGTTTAATGCTTAAACGCTATTCTCTGGCCCCCTTTTTTGTTCCCCCTCCAAGGGGGTGTAACCTGCATGACGAGAAACATGCCAGGGGAGGAGAGGTCAGGGGAGGATCTGAACCGTGCGACCAGCGACATGGAAGGTCAGGGGTCTGCACTGCATGCCCAGTGATATGCTGGGGGAGGAACAGTTACCCTGGGGCGAGGTTCTTGTTTTCCCTGTTGCCAGGCACCCGGGGCTTTCCGCCCTGGTGACTTTCTATACCTGGCCCGTCACCCTTGCTCTGATCTTGTCTCAAGGCCTTCCACCGGTTGTAGATGTACAGATGAAGCCCTCACGAACAGCAGTGACTGAGCCTGTCCTTGTCCCCTTCTGCCGCCTGCAAAAAGTAATGTCTCAAAGCTGTCAACTGTTAAAACTGGCCATAGCTGGGAAACAGATTTTTTTTTTCTTTCTCATGTGTGTCTTTTTTGTTTTCCCTTTTCTTTCTTCCTTTTATCGTTCAACTTGGAGAGCAACACTCCCCCTCACCCCACCCCCATTCAAGTTGTTCACTTCTGATGTTATGTTTGCTAAGAGATCCCCGATCCGGCTCCCGTCTGAGGGCCTGGACCCCATGGCTAGAAGGGAGGGCCACAGATGGGGCCCAGGTTCTGCTGCCCTTGGGGCAAGGAGCTTTCCCATAAGGCCTCATGCTTGGGCTACGTCTGTTCATTCAGATTGTCCGTTCTGGTGGCTGGTCCTGAAAAGGGAGTTATCATCAAGGAAAGCAAAAGAGAGACGGACACTTGGGAGGGGAGACTGTCCCCTCCTGCTGGAAACATCTGTTTGAAACAGATCCATCGTCTCCCAGACCAGCTCCCAGCCGTCCATAAAGACCTCAGCATTCTTTCTAGTTGATGCCAATATCCTGTTAGGCCACTAGACAGGAGAGCGCCTCCCTGGGGGCATGGGGGTGAAAACCCCTCGGGGCACCAGCTGGCAAGCTGGGAGGCTGTCACCCCCATTTTGTTTCCCTTCCCATAGAATCGCTCGAAGTGCCTGGGCACCCATGGCTGTCTGGGATCCTCACACACGTTTGCATGTTTTACAAAAGTGGGATCACACTTTCCACATGACATCTTTGAGTTGAAAGAGCCCTAGTCCTGCCCCCTTCCCCAGCCCATTGTGTTGGCCCCATTCCCAGGGCCTGGGGCGCGTGAGGACCAGGACCTTCCTGCTTCTGCACGGGCTGACTCGCTCCTGGGTCACTATAGATATGCTTTCATCTCTCCTTATACAGATTCCATGTTAGCTATAGGAAAAATAGAGGACTGAAGTTTTACAATTTTTTCTGAAATCCCACCACAAGAGAGCCACATATTGGTTGTAAACATTTTCTTAAAGTATACATATAACCATATGTGTACATACACTTTTAAATGGAATAATGCTTTGTTGTAATCTTCTTTCACTTAATACATCTTTAAGTACCAGTGATACAGAACTGCATCTTTTTGGAGTTGCCTACTATTTCACAGGATATGGGAGCATTAAATCACCCACAATATGATTGAACTCTGAATCCCCACCTGTTGCAATTACAAGTTGAACCAGTCTAACTCAGCCTCCATCTAAGTCCCACCCACTGACCTTCTTCCTGCTCTGGGAAGCAAACCAGTTAACCCTCTGCCACACGACCACACCCTTAATTCCCTGAACCTGTGACATCGCTCCAGACCCTGTCCTACCCCCCTCCCCCACATTCCCCATCTTGAACACCTAGAGCATTCTTATCTCGGGGTTTAATGAATACTGTTCCAGATGGGACCTGGCTGTCCAAAGCCAAGAATAGAGACACCAAGGTTTAACCTTTTAAAATATATTTGTATTGATTTCAGAGAGGAAGGGAGAGGAAGAGAGAGAAGCATCAATGATGAGAGAGAATCATTGATTGGCTGCCTCCTGCACCCACCCCACCCCCCCGCTGGGGATCAAGCCCACAACCCAGGCATGTGCCCTTGACTGGAATCAAACCTGGACCCTTCAATCTGCAGGCCGACGCTCTATCCACTGAGCCAAACCGGCTAGGGCCAAGGTTTGACTTTTTAAGCCGCTGAGTGGCTCAGTGGAATGGACAGAGCTCCCCCATTTCCCAAGTGTGATGTGAGATGAGCCATTTCATCTCCCAATGTCATTTTCTTTGTCTATAAAGCAGACTAATGATACCACATAAGATTGGCATGATGATCAAAAAGCCCTGTAGGAAAAGTTCAGGCATTCGGGACATGGCAGGTAATGAAGCTATCGTAGTTACTCATAACATATACAAAACATTAGGGCTCTGAAGTGCCCAAGACTAGTCATAAACCATGGTGACCTCTTATGTGAGCTCCTGCCAAGCCAGGTCCCCCACCCCAGCCTTTATGCAATTCATCTTGTTTTGTTTTTAATTTTTTATTGTTTAAAGTATTACATATAGTATTACATACGTCTCCTTTTCCTCCCATTGACCTCTCCCCGGCCACCCCCAACCCCCAGTCATCTTGTTTTTAATTCTACACACAGCATTTGCAATTTAGCCATCTTATTGATTTTTTTTTTTACAGAGAGGAAGGAAGAGGTTAGAGTAGACAGTCAGAAACATCGATCAGCTGCCTCCTGCACACCCCCTACTGGGGATGTGCCTGCAACCAAGGTACATGCCCTTGACCGGAACCGAACCTGGGACCTTTCAGTCCACAGGCCGACACTCTATCCACTGAGCCTAACCAGTTAGGGCAATTTAGCCATCTTAAATGCACTGTTTAAGTCATCCTCTCTCCTATTTTGAATCTTAATTTTTTTTCAGCATTGTTTTTCCCTACGCAGCTACCCACACTTGCTCAACAACCTTATTCTTCTGCTGATGCTCTTATAGGCTTCTTTTTAAAAATATGTATTTTATTGATTTTTTTTACAGAGAGGAAGGGAGAGAGATAGAGAGCTAGAAACATCGATCAGAGAGAAACATCGATCAGCTGCCTCCTGCACACCCCCTACTGGGGATGTGCCCGCAACCAAGGTACATGCCCTTGACTGGAATCGAACCTGGGACCCTTCAGTCCGCAGGCCAACACTCTATCCACTGAGCCAAACCAGTTAGGGATTTTATAGGCTTCTTAACCTCCGAGAGCTGTCAGTCATCTTTGGCTCCCAGGTACTCTGAAAATAATAGGCATTCACCATTCTGTAAGAGGATATGAATCCTTTCATACCCCAAGGCGTGGTTCTGCTGAAAATATGTCAACACATATAACCCAGGGCACATTCCATCAGAGACACAAGAGGACCACATACAGAGAGCACCACCAAAGGTCAAAATCTAGGCCCTTCCATCCCCATTCCCTCCTACCTCCGAAGCCTTGGCAGAAGCCAGCTCTACTTGACTGAGAAGCCCAGCCACAGGCCCAGGGAGCCGCCCTGCTTCCTTTCCCTGCACTTCAAACATCTGCCTGTATTTTCACCTTTTTTCTTCACACACACTGACCCTTACTCCTCTGGGCTAACTGCGCCCACCCCCATGTTTCCTCTTGGTTCGCACCCTTTGCTTCTCCGCTGGAACGGGCTTCATCCACTATTCGTTTCCTGCAGCCCCTCCCGATCCTGCTCTGTCCTCATGCCCATCACCTTCCTCACTCCTTCCTCTCGCTACCACATTTCTGCAGGTGTAGACAACCTCCTGGCTTCAACGTCCATACCACTCGCTTACCCGGGCCCTTGTCCCTCCAGAAAGAGCTGTCTTCCCGGCCAAGGAACCTGTCCTCACTGACCCCTCAAAGCCTTGACTCTGTGGTCCCCTGAAACCCTCCGCTCCGGGGCTGTACCAGCAGCAGCATTCCATCGTCCCAGGCCCTGAAGCCCTCTGCCCTCTCATGGCCGCTTTGTGCATTCCGGTCCTTTAATACAGATGCCCCAAGAGAGTCAGCCCAACCCTTGCCATGGATATATAGGCTTTCCCTCAGAGGCCTTGCTCAGTCTCCAGGCCTCAACTATGACCCCAAAGCTGATGATTTCCAAAACCGTGTCTAGCGCTGAGTTCAGGCTGCTAGACAGCTCTGGGTAACTATCTGGCAGGGCCAAAGCCTTAACACACCTAAAACTGACGTCTCAACTCTGCCAGATTTCCCTCTGGCTGTTGACAGCCTCATCATTCTCCTGGTCATATCCTGACACCTGCCGAGTCTGGATTCTACCCCTCAATGTCTTCAACATTCCTTCCTTGCCACTGTTATTAGCAGCCCACACTGCATCTCCACAGGCTGTGCTCTATGCAAGTCTGGAGGCACCATTCATACAGCCTACCACGTGGGCTTTGGCCATTGGCCCTGACCCCCCGCCCATGAGCAGGGACAGGCTGAAAGAAGACTATGGTCCTCTAAAGCTGGGGGCCTAAGGCAGAGGCCGCTCATACTGGTCTAAACATGAGACCTTTTGCCCTAGCTGGTTTGACTTAGTGGATAGAGCATCGGCCTGCAGACTGAAAGGTCCCAGGTTCGATTCTGGTCAAGGGTACATGCCCGGGTTGTGGGCTCAATCCCCAGTGTGGGGCGTGCAAGAGGCAGCTGATCAATGATTCTCTCTCATCATTGATGTTTCTATCTCTCCCTCTCCTTTCCTCTCTGAAATGAATAAAAATATATTTAAAATACTTTCTCTCATCAACAATTAAAAGCAAATAAATAAATTAAATTAAATAAACATGAGACCTTTCACACGGTTTGATTCCCAGTCAAGGCACATGCTTGGATTGTGGCCTCAATCCCCAGTAGGGGGCGTGCAGGAGGCAGCCGATCAATGATTCTCTCTCATCATTGATGTTTCTATCTCTCTCTCCCTCTCCCTTCTTCTCTGAAACCAATAAAAATATATGTTTAAAATGAGACCTTTCAGAAAAATTAAGTGACTTGCCCAAGACCATTCAGCTAACGGCAGAACCCACATTCACACCTGGGTGTGTCTGACACCAAAGCCTACACCCTGTCCAAACATCCCCCGGTTTCTCTGCATTTTAAGAGCCATGTGGACACACATTGTCCTCACTAGCAGGAATCTACCCACAAGCAGAGCTTAGGGCATAGCGGGCAGCCTGGAGGGCTGCAGACACAGAGGCACTGGTTGCAACAAGGTGGGTGGGCAGGAGGGCTTGTGCTCTTTGGAGCTTTCTCAACAGGCATAGATATTTGAAGCCTGTAGTTCCCCATTTGCTCTCCCTCCACCTCACCAAAACCAATGTCTCCTTACCCAGGTCATCTTCCTGCAAACCAGACAGGATGGTACTATGCCCCTGGAACACTCCTCAATGCTCCCCTAGGGGGAAGCTCTCAGGATAAGGTGCAGGCCCGGCCCCAGCTCAGACCTCTAGTACCACTGCCGGCTGCTGGTGCCTGTCTCTGATTATCTCAATGCCCCACCCCCCCACCCCCCACCCACCGTGGCTTCTCAAATATGAAGTGGCTTTCCAGCCAATGGTAGTGCAAGTAATGCCACCAAGAACTCACTCCTTTTAAAGCCCACTAAAATATTCACATAAACTATAAAGCAACTCCAAATAAATGATCAATAAGAACAAAGAGAGCAACAAGGTCTTCCGCAAGGAAGCATGAATAAACAGGAAGCCAAGTCATCTGACAGGCAGAGAATCTTTTCCTGAACAACGAACACTAAGAATTCAAAGGCTAGCAATGAGTCCTTTTTAAGCAATAGGAGGAGACACAGCGATTGCTATCTATTTTCAAGAAGATCAAAAGGAACACATCACCTACTCAGCAAAGACGAGATTACTAGATAACAGACCAAGTAGCATCTATGCCAAAAGTACAACTGAGGTGCAGAGAACAGAATCACCAAAGCCGGTCAGGAAACAGCTATTGAACAGGAAACACTATTTAGGGAGCTGCACGAGGCCATAAAAGACCATGACACTAAGCACTGCAATGCCTCTTGAGAATTCCCAGCAAGGGACACAGAATAAATGGTTCTGGATCAGTAACCAAAGTCGGTGGGGGGAGGGGGAGGAGAGGGGGAGGGGGAGGGAGGGGAAGGGGGAGGGGAAAGGGAAGGGGAAGGGAGGGAAAGGAGGGGGGAAGATGTTCTGACTGAGGTCAGAAGGGACGGACACCTCCAGGCATTGCAGGCCGTGGTTCACGCCGTGAAGAAGTGTGAGTCCTGGAAATAAATGATCCGCCTGATGAGCTGGGGAAGCACTTCTGAAAAGACATCTGGACTCTCCAGCCATGTGCCCATGTGGAATCCTGAGCAAACGCTGCAGCCCCACGGCCCACAGATCTCAGACGCGCTCGCTCCACAACCAGCACCGAGCGCCTTGCTCTCCGCAGATGCCGCCCAGACGTCAGGCCGTGCAGAGCAGAAGCCACGCGAAAAGTCCGCTGGCTGTTTTTCTTATCCTTATGTGCTGGCAACTCCAAGCAATATCACTGCTACCGGAATACATGAAATAAATATGATGGTACAAAAAAGGGAAAGTGAATTAACACATTTTTTGTTTTTAAATTAATAAACTTTATTTTAGAACGGTTTGGGGCTTATAGAAAAAATTGAACAGTAAGTAGTGTTCCTATATGCCCACCTCTCCTCCCCAATGTCCCCTATTATTAACTTCTTGTATTGGTGTGGGACATTTCTTATGATTGATGAGCCGATATTGACACCCAATTATGAACTAAAGTCTATACTTCACATTAGGGACCACTCTTTGTTTTTCTGTGTGTGTGGTTTTTTAAATATATTTTTGTTGATCTCAGAGAGGAAAAGAGAGGGAGAGAGAGAGAGAGAAACATCACTGATGAGAGAGAATCATTGATCAACTGCCTCCTGCATGCCCCACACTGGGGATCGAGCTCGCAACCCAGGCATGACCCCTGACCGGGAATCAAACTGTGACCTCCTGGTTCATAGGTTGACGCTCAACCACTGAGCCACGCTGGCCGGGCAGGGATCCCTCTTTGTATTGTGCATCCAATGGGCTTTAACAAATGTATCCGCCATTATAGTGTCATAGAGGAGTTTCACCGCCCCCAGCCTCCCTCTGCCCCAACTCTCCCTCCCTTCCTTGAATCCCGGGCAACCACTGATCTTTTTTCTCTGCCTCCATCGTTGGCCTTTCCCAGAATGTCGGAGTTGGGATCACACAGATTGGCTTCTTTCCCCTGCTAAGTGCATTTACGTTTCCTCCGTGTGTTTTCATGGATTGAGAGGTCGTTTCTTCGTATCTCTGGAATTAACACTTAAATCGCATGAATGTGTGTTTTGTAAAAGGAAGGGAGAGAAGGGTTCCGTGAGTGACCGGGGAACAGTGTGTCATGTGGACAGAGCTGCCAGCACCAAGCTGAGAGACCTCCTGGCCCAGCTGAGGCAGGGGCGGGGCCGGCTGGGGGGGAGAAAAGAGGGCTCCCCGCACCCCCCCCCCCCCCAGAAGATGGGGCAGGAAGGGTGACAGTGACCTGCTGGGATCTGCGGAGTTTTGTTGTTGTTTTTAATTTTGTTATTGAGATGTAATTCGCATTCCACTGAGTTCCTCCTTTAAAGTGTTCAATTCAGTGGCTTTTAGTACTTTCCCATCTCGTCTCTTATCTAATTCCTGTTTGTCTAATGCTTTTCATATCTAAAAATGGAAAAACAAAAGTGCAATTTTCTTTCAATACCTGTAATCTGACCCTCACGCAGTTATATTGCAGAAAGTGAAGTCCATGATTTTAGAACGATGGTAGCAATTTATCAACCAACTAATCGGCGTTCACGCAGTTTCAATAATTGAAGCAATTTCCTTGAACTGTCTGTGGAAATCCTGAAACTGTAGAATTGTCATTCCAAAAGATTTGATCTGTACTTGGCCTGAGTGACCTGCCACTCTTCGCATCACAGCACCGTAAGGATACTTATCCGATCTGCCACTGTCTGAGCGCGAGCCATACCCAGTCTCCGCAGAAATACCCAAGCTGGTGGTGGCGCCGGCCTCAGCAGCCAGGAGCGGCCGGTGGACTCCTCCACGGCGAGTGTCCAGAGCTCGCCCCCCGACTCCCGTGGGTGCTCCTCGGGCACCAACACCTCCGCTGCTGTGTGGACGTCACTGCTGGCTGCTGGGTCAGCTGAGAGAGGCGCGGCTGAGAAACGGGAACGTGAAGCCAGAGGCAGCCAGGAGTCCTGAAGCCGGGTCTGTTTTAGCGGGGCGCTGACAGACAGACCGCCTCCCGGAGCAGGCAGCCTTGCCGGCTAAATTCTATCAATTGCTTTGGTTACCATTTTAACAGTATATGTATCCTTCAGCTTAGCACGTTTTTAAATGACTTAATCTTTAATAAACATATTTTGCAGGCAAATGAATTCCAAGTCAGCCTCTGACACGCAGACTCAGCCACGTGTTTTTTAAAAAAAAAAAATTATTGCAACCAATCCATGTGTTTCTCTCACATCGATGTTTCTCTCTGTCTTTCTCTCTCTTTTCCACTCTCCCTAAAAATCAATGGGGAAATATCCTCGGGTGAGGATTAACAACAAAAAATTATCACTGTTGTTCTGTTTAAAGTGGGGCCTTCCCTTGCCTTTGTTAACTTAGCAATTTTTAAAATTTATTTTTTATTGTAAAATGTATATCACATAACATTTATTTTACTAATTTTAACAGTTCACAAGTTTACAATTCAGTGGCATTGAGGACATTCATATTGTGTGATTCTCCAGAACATCTGTATTATCCCCAACAAAAGAATCCCTGTGCCCCAAACACCAACTCCCCATGCTCCTCTCCTCCAGCCCCTGGAAACCACCTTCCTACTTTCTGTCTCTATGCATTTGATTGCTTCTAAACCTTATATAAGTTAAAGCACAGCATGTTAGTCCTGCCTCTGGCGTAAGTCACTATATGTAATGTCTTCAAGGTTGCAGAACGAGTCAACATTTCCCTCCTTAAGACCAATAATATTGCCCCCCTTTTGTTAGCTGCTGGCTTTGAAGAGTGAATTTGTAAAGGTCTGAATCTTTGCCTTTGGTTTTGAGGTGTCTCCAACTCCACCCCCCATATCCTTTTAAATAAATAGTACAACTGAAGTGAATGATGGTAGCACAGTGATTGTAAGGATGGAAAAATAGAACTGACATCACTTCAATTCTGTCATTCTGTGTGACCACTTAGAGTTTTCTTGTATGTCTAACATTTTTAACTCAGAGACTGTTTAAACCCACTAGAATCAATCTTGAAAAAACAGACATGGACACTTTTGCAATTTCTGGGACTTATTGTGAAGCGGGATTTTTATAAATTTCTGCCCAATGTATCCACTTGTCCATAACTCTTCCCATTTATTTATTTCTTCTTCAATACACTAGGAGTGAGAATAGTTTGACATACCTGCCTGTACCATCTGTTGAACATAAATATGCAAAAAAGTTACTTTTGACAAAGTTATTGACAAATTTGCAGAAATTAAGACTAAAATATTATAATTTTATTATGTATTACTATGATAGACCAACATGTAGGTATAGGTTTCCCCTTCTTAAAAGACATATATTAATGTAATTTAAAATTATTAATCCATTTTTTCTTTTTTGTCCTGTAATTTTTATTTTATCTTTTTTAAAAAATATACTTTTATTAATTTCAGAGAGGAAGGGAGAGGGAGAGAGAGATAGAAACATCAATGATGACAGAGAATCATTGATCAGCTGCCTCCTGCATGCCCCACACCAGGGATCAAACCCACAACCAGGGCATATGCCATGACCAGGAATCGAACCGCCACCTCCTGGTTCATGAGTTGATGCTCAGCCACTGAGTCATGCTGACCGGGCTTTATTTTATCTTTTATGTTTACTTCCAAATATAGAAAGTTCTCCCTATAAGTAATTGTGTCTCTCACAATATCTCCCTTCCCACAGTGGAAAACCTTCATTCCCAGCAGCATCAACACATAGGTGTGGGCAAAAGTAGGTTTACAGTTGTGAGTACACAAAACACAGAATTTAGTCTTGAATGATTATTTATTAACTAGAGGCCTGGTGCACGGATTCATGTACCAGTGGGGTCCCTCAGGCGTGGCCTGCGAGGATTGGGCCAAAACCGTCAGTCCAGCGCTGCCTACCACTCCTGCCTGCCACTCCCGCTCATCCCGGCCCACAGTACCTGCCGTGGGCTCGCACCCAGTCAGTCCCGATTGGTAGAGGCTCATGCCCCCGCAGTGGTGCTCGCCAGCCGTGAGCCCTGCGTCTGGAGCTCCCGTTGGTTAGCTGAGTGGTGCTCCCGCTGTGGGAGTGCACTGACCACCAGGGGGAAGCTCCTGCATTGAGCGTCTGCCCCCTGGTGGTCAGTGCCCATCATGGCGACCGGTCGATCAGTCGTTCGGTCATTCAGTCATTGGGTTGCTTGTTCACTCAGGCTTTTATATATATAGATTATTGTATTATTTATTTGTATTACAACTGTAAGCCTATTTTGCCCACACCTATATATAGCCATTTGCTCAATCCTATAATATACACTAAATAGTTCCAGAATTATTACACTTATACCACTATCTATATATATAAAAGCCTAAGCAACCAGTTGACCAGTAGCAATGATGTGCACTGACCACCAGGGGGCAGACACTCAATGCAGGTGTTGCCCCCTGGCGGGCAGTGTGCTCCCACAATGTGAGCACCACTCAGCTGATAATGGATGCCAGACGCCTGGCTCGTGGCTGATGAGCAGCTATGGTGGTGCGAGCCACTCCCACGGTCACTCCCTCTGCACCCCCATCCCCCATCCGGACCAGGACAGGGATTGGGACCGAACTGGCATTGGGACTGACTGGGTGTGAGCCCACAGCCACTTCTTGGTCATGAGCACACCAGTATCATCCTAGGACAGACACGTGGAGACCATAGTGGAATAGCAGCGAGCCTACCAAGCAGTGGTGTTGGCAGGTGCAGTGGGGCCAGGATTAGGGGGAGCGGCAGGGCGCCTGGACCAGGCTCAGGCTCCTCCCCGGCCGCCTGCTGCTTCGGCACTACTATATCCCTCAAGGGATGTAGGACTGGCAGTTTCGGCCAATCCCTGCAGGCCAGGCCAAGGACACCACTGGTGCACGAATCCGTGCACCGGGCCTCTAGTTAACAATAAAAATATTAAGTAAAAGTCCAATTTTTTTGTAGCTTTCTTTTATCCTCCAAATATGTTCAATTAAAGAGTGCTGGGTTCACCTAAGTGCCCATCAGCAGATGAGTGGATGAAAAAACTATGGTACATTTACACAATGGAACACTATGCAGCAGTAAAAAAGAAAGAACTGTCACCATTTGCAACAGAATGGGTGGACCTGGAGTGTATTATGCTGAGTGAAATAAGCCAGTCAGAGAAAGATAAGTATCACGTGATCTCACTCATATGTGGAATCTAAGGAACCAAATAAACGGATGATCAAAAATAGACCCAGAGTTATAGAAGCATGAACAGACTGTTGAACTTCAGAAGGAAAGTAGGGAAGGGTGGGTGGGAAGGGATCAACCAATGAACTTGTCTGCATATATGCATAACCCATGGGCAAACAATGGGGTGGTGAGGGCCTGTGGGTGTGGGGAGTAGAGAACGGGAGCAGGCTGAAAGAGGCTAATGGGGGAAAGGAGAACCTATGTAATACTTTCAACAACAAAGATTTTTTAAAAATAAAATCCTATATAATAAAAATCCAGCGACTGAATGGCAGAACAACCAGAACAACCGGTTGACCAGTCGCCATGATGCACACTGACCACCAGGGGGCACTTGACACAGGAGCTGCCCGTGAGTGGTCAGTGTGCTCCCACCACTTGGCTCACCTGGATGAGCTGCACTCCCACAGCGGGCCAATCCCTGTAGGCCATGCCCCCCACCAGTGCATGAATCCATGCATGGGGTCTCTAGTGAAATAAAGAGTGCTGGGTTCAAAGTTACTGAACTCGTTTTTTTTCTTCTGTATGAATGATTTTGTTATTAATTTGATTTATAGGGAGGTTCATTTTAAACTGAAATCTTAAGTATTTTTCTCCAATCCTTATCTATTGATTTTTATGTTTTGGATATGTAAAACATTATTAACATAGTTCAAAAGTCAAAACTATATGCAAAGGTGTATTCTGAAAAGTCTCATTCCTTTCCCACCCCATTCTCACTTAACCCCCTTAGGCAGCCATTTCATTCATTTCTGGTTTATCCTTAATCTTTCCTTTTATAAAAATAAGCGGACACACATATAGACTTTTATTTTCCTTACTTACACACAAAAACAAAAACATTCAAAATGCGCTTTTTTGCTTTATTTTTTAGGAAGCTTTATTGAAATATGATATATATTCAGTCAAATTCACCCTTTTCAAGTGTGGAGTTTGATTGATGTTGACATGTGCACAGCCAGGTAACCACAACCAAAATCAAGATACAGAAAACATTTCCATCACCTCACAGCGCTCCCCGCGCCCTTTTGCAGTCGGTCTTCTTCCACTCCCAGCCTCCGACGAACACTGATTTAATTCCTCTCTCCATTACTTTACTTTTCTAGAATATCATAGACATGCAATCACACGGTATTTAGCTCCTCGTGTCATCTGGCTTCTTTCACTTAGCGTAATGCATCCTTCGTTGTCCAAAGTACTAATAGGTCCTTTCTTTTTATTGCTGTGTCCTATTCGTCCTGTGGCCAGAACAGTTTGTTTATTCCTTTCCCAGTTCATGGTCATTTGGATTGCTTCCAGTTGACTTCACTTTACTTTTATATCTTAACAATATAAACCGGGAATAATTGCGTATCAGCTTATAGAGTTCTATTTTCTTTGCTACCCTGCATTTTTGGAGTTGCCTTTTCTGGTGCTTCCTTACCGCTCCTCTCCCCTCCCCTGCAAGACTCGTGTTTGTCACCCTAATGCTGTTAGAGCAGTGTCCTAATACACCAACGTTGTGGGTTTGACCCCTGTCAGGGCACATGCAAGAATCAACCAGTGAATGCATAAATAAGTGCAACAACAAGTTTATGTCTCTCTCTTCCTGTCTCTTCCTCTCTCTCTAAAATTAATCAATAAAAAATGTTTAAAAGATATGTTTGTCAATAGAAGTACTTTATTTTAGATATTGGAGATCTGGTATCTACACTTCATATCAGTTTTTTTTTTAACTTTCTTATAATTAAAAAATGATTTTTAGATTTTGGGGATCCAGTGTCCACACTCCAAATTATGTGTTTAAAAAAACAAACAGGCCCTAGCAGGTTTGGCTCAGTGGATAGAGCATCAGCCTGTGAACTGAAGGGTCCCGGGTTCAATTCTGGTCAAGGGCACATGCTGGAGTTGTGGGCTCCATCCCCAGTAGGGGGCATGCAGGAGGCAGCGATCCCCAGTAGGGAATGTGCAGGAGGCAGCTGATAGATGATTCTCTTTCATCATTGATGTTTCTGGCTCTCTCTCCCTCTCCCTTCCTCTCTGAAATCATAAAAATATATTTAAAAAATTAAAAACAAACAGTAATGTGCAAGGACAAATGCTTTTGGATAAACATAGGCCTATTTTATGACCTTTCTTTTTTTAAAAAATTAAATCTTTATTGTTCAGATTATTACAGTTGTTCCTCTTTTCCCCCCATAGCTTCCCTCCACTCGGTTCCCACCCCACCCTCTGCCCTTACCACACCCCCACTGTCCTCATCCATAGGTGTATGATTTTTGTCCAGCCTCTTCCTGCACCTCCACACCACTTCCCCCCCCCCAAGAATAGTCAATTCACTCCCTTTCTATGCCCCTAATTCTATTATAATCACCAGTTTATTCTGTTCATCAGATTATTTATTCACTTGATTGTTAGATTCACTTGTTGATAGATGTGTATTTGTTGTTAATAATTTGTATCTTCACCTTTTTCTTCTTCTTCCTCTTCTTAAAGGATACCTTTCAGCATTTCATATAATGCTGGTTTGGTGGTGATGAACTCCTTTAGCTTTTTCTTATCTGTGAAGCTCTTTATCTGACCTTTAATTCTGAATGATAGCTTTGCTGGATAAAGTAATCTTGGTTGTAGGTTCTTGGTATTCATCACTTTGAATATTTCTTGCCATTCCCTTCTGGCCTGCATAGTTTCTATTGAGAAATCAGCTGACAGTCGTATGGGTACTCCCTTGTAGGTAACTGACTTTCTTTCTCTTGCTGCTTTTAAGATTCTCTCTTTGTCTTTTGCTCTTGGCATTTTATTTTTTTTTATTAAAATATTTTTATTGATTTCTTACAGAGAGGAAGGGAGAAGGATAGAGAGTGAGAAACATCGATCAGCTGCCTCCTGCACACTCCCCACTGGGGATGTGCCCGCAGCCAAGGTACATGCCCCTGACCGGAATCGAACCTGAGACCCTTGAGTCCCCAGGCCGACGCTCTATCCACTGAGCCAAACCAGTCAGGGGCTCTTGGCATTTTAATTATGATGTGTCTTGGTGTGGTCCTCTTTGGATTCCTTTTGTTTGGGGTTCTCTGTGCTTCCTGGAGTTGTAAGTCTATTTCTTTCACCAGGTAGGGGAAGTTTTCTGTCATTATTTCTTCAAATAGGTTTTCAATATCTTGCTCTCTCTCTTCTTCTGGCACCCCCATAATTCGGATGTTGGTACGCTTAAAGTTGTCCCAGAGGCTCCTTACACTATCTTCATATTTTTGCATTCTTTCTTCTTTTTGCTTTTCCGGTTGGGTGTTTTTTGCTTCTTTGTATTTCAAATCTTTGACTTGATTCTTGCAATCCTCTAGTCTTCTATTGGAACTTTGTATAATATTCTTTATTTCAGTCAGTGTATGCTTAATTTCTAGTTGGTCCTTTTTCATAACCTCGAGGGTCTCACTAGATTTCTTGAGGGTCTCACTAAATTTATCAGCGGTTTCTAGAAAATTTTTGAAAACCCTTATAAGTGTGGTTTTGAACTCTATATCCAGTAGTTTGCTTTCCTCCATTTCTGTCATTTGTGACCTGTTTCTTTGTCTCCACATTTTTTATGCTTCCCTGTGTTGATAGAGTGGCTTTCTGTGCTAGGTGTCCTATAGGGCTCAGTGGCTCAGCCTCCCCAATTACCTGAGGTGGACACTCTTGGTGCACCCCCTTGTGGGCTTTGTGCACAGTCTTGTTGTAGTTAACCCTTGATTGTTGTAGGTATTACTGGGAGGAATTGACCTCCAGGCCAACTGGCTGTGAGAATCAGCTGTGTCTGCAGTGGGAGAACTTCTGTGCTGGAGACACCCTTCTGGGGCAAGACTTGCTTCAATGGGGCTTTGGTGCTCACTGATTCTGCCCCCTGAGTGTGTCCCTTATGGATCTGAGGAGTTGTAACCTGGATGGTCCCACTCTGACCACTGGGTACACTGGCTCTTGGATCTCTAAGGAGGTGCTAATTTAGCCACTGCCTGAGGCTACCCAGCAGGAGCATTGGAGAGATCTGTGGGTTCTTCTTCTTTGTTTGGGGTTTGGAGGTGCCCAGATGAGGCCCAGCTGTGAAGCAATGCAAGCTGCTGTGGGGCCTTGGGCCTTCTTTTGGAAGTTCTGGGTCTCTCTGACCCAGCTGCAGTTTGTTAGGTAATTTTAGATTGCAAAGGGCCAGGCCTTTCATATGCAAAAGCCTCTTCGCACAGTTTGGGTGGGGCGGAGTCTCAGGGGATCAACAGGGCGGAGCAAGCAGCTATGGCTGATCCTCAGTCCTGCCCTAAGAGGCCCCTGGGTCTCAGTGTCCGGGTAAGCGCTGCAAGCACCTCTGAGAGAAAGCCGCCCTCGAGTTCCACCTGATGACAGACAGTCCAGTTTATCCCCATATGAGTCTGGGTCCCCAGAGACTCACCCAGAACTGGAGTTCAGAGCAGTCATGTGACTCCTTGTGACTCCTTCCCGATTGAAAAAGACAGCCATGTCCTCAGTTGCCAGCCCTTTCCGCGTGCGCCTCTGTACCTCTGCACTTTACTTCCGCACCTCCTCTGAGTCTCAGTGTGCTTTTCTCTTTCCTTCTGGTTGTAGAATTTCCACGCAGCCAGCCTTCCAGTGGTTCTGGATGATGTCCATTTTGTCTTTTAGTTGCAGTTTTGAAGTGGTTGTGTGAGGCAGCAATTTCTGGTGTTTACCTATGCCACCATCTTGGTCTTCCCTCCATTCATTTTCAAAGAAAGTAAAAGGGAGGTAAGGAGGGAGGGAGAGAGAGGGAAACATCAATGTGAAAGAGACACATTGATTGGTTACCTCCCACAAATCAGATACTTGCCCTTGACTGGAAATTGAACCCAGGACTCTTGGGTGCACAGGCCAACACTCTAACCACTGAGCAACACCAACCAGGACTAACCTTTTATATATATAGATTGTGTCTGCCATACATTGAAATACATTAGAATTTTACATTTGTAACTTTTAAATAAATTGATTTTTACCTATGATACCAATTGATCTCTCCACCAAATTGACATAGTAGATCAAATGTTCTAATGCTGTATAAACACACTTATAATGCAAACAGTGCATACCTACTTCTCAGCCATCTTGATTCTGTATCAGTGGGAGGTTTTGTGGCAAGAAGAACTGTGTTCAGCTCACACTTCCCTAGGCTGAGCTATAACTAGGATGCAATGTGGCAGTAACTACAGTAACACAGAGACACAAAACTCAGCATATTGTTTTTCAAATGGTAGATTTTTAAATCATTGGCATCTGTAAGACCTAAATTTTGAGCTTGCTGGAATTTTTTAAAAGCAGCAAATGTAAAGGCTCACTTCAAAAATAATGTGATTAACTTTGGCCAGAATGAAATAAAAGTTTCTCACCATCTTCAAAGAAATCTGGCCACACGAATAGACGCTACCAACCCCAGTGGTTCATCTTGCCCAGTAATGAGATCTACCCAGAGATCACAGAGAACCAGCTCTAAATGGGTCAGAAGGAAGTCTCAGGTGGAGACTTTCCTTTTTTTAAAAAAAAAAAAATTTTGCTTTGAGAAAACATTTATTCATTTCCTTCCTCCTTTTAGAAAGGAAAATGAGGGCCTTGCCTCCACATGTGGACTCATTTCATCAGCTGAAATCAGAGAATCACATAATGGCAGGAGGGACTCACACTTGCTGCTCTGGGTGGGGGTGAGTCAAGGTTCCAGCAGTGAGTTAGCTCACCATTTACTAGGGTTACCAACGTGAACTGTGGCAAAGTTTTCTTAATGACAGCCTAACTTATAACTGTCATTTTAAAAATATATATATTTTTATTACTTTCAGAGAGAAAGGGAGAGAGAGAAACTTCAATCATGAGAGAATCATTGATCAGATGCCTCCTGCACGCCCCCTAGTGGATCGAGCCCACAACACAGGCATGTGATCTGACTGGGAATCGAACTCTGACCTCCTAGTTCATAGGTTGATGCTCAACAACTGAGCCACGCCGGCTAGGCAACTATGTAATTTTTTGAATGTTGAAATTAAAATTTTTCTTATTAAAAGGATTATGCCCTCACTGACAGGATATTGATAACGCTTATCTTGATCCAGATCTCTTTGGGTTGGGGGTGGGGTGTCAGTTCTCCTAAGTATTGCAGCAAAAAAATCAGCTGACCCGTAAACCATGGGGATTTGGTTTAGAGCACCGCAAATGCTTCCCCCACTTCAGCACTAGTAAATGACCAGCTTTCGGCATTTTACCAAATAAAATGGGAGACCGAGGATTAAAATCTGACTTCCCTATGTCAGAAGATGAACTCATTTCCAAACTGTTCACTGTCAAAGAAAGCAAACTAACCCCCCACCCCCCCCCCCCCAAGAAACAACCTAGAACAGTCAACAGTAGCTTCTAAAAGGCCTGCCTTGAAAAACATCCTGTCCTTTGAAGGTGTGTTTTTTTCCCTTTAGACTTTTGCAAATTTGATTCAGAAAATAGCTCAATTGGTTTGTTATAGAGCAAGGAGTGTGTGTGTGTGTGTGGGGGGGGGTGTATACATAGATTTATGACCATTATTTTAAGTTGTATGCCTCAGCACCAAGAACAGATGAAGATGTGGACACTGACTAAACAGTTTAAGATTACACACACACACACACACACACACACACACACACATGCACACACATACACACACACAAACATTTCATTGATTTCAGAGAGGAAAGGAGAGGGAGAGAAAGATAGAAACATCAATAATAAGAGAGAATCACTGATTGGCTGCCTCCTGCACTGGGGATCGAGCCTGCAACCCGGGCATGTGCCTTGACCAGAATTGAACCCGCGACCTTTCAGTCCGCAGGCCGATGCTCTATCCACTGAGCCAAACCAGCTAGGGCCAGTTCAAGATATTTTGTAGTTTCCGTTCCTCCAGTCAGTGTCTGAAGTGTTAGAAAAAGGACTGAAACAATTTCCAAAGCATCAGGAATTTCCACTTTCACCCACCGTAGTCTGTTTCCTTCCAACAGTTCTCTGTTAAACAAGAGAAGGAAAATCTCTGCATGAAGCTTTCTCCCTTTGCTTCGAAGGTTGACAGTGACACACTTACAGGTCAGTAATGTGTGTGTAGAGGCCTTGCCTCCCTAACCTTGTTTATAAACCCACCGACCCTCCCCCGGACAATGCCCTCCTTGCACTCAGCCTGTCTGGGCGAAGCTGCTATTTCCTGATGCCCATACCTCGGGCAGTTGTTTGATTTTAATAACACCAGTGCACTTCTTTGGGGTGGTGTCTAAGACGTGATTATTTAACATTTGCCAGAATGTTTAGAATAGTGTAAACATCTTCAATCCGCCAACTGGATTGTGACTTCTTTTGTACTCTTGATTTTTTCTCAAAATTGCTTTTTGTCAAACACATCCATATGGAATATAATTGTATGCACTGCTATTTAAAAACTAAAGGGGCGCCCTATCCGGTTTGGCTCAATGAATAGAGCGTCGGCCTGCGGACTGAAGGGTCCCAGGTTTGATTCCTGTCAAGGGCACATGCCTGGGTTGCAGGCTCGATCCCCAGTAGAGGGTGTGCTGGAGGCAGCCAATCAATGATTCTCTCTCATCATTGATGTTTCTATCTCTCCCTCTCCCTTCCTCTCTCTGAAATAAACAAAAATATTACACACACACACACACACACACACACACACACACACACACACTAAAGGGTCATCAAAAACACGAACATTCTGAAAATTGTCACGGTCAAGAGGAGCCTAAGGAGCCACGATAATAATGGCATGTGGTGTCATGGAGGACAGACCTGGCGAAAGACGCT
This sequence comes from Myotis myotis, assembly GCF_014108235.1. NCBI lineage: Eukaryota > Metazoa > Chordata > Mammalia > Chiroptera > Vespertilionidae > Myotis > Myotis myotis. Next base: position 10,529,010 of record NW_023416318.1, on the reverse strand, counting down.
AGGAGAAAACTAAGGAAACCTGAATAAACTCTGGGCTTTCATTTGCAATGCTGAATTAATGCCGGTCCACTAATTGCAACAAAAGTGCCACAGTCGTGTACGCCTTCAAGAGAGGAAACTGAGTGTGGGCTATAAAGGAACTCTGTACTGTCTTCTCAATTTTCCTGTAAATCAAAAGCGTTCCAGAAAGTTATATAAACTGTTCTAAAAATAGTTTAAAAATAAAAACTAAAAAAAAATTAAAATAAAAAATAAAAAAATAAAAACTAAAGTTATTACTTGAACTTCAGTTGTTTAAACTTTTTACTCTTTTATCCATTTGTTTAGCTGCTCATTCTGCTGCTTAAAGACCTTTCGTGTGTTTTTTTAATATCTTTTTTTATTGATTTGAGAGAGAGGAAGGGAGAGGGATAGAGAGAGATAGAAACATTGATGAGCTGCCTCCTGCATGCCCCTTACTGGGAATGGAGTCTGCAACCAAGGTACATGCCCTTGGCCAGAATGGAACCCGGGACCCTTCAGTCTGCCGGCTGACGCTCTAGCCACTGAGCCAAACCGGCTAGGGCAAGACCTTTTGTTTTTTATAACTGCTGGAGAGGTGCCTGCTGGATGCTACGCATGAAAGGATTGTAGACACTTGGGTTCTGAATAAATTGTGTTTGAATAGAGGTCATCATGATTGTTTCTTTTTATTCTTACTCTAAAAGAAAATAATATATCTGGCATCTTTTAGTTGTACCCTTTTATCTGCCTCTCTAATAAACATATTTTTCTCAAAATACATGAAAGTGCATAAATGTCCTTTTAAATTCACAGTGGCAGGGTATCTTACAACAACCTATGAGATCAATATCCTGAAATGAGGTGCCTAAGATACTTAATCCTACCGGCATTATTAGAGCAAATGCAACCATAAAAGGTGTCAAAAGTCGGGTTCATTTGTAAGGAGTTGAGACGCCCTCCCGCGGGTCCCAGGGGAAGAGCTGGGAGATGTGCTTTGGGTTCTTTAGGATGCAGGCCGGGGTTCAGATATGTGCCCACGTGTCTTACAGAGGCCTCTCCAAGAAGCACAGGTGAGGAACACATGGGCGGCGCTGGACCGGGCCTGCGCTGCTCCAGGTGCTGGGGGAGACCGTCACAGCGGGTGTCCTTTTCCCACGGATCTGCAGGCTGCATCCCGCCCAGGTGAGGTCAGGGCCTGCACGGGCTCAGCGGGCACTGGCGCTCTGCCGCCTTCTATCTTGTGGAATTAGGGGCGTGGGGGCAGTTCCCAGAGACGGGTGATGGATGGAGGAAAGCAGGCAAACTGAGGCATGCACAGGAGCTCCCTGGAGGGGCAAGAGGGTGCGCTGGGCAGGCCTTACAGGGGCAGAGGGACAGCGGGAGGGAGCCTGACTCATCCCCTCCGAGTCTAACTTTGACTACCTGGTCTCTGTGTGTCTACTCTCCCCACTCGTCACTAGCCAGCCTCTTAGACCTGAGGAGGACCCAGGTGGGAGCGCTTTCAATCCCCAGGTGGTTCTCACTTCCAGCCACTGAGAATCCCCCACCTTAGGGTGCCCTCTTCTCTTAGCCTGGACGCCCAGAACCTCACGACACATCCCAGGGCTCTTTACCTGATGGATTCTCCTGATGTGAATGCCCAGCTCCGTCTGCCCTGAGCGTCACTCCAGCCACTAGAAGGTCAGTGGCCTGGCGGTCCCTGGGTCACCCTTTCCAGTTTGGTTCCCACGAAAGGGAATTGGATGTATTGACTCCTTGCTACGATGAATGTTGGGTGGGGCTGTGTGGCCCCAGGTCCGCTCCCGGATTGCAGGCCAGCTCCCTTATGGACTTGCCTCGTCAGCAAGCACCTACTTCAGGATTCTGAATTTTCTTTTGTTATTGTTGTTGTTCATCCTCATCCATTGATTTTTAGAGTGGAAGAGAAGGGGAGAGACAGAGAGAAACATCGATGTGAGATGGATCAATTGGTTGCCTCCTGCACGTGCCCTGACCAGGGCCAGGTATCAAGTCTGCAACTGAGGCACATGCCCTTGGATTCAAACCCAGGACCCTCCAGTCCACAGGCTGACACTCTACTGAGCCAAACCGGCTAGGGCAGGACTCTGAATTTTCCACTGGAAAACAGTACACTGTTTTTAAAGACACTTAGCTCAGAAAACATATCATCTTTCATAATTCAGCAGTTTCCACAGAGCACTTAATCAGAAAGCTAGGAGTTGGCTCTATCAGATGCCATGTTATACTCTGGCTACTAAAATGAGCAACTTCGTCTTTTTTAATCAACTAAAAAATAAACCCGGTGATTCCTCTTCCAATTTTCCTTTTAACTTGAGGGAAGAACAACGTGGGAGGGCTACTTTAAAAATTTCTTGTTGCCAGATTTGGACGCAGACATGCAGAACTGGTAGAATTGACACACTTCACTGGGCCTGAGCATCCTCTGGGGTGGGCGGGGTGGGGTGAAGCAGAGGAGAGGTGAGTTTCTCTGGCATCCCCAGACTCCTAGGAGGCTAGCAAGGCCACAATCTCTCTTCCTCTAGTCAAGAACGCCTGTTGCTTTATTCCGGCCTCTTCTGTGGAGAACAGAAGCCTTACTTATTCTAGCAATTGTTCCTTCCTTCTCTCCAGAGTCTAGAGACATGATTCTCAGACTCCAGCTGATTGATTGGTCCAGGGTGGCTCCTGATTCAAGAAGGGCAGATCCGAGGCCTTCCCTGGCGTCTTTGAACTGAACTTGGAAGGAAAGTATGCCCTTCTCCTGGCCTGGATATATTTTTTAAAAATATATTTTTATTGAGAGGAAGGAAGAGATAGAAATATCAATGATGAGAATCACTGATCAGCTGCCTCCTGCACGCCCCACACTGGGGATTGATCCTGCAACCTGGGCATGTGACCTGACTGGGATCAAACCGTGACCTCCTGGTTCATAGGTTGATGCTCAACCACTGATCCATGCTGACTGGGCAACAATTAAGATATAAAATTTAATGTATGGTACCAGCTGAGTGCTGGAAATATTAGGGGGAATACTTTGTAAAGCATGTGATTGTCTAAGCACTATGCTATACACCTGGAACTAATACAAAATAATATTGAATGTAAACTGTAATTGAAAAATAAAATTTAAATATATATATAAATTAAGAGCTGCTAGCAATATAATCACTGCTATATTATAGTGGACACCAATGCAAAGTGAGAGATAATAATGCTGACCTGCCCTGGCCCGTTGGCTCAGTTGGTTGGAGCGTCGTCCATGCACCAACAGGTTGCAGGTTCGATTCCCAGTCAGGGCACCTACCTAGGTTTGGGTTTGGGTTCCCCAGTCGGGGCGCATGTGGGAGGCAAACGACTGTTGTTTCTCTCACATCCATGTTTCTCTCTCTCTAAAAATCAATTTAAAACATCCTTGGGTGAGAATTTAAAATTTAAAAAAAATAATAGTACTGATCTGCAGAGCAGACAGCAGATGCAAAGGCCTGGTGGCACTGTGTTCCTGCCATTTAGCCGTACCCTTATCCTTTCTGCAGTTTGGCTCATCAACCCTTACTTCAGCATGTGAAATGCCTCGGTCCTCCCAGTAACACACAGGTGTGTCAATTACCTGTCACGGCCAGAATCAATGCACCACTGCCCCCGCTTCCTGGCGCCACCGGCTCCCAATTCAAAGTCCTGGGCAGATCTGTCTGAGTGGCTGAGTCTACATCTGCCTGTGCCTTACTTTCAAGAGAGCGAGGAAAGCAAGCCTTTCAGCTCCTGTCGGGAGCGGGGCTCCACCTCCCCCCGAGATGCAGAGGTGGGGATCTTCAAACACAACAAAGACCCTGATCCGGGCAGCACCAAATCCTGAGTCTATCCAGGGAGTAAGAAAACGAGGGTCCAAAATCATTCTCGTAAGAAGTTAGGAGGGGAAGGGAAGAGAGTGGTAAACTATGGAAAGAGCGAAACCGAAGGATCTTTTCTTAATATATTTTTAATGATTTCAGAGAAGGGAAAGGGAGAGATAGAAACATCAATGATGAGAGAGAATTGTTGATTGGCTGCCTCCTGCACGCCCCCTACTGGGGATTGAGCCCGCAACCCAAGCATGTGCCCTTGACCGGAATCGAACCTGGGACCTTTCAGTCCGCAGGGTGACTCTCTATCCACTGAGCCAAACCAGGTAGGGCTTTTCTTTTCTGTTCGATAAGATTAGGCCTGAGCCATTTCATAGATGACAAACAAGGAGGTCTCATGACAAGACAAAAGTAGCTGGCACTCCTTCCTGCCTCTCCAGCAGCAGGACAGAGCTGTCCAAGGACAAGGCCACGCTGGACAAAAGGACATTGCTCCTAAAATAAAGGAACTAGAAGCGTTATTAATGATGCCTCAAAAGACTCAGTTATCTGTTGCCTTTAATTAACATCTAAATAGATAACATATTCTTCTATAATTATAACATGGAAATGTCTATGAACAAAATAGATAAATTTTTTGGCAAATGCCTAGGAAAGAATGGTCAAGTTCATCCAAGGTTTTAAGCAGCAGCATCTATGCAGCCGGGGCGTGGTCAGTGTTTGGGGACAGAGGTAAATATCCGCAATCCGTGCATTCCTTTGATTTCTTCCTTTAGGGCCTAAGGAAGGAAAAGAGCGTCGTCATTTCCTTTGTATATGGCACTGGCTACAATGACAGTATCTTCATACAGCTCTCTATCTGTAAGACACTGTGCACCTTCTTGCAGCACTTTTTCCTTTTTTTGGAAAACAATTTCTTTTTTTAAATCAGAATCTAACCTGGCTCAAAAATCAGAGGCCTAAGAAGGCATACAGTGACAGCTCCCTTCCACACCTGCCCTCTGTCCCCCAGTTTCCACCTCCGTCCCCCAATAGCAGTGGTTCTCAACCTCCTGGCCCTTTAAATACAGTTCTTCATGTTGTGACCCAACCATAGAATTATTTTCGTTGCTACTTCATAACTGTAATGTTGCTACTGTTATGAATCGTCATGTAAATATCTGATATGCAGGATGGTCTTAGGCGACCCCTGTGAAAGGGTCGTTTGACCGCCAAAGGGGTCGTGATCCACAGGTTGAGAACCGCTGCCCAATAGAGAACTGCTGTTAGTTTCTATGCGAAGACTCAACATTGCATAGTCAAGCTAATATAAATATATATTCCCACACACACACTACCTTTTTAAAACAAAATGGTAGCACTTTAAACACACTGTTCTACACTCTGCTTTCCCCCTCACCACTGGAGAGCGTGCTGTATCGGCATAAAGAGCACATTCCTAGTTTGCGTCAGCCTGGCATGTGGATCTATCGTAACTGTTCAGCCCAGCCCATCACGATGAACTATTAGGTTGTTTTTTGTGTTTTGCTATTTCAAACATCAAGCAGCTGTTCTTTAAAACCACACTATTTAGCACAAATAGCCCACTTTTACTTGAAAAATAAAGTTGTAAAATATGAGACTCAGCACCAGGGCACAAACCTGAATGAGCCACCACAGCCAAACTGCACTCATTTCTCTGGCTTCCAAGAGGAAAGCTACTGGGCCCAGGAAGAGTCAGTGCAGAGGAAGAGTCCACGTCCTTTACATTAGGCCCAAATCTGACCATCACAGTGGGGTGGACATCCCCCCCACCCCCCCAGTCTGTCCAGCCATCTCCCTTCTCCTGAGGAGCAGCTGCTTTCCACGTTGTGTACTGCTTGCTGGTGGGACTGCCAACTGGCCTGGCATTGAGGGAGCTATGCCCCTGACCCAGCCTGAGTGGTTCAGGTGTGACACCGGCTTTCACATGGGGACACAGATGAAAAAGCCACGGGAAAATGATGAGAGAGGCAAGAGAAGTAACACAAGTCCACGAGAAAGGGACTCAGTGCGGTGATGGGTGCTGCCAGACCCCAAGCCAGCTCAGGGCTGTGGTGGGTGTTCCCAGGAGGGAGTGTCTGCTACTGAACTGGCCACTTGTGCAGGAGGCAGCCCAGGAGCGGGGCAGCTGGGGATGGAATGGGCAGAGAGGGACAGGGCATCGGGCCCAGGAGCACAAGGTGGGGAAAGGCTGGGAACGCACTGTGGCTCCCCAGGGAAAGCCTGGCTTCCAGTCAGGTATCTGAGGGGTGGACTAAGGCCGGCCACACAGGGACTGGTGATCCCAGGCTGGGAGGGTAGGACTGGACTCTGTGGGCAACCAGGATGCACAGGGAAGGACTCTGAGCTGGGGAGACACAGGCAGAGACACCCTCGTGAGGACCCAGGTGACGAGCACCAGACAGGAAAAGGGCCAGAGAAGAGGAGAGGGCAACTGCTGTTTACCAAATGCCTTCCACATGCCGGCACGAGGCTGGGCACGTGTGGGCAATACCTCATGCGATCTTTGCCGAAGAGGAAACGAAGGCTCAGATCCCACTGCGAAGTGGAGAGCCAAGTCAGTGCTCACTCTCCTCCCCACGGCTGCTCCCAGGGCGGGAACAGGATGCAAGGGGAAGAAACACCTGTTCTCCTCGCTCCCCTGGGGGCCTGGCCAGGAGTCGGCAGGGCCCAGAGGAATGGTGAGTTCACTCCTGAGGGTGGAGGAGCGTGAGCTGCAGGGGCAGGGGCACCCCATCCACAGGGAACCAAGCAGCGACCATTGGAAGAGCCAAGTGGTTGCTGTTCCATCCCCGACAGCCCGGCAGACCACTGGCACCTTCGGGCCGTAGGTGTCCGCGTGCGAGTGAAGGGTTGGGCTCCACGATGATCCAAAGACAGATTTAGAAGGGAACCAGCCCACACAGGGCTGACAGGGCTGACAGGGCCAAGGGGCATTAGTATCCCTGGATACAAGGCAGACAATGCTGGAGTCAAGGGTGGAGGGCATTCATCCCTGCCAGGCAGGTCGGGAGGCAGCACTTGAGCTGGGCAGAGGAGGGAGGAAGGGAACCCTGCAGGGGGTCCGATCTGGGCGAAGCTCATGCACAGAGACGACGGGGCAGGGGCCAAGGGAGGGTGTGTGCCGAGACTGGGGGTGGGGTGGGGGCTGGGGGTGGGGGTGGGGGGTGCCTGGAACAGCAACCTGGGACACCTGAACGTGATGTAGAAGGGGTCACAGAGGGGCTCTCATGACCAAAGCAGTGCTTTACAAACGCTAAACTAGTTCACAACGTTGAAGACCTTCCAGAATGATGCCAAATATCCCTGCTGAAGGCGGCGAGTTTACAGACACGCCCCAGGGTCAAGGCTTGTATTAATTCCACGTAAAATAAGCGTAGATCATAAGTAAACCTGGCCTTGCCTGGTTAAAGCTGATGTTTCAGGCCCCTATGGTGCCTGTCACTGGGTCTGGGGCAGCTGGAGCAATTCTCAGCCATGTGTGCCCCAATCTGTACAGCAGTCCTGGAGAGAGGCTCAAAAAATCTTCACATCTACAAAACGTATCTTTCGGCACGCCTACACTTACCAATACTATCCAGTATGTGACCACAACAGTAACACTGGCTCATACAAAAACACGACAAAACTATTAGGTGGCTTGTTTTCCGTTTTGAAAAGAAGCCGTAATTGTCCACAGTGGATTCCAGACAGTTCCCGTTACATTTTCTCAGTCCTAGGTCCTGTTGGCATGACTGTGGTACTGCATTATTCTTTCCTACGACTGCCAGTCAACTACCTTGCCGCCCGGCAGGCCCTCCCGGATGTAGGGACAGGGGTGGAGGGGCAAAGGGGCGCTGTTCCTCTCTGACCTGATTTACCATCTGGTGCTGCTGGACAGTCCTCTTCTCTTTAAATTCTTCTGACTCGATTTGGATTTCATACATTGCCCCACAGCCTCCTGAAATAAATGCAGTTTGAAAGCGTTTCCATTATTAAGTCAGGGCCGCCACAGCCCGGCAGGTCCTTGGAGTCCCGCACAGTCTCGAGGTCCGAATACTACTGTTCAGCAGAAAGTTGCTGAGACTGTTAGAAGCAGGCTACGGCTTAGAGTCTGAGCACACACACCTCCCGGCAGGCTGCCCCCATCCAAAACGTGTTCCTCCTTTTGCAAGGCAGGTGCCCCACCCAGGGTTGTCACTTGTGGGGGAGGAAAGATAAGGCACGAATGCAGGTTTTCCTGGTATTTCCTTTTATTAAGCCAACAAATGCTGTGGAAGAGGGTGGGAGGGACTGAATTTCAGTGTTCCACCTTCAAACTATACCGGCAATCGCTTTTTTTAGTGCAAAAATACACTAAAATTTGGTTTGAAAACTAGAATACTACCCAAAAGACAAGAAAGGAACAAGGATGTGCAAGAGAGACAGGGACACAGGAGCTGCAGCCCTGGCCAGTGTTGTTAAATGGTTAGAGAGTTGGCCCAGCAACAGAAGGGTCACGGGTTCGATTCCCAATCAAGGGCACATGCCTGGGAGGCAACCAATCTCTCACTTGGAAGCTTCTCCCTTTCTCTCTCCGTCCCTCCCTTACACTCTCTTTAAAAAATCAATGGAAAAAATATCCTCGGGTGAGGATTAACAACCACAACAATAACGCTGGCCGCTGGCCGCCAGGCCGGTCTCTCTCCAGCGCCTCCTGCTCTGTAAGTAGCACGGAGTGTTTCATCAGGGCTTCAGCAGGGAGGGAGCAGCTTTCTGGTGAAGTGCTCGAGGCAGAGCTTGTGGTGGACTCATCCACACCCTGACCAAGCTCGGTCTCCACGTGGCTGGGGAGCTAGTGCTGTGACTGATGAGAAAGAGAACCCCCCCCCCCCCAGGCCACTATGTGCAAAGTGCTCTGTTACCCTTCTCTCACGAGCCCTGAGTCCAAGCTTTGCTTAAACCAAGGCTGCCGGCCTCAATGCCCTTTCTGTACTCGTCCCAGGCTGGGCAGAGTCAGACAGGTCAAGTTCCGGCTCTGCCTACGTGGGCCGGGGCAGGTACAGGGCTGGTGATATCAAGGCCTCCGCATGGCCGAGACCCCGGCAGAGTGCGCATCCACCTCCCATTCCAAAGGCTCTTCCGATTGGTTCATCTCTAGTTCCCAGAACAACACTTTTTTCTAAACCTTCTCCCAGTGTTACGTTCTCAGGGAAGCCTGTGGGCCGTTGTGGCTGTGCAGAGCGGCAAAGACCGAGTCTGGGTGTGGGAGTCAGGGGCCCGCCCACTGCCAAGCTCCCCCCCCCCCCCCCCCCCCCCCGATGGGTGTGTCTGGCAAAAGGCCCTATCTCCCCCGTCCTGTGGGTGCAGGAGGTGACTGCCCAGTCAGCTCCTACCACACAGCCGGCCTGAGGAATGCACGGTCTGGCTGGGGCAGGAAACCGGCTCAGGCCAGGGTCTGCCCTGGGTCCTGGTCGGCGCCTCCTCCCTGTGAGGGGCTGGGCAGGTTCCTGGGCCTCCCTGGGCTCATCTCTTCGTGAGGAAAGTGAGGCAGCTACTTTCCTCCAAGGGACAAACTCCCCCTGGTCCGCTCCAGCTCTGACGTTCGAGGGCATCAGGAGAATGTGGGGGATTTCTGTAAAGCCCATCTGGCGGTCAAATTAAAGGCCGGACCAGAGCCCAGGGGTGACTGAGAGGGAACTCATCCCCACAGTTTCCCTCCATGGTTCGGTAGCCCCTCTTCCACATCTGCCCCAGAGCCACCCACATTAAGGAGCAATCAAGTGCCTTTTGCTAAGCCCACCGCCCCCTCCCCGCCCTCTGCCCCTCCAGAGAACAAAATCCTATCAAACTCTGTGGGAAGATGAGGAAACCTTACCTGAAATGTCAGTGACTTTGATAGTTGTAGCTCGAGGAAAGCTTTCTTTGAGGATTTGGGTTACTTTGAGCTCCCCCTCAGACTGCGAGGCAAACATCCGCTGGGTGCAGCGAAGAGGAAGCTGCCACAGAACAGAGAAGACAGAAGAGGCATGGCTGAGCAAGATGACGCTGCCCCCAGGGGGCCACTGTGCAGGACCCACCTGCCATCTCCCCCAACCCCCCGCACCTCCCCCCACCCCAGCAGGGCCAGCGTGATCCTGGGCTAAGTCATCTAAGCTCACTAGGATGCAGAATCAGCTTTCTTGGGGGGGGGGGGGGGAGGGGATTGTAAATAACTCATTTGGACTCTAGAGACAAGGCCCCAAACCTAATTCAACAGATGTTTGACTTGCCATGATGATGCCGGGAGAGAGACTATCATGATGCCAGTTGTACAGGTGAGGAAATTGGCATTAAGTAATATGCCCAAGGCTGGATCCATTAGTAAAATGCAGAGCTGGGAGAGGCCAGGCAGCTGTGCCCCGCTGGCCCAAGGTGCCACTGACCAGGACTGGTGGGGCCAAAATGCCACCTACCCTTTAGGCCTGATTAATATTCCAGCCTCTCCAGCGGGATATGACCTTGTGACCTACTGTTCAATAAGCCAGTGACCTTTTGCAACATGAATTTTCACTGGGGAGAAGCAGAATTCTATTAAACCACCTGAAGGAGAAACATTTTTAGATTATTTGCCATTGGCAACCACTCTCCCCCCTCCCCTAACGGCTACCACAGGGACCCAGTGCTTCCGAGGGGAGCGTATCTCAGTCCTTAGGGGTGAAGGCACAGAAAACCAGGCCAGCAGCCCCTTGGCTGAGTTGATGCTGAGAAGGGAGGCGTAATATAGGGTATGACAGGCCTTGAATGTCAGGCTAAAGATTTTGGACTCAGTCAGGCATCTTGGTGCCAAAGTCACCTGCACAAAGCGGTGTCTTTTGAAGCTCGTCAGGAAAGATGCCCAGGTAAGAGGCAAAGGCAGCAGCGCCAGCTCAGGTCCCTGACTGGAGGAGGATGGCAGGTGGGGAACACCTGCACTGTTTATCCCATGCTGGTGCTAAAGGGACCTCCCCCCCACGCTCAGTCCTGGCCACCCTCAGGCCTTTCCTGATGGCCCAGAGCAGGGTCCTGTGTGATAGAAGCTCGGGGCACCTTCTTTAAAATGACCACCTGGTCTCAAAGGCCACGACCGAGTCTGTCCTGTTACTGCAGCCCTCCAGGGCTGAGCCAGGGCCCTCGGAGGACCTGGGGATGGATGATGGATGGATGGATGGATGGATGGATGGATGGACGGACGGATGGATGAGCAGGGAAAGGACCACATGGATGGATGGAGGGATGGATGGATGAGCAGGGAAAGGACCACACAATTCAGGACATGCCTACTGGACACCCACAAAGAAGTCCGGCAGGCAGCTGAAATGCAGGTCAGCAGAAAGAGCTGGACTTACACTGAGTGCTGTGTGAAGGGAGAAAATGTGTGGATCTGGGTAAGACTGGGGGGGGGGGTGGAGTGGGGGAGGGAGGACAAAGGCAGAGAATAATGGGGTGGCAGGCAGAGGGCAACCATTAAGGAGTGCGGTGGTTGTCAGCGCTGCAGATTTCTCAGGAGAAGCCTTTCCTGCGTAGATGTGTGGGCAGCGGCCTTTAAACAGGCAACCTACTGGCAAAGTCGCCAGCTGCCGCCGGGCCACGCTGACAGTCACCCGTAGACCTGCCAGGGGAGCGGGTCCAAGGCCAGCCGGGGAGCAGGAAGCACAAGGGAGGATAGGGAAAGAGGTGGGTGAAGCGAGGAAGGGATGAATCAGAAAGGGGCAGAGGGAATGAGGAGCGCGTGGTGAGTGCCCTCTGCTGGGCTCGGCGCCGGGACTGAGGGATTTGTGCGGGTCAAGGTCAACGAGGCCGGCGGACGTTCCCACAGTCCAGACCCGGCCACATGCCCGGCACCCGCGCCGTGACTCCGGCTAGGACTCCGATGCCCGCGGCTCGATAGATCCGCACTGCTTTTCCCGTGCCGCTGCACTGGGGTGTCGGGGTGTCTGGGTGTCCCCCTCGCCCGGCCTCCACCCAGCTCTGGGGGTCCCCCCGCGCACCGGGTCCTGACACTTCCCCGAATGCCAGTTGCCGGGACCACTGAACGAATGAATCGACGAGTGAAAGAATGAATGAACGAGAGAAAGGACGGGGAGCCCCTGCCCCGACCCCGCGGCCCCCCCGCAGCTCTCGCCCCGGGGCGAGCACTTGGCCCTGCCGGTGCTCACCCCGCGGATCCGGCGGAGCAGAGGCGCTGCCGCGGCCGGGCTCCACGCCGCCATGCCCGGCCGACGCGACCCGCCGCCCGAGGTCGCCGGGTCTCCCGAAAGGCGAGGAGCTCAGAAGCGTAAGCCACCGGGGCGAGCGAGGCTGCCCCCTGCTGTCCGGAGGCCGCGGGCCGCCCGCGCCGCTCCGCCCCTCGCCCCGCCTGGTCTGAGCCTGCGGGACGCGCCACCTGGGACCTGCCGCGCCCCGCCCAGGGCCCCGCCCACTCGGCGCCCCGACAGCCAATCCCGGCCCGTTCCACCAGCGGGGCCCGCCCCCTCAGCCTGCAAACTCTACCCAGGTGTTTCCCTTGTCCCAGTGCCCCTCGTGCCCTGGGCGGATTCCCTCTCTCCCGCTCCCGCAACCCGGCTTCCCTGCTGAGGGGCTTGGGTCTCTCCCTCCAGAAAAGAGGAGCCGGAGGAGGACCTGAAAGCAGGGGTGTCGTTTTCAGACCTGCGTGTTAGGAAGGTCCCGGTGGCTCCTGCGAGGAGGAGGGACTGTAGCGGCTGGAACTGGAGCTGAGGACGAAGTTCCGAGGCTGTCGGTACATGGCAGGTGAGACCCGAGGCCTGAACTAGAGCCGCGGCAGCGGGGAGGGCAGGAGTGGATTGATTTTTTGGGTGAGGTGAATGCAATGCGGTGACTAGATTGGGGGTGAGGGTGAGGAAGTCGTCTGGGGTGGCTCCCAAGTTTCTGGCTTGGACAACTTAGTGGGTGGAGGAGGCCCAGGCTGGGCGTGAAGGGGGAGCGCCAAAGTCAGCTTTGGACTTGCCTGACTTTAAGGTGCCTGCGGGACACGGCCCACCTGAAGCTTAGGCTCCAACGACGGTGGAGTCGCAAGAATGTAGTGGAAGCTGACGCCATGAGGTAAGATCGTCAGCAAAAACTGCCCCGCCTATATCCTTTGGGTAAACCAGCTCTTTTTGCAATTTCATTCCGGCCTATCCAATCAATAACCTGCAGCGTTTCAATGCATGGGTTGGTCAGACCTACCGTTGTTCTTTAAAGTGCTCGGCTAAAAATGTGCTCATTCATTACAGTATGGAGTGACTCCTACATCTTGTCTCTCATTAATTTCTCCTTTGAGTTACTGCAATAGCCTCTCTCACACGTCTTTTCTTAGAAATTATGGTTGGTAGGATTAAAGACACTTTGCTAACTTTGAATTTTTCTTCATTGTTGTCAATGACATAATTAACACTGACAACAATGTTTAATCCATTGGTGTAGTGGTGAACTCTTTGCTACTCAAACCACAGGTGCAGGTGCGGCAGACCCACCCCACTTTAGGAGTGACAACTAGACCCAGGTCTGGCCAATTAGACTTAGGGATTGGTTTAGGGTTGGTCACATGTTCTGAGCCAGACCAATGATAGATGGCCTAGCCTAGGGCTAGTAGAGAACCACTACTAGGGCAGTGGTTCTCAACCTTGGCTGCACATTAGAATCACCTGGGAATCTTTTTAAAATCCTGATTTCTGGGCCTCATCCTCCGGGAATTCTGTTTGTTATGGGGTGAGGCCACAACATTAGTAACAAACAGAATTTCCGGAGGATGAGGCCCAGAAATCAGGATTTTAAAAAGATTCCCAGGTGATTCTAAAGTGCAGCCAAGGTTGAGAACCACTGGTCTAGGGATTTTTCTGGAACTAGAGAAAAGATCATTTTCAACTGGTTGCTAAACTGGTAGAAAGCCTACTCCAGGCTGTTATCTTTGCAACCATGTGGGCAGAGCCACTTTGGAAATGAAGCACACAGAAGAAAGCTGCGCTGAGAGGAGACAAGTTTGACACTGCTTGTACAACTGGAAACCGGCAGTGCCAGAAATGAGCACCACAGACATTTTAGTTGGTGTTAACTTAAAAGTTAAAAAGACCTTTCAAAGTGAGAGGAAAACAAGTGTTTATTTGAGATCAATAAGAATAGGTATCTGGGCCCTAGCAGGTTTGGCTCTGTGGATAGAGTGTCCGCCTGCTGACTCAAGGGTCCCAGGTTCAATTCCGGTCAAGGGCATGTACCTTGGTTGCAAGCACATCCCCAGTAGGGAGCGTGCAGGAGGCAGCTGATCGATGTTTCTAACTCTCTATCCCTCTCCTTTCCTCTATGTAAAAATTCAATAAAATATATTTTTTAAAAAAAAGAATAGGTATGCCCTAACTGGTTTGGCTCAGTGGATAGAGCGTCGGCCTGCGGACTGAAGGGTCCCGGGTTTGATTCCAGTCAAGGGCATGTACCTTGGTTGCGGACACATCCCCAGTGGGGGGTGTGCAGGAGGCAGCTGATCGATGTTTCTCTCTCATCGATGTTTCTAACTCTCTATCCCTCTCCCTTCCTCTCTGTAAAAATTCAATAAAATATATATTAAAAAAAAAAAAAGACTAGGTATCCGGGAATCATTCATTCAGGCAGAAGTCCAAATATTGTTCAATTAGGAGACAAAGGCAATGGGTATTTATGACAAAGGAAAAGGGAACAATTACATCAGAAAGAAAGCATTTCTATTGGTGCAGATAACCTAGGGATGTTAATTTATTTATTTTTATTCTTAGTGGTATTATAGATATCTCCCATTCCACACCCTTTCCCCCCTCCGCTTAGTCCTCCTCTCCCCCAACCTTCCACCCCCGTCTTCACTACCCTATTGCCATGCCCATAGGCTATGCATATAAGTATATAAGTTCTTCGGTTTACCTCTTCCCGTCCCTCAACCCCACGTTGAGGTATGGCAGTCTGTTCCATGCCTCCCTGCTTCAGGTCTTATTTTGTTGGGCAATTCATTTTGTTCATTGGATTCCACAAATAAGTGAGACTGTGTGATATTTGTCTTCCTCAGTCTGGCTTATTTCACTTAGCATAATTTTTCCAGGTCCATCCATGATGTCCCAAAGGGTAAGAGATCCCTCTTTTAACGCTGCTATGAACACAGGGGTGCATATATTCTTTCTGATTGGAGTTTTGGGGTTTCTTAGGATATATTCCCAGAAGTGAAATTGCTGGGTCAAACAGAAGTTCCATTTTTAATTTTTTGAGAAAACGCCATGCTGTTTTCCATAGTAGCCGCACCAGTCTGCATTCCCACCAGCAGTGAACTAGGTTTCCCTTTTCTCCACATCCTCATCAGCACTTGTTTGTTGATTTTGTTGATGATAGCCATTCTGACAGGTGTGAGGTGATATCTCATTATAGTTTTAATTTGCATTTCTCTGATGATTAGTGACTTTGAGCATTTTTTCATTTGTCTCTTGGCCATTTGTATGTCCTCTTTGGAGAAAAGTCTATTCAGGTCTTCATTTTTTTTTTTATTGGATTGTTTGTCTTCTTTTTGTTGAGTTGTATGGGTATTTTATATATTTTGGATATTAACCCCTTGTCAGATGTATCATTGACAAATATATTCTCCCATACGGTGGGTTCCCTTTTCATTTTGATGTTGGTTTCTTTTGCTGTGCAGAAGCTTTTTATTTGGATGTAGTACCATTTGTTTATTTTCTCCTTAGTTTCCTTTGCCCTAGGACAGTAGTCAGCAAACTCATTTAGTCAACAGAGCCAAATATCAATAGTACAACGATTGAAATTTCTTTTGAGAGCCAAATTTTTTAAATTTAAACTATATACGTAGGTACATTGTTATTAACTTAATTAGGGTACTCCTAAGGATGAGGAAGAGCGACACTCAAGGGGCCAAAGAGCCGCAGTTGCCGGCCACGGCCCTAGGAGATGTATCCGTAAGCATATTGCTAAGTGAGATGTCTGAGACTTTACTGCCTATTCAGTGATGGCGAACCTTTTGAGCTCGGTGTGTCAGCATTTTGAAAAACCCTAACTTAACTCTGGTGCCGTGTCACATATAATAGAAATTTTTTGATATTTGACACCATAGTAAAATAAAGACTTATATTTTTGATATTTATTTTATATATTTAAATGCCATTTAACAAAGAAAAATCAACCAAAAAAATGAGTTCGCGTGTCACCTCTGACACACGTGTCATAGGTTCGCCATCACTGGCCTATGTTCTCCTCTAACATTTTTATGGTTTCATGCCTTACTTTTAAGTCTTTTATGCATCTTGAGTTTATTCTTGTTGGTGATCTAGTTTCATCTTTTTGCATGTGTCCAGTTTTCCCAACACCATTGGTTGAAGAGACTGTCTTTACTCCATTGTATGTTCTTACCTCTTTTGTTAAATATTAATTGACCGTAAATGGTGTGGGTCAATTTCTGGGGTCTGTGTTCTGATCCATTGGTTTAGGTATATGCCTGTTCTTGTACCAGTACCAGGCTGTTTTGGTTACAACGGCTTTGTAGACCAGTTTGATATCCAGTATTGTGATTCCTCTTACTTTGTTCTTCTTTCTCAAGATTGCTGCAGCTATTTGGGGTCTTTTATGGTTCCATATAAATTTTTATTTTTTTTTTTATTTTTTATTTTTTCTTTATACTTGAGATTTAATAAACTACTTAAAATTTTTTTTTTTAAATTAAATCTTTATTGTTCAGATTATTACATTTGTTGCTCTTTTTTTCCCCCCATAACTCCCCTCCTCCCAGTTCCCGCCCCACCCTCCGCCCTCACTCCCCACCCACTGTCCTCATCCATAGGTGCACGATTTTTGTCCAGTCTCTTCCCGCATCTCCCACACCCCTTTCCCCCCCAGGAATAGTCAGTCCATTCCCTTTCTATGTCCCTGATTCTATTATAATCAACAGTTCATTCTGTTCATCAGATTATTTATTCACTTGATTCTTAGATTCACTTGTTGATAGACGCATATTTGTTGTTCATAATTTGTATCTTTACCTTTTTCTTCCTCTTCCTCTTCTTAAAGGATACCTTTCAGCATTTCATATAATCCTGGTTTGGTGGTGATGAACTCCTTTAGCTTTTCCTTATCTGTGAAGCTCTTTATCTGACCTTCAATTCTGAATGATAGCTTTGCTGGATAAAGTAATCTTGGTTGTAGGTTCTTGGTATTCATCACTTTGAATATTTCTTGCCACTCCCTTCTGGCCTGCAAAGTTTCTGTTGAGAAATCAGCTGACAGTCGTATGGGTATTCCCTTGTAGGTAACTGAGTTTCTTTCTCTTGCTGTTTTTAAGATTCTCTCTTTATCTTTTGCTCTTGGCATTTTAATGATGATGTGTCTTGGTGTGGTCCTCTTTGGATTCCTTTTGTTTGGGGTTCTCCGCGCTTCTTGGACCTGTAAGTCCATTTCTTTCACCAGGTGGGGGAAGTTTTCTGTCATTATTTCTTCAAATAGGTTTTCAATATCTTGGTCTCTCTCATCTTCTGGCACCCCTATAATTCTGATGTTGGTACGCTTGAAGCTGTCCCAGAGGCTCCTTACACTATCCTCGCATTTTTGGATTCTTTTTTCATTTTGCTTTTCCGGTTGGGTGTTTTTTGCTTCCTCGCATTTTAAATCATTGACTTGATTCTTGCGCTCCTCTGGTCTGCTGTCGGGAGTCTGTATAATATTCGTTATTTCAGTCCGTGTATGCTTAATTTCTAGTTGGTTCCCCAATATAAGATCGAGGGTCTCATTAGATTTCTTGAGGATCTCACTACATTTATCGGCGGCTTCTAGACAGTTCTTAAGAGACCTTAAAAGTGTGGTTCTGAACTCTATATCTTCCATTGACAATTTTGTCCTGTTTCTTTGTCTCCGCATTTTGTTATGCTTCCTTGGTGCACCTCCTAGTGGTCTTTGTTTGCAGTCTTATAGTTAAATCTTGATTGTTGTAGCTAATTCCAGGGAGGGTTTGACCTCTAGGCCAAGTGGCTATGAGAATCAGCTGTGTCAGTAGTGAGAGAACTTCTGTCCTCTAGGGAGGTGCTAATCTAGCCTTTGCCTGAGGCTATCCGGCAAATGCCTGTGTGCAGGGCTTGGGCGGGGCGGGTAGAACAGGATCAACAGGGTGGGCCGGAGAGAGCAGTTATGGCGGCTCTCAGTCCTGTCCCCAGGGGCTCTGCCTCTCTGAGTCCCAGCACCCGCTGCAAAAGCTCAGAGAGAAAGCTGCACTCGCTCTGACCGAAGCCAGACAGTCCCGCTTCTCCCGTTTGAGTCTGGGTCCCTAAAGACTTGCCCGGATCTGGAGCTCAGAGTCTCCGACTCCCTCCCGATTGAAAACGCCAACCGCGCCCTCCGCCACCAGCCCGCTCCGCACACTCCGCACCTCAGAATTTGACTTCAGCACTGCGCCTCCTCTGAGTGTCCGTATGCGTTTCTCTTTCCTCCTAGTTGTAGGACTTCCACTCAGCCAGCATTCCTGTGGTTCTGGGTGATGTCCCTTCCGTTTTTTGGTTTCACTTTTGAAGTAGTTGTTCAAAGCAGCAAACTCCGGCGTTAACCTATGCCGCCATCTTGGTTCTCTCTCCATATAAATTTTTAGATTATTTGTTCTAGCTCTGTGAAATATGCCATTGGTATTTTAATAGGGATTGTGTTGAAGCTGTAGATTGCTCTGGGTAGTATAGACATTTTAATTATGTTAATTCTTCCAATTTATGAACATGGTATACACTCCATTTGTTTGTATCTTCTATTTTTTTTTAATTTTTATTGTTGAGTACTACAGATGCCCCTCTTTTTTCCCCCCATACCTCCCCTTCACCTGGTTCCCACCCAGCCCCAGGCCTTCACCACCCTATTGTGTGTGTCCCTAGATAATGCATATATGCATGTAAGATCTTTGGTTAATCTCTTCCCGTCCCCTTCCCCCATTCCCTCTGAGATTTGTCAGTCCCATGTTCGATTTTATTTACTAGTTATTTTTGTTCAGTAGATATCTTGTTCATTTATTTTTAGATTCAATTGTTGATAGATGTGTATTTATTGCCATTCTATTCATATTTTTGGTATTTTTCTTATTCTTTTTCCTATTCTTAAAGAATACCCTTCAATATTTCACGTAATACTGGATTGGTGGTGATGAACTCCTTTAGCTATTTCTTATCTGTGAGGCTCTTTATCCGACCTTCAATTCTCAGTGAGAGCTTTGCTGGATAATGTTGGTTGTAAGTCCTTGCTATTCATTACTTTGAATGCTATTCATTACTTTGAATATTTCTTGCCACTCCCTTCTGGCCTGCAAATTTTCTGTTGAGAAATCATATGAGCACTCCCTTGTAGGTAACTAACTGCTTTTCTCTTGCTGCTTTTAAGATTCTGTCTTTAATCCTTGGCATTTTAATTATGATGTGCCTTGGTGTGGGCCTCTTTGGGTTCCTCTTGTTTGGAACTCTCTGCACTTCCTGGACTTCTAAGTCTTTTACCAGGTAGAAGTTTTCTGTCATTATTTCTTCAAATAGGTTTCCAATATCTTTCTCTTCCCCTTCTGGCACCCCCATAATGGAAATATTGGTACACTTGAAGTTGTCCCTGAGGCTCCTTACACTCTCTTATTTTTTGGGTTCTTTTTTCTTGATGCTCTTCTGATTGGGTTTTTTGTTGTTGTTTTTGTTGTGCTTCCTCATATTTCAAGTTGGTAATTTGATTCTTAGACTCCTCTACTCCACTGTTGAATCCCTGTAAACTATTCTTTATTTCAGTTACTGTATGCTTAATTTCTGACTGGTCCTTTTTCATGTTTTTGACATTCTAAGATCCTTGAAAGTTTTGCTAAGTCCCTTGAATAACCTTTTAACCATGGTTTTAAACTCTGTATCCAGTAGTTTGCTTGCTTCCATTTCTTTCATTTGTGACATGCTTCGTTGTCTCTGCATTTTGGCTGCTTCCCAGTTTGTTTCTATGTATTAGATAGAGCTATGTCTCTTGGAATTGGTAGAGTGGCCTTGTGTGGTAGGTGTCCTGTAGGGCTCAGTGGCTCAGCCTCCCGTCACCTGAGTTGGGTACTCTAGGTGCACCACTGTGTGGGCTTGTGCACTCTTGTAGTTGAGCCTTGATTGCTGTTGGTGCCACTGGGAGGAATTGACCTCCAGGCCAACTGGCTATGAAGACCAGCTGTGACTACAGTGGGAGAGCTGCTGTGCAGGAAATCCCCTATGGAGGACTTGCTTCAGTGGGGCTTTGGTGCTCACTGAGTCTGCCCCTTGAGTGTGTCGCTTGTGAATGTGTAGAGTTGTAATCTGCTATGGTCTGAAGCTGTCCACTGGGTGCACTGGCTCTAGGGTCTCCAGGGAGGTGCAAAATTAGCCATTGCCTGGGGCCACCTGGCAGGAGCTAAAGAAAAATCTGCAGATGCCTTCTATTTGTATTGGGTTTGGAAGTGCCCAGGCGAGGTCCAGCTGTGAAGCAAGGCAGGCTGGTGCTAATGCCAGGTATGGGCCTTTTGATAGGTCTGGGACATGCTGTCACTGTGACTAGCTGCAGCTTGTTTGAGACATTTTAGCAAAGTTTGAAACCTGAGCCAGGACAGGCCGTTCATATGGAAAAGCTGCTACAAACAGCTTGGGTGGGACTGTAAATAGTATGGGGCAGGGTCTCAAGGAATCACTAGGGCCAAGAAAACGGTTTGAGCCAGGTTGATGGGGACTCAGATATGGCTGCCAGCCAGACAGGGGATGTCCCAGCACAGGAACAATGACTCCTGCAAGCACCCGTCTGGAAGAAAGCCACCCTGAGTTCCTGCCCTGATGCCAGACAATCCAGTTCCTCCCTGCATGTGTCTGGGTCCCCCAACACCTTCTAGTGCTGGAGCTCATAGGGGTTGAGTCCAAGTAAGTTTGTGCACCTGCCCTTTTTGAGGGACACCTGGGTCTCTGGTGGCCCCTGTTCTGCAGCCACAATCCCCACAGGTTTTTATAGCTCATGGTTGCAGGGACTTCTCTTCCCAGCTCTGAGACCCTGGGTTAGGGATCTGGTGTGGAGCTGGCACCCCTTGACCACATGAGGGGCCTCTGCAGAGATGATCTCCCTCCCAATTAATTAAAAAATGCGGCACACAAGGGTGCCGGACCAGTCTGTCCTGCACCTCCTGCCCTCCTACCAGTCTCAATGTGCTTTCTTCTTTACTTCTCTAGTTGTAGGATTTCCATTCACCCAGCTTTCAGGCAGTTCTGAATGATGGTTATTCTGTATTGTAGTTGTAATTTTGATGTGGTTGTGGTATGTGGCAGATACAGGTGTTTATCTATGCCTCCATCTTGGTTCTCCCCCCTAAAATTCCTTATTCTGGTCAGGACACACACATCTAGCTTTTGGGAGCTCAGAGACTGTCATCTGGTGGTCAGTGGTAAAGATGCAGGTTGAGGTGTCCATACCTAGCCAGAGAGCAATGGAGTATCTGATAGAGAAGGTCCAAGGCGTGTTTTGGACATTGTTTCTGACTGTGCAACTTTGAAGAATGACTCTGGCCCTTCCAAAGATTATTTGGTTTATTCTACTACTCATTTATAAAGTTTGAAATAGCTTTCAAATTTAGCCATTAGATACTTAACATTTTTATAGTCAATTTTAAGCCTAATAAAACTGTCCAAAAATTCCAAAACTGACTGTAGCTTACCCATATTATTTAGCCACAGTCATTAAGTTTTTATTTCACATTCATTAAAGTTTTTAATTTTAACTTTACCCAATGAAGGTCAAAATAATCCTAGCACTATTTTGACTGGACCTAAAATTAAGTATCTATAATTTGGACCTCTAAAAATAATATTTCTCTTACAATAATGAAAAATGGCTGAGGTGGGAGTGTCTTTTAGATAATGCTGAGTACTCAATTTCAAGGTCAGAAAATTAAGAAGTCTAGTCTCTCCTCTTCCCTTTTCTCAATCTCATAGCCAGGAATGTAGATCTGGGTTAGCAAGGTAGAAAGAAGACCACTTGTTTTTTTTCTCTGGGATGTGCTTTAGCCGCTGTACCCTTTCTTCTAAGAGGTAAGAAAACATTTTAGCTACTAAATGTTAAGCAAAGACAATCGTCTGCAGAGGCTGCAAAAATTCTCAAGTTTCAAAAATAAGTGTGTTGAGACACATATCTTAGTCATTACTTTCTTTCAATATATTTTATTCTGATGAAGTTACAAAAGTAGATACAAATTACTTTTTTTAAAGTATAGTTAACTGACTTAGAAAAATAGATAAAGCCCCTAAAGATTTAAAAATACAACGTAAGTTTTCATGTAAAGAACATTTAAAAGTATTTTAGATGGTAACCAAAACTAACTTATACAAGCTATTTTTGATGTAGACCAAACATAATAAATCAGCAGTCTATTTGGATTTACAGAATACTTGTTTGGAATAGAATCTGATAATGAGGGAAAACCCAAGTGAATTTCAATGCAGTTGCTTCAATAAAATTACAATCACATGTAATATCCCCCAAAAGGCTTTTACAGTCTGAAATATCAAAATCTAATGTAAAAATACAGGAAGACTGAGGGACTACTATTTTCCCTCTTTGCCAGAATTCTACAATAAATAGTAAACCCACTTATTGGAACAAATATCAGGAGGAAATAATGTCCCTGTTGAAGATGCTCAGTTTGGTGTCCCAGGCCAGCATTTTTTAGGCTGGAGTTCTACAGACAGCAGACGGCCTCCTCTAACCACACAGGGGTAACACCAGTGCTGTGACTGGGGCTGCTTCTAAACAAATTTCTAGGACTTACATTCTGTGGGCCTGATATGTTTATGCTTGTGAGGTAATAATGTTTTTCAGAAGCTCTACTTCTAGTATAACCTCACTGCTCAGAGAAAAGGCCAACAGTATAGTCAGGAAACCTCAACAATGTTTGCAAAAGTTAAAATCAGCACCAGGATTGCTCCTCTTGCCTCACATGACTAGGAAAACTTTCCTTTTTTTGTTATCAGAGTCATGATGACTACAGATTTGCATTTCTTGAACAGGCAGCTACATGAGCTAGGGGCTCTACAAGTCTTAAGGTGATAGGAAATACTTTTTTAGCTGGCAGCCCTCTAAAATCACTTTATTCAGTCAAGAGAAGAATAAAAGATACATTTGGCTGTAAATACAAAAACTAGTACAAGGAAATTTCAATATTTAAACAAAAATCTGCACATTTTATTTTAAAGGCCTGAAAATAAAAGCACCAAAGGATTAACTGCATATTATAAAGCACTCCCCCTCCACCCCATGATTATCAGGTATGAGTGGATCATACATTGAGAGATGGCTTATGATTAGGAGGGGTCAAGGTAGGGAGTGTTGTCCAAGAGGCATATGCTGGGCAAAGAGAGACAAGTCAAAAATGAGAGGCAAAGACAGATTTCTTCCAACTGTTAGCAAAAGTTGGCCCGTTAGCCAAGTCAAGAAGGGGCCATCCTCTCCCCATTCCTCCAATTCTCCTGCCCTCAACTCCTTGGCCTTGGATATAAACACAAAGAGTTAACACCGATGTTTGGATGCATTGCTGATTAAGCCAGATTAGTTTGGGAACCTGGTAATGTTTTTATTTTTTAAAAGGCCATTCTGAGTCTCAAATTACCAACAATTTTATTTGTGTCACTAGTACGCTGCCTTTACTACTATTCTAACGTTACAGTCTTTGGTTCATTTTGGGCTGAGTCTTGAAGAGAAGGGGGGGTTTCTATCATGAAAAACAGATGGAGAAAACTGAGAACCCTTTTGTTTGAGAATATTTGAAATATTAGAAATGATGATGCAAGTGCAACTTCCTTGCAGACTTAATTAAAGCCAATAGTTGAGAGGCAGTAACATTCTCAGTGGTATCCAGAAACCTGCCTTCTTATTTGTAAAGAATCAACATAAACATATATATACAGCTTGACAGGGACCTTTGAATAAACTTAAAATGTGGACCATGGAATGTCTCATAGAGGGCTTTTCTCTTTTTTTCATAGGTGATTATCCCACTCTTTAATTCCTAAAAAAAACCATGAGGTACAGTTTCAGCCTAATTAGATGAAATGTTTTGTTTCCTTTAAAATCCTGAATATATTTAATAATTTATTGAAATTGAGTTTTTAAGAGTTTCTAAGTTATTCTCTTCCTTATACACGAGTGGAATAATAAAAATAACAGTAACGAGAGAGAAAAAAAAAACCCTATCAAAGCTAACCTTTGCCAAAGCCATCAAGAAGTTGGTACTTTGCAAAAGTCACAACTCTGAAACAGAATGCTGGTGAACTTAAAGTGGCTGCTGTCTGGCAAGTCTTTAATATATTTGTGCCTCAATACTTTTAAACCGTCAGAGTTCACTAAATCCTAGAAGCCTAATGAAAATCAGATCTTTTCTTCATTAAAAGGGGAGATCCTTTTTATCTGAATAGAAATAGAATAAATTCAGGTTTTGATACAATAGTTAACACAGGATAAAACCCCCAGAGGAGCTCAATCCATCCTTTAACTATTAACAGAATGAAGACCTTTTTTTTACTTATTCCTCTAATGCTGTCTCCTTTAAACGTGCACACAAACAAACACAAGAATAGGAAACACATCAAACTTTTAACTGTGTTATAAAATGTGTACACCTTTCAAGATGTTTTTTGCAAGATTTTTTTTTTCCTTAAGTTTTATCCTTATTGGGTTAAAGTTGATGCATTTCTATAGTACTCTTCACTAAGTCTCAAGCCACACACACACACACAAAAACAAAAAAACATCCCAAAACGCATAGAAATCATTTTTTTAAAAAGGAAACTCAAAACTATCAAGTAATCTGAGTATTTTTCATTCTATCCAGAATTTCAAGGCCATCTGAAAGACAACATGAATGAAAATAGTGGTTTGAGGCCTAAATTTGTCTTATTTTTTTGGAAGTTTGCTTTTTGTCAGCCAAAAGCTACATATTCAAATTAACCTGAATGAAGTATTTAAAAAAAAATCTGCAAGACCACCTTGGATGCCTTAAAACAATTATTTCTAATATGCACACTCTCCTAAACATTGAGATAGGTTCGTATGTGAATAAAATCCCAAATTAAGATTAAAGAGTAAAGTCATTTGGTTACTCCCACATATGTCATATGATTTAAATGGCAATCATGGATTTTGAAAAAATATGCATATTATCTATAAAAACACTAGTATATAACTTCAAACAACATATTTATCCAAAGTGACACAAATTGTTCTAAACCTTAAGGAAACTTAAAAACACCTCTTCTATAAGCAGAATAAAACCTATCTGACTGAGATATTAACAAATTTGTTGTGGAAACTTGTTAATAAATTATTGGTAGAAATTCTTAATATCCATTATGCTATAACCTGAAACAGACTAAATCATTTTCTTTAGTAAAAGAATAATATGTAAACTGATAAACTACAGATTAACCATCACATATTAACAGCAAGTGTGACTCAGGGACAATAACAAGTGTGGTGACACAGTGCCTCAAATCTGGCTGTGTCCTGAATTTCTCACTCTGAAGGTATCAGGCCAACCTACCTTTGGGACAATAGGCCTTTTTATACTGTTTCTTAAAAGTCTGTATCACTAGTCTATAACAGACAGCAATGAGATAGCTCTAGCAGTAGATGAAGCAAGAGGGTAATTGTGTACTAGAAGAAGCATTTATCTGTCTTTTGATCCAAGCTTCTCAATTAATTCCTGAAGAGGTGCCAGCTCACGCCTATCAATCAGATTAAACTCCTAAAAAGAGAAGAAAAATAAAATTTAAAAATGGATCTAAAATTAAAACTCTGTAAATGTCACTGAGAGAGTATTCCCAACCCTAGTTTTCTGAAATTGAATAATGAAATGATCTCTGTGAACATTTTTAATAAAATAATTTTTACTCCTTTATAAAATATAGAGGACTTACTAAATAAGCAACTATAATAAATAGAATGATGCTTACTGGGTAAAACATTAAAGTTGTATATGTTGGCATTTACATAGGAATTATCTGAAAACTTTACGCTGAATCTTTGCTAGTGGCCACCTCAGGGGCAGCAGACCTTTTCCTTTCATAGACCTTTTCTTTTCTACATCTATGCCATGCAACAACCTCAGAAGGAAGATAGAGAAGAGCACATTATCCTTTGTGTGATACATAATATTGTAATACACAATTATTTATAATAATAAAAGCATAATATGCAAATCAACCAAACAGCAGAACGACCGTCCCGACAACCATGCACTGGCACCAGGCCAACCAAGGTGGATGTGATGCAATTGGCAGGGGAGCCCCGCAGAGGGAGGCCCAGGCCACGGACCAGTGGGCTGCAGCAGGTGGGCAGGGCCTCCCTCTGCAGGGTGATCCATTACTGGGCTCTGGGAGAGGGTGCAGGCCAGGCTGAGGGACACCACCCCCCATCCCCGAGCGCACAAATTTCATGCACCGGGCCTCTAGCCTACTATAAAGCTGCTGGGTTTTCCACCAAAAAATATCTAGACATATTCGTATTTTGCATACAGAATTATATATTTCTTTTTTTTAAAATATATTTTATTGATTTTTTACAGAGAGGAAGGGAGAGGAATAGAGAGTTAGAAACATCGATGAGAGAGAAACATCGATCAGCTGCCTCCTGCACACCTCCTACTGGGGATGGGCCCACAACCAAGGTACATGCCCTTGACCGGAATCAAACCTGCAACCCTTGAGTCCACAGGCCAACGCTCTATCCACTGAGCAAAACCGGTTAGGGCAGAATTATATATTTCTAAAGTGAGACTAAAGAAGTCCCAATTCTTCCACATCTTTTTCAAACAATGTGATTATTTTGATTTTTAAAGTTTCTAGCTGCTAAAACTTCATAAGATTTGGCCTTATGTGGGACTTCTAGACATGGAACCTAAGACAACATGTAACAGGTTCTTCTAAATATTTCTCTTCCAGGCATAAACATCTCATGAAACAACCCAACTTCAGACGTTTTTCATAGTGTCCCTTTACCCAGCAGTGGCGATGGATCAGAAGGGTATGGACAAGCTTTCTTGGGTTTTTGGTGCTCCTTGTCATGTCCTAACCAGAGACCTGGGCAGCCAGAGGCAGGAAACCCAGAATGGAGATGATGCTTTCTATGCTGCTATGCCCATCAATGAAATAAATAATGTAGAAAAGAGAACCCTGCTTATACTTAGCTCTGCATCTATAAATAAAACTCTATAAATTGTTCTTTATTAAAGTTACTAAGCCAAGTTATGTCCAAGTCAAAGAACACAGAAGTCAACACGGTTCAACTTACCTGAACAAAGAAAATAAAGTGCTTAAAGGAGGTGTTGAGGTGAGCCTCCTCTTGCAGCTGCATCACAGAATCAAAGTGCTGGTGATAAATATGGGCATAAACCCTGAACAGACGTTTTAGAATGGTCTTTGCCACAGACATAAAGTTTTTGGGAAATGGGACACCTATAATAAATATACATATATATCCATTAGTCTTTTATCTAACTGAACAGCAGAAAGTTTAGATATAGCCATGAACAACTCCGAAAGACAAACATGCACATTCACAAATACAAGCCTACTGCCATATATACATTTTTTAAAGGCAAGGGAAAAGAGAATCCCAAACCCAAGTATATGAGGTATGCTCATATACCACACATTTTCTATCTTAAAATAGCAGGCACAGGTTTCAAAATTTATATATAAAATGTTACTGAATCAAAATTAAAATAAGTCTATTTGTGGTTAATATTGAAGAGTTTCTTCCTAAGACTAAATGCTACAGGCCAGCAGGTGTGCCTTAGCAGCTGAGCAACGACCCAGGAACCAAGAGTCCACAGGTTTGATTCTTGGTCAGGGCACATGCCCAGGTTGTGGGCTCAACAGGGAGTGCTGATGCAGCCAATTGGTTTTTCTCTCTCTCTATCCCTCTCCCTTCCCTTCTCTAAAAATCAACACATTTTTTTTTTTAAAAAAAGATAAAATGTAACAATATTGAACATTTGACTATAAATAGAACATTTTTACTTTTTGTAATCTGTAACTAAAAAAAATGTACACATTCAACTAGGACTGGAAACTCTCCTAAACAAAAGAAAAAGGCATACTTCAGGTCATCATAATCTGTTTTACAAGTATTTTACTAGTATCTTCTTGAATTACTCTGAAAAGCCAGTTTTCTTAAACTAGGAGTATAAACTTTATTTTTTTAAAGAGCTATTTTCATTTTTCTGTAGTCTAAGAAGGGAATATACTTCCTAAAAAAAGGGAGGAAGGGCAGCTCCCTATTTTTCCAAGAAAATATATACCTCCTTAGAAAAGACAGGGAGAGGGTTTAGTGATCTCTTTCCAAGCAGTGCAGGTAAGGATGCAACTGGTTACATTCCTGAGAATTTTGGTTAACAAGACCAAAGTCTCTTAGAAGGCAGGGATAGGAGAAAGACAATACAATTGGCACTGAAAACAGTAAATAAACACATAGGAAGGTACTTGCTTCCAAATAACCTTAAAGGTCTGTTCCAGAGCATTTACTCTTGAAACATTTTCTTTAAATTTTCAAAGAACAAAAGCTTAAATACTTTTTCCTTCCCTGAATTTTGTTTTGTTTCTCAATTAGTCCTTACTGGCTTGAAATTTAGTATATTTTGCTCTTATAAGCTGATTTTTGTGGGGGATTTCCCCCCACCCCCAGTCTTGGCTAACAACCTGCCCTTTCAAACATTATTCTGAAGTATGGGCTTGTTTTTCTGAAATGGGTCTTGTATTAATGTACTGAAAAGATGGATTTTTAGGTCAAATATCTTTTCAAAATTTGTAAATGGGTACCTTGCTAATAAAAAGGACAGTAATAACTTGGATATACTAGTTTAAAAGTGAATAATTTCATCTAAGTAGATAACTGGCATAAGTAAATGTGGTATATAATAATAACCTAATGAGGGTGCAAAGAATGCCAGGATAAATTACTGATGAATGGGAAGCTGAGAAAAGAATAAAGTCAAAAGTATCTTAAAACTTTAATGAATAAAGAAATATTTGTTTTAGTCTAAGCACTTTCAAGCTGAATTTAACAGAAATATTCAAGCATAATCACTATATAACAAATCTTTATTTGCTATTAAGCAAATAAAATGCTTAATAGAATGGAAAAGTTGACCAATAGCAAACAGAAAAAATGTAACATGATATAACTTCCGAAAAACCTTTAGTTAGACTACAAACAAGGAATCTGCTATGGTCTGAATGTTTGTGTTGTCCCCCCCCACCACCACCCCCCCCCCCCCCCCGGCAAAATCCATATGTTGAAGTCCTACCCCCTAGCTGATGGCATTAGTACGTGGAGCTTTTGGGAGGTGACTGGGTCATGAGGGCCAACCCTTCATGGATGGGATTATGGCCTTATAAAGAGGCCTCAGAGAGCTGCCCTTCCACTATGTGGGGACTAGGTGAGAAGCCTGCAGTCTGGAACCCAACCATGCTGGCACCCTCATCTCAGACTTTCAGCCTTTAAACTTTGAGAAATAAATTTCTCTTGTTTATGTGCCATCCATTTTCTGGCATTTTTTTTATTATAACAGCCCAAACAAGACAGAATCCAACAATATGTTGTTCATAAGACACCCTTACACTGAAAATGACAAGGACCAATCTCATCCATAAATACCAATTCCAAAACCTTAATCAAAATATTAGCAAATAAAAATACTCTTCCAGGAGAACATTAAAAAAAAAAATGGAGAAAACCTTATGGCCATTAGTAACACAATTCACACACCTCTAACCAAAAGCAAGATTCTTGCTTAATGCTAAAATTCTAAACGCACTCATCAAAGGAAAGAAGAAAAGGATGTCCGCGTTATCACCATTAGTCAGCGCTGCTCTGGAAGCACTAGCTGGTAAGTACAATTAGGTAAGAGTTACACAAGAAGTATACATTATCAGAAAGAGGCAAAATTACCATTAGTGTGATGGAATTGTATACTTTAAAAACTCAAGAAAAACAACCCAAAACAACAGAAATAATCAAAATCTGGTTGTCAATTATAAAATTTATATAAAAATCAACAGATTGTCTATGTACTAAACACCACTGGAAACAAAATATTAATAAAAAAAATTAAATGCCTAGGAATAAACTTAAGAAACTTGAAGGATTAGCATAAACTGTAGAATTTTATAAGAGGATACAGCAAATAAGAGACGTGAGTAAATGAAGAAATATACCTTATTCTTGGATAGGAAGACACAGGATTGTCAAGAGAACAAGAATCCCTATATTAATCTACAAATTGAATAAAATCATAATAAAAATCTCACAAAGATTTTTTTTTTTACCTTGACAAAATGATTCTAAGTTCTTTGGAAGAACAAATATCCCAGAATAGTCGTGAATATTCTGAAAAAGAAGAGCAAGGAAGAGAGACCAGCCCTATAAGATGCTCAAAGATTTATGTCCATGGTTAATTAAAACAGTATGGAATTTCTATAGGAACAGATAAAGAGATTAAAAGACTCCAAAATATGTGACAACTTGATGATCAGGGGAGAAAAGACACATGTATTTGATAAATAGTACTGGACAAACTGACTAGCATTATAAGTGAGGAAAAAATGAAGGGAACAATGAGAAAAAAAATTCCTGACAGAACAAAGATTTAAATGTAAAAACAAAACCACAAAAAAGTACTAAATGAAAACATAGATAAATATTTTTATAATAGTGAAGTAGGGAAAACCTTTCTAATCATTGATTAAAACCCAGACATCATTAAAGAAAAGATTAATAAGACAAAATAAGAAAGTTATATATAGCAAAATCACTTGATGAACACAGTAAGACAAAAGGCAACCTAGGGAAAAATACATTTATGACAAAAAGCTAATATCCTTAACATAAAAATAAATGAACAAAGGATATAAAGAGAAAACACAATGATCAATAAACAAAAAATGCTCAATCTCATCAATATCTTAAAAATGTGCCTTAAAACTAACTTATTTACCTAAATTATAAAAAAAATTTTCAGTGAGTAACAACCAGTATTGGTGAAGAAACACAGGCAGACACAAACATGTCTGAAAGGAATATACATTTATAATCTTTTACAGAAAAATCTGAGTCTGTTACATTTTTAAAAAATAGAGCGTTAAAAAGCACACATTTATCATTTAAAAAGAAAAACAGTTATACAACATTAACTCACCAATCTTAGAAGGAAAAAGGGTTTCATCATCAAGTTGGTCCTGAACCCAAGTCATCAAATAGTCAATGTATTTTGGTGCAGAACATTTGATTGGCTTTTTAATATTAGTACCATCTGCCCAATGATATTCATATCTGAAGAGAGAAAGGTTTTATTGATAAAGTTTTCACATTAACAAATGTGCAACTTATCATCAAAGTAGGCTCACATTTTGTCAACAGAAATTATATATTTATATCTATATCTTTAGTAAATTACCTAAACTACTGAAGATTACTGAGAGTTTCCCACAGAATTATTTTGAAAAGTGATGGTTATAATTGGAAGAAAGAGAGATGATAATGTGGCCGCTGGCAGTGCCAGAATGGATGTTTTCTAGCACAGCCCTGGGAAAGATAAATGAACTGTATTTCTGTCTGTGAGGCAGAGGACTGGGGAAGGGACGGAGGGATCACCACACTCTGAGATCCTTGGGCACCAAGTTATCACCAATAGAGTTGAGATCATAAAACCCTGCCCAGCCAGTGTGGCTCAGTGGTTGAGCATTTACCCATGAACCAGGAGGTCACAGCTTGATTCAAGGCACATGCCCAGGTTGTGGGCTCGATTCCCAGTGGGGAGCATGCAAGAGGCAGCCAATGGATGATTATTTCTCATCACTGATGTTTCTATCTTTCCCTCTCCCTTCCTCTCTGAAATCAATAAAAACATTTTTTAAAAATATAAAATCCTGTTTCTTGGAGAGGGTGTTAGTCATGTTTCTAAGACAGCAACACTTAGGCACTCAATATTCATTCAAAACAAAGACTATGCTCAGATGGTGTGCTTAACTAGAATGATTAACAAGATTTATACAGAACTTCACTGTATAAAGTATTTAAGCCATAGATCAGTTTAATTTTCTTATTTTATTTAAATTTCTTTAAGAAAGCTTAAGAACTAAAACTTAAATCAACACAAAATAAAAACATCCCTCACCCTAACTGGTTTGGCTCAGTGGACAGGCCCTTGGCCTGCGGACTGAAGGGTCTCAGGTTCAATTCCAGTCAAAGGAATGTGCTTGGGTTGTGGGCTCAATCCCCAGAAGGGGGTGTGCAGGAGGCAGCCGATCAATGATTCTGTCTCAACATTGATGTTTCTCTCTCTCTCTCCCTCTCCCTTCCTCTCTGAAATCAATAAAAATATATATTTT
The DNA here is from genome assembly GCF_014108235.1 of Myotis myotis. NCBI lineage: Eukaryota > Metazoa > Chordata > Mammalia > Chiroptera > Vespertilionidae > Myotis > Myotis myotis. Next base: position 10,496,783 of record NW_023416318.1, on the reverse strand, counting down.
TTAAATTCCTCATAAAATACTATAATAAAAATAGGATTACCAACTGACTGTGGATCTATCCTTTGCACCTGTAGCAAATTCGGAAAAGACAATTTTTTTCCCCCAAGAGGTAAATAAATATCTTGACAACTACCATGACATAAATTCAGTCATTTACTATATCGAAAAGACTGAAAGGAAACACCTAAATCACACACTACCAAACTTTGACAACATACGGGTGACAGAGTTCCATCATCTCTTTCTCAGTATTTCTTGAAATTTATTATAGTCAATTTTTTAAAAAATCTAGCATCTTTAAGCCAAATAACTAACACAGCACAGTTGGAAGTAATTAACACTAAATAAGCACAAGAAAAAGGAATCAAATATTAAAAAGTTAACTAAAAACTCAGTTTCAAGAAATTAATTTAAAAAACAGAACCATAATGTTAACAGAGTTCTAAATTTCTTTTCCTTTTACAACTCCTTACTGTAATGCAATTACAAAATCAAACACTAAGTACCAAATGCCAAAGTATTTAGTAATAAGTAAAAGCTTATTGGTAAGTATTCAAAAATTCATAAAATTGAACTGCTTTTACACAAGCCTATAAGGAAAAAAAGTCTTTATTATTTAATTTTTATCAATTAGTGATTAGCTTTACTTAGTAATCCTATATAAAATGCAGAAATATGTACCTTGGACCTGCAGACATGACTGAACAGCTTGCTTCAGTGCAGAATTCTGTAATAGTTCCATATAACATGTTGATCTGATTGAAGAAATCCACAGCTAGAAATATAACAGGAGAACTGTGTTAAAATATCTATGTAAGCACACCACCATCAGACTTCTCAGTTGAAAGAAAAATAGACAAATTCTTGGCTGAATCCTTGGGAAATTCAATGATCCAAGGATACTGTAAATTCTCTTTTCTTTGTAAGTTGTCACACCTAAGTAAAGTTAACTTTTGATATACATTCATTTTTAATATACTAAGCTTTTAACCAGCATGCAACAGCAGAAAAATAAAAATCAGACATAATTCTAACTTAATGGTGACTATACAGCACTAGAATACACAATTTGATTATATCCAAGGGAATGAAAAAAGCCATAGCTTCTATTCATCTGGACTAGACAATATCATTTACGTTAGAAAAGTGTTATGAAATACATTGTGAGGGAGAAGGTGTATTGGCAGTTATGAACAATCATTAAAAAAATACAATTCATCATAAAAAAGTTGAGGCTACCTCTAGCTGGTTTGGCTCAGTAGATAGAGCGTCGGCCTGAGGACTGAAGGGTCCCAGGTTAGATTCAGTCAAGGACACATACCTGGGTTGCAGGCTCGATCCCCAGGAGGGGCCGTGCAGGAGGCAGCCGATCAATAATTCTCTCTCATCACTGATGTTTCTCTCTCTCTCCCTCTCCCTTCCTCTCTGAAATCAATAAAAAATATATATTTTTTAAAAAATTGAGGCTATACATATTGAAGACATAAAAAAAAAAAAAAAAAGACACAGGATAATGTCCCTTGCCCTGGATTCTCCAGCTAACAGAAGGGGCAAAATTACAAGAGATGAATAATACAACATATAAGAAGGTAGTTATACAAAGGCCAACAGTAAATGTGAGAGTTCAGAGAAAAGGCAACATATTAAAGAGTTGAAGTAGTCAGGGAGTACTTGTAAAGGAGCTTCAGCTAGATTTGCAAAAAAAAAAAAGGAACAGGAAGAAGGTGAGTGAAACAACCCAATGAAGCATATTACGCTCTGTACAAAGCAAACCACATAAGCCTTAAAACCACACAAGTTTTAAAAAAATGTTTTCGTTCCCTGTCTGAAGGAGTACCTAAAATTCCACTAGGGCTTTTTCCAGTTTCTTAAAAACATATTAAAGGAACTTTGTACAAAACTCCCTCACTTACAAACCTTACTTTTAGTCATGCTTCTAAGAAAGCAATACTTAGTTACTCAATATTCATTCAAAACAAAGAGTATGCTCAGACGGTATGCTAGTTTAGGTTATAAATCTAAAGCAGCAATTTTCAAACCAGTGTGCTGCCAGAAATTTTAAAATATGCAATACCTGACTAGTCAGGGGCACTGACCTCTTTTTCCCTTAAATTTAAAAATTTAAAAATAAGCCCGAACCGGTTTGGCTCAGTGGATAGAGCGTTCGTCTGCAGACTCAAGGGTCCCAGGTTCGATTCTGGTCAAAGGCATATCCCCAATAGGGAGTGTGCAGGAGGCAGCTGATCAATGTTTCTCTCTCATAGATGTTTCTAACTCTCTATCCCTTTCCATTCCTCTCTGTAAAAAAATCAATAAAATATATTTTTTTAAAAATGACAACAGTCAACACAATAGCTGTCTGGTGTGAGTGACTCAAAATTATACTTATATTTTGGTCAGATAGGCAAAAATATATTTTTTCCTCTGCCGCAGAATTTTAGCAATTAGTTTATTGTCAGAGAGAAGTTTGTTGTTAGAGAAGAAAAAAGAGAGAAACATCAATTTGTTGTTCCACCTATTTATGCATTCATTGGCTGATTCTTGTATGTGCCCTGACCAGGGATTGAACCCACAACCCTGGCATTTCAGAATGATGCTTTAACCAACTGAGCTACCTGGCCAGGGCTGCACCTTATTTTTTCTCTTAGTGATATGAATAATGGCTTTTTAAAGAATTGAGAAAAGCAAAATTTTTCTTATGTGGCTATTAGAAAATTTTAAATTACATTTGGATCTTACATTATATTTCTATCAGATGTGCTGATCAAGGCAACAGTTATCAATAGCTGATTAATAATATAACACATAAAGACAACTAAACACTATGGAAGTCGCTATACCATTAGAAGTATATATTACCACCTATGAAGTAGTCTTACAAACAAACAAAATCAAGTCTGACTAATTCAAGCTCCAAATCTGTGCAACCATGGTAGCCACTAGCCACATGTAGCCACTTACATTAAAATGAAATTAAATTTAAAATTCCGTTTCAGTCACATTAACCACCTTTCAAGTGGCCACAGTGCAGATACCGAACACTTGCATCATCACAGAAAGTACTATCGGACAGTGTTGCTCTAGATCTAACAGTTATAGGAAATAGAAGGAGAAACAGAACATAATTGGTGTCTTGGGGATATAATCAGCAAAATTCACACTGTGGAGAACAAATGATCTAACGTCTTCAAGAACAACAAAACAGCAAAGAAAGAAAGACTAAAATGAGGGGAAACACATGTACATATATACACTGGAATACTACTCAGCCATAAAAAAAGATGAAATACTGCCATTTGCAACAACATGGATGGATCTTGTGAATATCATGTTAAGCAAAATAAGTCAGACGGAAAAAGTCAAGAACCATATGATTCACTCATCTATCTATAGACTAGAGGCCTGGTGCACAAATTCGTGTATGGGTAAGGTCCCTAGGCCTGGCCGGAAATCAGGGTTAATCGGGGCCTTCCTTTGTGCTGCGTGCCTCTCCTGCCTCTGTGGCAGCGCTAAGGATGTCTGACTGATGTCTTAGGCCCACTACCAGGAGTGGGCCTCCATCAGACATCCTCAGGGCTCCTGGACTACGAGAGGGCACAGGCCGGGCTGAGGAATCCCCGAGTGCATGAATTTCATGCACTGGGCCTCTAGTAGTAGATATAAAAGCCTAAGCGACCATCGACGGATAGCTATGACAAGCACTGACCACCCGGGGGCAAATGTTCAATGCAGGAGCTGCCGAGCTGCACCAACTTGGCAGCTGTGGTTCTCGGATGACGCACCCGGAACCAGAGAGGAGGGAGCCCGATTCCAGGGTACATCACCGGAGAACCGCCCTCTCGCAATCTGGGACCCCTCAGGGGATCATGCACCAGGCTTCTAGTATAGGATATAAAACTGAAAGCACAAATGAATAAACAAGACAATCAATCAAAAACTCAAGCCCAGCCCTAGCCGGTTTGGCTCCGTAGATAGAGAATCGACCTGCAGACTGAAAGGTCCCGGGTTCGATTCTGGTCAAGGGCACATGCCCAGGTTGCAGGCTCGTACCCAGTGAGGAGCATGCAGGAGACAGTCGATCTATCTCTCTCTCCCTCTCCCTTCCTCTCTAAAAAAATAATAAAATTTTTTTAAAAAAACTCAAGCCCTAGCCCTAGCCAGTTTGGCTCAGTGGATAGAGTGTTGGCCTGTGGACTGAAGGGTCCCAGGTTCGATTACAGTCAAGGGCACATGTCTGGGTTTCCGGCTCGATCCCTAGTAGGGGGTGTGTAGGAGGCAGCCAATTGATGATTCTCTCTCATTCTTTCTCTCTCCCTCTCCCTTCCTCTCCGAAATCAATAAAAATATATTAAAAACAACAGCCCTGGCTGGTTCCGCTCAGTGGATGAAGCATTGGCCTGCAAATCAGGTTCGAGTCCAGCCAAGGGCACATGCTCGGGTTGCGGGCTGGATCCCCAATGGGGGACGTGCAGGAGGCAGCCAAACGATGATTCTCTCTCATCACTGATGTTTCTGGCTCTCTCTCCTCCCTTCCTCTCTGAAATCAATAAAAATGTTTTAAAAAAAAACACACAAAAAACACTCAAGCCCTAGCCAGTTTGGCTCAGTGGATAGAGTGTTGTCCTATAGACTGAAGGACGATGGGTTTGATTCCGGTGAAGAGCGCATACCTCAGTTACAGGCTAGATCTCCGGTGCATGCTAGAGGCAACCAACTGAAGTCGCTATTCCATTAGAAGTATATACTACCACCTCTGTGGTGGTTACCAGAGGGAAAGGGAGTCAAATATATGGTGACAGAAGGAGATCTGACTTTGGGTGGTGAGTACACAATGCAATATACATATGATGTATTATAGAATTTGTATACTTGGAACCTATATAATTAACTAATGTCACCTCAATAAATGTATTTTTAAAATTTAAAAAAAGAAAAAAAAAAAACAGGCCTTCCTGGATCCTGATTTAAACCAACCATACATTTTTTTGTTTTTATTTATTTATTTTTAATCCTCACCCGAGGATATTTTTCCATTGATTTTTCGGAGAGAGAGTGGAAGAGAGAGGGAAAGACAGAGAGAAATATTGATGTGAGAGAAACACATCAATTAGTTGCCTCCTGCACGAGCCCGACTAGGGCTCAGGCCAGGGAGGAGCCTGCAACTGAGGTATATGCCTTTGACCAGAATGGAATCTGGACCCTTTGGTCCGCCAACCATACATTTTTTTTAAATATATATATTTTTTATTAATTTTAGAGAGTAAGGGAGGGAGGGGGAGAGAGGGATAGTGGGGGAGTGAGAGAGAGGTGGATGAGAAACATTAATCAGTGGCCTCCTGCATGCCCCCTACTGGGGATCGAGCCCACAACCTGGGGCTATGCCTTGACTGAGAATAGAACTGGCAACCTTTCAGTGCACGGGACAATGCCCAACCGAGTGACACTGGCCAGGGCTCAATCATACTTTTTTTTTTAAAGAAACACTTATAGGACTATCAGCAGAAATGTGAACACTGATTGCATATTTGATATCATAAAGGAATGGTGGTATCATCATTATGTTTAAAAGGAGAGTTATCTGCCCTAACCGGTTTGGCTCAGTGGATAGAGCATAAGCCTGCAGACTGAAGGGTCCCAGGTTCGATTCCGGTCAAGGGCATGTACCTCGGTAGCGGGCACATTCCCAGTAGGGGGTGTGCAGGAGGCAGCTGATCGATGTTTCTCGCTCATCGATGTTTCTAACTCTCTATCCCTCTCCCTTCCTCTCTGTATAAAATCAATAAAATATATTTTTTAAAAAATAATAATAATAAAATAAAAGGAGAGTTATCTTTTAGAGATACTGAAATCTTTATAGATGAAATGATATGTCTGGGATTCACTTCAAAATAATCAGGGTGAGATACACAGAAGAATTATGAATTGGCCATGAACTGATCATTGTTAAAGCTGGATAATGGTTACCTGGGAATTCACCGTGATAGTTTCTCTACTTTTGTATGTTTGAAATTTTCCATTAAACAGTTTATTTATTTATTTTAAATATATTTTTACCGATTTCAGGGAGAAAGAGAGAAAGAAACATCAATGAAGAAAGAAAATCATTGATCAGCTAACCTCCTGCATGCCCCACATTGGAGATCAAATGCACAACCCCATGTGCCCTGACCAGGAATTGAACCATGACCTCCTGGTTCATAGGTTAACACTCAACCACTGAGCACGCCGGGTGGGAAAATAGTTTAAAAAATTCCTGGAACATCCGAAATTTTTAATAAATTTAAACCTTATCACCCAGAGCTGATTTTATCTCAGAAATTATATAACCTTAATATTCAAATCTCTAGTCTCTGCATATTCTTCCATGTCATGCCCTCACTTTCTTGAACTCAAGAGTGACTTTCAGCTTATAGATTCCACCATTTTCTCCCAATCTCTCAATTTCCTATGACTACTCAAGTCACAACAAATAAGTGATTAAAGCTTTGAACTGCAATTGACTTTTCTGTATACATAGTAGGCAAATTAGAGTTGCTGGGTTTGGGAACACAACTATACAGATGGATTCTCTACAAAGTCATGGTCCACCACAAGTGGAATCTTTGCATTTATCAATCTTTTACTTAAGTTTACTCAGCTGCATTCTCCCAAGCACTCACCATTTCTTCTTAGGTCTCCTTACTCAACCACAAAAGCTACAACCAAGTACTCCAAAGAGAACACTACAGTTTTTAATGTATTTGTATGTATGTGTTTCTTTACAGATAATCTGTTATATTACAACCCTCACATACCTGTTAAAATAAAATTCATTAACAAAAAGATTTTAGCAAACCTTCCTATAAACCAGCAAAGTTGAATGTTATTAAAACTTACTATTAACGGCAATCCATTCATTGAGATCCTCTCCCTCTGGCAACATAACAGCTTGTCTCAGATTCCCGCTTCCTAGAGTTGCTTCTGCATGTTTTAAGAGTTCATATTGATGAGACCCTTCAGGGATATTCTTCTTTGGTTTGAATGTTTTAGAAGAGCGGCTGCTGCTGTTAGGTTAAAAGAAAATGTATATAAATTTTTAGGACTAGAAAGAAGCAGAATGGCATAATTTTAATGGCATAATATAAATTTTAAAATAAAATAAAAATACTTCCTGAAAAGTGCCAGGATTTGGGGGTAAGGGGAGATGATCACAATAAAAAGAATGCTTTAAATTTCTTTCCTAATGTAGAAACAGTATTAGCAGCACAATGTCACATAGAAGGCAATTTAACTATGCCTCCTGAAGCAGTCTGGTGTAATAGAAAGGGCACTTGAACCAAAAAAAGAAAAAACCTGGATGCTAGTCCTTGATCTGCCACTATCTCTGTGGGTGCTTGAGAAACCTAACCTCCCTTTGGCCTCAATTTCCACCTACACAAAATGGTGCTGCGAGGGAAGTAGCCCTAAGGTTCTAATAGCTCAAAAAGTTTCTATACCAAAATATTTGGGATGCCATCAAAGCAAACCACAGCGGAAGCAACACATTTTTTGAAGTTTTAAGCAGAAAAAGTAAATGAGAGAGAGACAACTGGTTATTGGGGGGAAAGTAAGTTTTTATTCCTATCTCACACCATCCACAAGGAAGGTCTTCCTAACATGTCACAAAACCCAAAACCTTAAATGGGTGAATTTCAAATTATAATAATTAAAATTCAGTAACAGAGCAAAAAGATAAGTAACCAAAAAAAGTACTTGCAATATATGTATTACAAAAGATAATCTGGATTAATAATGGGCTTCCATAATCTGTTAAGAAAAAGGTAAGGTACCCTTTAGAGCAGTGGTTCTCAACCTTGCCTGCACATTAGAATCACCTGGGAATCTTTTTAAAATCCTGATTTCTGGGCCTCATCCTCTGGAAATTCTGTTTCTTTGTTACTAATGTTGTGGCCCCACCCCATAACAAAGAAACAGAATTTCCGGAGGATGAGGCCCAGAAATCAGGATTTTAGAAAGATTCCCAGGTGATTCCAATGTGCAGCCAAGGTTGAGAACCCCTGCTTTAGAGAAATGAGATGAATAGGCAATTCAGAAGGAAAACTACAATGACCAATGAACATCTGAAAAACTATTTAATAAAAATAAGATATTTCCTTAAACTGAGTGTCAAAAGTGAAAACAATTACCTTAAGTGTGGTATAGAGAAATTAGTGCTTTAATACAGCACTGGTGAAAGGGTAAAGTGTTTTGGGAGGGCAATATGGCAGTATCTGTTAACACTGAAATGTTCCTCAATCCATCCCTTCCACTAAGTATCTCTCTTAGATATGGTAACGATGTGTATTCCAAGATTGTTTTTAATAGTGAAAAATCTGGAAACAATCGTAAGGCTAATTAGAAGAATGAACAAACAAACTATGATACATCTGTGTCATGGAGTATTGCATTGTAGTTAAAACATGATACAAGGACAAGATAGAGAGCTACATGTATTTACTTGAAAAGATCTCAAACATGGTTAAAACAAAACCAAATAAACAGCAGGAACCCATTTTGTAAATGTACAGAAAGGATACAAATCAAATTATAGTGGTGATCACTTACTTCTAAGAAGGGCAAAGGAATAAACTGTGGGCTTTCCTTTTACCCCAGTAATTTGAATTTTAAATAAGATTAAGAAGTAAAATGAATTATAAAAACACTAAAATTCAAATATGGAAAGTTTTTCAACGTGGTAAACACCTATATTTATTAGGGAAGTACTAAATTACAAGGAATTGCCTTTTATATCTAGAAAAGCTGTGAATGACAGAAAACTAAATTTGGACGGCATAGAATGATGGCTCAATATTCAAATATTATCATCATCTAAATCGTGATTCAAATGACACCAAGACAGTGAAAAAGAATCCACAAAACGGGAGAAAATATTTGCAAATCATAGATGTGATGAGTGACTTGTATCAAGGATAAAGAATTCTTACAACTCAAAAACAAAGAGAGAACCCAATTTTAAAAAAACGGCCAAAAGTTGACAACTATAAATAAAATTTAAAAAAAAAAATGGATCAGAAGCTCTGAATAGACATTTCTCCAAACAAAAAATATACAAATGGCCAATAAGCACACGAAAGGCTGCTCAAACTTCTTAGTCATTAGGGAAATGCAAATTAAAACCACAGTGAGATGCCATTTCATACCCACAGAGGATGGTTATAATAAAAAAAGACAAGAGAGAGGGGGGGGAGGGATATGAGACTCGCACGTCCCTGCTGAAAATGCAGAATGGTGCGGTGCTTTGAAAAAGTTTGGCAGCTCCTCAAAAGATTAAACCTAACTGCCGTGGAGCTCAGTAATTCCTCGCTCAGGTAGAACACCCAAGAGACATGAACACACCAACACAAAAATGTGTCCAGTACGTAAAAGTTCACAGCATTATTCGTAAAAACCCCAAAAGGTGGAAGCTCAGATACCCATCAACAAAACAAAGTTCGGGAGAAATACAGAGCCTCACCCTGACATCCAAAAGCAACTAGGCAACGTGCACACACAAACCAACCGCTAAATCAACATGGACTCGCACGAGAAAGACTTGGGGGAGAGATGGTTCCAGTAACACAGGAATTTGCAATGAAAATCTAAACCATACAGACTTCTTGACCTGATAATCATACTCTGAAGACTCTCTACCCTTAACACGACAACCCAGAGGGGGAAAGCGACCTGGACCAAGGCATTCTCCGCACCGTAGTCCCACTTTATAAAGAGCGAAGGAACCCTCATTTCTCACGATCAGGAACTAGTTAGATGAACTCTGGCTATGAAACGCCATGCAATTCTGAATTTTAATAAAAACGTCAAGTATGGGGGCGATGTCTGTAACGAAAAATGGGTCTTTAGTCATTCAGACGACACACGTGTAAGCAATGCGCTGCGTGGAGGGAGCCAGCTGAGCAGAATCAACAAGGCGCCGGCGCAGTGCTTCTCGCGCGGCAGCACCGCACGTTTTCCGGGCGGCGCTTTTCCTCGGGGTTTTTCTAACACCGACGGTAACAGAACTGGACCAGCGGCGGAGTAAACGCTCCGTCAGCACGGATCCCCGGAGGAGCTCCGGGCTCCGCCCCCAGGTCGCCCCGTCGCCCTCAGGGCCGCTCGGGCGGAAAAGTTTGGAGGCGCTATGGCCCTGGGGCCTTTCTACTCCTCGGTCTCTTCGCTCCGCTTGCTCGGCGTCGACTTTCCCTCTCCGTCTGCCTCGGCCCACGTCCTAGCCTCCCCCCGTGACGCTAAACCGGAGCAAACCAAGCGCCGGCCACCCCGACCTCGGGGCCGGCCCTCACCTCAGGCGCCCCCTCTCCCCTTCGCCGCCCTCCGCCCTCAGCCCCGGACCCCCGGCCCGGCTGCACTCACAAGAGGAAGCTCATCTTCTATCCTCAGAGGGGAGGGGAGGGGCCGCTGGCCCCCGTCGCAGTCGGGACTCGGAGCCCGCACGGGAACCGAGAGGTAGCAGATAGGCCTCAGCCCGCCGACAGCGGAAGCACTGGCCGCCGCTGCTCCGAGCCGGGGTCGAGCCAGTATAAGCGGGTGCAAGCTGCGGCGCCCACCTCACCCGCCTCCCCCACCTAGCGGAGAGGAAATGCGGAACCAGCCTAATCTCGCGAGAAAAGCCTGCTCTCTGCCCCGCCCCGCCCCGCCCCGCCCCCAGCTGAGCGTTACACGGCCCCGCCCTCTTTACAGATCACCCAATCATCGGCCCCCGGGCCTGGACTTCCTTTCCTGGGAGGCGTGGTCGGGTTGCGGTCCGAGGCCGCCGAGAGCGGCAGGCCTTGTATTTGACTCAGCTTGTTGCTGTTGGTTTAAGTTCCCTAGGTAGCGTGGGGCCTCTAAAAGTTTTAATTTTATTTTTAAATTGAGGTATAATGCACATAGCATAAAAGTCACTCTTTTAAAATATATATTCACGGAGCTGTGCAACCATCCTCGCTATTCTAGAATATTTTTGTCACCGCATAAAGAAACCAGTACCCATCAGCCGGCCTCCCTCACCTCAAGCCCTGGCTGCAACTAGTCTACCTTCTTTTTATATACATTTGCCTGACCTGGACATGTGATGTAAATGGAATCATGTGCTCTTTGTATAACTGGCTTCTTCCACTTAGCACAATGTTTCCAAGATTCATCTTTATGTTGTAGTACGTACCAGTATTTCATTCCTCTTTACAGATGAGTAATATTCCATTGTATGAATATACCTTACTTTGTTTATCCATTCATCTGTTGATGGACACTTCCGTTTCCACATTTTCACTATTATGAGTAATGTGACTATGAACATTTCCACACTGGGTGGAGGGTGGTGAAGCAGGGTTCGCCACCCCAAACTATGCCTTTTGAAATATTGATCATTTTAAACTGGTTATTTTCAAGAAACAGAAGACTCAGAAAGAACCTTTAACCTCCCCCCTAACTGCCCCTAAAAAATTGTTGAGAGAACCTGCTCCAGAAAGGGACCTAGTATCATATATAACTACAGTTTAATATGAATTAAGTGTGACAGACAGGAAGGAACCTATCAAGGCTCTCTAATCAAATTCCTTTCTATGTCCCATTGTTAAAGATGTCTCAGCAAACATTTATTTACCAAATATTTGCTTTTTGCATCAACATATGAATTGCCTTCCTGTCCTTTGTAGTTTATGTTCTCTTCTACTTTTCTAAATTTCCAACTTTATTCTAGTAAGCAAATACTTATATTATTTTTTAACTTTTGTTTTTTTAAAAAAAGAAGCAAGATAGAATAGTGACTAAAAAGCTCATATTTTGGAGGTGACAGTCTGGGCTGAACCCTGCTAGTACTACTTAATAAGCATGTGATCTTATGCTTCAGTTTTCTCATCAGTAAAACTGGGGGCAAACTCATAGGGTTGTGAGGATTAAATGAAAGGGAAAGAATTCAGTTCTTAAAACATAGATACACTTGGCTTTGGGGGAAACCAAAATGGCAGCATAGGTTAATGCCGGAGTTTGCTGCCTCGAACAACCACTTCAAAAATACAACTAAAAGGCAGAATGGACATCATCCAGAACCACAGGAAGGCTGGCTGAGTGGAAGTTCTACAACTAGGAGGAAAGAGAATAGCATACCGAGACTCAGAGGAGGCACAGTGCTGAAGTCAAATACTAAGGTGCGGAGGTGTGCGGAGCAGGCTGGCGGCTGAGGGCCAGGTTGTCGTTTTCAATCAGGAGGGAGTCTTAGACTCTGAGCTCCAGATCCGGGCGAGTCTCTAGGGACCCAGACTGAAATGGCAGAAGCGGGACTGTCTGGCTTCGGTCGGAACTCGAAGGCAGCTTTCTCTCCGAGGTTTGCAGCAGTTGCTGGGACTCTGAGAGGCAGAGCCCCTGGGGACGGGACTGAGAGCAGCCATAACTGCTCGCTCCGGCCCGCCCTATTGATCCCCTGGGACCCGCCCCGCCCAAGCCCTGCACAAAGGCATTTGCTGGATAGCCTCAGGCAAAGGCTAGATTAGCACCTCCCTAGACGACAGAAGTTCTCTCACTGCAGACACAGCTGATTCTCACAGCCAGTTGGCCTGGAGGTCAAATCCCACCCAGTATTACATACAACAATCAAGGCTTAACTACAACAAGACTGCGCACAAAGACCACAAGGGCCGAAACCAGTTTGGCTCAGTGGATAGAGCGTCAGCCTGTGGACTGAAGGGTCCCAGGTTCGATTCCGGTCAGGGGCATGTACCTGGGTTGCGGGCACATCCCCAGTGGGAGATGTGCAGGAGGCAGCTGATTGATGTTTCTAACTCTCTATCTCTCTCCCTTCCTCTCTGTAAAAAATCAATAAAATATATTTTTTAAAAAAAGACCACAAGGGCGTGCACCAAGAAAGCATAAAAAATGCGGAGACAAAGAAACATGACAGAAATGGAGGATATAGAGCTCAAAACCGCACTTTTAAGGTCTTTCAATAATTTTCTAGAAACCGCCGATAAACTTAATGAGATCTACAAGAAATCTAATGAGACCCTCGATGTTGTGATAAAGAACCAACTAGAAATTAAGCATACACTGACTGAAATAAAGAATATTATGCAAGACACAATGACATCCTCTTTAGAGATAGGAGACACAGCACAAAAGCAATTGCCCTTCCTCCGCAGGAGAACGTGCTGAAGGCAGCAGTATTGGCTATCCAGCATACTGAGAGAGTTGTCAAGTATATTCTTGGGGAAGGTGTTGCTGTGGTTGTAAACTTCCTACTTGCAGCCTTTCCTGCCCTCTGTGCTACCCCGTTAAGCCAATACATAGCCGAGTCAAGGGGTGTCCCAAACAACGAAGGGAAAGAACTCAGCTGGACCATGGACCATGTTACTGTGACTCCAAATGATATCAATGTTATATTAAAATCGACCATAGCACGTCTCTATCATCTTGTGAGGAAGCCACAACAAAATCCCATGGCCCAGGTCACCAAGAGATTCAATGCAATGTACACCACAGTCAAACAAGGGCTCCGGCCTCCGATTGTAGAAGTTAATCCATTGTTTGACTTTAAGGATGCTGCAATATGGTTAACCTCAGCAGGCTTTGATACGCTCATAGTCAAAGGCTTGCTTGAACTTGAGAATCACAGCTCAACCGGGCCTACAGGGAAAGCTTTAATTGGGCAGATTAAGTTGGTGGCAACATACGCAGAGATGACACCCTACATGGCAATGAAATCCTTCATTACCGAAGGACTTTCTTACGGTGCTATGCTGCCTGGTGTTGCAACACAGATCAAGGCTTTCCTCCAAGTAGAACGGGAACTTAAGGAAGAACATGGAGAGGAGCTATTCCCTTATCTTAAAGCTTTAAAGCTTCACGGACATGAGCTGTTGGCACCTGTTCGGTTTCCTAACTTGTGCAAGGTGGCAAACACGAATTGATGGGACTTTTAGGGACTACCGATCAACTAAGGAATCTCTATCAACACTCACTGACAAAGAGGTCAAAGATGCTGTCTCAAAGCCTCCACTGAAGAGGCGCGGCTTGCTTCCCACTGACATGAACGCACCCACAATGGTGTACAGTACCACACGAGAAGAGGTGATGTCCATTACATCTGGTCCTGGAAGTCAAACTGATGCCGACTCTATGCTAACTAAGGTCATAGAGACACTAACCCGTAAGCAGTAATTAATTTAAAAAAAAAAAGAATATTATACAGACACCCAACAGCAGACCAGAGGAGCGCAAGAATCAAGTCAAAGATTTGAAATGCGAAGAAGCAAAAAACACCCAACCGGAAAAGCAAAATGAAAAAAGAATCTGAAAATACGAAGATAGTGTAAGAAGCCTCTGGGACAGCTTCAAGCGTACCAACATCAGAATTATAGGGGTGCCAGAAGATGAGAGAGGGCAAGATATTGAAAACCTATTTGAAGAAATAATGACAGAAAACTTCCCCCACCTGGTGAAAGAAATAGACTTACAGGTCCAGGAAGCGCAGAGAACCCCAAACGAAAGGAATCCAAAGAGGATCACACCAAGACACATCATAATTAAAATGCCAAAAGCAAAAGACAAAGAGAGAATCTTAAAAGCAGCAAGAGAAAGAAACTCAATTACCTACAAGGGAATACCCATACGACTGTCAGCTGATTTCTCAACAGAAACTTTGCAGGCCAGAAGGGAGTGGCAAGAAATATTCAAAGTGATGAATACCAAGAACCTACAACCAAGATTACTTTATCCAGCAAAGCTATCATTCAGAATTGAAGGTCAGATAAAGAGCTTCACAGATAAGGAAAAGCTAAAGGAGTTCATCACCACCAAACCAGCATTATATGAAATGCTGAAAGGTATCCTTTAAGAAGAGGAAGAAGAAGAAAAGGTAAAGATACAAATTATGAACAACAAATATGCATCTATCAACAAGTGAATCTAACAATCAAGTGAATAAATAATCTGATGAACAGAATGAACTGGTGATTATAATAGAATCAGGGACATAGAAAGGGAATGGACTGACCATTCTTGGGGGGGGAAAGGGGTGTGGGAGATGCGGGAAGAGACTGAACAAAAATTGTGCACCTATGGATGAGGACAGTGGGTGGGGAGTGAGGGCGGAGGGTGGGGCGGGAACTGGGAGGAGGGGAGTTATGGGGGGGAAAAAAGAGGAACAAATGTAATAATCTGAACAATAAAGATTTAAAAAAAAAAAAAAAGATAGTGTAGGGAAGGCCTGGGGCAGGGGGTGGGGGCCGGCTAGAGGGGGTCAATGGGGGGGGATATATGTAATACTTTCAACAATAAAGAATTCTTTTAAAAACAAACAAAAAAAATATGCATCTATCAACAAGTGAATCTAACAATCAAGTGAATAAATAATCTGATGTACAGAATGAACTGGTGATTATAATAGAATCAGGGACATAGAAAGGGAATGGACTGACTATTCTTGGGGGGGAAAGGGGTGTGGGAGATGCGGGAAGAGACTGGACAAAAATCGTGCACCATGGATGAGGACAGTGGGTGGGGAGTGAGGGTGGAGGGTGGGGCGGGAACTGGGAGGAGGGGAGTTGTGGGGGAAAAAAGAGGAACAAATGTAATAATCTGAACAATAAAGATTTAATTAAAAAAAAACCATAGATACACTCAATCAACATTTGCTATTTAAAAGGGAAGAAAATTTTAATTGATTGTTTTAAATGTTTGCATTGATTTTTTAAAATTTTATTTATTTGTTTAAATCCTCACCTGAGGTTATTTTTCCCATTGATTTCTTTAGAGAGAATGGAGGGGAGGGAAGAGCAGGTGGGGAGAGAGAGAGAGAGACAGCAATGTGAGAGAAGCACATCCATTGGTCACCTCCTATTGGAACCTTGATCAGGTATGGATCGAGCTTGCAACGAGGTATGTGCCCTTGACCAGGAATTGAACCCTAGACCCTTCCATTCATGGCCGACGCTCTAACCACTGAGAAAAATTGGCCAGGGATTATTGATTTTTAGAGAGAAAGGAAAGGAAAGGGATAGAGAGATAAAAACATTGATGATAGCAAAGCATCATTATGGGCTGCCTCCTGCACGCCCCCGACTGGGGATGGAGCCCTCACTTGGGCATGTGTCCTGACCAGGAATTGAACCAGTGACCTCTTGGTTCCTGGGTTGAAGCTCAACACTGAGCCACACTGGCTGGGCTAATTGATTTTTTTCAAGAGAGAGGAAGGGAGAGGGAGAGAGAGAAACATTGAGGGGATCAAGCCCATAACCCAGGCATGTGTGCTACCGGGAACTGAACCAGCAACCTTTCAGTGCATGAGACAAGCACCCAAAGAAAGTGAGCCACATCGGCCAGGGTTTGACATGTCTTATCACCCCTATTAGCTGGCCAGCTTCCTGAGAGCAAATCCCGACTGTTTATCGTTGTGCAGTCTTTTACAGGTGCCTACTGTGGGGCCTTGTATCAGGGTATATGTTCAGCAAATATTTGCTAAATGAATGCAATTGCATATTTGGCTAAATATTATTTTAGAACAATTGTTTTAAATTGATGCAGTCTCTTAATTTCAGAAGTTTTGTGTAGCTCAGGAATCTCTCTGCCTTTACCTACCTTGGGATTCCCCAGATGAGAACAATCTCTCATCAAATGGCAGTGAAATGGCCAGATATAGAAATGCATATTTATATTTTCTGGGAGAGATGGAAGTGCCTAGATACTTTCCCAAACACTTTTACAAGACAGCCATGTGGGAAAGCCACAGAGATATCACTAGGATACTGGAGTGAGGGCCACAAGGAAAGTCCTGTTTGTTCTGTACCCTTGGCTGATAAGAAAGAATGTAGCCATTAAAGGCTAGAGCAATGGTTTACACTGAAAACTAAATCTATGTATCTTGGATGCATATGTGTTTTCTATGAGAATTTTTTAAAATATGTTTTTTATTGATTTCAGGGAGAGGTAGGGAGAGGGAGAGAGAGATAGAAACACCAATGATGAGAGAGAATCATCGATGGCATCCCCTACTGGGGATCCAGCCCACAAACCCGGGCATTTGCCTTGACCAGGAATCAAATGATGACCTCCTGATGCATGGGTCAATGCTAAACCACTGAGCAACACTGGCCAGGACTATGAGAACGTTTTATATTGGTGTTTTCAGTTTGTCATACACACTTTCTGACTCTGTGGTCTAATCCTATATAATAAAAGGCTAATATGCAAATCAACCAAATTGCAGAACAACCGGTTGCTATGACGTGCACTGACCACCCAGGGGCAGACACTCAACACAGGGGTTGCCCCGGGTGGTCAGTGCGCTCCCACAGGGGGAGCACTGCTCAGCCAGAAGCAGGGAGCGGGCTTAAGCTGTCAATCAGACATCCCTGTGGGCTCCCGGACTGCGAGAGGGCACAGGCTGGGCTGAGTGAGGCACCCCCCACCCCCAAGTGCACAAATTTTGTGCACTGGCCCTCTAGTAGAAGTATAATGTGTAATTTAATTTTTTCTAGTATATATATATTTTTTAAAGCAAAAATAAACACAAAATCCCAGGTGAAATTAATCTGATAATATATTTCATTTAACCCAACATATCCAAAATAATGTGATTTTTAACAAGGAGTCGGCTTTTAAAATTTTGATGAGATATTTAACTTTTTTCATCCTAAGTCATCAAAGTATGATGTGAGGGTATTTTAAATCTACAGCTTAATTTGGACTAGTACATTTCAAGTGCTCAGTAGCCACATGTGGCTCATGGCTGCTATATTGGACAGTGCGGGATAGATCAACTGTATGATCTTATAAACACAATTTCAGTACTGTGGGTCTATTTAAATAAACTGGTTATTTTCAAGGGTACAGTACTTGCTCTCTTTAAGGTTTTATTTTTTAAAATTTGTTTTTAAAATATATTTTTATTGATTTCAGAGAGGAAGGGAGAGGAAGAGATAGAAATATCAATGATGACAGGGAATCATTGATTGGTTGCCTCCTGCACGCCCCCTACTGGGGACTGAGCCCTGCAACCCAGGCATGTGCTCTTGACCGGAATGAAACCAGGGACCCTTCAGTCCTCAAGCCAAAGCTCTATCCACTGAGCTAAACCGGCTAGGGCAGGGGTGGGCAACCTTTTTGTGAGTGCGTGCCAAAACCAGCAAAATCTCTGACTCAAAATTCTTCTGCGTGCCAAACCTAAGTTTTTGAGAACATGTTACACCTACTTGATATCTCTTAAGGTGTACATATGTGAAGAACCTTGAAGAAATAATAAAATTCATTCAAGTGACAAAAACACAGTATATGATGATGAAAAATACATTTATTTTTTAATGTATACATGTGCACTGATAGTCCGACAGAAAACTTTATGACTCCGTTTGATATTATCAGTGGGACTTTTGCTGCTGAGAGAAACATAGAAATTTATTCCCCTTTTGTTAGTACCGGTGGGCAAAGCAAGAGAGAAGGTTTCATTTTTATAGAGTGAAATTTTGGAATAAATAGGTGAGGCGGTTGTCTTGTCAATGAAAACCCGTTGCATCTGAGGCTGAAACCAAATCACTGGTCAGATCTAGGAAGGCAGGGAGAGTGAAGGCAGAGGCATAGAAATTGCTCTTCCCCTCTCTCGTCAATCCATGTCTATGGTCTTTAAGATAACTTGTTATGTAAAATGATTTATTTATCTAAGATGCACCTACACTGAATTTATCTGAAAAATAAAAAAGTCAATATTAAGAAAAACATTGTAAATGGAAGATTATAAGAGAGGGTTTCGCATGCCAGCAAAAGTTACTGGCATGCCATGTTTGGCACGTGTGCCAGGGGTTGCCCACCCCTGGGCTAGGGCTACACTTGCTCTTGTTGGTACCAAAGTACCAAGTTGTTACTGTCTAATGAAACATTAACAGGAGCATACAATATGGAAACGATGTAGTAGCACCAAGTGTCAGTCGTATGACATCTTGGTGGAATGAAGAAATAAGGACAAGGAAAATTGTGGGAGAGTAAAGTCACAGCTCAGCAAATGGTGACACAGGATGCCCATCCCAAAAGAACTTGCCCAGTACCTGTCACTACCATGTTCATGTTGCAAGTGATTTTATCTCATTCAAAACACCGCCTGTCACATTCAATAATGATATTCTTTTGATCTCAACTTCTGTCGCTTTCTTGGTGTTTAATTTATAACTGTGTGATTTGGTGGTGGTATAATAAGCTATAAGCAAGGATATAGATTTGTACTTTTATAATGATTTGTATTATTTAAATCAGGGGTCCTCAAACTACGGCTCGCGGGCCACATGCAAATACAAATATTGTATTTGTTCCCGTTTTGTTTTTTTATTTCAAAATAAGATATGTGCAGTGTGCATAGGAATTTGTTCATAGTTATTTTTTATTTTTTATTTTATTTTATTTTATTTTTAATCAGCGACAGTTCTCTGCTTTCTTTTTTTATTTTTTAAATATATTTTATTGATTTTTTACAGAGAGGAAGGGAGAGAGATAGAGAGTTAGAAACATCGATGAGAGAGAAACACCGATCAGCCGCCTCCTGCACATCCCCTACTGGGGACGTGCCCGCAACCCAGGCACACGCCCCCGACCGGAATCGAACCCGGGACCCCTCAGTCTGCAGGCCGACGCCCCATCCACTGAGCCAAACCGGTTTCGGCCATAGTTATTTTTTAAACTATAGTCCGGCCCTCCAACGGTCTGGGGGACAGTGAACTGGCCCCCTGTTTAAAAAGTTTGAGGACCCCTGATTTAAATAATGTATTTATCATAAAAGGATTTCCAGGCATCTTGGCAGCATGGGGAGAAAGGAATTCGTGCAAGTTCCTAACCCCCATTAATGGCATTGTTCTTCAAACTGGAGAATCACCAAGGATATGAGAAGTTGATTATACATTTGGAAAACCTTTCAGGTTAGCTAGATTTGGGCTGAGCGGGAGAGGCAGGGAGCCTCAGGGATTTGGGGAAAATTCTAGATCAATATTTGACCAGAGTATTAATAATGATAAGATTTGAGGAGAGAGAGAGAGAGAGAGAGGTGCTAATTGCTGCGGGGCAGTCTGTTCCCCCAGACCCAGCCTATAGTTTACAAAGACTGGGAAGGTTTTACTCTCTCCTTGGATCAGTTGGTCAGCGAGATCTCTGCTCACCATCTGGTTACAGCAGATGCTTGAAAGCAGAAGCTAAGCAGCAATTTATAAAGCCACCAGTACCGCCACCCCCCCTCCCCCATTCATCACATGGTTCCCCTTTCCAGCTCCCTTGGGCAGGATTGGCAACCTTGCATTTTCATTCTGTGTAAACGTCCTGTCTCATCGTTTACAGAAACTCCAGCTTTGCCCTAACAACGGCCGTGGCTCACAGGGCCTCTTCCCACTGTGATCACAGTAAGGTTTCTGCCCCGCCCTGTTAGTTGGTGCTCTCTGGGCAGCTTGTGTTTTATTTATTTATTTATTTATTTATTTATTTATTTATTTATTTTAATTCTCACCCAAGGAGATTTTTTCCCATTGACTTTTAGAGAGAGTAGAAGGGAGAGGGAGAGACAGAGAGAAACACCGATGTGAGAGAGACACATCGATTGGTTGTGTCCGGCATGCCCCCAACCAGGCCCGGGAGGTCACAGTTTGATTCCTGGTCAGGGATATGCTTGGATTTTGAGCTTGATCCCCAGTGGGGCATGCAGGAGGCAGCCAATGAATGATTCTCTCTCATCATTGATGTTTCTATCTCTCTCCCTTTCTGAAATCAATAAAAATACATATATTTTTTAAATAGCTGAGGTGAGTGTGACAGGCAGTTGGACAGATATGAGCAGACAAGGACGATGGGCCAGGTATAGAAGGTCACCAGGGCAGAAAACCCTGGGTGCCTACCAGTGGACAAAACTGGGAAAACAAGGACTTCACCCCCTGGGTAATCTTCCCTCCCCTATATCACTGGTCATGCAGTTTAGGCCACCTGACCTTTCATGTTGCTAGTCATGTGATTCAGACCCTCGCTTGACCTTTCCTCCCCTGGCATGTTGCTAGCCATGCAGGTTAGACCCCTTAAGAGAGAAAATGAATTGGGGTGGAGAGGAGTGGAGAATAGCCATTTAAGCATTAAGCCCCCAGGACAATGAGATCTTGATCCAAATCAAATACATTTAGGCCTCATTTGTGTTTCAGCTCCAGGCTCAGAAAAGCAGCAAAACCAGACAAGCTAGGCCAATGGCTGACCTCAGGGCCAGCTGCATTGACTAATGTCCCCCTGACTGGCACTGACCAATCAGTGGTGACCATGCCCTGAAAGGACACTCCTGGAAAGTTGATGAATATTCTATTGAGATCTTCTCCAGGGACTGCCCCTAAAGTCCCCACCTTTAAAAGCCCTTAGGATGAAGACCCAGTGCTCACTCTCAGGCAGGAGCAGCCATCCCCTTTCCCTCTTCTCCCCACTTCCCCCCAGGGCATTTTCCTTGCCTTTCTTTTCCTCCCAAGCTGCAAGGGCCCTTCTTTTGCATCTGTAATTGGTTTCCTGAGCCCATGTCTTCTACCACTCATTTCTTCTACCTCTGCGACTTTCTAAATAATCTTTGTCTTATAGTTTGAGTCTTGGCTCTGAATTCTTTCCTAGCCAGAACTCAAGTGCCGAGATTGCCGAACCCAGGTCTGGTCTGATCTACACCTGGTGCCATTCTCGCTGCCAACAGTGAAGGTAAAGAGTAAGAGGTGCCAGGAGAGAGCCTTGATGAACCCTGATATTTAAAGGCCACATAGAGGAGAAGACTGTGACAAAGGAGGTTGAGAAGGAATGCTGGGGGCTAATTCCAGCAGGTCATAAATGCAAGAAGTTCATCAAAAGGTTGGTGAGCCCTGGTCGGTTTGGCTCAGTGGATAGAGCGTCGGCCTGTGGACTGAAGGGTCCCAGGTTCAATTCTTGTCAGGGGCACATGCCCGAGTTGTGGGCTCGATCCTCAGTGGGGGACTTGCAGGGGCAGCCAATCAATGATTCTCTCTTATCATGGATGTTTCTATGTCTCTCTCCCTCATCCTTCCTCTCTGAAGTCAATAAAATATATATATATATATATATATATATATATATATATATATATATATATATTTTTTTTTAAGGTCGGTGAACCTTGGGGCTTTCAGCAGGGCTGAAAATCTACATGTTAGTACCTGCTGCTGGCCAAACAGCTGAACAGCCGAAGGCAGTTCCCCCCACCTGATAATCTTACTGTCTACCAAACCTTACCTTTGATATGTATATTTGCTTTGCTTTAGGGCAACAATATGTGAATAAAAAACCTTGGGTCCAGAGATTAGGAGAACTTGGTTACTATAGCTAAGTCTCTTCTGGCTCCTCCCAAGAATGCCTTCCAAATTTATATTTCATGTCTAGTCTCTTTATTAATTTACCACAGCCCCTTCTCCAGATTCCTGAACCCTTCTAGATGCAGGGAAAGACCCCCAGCAAAGGAACAGTCCGAGAAATAGGGAGGGATGTGATAAAGCAAGAGCAGAGTGTTGAAGAATAAGAGAGGAGTCAACTCTAGGAAATGACCTTCAAAGTTCCAGTTAGATGAGGACCGAAGGGAAAGGTTATAAAAGTAGTGACCATGGGGCCCTACCCCTTTGGCCCAGTGGATAGAGCGTCAGTCTGTGGACCAAAGGGTCCCAGGTTCAGTTCCAGCCAAGGGCACGTACCTCCGTTGCAGGATCCTCCCTGGCCTGGGCCCTAATCGGGGCTTGTGCAGGAGGTAACTAATTGATGTCTTTCCCTCATTCTTTCCCTTTCTCTTCCACTCTCCCTAAAAATCAATGAAAAAATATCCTCGGGTGAGGAGTAAAAAAAAAAGTAGTGGCTGTGGGGAACTCTCCTCACAGCAGTTCTTAGCCTCATGCTCCACTGCCCTGTGTCAGAGAGAGAAGCTATAAATGCCATGGGGGTGGGGGAAGGGATTCAGGCAGGAGCCAGACGTACTGAAGAAAACCTTTGTCACCCTTGTCACCCGGGCATGTCCTGCGGTACCCACTAGAGGCTTTTTTCTGAAAGTGTACTATTCTTTTTTTATATATATATATATTTTATTGATTTTTTACAGAGAGGGAGGAAGAGGGATAGAGAGTTAGAAACATCGATGAGAGAGAAACATTGATCAGCTGCCTCCTGCACACCCCTCACTGGGGATGTGCCTGCAACCAAAGTACATGCCCTTGACTGGAATCGAACCCAGGACCCTTCAGTCCGCAGGCCAATGCTCTATCCACTGAGCCAAACCGGTTAGGGCATGAAAGTGTACTCTACTTGAGCGAGAAATGGTGACAAAAATTTGCCCTGAGGTGGAGTTTTGAGCGAGCCAGCGTCGGGTGCACACTGACCTCAGTGTGACCACGATTAAGCTCTCAACACTCTGGGCTTTACTTCCCCCTCTGTAGAGTGGGGTAGAGCCAGGACCCACCTTCCGGGGACAGCCAGGAGCTGGGTCCCACAAGGACCACTGGGGACCTGTCCAGGAGAGAAGAAGCACTCATTCCTTTGGGGTAGGAGCCTCCTGGGGGGCTGGGAGGGCAAGCCCTGGCTGGAAAGCCCTCCCCCAGCACCTCCACAGGCCATGGCCTGGGCTTGTCCTGTTCTCTGGGTTTCTGCTTGCTCCCCCCGCCACTCTAGAAAGCCTCCTCCCTGCTGGCTTCTGGGCCCTCGGCACACTCACTCCCTCCTCCCCAAACCCTGTCCTGTCCCACACCTCCTTCTAGCCCCAGCCTCTTTCACTGCAGCCACTAGCTTCTACATCTGATTTCCTCCTGCCAAGGCTGGGGGCAGGCAATCACACCCTGAAAGGTCTGACAAGGAGCAAGCCTAGGCACACTCTGACATGTACGGGGTGCGTGCCGTGCGCCAGCCCAGTTCTCAGCCTGTCTCCATCACCCCGGGCATGCCCTTGACTGGCACACAACAGGTGACCCGTTTGGGCCCCATCCTCCCAGCCCATCCTCTTGGCCTGCATCAGACTGCTCTGCTCACGACAGAGAAGAAAAGGCCACGTGCCCTCTGCATGTGGCGGCTCCTTTGGATTCAAGTGACAGGAGGAGGAACCGCCCTACCCCACCCCCCCGGAACCGTGGTGCTTAGTCCTTTGCTGGTCACCCCAACAATTGTTGGGCAGTGGACACTATTAACCCACCTGACTGGTGAGGACAGTGAGGCTGGGAGAGGTGACATGAGGGCTTGTCACACAGCAGTGAGAATGAAAGCAGCATTCTAAACCAGGGCCCATCCTTGGAACATCTGGGACACTGAGGAAGTGGGCAGCCCATTCACTCTGTGGCACTGGGTCTCAGGACAGAGGGGTGAGGAGGCAGGGAAGCCTGAATGATTGAGTCCTATTTCCCCATGCCATGGATCACTGATTCATTCAACAAACCTCTGCTGAGCCCTTACCAAGGGCCAGACCCTGTGCTCTGGCTGGGAACACAGGTGGCGGAGTGGTCCCACATGGGTAGGCATGGACTAGACACCAGCTCTGCCACTCACCAGCCTGAGGCCTGGCCAGGTCACTTTGTTCCCTGTGCCTCATTTTCCTCATCTGTAAAGTGGGGAGAGCCACACCTTCCTCACGGAGTCAGGGGGACGACTAACAGAGATAACAGGGAGAGTCTGGCACCGAGCAGGAGTTCAGTGAGTGCTAGTTGCTTGTATGTTTTTACTATTATGAATGGTGCATCAGGCCCTCTGAGAGCCCCCATCCGGAGGGGAGCTGAGACATGAGTACAAGGAACTATCATTGAGGCAGATCGTGGTTGAAAGACAAAAAACCTTAGGGATGGTGAGGGGAGGGCCAGGCCTGGGCAGCTTCTGGGCATGGCTGGTTCTTGAGTTGGGCTTTGGAGGTGGGAGTTTTCCGTCAGGTAGAGGCAGGGTGAGGGCACTCCAGGCAGAAGGACAGGCATGGGCAGGGGCCTGGAGGTGGGAGGCACCCAGCACAGTAAAGGGACAGCAGGCGGCCCAGTGGGAAAGCTAGTCCTGGAGGCCTGCAAGGCTGGGCTCAGGCATCTGTAGTTTCCTCCCACAGTGGGCAGCCGGCACCCTGGGCTTCCCGCCCCTCCCCCAGCTGCCCTCTTGCCATGGAAAACAGAGACTGTTGGCTCCTGGAGACAAATTTCCACTTGGACTCCCCACTCCAGGGAAGGCACAAGGCCTCAGGGTTGCCAAGGGTGTGAGAGGGGTTCTCTGTTCTTAAAAGAGACCTGAGAAGGTGTCACCCAGCCCCACCTCTCTCCTAGAGACCAAAGGACAGTGGAGCAAGCAGGCAGCCCAGCAGCTCCAAGGCCTGGCTGAAATCAGCCTCAGCGGTACAGATGCTACCTGCTCTCAGCCTGGCCCCTCTCAGCTGCCGGGGTGGCAGGGCACAGGGGTGCTTGGGAGAGGAGCAGGCAGGCTGGGCTCCTGGCTGGAAATGCCTTTACTGCTTGTTATTTCTATTTCCATTCTCCCCTCAAGCTGAGGCCCTTTCAGCCATGTTAAGAGTTATGAAGTGAGCCCTGACTGGTTTGGCTCAGTGGATAGAGCATCGGCCTGCGGACTGAAGGGTCCCAGGTTCGATTCTGGTCAAGGGCACCAAAAAAAAAAAAAAAAAAAAAAAGAGTTATGAAGTGCTATGTCCTCTCACTGCATCGTACCTGGAGGCATACAATATATGTCTGTCCATTACTGGTGGTGTTACTTTGATCACTTGGTTAAAGTGATGATTGTAGGGTTCTGGACTGTAAATTTACCCTTGCTATGAATACGTATTTCACAGAAGAGGATAATCTGAGACTATGCAATGGGCAACCAGATAAAATACAGGAAGCCAAAATTTATTTAAATTTCAGATAATCAACAAGTACTTTTTAAAAAGTGTATGGCCATCTTCCCAAATTATTTACCTAAAATTCAAATTTCATTGTGTCTTGTATTTTTTTTTCCAGCAAATAAGAGATACTCTATTTTAATTTTATTTTTCAATGACAGTATGCAGTCAATATTATTTTGTATTAGTTTCAGGTGCATCTTGTATTTTTATTTGCAGGATCTGGGAGCCCTACATGTGAATACCTTGTTCCAAATCCAACTTCACCCAATTGTTTTGACATCCATTGACGATTCTGAATCAATGGTTCACCAAATTAGTTGTTTTCTAACGCCCCCACTCTTTTACACTTATTAGTTGTCACTTTATCTGTCCACCTCTTTGGCCACTCTTTACAGTAACAGGCGGACAGTAG
Organism: Myotis myotis; assembly: GCF_014108235.1. Classification (NCBI taxonomy): domain Eukaryota; kingdom Metazoa; phylum Chordata; class Mammalia; order Chiroptera; family Vespertilionidae; genus Myotis; species Myotis myotis. Next base: position 10,470,534 of record NW_023416318.1, on the reverse strand, counting down.
GCGCGCAGGTGTTTATTTGTTCCAGCAACGAATGAACAAATGCTCGCGTTGGTTGGGGCTTCGGCGACCAGCTGCGTCTGGCAAGGGCTTGCCTTCCTCAGCCAATCACCGCATGGTCCCAAGGCTTCCGAGCCTTCCAGGGCCTCTCCCGGGGCTCTCCTTGCTCCAATCACAAGCAAGGCTTTACTGGACAGGGACCAATGGGTGCCGGCGAGAGGCGGGGCCCGACACGCGCCCGCGGTATAACCGCGCTGCCGGCGCGCGCGCTTCTCTTCGGGCTCCGACGCCGCTGCGGGGCATGGCTGCTTCATCCCTCGTGTGCGCGTTGGCCACCCGGCTGCTGCGACCCGCACAGAACTGCTGCCTCCGTCACTGTCCGCTCCACTTCTCGGCTGTTCGGTAAGAGAGTGGGGAGCGGGGTCGCCGGGGCTCCAGAGGGACTCCGAGGGACTTCCTGAGCATCTGCGTCCGGGGCGGCTTGTCCACCGAGAGGACTGGCGGGGCGACGTGGCAGCCGAGCGCGGCTGCGGCCAGTGACCTGGGTGCTCGCCCGGCGCGGTGGGCTGTTACCAGTGCCAGCCTTTCGGGGGGAGCCTGTCTCCCGCGGGCTCGGGGCGTCGATCTGTCCCGGGGCCAGCCCGCTGGCGGGACGGGGTCCCCGGTGCGGAGCAGAGGCACTGGCGCGCTCTGGGGCGCCCAGGAACATGCCGAGGTGGGTGATGCCGAGATCCGTCTCGGTGAAAGCAGAGGAGACGCTTTGGCGCGCGCCGGGAAGGCTTCCGAATGAGCAGCCTCCAGCGACCGTCCCTCCCGGGGACCCTAGCGGCGGCGGGGGTTGGTGCAGTCTGATGAAATCCCCAGCCGCGCCGCTCCGGGTACCGCACTTCCCCGCCGCACCGGGAGGGGGGTGTGGCTCGCGCCTCCCCACACCGGCCCTTTCCCTCCCAGGGAATAAATGCTGTGCTGTGATCACCGGCCCGGCTGCTGCCCACCCGAGAGCTGGTCAATGCCAGGCAGTGTCAACTGCGCTGAGAAACACCGGGGGGAAGGAGGAGGAGGGGCTCTCTGTTTGCGTTTCATAGGGAGGTATTAGCTTTTCCCTGTGAGCTCAAACTCTCATTCTTAAACCTAGATTGAAGACTCTCCGGGGTGGCTGTGATTTCTCTCCCTAAATCTGTGCGCTTTTTCATCTTTAGAACCCTAGCATTGCCAGGGACCTAAGCCTGGTAACAGGCACGGGGCTGCGCCCTACTGTGCGAATTCAGAGGTGATAGAAACTGTTCTTTAATGGAACTCACCTGTCAAGGGGCAGAAGACACGCGTGTCATTTCCTCTCGCTGTAAAATGTTATTAGAGACATGGCCACGGAGCTGTAGAAGCACAGAATGCGGATTCGTGTGCTCTTGAAAGAAGATTTGGGGGCGGGGGCACTCAAGGCTTTTCTTTCTTTTCTTTTTTTTTTAAGGCTTTTCTTGGTCTGAGCCTGACTTGCCTCTCCAGCACCTCTGTTACAGTCTGTTCTCCTCCTCCTTCCTCCCTTCCTGAGTTCTGGCCACATGGACCTGTGGCTTTTATGATTGAGAAGAGGTTTATAAACGTCCTCTAATTTATTACCTACAGAACTGGACCAGTTTGCTTGCTCTCCAGCCACTAATACCCTCCTTTTACTTGCCTTTCTGAATAAACAAATGGACTGCCACATCTCTGAGGGCAATACTCAGTTTGGTATTTATGGTTCCGTTGTACTGCTTTACTGCTGGCATATAGAATTTTAAAAAAAGATTATTTTTTATTTTTAAAGAGGCTACATTTATTTCTTTTAGGGGATTGGTCTGAGAGTTTCACGAACATAAACTCATGGTTAGAGAGAGAGAGAGAACTGTAGGCTAGGAGACAGTGGGGTATAGGGAAAAGGGGACTTTGGAGGCAGAGGTTTGCATTTGTATCTTGTATCTACTGTCCTCAGTTTCCCCTTCTGCATAACAGGGTTATTATAATAGCCCCAAGATAACTGAGAGTAATGAATGCAAAAGTCTTAGCAAAATACCTAGTGTTTAATAGATATTAGTTCCATCCTACTTTGTGTCTGTCTTCATCCATTTCTGGTTCCATTAACCAGTAGATAACAAGAATTCTTTCTAGCCTAGCTAGTTTGGCTTAGTGGATAGAGCGTCAGCCTGTGAACTGAAAGGTCCCAGGTTCGATTCCAGTTAAGGGCACATACCTGGGTTGTGGGCTCTATCCCCAGTGGCAGGAGGCAGCCGATCCATGATTCTCTCTCATCATGGATGTTTCTATCTCTTTCTCCCTCTTCCTTCCTCTCTGAAATCAATAAAAATATATTTAAAAAAAAGAATTCTTTCTAAAATAATCTGATCTTGAATTGTAAAATGCACCTGATGTTCATTGGATTTGGAGGAAAATGGAGATGCTACTGACTAGAGTTTTAGTTTTGATTTTGAATAATCCTCGTGACTTCTTTCTAGTTTTTCATAATTTTAACGGAAAATTTTCTAAACACATTGTGAAAGCACTACATTGCGGAATAAGTATTAGCTAATATTCTTAATGTACGTTGGGTTTCCCATGGAACTGAGTCTGTATTTCTGTTTATTTTGAGGTATCTGCCCTTTGGCAGGAAAGATGATGGGAAGTTAGGTGATGACTCACTTGCTGGGCTGTTCCACATGCTGCTGAGCTGTGGTATGCAGAGGAGGGCTGAAACGGTTACATTACAAGAAAAAGCACTGTGGCTTTTTCTTTTGGTTCTTGTTATTCTTTGACAGTTTTGTCTTTTTTTTTTTTTTTTTTTAAGCAAATTGGCACAACATCCAGAATCTGCCTTTGGGACTTGGAACACTGGTTTGTTTATTCCAGAACCCTGTATCCTTAACTTCAGTGTATCGTTCTTAGCCCAAATGTGCTGTTACATTCTAAGTTTATTGCTTTCAAAAGGAACTTTTTGATGAAGTGGAAGCTATGTCCTTCTCACAGAATACTTATATATGTATATGCATATCTATACCTATTCCTATATCTATATATCTATATATATCCTTATGAGTATATAAGTAGATAAATATATCTATTACATATTAAGGATACATATGTATGTATGTGTGAATATAAATCTAACCAATGGAAGAGAGTAAGAAATTAATTTTTATTGAATATATACCCCTAGAAGTTTATATGTTATTTCATTCAATATAAATGAGTGTCCTAAGCCCTCTGTAGTTTTTCACTCTATAGTGTCCTAAGATTTCAAAATGCTTTTCTGGCCTGGGGGGTGGGGGGTGGGGTACTCCTGGTACTAATATAGATCAGGCATGTTGCCAGGGGTACTTGTGTCGTCAGCAAAGTCCTTTTTTTTTTTCTCTTCATATGTTTTTATTTATTTCAGAGAGGAAGAGAGAGATAGGAACACCAATGATGAGAGAGAATCATTGATCAGCTGCCTCCTGCACAGCCTCCACTGGGGATTTAGCCCGGGTCCCCTCAGTCCGCAGGCTGACACTATCCACTGAGCCAAACCAGCTAGGGCAGCAGAGCCCTTTTATTGAAGTCCCCTTCAACTCTAATTCTGAACTGGATTTGTAAATATTAACATGTTTCCAATTCCTTAATGTACCATGGATCTATATGAAATGCTATTACTAATTTGTGCTGTGCTAGTACTATTACATATAATCTGGTAAAAGTATTTGGTTTGTAAAAAAAAGTATTTGATTTGCTATAAAATGATATCTTCTTCATACCTCACAGGATGCAAATACAGATTAATAGATGGTTTAAATATAAAATTACTGCATTGTATCTAAGACATTGAGATTTAAAGTATTTATTTAATCATAATGCAAATAAAAAGCAGACAATGAAGGCGTAAAGACTGTTGAAACTTTAAAATTCTGTCTTAATTAATAGGCTTTGAGAATTGATCATATCTGACCATACAAGTCATCCAGTACCTTGATGTTATCTTTGAAAATTAAATATGTGCCACGAGGGCAAGTAGATTGTTTTAATGTTTCAACAGTTGTGCTTCATTGGTCTTGAGGTTGGAGCCTTCCTCATGACACTGAGGACACAAATCTAAAGGGAAAGACTTGTTTTCAGTGGCACCTTTGTGTTTAAGGAACAGATGCTTATCCTACTTTACGTAATGGGAACTTTGTTGTAAGGATTTGTGTGGAAATAGGAAAACCAGGAATCTTCCATATTGGAACGCAGGGAGAGCTGTCTAACCAGTTCCCAGTTCTCGTTGGGAAGAGATAGCCTTTCAGAGATCTGAACACCGTTTTGGTGGCTAGAGGTTCCTCCAAACCTGAGTTTCCTCATTGCCCCACCCCAACCAGCAGTTTTCCCTCTAACAGGACTGCTCTTCTCTCTGTCATATGACTGGGTGCTAGCAACATGGGCAAAACACAAACTACAAATGGTATATCAGCACATAGGAAGAACTATTTAACCTCACAGTGGTGAGCGGGTGAAATAAAACAATGATTTTATTTATCTACTAGAGGCCTGGTGCACAAATTTGTGCTGTGCACAGGGCTGGGAGTGTGTGTGTCCCTCAGCGCAGCCTGTACTCTCCAATCTGGCCTGACTGCCTGATTGCCCCTAACCGCTTCTGCCTGCCAGCCTGATCACCCCCTAAACACTCCCCTGCCAGCCTTTATACTCCTGCATATGTAGCTGAATACAGATTTCCCACTTTGAATTTGTGCTTCAGATTACACTTGTTCCCCAGGTTAGGCACCATGTATTTTAATTTAAACTGTAGGTTTTGGGTCTTTTCCCCCTACGTTATTGAGAAATAATTGACATACACCACTGTGTAAGTTTAAGGTGTACAACATGGTGGTTTGCTTTGTCTATATTGTGAAATGATTACCAAATAGGTTTAGTTAACATTCATGTCACGTCATGCAGACACAACAAAAAGAAAAAAAGTTTTTTCTCCTTGTGCTGAGAACTCTTAGTTAGCATCTACTCTCTTAACAGCTTTCCTCTATGTCATGCAGCAGTGTTGACTATGATCATGTTGTGCATCACATTCCTGGTACTTATTTATCTTATAACTGGAAATTTGTTCCTTTTGACCCCTTTCCTCCAATTCCCCTCCTCCTATCCCTCAAAATTTGGGGTATTTCATACTCTTTTTGTAGTCTGATCTTTTTTACAAAAACTCAAGCCAGTATTTGGTTTTGTATCTCTGTCGCCTTCTGCAGAAATGAAGCTGTTGTCATTTCTGGAAGGAAACTTGCCCAGCAGATCAAGCAGGAAGTGCGGCAGGAGGTGGAAGAGTGGGTGGCAGCCGGCAACAAGCGGCCATACCTGAGCGTGGTTCTGGTTGGCGAGAATCCTGCAAGTCATTCCTATGTCCTCAACAAAACCAAGGCTGCTGCAGATGTGGGTAGGTGTCACACTCGGATCGGACTGCTGTTCAAGTGAGGCTTCTCCAGGGCAAACCCCATTGTCATTTATTACTCTTTTTTTTTTTTCTGACTAGAAACCCAAGCAGAAGAAGCTAATATGAACAATAGGCAAAACTTTGTCAGAACAGGGTGAGTCTATTGGGGAGGCTTATAGACTAGGATGAAAGGAATATGGTTTATCTTATCTTTGCCTCTGGTTTTAACATTGGACAGGTGGCCTTGAACACACATCTGCTTTTCTTGAGCAATGATGAGAGTATCTGAGGTGTTTGAGCACTTTACGGCAACAGAGTGGGGGTGGGGCCGTTTGAGGGGACCTCAGTGGTGTAGCCTAGGACACAGCATAGAGTTGAAGGAAATGAATAACCCTGACTTCTGGGAAATAGCTTTTGATTTCTTCACCAGTTGATTCCAAATCCAGTTAAACCTTGCAGTTTAGAAGTGGTTGAAGTTTTGAATGCCGAAGGCGTGGGTCTGGATGGGTGGCGGGAGGTTTGTGGTCTAGCTCTCACTGTACCACAGGCTTTGTGTGGGGATAGACATCTCTGGGTCAGTAGTCTGAGCAGGTGCCCTGTCCTTCTGAAGGGCTGTGCAAGGATTGGCGTGACTGGGCAGTGTTCCTGGACCGTGAGCCCTTGGTATATATATTTTTCGATTGGTATACTCTATTCTTTATAACTAAGAGTGAGGACTCCTGCCCTTCTCATTGGAAAACCTTTAGAGCAGTGGTTCTCAACCTGTGGGTCGCGACCCCTTTGGGGGTCGAATGACCCCTTCATAGGGGTCACCTAAGACCATCGGAAAACGCATATATAATTACATATTGTTTTTGTGATTAATCACAATGTTTAAATTATGTTCAATTTGTAACAATGAAAATACATCCTGCATATCAGATATTTACATTACGACTCATAACAGTAGCAACATTACAGTTATGAAGTAGCAACGAAAATAATTTTATGGTTGGGGGTCAGACCACAACATGAGGAACTGTATTAAAGGGTCGCGACATTGGGCAGGTTAAGAACCACTGCTTTAGAGCCTCTGGAATAGAGCAAGCCATGCTTTCCTAAGACGTTGGGAGGTACCATGCTGCAGGGGGAAACAGGGACTTTGGAACGGGAAGATTGGTTCCGCCACTGGCTGGCTTGTTTCAGTTTCGCCGTGCCTCAGTCTCCTGTCTACAAAATGAGGTTGATGAGGATTGCATAAATAATATATAGAAAGGTCAAGCTAGCATTCTCTAGTGCAGTGGTCGGCAAACTGCGGGCTCTCGAGCCACATGCGGCTCTTTGGCCCCTTGAGTGTGGCTCTTCCACAAAATACCGACTTCTGCGCATGGGCCACGAAGTTTCAATCGCACTGTACATGCGTGCCCACACGTGGTATTTTGTGGAAGAGCCACACTCAAGGGGCCAAAGAGCCACAGTTTGCTGACCACTGCTCTAGTGTATATATTTGTGACGTTACTGTTTCAGGTTCGTTTTGAGCTGATTAATGCTTTTCAGCTACCAGGGGTGGATTGATAACAAAAACCTCAATGGCGGAAGACTGTGGCAGGCAACATCACATTGCTCATTAAATGCCTCAATATATATATATTTCTAATATATTTTTGACTTCAGAGAGGAAGGGAGAGGGAGAGAGATAGAAACACCAATGATGAGAGAGAATCATTGATCAGCTGCCTCCTGCACGCCCCCTGCTGGAGACCAAGCCTGCAACCGGGCATGTGCCCTAACCAGGAATCAAACCCAGGACCCTTCAGTCCACAGGCTGGCGCTCTATCCACTGAGCCAAACTGGCTAGGGCATGCCTCAATATTTTTTAACTTTGAAATTTTCTTATAGGAATCAACAGTGAGACAATTGTGAAACCTGCTTCAGTTTCAGAGGAAGAACTGTTGAACTTAATCAATAAACTAAATAACGATGATAATGTCGATGGCCTCCTTGTTCAGCTGCCGCTTCCTGGTGAGTTTTGGGCTCCACCATTTAGAAGGATTTCTGAGGAGCGGAGAGGCCTGGTTACTTTATACTGCTGGCCCCTAGTGTGAATCTGACTCCAAGGGGAGGTCAAATCCAGAGAGTGAATTTTTTATTGGATTTGGGGCAGACCTACTCCACGAGGGGAAGCAGGGTTTGCCACCCTAAGATGCGGCTTTTTTAAGCTGGTTATTTTCAAGAAACAAAAGACTCAAGGTAAACCTTTGACCTTCCCTGTAACTGCCTAAGGGAATTTAGATCGTGGTCCTGTTCCAGGAAGGGAGATAGCATCACAGGGACGTGAACAGGTATAAGCAGAGAGAAGGCTAGCAAGCCCCTTTAATCAAAGTCTTCTCTGTGTCCCATTGTTAGAGATGGTCCAACCAACATTTATTCACCAAACATTGGCTTTTCCATGTGAATTACCTGCCATTCCCCAACCACAACCCCCTTTCTCCTTCGCTCAAAATCGTATATAAGCCTTAACTGCCTAATCTGTCCTGGGTCTCATATTATTTTTCTTTCTTTTTCTTTTGTGAGAGGAGAGAGAGAGAGAGAGAGAAGAAACATCGATCAGTTGTCCCACTTGGTTATGCATTCATTGGTTGATGCTTGTGTTTGCCCTGGCCAGGGATTGAACTTGCAATCTTGGTGCGTTGGGATGACACTCTAACCAACTGAGCTACCCAGCCAGGGCCAGTGTCATATTATGGAATCCCAGGATATACATACATAATAAATTTGGACATTTTCTCCTGTTAATCTATCTTACGTTAATTTGATTATTAGCCCATTTAGAAGAATCTAGAACGATAGAAAGAAAAATAATTTTTCCTCTCCCACATCAGAATACCAATGACTCCATGATTTGACCTTGAGATCTTGATACAAGGAACAGTGCAGGGGAGAGTTATACAAGAGGAATGGGCTTTTTTTCTTTTTTTAATATTTTATTGATTTTTCACAGAGAGGAAGGGAGAGGGATAGAGAGTTAGAAACATCGATCAGCTGCCTCCTGCACGCCCCAACTGGGGATGTGCCTGCAACCAAGGTATATGCCCTTGACCGGAATCGAACCTGGGACCCTTCAGTCCGCAGGCCGACGCTCTATCCACTAAGGCAAACCGGTTAGGGCAAGAGGAATGGGCTTTGATGCTGGCATTTGGCTGTGCTTGCTGTGTCCCTTCTGTGCAGATGGAAGAAGGAAATCATTGAGGCACGTAGAGGCAAGTTGTAGAAAGAGCAGGTTTGCAGGACAAACCAGATAAGCTGGAGGCAAGCAGTGGTAACTGTGCAACAGTGACTGAGGCCCCTGGTCTGACCTCTTTTTCAGAGCACATAGATGAGAGGAAGATCTGCAATGCTGTTTCTCCAGACAAGGATGTCGATGGCTTCCATGTAATCAATGTGGGGCGAATGTGTTTGGATCAGTATTCCATGTTACCGGCTACCCCCTGGGGTGTGTGGGAGATCATTAAGCGAACTGGTATGTCTGTTAGTATTATGAACGTAGTACTTGCAAATGGTAAGAGTGAGAACTCCCGCCCATGACCTCTAGTCTGACTCCCCAGAGCCTTTCCAGCAGTCGCCTATGACTGTTTGTTTTTTTAATTTAATTTTATTGTTGATAATATTAAGAGATGTCTCCCATCTTCTCCCTTACTGACCCCCTCCACCCAACCCCCACCCCACCCCAGGCCTTCTCCATGCTATTGTCTGTGCCTACCACTGTTTTTGCTACTTAATCCAGAAGCCTCAGAGAAGGAAACTTTAGTAGTGGTGGTAGTGCACATTTATGTAACATTTTGTAGTTTACAAAATGTTTTCTTTAGCCTTGAAGCGATAGGGCCAATTGACTGAGGCAATCAGCTTGACGACTTCCTTCATTATTATAATTAGATTCACATCCTAGGCCATCTGCCTTTTCCTTTGGTACACTAAGACAGTCTGGCATTGCTTTTAAATATATTATTTTTTAAAATAATTCTTTATTGTTGAGAGTACTACATATGCCCTGTTTTTTCCCCTCATTGACCCCCTCTGTGTGTTTAATAGGCATTCCGACCCTAGGGAAGAATGTGGTTGTAGCTGGAAGGTCCAAAAATGTTGGGATGCCCATTGCAATGTTGCTGCACACAGACGGGGCGCACGAACGCCCTGGAGGTAAGCGAAGCGCTTTCGGAAGCGTGTCTTCTCCGTCACGGAGGCCTTCAGAGGCTGTCCTGTGGACCAAGTGTTCACTGTGTCAAACATCCAAGGAACATTGTCTTTGTTTGCATTTGTTGTAATGTTGTTAACAGATATTTGGGGTATAATCTTTGTAGGAGAAGCTGTACTCGGTGTCACCTGAGAGTTTATTTACATTCATTTATTATGGAACTAGTTCAGAAATGAATAAGCCTCAAAAATTTAAGTTTTATAAGTATAAGCATGGTTGTAGGTAATTAGAAATTTTCAGCAATGGCTTTGATAGTTGGAGTTAGGAGACCATTCTTTTTCAAAGTTAGTATCCTGTTCTGTGTCATTTGATAGAAAAAAATCTTTGACCATTGCCAAGGATTGACGTCATATGAATCTAATGTGTCATTATGTCAAATTCTGTTCATTTGTTTGAGAAAAAGCCTCAAATCAGAGTTACCATGTGTGATTATCATAATATGGACCTACATGATTACATCAGGAACAATGGCAAAACTAAATATTTCTAGCAAACTTAAAAAATAACCCTTGAGTAATTCTAGGGATATTTTATTTAGGAAAGGTAAAATTCTTGAAAAACTGTTATTAAACAGGCTAAAGAAGAAATCTAGTTATATATGACTCCAAAGATCAGAGCTAGGACTAACTAACAGGTAAAAGTTACAAGAAATTGAGTATTAATTAAAAAAAAAAAAAAAAAGACAATTGGCTGTCCAGAAAATATGGCACATGAATTAAGTCAATTATTTCCTCAGAGATGTTGAATTTCTACAATGGTTTGCCTAGTTGACACCTACTCCAATCCCAGCTTTGATTCAGAAATCAAGACATTTAATTTTAATTCATAGGTGATGCCACTGTTACAATATCGCATCGATACACCCCCAAAGAGCAGCTGAAAACACATACTATTCTTGCAGATATTGTGATCTCTGCTGCAGGTAAGACCACCAGGGAAGGGGACGGAAGGACATCAGAAGATGGGCCTCTTGCCTTAGAACTTGCCTGCTTTGCTGCCATTCCACTCATTCTTACCCTAGGATGCCACCATGAGCTGCCTACAAAGATGAAGGAAGAGTTGTGCTTGGTATAGTGGTTTCTGTCATTTCATCATAGACTTGATGGATGAATGTTATTTCTATAGTCTCAAAGGATTTCTATTTACTATATGAAGTTTAAATGTTTCCTTGGTTAATGGTTCTTGTAGGTATTTATAAAACAAGCTAACTAGTTCTTCCAGGTCTCTTAAAATTGAAATTAGATAAGAATCTGACAAGCAGCCCTAGCTTGTTTGGCTCAGTGGATAGAGCATCGGCCTGCGGACTGGAGGGTCCCGGGTTCGATTTCAGTCAAGGGCACATGCTCAGGTTGCAGGCTCAATCCCCAGTAGGTGTACAGGAGGCAACCAATCAATGATTCTCTCTTATCATTGATGTTTCTATCTCTATCTCCCTCTTCCTTCCTCTCTGAAATCAATAAAAATATTTTAAAAATAATAATAATAATAATAATAAATTAAAAAAAAGACTCTGACAGGCGTTTTCAGATGTTTCAGTAAGGTGATCGATCATTCCTGTCTCCATTTCCCCAGGCATTCCAAATTTGATCACAGCAGATATGATCAAGGAAGGAGCAGCCGTCATTGATGTGGGAATAAATAGAATTCAGGATCCTATCACTGCTAAACCCAAGTTGGTTGGAGATGTGGATTTTGAAGGTAAATAGTATAATTTAAAAATATATATGAAATCAATAAATACTACCATTAATGGACATTTAGGACTAATCATTTACTTTTTCTTATAAGTTTTAAACTTGTGTTACTCTGGTAATACCATTTAAAAGGCGTTCAACGAGAATTAAGAGATGTTTTTTCAAGTTATAGACATTCTAGAATTATTTTAGTTGTTTATGTCATAAAATTACAGACAGTAGGTATAAACTTTTCAGGGAATTGCTTTTCCTTAGGGTTATTTTATAATTAAAACAACTTCAAGACTTTTAACAAGTCTGAAAATTTAATGAAGTGATTTTCCTAAACCACTGAGTCTCCTAAAAAGTGTTACAGATTTCTCATTTTAAGAGGGGATCCCAGACCTGGAATGTTAAAGCAGTCCAGGAAAAAGCCATGTTCTTGAAAATTTGGCACTTACCAGTGCTGTAGACATCTCCTTTCAGTTCTTAAGACCCAAGCCTAGGTAACCAAGTGTTTTTTCTTTAAGATTGAGTTAAAGACCTGGCCAGGTGCTCTTAAAATTGAGTTAAAGACCTGGCCAGTTGGTTAGAGCAGTGGTCGCCAGCCTTTTGGACCTCACGGACCACAGATTGGCGACCACTGGGTTAGAGCATAGTTCCGATACACCAAAGTTGCAGGTTCAATTTCTGGTCAGGGCACATACAAGAAGCAACCAGTGAATGCATAAATGAACGGAACAACAAATACATGTTTCTCTGTCTCTCCCCCTTCCTCTCTCTCTAAAATCAATTTAAAAAGATTGTATTAAAAAGATCTTGCTTCTTTCCAGAAAATTGCTTTGCTTGGTATTTTGGGCAAACACTATGAATAAATATAGTATATAAATAAAGTAAAATTAAGAAAATGTTGTAGGCAGGTATTAATTGAGGTAATGTTTACGGTAGACCTCCCCTACAGTCAACCTACTGAGATGTTTCTTTTTAAGTAGATTTAATATGGAGGAAAGTGTGGCTGGTAGATTACAGGTGATTCAGATGTATAAATACTCCTTGAACAACTTTGCTTAATATGTGCATGTTATTTTGTTAGTATGTTCAAAGGCCTTTACTCTTAAGTAATTAGATGTGATTTTTATGAGTTTGAGGTTTATGAAGGTGCTTATGTATATTATTGCTTCTCCCCCCCCCCCCCAATGCTTCCATGATAGTTAAAATACATACATGTCCTTTGTCATAATTAAAGCAGTCTGCTGTCTTGTTTCTTCTATATAGAAGTCCGGAAAAAAGCTGGTTACATCACTCCAGTCCCTGGGGGTGTTGGTCCCATGACAGTGGCGATGCTAATGAAGAATACCATCATCGCTGCAAAAAAGGTGCTGAGGCTTGAAGAGCAGGTGGTACTGAAGTCTAAAGAGCTTGGAGTGGCAACTAATTAGTGTGTCTTCTGGGTCGTGAACAGTACTTTAAGCCAGTTCAAAAGGCAAAACAGGCCAATAGAAATGCAGCATCTCTTATTTATTCTACTGACATGGTTTTAAACAGTGCTTTGTATTTATTGAAAGCTTAAGTGGGTGGATGCTTGTGCACATAGCTCTCCCCAGTACCTCACCAGGGATCGTGCCATTATCATGCTGGGTCATGTGATCTGGCCATAAGAGGAGCCATTAGCCTGGTGACTGCATGGGGGACACTCCCATTGAGAAGGGCTGCTTTACTTTGTCAGACCACTTCAGTTACAAATTGCCTTTTCCAGGATTGCATTTCCCAAGTGCTATTCCAATAAGAGTTGATACTCACTTTAGGTTCCAAACCTTTTGAGCTCAACTGGTCAAACCAAAGGAAAAATGTTGCTAGAGAAAATTAGGGAAAAGGTACAAAAGAAGAAATGATAATTTGAGTAGAAAAAATTTACCCTAATTTTATATTGACTGATAACCAGAAGAAAAGCTACCTGTTAATAGTATCCTATCATTTTAATTATGAACAACAAATATGCATCTATCAACAAGTGAATCTAAGAATCCAGTGAATAAATAATCTGATGAACAGAATGAACTGGTGATTATAATAGAATCAGGGACATAGAAAAAAAAAAATAGTATCCTATCATTTTAAAGCTTAGTTAGTCGTTGGGAAAATGCCTGTGTGCTATTAGCCTTTATTTTATGTGTGTTGCCATTCATGAGGTCCCCTTTTGGTTTTCTGGGATCGAAAGGCTTATTTTGTAAATAATTCACGTGTATTGTCATATTTGGTTTTTCCTATATCCTTAAACTTTATTGTTAATTTTTTTGTACTGTTGGGGAAGTCTGTATGGTTTCTTTAGTAGATCTTGAAACCTATTTTTGAAAAACAAAACTTGGGCTTGATAATCATTAGGGCATTTGTATACATATGCAACTGCCTTTTCCACCAAAGAATTGTCGGCCTGCTGCCTGCTTTCTCTGATGCACCTATTGGCTTTCCCCAATAGGTTTTTGAGAGATTGAGTTAATATTGAATTTAATCAGACTTTCTGATTAAGTTTTTTGTTTTATTTTGTTTTTTAAATAAAACACTCTGACTAGTATGAAGTGAGTTTCTGAAATACTGTATCTAACTGCTACTGTATTGTCTTAGTTGTGACCTAACCATAGTTAAGTTTTCTCATTGGATGTAATTGATCTAGCTATTTCTATAAGTGGTAACACCCACTCCTGTGCCTTAAACAAAGTGGTTTAAAGAGCTGTGGAGAAACCAGCCTAGTCCATTTAATCTTACATCCAACAGGTGTGCCAAGCCAGGATCTTAATCGGTAAGATTCATTTAAGTGGTTAATGTTGTTCTGAGTATTTTCTAAACCATGCATTCAGTTTACACATTGTTCAGTTTACGAAGAACTTGATGTGCTTCCCAAGTTTCTTCTCTCTCTCTCTCTCTCTCTCTCTCTCTCTCTCTCTCTCTCTCTGTGAATTTTTGTAATTGATGACAGATTGGAAGGTATTGCACATTTGGAGGCTAGGATAGGTCCCACCAGGACTGGGAATTCTGGCCCTTGCGCAGGCAGAAGCAGCTCCTGCTCCAGGCAGCTTGAGGCAGACGGAGAAAGGAGAACAATGGGGAGTTGACCTATTCCCTCCTGTTCCTCTGCCAGCTGCCTTTATTCTTTTGATGATTTTCTGGAGATGAAAGAAGATGCTAGTTTGTTAGAGATGTTTTTTGTAAGTGAGTAGCTAGTGTCCATAAGTCATGCCTGCTGACTCACCTACATTATTAAACATGGAGCAAGAGGAGCAGACAGGATTACATTTTATTGAACTGCAGTTACAAGCGGAAAAATGTACTGACCTGCATGGAGAAGTAACATGTCAGCCTGTTAAAAGCTATCAACATTAAAATGTTCATGTATATACAACATATAAATGACATATGAGGTGAAAATTACAGTGATCAGAACAAAAAAATTAACATTGTGGTTTTTCAGTTTGTTTGATGAATCAAGCACATTTACTCCTGAATCCATAACATTTCTACAGTTCAATTTGGACGAAGTGCTATTGAAAATCAGCCAAGTTTTAACAGTGAAATGTTAAGGGTAGGTTGTTAGCTCCCCCAGGATAGGAACAGATAAAGAATTTATACTTAAACTCAGGTAATGGTTCTAGATTAGTGAGCAGCTAAGTAATTCAGCTGCTATCAGAAGTAACAGAGGTTTAGAGCTTTACCTCTTGGCAGTATCCCGTGGAAGGGAGCTGAGACTTTAATAAACAATTGAAAGCTTTCTGTGGACCAGTCACTGTACTAGGCTTTAGGAATTACAGAGACATTGAACTGTTCTGTTGACTCAAGCTGTCAACAATTGTGTCATTTGTCTAAAAAATACACTTGATCTTAGCCAAAAGGCCGAGAAGCGATTTTTTGTCTAAAAAATAGGAAGGAGTAAAGAAAAAGCACCTGCATTTGTCATCTTGAATAAATGTAGTAACAAATCAAAGTGATTTACTCAAGATCCAAATTCCAGTTGTTTTATGTCAGATGCATTGTGGCTGTTAGGCACATAGTAGTAGTTAAATGAAAACATGGTTGGTGTTTGCTAAACATGGATTAAAGATAAAGACTGATCTTGTTCCTTGAGGAAAGGATTTGCTTCATTAACAATGGGTTTCAATCCACCCAACTTGCTTCGAATCATTCCTTTAAAGCATTAGTTTCATATTACAAAGTTATACTCTTCCAAAATTTGACATCAGCTCTGCCTAACTGCAATGTTCATTCGAATGGGAGTTTGACTTTGGGAATCAGGAAGGTCCTACCTACAAGTCCAGAAATTTGATTCTGGGCATGAAAAACCAGTGATGTTCATTCAAAGGATCATTGTGTTGATTTAACGTGGTTTGAGGTTTTACTCTAACAAGAACTTCTATTTTAAAAATATTTATGCACTCAAATCTGTTGGTTCTTTCATTAACAGACCTTTCAGTCACACTTCTGTGCTGGAGCAAGGCCCATAATGCAGACAGTTCAAGCTTTTGTATGATCCTTAGCAAATGGAATGAGATGGAGTGGAAAGATAGGACTTTTAAGTGTTTCCTAATATGCAAAATTGCAAGATGAATTTTTCAGCCTTACTCTACCGAAGTGCGGATATTTTGATAGTTCTTTCAAAATCATCTAGACACTTTAAAATCTAACCTTTAAAAAAATTCTCGCCGAAACCGGTTTGGCTCAGTGGATAGAGCATCGGCCTGTGGACTGAAAGGTCTCAGGTTCGATTCCGGTCAAGGGCATGTACCTGGGTTGCGGGCATATCCCCAGTGGGAGATGTGCAGGAGGCAGCTGATCGATGTTTCTCTCTCATCGATGTTTCTAACTCTCTATCTCTCTCCCTTCCTCTCTGTAAAAAATCAATAAAATATATTAAAAAAAAAAAATTCTCAACTGTTAATTTATTTTCAATAAAAATGGACTATTGCACCTTTAACCACAGTTTTGGGAGGTAAGCATTTTCTTTTTTTTAATTTCAAAAGAAATGTTATAATTTCTATGCTGACCTGTATTTTAAAATAATGTATAACATATTGCTTTCGTTGTTGCATAACTACAAAGGAAGGGGAGATTTTGCACCTAAGTAGTACTTTTCATTGACGGATTCCCAGTTTTTCATCAACTGGAATAATGACTCTGTTTGATAAATACGGAAACGGGCTCCGAGAAGTTCAGGGTTGTGGCCCAGACCCTCACGATGAAGACTAAACCATGCCCTCCCTCTCTGCCCCCTCTCTGGGGACGCTGTGGCCTCCTAGAGGGAGGTCTCGCCGACAGCGTCTCTTCCGTACATGTCCATGTCTGTGAAGTCACAGTCTGACTCCATCTCTATCTTCACCTGTGGCACCATGAACACTGGCCTCTGAGAGTAGTTGAAAGCAGGTGAAGCTGGACAGGAAATTTTGAAGTGCAAGGTGATGCTGAACGAGAAAAAGGGGAGCATGGTTTATCTAGTGTTGGGTGTTTGTCGTGCGATCCCCCAGAGCAGGGCTCTAATGCAAGTAGTTCTGTCTTTTCTTATGAAATCTGAACACATCACAGCAACTAGCAGTATCCTATCTGTTTGGCCTTCAGCTGTAGACATTACTATTCTTGCCCTGTTTCAACCTATTCATATTGCTGCCAAAGTGAACTGACTGGATCACAAATCTGTCTGTGGTTCCCCACTTACATTTTTCCGTGGTTTTCCAGTTCAAAACGTAGCATCCGAGCACCTTAGCACACGGGCTCCTGTGCTCACCTCCTGCTTACTTGTAGTTTGACGGCTCCATCCTTCCCTGCGTTCTTTGGCCTGAGTGTGTGTGTGTGTGTTTTCAGATGGCATTTCTGGTCTGTTCTTGTGCCTGGAATGCCCTTTTTTCTCTTTTCCTCACTCTGTCTCTACTGCAGTGGTTCTCAGCCTTGGCTGCACATTAGAATCACCTGGGAATCTTTTTAAAATCCTGATTTCTGGGCCTCATCCTCCAGAAATTCTGTTTCTTTGTTACTAATGTTGTGGCCTCACCCCATAACAAAGAAACAGAATTTCTGGAGGCTGAGGCCCAGAAATCAGGATTTTAAAAAGATTCCCAGGTGATTCTAATGTGCAGCCAAGGCTGAGAACCACTGCTCTAGTGGCTAGTGGACTCCTGTGTATCTTTCCCAGGTGCTCCAGGTAAGGCAAATCGGCCCTTACACCGTTACTCCATTGTTCTTGGCACAAGGTGCTGGGTGTCCCTGTCCACATGCCTTTCTGTATCCCCAGGGCGTAAGCATCCTGCCTGGTAGCTTATGATGCTAACCTTTGTTAAATTAGATCATGTTGCTGAGCCTTTTTCTTCATTGAAACAGAATCCTCGCCGAGACCGGTTTGGCTCAGTGGATAGAGCGTCGGCCTGCGGACTGAAGGGTCCCAGGTTCGATTCCGGTCAAGGGCATGTACCTTGGTTGCGGGCACATCCTCAGTGGGGAGTGTGCAGGAGGCAGCTGGTCGATGTTTCTCTCTCATCGATGTTTCTAACTCTCTATCTCTCTCCTTTCCTCTCTGTAAAAACTCAATAAAATATATATATATAAAAAAAAGAATCCTGCTACTTGGTGGTCTCTGCCTTCACAGATGCGGTAAAACACCCGTGTAGTTGGGAGGTGCCACTGCCAGTTACCAAATCTGTCCCATGCTTTGTATAACTTAACAGGGTTTTTGAAATGCCCTATCTTGGTCCAAATTTTCTCTCCACTGACTGAACTCGGGGCAATTAGAGATTCAATTTAGTGTAGGCTAAAGTGAAAGCAAATCAGGGTGGACCGATTGCTCTTCTAACACGTTTATATATAAAGGTCAGTGGCCAAGGGTAGAAGAGCCTGGGTTGGGGAGGTGGGGTGAGACGGCAGGCGGAGATGTACTTGGGCATGTGACACTCCTGGGCTGGAACAGCCCTGGACCAGCCGCTGAGGGAGGCCAGTCCTGGTGACGTGTCTTTCAGCTGGGCATGTGATAGCAGTTCTGACTTACAGCTCAGAAGATCACGTATGTGTTTCTTAAACCCCTTGAGAGAATGCCATGTGAGTGGGGGGTTATCTGCCTCCAGACTGGGTAGCCTGTGCCTTCCCTGTTTGACCCAGTACCGAGGGATTTCTGCCCAGGTTAGGGCACAGTGTAAGAGTGGGACTGGCCCTGCCAGCTTCCCTAGTAATAGCCGAGGCCGACTCGCCTGCCTCTGAATTGTTCTTTTCCACGTTTGAGCCTCTTTGTTTTCAGCCATCAAGTAGCCCGGCTTTCTGCACGGGTGGCTCTCATTGAGATCAGGTAGGAGCCGCCTTGTTGGCCTGGGGCTCCTGGAAACCAGGTCTTGAATACTTTCTGGACTGTTCCTGTCTCCACCTGCTCTTTGGTATTTAGTTAGCTTTCCTTGATACCCTCTCTGACCTGCTAATTAACCATGCTGTTATTTGATTGCACAGCGTATTAGGTTACCCGATACTTGGACCCTTAGAGTTCCCTTAGCCTGGCTGTCCATAATAGACAGTACTTAAGCCATATCTGGTTTTCCTCTGTGTTGTTTTCTATTTTTCAGTATTTACTTTCCATTTTCGTTTTACCTAATATTTTATAATAATTTCCTCTTGTAAAATTGAATACCTTTGTGTGTTGTAATCATGTTTTTATGTCAATAAGAGGACAAATTTGTTACTGGACACCCAACGATCAGGACTGTCGGCCTTTCTCTCCTCGGTGGACCACAAAACAAAGGCCTTTTACTGAGGCACTGGCTAGGCTGGGAGATCCTAGTCCCTCAACCTTCCTGGCCATCGTTTAGTTTCTTATCCAACACCCGAGGAGTACACTTTATGGCTATTACCTTCGATCAGGTTCTGAGTCACTGAAGGAAGAATCAGAATGAGTAACTCCAGCTGGAGGATCGTTTTCCTGGCAGGGAAATTAAAATGTCAGATGTGGAGCAGGTTTGAGGACTCCCCTGGAGGAGATCCTTTTTCCAGTGCTTCCCTTACCCATTTCGTCTCCTTTCTATTCTCTGGCCCCATGGCCAACACTGCACAAGAGGGATACAGGGCCCTCGCTAGGATGGGTGGGTTAGTTATTCCTTCATTAGAAGGCCCAGCCAGGTTAGGTGGGTGGGAGGTATGGGGAGGGCCAGGGAAGAGTGAGAAAGGGTGATAGAATCATACAAATAGGAAGTGGGGAAACAGAAAGTCGAAGTATCTCTGATGGAGGGTGTGATGGGAAGCTCTTGAGGGGGCTGGCAGGACCCTAACCTGGTCTTTGAGGAAAGTGGCAAGCTCTATATTAGGAGCAACAGGGTCTGGACTCGGGTTGGGATCTCAAGCTGTCTTGTCTCAATGACAGGACTGTCTGCCAATAGGGAGCTGAGGCTGGGAGCAGGTAAAGGCAGCAACAATCCCCCAGGATCTTCATGAGCAACGCATATCCCTCCCAGGAAGCCTCCCTTTCAGCGGGTGGAAGATGCAATTTGTACAGAATCAGCCCAACTACTGTGACCTAAGTTATACTCCAAATGCGATGCTACCTGTTTTGCTAAAGGACAACTCACTGGGCCAGCGTGGCTCAGTGGGTGAGCATCAGCCTAGGAACCAGGAGGTCACGTTTTGGTTCCCAGTCAGGACACATGCCTGGGTTGTGGATTCAATCCCCCCCACCCCAACCCCCACCCATCACCACCACCCTGTGTGGGGCATGTAGGAGGCAGCCGGTGAATGATTCTGATGTTTCTATCTCTCTCCCTTCTTCTCTGAAATCAATAAAAATATATTAAATATGTAAAATAAAGGACAACTCAGTTTGATTTGAGCTCTCAATCATCTCAGCAATCACCAAGAAACGGCCTGCCTAGCACAGTGGTCCTCTACCATCTAAGACCACCAGATTCCCTGAACTAGAGGTGGAAGTTCCTTGAAGCGGAGGGTTAGTAAGGAGGAGAGAGACACCACGTGTTTTACTTACTGGAAGTGCAGTGGATACCATTTTGGGGATCTGTTTGGACACTTTCCATGGGAATCTTTATAACGGAGGGAGGAGGGAACTGGGGCTGGAGAGAAACAGTGGGAAAAGCTGATGAACACCAACACAACAGCGCTGCCTTTCTGGCCCAAATGGGAAAACATGCATCCACAGTGTGCAAAGTGCCATCCTCGCCGCCAGGTGTGTGTGAAATGAATTTGTGTAAATTGAATCCTGTTTTTTCATTGAATATATCATGTAATCCAGAGATTTTCCCCCAACCCTGGAATAGTCCGGGGCACATGGTAGCCATTCAAGTATTTATTGAATGAATCTGAAAGAATAGTATTTGTCTTTAAAAGGCACTTTGACTTGGTTTCCTTGTTCTTAGAACCTATCTTTGGAAATTGTCTAAACCATCAACGAAAAACATGAGTGAATGATGGGCCTCTTTCCTTCCTGGATGAGGATAGTAATTGAGGACCAGGGGAGGTTAGGGCCCTCACTTCCATCAGAAGGTTGTTGAATCAACACCAATCAGTCAGCAAGGATTTACCTAAGAAGAGTTTTGACCTGCAAAAGGCAAGATCACTAGGAGAACAATACAAGGATGATGCAGGGATGTGGTTTTGGGTCAAACTGGGAGAAGGGTAGCCAGGCCTGGTATTAGGAGATGTCATGGGCAGCTTGGTATACTGGAAAGACCAGATGCAAAGTCAGGAGTGACTGTCTTAATTCCCTCTAAGGTATTTAGCTCTATGTCCATCTTGGGTGAATCACTTCCCTTTGGGGGACAGTTACATCATCTGTAATGAGCACTTGAACTAGACGATCTTTCTCCCTAGCATTTTGTGACTTACTGTAAGTTCTGGACTGGCTTCTTGTCTGTTGACTCCCTAAGTGTTTGGGGGGTGGGATGGGAGGAGAATGGGAAAAGGGAGGAGTAGTCAGGGCAACCCAGTGGTTGTGGGCATCTGGGGAAGGGAGCCATTCTCAGTGAGGACTGGGCCTCTTCCCCACCTCCCGCCCTGACACCCTAGGGGCAGGACTGAGCAAACCTTGTCCCCAGTCCTCCTGTCTGTCCCGGAGTCCAGTCTCCCAGTGAGCTCCCATCGGAACCGCCCCACCCCTGCCACCCGCTCCATTCTTTGGAGTTCAGTCCTTACAGACGCTGTGATGGTGCCAGGCTTTGCCCTGTTCCCTTAGGGCAGTGGTCGGCAAACTGCGGCTCCCGAGCCACATGCGGCTCTTTGGCCCCTTGAGTGTGGCTCTTCCACAAAATACCAACTTCTGCACAAGGGCCATGAAGTTTCAATCGCACTGTACATGCACGCCCGCACGTGGTATTTTGGGGAAGAGCCACACTCAAAGGGCCAAAGAGCCGCATGTGGCTCACGAGCCACAGTTTGCTGGCCTCTGCCTTAGGGGACTGCACTGCTATTGATAATGGCCAACGTTTCCCTGGGTGGGGGCTCCTTCACCCCGGCCCACCCTGAGGACAGTCACAGAAACAGACAAGCTCTCAGCCCCCAGACTAAGATTAGCAGAAGCCTCGGCCCATCCTGGACTGGGTCGCTGCAGGCCGCCTGGGAAGCCACCCCATCCCGGCCCCGGCTGACGTGGAGGGAGCCTCTCAATCTCCCCCCCAGGCCCAGCCTCACATCCTCCCCACCTCCTTGTCACTGTCCTCATGGGCCCCTTTCCTTCTCTTTTTCTTCTTATTTGTCTCCTTTTTCTCCTTCTCTGGGAGGATGTTGTCGATCCAGGCCAGATCGTGCTGGGAGAAGACGAGGTCCAGCAGCCTTCGGACAATGATGAGGCCCAGGATCTGCAATGGGAGTTGGGAGAAAATGGAAGGCTCAGGTCCCCAAACTTGGGCACAGTCGTTCCCCCTCAGCAGCCATGTTCAAGGATGTTTTCTGGTCAATGTCTTTGGAGCCATCTCAAAGCTCCCACAACCATTATTCACCAGCTGCCCACCTTGGACCCTGCCTGGCTTTCCCCAGTGGCAATGCCTACCCGGAACCCATAGGGACAGAGCCTGAGATGGCTGAAGTGGGGAGCCAGGTGGCAGCCATGGTCGGAGAACTACAGTTATTCTTTAAATTGGTGGTCCTCAAACTTAAGCTTGCATCAAATCACACACTGCTGGGTGCTGGGGGACACTAACGAAAATCACTTAGGTGGAGCCCCCAGGAGGACACATTCAAATCCTACTCCTGTCCTCCCTCTGCCCCGGCTCCAGCCCTGCAGGCTTTGGGGCCCACCCGGGCCTGGGGCCACTTCCCTGTGATGGGCTGATCTAGGAGCCAGAGGCAACATGCTTTTGGCTTTTTTCTTCTTTTTATTTCTTATTTTGGAATACTTTTAAACTTACATAAAATTTGCCAAAATAGTCACAGAACTCTAATGTCCTTTCCCCAAATGTCCTGTTAATGACATTGGACTCTGAAGTTCTTTATCTCTGATTCTAGCTCTTCCCACTCCCCAGTTAGCTTCTCAAATTCAGTTAGTTTGAATGATGAAAGGGTTTCTTGCTTTTTTTTTTATTCCTTACCTGAGGATAACTTTCTATTGAGTTTTAGAGAGAGTAGAAAAGAGAGGGAAAGACAGAGAGAAATATCAATGTGAGAGAAACACATCGATTGGTTGCCCCCTGCACAGGTCCAACCAGGGCCCAGGCTGGGGAGGGTCCGGCAACCGAGATGCATGCCCTTGACTGGAATCAAACCCGGGTCCCTTCGGTCCACAGGCCAAAGCTCTATCCACTGAGCCAAACCAGCCAGGGCAAAAGGGTATCTATTTAGCAAGATCTACTTCTGCACTTGGTTTGAATGTCAGCCGTGGGGACCTTAGTCTCATTGTCACACTTGCCCAGCTTCGCCATCCTGCCCCAGCTTCGCCATCCTGCCCCAGCGCAGGGGCGGTTGGGTGGCGTTTGCACTCTCGCTGAGCTTTGCCACCTGAGTGGAGTGGAGGTGGGAGTGCGAATGGTCACTGCAGGGTCTGACCACCGCACAGACCACCTTCGCTGCCCTCTCTGCCACCTGCCCCGCCCCACCTGGCCTGGATTCACAGCTCCAGTCTTGTTCTGTGCCTGCCTGACCAGTCAGGCCATCAGGGAGGAGAAAGCGAGAGTGGACCTCCAACGGGAGGGGAAGCTGGTCCCACCGCACTTACCATGACCGGGAAGATGATGGCGGCCACCGTGGACTTGAGGATCCAGAGCACGGCCAGGCAGAGGATCTGCACCAGAGTGAAGAGATGGATCCGGCGCAGGGGCACGTGCCGCAGGAAGGCGTGGTCCGGCTGGTGCTTGGCCGGCATCAGGAAGAGCTTGCAGCGTTCCCAGAACTGGCGAGGAGGCAGAGGCTCAGCCAGCAGGGGGGGCCGGGAGCCCTGCTGGGGGCTTGGGGTGGGGGACGCGGGGCTGCAGTGGGGCCTCATAGAAGGGAGCCCTTGGCCAGGCGTTAAGG
Source organism: Myotis myotis (assembly GCF_014108235.1). NCBI lineage: Eukaryota > Metazoa > Chordata > Mammalia > Chiroptera > Vespertilionidae > Myotis > Myotis myotis. The sequence goes on along the minus strand of NW_023416318.1, from coordinate 10,446,758 downwards.
ACGCACAGAGAGAACTGGAAGTATAGGAGGACATACAGCGAGATCTTGCACAGCAAGAGCTCAGGGTAGGGCTTGGGCCTTGAGTGAGGGCTGGGCCCTGAAACTGGCCACAGATGAATACCGTCCACAGTCAAAGAAAATGCAACTTAATTGCAACACAAGTAATTCAAAACATCCTGGTATATCATGGTAAATAAAGAACAAGCCCGGCCTGTGTGGCTCAGTGGTTGAGCATCGACCTATGATCCAGGAGGTCAGGGTTCGATTCTCGGTCAGGGCACATGCCCAGCTTGCAGGCTCATCCCCAGTAGGGGGCGAGCAGTAGGCAACTGATTAATGATTTTCATCATTGATGTTTCTAGGTCTCTTGCCCGCTCCCTTCCTCTCTGAAATCAATACAAATATATTTTAAAAAAGAATGAAACGAAGTGTGTTCTTCTGCCAGAGTTGCCCTAGAGAAGTCAGAGGTGTAGCGAGATGCTCCCTGGAGTCAGCCCACCTGGGTTTTGAATCCTGGGCCTCAGTTTCCTCATCTATAAAGTCGGCATCGGAGGGCCTACCTACACAGATTTAATGATATCACACCTATGAAGTGCCCGGTACAGTTATTTACTTGGCACATAGTAAATGGTAGTCTTATTATTATCATTATTATTTCATTGAACTGGGAAAGCGAGCACTTGGGGTCTTGGTGACATGGACCCAGGCTTGGAGCGCTGACCCCACGGGGAGGCCTTACCTGGATGCCATTCAGGGAGGCCACGCCCATGTAGAGGAAGACTCCGTACAGCACAGGCATGGGGATGTACTGAAACGAGAGAGGGGAGCAGAGAGGCTGTGGGCTGCCCCGTTCTGCATGGAAGTGTCTGCCGGTCACAGAGGCAGCCTGCCTGCCCCAGCTTCCCCCAGGCGGGAGGAGCTGGGTGGCTGGAGGACCTGAGGGTCTGAGAGCAGGTCTGGGGCTCTTCTGCCGCCTTCTCTAGCTGGGTGGCCCGTCCGGTGTGCAGTGCTCCCCCAGCCTGGCCCCCAGCTTTGGGCCCTGGAGAGCCATGTGGTCTGAAGACGTAGCTTCTGGAACATGGGAAAGCTCCATAGAAAGCCCCCTGCTTATTCCTGTCTGTCCCTTCCCACCTCAAGTCCCCACTGAGGGCCCAAAGCTGGGCTGCTCAGCTTGTAGGGAGCTGGGGGCCTTTAGTGAGAGACCTACACCAGCAGGAAGTACCTGCTGACTAACAAAATCCATGCATCACACACAATCATATGAAGAAAACAAGAAGAGCCCGGCTGACATGGCTCGGTAGTTGAGCGTCCGTCCACCTATGAACCAGGAGGTCACGGTTTGATTCCCGGTTGGGGCACATGCCCGAGTTGTGGGCTCGATCCCTAGTCGGGGGCCTGCAGGAGGCAGCCAATCCATGATTCTCTCTCATCATGGATGTTTCTAGCTCTCTCTCCCTCTCCCTTCCTCTCTGAAATCAACAAAAAGATATTTTTTAAAAAAAGAGCCCTGACTGGTTTGGCTCAGAGGATAGAGCATCGGCCTGCGGACTCAAGGGTCCCGGGTTCGATTCCGGTCAAGGGCATGTACCTTGGTTACGGGCACATCCCCAGTGGGGAGTGTGCAGGAGGCAGCTGATCGATGTTTCTCTCTCATCGATGTTTCTAGCTCTCTGTCCCTCTCCCTTCCTCTCTGTGAAGAATCAATAAAATATATATAAAAAAATAAAAAAATAAAGAAACAAGAAGAAAAACAATGTACATGCCAACCACCACTATTCACCAACTCCCCACTAGTGCTCACAGGTAGAGTGCTTACTTTTTCAACAATGGGATCATATCACTGGACTGTCCTGCAGTCATCATTATGACTCTTTGGGAGCCTTTTGAGGTATTTCTCCACGGTCTCTCTAAGCTGTGTTTCTACTTTCCTTTCACTTTAGCTGCACGTGCGGCTCGCCACCATGAACCAGGCTGCTCTGCTTCACTCCTGGGGCTCTTGTGTTGGAGCATGTGACGTGGGAGAACCACAGTGCCATGCCCAATGGTCAGATACTATTTCAGCAGGTCAATGAATCTAACCAAACAAACGTCCTCTCTTTTAAAAGAAATTAGACTGTGTTCATTTTTTGAACATAAAGCATGGCTTGGACCCATATGCTGTAAACCTAAGAGATTTGAGCTGAAAGAAAGGAAATGTGGGGCCATGGCATCCTTCTGTTTGTAGTACACGGCCTGGGAGATGTTTGCCGAATTATGAAACAAGGTAAAAATGCAAAGGAACAACACCAGTTCTCAAGCTAGAAATACTTTCCATGGCAAAGGAATCCATCAACATCGTGGCTCTTCCGTTTTTGTTTTTCACACCGTCACCCTGAAGGAGTCGTTCTGAGGTATGCACAGGGGGAAATATCTGCATAAATGGGGGCAGCTACAACCAAGATGAACTCAAGACAGCAAAGTCTTTGAGGGCCGTGATTATGGGAAAGGGCCGCTGATAGGTGTTATGGGAGGAACCGTGTCCCCAGAATTCATGTGAAGTCCTAACCCCCAGGATCTCAGAGTGAGGACACACTCCGAAGGGACTCCCGTTGGGTTTCGTCTCTTCCAGCTGCTCTGGAGGGACACGAGCAAGAGGAGCTCCAGGCTGAGTTGGAAAAGTCACTTGTGTGCCCAATACGTGCGAGACAGAAACGCAGGAAACAGGCCCCACGAACACGTAGAGAAGCCTCCCTGCAAGTTTTAAAGCAAGGAGGCCTCTCGTGAGCCATAAACACAGCAACATGGACACACACCAGCTCAGGAGGCTCTGATCTAAGCGGTGGACCTTGGCAGAACTTTCTGAGGGAAGCGTTTCACAGAAAGGTGAGGTGGACCCTGGGCGGGGTGGGTAGAACAGCGAGGCCGACTGCTGCTGCTGCTGATACAATTTTCCAGAAAGCAATGATGATGATGAAACATCTCTTAGGCCTAATAGAATCCTGCCTTTTAGGGGCCATGTGGGACCCTGCCCCACCTTTGGGGCATCAGGCCAGTGGTTTCCCAGGCAGACGGGGTCCTGGGGGAGGGTGCAGGGCCTCACCTTCAGGATAGGAGCCAGGAAGACGGAGATTCCCGTCAGGATGAAGACGATGGTGCCGGTCACTCTCTGTTCCCTGGCAGAGAAGAGCACATGGTCAGGTAGACTGGGAGATGCTCCATGACCATTCCATGACCCTCTGTGGGCACCTCAAGGTTATGGCCAAGGCCCTGGCCTCTGCCTTGTCCCCCCATTCCAGAGAGTAAGCCTGCTGCTCAAGGCCCAGCTGAACACACACACGAGGAGAGGGAGCCCGACAGAGGGGAGGGTATTCTGTAGGGGTGTTTGGGAGGTTGTCCAGTGCAGTGATTAATAGTGGGGGTGCTTGAACCAGACAGACTTAGGCGGGCTCTGCCGCTTACTAGTTGTGTGGCATCAGGGCCCTAAATGTCTTCACCTCAGTAAAAGAGAGATAATGGCACCACCTGGGGGCTGGTTGTTGTGAGAATGAAATGGGATATAAAGTGCTTATTACCCCTGCCCTTTGACTACAATAAGATCCCACATTTGTAGGGCACACTAATGAGGACTGGGGGGAGGGGGCCTGGCTGCTGGCGAAGCAGGTGTGACCGATGGGGGGGAGAGCAGGTGGGTGTTCCCGTGTGCCCAGGTCCAGACATGCCGCAGGTGGGAGCTGGGGGCTCTGGGCCCAGCTGTCTGAGGGGCAGAATGGGCAAGTGGGGTCTCCTGGGGCAGTGGGGAAAGGTCTGAGGACAGCCACTTCTGAGAAGGCCAGTGTGTGGGGTGGGCTCACCCCGGAGAACCTCAGAGGGGGAAGGTGTGCTTCTGTGTCTGAAACAGATCAGGGACCTGGCATGGGCATGAGAGGAACAGAGGTGGCAGGCCACAGCCCAGGAGTGGGGGCGGTCCGAAAGGCTCTCTGAGGGAATGGAGATCGAGCAGGACCCAAGCCCACAGGAGGGCTTTGAGGGACAGTGAGGGCAAGGTGTCTTAGAGAGGAGACAAAGGGACAGGTCAGACGTGGCCTGTGGGGCTCTTGAGGGGCCCATATAGGCGAGAGCTGAGAGTGTGGATACAGGCTATGGTGGTGCTTGGAATCCATTGAGACAAAAAGCATCACTCAGAACTGAATTTTCATCTCCCGCCCCCTCCCTTCAGGAATACCACTGCTCTCCATGTGGCTCCTGAGCTGTCAGAGCAGGGGCCCCTTTTGCCCAAATAACTTGATGGTAAAAGAAACCTGCTTCCCCTCCCCCAAACCGACCACTCCTGCTCAGGGGGTCCCCAGGCCCAGAGCCCCACCTACCTGACCCCCAGGAACTGGGGCTGCTCCCCTGGGGCACTGGTCTCCGTTTCCATCTTGAGGCTGTCGATGTGGGCAATGGAGATGACGGTGGCAGCCACGTACCAGGGGAGCCCCATGAAGGAGCACAGGGCCATAAGGATGCCCACCCAGAACAGGTCCAGGTGGTAGCCAGCAGCCTTCTGCAGGGGCAGGAGAGGAGAAGCTGTCTAGGAGCCTGTTGCTGACAGGGTGGGAGTGAGACAGAAATCTCCCCGAAGCAGTCATTTGGTGGAGCATGGTTCAGGGCTCCCCTTGACCTTCTAGAGCAGCGGTTCTCAACCTGTGGGTCGCAACCCCTTTGGGGGTTGAACGACCCTTTCACAGGGGTCGCCTAAGGCCATCGGAAAACACACATACAATTACATATTGTTTTTGTGATTAATCACTATGCTTTAATTATGTTCAATTTGTAACAATGAAATTGGGGGTCACCACAACATGAGGAACTGTATTAAAGGATCGCAGCATTAGGAAGGTTGAGAACCACTGTTCTAGAGGGAACACTGAGGGGCTGCCATCCTGCAGTGCTCAGGCCTCATCAGCCTCAGGGTTTGGTGAGCCAGGGAAGGGGCACAGGTGAGGGAGGAGAGGGGTGTTCAGACTTGAAGAGGCCCTGGGCTTGGGTCCTTGGGAAGAAGGGCTCCTATGAGTGGCCACAATGTCTCTGTAGTTCCTGAATGGGGGCCCTGGCTAGGACAGGCCCTAGACCAAACCTAGAGAGGTCCAGATTAGGGTGGGGGAGAGGGTAGCCTGAATCTCCCCAGACCCAGAGGCAGGGTGGGGAGCTGCAGAAACCAGAAGAGCTAAGGATGCTCCTCTACCTCATGGTTCTGGGTCAAAATCCCGTTAGGATCTGCTTTGACTCCCAAGGTCGCTGTCAGGAGGCACAGAGGTCTCTTTGGGAGAAGCAAGGTACCCAGTGGCCCACGCTGGACTTGGTCCTGGTCTTTGGATAAAGTCACTCTGGCCCTGGGGACTTATTGCATTTGCAGGTCACATTTCTCCCCCACACCAGAACTCAGTCTTCTGGCCTCATATATTGCTTCAGAAATGGCCCAGAATTTTGACAGATTCACCATCTGTCCCCTTAGTTCCTTCTGACTTTGTGTAATGAGGGAGGTTGTGCCCCTGCTCCTAGCTCCAGCCTTACCCTCAGCTTGTTTTCCTTCCGGTTGACGATGACAGCTGTGATCTGCTGGTCCATGAATATCAGGATTGTCACCAGCAGGGCGGGCAGGATGCTCGCTGGGTACACCCACCATGGGTTCTTCCCAAAAGGGGCCACGAACCAGCCTCGGTCTGCCCTTGTGGGCTAGTGGAGCAAAGAGAGAGGGCCCTTTCCTCTCTCCCTTGTCCCAGTGCACTTGCCACCCAGGGCCCCCCTCTCCCCGCCTTCCTGCTTCCACCTGGGGTTCCTTTCAAGTGCAATCTTTTCCCTTAAAGACATTGACACCTGCAACTTTAGGACAAAGAGAGCCAGAGGCAGACAGATTTGGGAAGGAAGGGGATCATTGTGGCAGCTGCCTGGGGTTGGTTAGAAAACAGGGGGGTGCACAGGCAGAGAGTGTTGGGAGGGAGCTTGCAGCCACCACTTAATTGCAAACTAAAAAGGTACAGAAATGAGGCCCAACAGGCAAGAATAAAGAATTTGATGGGCCCACTGCCTGATGCTCTCCTTCAAGTCACCTGTCTGGGGAGCATTACACAATTGTCTGTAAAACACTGAACATCAACGCATATTGAGAATAAGGGGTTATCTATGCTGTGGTTTATTTTTTGTTTTACTTAAGAGAAAGAAGTGCTTTGATTTTCAAGACCAACACCAGTTTTATGGGCTGCGCTTAAGCTCCCTAGGAGAACCTTGAAGTGATATTGTGAAGGTCAAGCCCTCAAAGAAGCCCTCAAAGTCAGGAAGGGCCAGTTCTGGAACCCGTACCTCCCAGCTCCATATAGAAGGAGGGTGCTCCTTGGGAGGTAGTGCGACTCAAGCTTAGCTACAAGCAATGGCACAAACTGTGGACTCTGGGGGGTTTGTGAAGCAGTGGTTCTCCTGATGCTGGTCTGGGACCACACTTTGAGAATCACTGTTCTAAAGGGTCATTTTCAACAGAACCCAGGCGACCAAGCTGCAGACTGCCAGGAGTCAGGGAATTGTAGGCCCTCAAGTGACAATCAAGGGCTTCAGCTAGATTCCATCACCTCCCACCCTGTGGCCACACAGTGGGGTTTCGTTGTGAATATGGCCCCAACCCGTCAGCTCAAAGGATCTCCCCTGAGCGGCTGTTCTGCACAGGAAGGGTGGAGCATGCACAGAGAGCCCGCAGGGTCACTGGGCTGAGAGTCCTGACAGTCGGATCAGTGTAGAGGGGACCAGATCTGCAGCCGGTGAGCAGCAGAGCTACTGCCCAGAGCAAACCTTGATGACACTGGGCACATGCAGCTTGGGGGTTTCCAGCCCGAAACAGGCATCGATTCCACAGAACAACAGGATGGAGAAGACAATGGAAAAGTCAGCTACCAGGGCCCGGATCTGCAGAAAGATGAGCAAGTGATTGAAATAGCCACCCACCTGCAGGTGGATCTAGTTCCCAGGCAGCAAAGAGGAGGATGGTTACGAGCGTGGGCTTGACCTAGGCTCAGCCCTCACTGGCTATGTGATCTTGGGAAAGCATGTCATCTCTCAGAGCCTTGGTTTCCGCATCTGTTTAATGAGGATAAGGATAGCCCCTACCTCATTGGCATAAGTGAGCCATGATGCATTCCAAAGGCTTGGCATTTATTAGTCCAAGTGGGAACTGTTGTTATGCACATGGCATGGCAGCCATCGCTGACATCTTTTGGTGTGACAGACTGAACTGGGTCACCCAACAGTGCTGGTAAGGACAATGGCTGAACTCTGAAGAAAACCTTAGCTCCTAAAAATGTGTGACAGATTGTTGCTCTGCCACCCGGGCCCCTGGCTACCCTCAGACCTTCTTTCCACTAAGAGTCTGTGGCTTCTTGCTCCTCTGTTTCAGGAGGCCCATCCTAGGCCAGGCTCTGGACCTCATCTCCCTGTCCTCTGACCGCCCTTCCACACCACCAGCTACCCTGTCACCCTTTTTGTATCTCTTCAGAGACAGCAGTTTCCATCGAACAGTAGGGAAAGCAATTAGGAGGGGCAGGGGCAGGCTATGTATGGCACAATGAATTTGTTCCCTGTACCTCCTACTCCCCTTTAAAACGGGTATTAAAATAACATATGTAATTAATTTTAAACATTGTGGAAAGGACCAAGATCTTAATAAATGGTGAGGTATACTATATTCATGGATCAGAAGATTCAAAATTTGAAGGTTGTCATTTTTCCCCAAATTGACATGTAGAGTCAATATAATCTTATCAAAACTCCAATAAGTTTTTATTTTGGTGAAATTTAAGATGATTCTAAAAGTTATTTAGAAATGCAAAAGGCCAAGGCATTATTGAAAAAAGGGACAAAGAGGTTGGTCTGTAAGATATACAGACTTATTATACGATGGTGAAGATTGTGATATTGGCATACAAATAAACCAATGAAGCAGAATAAAGAACCTAGAAATAGACCTCACCATGTGTAAAATTTGATAAATGGCAAAGGAAGCATTGGAGAACAGTGGGGGAAAGAAAGATTTTTTTAAAGTGCTGGAATAATAGGCTATCTATTAAAAAAAAGAGAAATTCTATTTCATACTATATTGCAAAAGCAATTCTGATAGATTATAGATCTAATATGAAAGGAAAACAATAAAACTTTTAGAAGATAACATTAGAGAATATCTTCTGTCCAATATTTTCCTCGAGGAAAATTTTGATATATTTGATTGTAGTAAAATTAATAATTTCTATTAATAAAAAGATATCATTAAGAAAGTTACAAAGGCCAATAAAAGAGTGTGAGAAGATAGTTGCAACACATCAGAGAAATGGACATTTAAAAACCACAGAGGTACTACTACCCAAAAAGGCTAAAGATAAAAGTCTGACAATACCAAGTGTTATCAAGGGTCCTTAACAACAAGGGGACCCAGCTCTCTCTGACTCCAAGTCTGCGCTGTTAACCTCAAAAACCTCAGTGAGCCAGTGCTGACGTGTCCATCCTGTGCGCGGGTCAGAATCTTTTCAGGGAGATCTTGTGAACAGCCTGACTATAGGCCCCCTTCTAACTGCAGGGTGAGCTTACCTTGGTAGGAAAATAGCGGCTGAATTTGAACTTTTTCAGGGTCAGGGTCATAGAGTACGTCCCGAAGAAAAGGATGAAGGACATGAGTGCCAGGTCTGGGATGAACTGGCAGGAATTCCCGAGCAGGCGGCCACCGTAGTTCAGACACTCCTTCTTGCTCAGCAGGGACCAGTCCAGCGCTGTGAGGTTAAGGGGGTTGTACTTGGAGACCAAGCACAGGAGAGAAAGGGTCAGGGCCATCCTCATGGGTCAACTGTGCCCCCTCATCCCGCTCCCCCTCCCCCCCACTCCCTGCAGTCCTAGGCAGCCCACATGCCCCTCCTGCTCTCTGAGGGTCCCTAGCCTTTCTGCCCCATGGCCCAGCCACAGAATGATGCTCCTGGAGGCAGGTTGCTTTAAGGAAGGACCACAGGAGGCTCCGCTGGGAGAGTAGAAGCTGAGATGTGTTCTTACTTGTGTTCTAGGGTGCACTGCTGTGTTCGCACGGAGGAAAAGCACAGAGGGTGGGATGCCCTCCTCCTCCTCCGCAGGCCTCGCTCCCAGCTCAGCTCACCTCCTTCCTGGAGTGTCTCACATGTACTCTTCCCTTTCCTATCCCTGTACACACCCTCTCACATATTGGGGCTCATATCCCACCCTTATTTGACCCTTCTTGGTCAGCTGCTTCAGGCACTTCCCCTTTTGGTGTCCCCGATGCCCAAAATCCAGGGCATGCAACCATTTTATATGTATAAATATGGAGGAATGTATATAATATATTCTTATGTATATTCCTATACACATATTTATATATACATACATATACAGTCTATGTTCTTAACATATATATACATACATATAAGTGTACCTATGTGTACATATATGCATATATGTATATACCCACATATATATTCACATATGTCTCTACGTGTAATAAAAGGAGGAATAAAAGGAGAGTGATTTGTAATAAAATTTAACATATTTTTTAAAATTTAATGTGTACATTTCAGGCACGTACATAATGAAGTAAACAGATGCTTGCAGCTATAATGGATGTGTGGATAAGAGAAGCGTGGTGGTTTGCCATAATGACAATGCCCCAACGAATCATGACTCCCGTGTTCACGCTCCTTTGCAATGTGACACTGACAGTTCTCATCAAAAGGTGCAGTCTATTTCTCCGCCCTTTAAATCTGGGCTTCCCGGGGCCTGCTGAGACCAACAGGATGGAGAGGAAGTGGCTCTCAGCAGGTTCTGAGCCGCGGCCTCAAGGGGCCTCAGCATCTGCTCTCACCCTCTGGAACCATGAGGCCACAGTGCTGTGAGAAGGCTCAGGGTGGGAGAAAAACCACATGAAGAGAGAGGCCCAGCCGTCTACTAATGTCAGGTGTCCCTGAATCACTGTAGCCATTAAACACGCCCCCTCCAGGGTAGCATGCCTCTACTCTCCATTGGTCTGGCCCGACGTCTCTCCCAGCTCATCTCTTGTGGTTTCCCTGCACGACCCTCACCTCACACTGTCTCAGCTGAAGGTTCACTCGCTGTCCTGGACAGGTTTGTGCTTTCCCTCTTGTGCCCTTCTGTCTGTGCTGGTCCCTCGACTGGAATGGGAATGTACTTCTCTCTACAGAAGCCCCTTTGCCGGCCTTTAAGCCCAGAGGGCGTCCCAGGGTCTGCAGGAGGCCTTCCTCCCAGCTTGGGAACACACGCTCGACCTGTGTTTGACACACGGCAGCTCTGCGTGTGCTGCCCGGGACCTTCCAGGTTCCTCTCCACAGGCTTAGGACAAGCAGGTTGAGGGCAGAACCGGGTCGTTCCCACCTGTCTTCTTAGCCCTCACAGAGCACACAGCACCTTGCGGATAACAAGTACTCAGACACAGGCGCTGGCTGATGCCACTCCTCCTCTCTCAAGATCAGATATTTGAAAAATCTTAGGTTAAACTGCCAATGGAGCCGTCAGCTACCTGTGCGGGGGTGACTGAAGGAGCGACCTGGGGGACATGAGAGGCTCAGGAATCTCCCCGAGCGCCAACCTACCCTTCACCTGGTTTCGGACTTCCCACCATTGGAGCCTGAATCTTTACGCATTAAATTTTTACAATATACATTACATTTTATTATAAATTACTCTCCTTTTCCCCCTCCTAATAATGGAGGCTACTGCTCATTATTATTGGGAAAAGCAGGCCAGGTCTAAGGGCCTGGGGCCCCTGAGCACAAGGACAGACCAGACACAGTGAGGAGGGGGCATGAATATGAAGTAAACAGGGAGGGGCCTGCAGGTGGGAACTGGGGATCCCAGGTAGAAAGGCAGGAAGAGGTAGAAAGGTGGATGGGAAACTGTTCACAGCGTTGTTTATGCAGCCTTCTTTATTCCTCATGTCTACCTCCCCTGTGTGTGTGTGTGTGTGTGTGTGATATTTATGCACATACATCTTATGGAGTAAGGCATGTTATAAAAAGGGATTTTGACAGAATATACATAAAATTAACATGTGCATTGACAAGGCTCCACAGGGGACCCTGACGGGCAGCTGGGTTGACCTTGCAAGTCTGGGTTGCCATAAGATGGCCTCAGTTTCCCAACTTTCCCACACTCCCCACAAAGCTCTCAAGTGGTAAGAGGAAAGGACTTACCAGAGAAGTGTTGGTGTTTGGTGGCAGCAGGGCTGAGGCATTGAACCCGGTTATGTTCGCTGTGGGTGAGTGTAGGACATGGGGAGGGTCAGAAGCTGCTGGGCAGGGGACCTGTGACCGCCCCCCCCGGGCCCCCACTCTTCCCATCTTCCTCCAGTCCCATAGAGCCAGGGATTGGCTCCTTTGTGAGGGCGGCTCATTGAGCCCCACCCCTCTGCACTCTCCTCACTTTGTCCAGGGACAGCGGGGTGGGAGGGAGGGGAGCAGGGAGGTGGTTGTTGGGGGGCCTGCCCCCCGCCCCAGCCACAGCTCCAAGACCAGCTGGGCCAGGCTAAGGCAGCTGCTCTCTGATGCTGAAGGGCTGGCTCTATAACCTGAAGTAAGGGAGCTGCTACCAAGACCAAGGGCTGACACACATCAGTGAATAACGTGCCTTGTGCATCCCTACCGGCCACTGGACACGTCTTTAAACATTTTCAAGGAACTTAACTCTATGCCATGCACCTTGCCAAACCTTTACACACACCATCTGGCTAAGTCCCCAATCTGAAAAAAGTCCCCCTATTTTAAAGAAAGTCCCCCCATTTTAAAGATGAGGTAACTGAGGCCCAGAGAGGTCAAGTAACCTGCCCATTGCCCAAGGTCACACAGTTCATACTTGGAGGAGCCAGACCCATCCCAGGCAGGCTGGCCCAGAGCCGAGACACCTCCCAGCTCCACCCAGTGAGCGTCTTCCCTGTCCTACTCCTCTCCGCACACCTCCCTTCTCCCCGTCCTGGCCCGGTCCGCATGGGCTGTTTTTGTTTGTTTGTTTGTTTGGTTGGTTTTTAGGTCAGCTGGGCCTGCAGAGCTGGTTGGCTTTGACGTTATCTTCTCTAATCTGCGCTTGCTCCAGTGGAAGCTGAGGAAACAAACCCCGTCCAGCCTCAGCATCCCTCACTCTAAGTGGAGCTTGTGAGGGTTCCATCAGGGCAGTGAGAAGAGTTGAGAGGAACTGTGAGGCCTGCCCTGGGGTGTGTGGCCACTCACTACAAAGGCAGGTCTTGGAGGGCCACTTCTGCCCTCTCTCTTGCTCCTGCACTGCATGGGTGCGCAAGGGCCAAGTCCTCCCGCCCTCCTCCTCCAGGGAAGGCTGACTGAGTGGTACCTCTGCAGCAGGTCTGGGGAGGGAGCAGGCCTGCCCGCCAGTTTGCTGGTGGCAAATCTGAACTGCGCTGCCAGCCCCATCTGGCTCCTGCTGGCTGTGGTTAGGGGCCCAGAGGGCAGAAGAGGTTATTTTCGAAGCTTCCGTCAGCCCCCAACAAGCTGTCATGGGTGGATGTGACCACAGGGCCCTCTAAGTTGCTCACTTCTGGGGAAACTCGGCTGGACGTGGGGAAGGGACCCAGCTGCGACCTAGGACACAACACTCCTAGCAGCTCCACACCCCAGAGCAGCGGTCGCCAACCGGTGGTCCGCAGACCACTGGTGGCCCGTGAGGTCCGAAAGGTTGGCGACCACTGCCCCAGAGGGCTATTACTATTATTCTGAGCAAAGCTTCATTTCCTAGAAATCAGGGACATTTGCTGCCTTTCCTCACGCCATTGACCAAGAAGACGTGATGCACAATTAACAACGAACAGAAAAGGTGGCACGAAGGCTGGCTCAAGTCTACCACTCAACAGGCGGGGACTTCCAGCTACTGCCTGGGCCTGTGAGCTGGGCTTCCTTCCACTGCCAACCACACCAGACACTCCTGTGATGTCTTCTGCTGAGGCTTCGCCATTCTTTTATATGGGGAACTTTGTAGGATTTATCGGAAACCCACTTTGAGATGAAGAAGGAAGAATTATAACATGGGAGAGTCCAGAGAGTGTCCCGGTATCAAACAGTTTGAAATTCTAGTGTTTGCAAATGGTACTCACTTGGGATGAAAGCAGCCAAGTCAGTGTGTGCAGCATCCATAAACAGAATACAAGTCAGTTACAATGGAAACAAGATTAAATTGAAAAAGAAAGTGCCCCAAACAAGCCTTTGTGCTGCAGAGTGACAATGAGTGACTGCCATAGTCGGACTTGGTTTTGCAGTAACACTGGGAAGATGAACCATTAGCAAGCAAGTGGTCCGTGGACTGGGAGAGAAACCCTCCTCAGTTAGTTACCCCTCCCCAGTCGCCTAAATGTCTAGAACTTTCCTTTTCATATTCTTCTAATCAAAACAACTTGTCCTGGTTCCAGTTCCTTTATTCTCTGATTACACCCCTGGGCTCTGGTAGCATGACCCTCATTAGAGTTACTGTCCCCTTGGTTTTCTTCCAAACACGGGGTTCAAGACTCTGCCTTTGCCCTCTTGGGACAGTAGGTGCCCTTCAAAGCAAGCTCACCCTCCTGCATTTGAGAAGAGACACAGATGAGGGGAAGAGGGTGGGGGCCCAGGGCACCACTGGGGTTACTGCTCACCTGTGTCCGGAGCGACGCACTCGCATTTGTAGGTGGTGATGGAGTCAGGCTTGAAGTCCATGTTGATGGGGTAGTACTTGAAGGCACTGATCATCTTCTTGATGGCATCATAGATGAAGATGAAGCTGATGAGGGTGGAGAAGCCCTCCTCAGTGAAGCGGGTGATGTACTTGATAATAAAGCTGGCGTCCGTGGCCACCAAGACAAGGCACTGGATGGCTGAGTGCAGGCCAATCCAGAGGCGGAACTCCATGTAGTCCAGGCCATTGCCTCTGGAAGGCAGAGGAAAGTGAGGGGCCTCCAGCCCAGGGCTCTGGGCTGTGCTTGGCTCCCCAGACACCCCCTGAATGACTCATCTGTCCTTCCTATGGCACAGATGCCCTCCTAGGAACTGCAAGAGGACTGGGGACAGGGACAATTGGGACAATTCCTGGGTGGGGTTGTCTGGTCTTTGAGAATTCTGAAAAAGGATCTCATGGGATGACAGGAAGGTACTAAGACTAAGACATCTCAGTTCTCACATTTTGGTAACAAACATGTCAATGAAAAAGAATAATAATAAGGAATTTCAGTCTGATGGCTGGGGCAGGCCTTAGAATGGCTTCATGGCTGGCCAGGTTAGAACGGAGCCTTCCGACCTCCAGCTCAACTTCTCATGCCCTGCACTGACTTCCAAGTCAACATTGCTCACAAGCAGAGTGGGGTGAATTCTCTCCTCTCGTCTTGCCTGCATGTCTCCCTATCCGCTGTGCTAATATACACTAAGATGACTTAGAGGCAGGTAGCCAGAGGAAGTCAGGGGACCACCTGGCAGTGCTCTCTGCACAGGTAAAGACAGCTTTGGACCTGCTCGCCCCTGCCTCCCCCACCCCAGTCTCAGCAGACCGCCCGAGGAACACCTACTTGCTAAAGTCAAAGAGGAGCTTCTCGAAGATGAGGATGGGCCCTGTGCTGCTCAGGATGATGAGAGGCTGTCCCGAGAAGAGGCAGAACAAGAAGCCGGCCATGGCGGTGCCCAGGAAGCTCTCCATCACTCCCTGGGGGCACAAGGAATGTGAGGCTCCGGGAGACAGAAGGGGTCCTTTGGCACAAAACAGATCATACCTGTCTCACCAGGGACCCAGACCACAGTGCTCATCCTTTATTCTAGGCCCTCTGCTTCCCAAATTCTGTTCATCTCCTAACCCCACAACCTCCCACATCACTCGAATTCCACTGGGATGAAGGTCCTGTGTGACTTCCTTTTGGCACCCCGGGACCTAGGAAACAGGGCTGCCAATGGTTCCACTGGTCCCCGTGCCCATGCTACTCCCAGAGGACAGCCCATTTACCCATCCAATCACTCAGTCATTCTACTAGGTGCTTTTCGAGGTTAGACCATTCATTCATCCAAAATTCACTAAGTGCCTACTATGTATCAGACACTGTGCTAACTACTGGGACCCATCAGTAAACAAGACCATGCATTTTCAGTCTAGTGGGAGATATAGACGAGTAACCAGGCAATTTCTATATAGCAGTTTCTCAACTTCAGTATTATTGACATTTCAAGCTTGATACTTCTCTGTGTGGGGGCTGTGCTGTGCCTTGCAGGGTGTTTAGCAGCATCCCTGGCCTCTACCCACTAAATGCCAGTAGCACCCCTTCCCATTTGTGACAACCCACACTATCTCTAGATACTACCCAATGTCTCCTGGTGGGTCAAAATCATCCCTTGTTGAGAACCACTGCTAAGGAGTATGAGAAGCTGAGATAAGGGGAGGGTGCCAGAGGAGCACACAGTAGGAGTAAAGGAGCGGTGAGGAAGGCCTCTCCAGTGGTAGATATGTGGAAGCTGATACCCAAAACTGACCAGAGAGGAAGTGGAGTGATGAGAGTGTCCCAGGAAGAGGGCACACTATATACAAAGGCTGGACCTGAAGGGAGCATGGCTTTGAGGAACTGAGAGATGAAAAAGAATTGATGGAAAACAATGCAGAATGCGTGAGGAGGACAGGGATCTGAGAAGGGAACACTGGGAGATGAGGTGTGAGAGCAGGTATGACCATGCTATGAGGGCCACTCAGGGAAGCTGGGTTATTGAGTTGGCACGTGGATAACGGGGTGAACCATGGTGTTACCAGCTGTGATGGTAGAACAGCAAGTCTGGAGGGAAGATAGTGGGTGCCATGTAGACCCTGAGAGTTGGGAGATCCCATATGGATCCCATACGGGTAGGCCCAGAGGCAGCTGGATATTGGACCTGCAGCTCAGGAGAGTGGTGTGGGCTGGCGATAGGGGTTCATCTCAATTTATCTGGGAAAACGTGTCTTCACCTTAATGATTTGAGCTTTCTAGTGGTTCTCTCTCGAGGGCCCCCTTCAGAGAAGACCCTTGTTTGGAGCTCAAGCGAATGTCTGCTGAGCGGGTGTTTTCCCCCGGGGAGGCCTGTATTGTCATGGAAACAGTTTATCATCATTCTAAATATGTCTTAACTCCAAGTTAAGAATTTTAGGTTGGTGGGGTTTTTTAAGTGTGAGGAGAAGGCCACAATCAACACCTTGTTAATTGTGTTAAGTTCATTCAAGCAGTGTGGAAAGTATCAAATAGAGCAGACGATTCCCCTTAAAAGTTGGATTTACACAGTATTTAAATTTAGTCTTTCGTAACATGATTTAGCCTTACTAGTAGGTCTTTTAAGATCTTACTACTAACTTTTTGAAGGGTAAAGGATTACTAAAAGTGATGGTCTGAGCTTGGATGGTAGACTTGGCTTGGAGATTATAGGACAAAGCTCCTTACTGCCACCCAGTGGCAGCAGATTTTACTGAGGTTTGCACGCATGTCCTGCACACACACCTGATAATTGTCAGTGGCGTCCCCCAGAAGCCCTCCAAAGGTGATGGCGTTGGTGATGCAGCCGAGGTAGATGAATAGGATGGCAGAGATGGACTGAATGTGGAAGCCATCATAGAAGTCACTTAGGAACCAGGGCAACTTCCTCTTGACATCCAGGCACAGGCCCCCGAAGCACCTGCTTAAGACAGGCCCCAGCACTGCTTTCTCACCACAAACACCAGGGCAGGGGCAGGGCTGTTAACAGGTCCACAGAGTCTGGCGCCAGGAAGGGAACTTGACTAGGAGTGGATGGGGGCAAGGATCTTTCCACCAGAACGTTTAAGACCAGGGAAGAGTTCTCTTAGGACTGAACGTTTGAGGTCGGCACCATCTCCACTGAGAAGTGTGGTCATAAACAGCTTGGATGGGAGGGGGAAGGCCTGATGGGAATATGCCCTGGGGTAGACCTAACATTCCACAGGGAATGGAAACCCTGGGGTCCACAGACAGCCGTCCTCCTCACGTCCCTGACATCCGCAGGGCAGATTATAACACAGGTTCACTGTGTTCTCCAAAAAGATATCTCGGAATCTTAACCTCTGGCACCTGTGAATGTGACCTCATTTGGAAACAGGGCCTTTGTAGATGCAGTGGAGCTAGGATGAGGTCATTGGGGTGGGCCCCCATTCAATATGACTGGTGTCCTCATAAGAAGAGGAAAGTGCCATGTGAAGACGGAAGAGGGAGAACGCCATGTGACAATGGAGGCAGACAGGGAACACGAGGACTGCCGGCACCACCAGAAGCTAGGAAGACGCAAGGAAGCGTTCTCCCGAGGGTCTCAGAGGGAGCACAGCCCTGCTGCCCTTCCGACTGGGAACTTCTAGCCTCCAGAACTGCGAGAGAATCAAGTTCTGTGGTTGAAGCCACCTCGTCTGTGATACTTGCTGGTGGCAGCCCCGGAAAACTAATAGAGGTCACAAGGGGAGTCTAAAGAAAAGTTTGGGTTCCTCCATTCCTGTGCTGGGTCCCGCCTGTCCTTGCCTGTGGGAACCCTTTTGCTGGGTGCAGGAGGGGCTTTGAGGATATGAGGGAGAAAAGAGTGCAATGGCCAGACCCCGGGCCAGACCTCATGGTGCGGAGGGGACGCTGCAGGGAGAGGTGGGGAAGGTTCCCGCAGGGAGGGTGGGAAGGAGACGCATCTAAAGGATGCCAGGCCTGGGGTGGGCACCTTCCTGTCCAGATAAGCTCTTCCCCGATCTCGTGCTTGGCCGGCATCTCTCTGTCATCCGTGCTGCTCCCTCCGCCGACCCCACCACCACCACTGCCACCTCCAGGGCCTCCTCCTGCAGCCGCGCCGCCTCCCGCCACAGAGCCGTTCATCTGGCCTAGCTCGGTCAGGGAGAACACGGATTTCCTGGAAGAAGAAGGGGGACCTGGGACATGGGGCTCTCAATCCTGGGAAGGGCTCAACGCCCCCAGAACTGTTCCCAGAACACCTCTTATTTCTCCAACAAAAATTATAAAATATCTTAAAATACAGAGAAAAATGTGGAAAATGATGGAACAATACCCACACACAGGTCACCCAGATTTTACAGATGTTTAAATTCAGCATATTTGCTTCTGATTTGTTTTTAAGAGATAAATAAAATGAAACTGGGGGGGGAAAGGTATAAACCCCAATATGGTGACATCTTCCTTTTAAATCCAAAACGAGAAAAGAAAGGGCCAGACTTGAAGTTTCCCTTGTACCACTCCCTGCCCTAACCACCCCTCCATTCAAATACTCACCTCTTGTCTGCAGAGGGCACCTTCTTGGGGGGCTCGATTCGGATATTTGGGTCCCATTCTCCAGGCGGAAGGACAATGACCTCATCCAGAAACTCGTCGATGCCAGCGATCAGATCCTCCCGATTGCGGGCTTTATAGGCCACATCGCTGAAGAGCTGGCCGTGAGGAGGAGGAGAACGGTCAGCTCTCTGCCCGACGTCTCCTTGTTACCCACCTCCCGGGAGCACGCCGGGAGAAAATCACTTTGACCCGTTGCTCCTGCTGCCAATTTGCTCTCAGATTTTGAAATGAGAACCACCACCCGGCAGGACATAAGGCCACTGGGAAACAGCAGCCTTGGGGACAGCTGGTCCCTCTTGGATATGAAGGCCAGGTCTCTGCGTTCTGACTGTCGGACTTTTGTTGAGTGGCAACCTTTCTGCTTTCAGTTTTGCACAGAGCACGCTCATTAGAAAACCTGTGCGGAGCCCGCACGAGAAGCTCAGCTGTTTCAAATCTGTCTGTAACTTCCTAGCCTTTCTTCCTTGGAGGGTTGGTATCCTCACTCCACAGTGTCTCCAGAGTGTTCGTTCTGACTTGCAGATCTTAAAGTCCTCTAGGCTCCCCGTCACCCCTGGAGGAGTATGCACTCTGGGCTCCGCCCACAGGCTCAGTGTGGTCTCTGACTCGCCTCTCTGTGACACCTCCTGCTCTCGAAGCTCTAACACTGAGCCTACGTTGAACCACTTCCATCCAGCTTCTCTGTCTCCCAACCTTGGCCCCTGTCCCCTTTGTCTGGAATGCCTGCCTCCCAGGCTCATAGTGGGTCTACCTACCTCCTCCTGCTCATCGTAGCTTTAAAGCCCCTCATGTGAAGCCTGCTATGACTTCCTGGATTATAGGTCTGTCTCCCCACTCGGTTGACGCTCCTAAAGGGCATCAACTATTATGAGGATGACTATTCCCTCATCCTCATAATCCTCAGCACCTACGCAGCGCCTGCACACAGTAGGGACTCAATGTGCCTATTGGATAAATGAATGAGTGAAGGCTCAGTGCTTGACTCAGGAGCCATGACATTGGGAATACACTTCTCGTTCCCACTTACATCATCTACCATGAGGGTGGCGATGGCTCGGCCAATTTCATTGTAGGACTTCGCTCTCCCAGAAGGTCCCAGCAGTATGAACAGAAATCTGCAAGGAGATAAAGGAGGAGGAGGAGGAGGGAAGTGAGAAGGAAAAACAGAAGCAGGTGAAGAGAAGGGTCCTCTGGCTCCAAACAGTATCCATTCTTAACTTTTTAACTGGCTGTAAATTTGTCCATTCCTTCTTTTTAAAAAAAATTTTTTAAATTGATTTTCAGAGAGAGGAAGGGAATGGGAGAGATAGAAACATTGGTGAGAATCATTGATCAGCTGCCTCTTGCACACCCCCTACTGGGGATCGAGCCTGCAACCCTGGCATGTAAACTGACCAGAAATTGAACCATGACCTCCTGGTTCTAGGTCAACACTCAACCACTGAGCCACACCAGCAGCGCCCTTCCCTCTTTTGACTCTCGTGTTTGTTTTGGAAAGACATTTCCTCTTCACTCCCACGGCTCTCCCTCGAGCATCCTCGCCGTGTTCTGGTGTCCCAGAGCCACCAAGAGCATCTCTCCCAGCTGTTGGCTCCTGCTTTCGAGTGACTGCTTTAACTAAATACTCTAAAACTCTTCCCAGGTGAGAAGACTTTCCTCCCCAGCCAATTCCCTATTGTCCCTCCCTGTTTTAGGGGTGTCTTCACCAGCACTGCATGCTGACTGCATGGACAGCTAGTTGCCTGAAGGCGGTCGTGGGGGGCAGATTTCAATGGCCCCTCACCTGGTGGGGACGGGCACCTCGGTCACCCCTCCCAGCATGGCCGACTGGATGAGACGCACGAAGGCGATGAAGGGCTGGTCCAGGAAGTCCACCTCCCCGACAAGCACATTGGAGGCTTCTGAGTCCTTGGGGATCTTCTTCATGAATTTGTTTTTCCGCTGGTCAAGGAGGGAAAACGAGCGCCCATGGTTACTCACATGCAGGGGTTCCAGCTTTCACTCCCTCACCCCCCTTCAGATGGCTGTGGAGCCCTAACTTGGAAAAGTTTCCCCAGCCTGTCTCAAGACACTGAGAGAAATAACCACTCTCCCCGCTTCTGCAGATGAGAGACTCAACCTTTGTTAACCCCAGGGACCAACGAGGCCTGTGGAGACGGGGAGGAGCAGGCAATGACTTGATCCCTAAGACATTCCTTGATGAGTAAAAACTTTGCTCAACTGAAGTGTGAGCTGAGGGTGTGCGGGGTGTCCAGTCTCATCCCCCAGCCTCTGCGGCTCAAGCAGAGGGACCCTTGGCCCTTGCACTGCAGCTCCCCGCCCCGCCACCTCCCCCCCCCCCGCCCCACCTCGCCTCCCACCTTCACCTTGGGTGGCCGCTGAAGGGACGGCCCCCTTCTGACGGCCAGACCGATGCACTGTGTGTTCCCTTTGCCACCACTTCCTGGCTCACAGGAACCCCTGGACCACATCTCCAAGTCTGTGGGAGACTTCTGGGCCCCAAGTCACCCCCAGGGGACCTCCCAGGAAACTCCTAGCTTTTGAGACTTTACAACTGAGACTTTCCAGGTGCCCTCTCCCCAGGCCCTCTGGCTAGTGTCTGTTCAGAGCAGGAGGTCACATAGAGAAAGGGGGCTGATGGGAGAGGTGCTGGAGACAAGTCCTCTTCCCAAACATATTCCCACCGCCTGCGTTTATGCCGCCATTCCTTCTGAGCCCTCTTTTATGAGGAACATGCCCAGGGAGGGTCACATACAAGCTCACATCTTAGGATGCACTCGTTTTTCAGATCGCTTTCCCTCTGGGCGGAAAGGGGATGGGCCAGGGACAGAGATAACTTGTAGAGACGGTGGAGAGGGAGCATCTGGAGGGCAGGGCTGGTGGAAGTCCACAGTGGCCATCAAAGAAGAAAGGGCCCAGAAGTTAGAGGTGAGCACTTCAGAGAGATCCTACGGACCCCACAAGCTTGCCACCCATTTCTCCTGGGTCTCTCCTGTGGGCACAGACATGTCCGTTTCCCATAAGCTCCATGTCCCTGACACTCATGGTGGGCGTGATGCACAGGGGCTGGGTGGCCTACCAGCATGAGCAAGGGCATGTGAGCAAGGGCTGCACCCTTGTAATCCTTTACATCCAATCCCAAACTAAAACCCTCTACAGCCACCCAGGCCACAGCCCCAAGGACCCTAATGCAGTGAGAACAAGCCGGGCCAGGAGTTAGCGGGAAGGCCAGAGTCCTCACAACTCAGAAAATCCCTTTGTCCCAGCCAGTCAGCTGATTCATAAGCAGCATTCTTCAGGATGGAGGGGTTGGTGTGCCAGGGCAGCCGCGGCCCCCCTGCCCGCTCTGTGCCCATAAGCATCAGGCGGGGAGCAGGTCCGGGGGACAGGAGGAGCGGAGGGGTGGCAGGAGTGCCCTGGAAAAGGAGTCTTTGAAAACAACAAGGCTTGGGGGCAGCCCAACAGCACATTCCTAATCCAGGAGAGGAGAGGAGCTGCAACGGGCCGTGGTCCTCCCTGGCAGGTGGTGACAGTTTGGTAAAGAGGCCGGCTGGGGTGGTGACGTCCCAGAAATGGGCCATGCTGCCGTTCTGGCCACCTGGCTAGGCAATGGTTTGGACCAGGGTCTTGCTGATCCTACTTACTGAACCCATAGGGAGTCTGGTCCAGTTCTGTCGAGTGACCACACGCAACTATTGTGTCTGAATCCACCCTCTGCTTCACCGGGAACCCACGGACTGCCCAGGGCAGGCGGGAGCCATGAAGAAAGAGCCTGCAGAGCAACGCCTCTGGGCTGGAGCCTAAAGAGCGCCCACTGGCGGACAAGCCGCTGTTCCCACAACAAGCCTTTGTGGCTGCAAACAGTACCGAGAAGCAGTATCAGCTGGTCAGTCAGGAGAGCTGGACATGGGACGTGGCTCCAGTCCCTACATGAGGGCAGCGTTGCCAGGGGAAAGTGACAGCTGCTCTTCTTGTTGCCACTTAGACATTTATGAAAATCGCCTAGGCAATGCTTCCTTATCTTGGCCTCGCTACCTGTGTGCTAAAGTGGGGTTGTTCTCTAAATAATATCCCAGAATACTCAGTGCTAAGTCACTTCCAAATTAAGGGCTCTCGGCAGACTGTCTGGGTCTAGTCATGCTTCTGCTGCATGAACTTGGGCACATTATTTAACTGCTTTAAGGTCCAATGTTCTCCCCAGTAGATTGGAGATGATATAGACCTTCATGACGCATGGTGTGGCGCGTGCAGTGTGGGTCTTAAGTGTTGGCTGATGCTGTTATTATTGTTATTATTTGGCCACCAAACGGTCCTCGTGATACTGATGTGAGGGACTGCTTTTGTTTCGCCTGCTACCAAACTTGGGTTGCCCCGAAGGCCAGGCCTTCACCCAAGCTCCTGAGAAGTCTTCACCAAATTTCAGGTCTCTTTCATCACTTTCCTTCCCACTCCTGGGGGCACAAGCAAGGGGACCATGAGACTCTGCCCTAGAGGTGTGCATGGTTGGAACTGAGGAGGTTCCCCTGGGCTTCCCCAAGGGGCAGAGCCACAGGGTTCCCGGGCTGTGGGCCTTAGAACGTGGACTCAACCTGCTGTGGGAAATCTCATCAGGAGATTTCAGCCAGGCTGGCGGGAGGCAGGAACTGCCTTTATCCTGGCCCAGTCAAGGAGAAGACGCACTGCTGGGCGGTCCAAACAATTCGCTACCACTGCTGTCCCCACAGGGAGGCCCCACCGCGAGTCTGTACCAGCCCCAATCCCACTCCATCTTTGAAGGTACTTGTGTGCCATATAGCAGGTGAAACTCTGCGTGCTGGTCTTCTCTCTCCAACAAACCCAAGCTCAGAGGCATGCTTCTCTGCCCCCCACCCCTCCCAGGCCAGGCACAGAGCCAGTACTTAGGGCTCAGTCAACACTCAAGCAATGGAGTGGGCAGAGTCACCAGGCAGCCCAGAGTGTCCCCCCACCCCCAGCCACCCATGTCCTTCCTGGAGACTCCCGCTGCTTCATGAGAGTGGAGCCCTGCCCATAGGGCAGTGATGACGAACCTATGACATGCGTGTCAGAGGTGACACGCGAACTCATTTTTTTGGTTGATTTTTCTTTGTTAAATGGCATTTAAATATATAAAATAAATATCAAAAATATGTCTTTGTTTTACTATGGTTGCAATTATCAAAAAAATTTCTATATGTGACATGGCACCAGAGTTAAGTTAGGGTTTTTCAAAATGCTGACACACCGGGCTCAAAAGGTTCGCCATCACTGCCATAGGTGCTCCCTGCCCATGGAACCGAAGGCGTCTTCCTGCCCTGGCCCCTCATGGTGGCCCAGTGCAAGGGCTTTACTACCTGGTCTGGGTTTTGGGTGCGAGGAATATCATTCATGCTTCTGCTCTGGACGTGACCTAGGAGAGAAGGAAAAGAAGGTCCATCAGGGGAAGGCAGGCTCTCTCAGGTCCTTTCCCCCGGGTCCCTACACATGCTTTCCGTCTTCATAAGCAAAGCAAGAGCTCCTCTCCCCTAATCCTGCAGCCCCCTTGAGCTGGCCTCCACTCTCTTTTCTTCCCTCCAATGGCAGCTGTCTCTCTCTCTCTTTTTTTAAATTTTAATTTATTAACATAGATTTGTTGTTCCACTTATTTATGCATTCATCAGTTGATTCTTGCATGTGCCCTGATCAGAGATCGAACCCAAAACCTACGCCTATTGGGACGACGCTCAACGAAATGAGCTGCACAGCCAGGGCTGGAGGCTCTCTTAAAAGAGTTACCAGACCCCAGGTTCTACTTCTCCCTTCTCACTACTCAATCTGCTGTATTCTTGTCTCTACCCTCACCCCCTTTTCCTGGGCAGAGACCACCTTCTGGGCAGAGACAAAGATGTCTGTTCTGTGCCAGACCCTGGGGGTGGGGAGGTGTCGCTAAGCTTGGACTTTGTTGGAGAGAGAAGACGAGTTTCACCCTCCATCCTCCATGACCCATGTGAGTCTTTTTCTTTTTATATATATTTTTATTGATTTCAGAGAGGAAGGGAGAGGGAAAGAGAGAGATAGAAACATCAGTGATGAGAGAGAATCATTGATCAGCTCTCTCCTGCATGCCTCCCCACTGGGGATTGAGCTTGCAACCCAGGCATGTGCCCTTGACCAGAATTGAACCCGGGACCATTTAGTCCACAGGCCAACGCTCTACCCACTGAGCTGAACCGGTTAGGCCCATGTCGGTCTTTAAAGATGGCTAAGGATTTGGGCTGGCAGAGGGAGGGGAGGTGGGAAGAACAGTGGTGGTGAATTACTTGAACTGCTCAATAATTCACCTCTTTGGTTAAGGCAGGAGAAGCTCAGCCAGACCCAGGGGACACTCTCAGACCTGACACTTCTTGGCTTTCGGCGGCCTGGGTGTCCCCTCACCCCAGAACATGCTCCCTTGCCCCCCGCCCTCCTCTTCCTTCCATCCAGAGCCTCTCCTCCTGGCCTCCCCTGAGGGCCTGTTTTGCCCTCTCCCCTCCAGAGACCTCAAGCCCTCCATCCTTGCTCAATCGCACCACTCCTGGCGCTGCCATGCCCACATTTGGGCTGATCTCTCTCAAATAAAAATCCGATCATGGTCTGCCCTTGCTTAAAACTTCTCCGGGGTCCCCTCTGCCATCAGAACAAAGGCTGGGCCTTTCTGCAGGGCACAGGCGCCCCTTCAGTGGGACCCTCTTCCCCGCAGGCCTTACAGTCCTCATTACCGAACCACTATATCCAGACCTGGATACACAGCGCCCTCCGCAGCGCCTTCCTGCACCTGCTGTTTGTCTCCTTTGCTTAGAACACCCTTCCCCTTCCTGGAAAACGCCTTCCTATTTATTCTCCAAGACTCAGGAACAGCCCCTCCTCAGTGAGCTTTCCCGGGCGCCACCTGCACACATGCTGTAAGCGCTTATTCATGCCTTTTGTTGGGGTCCCCAACCCTGCAGCACAACGCAGGGGAGACCTCTTCCACAGCGAATAACTGAAGACCTCCGCCGCCTGCTCACTGCTGCCCCCTGGCGCCCCTACGTGCAGTCACCAAGTCCAGGGGGAACTATGAGGACCCAGGGTCACTACGAATAGAGAAAAGAGCCCATGACACACTGCAGCTGAGGCCTCGGGCAAGGGCCACGGCTCCTCCCGAAACATCCCTCAGGCCTGGTAGGGGCACAGCCCTAGGCTGCGTTTGCTCATATCTTGGCATTTTAGTGAAAGTCTTTAAAGGAAAATAGGATTGCTATTTTCACACTGCCTTTTCTTTTCATTTTCCAAGTCCCCTCTTTTCTTTGCCTCGTAGCTCACCCGTCCTGTTCATCTGTGATGAACTGTCTGAAAAGGCCCCGTGTGCAACCAGGCACCTCCCCGGCGCTCAGGGGCTGTGACTGCAGCGCTTCATTGTCCTGGCGGCTCGAGACTGTCACCCAGTGATGGGAGCACTCTCTGTCCTGGGGGGCGGGGGAGATACCTCCCATGTTTTTAATTCTGTTTCTAGGAAGGCTTTTTACCAAAAACAGGGCTAATGATCAATTTGATGAAAACCAAGGTATAAACTAAGTTACAAATGCCTAGCACATAGGACTGGGTAGTGATTATGTCAGGACTTGATTTAGAGCTGCGTTTTTTCCAGAATAATTATATAGAAAATCATGGTAGTAGCCCTAGCCAGTTGGCTCAGTGGATAGAGCATCGGCCTGCAGACCAAAGGGTCCCAAGTTCGATTCTGGTCAGGGCTCGTGCAGGAGGCAACCAATCGACATGCCTCTCTCATATCAGTGTTTCCCTCTGTCTTTCCCTCTCTCTTCCACTCTCCCTAAAAATCAATGGAAAAATATCCTTGGGTGAGGAAAATAAAAATGTACAGCAGTAAATTAGGCTCTGAGAGTAGACCAGCTTTCGGTGAAAGTTAGAATTTTCCTGGCTCCTGTCCTGAGAATTCTAGACAGGCCCTGGGCTTTGTCTCCTCCGCCTTTGAAAGAATACAAAAGCCAACATTCCACGGCTGCCAGCCAGGACCAGGCCGTGACGAAGACGCTGTGGCGAGTGGCAGAGGACACTCACACAGATGGCCGTAGCTTATGCGTGGCTGCACCCGCAGGTCCTCGGTGGAGCGGTGTAGGCTGGGGCCGGCTGGGGGGCTCCGGGCTAGGCTTCGACCTGGGAGGAGGAGCAGAGGGGTTTGCCTTGGAGCCTGGGTTTGCCTCCCCATCGATGTGGTACTAAGCGTATTGTCATTTCTCCTGAATAAAGCTGGGCTACAAGACCTGTCTTTTCTCCTTCCAGAAAGAGGGTGTTTTTGGTTGTTCTGTTTTTTGTTCTTGTTTGGGGGGCTTTTTTTTTTTGAAGCAAGTTAACTGTCTGAACAAGATTAAATATTTGTACTGTTGAAACAGAGAGCTAACCAATTGATCCAATAGGCACAGGTGTTGTAGATGGCCTGGCTTTATCCCAGATTGCACCTCTAGCTTGGCTGTGTGACCTTAGGCAAGTAACTTAACCTCTCTGTGCCCCAGGCTTCTCATCTGTCAAATGGGGATGATGAGAACAGTACCTAGTCATGGGTTATCGTGAGGATGAAGTGAGTCACGCTTCAGTGCTGGAACATGGTAGGTACCGCATGTGTGCCTGCAGTTATAATACGCTAAACACTCCCCCATTTCAGACGGTTCATCTAAAGAAATTCCTCAAGGCTCATTATTTAGCTACTTTGTTCTGATGACGGCATTTATCTGAGAGGTCCAGCAAGGCTAGTAGTGTCTGAGCATCTCAACTCTGGGATAGCAAGATGGAGAGGGGCGGGTTTGAGATGTGCGAATGGAACAAACCGCTCTCCCAATGCCCCCCCCCCCCCCCCCAATCAGAATGACCCAGCTGCCAGGTTTACCAGGCCTGGCGCCCTGAGATGGCCCAGCCCCTCCCACCATCTCCATGTGCTTCACTTTCTCTCGGGGCTCTTGGCTCTTCTGGGGGGTGCTCAGTGGGGAAAATTTTAAGCTCTTACCATAAACAGACCATCTCTACAGCATTTACAACCCTGACTGCACATGAGAGCTTCCTAAATTCCCCGTTTCCAGGCCACACCCCAGACCAACTGACCACAACTCTCCAGGTGGGACCTAGGCTTTAGGACACATATCATACCCACGCCCCAACCCCTCCACCCCAACCCCCACCCCCACCCCAGGGATCGCAAGGCACAGTCAGGCTGAGAATCAACTCTCCTCATAGAAATGGTTCAGCACTGGGGTGGGGACAGCACCGGGGTCCCTGCTAGAGAAGGAGGCTAAGGACCCCCCAGAATGTCTCCAGCTTGGTGAAGTGCCCAGACTCTCACTGACCGGGGCTCACCACCCCCCCCACCCCCCGCCCAGGGCCCACCAGCATGGCCCGACTCACCGGCGGGGGACGAGACCGACTTCCCGATGTCCGCCAAGGAGCGGTGGATGGGCTTCGTGGTTTGGTGCCGGTGCTTCCTCAGGAGGACGTAGCTGACCCTCTCCCGGAGCTCCGGCCGCAGGAGGCCGTCCTCGATTTGCTTCTCAATGACGTCATCTAAGGGGACAGAACGGGACAGAAGGAGCAGGGTTGGGGGGTCTTCCTCTCCCTGGCTGCACTGCATTTCAGAGGGTGCTCGTTCCCTCCGCTGGAACTCTACGGGGGACTGAACCTTGGAGTCACTGCGCAATCAGGCAGTGTCAGAGGTGAGGATGGACTGGGGCGGGCAGGAGCAGGAGGGGGAGAGCTGCCCTGGTTTGGGGGGCCTCCGTGGTCCCCACTCACCTATGATCTGTGGTAAGGAGCCACTGTCCAAATCGAGCAGCACCGTTCCCGTCTGCAGGCAGGTCCGGAGCTCGAAGAGGCTGTGCAGGGACAGTGTGGCCACGTGGGGCTTGCTCCAGCGTTCGCCTCCTTCCTCCACCTTTTCTTCAAACTTTATCCACCTGGGAGGGGTAAGGATGGGGCTCAGCGTGGGCAGGGTCCTCAGGAGGGGCCCCTAGCTGGGTCTCCTCAGAAGAGGGTGTTGGCCTGCAAGTTATTCTGTGCTCGGCGCTGGGGCGTTGGCTCTAGAGCCGTGGCCCTCAACCTTCGGGCCCTTTAAATACAGCTCCTCATGTTGTGACCTAACCATAGAATTATTTTCGTTGCTACTTCATCACTGTAATGTTGCTACTGTTATGAATCGTCATGTAAATATCTGATATGCAGGATGGTCTTAGGCAACCCCTGTGAAAAGGTCGTTCGACCGCCAAAGGGGTCGCGACCCACAGGTTGAGAACCGCTGGTCTGGAGTCTACTAGACTCACAGGTGGAGGATCTTTCAGAGACCCCCTCCCTCTGTCCCCACTCCTCCTGGTGCTGTCGTGCTCAGAGCAAAGTGGCGTCCAGGGAATGACCACAAATGGGCACAGGGGTCTTTTGCAGGGGTGGTGGGCATGCTCTGAAGCTGGACTTGGTGATGGTTGCACCCCTTTGCACAGGTACTAAAAACCCTTTAACTGCACACTTACAATGAGGGAGCTTGACGGTGTTCTAGAACAACAAAGCTGTTAAAGTTCCTGTTGGAACCTGGTTACCTGGGGCTGGTCACTCGTGTGTGCAGTGTCTGCCTCATGGGGTGTGGTTGCTGGGAGCATTTCCTGACGGGTTCTATGGCAGGACCTGTGGTTCCCAAGCATGTGCCCTAGACTTTTATCCTGAACGTTCAGGTTAAAATCCAAATGTCAGCTGGGGAAGGAAAGACGTTAGACCACAGATGTGTGAGAATGTGTCCTTTCTAGGAGCCTTGGAGTCAGCTGGGTGGAGCGGGCTGAGCGGGAAGGCCTGGACAGAAGTAGCACCTGCCCGGCCTCCCTGCAGGGGGCAGCACCTGATCGCCTGAAGAGCTACTGGAGCGCAAGGTCCGCGAGCGCAGCTCTGTAAGATGTCAGCCCCAAATTAGGGGGGAGCTTCCAGCTATTCCAATCAAACCCCCAAGGGAGTGTTGTGGACCGTGACTACCTAATTCTAAAGTTCCTCTGAAAACAGTACCGACTGAGAATGGTGGGGAAAGTCTGAAAAAGGAGAAGAATGGGGATGGGCATGATTCTAGTAGATATAAAACTTTCTAAAAAGCTTCAGTCATTAAAACGTGTGGTTCCAGTCCAGAGACAGACAAAGGGACCATGAAAACAACCTGGACCCCCATGGGAATTTGAGTTTTGATGGAGGAGTTGTTTTAAAGATGACCAACCTGCCCAGTTAATGTGGCTCAGTGGTTAAGCCTTGACCTCTTAACAGGAGGTCACGGTTTGATTCCAGGTCAGGACACATTGCTTTCGAAATTTTAGAAACAATAAAAAATAAGAAGGTAAAGGCATTCAAAGATCTCCCAACCAGAAGACACCATGGTGGATATTTTGATGACTATCATTGTAGATCTCTGTGTGCATGAACACACGTCTGCACACACAATTTTACATTATTGACACCATGAGGGGGTAATATCTCATGGACATCCTTTCATGTTTATTAAATTGATATCATTTTAAAGTCTCTTTGGTACTTTGTTGTCTGAATGGACCATAATTGATACAAATAATCCTCGCTTGGTGGACATTTATTTAGATTATTTCTAATTATTCTTTATTATAAATAGGTTGATTTGAGTATCCTTGGCCCCTGCCCAATAATTTCCTTAGAATAAGCTCTCAGAGGTTATTTCTCAGAGACAGAGAAATTGCTGTCTGCATATTTCTAAGTATATGGCATACATTGCCAAACTGTTCTCCAGAAATTGTGCCAATTTACACTTCCACCAACATCCAGGCCACATTTCTCTGAAGTCCCCCAACCTCTAGTGTTGCCATTTTTTTCACCTTTGTTCTGGAACTCAAAATCATGTTACATTTGCATTCTTTTGGTTACTAATGGAGTTGAATATCGTTTCCTTTGCCAGATTCCCTCTTGACACAATTGCATGAGTACTTTGTATTATCAATATTTAACATTCTGATTTAATATATTTTTTGAGATCAGTTAACCAGGCACCTGGTGAGGCCTGGGGGCTTGAAGGGACACAGGATGGGGAGGTGTGATTAGAGGAGACCTGGGAGTTGAAGACCTAAAACACAGGGGCCGGAGCAGAGACCACGCAGACACTTGCCTCGGAGACTCACCAAAGTGCTGCTAACTTTTTAAATGGGGAGATCTACTTGGGGGAACACCATTTGAATGATAGTAGACCCAAGTCTGTATGATACCAATCCAAAGTTTTTCTAAGCATTGTAGTAGCATAAGGATTTGCAAGGAAGAGATGAAAGAACAAGTTCAAATGTTTTGGTCAAGAGGATGCCCACCTTCTCCTTGAGAGTCTTTCTTCTACTCAACAATCACATTGCCCTTTTTTTCCTCTCAAAAATACACAAAATAGCCCAGTCGACATGGCTCAGTGGTTGAGAGTCAACCTCTGAACCAGGAGGTCACGGTTCAATTCCCGTCAGGGCACATGCCTGGGTTGTGGGCTCAATCCTCAGTGGGGGGCATGCAGGAGGCAGCCGATCAATGATTCTCTCTCATCATTGGTGTTTCTAACTCTCTATCCCTCTCCCTTCCTCTCTGAATTCAATAAAAAATATTTTTTAAAAAATATATTTTATTGATTTTTTACAGAGAGGAAGGGAGAGGGATAGAGAGCCAGAAACATCGATGAGAGAGAAGCATCCGACCAGCTGCCTCCTGCACACCCTGCACCGGGGATGCGCCCGCAACCAAGGTACATGCCCTTGACCAGAATTGAACCTGGGACCCTTTAGTCCCCAGGCCGACGCTCTATCCACTGAGCCAAACCAGTCAGGGCAATAAAAAATATTTTTAAAAATACACAAAATAAATTATACTGTTACTTTGTCACTGAAGATGCTATTGCTACTCCGTGGCCTTACCCCGCCCCGCGTCCCCCCCCCCCCAGTCCCGCCTCTCTATTCACCCAAAGGTGACGCGTCCCAGTGCACTTGAGTTGATTTCTCTCTACACTGTTTCCTAAACATCCTGGGGGACATTCCAGGCAGCTCTCTCCACGACATCCCCTTCTTCAGCTTTCCACCTGCCCAAACGCACCTCCCCTGGAAGGAGAGGGTGAGAGCACACCTCTTCTTTGAAACATCCTCTTCTTAACGCCAGATAGCAAGGACAGCCCGTCCTCTCCCCCTCCACTGTGTCAGGCTCCTACAAAACATCAGTTCTACACCCACAGACGAGAGCACCGACCCGCCCGAGCCGACTGCAGAAAAGCCAGGTTACCCATTCCCGGGTCCAGGGTAAATGCCAGAACTGGATTTCTGCTGCTGGCACCCCTAACTTGATTTCCAAAAATTCACATGATGACTTCAAAAGTACTGGAGGACTTCAGGAGGAACACCTCTCTGGTTCTCCTTGCAACTATTTTGAGGATCAAGATGTTGAAACAGCAAGCCTGTGAACTGGAACTCGATTTTGTGGGGTTTTTTTTCTTTTTCTAAAACCAAATTTTTATTCTCTGGTTTGAAAAGGAGGGCAAGTGGTGGTTCTGTTTAGTTCCAGAGAACATCAATTTTGTGTTTTGAATGGCGACAGCTAGAAACAGAGCTCACTTTGACCTTGAGTGGAACATGGACACATGGAGGACCCAACCCCTGCGACAGAGGTTTCCAGCACTGGCCGCCTGTTAGCATTTCCTGGAGGGATTTGAAAATACTGAAGCTGGGTGGTGGCCCGTCAGGAGCGGCCTGGCCATGGAAGCTCCTAGGTTATTGGACTGCGCCCTGAGGCTGAGGAGCCCTCGCTCTACAACCATATAGAACTGTGTGACGAGGGGTAGTTGGGCCTGTCTGGGTTCCCACTGCAGGCAAGCGGCTCTGGGCACATGGTCCCATCCCCCTTACGCCAGAGGGGACGTGGCCTCTATCCCTCAGGGTGGCTCTGAGAACATCTGGTGAGAGTGGAACTGCAAATCCAGAGCCTCTTTTCTAGTATGGCCATGTTTGTTTGTTTGTTTCTTTCTTTCTTTCTTTCTTTTTTTTTTTTTAATTCTCACCTGAGGATATTTACTCCATTGATTTTTAGAAAGAGTGAAAGGGAGGTGGGAGAGAGACAGAGAGAGAGATAGAGAGAGAGAGGGGGAGAGAGAGAGAGAGAGAAAGAGAGAGAGAGAGAGAGAGAGATCCATGTGAGAGAGACACAGCTATTGGTTGCCTCCTGCACGCGCCACACGTGGCCCAGTGCCAGGGAGAACCTGCAACCCAGATACATGCCCTTGATCAGGAACCAAACCCGAGGCTCTTTGGTCCACGGGCTGACTCTCTAACCACTGAGCAGACTAGCCAGGGCCACTTTTGTTTCTTACTGTGCCTACAGATCATCTGTGTAGATCTTGCTTTGATTCTAAGTTACACACAGCAACAGTGAAAAGATACTTTTAAGACCATAGGGGAATTTGAATCTGGACTGGATGTCTCATCATACTAAGGAACCCTTCTCAATTATGTTAGGGGATGTAATGGCATTGTGGTTGTATTTATAAAAGAAGTCTAATTTCATAAAAGTAAAATGTTTACAACAGCTGGGATTTTTTTTAAAAAAAACTGTTCTGGCAAAAACAAAATCCCTAAGAGCAAACAAAACATAGTGGTGGAATACTGATCATAAACATTAATCATTAATGACGGTGGGTGATGGATACATGGGGGTTCATTACACAATTCTCTCTACTTTTTGTGTTTGAACTTTTCCACAATAAAAAGTTAAAAAATATATATTTAGTTATGGATATTATTATACCAATTAAGACTACATTTTCTATATATATGGATAAATCAACTGGGTCTTGGCTCGCAAGGTGGTCTGACGGTGGGGTTTCTCCTCTCCTGACAACTGCAAGGATGTCCTCTGTTGGGGGGAGGTGGTCTCTCCTGATGACCAGCCTCCAGGGGCACTGAGGGGCTCCAGACAGGCATGGGAGCGTCCTGCCCTCTCTCCTCACCTAACTAGCCTTCCTGTCATACTCAGTAACCAGCTCATCTGATCTTACCTACCCGGGCCCACCGTTTGGTGGCCTCGCACCACGGCGTGCGGTCTCCGTGGCTGTGGACTGGTGCGTCCCTGACCTCACCGCAGGCCCTTTGAAGGCGGCCCCTCCGGCCTGCTAGACCTCATGACGCCCTTCCCAAGCTGTGCTCACTGCGAGTGATCACTAAGGCTCTGGGGGAACGCATGCCCTAGCACAACCCCATTCTGGGTTCACACAGTTCAAAGATGGGAGCGCTGGCTGGAACCGGGGCTCTGAGGCCTGGGGGCACCTTGCCCACTTCTGCCTAGAACTTGATCCAGGTTCTGATTCATACAAAATGACGCCTTCCCACTTGCCCAGCATAAGCATCGGATATCAGTGTTTGACTAGTGGAGGGAGAAGGAAGGACCGTGTGTGATATTGGATATGAAAGTAGCTTGATAATGACAAGTAGCTTGATAATGACAAGTAGCTTGATAATGACAAGTAGTACGATGGTGGTAGATAAGCATCAAGTCTTCAAAAACTTTCTTCTGACCATGTCTCCATGCGTGGCTCCACTGCAATAGGACAGGGCGGCCACGGCTGGGGCTGCTCACCTGCCTCGGGACCATTTGGCAAGCTGCAACTCCTCAGTCAGCGCTCCACTCCTCACTCTTCTTAAATGAGAGGCCAGTCTGGAAATCACCAACCCGGAACTCTCTAAACACTGCTAGGAGCTCCCAAACCTCCCTGCGGTGCCCGGCCCCCTTCTCCTTCAGCCCTGTCACTGGGGCGCGGCGGGGCCTTCTGGCTGTGGGAGCCCCAGAACCTGCTCCCGGGGCCCTGCACCCTCCCTCCAGCAGCCCTTCCCTTCTTGCATCTTTAAACCACTCTCTTTCATCTGGGCCCTTTCTGTCAGCCTCCAATAGGCTCACATCTCTTTCACCCTCAAAAATCAGGAAACAAACGCCTCCTTGACCCCATGTTCCCATGGAAAGACTCACAGAAGAGCATCTTGGAAAAACTGTTCAACTGAACCCACCTTCATCCTTCTGACTCTCTTCTCCATCCTCTACTCCCATCCTTCCCTCGAGACTGTCCGGGTCTCTCTATCCTGTCATACTCTTCAGTTCTTCCCCCACTTGTTGGCCCCTTCCTCTCTCTATCTTAATGTCTCCCCGCTCTGGTTCCCCTCTGACTCCAGCTGCACCTGCTCAGTCTCCTCTGTGGGTTCTGCGTCCTCTGTCCATCCCTGAAATGTTAGTGTTCTTAGGGGCTCTGTCCTGGGCGTTCTCCTCACTTCACAGAAAGGCCACGGTGCCCTTTCCCATGGGGTTGATGTCCATCTCGAGGCTGAACTCCAGGCCTCTGTGTCTACATGGTGGCCTGCCACATGCCTGCAGGAGGACCACTCCACTTGGAGTGTCCTCAAACATGTCCGAAACGGAACTCATCCTCAACCCCCAAAACAAAACAAAGCTACATTCCCAACACAACAAAACCTCCCTGCTGCTCTTGGGCTTCCTAAATTGCTACCATGAGCTACCCACTAGCTCAAACTGGAAACCTAGGTGTCCATCTCCCTGACTATCCTTCTCCCCCCATATGCCATGCATCATGTCATGAAATCCTGTCAATTCTACCTGTTAAAACACATCTCAGACTCAGTAAAAAAAAAGATCCAGGATTAAGGAGGAGAGAGGAATGAAGAGGCAGAACGCAGATTTTAGGGCAGTGACACTATATGAGGCTATAATGGTAGCTACATGTCATTATGTGTCTAAACCCAGAGAAGGGTCAACACCAAGAGTAATCCTAACATAGGCTTCGGACTTTGGGTGCTGATGATGTGTTAGTGTGGGTGCATCAGTAGTGACAAATGTGCCCGTCTCATGGAGGAGGTTGATAATGGGGGATGCTGTGCATGTGTGGGGCTGGAGGCATACGGGAACTCTGTACTTTATGCTCAATTTTGCTGCTAAAAATGCTCTAAAAATAAAGTATTTAAAAGGACATATAATAGCCCTAGCTGGTTTGGCTCAGTGGATAGAGCATTGGCCTGTGGACTGAAGGGTCCTGCGTTCAATTCCAGTCAAGGGCACATGCCCAGGTTGTGGGCCTGATCCCCAGTAGGGGGCGTGCAAGAGGCAACCAATCAATGATTCTCTCTCATCATTGATGTTTCTATCTCTCTCTCCCTTCCCTTCCTTTCTGAAATCAATAAAAATATAGTTTAAAAAAGGATATATAATATTAAATTATCTGCTCAAAAAATATGTCTACAATCCGCCCCTTTTCTTTATTCCCACTTCCAACATCTTGGTTCTGGGTCTTGTCGTCTCTCACCTGAACCAGCCTCCTAACTGGCCAGGTCTTGCCCAACTGATCTCTTTCAAACAGACAATCCTGTCCCTTTCCTCCCCAAATCCTCTGCAGCCTAGGCATCAAGTTCAAACTCCACAACATGGCCTGCCCAGGACCTGCCAGCCACTGCCATCCCGGCCCCTGCTCTAGAGGGCAGCCACAGGGACCCTGTGCCCTTCCTCTGTGGGCTCGCTTTCCCCGCTCCAGGGCCTCTCCCCCTTCCCGCACCCTCTCCTGGCTAACCTTGGCCCACGCTTCCGGTCTCAGGGTGAACACCTCTTCCTCCTGACGCCTTCCTTGACCCCTCTTGTCTGGTTAGGTCCCACTGTGCTGTGCTTTCAGAGGACCCCCAGACCAGATGCCCCGCTGTCCACTTCTGTGCCTCGTTAGACAGAGGAGGAACAGCATCTGCTGTGTTGGTTTTTGTGGCTCCAGCTCCTGGCTCAGGGCCTACAGATAGTAAACCCTTGGTAAATACGAGCTGAATGAATGGACGAGGTGTGTTGACTTCTGTGCTAAGAGCTCTCAGCTTCCTCCTCTGCTTTATGCATGGAGTGGTCAGCTCTGGCCTCAAAGCGGTGACCCCAGGTGAGTGGTGAGAGCAGAGGGCTGGGGTGCGTTCTGTCCCAGACTAAGAGCATCGCGATGGTGGGAGGGCAACCACAAGAGCATGTGCAGGAGCAGGTTAGAGTTGGGATGAAGCTCAGGCTTTCTCCATGCGCAGAGGGAGGGAGCATCCCCACCTACGTGCGGGGAACCAATCAGGGCTTTTGAAAATGTCCTAACCTGGTTTGACCCAACTAAGCTGGCCCACTTCTCCGGCCCCTCTCTCTGTCCTTTTCTGGTCACATGTTCTCAGAGCTTATGTGTCTCATAGGAAACGTCTGTCAGTTTCATGCTTTTGGTCTTCTCCGAGTTGAGGTCAGAGGCAGCTTGGATTTAAAATTTGCTTTTAGAGCTCTTGGAAGGCCCTCCGCTCTGGGTATTTCTGAGTAGCACCAAAGAGCCCTCCACTTTTGGGCAGGTTCCAGCTCAGGTCATTCTCCTTCCCGTCCGGTCCTTGTACCCGGGCAGACTTGGGCTTGAGAGAGGATGGAATTCTGGGTGAACTGTTTGCTGTCGGGGAGGGTCGCCTACCCACACCCCACCTGGCACAGCCCTCCCTCCAGGCAAGGTCAGTCCCAGCAGCCTCTGCGTTTGCCTCCCGGGAAAGCTGAAGAGCCAGAGTTCATAAAAATTTATCTCATGAACAGCCTGACCTACCAGCATTGATCACATTCGAAATGATGCCTACACACAGTCCCCATTATGCTCAGAGGGGCAAGGCCCAGAGGAGCTCAAAAAGCCACTTAAATCCATTCACGGGTGACTCGTCCAAGGGCCCCAAACACCCCCCAAACTAATAACCCCCAACAAAGCACTGCCGGGAAAATTCCTTGCGGATTTGAGATTTCCACTGTTAATCTCCTAACTCAATAAAGCAAACACTCCTGCCGTAAATTAAGTACTTTTATTAAAGGGTCCCCTCCCCCATCCTCTTTGAGGTGGGCACGGACCCCCTCAGGGCCTGCGTGTCTGTGTAAGGCGCTGGCCCCACTCCCCACCATTTTCTCCTGTCATTCCAAGGAGGCCCAGAACCCATGAGAATGTGTTGATCTGGGGATTCTGGGAACTTCTGAGACCTCTGACTTCCCTGAAGAGATTCTACAGCCTGTCAGCTGAGGGGAATGCTCCCCATTCTTTTGTGGGGGGTGACAGGTCTCAAACAGGCTGGCCCCGAGCACCTCTACCATCCCAGTTTGCCCGAAGGAGTCCCCAGCACAACTGTCTGAGCCAAGGTGGGCTTGGAGGCCAGTGGTCAAACCCTCCTCTGGCCTCTCTAGCAGCTTGCTGGTCACACCCCCAATAGTTAGTGGGAAGCCGGGTGGGGTCAGCTGGAGAGAAGACTAAAGGAGGCTCCCGGGAAGGAGGCCCTGACTCCTCTCCTCCCACTGCTTCCTGCCCCAGGTTGTCCCTCAAGCTGCTGCCTCTCAGATCTGCCAGGAATTGTGTTCAACCATTTAAAGTTACAGTCACCACTTTCCTCTCACTGTTAGGCTGAGGTTATACTGAGGCCCTCCCAGGCCTCCTCAGACGCTGCCCTTGGAAGGCTGCCTTGTGGGAGTCCCACCAGCTGCAGATGGTGACTGGCAGGCACCTTTGTATTTCAGGAGGAGCCTCCTAGAAACGTCATCATCTACAGTTTATCAATGTCATTGCAGGGTCTGTAGTGTGGATGCTCCGTGGATTCTAGAAAGTGGGCATTTGATCTATGGGGATGGGCAATGAGGTCTGAGACTAGACATGGGCATTTGATCTATGGGGATGGGCAATGAGGTCTCTAAAAAATTACATGTGGGTATTCTATCTATGGGGATGGACAGACATTCGGGTCTCTGAGGGACTATATGTGGGTGTTCTATCTATGGGGATGGACAATCGGGTCTCTGAGGGCCCTGAGGCCTTAGCATCAAGGGCTGTGTGGGTGTGAGTGGCAGGCCCTCAGGGAAGTCTGGTTCTGGGAGTTATTGCCAGGGGTTCTGGATGCAGACCTTGCCCGTGGTGGGGAGAAGGCACCCTCCCCCAACTGGGCTCCTGAGAAGGCCATTCTCAACTTTCCTTCTTTCTATTTGTTCGCTTGAACAAGAAAGGCACCTGCTCAGGGAGGCATAGCCCCTCAGAGGCATTAAGCCACAATAGCCCAGACTGGGCCCTGGTCATTTGAATGTCCTCCCAACTCTTGTCAGACCTGGAAAGACTTCCCGGGTTCTGTGGCTGTCCCCATTTATCTCCCATTCAGTGGAATTGCCTCCAGATTTATGTCCTCCCATGGACATCAAGAATTCCTGGAAGTTTGAGGAAGGAGAGAGAGGTGACTGACAAAATGAGGAAAGCATGACAAAGTGCGTTAAGTCTTCAAGTTGGGGAGTCAGACAGGCCTGGGCTAGAATCCATACTCAGCTACCTGCACACTCTGACCCTTGCAAGCTATTTGCCCCTCTGAACCTCAGCATCTTCCTCTGTAAAATGGGGATAATAATGGCTCCCACCTTCTTTAGTGTCATCGTGCAACTTGAATGAGATGAGCCTGTGAACTGTTTAGCACATGCTAAGGGCTCACTGAATGGGCTGATTAGAAGAGGCCTAGTGGCTTCCAGATAGAGATTGGGTCCAGCCATGAGGCTAGAAATTCCTTCCTTCCCTGGGCCTACAGGACTTGCTAGTCCTCCCAAAGGCCTTTCTTCCAGGAGAGATTGGAGCTGGGGGATGTTAAAAGTCATTCCTCTTTGCTCTGCAGAACAACTACCCAGGGGAATGAGATTGGTGGGCAGGGAAGGACCCAGGCTGTGGTTGGAAGCAGCTGCTGGGCTCTGGGCATCATGGCGGCCACCAGGCAGAGCCAGTCCTGGGCACAGGTGGTCCTGTGCATTCTCAACCGGGAGATGTCAGCCCGACAGGGGGAACCTTGGTTCTCAGAGGAGCAAAAACGTTTTAGGTATTACAATGGTTTGTGGCACTCCGAAGCTCAACCCTACCTGACGAAATCTGATTTCTTAGTAGTATTTAATTTCTCTCATTAGAAATAAAGTCAATTATAATTTAACAAAGTTAGCTTACATTAAACTTTCCTTGGGGTGGGGGATGCTAATTGAAAAAAGGTCAAGACTAGCAGGTTTGTGCTCAGTGGATAGAGGGTCAGCCTGTGGACTGAAGGGTCCCATGTTCAATTCCAGTCAAGGGCACATGCCCCCAGGTTGTGGGCTTGATCCCCAGTAGGGAGTGTGTGGGAGGAGCCGATCAATGATTCTCATCACTGATGTTTCTATCTCCCTCTCCCTTCCTCTCTGAAATCAGTTAATATGTATAGATAGAGAGAAAGAAGGTCAAGAAACAGGTGTGGTCTGTCTTCCAGAGTTTCATCTTCCTTCCCAGGCCCCCTCCTCCTCTCACCAGCCCCTCCTGCTGCCTCCTACCATACCCTTCCTTCCCTTGGGTTCCTGGCAGCATTTGGCACTGCTGACCAGTCCAGTTCAGAGGTCACTCTGTCCCAGGGTTTGGCCATCACTACTCCTTGCCCCGATCTCCCCTTGGCTCCCGTGACTTCACCATGTGGTTCCCCCTCCAGCCTTCTGGTCCTTCTCTTCCTTCTACTGCCCCGTAGACAGCTCTCTGCTCCCCACACAAGCCTCACTCTGCTTGTCCTGCCCCAAGCTCCAGCAGCCCCCTGGAGCACACCATCTGGATTCTTCCTGGCACACATTCTCTCCCTTCCTGTCCACCGCAGCCAGCTTGGTGCTTCCCCTTCTGTAGCATTTAGTTTGAACCATTTGACATGAAATAATATATGCCCTTGTATTCGTCTCTCATGATCTCATGGGTGTCGGGTCTATCTTCCCATTTGGATTTTCATTTCTTTGAGGATAAAGACAAAGTCCTAAGTCTTTGCTTGCTCCTTAGTGTCCAACCCAGTTCTGGATACCAAGGAAGGCAGATGGGAAGGTCCTTATGGGCCAGAAAGTGCCCTGCAGAACTCAAGTTGCCAGGTGCCACTGGTCAATGATCCTCCCACGGAAGAGCCAGCTCAGCCTGGGCCTGGGCAGACTGCAGTGGGCAGCCCCTCCCCACCACCACCCACCCGGCTCCTCACCTGGCTGACTCCTTCCACTCCATCTGGTCTCCGTCGTGCTGTAGAGTGTCCATCTCTGTGAAGAGGGTGGGGTTGGGAGCCTCATCGTCCTCCCCCAGGATGTCCTGGAGCTGCTCAGCAGCTGGAGACCCTGCGAACGGACGGAGGACAGCAGGGTCCGCTAAGTGCCCTGTGGGGGACAGAGGGCTGCAAGGCCAATTGAAATGGGGCAGGAGCCAAGCACAAAGGAAAATATTTCCTAAGTAAGTAAAACTAGGTCCGGCTTCTGGGCAAAGCTGGATTCAAGCCTCCGTGAGTTGGATGTGGGTGAGATATTCTTTGGAAGAAGAGAGACGAAAGGATTTAGTCTGCGTTCAAAATCCAGGGTCTTGTAGCTGATAATGAAGGATGGAAAATGGCCAGCGCCAGGGCAGCAGCAAGGACAGAGAACAGCAGAGAAAAGTGAAGTGAGGAAAACTGTGACCTAACTTCAGTGCAACAACCCCAGAGGGATCCCTTTCCCACCGGCCCCAAACCAGTCACCTCCCATCGCTGGCCTGGAAGGAGCGGTCTGCCACGCAAAAGGACGAGCTCGTGCCAGTGAGCCACGTGGGCCAGCTTCCTACATGGGCAAGATGACAGCCTGTTCCTGAGCTCCTGGTCTGCTTTCCAGCTGCCCACTGGTGTCATCTCTCAGATGAGTCTCCAGAACCTCAGAAGTTGGCATTCTGACACTGAACATGTCCCCTTCCCCAGACAAGCTTCTCCTGTTTTCTTTTCCCTCCCTCCCTCCCTCCCTCCCTCCCTCCCTCCCTCCCTCCCTCCCTCGGTGTCTCCCTCCCTCCCTCCCTCCCTTCCTCCCTTCCCTTCCCTTCCCTTCCCTTCCCTTCCCTTCCCTTCCCTTCCCTTCCCTTCCTTTCTCTCAATATTTAATGAATGTGTATTATGCACCAGGCATTGTTCTAGGTCCGTGATGGCGAACCTATGACATGCGTGTCAGAGGTGACAGGCGAACCCATTTTTTTTGGTTGATTTTTCTTTGTTAAATGGCATTTAAATATATAAAATAAATATCAAAAGTATAAATTTTTTTTTTAGCTATGGTTGCAAATATCAAAAAATTTCTATATGTGACCCGGCACCAGAGTTAAGTTAGGGTTTTTCAAAATGCTGACACGCCGAGCTCAAAAGGTTCGCCGTCACTGCTCTAGGTGTTGGAAAACAAAGCTGTGAAGAAGGCTCATATGTCCTTGCTCTCTTAAATAGTGGCAGAGAACGACAATAAACAAATCCATAAATAATTATTTCAGGCAGTGATAAGTTTCTGAAAAAACAAAATAAGATGACCGGGAGCTACATTAGAGAGCATGGCCAAGAGTGGCCTCTTTGGGGGGGGGGGTATTTGAATTGTGATGTAAAAGGAGGAGCGACTGTGTGTATCCGAAGAAAGAGTGCTCCAGTGTTTCAAAGAGGTGGGCACATGCCCAGGTTGCGGGCTTGATCCCCGATGTGGGGCGTGCAGGAGGCAGCCAATCAATGATTCTCTCTCATCGCTGATGTTTCTATCTCTTGTTATCCTTGAACCAGTAAGTTAATGAAAGCAACCAAACCAACAGTACGAGGAAGCTATGGTCTGGCTTATTTCTCTGGGACATCAGTGGTGCTGACCACTCCCTCTGACTGAAATGCTACTCTTGGCTCTCACAGCGCTTCACTTTCTTGATACTTTTTTCTATCTCTTTGAGGACTCCTTTGCCTTATCCTTCCCAGGTCCCTCTTCACTGATTCTCCCCAGGTCACCCATGTCCACAGGCCCTGCCTTATCAAGCATCTCCCACTGCCAACCGGACTGCTCCACCTGGGAATTGTCAAGTCAACCTCAGCATATTCAAAACAGCTCTGCATCCCTCCTTGCAACACCCCAACCCTGCCCTCCTCCGTCTG
This sequence comes from Myotis myotis, assembly GCF_014108235.1. Taxonomy (NCBI): domain Eukaryota; kingdom Metazoa; phylum Chordata; class Mammalia; order Chiroptera; family Vespertilionidae; genus Myotis; species Myotis myotis. The sequence continues at coordinate 10,404,458 of NW_023416318.1, read as the reverse complement.
ATGAATACACCTCCAGCTACCCAGCCATCCAGCCGAGAAATGCTGGACTCAACTCCAGAAGCCTCCTTCTCTTTCACCATCCAGGTCCAATCAGACCCTGAGTTCGTTCATTTGCTACCTAAATCCTTTTCATCTCTCTCCCTCTTTCCCCACCCATTGCCACAGTCTTGGTTCAGGTTCCCATTATTTCCTCTTCCAGTCACTGCAATAGCCACCTAACTGCCCCCACAGCTTCTGGGCGCCCCATCCACTCCCCTCTCCTATGTAGCAGCAGTTTTCATTTCAAACATGTTCACATGGCAGACTGCTGAGAATCAGGGCAGCACCATGAACTATTGTGCATATGAGATAGAAATAATTCTACTAGCAGAAAAGACTATTTGTGTATCTGTATATAGTTCAATAGATCTCATTTATTTATTTCACTTCTTAATTTTTCTATTACTTTAAACTTACTTTTTTCCCCATTGGCTTTTTAATAGCTGACACTTGCTAGCAGACATCAGAGGTTTAAGGAAACTTTATAGAAGAAAAACCAACAATTGAACAAATAATCTTACTTTTTTTTTTTTTAATTGGGAGAAGACTGACTGCTAGCACCCTAATTCTCCATGTGATCAGAGTTCAAGAACTACTTTTCTAGAACATAGATTTGGTCATGTTACTTTCTAGGTGAAAAACCTTCAATGGCTCTCGATTACCAAAGCGTAGGCTCTATGACATGGCTCAAAACATTCCTTGTGATCTGGACCTAACTTGTCTTTGTAGGTTCTGTCATGTCCCTCAACCAGATGCCCTCAACCCCAGCCGCCACCAGACTCCAGACTCCAGCCACACTTGAACCCTGATACCCTAGACCCCAGTCATCCTTGACCCCACATGACCTTGACCCAGACACACCAGATCACACACAGTTCTCTGAAAAGGAGGACGAATCACTCCTGGGACTTAGTGCCTACAATTCCCTGAGTCTGGAGCCCCTTTCTCCCTTCCAGGCCAGATAAGAAGGCAAATACATGGGATCATCATGGAGAGACGAGACAGGGCAGAGAGAGGGCCCCTGAGGGACCCCTGTCTGGGCATTACCTGCTCCCTGGAATAGCTGAGTGCTGGGGTCTCCCGCTGTCGGCACTGCCTCTGGCCCCAGCCTGTTTCTGCTGTTGCCACCCCGACCACTGCCTCCACAGGTCCGCTTCCTGGCCAGCACAACAAACTCACTTTTGTTTCCAGTTAAGCACCAGGGGAGGCATGGGGTGAGGAGAGGCAGGCGAAGGGGGGGGGGGGGGGAGAAGGAAAAGTATGAGTGACTGGGAGGCTGGAGAGAGAGGACTAGTTGTGAGAGAGAAGAGAGATGTAGTAAGTGTGAGAGAGACTGTGTATGTAAGAGAGAAAACTATATTGAAAGGGAAATAAAGATACTGTGAGTATGAGAGAAGTGTTACGAGAGAGAGAGAGAGAGAGAGAGAGAGAGAGAGAGAGAGAGAGAGAGAGGGGAGGGAGGGAGACTCTTAGGTGCCCTGGAAGAGAAGGGCTCTGTGGCTGCAACAGAACCTCAAGAAGGCAGCCAGGGGCTCGGAGGGGACTGGCAGAGCTGCCCCTCCTCCTCCCCCATGAGCCCTCCCCTCAGTGCCCGGAGCTCCAGGAGAGCCGGGCACCTCTCCTCAGACCCCTTTATAAGGCAGAGGTAGGATTTGCCTTGAGACTCCCTGGGGCCTCCTTAAGAGCCTTGGCCGGCAGGTGAGCTGGCTGGAGTGGCCTAAGCCCTGATGTGGAGGTGGGGTTGTTGGGGAGAGGGTTGCTGGCGGGTAGAGGGGGCCTCACATTTCACAGCAACCACGCCTGGAGCTAGTTTCTCTCCTCCTAACTTTAAATGCTTCTCTTCCTCTTCAGCTACTTCTAAGACAAGTCCCAAATGTCATCACTCAGTGGGTGTTTTCTGAGAGTCCCTGGACGGACGGTGGGAACCGGTCACTTCAGGGTGTCCCGCAAACCCCACCGGGGAATTACTGCTCTGCCCAGAAACTCCTAATCTCCTGGGTTCAGTTCAACAAGTGCTTACTGGGCACTTAGAATGTGCCAAGGTTGATTAGAGGTCACTGCTCCAAGGCGCTCTGAACCCTGAATTCACGAAGGCTTAGAGCCGGAAGGGAGCTTAGCAGTCGCCCAGCCCAAAGCCTTCATTTCACGGGTGAAAAAACCAAGACCCACTTTATAGCACAGAAGGTCCAACAGGCCCGGCGAGGGGAGTCTGGAGGAGAGCCCAGCCTGCTGACCGCCGCCCCTCACCGCCCTGCTGGCTGCCTCACTTACCACATTTTCAGACCTGAGGCCCGAGGGTCAAATATGGTCACTTTAAAGCTGAGAAAACATCAGCAGAGGGTCAGGGCATGTGTTCAGCTGCAGAATCTAAGCCAACCCCACCATCAAGGAGCTCCTTCCTTGGCAGGCTCCATCGCAGGCCGGACAATGAGGGGCTGGGTGCCTCCGAGCTCCCAGGCGCCACAGCTCACACTGCACAGTGGGTGCTGCCGGCCCAGCACCTCCTGTGCACCACAGGGCAGCCACTGCACACCGCACCTCAGGCACTGAGGGTGACCTGGACCCTCCGAGAAATACCAGAGACCACCAAGGATGCCAGAGGATTCTCTCTACTCGTGTGGTACTGCCTCAGCCCAGATCTGGCTTCCACTCCTGACTGCTAATTATGGGCAGTAGGATCTGGGCAAGGCAGTAAGCTCTCTGAGCCTTCGTTTCCCCATCTAAAAAGCAGGAATTTTCACACTTCCCTCACTGGGTTGTGCGGGACAATGAGATACTATATGTGGTGTGGTTGGCACAGTGCTTGGTACACATCAGTCACTCTAGAAATGATTTCACGATTTTTGTTGTTGCCAACAAGTGACACCTTCCTCCCTTATGACCATCACCAGTCTGGCCTAATACTCCAAGGGCTCAATCCTTCTTAACTTCTAGATGGCCATGCTACTCCCACACTGCTCCCCTACCCTGCACCCTGCACCCCTCTCCTCTTTCTGCTCCTTCCTCCCACCCAGGGAAGGTGTAGCACACCAGGTGCTGGGCTGCTGGACCAGGTGGCTGTAATGTACAGCATTATATAGCATTTAGTGACTCACACACCTTAGCGTGCCCAGCAGTCCCGGTTTGCTTGGGACTGACCTGGTGTTAGCACTGCAGGTCCCACGTCCCTTGTCTTGGGAAATCCCTGGATCCCAAGCAAACTGAGGCAGTTGGTCATCCCACAAACATCTTTCCGTCTACAGATGAGGATACCAAGGCCCAGGGACTGCACAGCCAGGTCGGGCTTGGCTGGTTGTGTTTCTCTTGGATCTTGGCTCCAGTTCTTATTACCAGCCTAGAGAAGTGGAAATGCAACCACATTTCGAAAGCTGCTTCTGTCCACGTGATCCTCATAGCCTTTCTAGAGGTCCTCAGGGCCAGAAAAGGCATTCTCTCCAGGGCAGGAAGCATCGCTCTTACTGGTTCTCACCACAGCTGGATAGTTCTATTCCCCATTTATGCTCTGCTTGAGTTTAAATCGATTGGTTGCAGAGTATTGACTTCCTAAAATGATACTCACACTAGAGGCCCGGTGCACAAAAATTTGTGCACTTGGGGGGGGGAGGGGTCCCTCAGCCCAGCCTGTGCCCTCTCTCAGTTTGGGATCCCTCAGGGGATGTCCACCTGCTGGCTTAGGCCCACTCCCTGGGGGATCGGGCCTAACCTAGCAATCAGACATCCCTCTGGCAGCCTGGGAACCCTTGGGGGATGTCCACTTGCCAGCGGGGAGCAGGCCTACACTGCAGTCAGACATCTTTAGTGCTGCTGAGGAGACAGGAGAGGCTCCCGCCACCACTGCTGTGCTGGCAGCCATCAGCCTGGCTTGTGGCTGAGCAGAGCTCCCCCTGTGGGAGCGCACTGACCACCAGAGGGCAGCTCCTGCATTGAGCGTCTGCCCCCTGGTGGTCAGTGTGTGTCATAATGACCAGTCATTCCCAGTCCTTCTGCTGTTACAGTCAATTTGCATATTACCCTTTTATTATGTAGGATAGAGGCCTGGTGCACGGGTGGGTGCTGGCTGGTTTGCCCTGAAGGATGTCCCAGATCAGTGTGGGGGTCCCTTTAGGGTGCCTGGCCAGCCTGGGTGAGGGGCTGATGAAGGCTGCTTGCAGGCTGGCCAAACCCCCCAGCGGGGACCCTCACCCCATGGGGGTGTAGCCAGCCTGGGTGAGGGGCTGAGGGCTGTTTTCAGGCTGGCCATGCCCCCCAGCGACCCAAGCCCCCAGCCTCTTCTTTTTTTCTTTTTTTTCTGGGATTTATTTATCTTCTATAATTGAAATTTTGTAGCCTTGAGCCGAGACCAGGGCTGGCCAGGGCAGGAGGGAAGCTTGGCTTCCTCCATCGCTGGGGGCAACCCAAGCCTCCTGCTCACTCCAGCTCTGTGGCTGCCGCCATCTTAGCTGGGTTAATTTGCATACTCACTCCTGATTGGCTTGTGGGTGTGGCTTGTGGGCGTGGCTTTAGCATAGCAGAGGGGTGGCTAATTTGCATGTTTCTCTTTTATTATATAGGATTGGGGGAAGGGGCAGTATGGAGAGAGAAAGAATAAACAAGCCCACTGCTGAGGCATATTCACTACCTACCCATTCCTTTCACCACAAGGCAATCGGCTGCTTGGAAACGTGCCATTCCCAGCCTGTGTGGAATATGGTGACTGAGCAATGAGGTCTTACAAAGGACAGCATTGGGGCGGGAGGGGCACCCACAGGCTTTGGAGTCAACAGACCTGTTTTCAAATCCCAGCTTCACTGGTTACAGCTGCATCACACTCATCCCTTTGAGCCCTGATTTCTCTATTTGAAGATGGGAGAGTAGTAGCTCCCTGTTATGAATGCTATACAATTAGTTAACAAAATTATAATGAACTGCCATTTCGTGGTACAAAACTCCTTCACATACACTGCCCTGCAGGATCCAGGCCGTTCCTCCGTGAGGCGGGAACTAAAGGTGTCTCCTGTCAGTTCTGCATCTGCACAGCCTGCCTTACGCTCCGGCCCTGCCACATCTAACCACCCTGGCCCGGCCCAGGCCCCCACATTCTGCATGGACCCCATCCGGTGTAGTGGGAGTTCCCACTGGGCCTACGTGGCCAGGCCAGCTGGACCTCCTGCCTGGGCTGTCTGGATGGATTCGCAGAATATACAGGACACTCCGCGAGGAAAAACACATGTGCTCAGGTGCTCTACAGCAAGGAGAAGTGGGAGACTCAGACAATTATCTAGATGGTGCAGGTAAAAGGGTTCTGGCAAAAAAAATAAAAATAAATTTAAAAAAATATATATATATATGCACATGTACATACATATATATTTAAATTTCAGAGAGGAAGGGAGAGGGAGAGCGAGAAACATCAATGATGAGAGAATCATCAATCGGCTGCCTCCCATAAGCCCCCTACTGGGGATTGAGCCTGCAATCGGGCATGTGCCCTGCCTGGGAATTGAACTGTGACCTCCCACAGGGACCAGGCTATTTGGGCGTGTCCTGCTCTCCTCTGGCAGGTCATTGTCCCTGACCCTGTGAGGTTGTGGAGCTGTCCGTATCTGCACCACACATGCAGTGCCCCATAGCGGAAGGAGTGAATGACTGAGGGGTCACTCTACCACCTTCTCACCCCATGGAGAATGGCAGGAACCAGCTCGGCCCCCAGGCTATAGACAACAGCTGTGGCTGCTGACTTTGTTAGCAGCTCTGTGGCTCCCTTAAGTCAAGCGCATCTAGAACTGCGTCTGGAATGTATTCTTAGGAGTAGGTGGGTTCTATGGAAAGTTTTAAAGTTTGTGTTTCTATTTTGATGATAATCTTTAAAAGATCTCTTTTATCGCTGCAAGGGAAAAACTTTTCTATTGTTATCATTCAAAACTGGAACACATTTCTATGGGCTAAAACCTTAATGAAGATATTATTTCTCAAACTGGGACCCAATGCCCCCTGGGGCTCTACAAATGTGCAAATACATTTTCATGGATCCACAGACGTTATTTTCTTTTTAAAAGGTGTCCCTACTTTACTTCAACTTGAAAGATACAGCCTGACATGCCCTGTCCTCCTAGGCTCTCCCATTCTCCCTCCCCCAGTTCCATACCCATTCCAGGGACAAGCCAGTAACACATGCACGTGGTATGGGAACAAATGTATCAAAGGATTCCTCCCATTCTCTCTCCTTTGGTTTCCAGGTAAAAGCAGTGTCCCTTTAATTGAACCAGAAACCACCAAAATAATCCACCATTCATGACGCCATGCGATGCACCATGTCACATCAAGAAATGCTACTTACATCCTGGCCGGTGTGGCTCAGTAGATTGAGCATCATCCCATGCATAGAAAGGTCACCCGTTGATTCCTGGTCAGGGCACATGCCTGGGTTGCAGGCTCGATCCCCAGTAGGGGGTGTGCAGGAGGCAGCAGATTAATGTTTCTCTCTCATCATTGATATTTCTATCTCTCTCTTCTCCCTCCCCCTTCCTCTCTTTCTAAAATCAATAAAAACATGCCACTTATTAGCTCTCCTCCAAACCCTCTGAGCAGAGAGCGCCAACTCTAAACCATGTGTCTCTCCCCTGGCTCAGGAGGGACCCAGCAGACTCAACTTGCAGAGGGTGCCTTTACCCCTGAATGTGGTGGTGGCAGTGGGGTGACAGGGAAATGCCCCTGAAAGCGAGCCTGAGGCATCCAGTTCCAATGTGGGGAGCACCCAGTTCCCACCAGGTATGATCTCCACTGCGTCTCGATGTTCTTACCCCTGAGCATGTGTGTGTGCACATGCATACGCATGTGTGTTTGTGTGTGTGTATGTGCACGCGTGTGCACGCACACAGATGTATTTTAATCAGCACTTCTCTCCTACCCTGGGCATGTCCAAAGAACTCCCCATTAACCCATCTCCCCTGTAGACGCGCTTACCCTGGGAAGGCCACAGGCCTGGTAGACTGGGTGCCTGAACAGTGGTTCGGGGCAGCAGCAGGGTTGGAGGGGCTCTGAAGGCTTTTGGGAGCATGTATGTCAGGTCTTCTCCCATGGGGACACTAAAACCCTGTGATTGCCTCTGGCATGCCTCTGAGGGTTTAGATGGTAAAGTCACTAATTTTGCCTTGCTCAAGACAGTAAAAATATGTAAAAAAACAATTAAATGTCAGTTAGGCAGGTTTGGGATATGATGGGAGTACATATTTGTCCCTAGAAATAGTAAAGTCACAAAAGAATACAATGTCTCAGCCGTGCTCTAAGAACTCCGGTCGTTTACTCCTCTTAAGACTGAGAGCTTTCTTTCCACTTTCCACGGGAAAGAACAAAAGAATGATTTGTAATCAGCCCAGAACTGATTTCTGTAGCCGCAGAGGAAGCCCCGGGGCTCTGTGGGCCTGGAGAAAGCGTCCCAGGGCTCCACAGCCCCCCTGCAGGTCCTGGACAGCTCTGCCCAGTTCCTCACCCACGGGCAGGTAATGACGAAGCAATTCCGTCTGCTGAGCACAGTGCCTCACACCCAACGGGCGTGTTCGTATTGGTCCTTAGGGCAACGGCCAGGTGGCCCCTAGGAATTTAGAAATGAAGGAAATAATTCGGAGCATTAAGCCATGAAATCAGCATGGAATGGATCAAGCAGAGGACTGAACTCCCCCCAGAGAGAGGCGCTCAGCTTGACTAAAGGCGGCCGGGGCAGCGAGCCCACCCGCAATGGCAGCGGCGGAGAGAGGGGGACTGGGACACCGGGCCACGTCTCAGGAGGCGCCCTCCTGCCCGGCCATGCCCCGCCTGCACCCACAGCAGACGGCCCCCCAGAACGCACCCCTCAAGAACTCACGGGTCCTGCTGGCACGGTCCGCACTGCTGTCCCCGCTGCTTGCCCTGCTCCCCGCGCCGGCCGGGTCCCTGTCCGGCCACAGGACCCAGCGGACCTTCTGCTGGCCTGAGGGCTGTCCCTTCTGGTCTCTCTTCCTTTGAAGGTAACTGGGGACGGAAAGCCCAATGTGGATGGAATGGCAGTCTGTGGGCACAACACAAGACGGGGGAGCCAAGAGTTACTAAAAGCTGGCATTTCTCCTTAACAGCCTCCAGTCCCAAAGAGCTAAGGCCAAGAGCAAAACCCGAGACGTGGGATTCCTGGCCAGGGCACTGCCCGAGGCATGGGCTTGACGGAACCCCACTCCAAACAACTCCGTGTTGCAGAAAAAGCTGCCCTTGGCGCTGCAGCCAGAACTCTGGCAGCATGAGCAGAACCCCCAGCTGCCTGCTCATCCAGGCAGCGATGACCACATATGGCCTGTGACAGGACAGAGGCCCTCAGGGGGTCCCAGGCTTAGTCCCAAACACCAAGCCCCTCCTTGGCTGTCCCTAGAAAAGCCACGTGCACCTTATCGAGGGCCATTTTTACTAACAACCAAGGGCTACATGAACCACTTACCAGAAGAGCACGTTATTAAGGGTTTCTCGAAGCTGGTTGTGTAAACTAGAATTTTCAAGAACTATAGTTACCAGGAACCTTAAATTCAGAATTCTACTAGGAAGCCTGGCTGCTGCGCAAACCGCCACCACCCTCCCCCTCTCCCCCCACCAACCACCCCCCAGGCCGGGGCCACAGGGACAGCGGAATTCTCCCCGCCCTCAGGAAGGACTGCTGCTACCAGCTTCTCATCGGTGTTGTCTTGCAGTCAACAATTTTTAAAAATAATTAATAGACTGTTCAGTACAGTTTTAGACGTACGGAACAGTTGAGCAGATAGTACATAGACTTCCATGTGCCTACCCCCCCTGCCCCCACCTCCACAAAGTTCCCTCTTTTTTTTTTAATTGAGGTATAATTGACATATAACATTGCATTCATTTCAGGTGTGCAAAATAATGATGTGATATACACTGAGTGGCCAGATTATTATGACCACCCCATCAGTACAATGAAGTGAATTAGTTATGCAAATAATAATAATAATAATAATAATAAAACCTTGAGAGTATTTGCTTAGGAAGTTTTCAATATTCAGTATTTTGGGAAATGTCAATGAAGTACTGATGGGGCGGTCATAATAATCTGGCCACTCGGTGTATGTATACACTGTGAAGTGACTACTACAGTAAGTTTAGTTAATATCCATCATGACATAGTTACTTTTTTTTTTCTTATGATGAGAACTTCTAAGATCTACTCTCTTAGCAACTCTCAAGTATACACTACAGATCGACTATCACCACCATGCTGTACACTACATCACCAGAACTTACCTTATAACTGGAAATGTGTGCCTTTGACAGTCCTTACCCATTTTGTCCGTTCCCCACCACCTGCCTTTGGCAGCCAGTAATCGGTTCTCTTTTCCTATGAGTTGGGTTTTTTAGATTCCACATATAAATGAGCTCATGCGGTATTTGTCTTTTTCTGTATGACTTATTTCACCTAGCATAGTGCCTTCAAGACCCATCCACGCTGTTGTAAATATCAGCATTTCCTACTTTCTAATGACTGAATAATATTCATACATATAAACAGTGCTGGACATTGTTGTTTCCATACCTTGGCTCTTATGAATAATGTTGCAATGAACACGGGGTGCAGACATCTCTTCGAGATAGTGATTTTGTTTCCTTCAGATACCACAGTATATACCCAGTTGTGGGATTGCTGAATCATATGATAGTTGAATCTTTAATTTTTTGAGGAACTTCCATACTGGTTTCCATAGTGGCTATACCAACTTACATTTCAACCAACAGTGTACAAGGGTTCCCTTTTCTCCACATCTCCGTCAACGTTGGTTATCTGTTGTCTTTTTTATAATACTCATTCTAACAGGTGTGAGGTGATATTGCATTGCGATTTTGATTTGCATTTCCCTGATGATTAGTGATGTTTAGCACCTTTTTAAGTACCTGTTAGCCACTGGATATCTTCTTTGGAAAGGAATCTATTTAGTTCCTCTGCCCATTTTTTAATTGAATAGGTTTTTTGGGGGGCTGGGGGTTGCTATTAAGTTGTATGAGTTATTTGTATATTAGTAATTGGATGCTAACCCATTATAAAAGAGGTGATTTGCAAATATTTTCTCTCATTCTGTAGTTGCCTTTTCATTTTGTTGATGGTTTCCTTTGCTGTACAGAAGCTTTTTAGTTTGACATAGTCCCACTTGTTTACTTCTGTTTTTGTTGTCTTTGCTTTGGGTGTCAAGTCCAAAATAAATAAATTGTTGCCAAGATCAATGTCAAGGAGGGTACCCCCAATATTTTCTTCTGTGAGTTTATGGTTTCAGGTCTTATAGTCAAGTCTTTTATCTATTTTGAGTTGATTTTCATGTTTTGTGTAAGATAGTGATCCAGTTTGTTCTTTTACATGTGACTGTCACATCACCATTTACTAAAGAGACTATTCTTTCCCCAATGTATATTGTTGGAAGTTGAACATACGTGTGTGGGTTTATTTCTGGTCCCTCTGCTCTGCTCCATTGATACATATCTTTTTAATGCAAATACCATACTGTCTTGGTTACTATGGCTTGGTAATATAGTTTGAAATCAGCACACAGGATGCCTCCAATTTTGTTCTTCTTTCTCAAGATTACTTCGACAATTTGGAATCTTTTGTGGTTCCCTACAAATTTTTGAATTATTTGTTCTATTTCTGTGAAAAATGCCATTGGGATTTTGATAAGGATTACATTGAATCTGTAGATGGCTTTGGGTAGTTTATACACTTTAACAATATTAATTCTTTCAAACCATGAGCATAAGATATCTACCTTTTCATTTATTTGTTCTACTTCAGTTTCTTTTATCAAAATCTTAGTGTTTTCGGTGTACACGTCTTGCACCTCTTTGGTTAAATTTTTTATTCCTAGGGAGTTTGTTCTATTTGTTGTAAGTGGGATTGTTTTCTTTCTCATAGTTTATTAGTGCACAGAAATGCAACGGACTTTCCTATGCTGACTTTGCACTTTGCAACTTCACTGAATTTGTTTATTGGTTCTAACAGGTTTTTGGTGAAGTCTTTAGAGTTTTCTATATATGAGACCATGGCATCTGCAAATAGAGACAGTTGCATTTCTTTTCCAATTTGTATGCTTTTTACGTATTTTATTTTTGCCTAATTGCTCTGGCTAGGACTTACCGTGCTATGTTAATAAGAGTGGTAAGAGTGGGCATCCTTATCCTATTCCTGATCTTGGAGGAAGAACTTTTGACTTTTCCAGATCTACATTGGCTTGATATATTTTCACGGAAGGGAGGACTGCCCCTGGGCTCAGACTCCTGAAATGCACGTGCGGATGCACACGCTGAGTGCAGACATCACACAGACGTTGCATCAAGCTGAGCCTGGGAGAGTCACTGCCCTGCAGGCTCCCTGGCTCGTCCTTCACTTGTCTGTGGTCATGGACATCGTCCTCTCTGGGACTCGGTGTCCTCATCTGTAACGCAGGAATACAAAGTCCTTTCTTTACTGGCTGGGCAAGGTTTTTCAGAAGATAGAATGACATGGTGTATGGGAACATGATTATGAAATTGTAAGGGGCTAGATACGTAAAGGGACTTATTAAAGAAATCAGGGGAGGTGGTTGTCAGGGACATAGTTCACTTTCCACTCTGCATCTACCTTGTTCCATGTTTGTTTGTGTGCTTTTTTAATATTTTCCTTCATGATCTTTATTTTATTTTTTTAATCCTCACCCAAGGATATTTTTCCATTGATTTTAGAGAGTGGGAGAAGGAAAGACAGAGAGAAATATCAATGTGAGAGAAACACATTGATTGGTTGCCTCCTGCAGGTCCCTTGACCAGGGCCTGGGCCCAGGAGGAGCCTGCAACCAAGGTACATGCCCTTGACTGGAATCGAACCTGGGACCTTTTAGTCCACAGGCCAACGCTCTATCCACTGAGCCAAGCCAGCGAGGGCCATGTTTGTTTCTTTTTCAGTGTCTTTTATTTTTTGGCTCCCATCATCAGAGCATGGCCATTAAGCTGGTGAACCATGGGGAATGGCTAACCCTCTTCCTTCTTTGCTCTGTGGGACCTCTTCTCCCACAGCGAACAGTTGCAGTTTGCTCGGGGCAATGCCAAGTTCTCCCAGGAACTCCTCACTGCATTCTTCTCCCGTGGCAGCCTCAGAGTGTCTCTTCACAGTCTGCAGCTCAGCAAGCTTCCAGCTGGGCAGCGAGATCAGCCTTTGCCTCCACGTGGGGCCACAGCCTGTCTGGTTGCCTCTTATAAGCCCTGTGGCTGCCTCTCTGAGTGTAGGATCCTTGGGGCCTCTGAGTCAGCAACGGAAATACCTCCACTCAACACTCCTTGCACTGGTTTAGCTGAACTGCCATTTTCAGAATCTATAAAAGGTTGATATTTGGCATTAGTATGGTTTGTAGATGTTGTAAAATTAGGTGAGTTTCATTTTGTGCCCTAATCCATACAAGCAAAGTGCCACTTTCCTGTTCCAGCCTGACCACGTGGTCCCTTTAAGACACAGGGAATGCTGGCTCCACAGGATCGAGAAGAGACAATGTGGGTGAGTCAGGAAAAGGGACCAGCTCTGCAGCTTCCCCAGCTGGAAGGGTGGGTATAAGAATATTCAAGGGATTCTCAGACCCTCCTGGGCTCTGCATCAAGTTCTCAGGGCGACCTTACCTTCCTGGTCCTGGCATGGCCTCCTGTAGCTAGCAGGGTCCAGCTCCCCTACCCCAGCCTCCTCCTCCTCCACCTTCATGACTGTAAAGTAGAAGACGAACACAGCCTCAGTATGTGTGCGACACGAGAAGCTAGACTTTCAAGGAGAAATGGTTAAATCCACACGCATAGTGGGAGACCTTAACGCAGATGAAAAAATTCAGGCAAAAGAATGTACAGTGGGGCCTTGACTTATGAGTGTCCCGACTGACGAGTTTTTTGAGATACCAGCTGTCTCTCCGCCGATTTTTTGCATTGAGTTGACAGAGTAATTTGAGTTAACGAGCTCCTTAACGAGCTCGGTCTCGGAAGGAATTAAACCGTAAGTCAAGGCCCCACTGTCCAGCCGTGGGCAAACTACGGCCTGCGGGCGGGATCCGGCCTGTTTGAAATGAATAAAACTAAAAAAAAAAAAGACCGTACCCTTTTGTGTAATGATGTTTACTTTGAATTTATATTAGTTCACACAAACACTCCATCCATGCTTTTGTTCCAGCCCTCCCGTCCAGTTTAAGAACCCATTGTGGCCCTCCAGTCAAAAAGTTTGCCCACCCCTATAGACAAATTGAAGAAGCTCAACTATCTCCAACAAAAAGAGAACACACCTGTTTTTTCCATTACCAGTGGAGCATTTACAAAGAGAGCATGTTTACTAGGTCACAGAAAAGCCCTAGTACATTTTGAAGAATTAAGAATTTTGAGAATTAAGCAATTTTTTCTGTGTCACAAAGCCAGGCATGGTGGAGCCAAGATTAAAATTGGAATCTCCCTGATTCCTGGATCCAAGGAAGGGAGGGAGGAAGAAGAGGACAGAAAGAAATGAAGACATGAGAGATGGGAGGAGGGGTGGTCTAGATAAGCCTCCCACTTCGGGGTTCCAGGCCCTTCCTAAGGCCTAGCTGAATTCCTGACACTCCCAATGGCCCTATAATACCCCCTTTTCTCTTCAGCTACCTTCAGTTGATTTGAGTTACTCGTATCCAAAGAGTATTCACCAGTACAACCATCCACAGTAAAATGTTACCTAAGGAATTGTGTCAGCAACACACCAGCCCCTGCCATGTAGCAAATGAAAGAACTTGTACCAGCAGTTTTCCCTACACCAGCCCCTCTACTGTCCAACTAGCCACCGGTTATTTTCCATCCATCTTTAGATCATAGATGGTATTGGTGGGAAACATGGCTTCACAGTGAGAGTTCAGATCAAATTATCTTCTGTTCTCAGTCACTTAAGGGCCCCATTCCACTTTACTGCCCCTGCCAGCAGCCTGGAATCATACCTGGGGTCCCTGGGAATCCAAACCCGACTGTAAGGTTAAGGACTGGGTGCCACACCCACAAGCAGACACTCGGGGCCCCTGCCCAGCAGCCTTCTCATCCTCTGCAGCAAGGAGATGGAGGTACAGCCAACCTTATGGATGGCCAGCACATTTTGACCATCAAAACCCTAGTGACTGAACCACCTGCCATTGAACACTCTCCCCACCCCCATCCACAGGGTGCATCAACGTAGTCCAACAAAACCACTTTGTTCCAGATGTTTGCATAGACACTGGAAGCAGAACAAATAGTTCAATTTCTAGGGCATAATATGACCTTATTGAAATAATAAGCCCTCACGATTAGGCATCGTGTCTCTGGAAGAAAATGAACTAGGTCGTGCCATGTTCATCAGCCTTTTGAGAGCTTTTTCTTCCATCCTATCTTTTAAGCCATTTGACCTTATTATCTCTAAGAAAATGGGACTAGCCCAGCAACGCACCCAGTGAGCCCCTCTGAGAGCCCAAAGTAGTCCATTAAAGGGCTCATGTGGGATTATTTTATAAACTGAATTGACAAGAATGACATAGGGCAGCGGTTCTCAACCTGTGGGTCACGACCCCTTTGGGGGTCGAACGACCCTTTCACAGGGGTCGCTTAAATACATCCTGCACATCAGATATTTACATTATGGTTCATAACAGTAGCAACATTACAGTTATGAAGCAGCAACAAAAATAATTTTATTGTTGGGGGTCACCACAGCATGAGGAACTGTATTAAAGGGTCGTGGCATTAGGAAGGTTGAGAGCCACTGACATAGGGTCATGCTGGGCTTTTAAAAGCTAAGCTAGAGCCCGGCCAGTGTGGCTCAGCAGTTGAGCATTGACCCAGGAACCAAGAGGTTAGCGTTGACCTATGATCCAGGAGGTCACGGTTTGATTCCCAGTCAGCCTCGATCCCCAGTAGGGGCCGTGCAGGAGACAGCAGATCAATGATTCTCTACAGTCATTGATGTTTCTATCTCACTATACCTCTCCTTTCCTCTCTCTCTCTACAAATCAATAAAATCATTTTTAAAAGTATTTTAAAAAAATAAAAAGCTAAACTAGAAGCTAGAGAAAGGCCACCCTCCCAGCATTGCACCTGCACCTTCCCCTTCCCCACCCGCCACCCCACGCATGCCCCAGGAGAGGAAAGACAAAGCAAGCAAACAGAATAACCCTAAGCAAACCACCAGTAACAAAACCAGGGACTGCATTCAAGGCCTAACTACAGAAATGCATAATGAAAGGAGGCCAGCCATGATTCAGTTTCTATCCCGAGATGTTACATTAACAGATGTGATTTATTTTCCCATAGTTTTCCTGGAAAGAGGCAAATCTCAGGGGGTTTTCCTACTTTATAAATATTTCAGCCAGTCTCATAAATTTGGCAAAGACGATAGAAATGCACATGCCTAGAAGAAATGATTCTCAGCTCCATCAGAGGAGAACCAAAAAAACCCTAACTCCCCAGGGTGTCGGAGGGAATGAGTCTCCTGTCATTTCTATTCGTGTGGCATGATGTTTTGTGGCCCAAACCAGCAAACTCAAGGCACCAGGTGACTAATACATCCTTTTTAAGGAGAGGCAAATGTCCAATGGTCATTGGGAGCAGTTACCCGGCTTTCGTGGTGTTTTCCTTCTCCGCGCGTGGGGCGCAGCCTGCGCTCTCACTGCGAAGCACGTGTCCCTGTGCACAGCCTGTCCACTCCCCCCGAAGCTCCGAGAGGCAAACTTACCGCCACAGTCTCAGCACCAGAAACCACGACCCAAGTCTCCGGAGGCCAGACTCCCTCGCTCTGTTGCTGTTGGATGGCAAGAAGGACACACTGTGATTTCTAGGCTGAACAGTATTTGGGGCATAGGAGATTGACTTGTGGGCTCGCGGCGGCCAGCCATGTGACCAGGGTGGGGGGAGGGACAGTCCTGCAGGGTGAGCCTGTTGGCTAACAGACCGGCGTAGTGCAGGGTCTTAACAGAGCTGGCCGAGACCATAGGCAGATGTCTTTGCTCTAAATTTCTTCTTGGATTTTAACTTGGTGGTATTTTATTTTATTTTTATTCATTTATTTTTTTTAACTTGGTGATCTTTTTATGGGAGTGTTGGGACTCAGCCTGGATTCTGAAGGGTTGGTTTATCTCCCTGCATAGTTTCTATTCCAGATACTTTTTGGATTCTGTCTTACAGGGATGTTAGAGGTGGAGGTCTAAGAGTCCTTACAGATGATCCAGCCCAACCCCAGAGTCACCCATTATTATAGACAGGTGGTGGCTTATCCAGGAGCCTGCAGAGGCCTGGGTCTGGTATTACTTATTGAGGTGACCCTGATGGCTGGCACCCAAAATTACAACTTCCTTGAATGTCTTTAACCTGTAGGTCGTTGCATTTGAGAACTGCTGAGGTGCCAATAGACCTTACCACATTGTAGGTGCCTAAATATGCACCTATCAGATTGGGACATGGCTTAGAAGTTTGGCAGTCTGTACTCGTGATCAATGAATGAGTTTGTATAAACGTGTGTACTTATGTTTCTTATCTTTATCGCAATCTTCATTAAATACTCCAAGGTTATCTTTTTTGAGGGAACAGGGGAGATCAAAAGCTGGAGAGGTCCTGGATCTCAAAGACTTGAAGACTTTTCAAGACCAGAGCCTTGTGAGTAACCTTCTAGTTCACTTCTGCCTCCCCACCCACATGGTCCGTGCTGGCTGCCTGCTAACAAAAAGGGAAGTAGTAGTAGTGATGATGGAAATGACAGAGGTGAAAGTGGTAGGTGTGGCAATATGGTAATTGGGCATAAATTGAGGTGGTGAGGTGTAGATGAAGGTGGTGAGGTATAGATGGAGGTGGTGAGGTGTAGGTGGAGGTGGTGAGGTGTAGATGTAGGTGGTGTGGGGTAGATGGAGGTGATGAGATGTAGACAAAGGTGGTGAGGTGTAGATGAGGTGGTGAAATATAGATGGAAGTGGTGAGGTGTAGATGGAGGTGGTGAGGTGTAGATGGAGGTGGTGAGGTGTAGATGGAGGTGGTGAGGGGTAGATGGAGGTGATGTGGGATAGATGGAGGTGATGAGATGTAGACAAAGGTGGTGAGGTGTAGATGGAGGTGGTGAGGTGTAGGTGTAGGTGGTGAGGGGTAGATGGAGGTGGTAGATGTATAGCTGGAGGTGGTGAGATGAAGATAGAAATGGTGGAGGCAGTGGGGGTGGTGGAGGAAGAGATGAGAAGACCTCTTAAATGATGGTGTAGGACAGTGATGGCGAACCTTTTGAGCTCGGTGTGTCAGCATTTTGAAAAACCCTAACTTACTCTGGTGCTGTGTCACATATAGAAATTTTTTGATATTTGCAACCATAGTAAAAGAAAGACTTATATTTTTGATATTTATTTTATATATTTAAATACCATTTAACAAAGAAAAATCAACCAAAAAAATGAGTTCGCATGTCACCTCTGACACACGTGTCATATGTTTGCCATCACTGGTGTAGGAGATTCATGTGACCTGCTGCGAGTACATAAAAGTATAAAACGGTAAAGCCTCCACATTAGGAGTCTAGTGAACCTTATTCTGTCCCCAGAGCTGTGTGACCCTGGAGCAGAGCTCCCACTTAATAAATAGTGGCTTGCCCTGACTGGTTTGGCTCAGTGAATAGAGCGTCGGCCTGCAGCCTGAAGGGTCCCAGGTTCGATTCTGGTCAAGGGCATATACCTTGGTTGCGGGCACATCCCCGGTGGGAGGTGTGCAGGAGGCAGCTGATCGATGTTTCTCTCTCACCGATGTTTCTAACTCTCTATACCTCTTCCTTCCTCTCTGTAAAAAATCAATAAAATATATTTAAAAAAATAAATAGTGGCTTGTCATGGGGAACTCCCCTCTCCCCAAGCACTTTCCCTTCCCTACTAAGTAGAAGCTTCTGTCCTTTCTGACTTCTTGAGAAAAGTACTCTCTACTCCCCTCTCAGCTGGAGGGTGAGTGGCTCGTGTGTTTGAGGAATCTGGGGGAATACCATGGTCCTGTGCCATGACTCCTCCTTCTGAGAACCACCTGCCCCAGAGAAGGCCTGAGCTGCCCCCCTCACTTCTCTCTTTGCAGTAAACTTTCCAGGACAGGTTCTGACCCAGGTAGGGAGTCTTCCAGTGCTAAGTAGATCAGCTTGATTTTAGGGGGGAATTGGGAAGCTCGATTGTTATACATCCTAAACCAAATCCTCCCATCAGCTTCACGTGTTATAAAGCTATCTTGATTTCTAGCTGTCTGACTTCTATATCTTATTTCTCATTTGATTTCAAGCATAAGAGAAAGATTGTGAGTAAATATCATCCCCAAATCCCAAAGCCAATGGATCAATCAAAGAACCTGCATGGAGTTGATGGGACTAAATCAGTGGTTGGCAAACTGCAGCTCACAAGCCACATGCAGCTCTTTGGCCCCTTGAGTGTGGTTCTTCCACAAAATACCACGTGCGGGCACACATGTACAGTGCGCTTGAAACTTCGTGGCCCATGCACAGAAGTTGGTATTTTGTGGAAGAGCCACACTCAAGGGGCCAAAGAGCCATGTGTGGCTCGTGAGCTGCAGTTTGCCAACCACTGGACTAAATGGTATCTAGGTTTCCTTCAAGCGCTAACAGCCTGTGATTGTTTGAATCTGTGTCTCTGCAGCATGACAGACATTCATGGAGCTGGGGTGAAGGTTGAGACTCTTAGTGGACGACTTCCTAACTTCTGACTCTCTTCCTTCCTGCTTTTCAATCTAGTGAAGACCTCGAGTCTTCAAACATCGTCCTCTTCCCCCTCCATAGTCCCTCGTGGCTTCATGTACTGCCACCTCCGGTCTGGACCCTACTGTGCCGAGCCAGCACTGCCATGGGTGAACCTGAGAGGGGGCGGTGAAGGATTTAGAAAAGACAGGCAAGAGAAAAAAGGCCGAGGCTGGGTGGGACACTGCTCTCTGAGGGAGAGACAGCGCCACGGCCTGCAAGCCGAGTCTTTATTTTATAGCCAGTTTCCACGAGGCAAAGTGAGGGCATGGTCACAACGTTCTCGTGGGTTTCCAGTGTACTCCACTACATGCACCGGATCAAGCTTTGTTTACTTGCTGCACCTCCCCCAGCCCATATCACTCAGCCACGTGGGACCAGAGTTCTGACCATAAGGTCAAGCTTTCAACTATAGCCTTTGGCTATAATTGTGCTGGGACTTGCACGTGGCTTTGCCACGAGAGGACCGTGCCCTCTCATTAGTCCCAGGCTTGAACCTGTCCAAACGCTGTAGCTGCTCTCCACACCCCTCCAGGCCCCCTCACTGATACCCATAACCTCGTGTTACTGCCTGTAAACCTCTTGGTCTAGAACAGCCCACTATTAACCTTCTCATCCTGCACTCAGCTACCTTTCATCTCTGGAGAAAGCCTGTCTTCACAGGGAGAGAATAGAGCCAATACAGAGTGGCAGAGGGGTGTGTGTGTGTGTGTGTGTGTGTGTGTGTGTGTGTGTGTGTGTCTGAGAGATGGTAGTATGGGAGAGAGTGAGACCTGGTCCCATGATGCCGATGACCAACTCCATCCCTGCCCTCCCCCCTGGTTTGGCTCCATGAGGGGAAGACTATTGAGAGAGGATCCCTTTTCTCTCCTCCCCCTCCCCTCTGGCCTCTTTCCACATTACTGCCAAGGAGACTGGTTCGCCAGCTGGCTTTAAGCACTAGGGTAAATGCGTGGGGCTTTCAGTCCTTCCTCGCACCAGAGTGGTCAGCTGAGACCCATGTGTTGGCTTAGGAGAAAGGAAAAAGATTGGACCCTATGGTTCTTAGTCAGAGGTGTTTTATATTTGGCCATATCTGGAGACACGTTTGGTTGTCACACTGAAAGGAGAGTTTACTTCCCTCTGGTAGGCAGAGGCGAGGGATGCTGCCAACATCCCACATGGCACAAGACACCTGCACAAGGAGTTGGCTGGACCCCAACTGACAATAGTGCTAAGGCTGAGAAATCCTGGATTGGACTGTTCACCCCTCTCTAGTTCTAGGCTCTAGGTTCCCTCTAACCCAGGCCAGAAGAGCACTCCACATGGGTCACCTCAACCATGGGCTCTATAGGAGGGAGGAGGGGCAAAGAGCCTTGGTAATTTGCAGCTTTTGACCTCTGTGCCTCCATTTCCTTTAGAGACCTGGCAGACAGGGGTGGCTACTCACAGGGACAGGTTTCCTTCCATCTCCTGGCCAAATGCCAGCTGAGCCCCACCTGGGTTTAACACATGGCAGGGTTTAGGCAGGATTGACCGGGGGCCCTGGCATGTGGTGGGGGGCAAGTTTCCCTGAAGAGAGAATGAGCTCGCTACCCAGGAGAGGCCTGCGAATTTCAGGCCCGGGTGTTGGTGGGCATATGAGTTCACTGAGGGCCCCAGCAGGCTTATCTAGAATTTACCCACAAGACTCACTTCAGCATGTGTAATTTTTGGCTCTTGGATTGTTTGCGCCAAGCTTTGGCGGGTGGCACAAGACTAGCTGTCCCAGATTCTTGTCGACTTTAGCGGCTTTTGAACTATATCCAGGGTTGAGGAGGGAACATACTGTGACGGTGTCAAGACCGAACAGGAGGGCAAAAAGAAAAAGATGAGATATATTATAGGGAAGCTGAGAAGGCCAAAGAGGCCAGGCTCAGATACACTGTGGACGGGTCCTCTCCATGCCCCATGTCACCTACCCCCTGGTCATGGCTGTGGCCTGTGGCCAGCCAGCAACAGCACAGACCTCGGCTCACTCTTCACCAGCCAAACCGCACATCCTGCTGTTCCTCTAACCCAGTGGTTCTCACCCTGTGGGTCGCGACCCCTTTGGCGGTCGAACGACCCTTTCACAGGGGTCGCCTAAGACCATCCTGCATATCAGATATTTACATTATGATTCATAACAGTAGCAACATTACAGTTATGAAGTAACAACGAAAATAATTTTATGGTTGGGTCACAACATGAGGAACTGTATTTAAAGGGCCAGAAGGTTGAGAACCACTGCTCTAACACCTCAAGCTCATTTCCACCTCAGGACCTTTGCACGTATTGCTTCCCCAACCTTGGGCATGTATTCAGCTCTCTGATCAAATGCCAGCTACGCAAACAGGCCCTCCTGAACCAGCCTTCAAAATGCCTCTCCTAGCCCTAGCTGGTTTGGCTCAGTGGATAGAGTGTCAGCCTTCGTACTGAGGGGTCCCAGGTTTGATTACAGTCAAGGGCACATGCCCAGGTTGCAGGCTTGATCCCCAGTGGGGGGTGTGCAGGAGGCAGCCAATCAATGATTCTCTCTCATCATTGATGTTTCTATCTCTCTCTCCCTCTTTCTTCCTCTCTGAAATCAATAAAAATATTTAAAAATATATATATCAATTATTATTTTCAAAAACCAAAAAAAAAACCAAAATGCCCCTCCTTAGTGCTTAACTCTGCTTTTGTCTAGATGGCATTTCTTCTCAAAACCATATTATGTATTTATTTGTTTACTCATTTATTGTCTGTTCCTCTAATATTGCAGGGATTTTGTCCTGTTCACTGATGTATTCCTGGTACCTAGATAGAGACTCACAAATGGTTGTGTTCACATACTGGCTCTAGCCCAAGCTGGTTTTGCTTAGTGGATAGAGCGTGGGCCTGCGGACAAAAGGGTCCCCCGGGGTCGATTCCAGTCAAGGGCACGTACTTGGTTGCAGGCTCCTCCCCTGGTCCTGGTCGGGGCTAATCAATGTTTCTCTCTGTCTTTTCCTCTCCCACTCTCCCTAAAAATCAATGGAAAAATATCCTCGGGTGAGGGGGAAAACAAAACAAAACACAAATACTGGCTCTATTAACTGTGGGATCTTGGATAAGTTCTCTCTCTCTCCTCTCTCTCTCTCTCTTCAATTTCTACCACTGAAAAAATGGTAATACTAATGATATCTACCTTGAATTGCTATGAGAACTACTAGTATATATATATATATATATATATATATATATATATATATATATGAAATCTTAGGTTAGTGTCTGGCCCCTGGGAAATAATTAGTATTAACTAGCAATATTATTATAATTATGACACTCCCAGGAGGCTCACGGCACGTCTGTTGTGAGGAGGTGGGAGAGGTATTCCTGGCAGTTTGCAGGAGTGGAGCAGTCATTGTTACTTCTCAGGGAACCAAGACTCCCCCGGCAGGTCCAGAACCAGGCGCCTTTCCTTCCTCTGCGCTGCTCTCTGCTGCCCTCTCGAGGCCTGGGGTGGAGGCTGGCAAAGGCGGACTGTTAAGGACTCGACAGGCGCTGTATTTCCCAGAGAAGAATGAGGCTTTACTACTGGATGGCAGACCCTTTACCTAAGCGGGCTGGCCCCCCAAGGCCGCAAGTTTGGCCTTTGACAAAGGTGCCGCTGGGGCAGACGTGTTGGGAATAACTGAGGTCTCAGAGGAACTGCAGGTACCTGGGAACTCATCCCTCAGACAGGCCCTGGGAGAGACCCAGCTAGCTCACTCCTCCCTACCCAGGCTATACTTCCCAGGCCCTGGGACCATTCTCTGGCCACCCATGCCTCATTTCTATCAGTGGGTATGTGATGGAAATTGTCAGCCTGAAATGAGAGGGCTGTGGGCCCTCTGGGGGTGATTCATTAATGAGAACCTGGAAACACCAACACTGAGGAAAAGATATAATGGGGGGGGGGAGCTATAAAAACAGTAAGGGGATAGGTAGGGAATGCAGTAAATAATATTGTAATAACTAGGTACTAGTATGGCATCAGGAGGATACTAGACTTATTGGGGTGATCACTTTGTAAGTTATATATATATATCTCATCACTTTATTGTATACCTGAAACTAATATAATATTGTAGGTCAATTATGATTGAAAAACTTTTTTAATTAAAAAAGAGATAATGTGGAAAATATTTTATTTTCAATAGTGACAAAATTCCTAAAACATATAGAAATAAATTTATCTAGAAATGCACATCTTATCTGAGGATATATGATAACATTTTGCTAAGAAACATAAAATAAGGTATATTCCTGGATGAGAAAACTGAATAGGGCAAATATGTTAAATATTCAGAACATTTTTATACATTTTAAATGCAATTTCAGTGACATTTGGGATGCAAATGACCAAAAATCATGATTAAAATATCAGCTTAGAATTTATTGAGCTTTTACTCTGTATCTCATAGGTTTATGATCAGGATAAGATGGTCTAATATACATAAAACATTAGAATAGTGCTCGGCAAGTGTAAGCACTCATTTACAGATGAGCTACGTGCCCTTGAACTGGGGACCCTTTGGTCCACAGGCGGACGCTCTATCCACTGAGCCAAACCAGCTAAGGTTTGAGTAAAGGAATCTTGACGGGCTCCTGTCCTCAAGGCTGTATACAACCATCCCAATGATGTACTTCAGAGATAATACATTAGCAGAAACACAGAGCCCCATTCTTCCGATAGGGACATAGATCTCAAGAAGCTCAAAAGCAAACGTTTCTACATTTGAGCCAAGGAAACCCAGGGCCAGTTGATTCTGGTTTGGGTAATGGTAACATTGGAGAACATACTGTCTCACCCATTTCCTGTGCCAACATCACTCATGCTGATGTATCTCCTTTGTTGCCATGGCCACCATGGCTGGTCAAAGAACAGGGCAGGGAAGGAGAAGATGTTTGTGTGTCTCCATTGCTAGGTCTAAGTGCTCCATTACTGCCTCTCTGGGAAGAGGCACTTGACTGGAAGGAGAGTGAGCGGGCACTCGGTCAAGCCACAGCCACGTAGAGCGCCTGCCGTAGATGGGGACACAGGCTCTCCTTAGCTGGGGATGAGGGGGAGAAAAAGCATAGCTGGTGGGTCATCAGGGTACTCCTGTGAACATCCCCCAGATCATGAGCTCAAGGCTCAGTTCCAAATCCCCCGGTGACCGCTTAGAGCAGCGGTTCTCAACCTGTGGGTCGCGACCCTTTCACAGGGGTTGCCTAAGACCATCCTGCGTATCAGATATTTACATTATGATTCATAACAGTAGCAAAATCACCGTTATGAAGTAGAAACAAAAATAATTTTATGGTTGGGGGTCACAACATGAGGAACTGCATTTAAAGGGCCAGAAGGTTGAGAACCACTGGCTTAGAGGGAGGGTGGAACACCCTGCCTTGGGGACAGAGGGCTCTGTATTCCTAAGCCAAAATTCCATGAAGGGCTGGGTGACCCTTTTCTTGGGAAGCTAACCGATCTCCAGGTTCCCGACACACAAGAACTGCACAGCCTGTTACATCCAGGGAGACGGATGTGGACTGGTTCCGGGGCCCCTCGGGCATCCCTTTCCTCTCATTCCCTAAAGAGCCCAAGAAGCAGCGAAAGGACGCCAGCTTAGCTGAAGTGGGGATTTTTACACTAGTCCATGCCTGCTGGGCTCTTAGGAGCCTCCGGGAAGATGCCCTTAATAACCGGATTGAACTGGAAGAGGGTGAAGTAGGCACAGGACCAACCACTGTGAAAAGCATGGACTGAAGAGAGGTGGTCGGACCTCCGTACGGAGAATATAACCAGGCATAGGTCTCAGCCCCCCACTGCAGGTCTGACGTTGCACTGACGTGCAGGCATGGACACGCTCCCCCCTCTGAAGGTGGGGACAGAGGAGCATAGAAAGCGACACCTGGCCACTGTCCTACTTGTCCTTTCCTATGTAGGAATAGCGATAGCTTCATTTAAACAGATTGTCCCTTATCTTTGCTCTCTAAATCGAGCACAGGCCTTTGGCAAAAAGCGATCAAATTCTGACCTGACCCTCAGTGGGCTGGGGAATATTCTCTGTATTTGGTTCATTCACTCACATCCCAGACCAGCACCCACAAATCCGTAACTCAATAATCAAAATCCACTCTACTCACCAGTGCAGTGGCCTGCTGCTCCTGGGCCCTGAGTCCAATTCCTTTGGGGTGGGCCTTGCGGATGGAATCCACCCACCTCTCCTTTTTCCTACCTCTGCAATTAACATAGCCCCTCCTCTATTGCCTCACCAGCCATTTTAGAACCAGAAGGTCTTTGTCTATTCATAGACACTGTAAAAGTAACATTGGTCTTATGCTTTTTAATCTAATTTCAGTGTCTTCCATGATTCTCATTGGTTTATCTAATCGGCATGTCCTAGGGAGGTTTATTACGGGCCCCATTCGCTTGTCCAATCACCATGGAGCCAGCGAAGGCAATTCCCTGGATAGAAGGGGCTCCTCTAAAATAGACAGCTCTCAAGAAAAATGTCAAACTGTTTGCCTCCTTGCTCCATGGGCCTGAACCTTCCAAGTCCCACCTCCACTCTAGCTCTTCCAACCCCAAATCCTGATTCTTCAGAGAATGATACAGACTAGGACAATCAAGAAGTCATTTGTACAAACCAAACCCTGAAAGAAAAACATTATGGGTGGTTTTTCTAAGTTTTATGCAGATTTTGCCCTCATTTTTATTAATTCCTCTTCAGTAAGTAGGAAAGATCTGCCGAGGAGGAAGAAGTGGGCAATGGGACGTTTGGAGGGAGGCAAGAAGGAAGAGACAGTGAGTGGGAAGTAGGTGGGGGAGGTGGAGAGGAGCATTCTGGGAAGTCTCCAGCAGTGAGGCAAATCCAGGTGCCAGGTGCTGGGCGTGGTACTACACACGCCCTCCCTCATGTAACTCTCTCAACTGTCCTGTGAAGAGACAATTTCATCCCCAACCTTGCAGACATGAGGCTCAGAGAATAATACTTGTCCGTGGGCTCCTAGACATACGAGAAAGAGCAGGGGCTGGAAGCCCCATTAAAAAATGAACTCTGCCTCCTTCTTCCTCAGGCCCTTCTGTGGATTCTGAGTGTCTTCAGGCCCGTATCTTGTGGTTTACTTTCCCTTCCAGGTAGGAAACTTATCTTCTGGTGTAAAGTCCTCACTTTCTTCCTAGATAAGGTAAAGTTTTCCCTCGGTGAAGAAGCCGCCCCCTTGGGCCTAGGGCCACCTATAGCAGACGTGTGGAAAGCTGTGTTTCAGAGGCCATGGCTGAACTATCACAGTCACCCTACATCCTAGTTTCTCTCATTAATCCATGGGATCAAAGACTGGTGAGACTAGGCGACCAACTCATCCCAGCTTCCCCGAGGCTGCCCTTTGCCCTTTCATTTTTTACAAAGGAGTATCAAGACGGGTTTTAAGTGATTTATCTTGGATTTTGTTCACTGGGGCTTTGGAAAACCAAGTTTGATTTCACAACCTGGTAAGCAAGTTGTGTTTACTCCTCGAGTTCACGAAGTTCAGTCTCACCTTCGGTCCTTGCTCAATTGTTTGAGGTCCTGGCTGCCTGCCAGGATGACCAGTCCTGGCTGACCTTCCCCACTAACGACAAAAGTGTCGCTTCTTGTAAAACAGGCCTGGCTTTCACTTTTCATGAAAACCTGACAAGCCGTTGGTGCTGCTGCAGGGCCCAGCCAAGGGTCTTTCTAAACCAGGTGGTGCCCTTGGCTGCCAAGTATGTAGGCGACCTCGAACTCCACAGGAGGGTCTGCCGTAGCTCAGCGCCCTTGTCCTATAGGGAGTGTCAAGATCTGATGGCCTAAGCATCGAGAGAGAGTGAAAACGCGTCGCTCTGCTTCCCTGAGAAAGGCAAGGAGCATGGGACCATTAGTAATCAGATAGTTTTCAAAGCACATTAATCAGCTAAGCTAACTATTTCAACATAGGCCCATCATTCCAATTGTTCTGACATTTTCCAGAAAGTTCTTTTTCATTGTTAGGAAATAAAAACCTAGAAGTACCTGTATGCCAACCCATCAGGAGAACAACCGCTATCTCACCCAATATTGTACCTGCAGCCACCCCAGTTGTTTTGACCTTCCTACTTCAATGGCTGACTGCAACAATGGAATGCTAGACCTCACCCAGATGGTGACCTTGATGGCCAGCCCCACTGGGACAGGTAGGAGTCAGCCACTCCTGCAAGTTCCCAGGTGATGCTAATGCTGTTTGGACAGGGGACTACACTTTGAGAATCACTGCTCTACATCTAACAATGCAGAGGAAATGCAAGAGGCAGCGGAAACTATTAACACCATGAGGATGCACTAAAACAAAATTCAGACTCTGAGGTACAGATCATTCCTTATAATTTATAAGGGAAAAAAAAGCAAGAAAGAAAAACCAGAGATTAAGGACTTAATAGGCACAGAGAGCACGGCCAAGATGGCAGAGCACAGCCTCGTCTTGCACGTGGAGCTGGATGCCCACATTTACCAGATGCTGCCGTGGCCTCTGGCAGCAGATACAGGCTAGAATTTGGCCCAATCTGCTTAGACTGGTCATGGCCAAGTCACTTTAATAGGGAAGAGTGCTTATGTCAACTCGAGTATGAAATATCACGTGAGCTCTTTGCTCAGGCACCAGTAGACCATCCCGGCGTTGCTGAGGGGACAGTGACAGATTCTAGCTTCTACTGTGGAACCTGGTTCCCGGATTGACACTGGGCACAGTGCTTTCACTGGCATTCCCTTCATACGTCAGGACAATGCCTTTGACTTTAGTATCTTTTGCAGAATCATTTCAAGTGAGTAAAACAGGTATCTGAGATGTCCAAAGGATCTGAAACCAAATATGGCTATGGAAAACCACTTCGACTTCCTGTAGCATAGGATATACAAATTACATGCATTTAGCTATATTGTATTCAATTATTGTTGCCCTTAGTTTAAAATAAGGATTGCTATTGTATTTAAAGGAATCAATGAATGTTACTATTTGTGAAACTGAATATTTTGTGTGTGCTTATAAACATTACCTATAAATCAGCACTTGGGAAATTTTTACTTTCTTAACCTATTAATACCAGGAATTAAATATGAAAAATTAAATAGAAAAAAAAATGACGCTTGGGGCACAAATCTTTAAGAGGTTGGAACCCCTCCGCCTCAGCATTTATAAGTCCAGGATTTTGACAGGGATAGGAATGGAGAAAGTCGTCTTTCCTGGCCAGTGTTCTATACTCTCCTTCACCATATCCAGTGCTGAGTACAGCTCCATCACCCTCCCACGTGTCCATGTCTCTTCCTATGAAAAGAGGTGTGTCAGTGGCTCCTCCTCCATTTTCTGTTGGCTAAAATAGCGCAGCATCTTGCCAGGCCAGTGTTGCTGAGTGGTTAGCATCAACCTATGAATCAGTTTTGATTCCCAGTCAGGGCACATGCCTGGGTTGTGGGCTTGATCCCCAGTAGAGGGCCGTGCAGGAGGCAGCCGACCAATGATTCTCTCATTATTGATGTTTCTGTCTCCCTCTCCCTTCCTCTCTGAAATCAATACAAATATATTTTAAGAAAAAAAGGAAAGTGCAACATCTTTGGATGAGTTGGAGTTACAGTTTCAGCTATTTGGCAGGTTCCCCAAAGTGAAGGCTTTGATACCCATCACCTAGAAGAGCATCTCAAAAGCAAAGTATTCTCCATCACTGTCCCTTCCCACTGCCCAGCCTTTTCACATACAATCCTTCTCAGCGGGGTGGGCACCATCTAGTTGGTTCAATAATGGGCAACTTGAGGCAGAAGCAGAGGATAGAACTTCTTCCTGTGGCACCTATTTGGAGGCTTTGTTGAAATCTAATCCCCAAGGTGACGGTACTTGAAGACGGGACCCATGGTAGGTAATTAAGTCATGAGTGTGGGGACCCCGTGAATGGGATTAGTGCCCTCAGAAGAGGCAGAGAGCTAGTGGACTCTTTCTGCTTTGTGAGGAAGTGAGAAGTCAGCTGCCTGTAACCAAAAAAGCACCCTCTCCAGAGCCGGACCGTGCCGTGTTGACACCCTGATATCAGACTTCCAGCCTCCAGAACCGTGAGAACTAAAATTTTGTTGGTAAGCCACATGGTTTACAGTATTTTGTTACGGCAGCCCAAGCTAGGACAGATGCTTACACTTTGAACGAATGGAGTCCTTGTAGTTTCAAAATACAGGGTGTCCCCCCAAAAATGTATACACACTTTAACAGCTGATAGTTCAATTCTGAAAATGAAAAGTATTTTAATAAACACTGCCTTTATAATTATTCAAAGTGTGTGTACACCTTGTTTTGGGGACACCCTATATTCTGTCCTTGACTTCCATCTTTTATCTCTTCCTAACTTCGGGTCCATTTTATTTTTTATTGTACTCCCCCTCCAGCAGCTCTACTCTTGCCGTGCCATGGCAGGGCATCTTTAATAGAAAACACCAAGGAAAATATCTATTCTCACCAGTGACTAAGTCCTGGGACACTGTTCTCCATCTTCTCCATGTTGTGTTCTTTGTATCCTCAGGATGATATATAGAATATATTCGAAGTGCTGACACACTGCAAACGAAGTTAAGACGTATACCTCTAAAGCATATGTTGTATTGGTGCAATAATGGTCATCTAGAATATGGGACTCAAGAGACAACTATTTGTAGTATATTGTCTTTCTCTTGAACTTTACCCAAATACACATACTGCAAAACAAACATTTATGAGGCAGTCAGGGAAAGCTGGACACTGGTTATGTGACAAATTACTTTTCAGGTAGTTGTCTTTTTCTAAGAGTGTTATCTTTTAGTACTAAAATACTTCAGAATGAAATGATGTCTGAGATTCGCTTCAAAATAATTGGGGGGGGGGTGATTGAAAAAGGGGGTATAGGTAAAAAAAAAAAAAAGATCTGTCTTGAAATGATAAATATGGGCACAGGGAGATTCATAACATTCTACTTCCTTCATTTATATGTTCAAGTTTCCCATAATAAAAAGTAACAAAACTCAGGGTGACAGACATTTATTCTGACTCCAGGTCTCAACCCAAACTCCCCAGCTCTGGAGAGGAACGGAGGCCAACACCAGGCCCCCTCCCCTGAGCACCCCGGCAGTCGTGCTGTCTGTCCCTGGAGCAGCGCTGCCTGGTTCAGCTGGCATGCGGTAGGGATGGAGGAAGGCTGGGTGAATGACATGCTTCTCAACATGCACAGAGGAGAGGGCAGAATAGAGCATGACGCCCCGGGAGGCAGGAGGGGCTGCTCGCTCGCTCTCACCACGTGTCCCTGGGTGCCCCAATACTGAGCAGGGGCCAAGTCTCCTGTACTGTGAGGCTTCCTTGGGTGGAAGACCTGTGCTTCTGATTCACTTTCTCCCAGGCTGGGCCGGACGGAATTGGCCTGGGCCTCGCAGCTCCTAGGATTAGCTGCAGACTCCTGCTCCCCACAGTGG
Organism: Myotis myotis; assembly: GCF_014108235.1. Taxonomy (NCBI): domain Eukaryota; kingdom Metazoa; phylum Chordata; class Mammalia; order Chiroptera; family Vespertilionidae; genus Myotis; species Myotis myotis. The sequence continues at coordinate 10,374,212 of NW_023416318.1, read as the reverse complement.
GAGCTTGACACAGGTACAGTAAAACGGTCAAGCAGCCCTAACCGGTTTGGCTCAGTGGATAGAGCATCGGCCTACAAACTGAAGGGTCCCAGGTTCGATTCCGGGCAAGGGCATGTACCTTGGTTGTGGGCACACCCCCAGTGGGGGGTGTGCAGGAGGCAGCTGATCAATGTTTCTCTCTCATTGATGTTTCTGACTCTCTATCCTTCTCCCTTCCTCTCTGTAAAAAGTCAATAAAATATATATTTTTTTTTAAAGAAAAAAAAAGGTCAAACAGGTGAATTCAAGTTGATTTGGGGGCAGGGGAAGTGCCACAAACCTCCGGCTCTCCCTCAAACCTGGCCTGTTAACAGGAGGAAACAAACAGAGCCTGTATGGCAGAAAATAAGATGGTAACCACCCCTGGAAACCAGCCAAACACTGGGGTACCAATGACTGCCTATCTTTTGGGACCCAAAAGTTGGCTGTCCTGTGTATATGCTGGGAACGTGGCTGCGTGTATTTCCCTTCATTTTCATTTGTTCTGTATCAGCCTCTACCGGGGATCCTTTTTTATTGTACCTGTGTCAAGCTTACTAGCTCTTTTAATCTTCCCCTGACAGTTACCTGAGGAAGGTGCTATTCATCAGCCTCATATGACAGATACAGAAGCAGGTCTGGAGGTTAACTTGCCCAAGTTCACAGCTGTAGGTGGAAGAGCCCTATCTTATGTCACAACTGCCTTCCTCAATGTTGGGGAAGAGTATGCTAGCCCTAGAAATTGGCCTGAGAACCCCAAAAAGAGGGATTCCTAGGGGACAAAATTGAGACAGCTCATACCCTGCCACTGCCCACTGCCCACTGCCAGCCAGTCTACTTGTCACAACTGGCAGCTCTGGGTTTGGATGGAAGGAGCCTGTTACCATGTGTGTTCCATCCTCAGTACACAGAGGCCTCTTGCCCCACCATCACGTTTCCAGAAATCCCTCGGGCCCATGAACAGCCCCCATTATCATCCATGGACAGTGAGCTTGCGCCAGCTGCCATCCCCTGCTTGCCCGACCTCCCTGGCTGAACGTTGGACACAGTAACACACGTGTGCTGTTCTCTCTGTCTCCACCACGACCCAGTTTCTGCTCCTGTGTCCACTAAGACTGCTCTAGCTGCTCACCAGGTCCTCAGATGCCATTTCCAGAACTCAGCTCACTTGATCTCTTAGCTGCATAAGAGGCTGCCGATGACCTCTCCTTCCTGGCCCTGCAACACTTCCTCTGAGAGCCTCTTCTCTAAGTGGGTGTGTGCTCTTTAACGCTCAGGGCTGCACACACACACACGCACACACACGCACGGCCCTGCACACTCTCCTCAGGTGGCCTCCCCTGACTCCCAACCCTCTGGCAGCGTGCTCTGCCTTGACCAAGGCCTGTAGGCCGGTGCCATTCTGCTCCCCTCACCAATTAATGACTCGGGTAATATGCCATGCTGTGGGTCATGGGGTCTGGCCTTCCAGTTGCCAATTAATACAATCCCAGCAAGAGAGGGGATTGGACGTGCCACAGGGTGGACTGGGAGCCACAAAGGACAGGAGACAGGAGAGAGAGCAGGTAACTTGCTCTCCATCCCTCCATCAACCCCAACCTAACGACCCAGCCAGGCACGATGTTTTTGTGTCGTCTATCCAGAAACATCACTGAAGCAGTGGCCACCTCGCTAAACAAACCTCATGTTTTCTTCTCCTTCCCTGCCCAGCTACCCTCTCTCGCTGCTCTGGGATGGCATCTGCCAATAAACCACTAGCACTTCAGCTTTGGGCTGAATTCAGTTTTCTAAGGAACCTGAATTAAGACTGTGCCTTGCCCTAACCGGTTTGGCTCAGTGGATAGAGCGTCAGCCTGTGGACTCAAGGGTCCCAGGTTCGATTCTGGTCAAGGGCATGTACCTTGGTTGGGGGCACATTCCCAGTAGGGAGTGTGCAGGAGGCAGCTGATGGATGATTCTCTCTCATTGATGTTTCTAACTCTCTATCCCTCTCCCTTCCTCTCTGTAAAAAATATATTAAAAATAAATTTAAAAAATCATCATTCTCCCCTTTAAAAAAAAAAAAAAAAGAGAGAGACTGTGCCTTCCCCAAACCATGCTGGCAACCACCACTAACACATCCTCAGCTCATTCCCCGAACTGTCTCTCTAATCCGGACTTCTCTACTGACTTCAGACCCAAAAGACGTGTCCACTTGGACATTCTCACAGGCACCTCAAACTCCTGTCCAAAATGTCCTCCTGGGTTTTGGATGCAGAGATGGAAGACCCCTGACGGAGCTCTCAGTCTGTGTGAGTGGGAGACAGAGGGACTAACGTACAGAGAAAAGTGCTCGCTGGCACATAACCGTATCGTAGGAGCACGTACTGAACAAGCGAGCCCGCCGGGCCCGGTGCGTGGGGCTCGAGGCTTGCCTGCGTGGACGCATTGGCCTTCCCCACAGCCTTGTAAGGCATCGTTACCCCCATTCTGCCGCTGAGAAAGCAGATCAGAGATCAGAAACCGGGCCAAGGTCACAAAGCAGCTACATCCACGCACGCCTGGGGAAACGTTCATAGTCTTTGCTGACTTCAGATGAGCCCCTAACAGGCCACGGGGATTGGAGATTTCCTGAGGTGGCAATGCCCCCGCTGTCTTCATAGAGGAACAGGTCGGCTGAGGAATCGGTGGGATGGGCAGGGAAGCGGGCGGAGGGAAGGAGCTGGTGGGCATTGTGGGCAGTAGGAGGCCTGAGAGAGCACAGGGGAGCAGAAACTGCAGGGGTTTCCTACAGCCACCCCACAGAGCAACGTGGAGAAGCAGCCCCATGAGAGGCTGGACGAGACCCAAATCAGGGATGGCCTCACGTGCCATTCTAGTGAATTTCCATTTTAAATTCTAGTTGGAAGCACCATTTGAGGACTTAAAGCAGGGAGTGGCATGGCCCATCTGCACTTTGAAAGGTGCCTCTGGCACCAATGAGAACTGGTTGAGAGGCAAAGGAGGTGAAGTGACCAGTTGACAGACTGCTGAAGTACCCAGAGAAAGAAATTGTACACAAAGTTAGCAGTGGAGGGTTGGAAAAAAGTGAGATTTAAGATAGTAATGAAGGAAAAACTGAACAGGACTGAGTAACTGAATTAGCTAAGGAGAGCGAAGAAGGCGTCAGGAATCCAGGTTTGTGGCTCATCACATCCAGGACATGGAAGATGATTTCTGGTTTAGACATGCTGATGCTGAGGGGCTCGACTGGAAACGTGCCCAGCACCATGGGCACCGGGATCCACCTCGGAGCCTCCTCGTCCTGCCGGCTTCCCTCCTGCCTGGGAGGAAGCACACAGCGGAGGGCCTGGCCTAGCTGGAGATGCTCCTAAGTGCTAAGGGGCTCTTCCTCCAACTGGATCGGAGACCGCAGGGGGAGAATAAGAGAACTAGACTAAACTGGTGCTAAGCTCTAAAATGCTGGGGTCCTGGCCTAAGGGCCTCAAATCTAAGTGATTGAAGCAGGTCTGGGTCAGGGCCCAGAAATGTGTAAATTAGTTAAAGAAATGCCCCAGACACTAATTGGTAGAGGGACTTTGCAACTTCTATCCCTCCTTACCAGTCTGCTACTTTGGTCTTCCCTCACTTGGTCCATGTTCCCTCAGAGGGGCCCCAGGTCTCATGGGCAGATGCGGCCAGTGCCTCAGAATGCTGGCTGGGGTGTGCCCACATCGTTAGCCCAGCTCCAACACTGGCCTGAAGAGCAGTGGAAGGCCCAGGAAGCAGGGGCTGCACACCTGCGCCCTCCTCGCTCCACAAATGAAGCAGGTGCTGAGCCTGGGTCTAGCCCAGCCGTGGGCAAACTACGGCCCGCGGGCCGGATCCGGCCCGTTTGAAATGAATAAAACTAAAAAAAAAAAGACTGTACCCTTTTATGTAATGATGTTTACTTTGAATTTATATTAGTTCACACAAACACTCCACCCATGCTTTTGTTCCGGCCCTCCGGTCCAGTTTAAGAACCCATTGTGGCCCTCGAGTCAAAAAGTTTGCCCACCCCTGGTCTAGCCCTTTCTCGCTGCTGAGAGTAAGACACTGCATGTGACTCTGAGGGACACGGCATCCACTGGTCACACAGAGGGGCCCCAAATACGGCACAGCATCCCTTCTCCTCCATCCTGCTCTGAGCCGAATGGCCCAGGACCCACTGCCAACACCACACGGAAAGCACTGAAGCAGAAGTTGCTTTAATCAAGGGGTGAAGTCCTCAATCGGGGGACCTCACACAACCTTTGGTGGTGGGGTCTCAGCCTGTCCCCTACATGCCCTGATGCCCCCCAGGAAGGAGGGAGCACCTGGCAGAGGCCAGGGGCTGGAAATGGGGAACCCAGGTCAAGGGGAGGACAGGGCATTGGCAGGTGGAGTGAAGCTGAGTGGGGTCCAGAACAGCTTTACACACGCTTCTACCTGGGCCGGCTGAGGGGGCCGTGCATCGGGCGGAAGGGGCCAGCGGGCGGAGGAGCACTAGAAGATGAGGCGGCCGTGCAGCTGGTGCAGCTGCTCCTGGGTCAGCACCAGCCGGTGTCGCTGTCCGAGGCCAGCCGCACACGAGAAGGTCACTTTGCCCAGGTAGACAGTGTCGTCCTGCTGCTCCTCCTTGGCCTGGGAGTCGGTGAGAAGAGACCCCCCCGTCAGGGTCTCCTGAGCTGTGTGCCACGGACGGGCCCTGAGCCTAGAGACCCAGGCAGTCCCTGGGAGGTAGGTTGTGGGGCTCCTGGGCTATGGTGATTACATTTCCAAATAAAAACTGGGGCACACAGTCTGACAGGGAGTTGAGAGCTCCTCCCGGTGTCAAAAGGCAGAGAAGTTGTTAAACTACTGACCGGTGCACTTGCTGGAAGCAGGGCAAGGACTCCCTGGTGGAAACCTGGCCAGTAACTCAGATGTGCAGCTGTTGGACCTGAGACCCCAGAGGCCTCTTCAAATTCGGGGGAGAGGGAAGGACCCACCTGAGCCTCCGTACTGCCCCTCCCCAACCCCATGCTCCCGCTTACCCTGAGGAAGGCTGAGGAAGGGAAGGTGGCAAAGGCCGTGGGGACTGTGGCTCCAGGGCGCTGCGACACAGTCTCCTTGAGGACCTCATCCTGACAGCAGAGGGGGGAACAAGGGTTCATTTAGGGGATCCCCACAGGCTAGCCCAGTACCTCCCATTTCACAGGGACACTAATGCCAGGAACAGGGACCCAGACCTTCCTACCACTTCTGCTCTCACCTCCGCCCCAATTCCCACCCCAACATCCTTATGTTATGGATACTTACCCTTAAGGCCCAACCCTTCTACTGCGAAGGCCTCAGCCCTGACAGAGCTGCGCCTGAACACACCCTCTAAAGATGACCCTGATCAACCCACTATGCTGATGAGAATCTCCCGTCCCTTCCACCTCCCCTGCCACGTGCCATGCAGCACAGGACTGGGCCCAGGGGACTCCGGGAATACCTATGGACATGAACCAGCTAAGGCTCCACCAGGGAATGCTCTAGAGCAGCGGTTCTCAACCTGTAGGTCGCGACCCCTTTGGGGGTCGAACGACCCTTTCACAGGGGTCGCCTAAGACCATCGGAAAACACATATATAATCACATATTGTTTTTGTGACTAATCACTGTGCTTTAATTATGTTCAATTTGTCACAATGAAATGGGGGGTCACCACCACACGAGGAGCTGTGTTAAAGGGTCGCGGCGTGAGGAAGGCTGAGAACCACCGCTCTAGAGCAAACTCTGTGGGGGAGGAAGGACCGGGCCAGAGCTGACCTTGAGCTTCTCGATGGTGTCACTTAGGGACTTGAGCTGAGCCACTTGCTCCAGAAGCTGGGCCGACGGGCTCTTGGCAGCTGTGGGAGAAAAGGCTGGTGAGGCCCACCAAGGCCCAGGCCGGCAGCGCAGGTCCTGGGCCCTCTTCAGGAGCAGGCACCTAACAGTGGATGAGTCAAGTAAGCTGGACACCGAGACCACAGAGCAGCGTGGGACCTGCCTGGGCAGGGCTGCCTCCCTGGGGCAGGGGCAGGTGTGTCACTCATCCCGGGGTTGGCGGGTCCCTACCAGGGTTGGTGCGAGTGATGTCTACTACGTGGGTGTGCGTGCTCAGCTGATTCAATGTCTCCAGCAGCTGGTTGGTCTTACGATACAGCGCTCCAGGGGCTAACTCGCTGCCAGAGCCCTCACGGGGTGGGAAGGAGAGCTTTGCCACATGCAGAGGGGGCAGGGCTGCTAAGGAGGCCTTCATCTGGGCGCCCTGTGGGGGGGAAGAGAGGTGGTGGTAAGGAGTGACAGAAGGCCCTGCCATCCATCATCGATGGGACAGGTATGTGCCACCTCCACCCCGGTCCTCCCCATGACCCCCCTCACCTTGAGGATGCTGTTCTCATGCTGAAGCTGGGAGATGTGCAGCCTCATGGCAGAGATCTGCTGAAGCAGCAGCGGCGAGTCCTTCACCAGCCCCGGGCCTGGCATAGACCCGAGTGCCTGCCCAGGAGAGCCTCCTGTAGTGCCACAACGAATGTCAGCCGTCTCAGGTGGAGAGCGTTGAAGGTGGGCTCCATCCCTGCTCACCCCTTTCCTTAGCTCCTCCCACCCCCAGTCCTGGTTGCTCCCAAGAGAGAAGTCACCCTGCTCCCCAGGCCCCAATTCCCACCACCTCTGGCAACCCCCAGCCAGGGCGGGTCTCTACCTCGCTGCGGTTCTTCTGTGCTCAGGAGAGCCCATGGCAGCAGGAAAAGAGAGAGAGGAATTGGGTGAACTGAGGGTTAGGGGGACACACCAGAGGAATCCCAGACACACCTACAGGAAAAGCCTTTTCCTGATCACCACATCTCTGACAAGACTCTACCTCTGAGGGAAGAGCGAGTGTGTGGGAAGGAAAGACAGGGAAGGGGAGTGAGGCCTGGAGGCAGGGGTGACGCGTGAGCCCGAGTGCAGTGGGCTGAGTGCTGGAGGAAGCACTTGGGGCTAAGGCTGCTCCTGCCTCCCTGCTCCTCCTCCATCCCCGGGAAGGGCAGAGGGGACACTCCTGAGACCTGACAGGTCAGTGCCTTCCTTCTCCCAGCAGCAAAGCTTATGTTGAGGATGCAGAAGCATTCCTGTGCTCCTCAGCTCCCCACTGCTCTGAGGCAAAAGACACCCTTTTTTGGTGGAAAGGTTCATAAATTCAGAACCAGTATCTGCTTACAGAGCCTATGCTACACAATACAATGTGGTCATTCTGGAGACCCCGCCCCTCCCCAAGGAACTGGAGCCATCCGCACCACGAAGTCTACAGTCAAGGAGGTACTTGGTCACCTCCCAAGATCAAGAGGCGCCAGTGGCAAGGGGCTTTGATGAGGGCAAGACCTAGGTGAGAGCAGCTGATAAGACAGGTGGGGGTGGGGGGAGCCACTGAGCCCTGAGGGCTCAATTCTAGAGTTTGTCTTCCAGAGGTGAGATGGCTAAGTGAGAAACTGAAGAGAGAGCAATAAGCAAACTCTAGGGCAGGTGAGAACGAAGAAGGCAGTGGCCACCTCCTTGGTCAGGAAACGGACAAACCAGGCAAACTCAAGGTAAGGAGCCCTGGCCACACTATGAGACCAGGCCAAGGTCTCACAAGCCACAGTGAAACAGAGAAGTCAGCCATGAAGGGACAGCCACACCAGAGGGTGAAGCCACATGAACTCTGGGGAAACGCACCCAAACCAAAGAGCAATCAAGAGCAGGCATCCGGCCCAGCGGGTCCACAGCATCACCAGCCTCCTCAGGCCGGTGGCCCGCAAGGACATGGGGCTTGGTCAGACCGGCCAGACAGGCCAGGAGGGACAGCTACGGAGTCCAGTGTCACCGTAACTCTGAGCTGCACTGACAACTCGGTAGGGCCCCACCTTGGTCAGAGGGACTCTGCGCGTACTCTCGGGAGGAGGAAAATCCTGGTGAAAGCTGCCAGCGTGGAAGTGGGCAAACACGTTCCTGGCTGCACATCCAGGGGTAAGAAGGGGCAAAAGTAAAACTGGGGCCAGGGACCAGAGGGAAGCCCTTCAATCTCCTGTGGGCCAGTGCTGCCTGTCCCCCTGCACTCACCACCCGCAATGCCAGAGACCAGGGAAGCAATATCCGAAGGAGGGGGCCCCCGGAGCCCCTCGATCGTGCGCTTGGACTGGCTGTTCAGCCGCTGCTTCAGCTCTAACTTCTCTGCCTCTAGCTGGTCAATGTCGGCCTGGAGTGCATCCATCGTCTCCTCGAAATCTCTGTGGAAGAGAAGAGAATCGGGCTGGGGCAGTGTCCCGTCCCCACGACCCCCTCCACTGCTCAGCCCTGACAGGTCCCTGGAGTCACCCTGCTGGTGAGACTCCTCTTGGGGTGACATAATGGCAGTGGGCAAGGAAAGTGGTGTCTGTTGGCCTGGGGGGTCTCACTGTAAGAGGGATGGCTGGGAGGCAGAGAGCTGCTGGCGGGAGGGCGGGCTGAAGCTTGCAGGGCCAGGGAAGTGCTCACTTCTCCTTCTTCCGCAGCAGTGCCTGCGTCTCCTCCAGCAGCGTCTGGACCTTCTCGATGCGCTCGTCGGCGTCCTTGGCCGCACTGTCCAGCTTCTTCTCTAGGAGGCTCAGCCGCACGTTGGCCTCGCTCAGCTCCTCCCCCTGGGCCAGGGCAGAGCTTCTAGTAGCTTTACATCCTCCACAACCCCTCAGGGACCCAGGACAGACCACGGATAGAAAGCTCCTTAAGAGCCCACTCGAGCTCCCACTGATTAAGGCACCTCTTCTGTCCTCAACCCGACCCATCGCCCATCTCATCCTGATCCCCATCACTCACTGCTGCCCTGTGCCCCACAATACTCCCTGGCCCCCAGATCCTGAGCCTACCCTACCCTCACCTTGATCTTGAGTGACTTCTTCAACTCCTTGATAACTGTCTCTCGGTCTTCAAGCTTCAAGCCCAGGCCTTCAGCATCCGTGATCTCTGCACGAAGGGCTGCAGCCCGCAGTTCAACCGGGGGAGGCTGAGGGCCAAGGTGGGGCGAGGGAGGGAGGGAGAGGACATCACCAACGTGCTTCAGAGAGACCCATCTTGCCTTCTAAGCAGGATGGTGCTCTCGAGACTCCTTCCTCCACCTCCCAGCCTCCCACAACTAGCAGCAGCTCTGCAAGCCCTGCTCCTCCAGGCCCCGGAGTCCCTCCAAGGAGCTCCCGCCCAACCTTGCTGGGGGGCCGTTCGGCATCGTACTCTCCCTCCTGCATAGCTGTGGCCAACTTGTTCATGGTGCTAATGAGGATGTTGCATGACTGGCGCAGACACTCATAGGGGCTGCTGGAGGGGCTCCCATAGATCTGTGGGAGCCAGGGGGCAACAGTGAAAACCTCACACCAGCCACCTGACTCCTCTACACCTTCCGCCCAGCCATCCAGGCCCACCTGCTCGCTTGCTTTGAAAGCCAGCTCCTCCAGGGCAGCCACAGGCAGTCCCTCATTCTCCGCCAGCGGGGCAATGAGCTGGGCGGCGGCAGCTGCCACCTCCTGCAGCACAGCCACCACCCACGTCAAGTGTTTCCTGCAGTCAAGGAGTGTGTCGGACACCTGTGCGACAGGCCCGCGTCAGGAGCCGCCCTGGGTCCAGGACGGCTCCCCGCTACCTCAAAACTATCCTTGCCCCATCCAGATCCCGATCTTGACATACTGAGCCCCTCCTGGTTCCACTCAGCTTCCTTCCCTCCCTTGTTGCTGCCCAAACCTGTGGTCCAAAGGCCAGAGCGGCTGGGATCCCAGGAGCATCTGTCCCTGGCATTCGCCTTCGGATCTTCTTGCAAAACTGGCGGATGTCACTGCACGATGTTTCCAGGTCCCGGAGCAGGAGGGCAATATCTGAAGCCTCCTGTCCACCCTCCTCAGGGAATGGGAAATGAATGGGAACAAAGTCAACAACAGCTGAAGGTGAGGAGGGGGAACTAAGAAGGCAGAGGCGCTCAAACAGATCCAGCTGTGCTTTTACCTGCAAGAAGGCACGCAGCCGTCCCACCTCCACGCCCATGCAGTCCAGGGCACTCTGGGTGAACTGTGAAGACAGAAGCACGTGCTTGTCAGCACCCAGTAGGAACCCTCCTGCAGCCTCATCGTCTCTAAGAAGTCCCCACTCTCTGCTGACCCCCATACATAAGAGGTTCTCTGGCTTCCCTGATCGGGCCTTAGGGACCCTGTTCCAGTCTTAGGTGAACCCTGAGGGCCAGACCTCTTGACCTGACAGCCTCCATTTCTGATCTGACAGGGGCTTAACCACCAGCCCCGACACTTCACCTTGATGTGGTCGGCCAGCTGCATGGTACTGTCCTCAGGCTGCTCGGCAAGGTGGATGCTGTACAGGTGCTGAGAGATGACAAAGAGACAGACAGCCTTCAGGTCTTGGAAGGATGGAGAATTGTTCCCCAACAGTTTGAGCCCCAGTCATCACAGAGCTCCAGAGGCACCAGAGGACCTGAAACCCCCAAGAGCTGCATCCTGAGGCGAGTTCAGCTGCAGGGAGCTGAGCCTTAGGCACACAACCTGGGCTACACTGGCCGCAGCCCAGAATGAGAAACCTTCCCTCCCTGCTGCACCAGCTGGAATCCTCGCACCAAACCTGGTAGTACTTGATGGCCTTGGTGAGAGGCTCGACGTTGACAGTCTCATCCAGCTGGTCCTTGTGCAGCAGCTCAATGAGGAAGTCCAGGGAGCGCTCATGGGCACTCATCTCAGGATAGAGGCTGCCCACCTTCTTATACACATCCACGCTGCACTGAGAGAGGGCACTGGAGACCAAAGAAGGGCCCTGTGAGGCCAGGGTCTGCCAGGCAATCCCAGTTCCAGCCAATCTGGAACCTGCGGCCTTGAATGGGGGTCAAGGGTCACTCACTGCTCATAGCGGTGGAGCGTGGCCTGCAGCAGGCTCAGCGAGTACACCAGCCCAGCCGCAAAGCTGAGCTGCTCCCCCACAGCTCCTCGAAGCCCGGGCCGCTCTGAACAGTTCTCACTTAGTTCAAACTTCTCCTGGGCCTGCTTCCGGATCAGTTCTGCCTGTGGGAAGAAGTGCCAGGGACCTGGGCTCAGAGCAGAGGACGGAGAACAGAATACAGATGGGCAACTACGGCCGGGGTGGAGGAGGAGATAAAACAGAAACAGCTCTTAGCTGGGCAGGAAGTCTCCCATGGGGAAAGTGCAGTGATGTGAAGATTTGAGATGTGGGGATGAAAGGAGAGGGAACCAGTGGGACCAAGCTCTTTCCTGCAGGCTTCAAGCTGCTGCCCTGCCACCCTTCCACCAGCATGCTCCCTGACAGCTGCCCCCCGCCCCAACTCCTAGTCATCTTCTGGGTCTCAGCTCAACTGTTATTCCTCAGTGACATCCCTCCATCTACATCAGCTCCCCAACTGTGCTCTCTCAAAGAAGCTACCTCCCCTTCATAGCAGGCCCCATCTGCGACTCTGCTGACTACATCCCTCCACTACATCATACACTGTGAGTAGGGGCGCTGACTGGGGCTTCACTCGGCGTCCTCACAGCAAGTTCAACAGGTTCCTGCTGAACGTATGGCCGTACCTTGCAAATGAGACGAGGCATGAGCAGCAGCACCAGGACACAGTCATGGTCCCCACCTGGCCGAAGGAAGCTGTCAGGCATGAAGGCTGTCAGCAGGGATGTGTGCCGGTTGGCCTGGGCCACCTCCATCTGCCTCAGTTCCATCTCAATGGCCTGTGAGGTGGACAGGAAGGCAGGCTCTCAGCCAGGCTGAGAGTCCCAGACCCATGCTGCCTTGTTCCACCAGGTCCCCTGCTTCCCCGCCCCCAGGAACCCCACACCAGGTCAGTCCACCCCACACTCAAGCTGAGCTCCCAACACTCTCCCCTCTCCCGCCCACTCGCTTTCCTGACCTTGGCATGGGCCTTTGTCTCAGCAAACTTGATTTTGAAGTCAAAAGTCTCTGGGGGTGGCTGCTGCTGCCGCTCCACAGATGCTTCCTGCTGGTTTGTCAGTTCCCGATTCACATCCTGGGGGCAGAGATGGACAGTGAGGCACAGCTGGGTCATGAGGGAGCCCTGGGGTGATCCTGGGTGGAGAGCAGGGGTGAACAGGCACCTGCAGGTGGGCGGTCAGCTGGCGGTACTTCTTTATCGTTTGCTGGTAGTCTGCAACTGTCTCTTGGGCCGCCTCCACACGCTTCTGGGCCTCCCGTACCCGGGCGCCCGCCATGTCCAGCTGCTCCCGCAGCTCCAGTTCTGTCTCACGTGCATTCTCCTGCAGCTCGTCATTCATCTCATTTATTGCTTCCTGGGAGACCACAAGGGAGTTGGGGCAAAGGAAAAGCAGGGTCAGAGTAGCAAGCCAGGGTGGGTCCACTCACCATACGCCCTGCTCAAAGGTCAGGGGTCATGTGTCAGTCCCTCTCTTAGCTGGTCCCTTCATTCAGGTCAGAAGTCGGGCTCTGCTCTCCTCTTACCAAGTCCCCCACGGTCTCTCTCAATTCCCGCACTTTCTCTTCCAGGTTCAGGTTCCGGTCTGTCAGCATCTCCACCATCTCCTCAGCACCCAGAGCAGCATCCACCTGTGTTCCAGGGAAGGAATGGGGAGACAGGCTGCTAAAAGGTGCCTAGAGAGGAGGCACCTACAGGAGTCTGAAGGGACCAATATGGGGACTCTGGGAGAGAGGCTGGGCTCCCCAGACCTGCTCCTTGAGCTCATCGATGGTGCTCTCTGCCTGGCTCAGCTCCTCCTGCAGACGCTCCCGCTGTTGCCTCACAACTTCCAGCTCTTGGTTCTTCTTTTCCATGAGCTTCTGGAGTTTCACGTGCTCCTGCTTCTCTGAGGAAGAAAGATCCCGCATCCTGTGGGGATCGGGGAGGAGAGGGAGAGCATGTCAGGGTCACTGGGCAATGGTGCTCTCACGCATCTGCACAGGAGAGAGGACTCCGGAGCCAAGCGGTGAGGGGCCCTACCTCACCAGGGCATCCTTCAGGCGGGCGTTCTGCTCCTCGAGCTGCTTGAGCTGATAACTGGATGCAGCCCCATCTGAGCCTGAGGAAAACCATGAACACCTTCAGACGTGATTCCAACCCCACCGTCTGCGCCCGCAGCCCCGGGCCTTACCCTTCTCTTCAATCTCAGCCTTGAGGATCTCCAAGTCAGTGGTGAGCTCCTCCACACGTTCCCGCAGTGCCTCCACCTCCTGCTGCAAGGACTCCGCCCGCTCCTCAGCCATCTCCTTGTCCAGAGTGGCCATCTCGATGGCGTCGGCTGTGTCCGCCATCTCCTCCATGTAGCGTTCCTTTGCTTCCAGCGCCTCCTTGGCTTCCTGGGGGGTAGAGGTTGGTGGAGGCACAGGTACAGGAATGCCTCATGCGCCTTATCTCACACAATGTTCCAGGCTCTGGCTCCCGCTGAGTTTCCAGGACACTGTTTCGGGCCCCAGGCCTCCCAGCCCCGCCCCACTTCCTCCCGAGTCGCACCTTCCTCGCCTCTTTGAGGCGCCGCTGCAGGTCTGCCTGCTGCTCCTGCATTTTGCTCTTCCATTCCTGCACCTGCTCCAGCTGGATCTTGTGCTTCTCCAGCTCTTTCAGCTTTGCCTTGTCTTCTGCCCGTTTCAGCCGCAGGGTCTCCAGTTTCTCCTCCAGGTCCCGTACCTGGGCCTTCAGCCCCTCCTCCTCCTGCCAAGAGACCCCTTGTTCTGCCCATAGTGTCCCCCTCCTCCCCACTACAGCTTCTTTGTCTCAGCTGGAGGAGAAAGGATAGGAATGTGTGCAAACATCATTCCAGCCCCAGACTCAAAAGCAAGTGGCATATAAATATCTGAGAAGAGACCAAACATATGGGGAAAGTATGAAGAAGGGCAGAGAGAAAGTGTAGCGTGGTCAATGGCAGGGAACCCAAATGCCATGTCCCACCCCTTCCAATCCGAGTTCTGGATCTCCCCCAACCCTGGGAAATGTCCAAGACCTGCCAGGATCACAGGCCTCTTTGTGTCTCGGCTCATCCTCACCCTCCCCAGTCCTTACCTTGGAGGGAGAAGGAAGTGGGGGGGCTGCTCCAGGAGAGGTGAGGGCTGGCGTGGGGATGACGGGTGCTGCCAGCGGAGTCTGAGCCGGGGTGCTGGGCTCACTGCTACTCAGCTCACCTGCTGATGCTGAGCCAGAGGGGCCCAGGGAGCTACTGGCTCCGGCCACCCCAGTACTACTGGCTGGACGGGTGGGCTATTCAGAGAGGGTAGGGGCAGACGAGAAAGAGTAGGGGGCAGAGGTTGTGAAAGAGAAAAAGACAGAATATGAGAATATGGCGAGGGAAGGAGACAGAAAAGGAAAAGGCAGAGAATATCAAAGCACAATGAGAACAGAGAAACAGTGAAGGGAGGAAAGAAAATGACACAGTCAGAGATAGTGACAAGGGACAGGAGGAGGGAGGGAGGTGAAGGGGAGGGGAAGAAGGGATGGAGGAAGACATAAGATTATAAGGCTCCTCCCTTGGCACTGGCCCCACATTCCTCCCAGCCCTGGCACTCTCCCCTCAGAGCAGGCTCCCTTACTCCCTAGGACTCCCTTCTGTGACCCACTTATGATCATTCTAGCGGTTTAGTCCTCCCAATGCCATCATGCTCTGGGCCCACGCCCTCCTCCCCCAGAGATAAAAAGGGCCTCGGTATCATTTCCAGAGAAAGAATAGACTGCAGTTTGTTCTCTTTCAAGTTCCCGGAGAAGACTGGGCTAAAGGTGGGGTACCAAGCTCTACACCCCGGCTGGGCCCTCCCTGCTCTTTGGGAGTCAAGCTGACTCTCCCTCCCCTGATCCATTTCAGGGGACCCTGCATGTAAAAAGGCCAAGGTGAAGGTTGTATCACAGACACCCCCTTGAAGCAAGGCCAGCACAGCCAAGCCTTCTGCCGTCTCCCTCCTCCAAGACCAAGAGGCTCTCACCAGGCACCACTCCCCGGGCTGTGCAGGGCTGGGCGGGGAAGCTGCCCTGAGGCCCCTGGTCGTGGAGCAGACAGGGCTGCCCAGTGCTCTCCATGGAGTGCTGAGCTCGGAAGCTCTCCTGATGGGCCGACGCTCAGAAACCACAGGTACAGACAAACACGCCTACCTCCTTGTCCCCTGACATTTGTAAGGCCAGGTTCTTCTTCACCTGTCTTTCAATCCCTGCCTCCGGCAAAACTAGTCAAAACACCCTTTTCAAGAAAGCCTGCTTTAACCACAACCACTCTCATTTCTCTTTTGCATTCAAACAACTGGCTCAGGCATCCTCCCAAAAGCCAGAGTCTTTTTCCCAGGAGTGACCTGTCACTACCTTCCGCCCCCTCACTCCCAGGAAGAGAGAACCCAGGATGCACTGTGACAAACTTTTGCTTGGTCATACACATGCCCACATACATGCACATGCCTGGAATGTGTGTGTACACTCTGCAATGGCTTGCACAGAGGCCTGTGTTTTCTCACCTTAGGCCGCCGAGTTGTGGTCTGGACAGGCAACAGGAGCCAGAGAAGTCAGGAAAAAAAGGATAGTGGCACAAAGATAGACAGGAAAAGGGACAGCAATGAGAGCAGAAGAGGTAACAGTAATGGGGCTACGATTAGCCACCCCACCCTCACCCCCAGCCCACCCACTTCTCCCTCCAGTGAATCATCTTGCTCCTACTCCAGGAACTCAGAACTCTAACCTCCCATTGGTTCCTTCTCCCACTTATGCCCAACCCTTACAGACCTCACCACTTCAAACACCCTGGAAATCCCAGAACCCCATTCTCCTTAACTGAGCCACAGGGGACCAAAGGCAGCAGCTGGTGGAAAAGGTCTCCAGAGACCAGGCCTTCTGAAAACAACTTCTGGCAGTCCAGCCCAGAGCCAGAGGCCTGCCCACCCACCACTCCCAAGGACTTTCCCAGGTCAGCCCCCTTCTTTCAAGTGCTAGACTCCACAGAGGATCCCCTAGAAATAACAGGTGACAAGACTGATGACAGGAGACCAGAGGTGAGTGATACTAACCCAACAGAGGGAGATCAGGCCACAAGGCAGAACAACATTGCTGTCGTCCCTACCCCCACTCCACCCGCTGCCCAGGAACTGATCCTATAGCAGTCTCCATCCCTAGGGCAGAGGGCTCAGGTGTCAGGACCGTGAATACTGCATTAGCCAGAAGCCCAGAGCTCAGCAAAGTAACCCCACCCTGCTGCAAGGAAGGAGGTGGGGGTGGACAGCAGCATACATGAACTACTGCTGAAAACAATCTAGAATCCCTCGGGTTACTGCAAAGTGGTAAATAGATGATGACTTCAACCCCAAACAGCATTCTTGCTACCTAGTGTCTCCGGGTTCCAGCAAAGGCAAGATTGGGCCTGGGCCCCGTTTGTAGGAGACACTGAGCCCAAGGAAACCCACCCCTACCCCTCCTACCCTGAGCTAAGCCTCCACGGCAGGCTGTAGGTAAAAAACTATTCTAGGGTCTTCATCCCATCCTGGGAAAGCCCACTGATACAAGCCCTGGTGGGGGGAAGGGTGCTGGGAGTACAACCAAGAGTCATTCTAGTAAAGGTCAGGGGAGGCAGGTCTGCTGGAGGCAAGGAGACATCTGAGCCTGCTTCCCCAGATTCTCACAGGAAGCTCCCAGAGCTGCTTTGCAGCAGAAACTGCCTGAACCCCAAGCCTGAAGGCCACTGGGTACAAGGCCTAGAACACAGACTCAGAGCCAAAAGCAGGCAGGGCAGGGAGCAGAATGCTCAGGGCATGGGCCATGGGAGTGACACACACCTCTCCCTGCCCCCACCGTCATCTCTACCCTCCTCCCAACCAGGTAGACAGATGAAGTCCCCACCCCCACCCCAGCAGCCGGCTGCCATCGCCCTGGCAACCCGGCAGCAGGACCAGAACAAGCAAGAGTACCTTTCGGGCTGTCGGTGCCTGTCTCATCATTGCAGAAAACCAAAGAAAGCCAGGACAGGAAAGAGGAGGGACAGAAGAGGATGGACACACAGAGGAAGGACAGACAGAGGGAGGGAGGGAAAGAGACCAAACAGAGGGAAAGGCGGCGGAGACAGATTAGTGCATCAAATCCCAACAATGCAGCCTCAGCTTCCCGGCCAGCAGCTTCCCAGCCTGCAAATGGCTGTGACTCGGATGCAGAAGCCCCACAGATGCACAGAGGGGCAACCAGGCTCCTGCGGGCACCACAGAGGCGCCGGCCCAGTTCTCCAGCTTAGGCTTATGGCAGCCTCAGTGGCCGCAGCACCAGCTCCACCTGACGTCATGCACCCACCCTCCTTTGCTCCTTGGGGGTGGAGCCACTGCTCCTCGGTCACCTAGCAACCGCCTGACTCCGCAGGCTCCTCCTCCTCCTCCTCATGACTGGACAAAGCCCTGCGCAGAGCCGCCCGGCTTCTTCCTCCCTCTGAAATGTGTATGTACATTTGTGTACACGTGTGTGGCTCCTCCCACTCCCCTCCCCAACCATCCCCAAGTGTTTGTTCCAAGAAACTGGGCTAGGGGCCATTCCAGAAATAGTATCCTCTGGGGCCAGTGCATCACTGGGCAGGGATCACTGCTCCATCAACCTTGCTCATAACTCATGCTCCCCTCAGCCTGCAACCCCATCAACTCTACTTCTGCCTCTTCTCATCAGACACACACACACACATACCCAGAGCACCCCTCTTGCAGTGGCATTAGCTCTGAGGGGCACACAGTGAGACTCAGCAGCAGCTCTAATGACCCTCCCCTGGCTGTAGGCAGGTTCAAGCCTGTCTCTAAAGGGCTCCCAGAAAGGACTGGCACCTTGCAGAGACATCTGGGTTCTCTTCTGCCCTCCTTCTCAAAGTATGTTTTGTTCTGGAGTTAGCTCCCTGTTCCCTGGCTAGGTGAGCTGCTGTGAGAGAACACCAGAGAGGAGACCTGGGGGGACCAGGAGCAGAGAGGCACTATATCCCAGCTCAGGCAGCCCAGGCTGGGCTTTGCCACATTTCCCCCAGGATTGGGGCATGGCTCAGGCCCCACCAATATCAGGTCAGGCTGCGGCCAGAACTCCTCCATAGACATCAGACTACAGGTCCATGCTCTTCTCTACTCGAGGCCTAATGTGAGAGGGGAGCCCTAACCAGGAGACAATAATTAAGGGAAGAAGCCAAATTTCTATGACCTTGGAATAGGTCCAGCATCCTTTAGAGCAGCGGTTCTCAACCTGTGGGTCGCGACCCCTTTGGGGGTCAAATGACCCTTTCACAGGGGTTGCCTAAGACCATCGGAAAACACATATATAAATACATATTGTTTTTGTGATTAATCACTATGCTTTAATTATATTCAATTTGTAACAATGAAATTGGGGGTCACCACAACATGAGGAACAGTATTAAAGGGTTGCGGCATTAGGAAGGTTGAGAACCACTGCTTTAGAGCGTTCTTTTCCTTCTTATCTCCCATTCTCACCTGAGCCAAGACCCAAAGCAAGTACCAGCATGTGGTCTCTTCTATGCCAAGACTTCAAAGTGAGGACCCATCACCAACCAAGAGTCAAAGGGAGATGTTTTCCTCTTCCCTCCCACTGTCCCCATCCATAGCTTTCCATGCAAGGTCAAAAGGGCCTAAGACAGGCTGGCAACACGGAAATCACAGAATCGCACATACAGCACAGTACATACAGGTCAGACAGGCACATGCAGGTCAGAGACAGCCTGGGCACGGGCCCAGGGCACGGGCCCAAGGCACGGGCTGGTGTGAGGAAGTGGCCATGGCAGCAACGGAAGAACTGAGCCCCACTCCAATGTTGATGGAAGACTGCAAGGGGTAGGAGGTGGGCCTCGGGCACAACACCAGAGGAAAGAAGAGGCAGGGAAAGACTGGAGGAACAGAGTGAAGGTGGGCATTCATGGCAGTGCCCACCCAGAGTTAGCCACACAGACTCTCAGGCTTTCCAACCTGGGATGTTCTTACTGTGATATGACTTCCCCGCTCCTTGCCCAACCACCTCACTTAGTACTTTCCGCATCCCCAGCCCTCCAGTCTCTCCTCCCACTGCCCCAAGCTCGGGCTAAGAAAGAACCCACTGTAACCCAGTGAAGGCTCCAGTCCATGCTGCTGCTATTTACAGTTAAGTGATCTCAGTCTCTGACTAGAAGTCCTGAGGCAAGGAAGTGCAGCAATTGTCCTAATGAATGCTAACTGGGCCTCTACATGGAGCCTGATATCCTTGCAGCCCTCAAAAGCACTCTGAAAGACAAGGCCGCCATGTCCTCTGGCCAGCCCAGCCCAAGGTCACACACACATGCATGCAGCAGCCTGAGACATGCAGGACAGCTGGGGAGGGGGCCCATGGCCCTCACCCACCCAGGCACAAATAGTAAACACACCACCTTCTTAGGCTTCAGTCCCCGCTGCATGAGGAGTAGGAAAGGGAAGAGTTAGAGAACAGACGTCACACTGGCTAACTGGCCAGACATCGGAGTGTAGGTATTAATATCAATGCAGGCATGCACAGGGACAGAGGGAGTTAGGTCACTGCCAAGCTCTCGGTAAGTGAGGTGAGGGGTCCCTCAACGACCAGCTTCTAGGGTGCCCACACCTTTGCCAGAGAGCTGAAGAGTCTGAGCCCCCCTCACACACCCTGTGCGAAGCAGCGAAAAGGAGCTAGGATGGGCCCTCTGCATAGCGCCAAAACAGGTGGCAGAGGCCCAGCTCCTTCCCATTCATCTGTGAACAGGAGAGCCCCTTCTTCCTCTAGCTCCTCCCTTCCCCTTTCCCTCAGACCTTTTAGATCTTGGCAGGCTTGGGTACCAAAAGGTAGGAAGTTGACAACAGCACACTAGGGTCAGACCTGTCCTTCCTCTCACCCCTAGCCCAGGTCCCATTTGAGCCTGAACTTCTGGGTCCTAATAGTTGTTCCTTGCTGCCACCTTTACTCACCCCTAAAACAGCAACTCATACCCAGAAAGCTTCCTTTCCAGGGAGGATGGAGACTGGAAGGCTAACTCAGTTTACTCACCTATGGCTTCTACCTGCCTGGCACTGGGTCTCCCTCCTCTCTCTTTCCTTCCCCTCGTCTCTATTACTTCTCACTCCCACCCCAACCACTCACCAGTTTGCTGGTCTTTGCAGCTGAGTCAGTTCCCTCTGTAGAAAGCAAGAGAACATTATGGCAGATAGGAAAGTTATAACAAGAAAAGATGGCGATGATGGGAAAATCTTAGGATCCACTGTGGCCACTATGGACTCCTGGATGTGGAGTGGCAACTTAAGTGGGTGGTTGTTACCTCTTTTGAGGGCCTTTGAGGCAGAAGAATCAGGTGTCTCTGGGGAAGTAGTATCTGCTCCATCTTCAAATACCTGGATCTGAGGCCACAGAATAGATTCAATAAAACCATATTAATAATGTTATGCTGTAATATGGGGCCTTCCCCAGACCCCAAACAAGCCTGGGGTACAGAGCAGAAGATAAGGGTATATCTTCAATCTTCCCTCCCCCACTACCTCCCACTCTCTCAACCAGAGACTTATGTTCATGCCCAGAAAAAGGGAGCATCAACACATTAGCTGCACATGCAACAGAGCATGTGAACATGTGTGTTCACACACAGAGGAAGGGTGTAAGTACCTGGGATTGGCGCACAAAGATGCCATGCCCTTCATCACAAGTGAAGTACTTCCTGCCTTGGACAGTTCCATCATTCTTGCCCTTTGCTTCATCCAGGATCACGCCTACCCATTTGCCAGTGGCAAAGAGTGTGGCTCCAACATAGGCCACAGTGCCTCGGTGCCCTTTTCCAATCACCTCCACACGGGAGCCCACTCGCAGAGGCCGGCCACTGGCCTCTGCACTCATTCTGTTGCCGCTGGGTGTCTGAAAGACACATGCAAACATACCCAGTTAAAGCCCTCAAAGGTGTCTTCCTAATGCATAAGAAGGGCCCCAGTCAGGACCCTGAACTAAAAAAGGACCAGGAGTCACTTCCCTGGACCCCATTTACAGGGTAAAGTGGACCCCCAAATTCCCTTCTGAAAAAAGTCTTCATCTAAGACTTCTCTAAACTCTTCTGAAATCTGACAGAATTTTTAAGAGTTTATATTTAAATTTTATAACAAATCAGAATTTATTGACAGATCTGTGAATGTCACCACATGGCTGCTTTCTCAGGAGCACTGCCCCCCACACTTAAGAAGGGAATGAAGCTCAAGCAAATAACTCCATTTAGAACAGGCTCCCCACAACCCAAAGCTCTGACTCGGGAGCCTGAGCTGGAAAGATGGGTGATTCAGTAGGCAACCCCACTGACACCAATGCCCACCCCACTGCCGCCTGTCTTCCCTCTGTTTAAACAGCTCTCCTAGGCCTCTCTCTTCCAGAAGCACACAGTTGTGCCTCCTTCCAGCCCTCAAGTCATCACCATCCTTCCTGACCTGACTCCCCTGACCCCCATCCACACACCTACCATGACACTCCTGGCTGCCTCACTGCAGCCCACTGAACCATTTAACTTAACTCCCTTCTTCCTGACCTGAGCACTGTTCCGCCAACTCTCTCCCCCCATGTTATATTGCTACAAAAAGTAAAACAAAGGCCAGGGAAATCAGGTTCCTCAGATCTGTCCTGCACCCTGCCGCTGAGACTGGCCAGCAGTCCAAATGGATGGTTATCACTCTGAGGATGGACAAGGCAAAGGAATAGACTAAACACTGTCCTTGGGAAGCTCCCGTCTCTGACACACCAGTGATGACAGGACACAACTGAAAGTAGGTTCCAAATAGGCCCATGGTTGAGAAGAAAATCACACCTGAGCCATTTTCAGCAATAGCAGCTCCATGAACCAGGGCCTTGCAGCACACAAATGAATGAGGTGTGAAGAAGTGACACCATGGTCCTACAGACTCCACAGGGCTCCCTCCCGATGCCTTCCCTTGGCTTCAGAAGGGAGCTGTGCAAGAGCATGTCCCTCCCTAACTCCCTTTCCCAAAGAGCATATCCAGGAAGGTGAGGAAGGTTAGCAGCTCCAAGAGGCCCCAAGACCCCAAATCATACCTGGGATGTGCAGGGTGCCTCTCACGGACCCATCAATAAAAGGAACTGACACTGACACCAAGGCTGGCCCCAAACTTAGAGACGCTCCCCAACCTCCCAACCCTAATACGCCTCTCAGATCCAGGTGGACACAACAGTGGGTACTGATTCAACCACAGCCAGAAGAGAGAGAAAGCAAGTGACAAACAACAAAGCGGCTCTGAAGAAAGGCTTTAGTATAAAGCCATTCCAGTCCACCGACCCCATTCAGAGTCCCCAAGACCGTCTATCCCCCATCACCAACCTCTGCCCTGAGGTCCAAATAAAGTCAAAGGTTGGGCCTCGCCTGTCCCCAACTCTGGGAGGGGAAGCGGGTCCAGCCTAACCATCAGGGCTGCGAGTGGCCCCGTCCCAGCTCCAGCCTGTCTCCCCAGCCCCCACAGCCATGTCCACAGGCACCAGGCCTTTCCCAGCAGCCTTCCCAGGGCCATCGCAGATCAGGGCCACTTACCCGGCTGTACACGTGCCTCTTGCTCTGGGCCATGTTGCTCCCCGGCCTGGCCTCTACCCCCTCCCCGGCTGACCAAAGACAGAGAGAAAAGGCAGAAACCCAGGCGGAGGGTCAGGGCCCCAGGCCCTCGTGGACAGACACAGAAGCCATGAGACGCGGCCCACCCCAGTCCATGGACCTGCTGGGATGCGGGTGGGGACGGAGGTGGGGACTGAGGAGCAAGTCCCCTCTGCTGCCCGAAGATTCCTGAGCCCAGAGACAGGAATCCTGCTTGCCAGCTGATGAGTCTCACTCTGCGCTAGTGCTGCTCTAGACTTGTCAGGGACCGTGCTAGCATCTGGGTCCTAGTGCCCCCAAGCTTCACCTGGGCCAGACAAGAAGGGCAGGGACTATGGGGCCAGGCCAGCGGTTCTCAACCTGTGGGTCGCGACCCCTTTGGGGGTCGAACGACCCTTTCGGGGGTCGAACGACCCTTTCACAGGAGTCGCCTAAGACCATCCTGCATATCAGATATTTACATGACGATTCCTAAAAGTAGCAACATTACAGTGATGAAGTAGCAACGAAAATAATTTTATGGTTGGGTCACAACAGGAGGAACTGTATTTAAAGGGCCAGAAGGTTGAGAACCACTGGGCTAGGCCCAGCCACAGACACTCAGCACTCATCTCCTACACCCCCACAGCACACTCTCCCCCCAGGATGTGAGGCCTCAGCAGGCCTGAAAGCATCAACTGCCAGGGCCTCCACACAGGCAAAATCAGGGTTAGTCACCCTTTCTGGTGCTCTTCTCCCTCCCCTCTCCACACTCTGGACTCAGGGTCCAGACTCATGATGTTAGGATCTGGATTTCAATCTCACGCTGGGCCAGAGGAGCCAGGCCCTGCCCAATACCCAGCGAAGGAAGGGTAGCAGCAGAGGCAACGTCACACACACAGCAAAGCAAGTCAATGCCCCAGTCCCACCTGGAGGGCAGACTGCCAGTCCCTCCTCTCCCTTCTGGTTGTTACAAGGGTCAGGCTCTGAACCTTAAGATTATCAGGTTCAACTGGATTCACAGGGTAGTGGCCAAAAGCACAAGGCCCAGCTTACCTCGACCACCTGCCCCTTGTACTCTTGGCCTTGCCTCACAGGCATCTCCTTAACAAAAGGGATCAGACGGTTTCTTTTCTATAGTTCAGGAGTTCACAAAATGTTTTTAGCCATGTATTACTTTTATAATGAAAAATGCTTGCCCGGCCGGCGTGGCTCAGTGGTTGAGCATCATCAACCTATGAACCAGGAGGTCGCGGTTCGATTCCCGGTCAGGGCACATGCCCGGGTTGCAGGCTCAATCCCCAGTGGGGGGCGTGCAGGAGGCAGCCGATCAGTGATTCTCTCTCATCATTGATGTTTCTCTCTCTCTCCCTCTCCCTTCCTCTCTGAAATCAATAAAAATATATATTTTTAAAAAAGAAAAATGCTTAATAAGATGGTGAATTCTAGTAAACGGTCTCCCATCTAACATGGGTGAGAACCACAGACCCAGGTCGCTGCTACTGAGTAGCCAACAAGGTCGGCCAGGAGTCTGACCTATGGCTCCACTGGGCTTTGTCTGAACTGGGTTTCCCTGGGTCTTCCTCCCCTCCACCCTCTAAGGCAGGCCAGAGAGCTTAAGAGTAGAATGATAGCCAACAGCCAGGTCTAAAGCCCCAAAACACCTCTCCACACCTTTAGTCCGGGCCAGATCCCCCAGGAAACCACTTTTCTCCTCTCTCGCAGAATCTCCATGTTGCCTCCTTTCTTCCCTATACACTATTACACAGGCGGTTGGGGCCATGCAGATCCTTGCAGCATGGACTTCACATATTCAGAATACTTTACAGTCTACGGAGCATTCTGGTTTCAGACTCAGGCTGCTTACGTTTAATTCCTGGCTTCCCCACCTGGTAGCTACATAAACTCGGTCCAGCCACTTAACAGCTCTGTGCCTCAATTCCCTTATCTGTCCATTGGAAAAAAATCAAAGAGCATATCTCAAAGAGCTGTTAGGAGGACTAGCCGAGATAATCCATGTAAAATATTTAAGACATTGCCTGGCCCTAACTGGTTTGGCTCAGTGTTTGGAGCATCTGCCCACGGACTGAAGGGTCCCAGGTTCAATTCTAGTCAAGGGCCCGTACCTCAGTTGCAGGCTCAATCCGCAGGCGTGAGCAGAAGCCAACCAATCAATGTGTCTCTCTCTTTTACATGGATGTTTCTCTCTGTCTCTCCCCCTCCCTTTCACTCTCTCTAAAAATTAATGGAGAAAATATCCTTGGGTGAGGATTAACACAAACAAAAAGACATTGCTGGTATTTAGTAAGTATTCAACAAAAGTCAGCTAATAACAAATATGATGATAACATTATCATATTTGGACATCACAGCAACACTATGGAAAGGCAGGCCAAAGAGAATGCTGACAAGGAAACTGAGGCTCAGAGAACTGAACCACTTTCCTGAAGTTACACAGAAGGTGAGGAATGGAGCCAAAACTGCAGCTAAAGCCTACACTGAAACCCTCCGCACATCCTGTTATCACATAGCTCCAGGCTCCCAAGGCCCTGCTCTTCCTCCAGACACACTGCCTTCAGAAATTCAAAAGAGCTGAGATCTAAGAACAACCTCACAACTCACTAGCCATACAGGTATATATAGCCACCTAACTTATTGGAGGCTGTTTCTGCTTCTATAACATGGGAGTAATTATCTACATTAATGTTATGAGGCTCGAAAACACATAAAAGTGCTTTGTAAAAAGTGCAGAAGCCATACAAGTAGAAAAAAAATCACCTGACATGGCAACAGATGGTATCTAAGTCTTAAAATAAAATATCTATACAATCAATATTATAAGGATTACAGACAGGAAAAGGATGAGCCAGAAAGAAAACGGGTGCCTGGCTATGCCTCAGATTTTAGGTTGTTTTTTGGGTATGTTGAGAGGAAAGATCTACAAACACTTTAAGTTGTGAACACAGTATGAGTAGAGACAGAAACAATTTTGTTTCACTAGGGAATATCAAAGAAGACTAGCTGGACTGAAGTGAAGAGTTCAAGACGAGTTCGTCTAGTAAACCATAAGCCTGTTAAAATGGAGCCCACAACTTCTTCTCTTTATGACCCCATCACCCTTAGCTCATGGAGTCAAATATTTATTGGCTAAATAAATACGTTAATATTGAGATATAGTAGAAGGTTAAATATGGATAGTCAGGGAGTTTAACATCATGTAGAGATAGATGGACTTGATCCAACAACAACAGGAAGCCAGTCTCTTCCTGAGCAGGGGACTAGCATAATGAAAACCACTTTAGGAAGATCAAACTGGTGGCTCAGTGGGATGGAGTGGAGACAGGAGCAACTTGGTAAAGATGGGGATAGCAGCAAGGGGGCTCCTGCAATAAAGAGCAAAGGGTGAGGAGGGTCTGAACCAGGTTCATGAGAGAGAGACAGAGAGCAGAGGAAAGGGGCCCATTTTGAGACAGTAGCAAAAAGCCCTGGGAAGACCAAAAGATTACACATGGGATAAGAGGCAGCAGGCTGCATGGGCGCTGGAGACAGGGAGACCTGGCTACAGCTTTGGTTCTACCTCCTCACCTGTATGACTCTGGTCAAGATATTTAACTCAGAGCCCCAGTTACCTCATCCGTAAAAAGGGGGAAGTAATGCCTCCCTCACAGAGAAGTGGTGAGATTCACTACGATTGAAACAGAGCATTTAGCACAGTGCCTGGCACAGAACATGTGCTCAAGGGATTGCTGACATCGTCTTCATCATGATTGAGAGGGTACATTAATGATGACATGCACACACACAGTAGGGACTCAAATTCTGCATAAATAAATGAATGCACGAATAAGTGAATGAATGAATAAACTTGGGAGTTTTCAAGCATGAGTAATGGAAGAATGATGATTGAAAACATGAACAGATTTGGGCGGGGGGATGGGAAGGAAGACTGAAAGCATTAGGAGAAAGTAAGTCTTGTTCTTAGGGCCTCCTCTGGGGCAAATTTATGTGTGTACACTAACACATGTATTCCACTATCTCCTTCCAAAATGCACCTGTCATGCAGGCAAAACGGCCCATTATCTCCCATCTACAGGTGATGGACTGAGTCTCAGAAGTCAAAGACTCACTCTGAGTCTCATGGCCAGAAAACGGCAGGGGGCACGTTTGACAGGTACCTAATCCTTCCCCAGCCGACTGGGCCCCACCCCATGTCACATAGGACAGTTCCAAGTTGCATGTTCCCTCAGCCAAGGAGAAGAGATATTCGCTAGATGTCTAATCTATTTTCCTCCCCAATGATATTAAATACGACTAAAATGTCTAGGAAAATAGGAAGAGAGGAAGGGAAAACCGTGTCTGATAAATTGGTTACTCATGATCCTGGAGAACATTTCAGAATATGACAGGATAACAGGTAGACTGCTGGGAATTAAGGAGAAAACGCCTCTTTGGCACCCAGCCTGCACCACTTCTCTCTTGCTTTTACTGACACCCCCGCATCCTTTAAGCCCTTGACCTCCTCTTGTCTTGCCTCACCTAACCTTGACCGTGGCCTAACCCAACTGTTTGATTTCCCTGATCCCACTCATAAAGGAAATCCAGGCAGTCTTCAGTTCACACTTGAACTGAACTGCATTAGGCACTGGGCACACACTAGTTTGGTTACAAAGAGATAAAATGAAACACAACGGTAATTAGCAAGATCCAGATCTTAAGACTAGGGTAAAACTGGACATCTCTGAAAGGATGGCAGAGAAGGGGTAAGTGTGGATGGAAGTCCCTCAGGAAAGAAAAGGTTATGCTCATTGAGGGGGGAAGGGAAGGTGGGGGGGGGGCGGCTGGAAGCTTGGAAGGCTGGATTCCAGATACACACAGGAACCCAGAGAGAAAACGCATACAGAGCCCTTTGTTCCCAGGTCCTACTCCTATATCTGCTTTACAGATCTCATACGGAGAGGGCTAGACCCTAAAGGGACTTTCTTTACCTCTCCAGCTCTTCATTATCCCCAGAACTGTCTGCAGCCCATTCCCAATCTGCAGCTCTATCCCCCTCCCAAAGTATCCCCCTACTCCAGGAATACCCAGTGACTGCCAGGCCAACCTCCCAAGGGACCAGACCTCCAAGAGCCAGCAAGGAAAGCTACACAATATGTCCCACTTATGCTCAATAAAGGACCTTTGGCAGGAAGGCAACAGGCACTAGAGCGAAGGTCTGAACTCAGGAACTGCAACCTTCCAGTGTCAGCAGGAGTCCTCCTTAACAACCTGTTTGAAGTTCCTGCTGGTTTCTCTCCAGGAATCAACCAGCAAGTCCCTGGCACTAGGACCCTGCAGACAGGGAAGCCTGAGCCTGCGCTCTAAAAGGAGAGATGCACCATTTCACAACTTCAGCAAAAGCCAAAGCAGCCAACAAAGCCACAGCCACCTGGGCTGTGCTGGGCTCTGCCTTTTGAGCAGCTCCCTGGCCACTCCCCAGAAACAGAGCATTCTGTCCTTTTTCTTTTTAAATCCACGTCATCACCTGATCATAATGGAAATCAATCTCAAGTCACCGCGCAAAGGCGTATCCATGGCAACCTCAAGAGGAAGGACAGAAAAATGATGCTCCAGTGGCTGCAGCAGAAAAGGTAAGTCCATTTCTCTTCTATCCATACCACCCACCATCTTCCCCTTTCATTCAAGTCAGGCATGGACCTCACCTGCACATTCCAACTGTCACACCAATGGGGAAAATACAAAACGTGGGTGTTAATAATCTATGCTATTATGTAAGGTCATAGGTCTTTCTGGTCCCATAATGGCAGAAAAAAATTCTTTTTCTGGCTGGCACAGGCAAGATCTCTTTTCTTATTCACTGTCTCAGGTGACACAGTCTCAGTCTACCTTATACTGGTAGTCTCTTATCTGTCTGGTCAGGCTGCTGAGATGCCACTCAAGGATTTCCGAGTTCCCTACATATTTGTAAAAAGCCAGCAACGACACTGACCTCGCCATCCCGCCCACCCATGTCATGATCATGCTCACAAACTGGCATGGTAAGCCTCCCTCCTTAGCAGCCCTAAACTCCAGCCCCTTGAGCACTACTGAGCCTAAGTAATCCTCTATGCCTCAATTTCCTCTTCTGTAAAATGGAATACTTTTTCTAAAGGAATTGTTGTAAAAATCACATTAAGAATGCCTGAACAGTCCTAACCAGTTTGGCTCAGTGGATAGAGCGTCGGCCTGCAAGCTCAAGGGTCCCAGGTTCAATTCCAGTCAAGGGCATGTGCCTTGGTTGCGGGCACATACCAGTAGGGAGTCTGCAGGAGGCAGCTGATCAATGTTTCTCTCTCATCGATGTTTCTAACTGTCTATCCCTCTCTCCTCCTCTCTGTGAAAAATCAATAAAATATATTTTTTTAAAAAAAGAATGCCTGAATAGCCCTAACTGGTTTTGCTCAGTGGATAGAGCATTGGCCCAGGAACTGAAGGGTCCCAGGTTCGATTCCAGTCAAGGGCACGTGCCTGGGTTGCAGGCTTGATCCCCAGTAAGAGGTGTACAGGAGGCAGCGGATCAATGATTCTCTCTCATCACTAATGTTTCTAACTCTCCCTCTCCCTTCCTCTCTGAAATCAATAAATATTTATTTATTTATTTATTTATTTATTTATTTATTTATTTTAAATGCCTGAACAGCACTTAGAAGAGTGCCTCGTATAAAGCGCTCAATAAACGCCAGCCATTATTATTATGAGGAAGAGGACGGAGAGACTATAGTATAGTTGGGGGGTACTCAACACTCTTGGAGGGTATTTCAAGTCTGCGTCTCTCTCTTTCCTCTGGACAGCCGTTTCAAGTTTCCCTTACTACTTTCAAGTCCCTATTCCTGTCTGAGCCCACTCCAGCACCCTCACCCCTCAGCACATAGCCTCGTTTGAGAAAGAAGCTGAGCCTATTACATAAGAATTCCTTTGCAAATTTAGATATATCTTCAATAGTCATTGTCTCTTCCCACATTCTTCCCTTTCTTGTCATTCCTCTTCCAAGGAAATGACGACCCCTTCTTTTCAGAGCCGACCCCTACACCCTTCTCCGGGGACCTGATTTTACAATCACTTCTCTTGTGCCTTCAATTGCACCCTCTCTCCTGGCTATTATATATATATATTTCAAAGAGGAAGGGAGAAGGATAGAAAGATCAATAATGAAAGGAGAATCATATTGGCTGCCTCCTGCATGCCCGCTACTGCACATGCCCATGCCCGGAATCGAACCCAGGACCCTTCAGTCTGCTCCCCGATGCTCTATCCACTGAGCCAAACCGGCTAGGGCTCTGCTGGTTCTTATATTTCATCAAATAACCTGTGCTCAAGACTCTTCTATTCTAGAAAAACTGTTTCTAGTCTCTGTTACCTCCTCTGCAAGCTGCCACCATCTCTTTTCCTTCCTTCCCTGCAAAACTATTCAGTGAGTACACCGTCCCTGCCCTCACTTCCCATCCACTCCTCAATTCGCCGGACTCCCTTCCCTACCCCTCCCTCCACCGAAGCTGCTCACACTAAAAAAGTAAGAGAGCCCTGGTGACAACCTCCTAACTGCCCAATCTCAACGTGCATTTCCCAAACTCATCCTACCTGATCTCCCCCTGAGCAACTGAGGCTGCTGATCCTTTTCCTGGAACTTCTTCCTCCCCTGGCTCCCTGGACATTCTCTCTCACTTTGTGTACCCATCTCTCCCTCCTCTGTCATCTTCAGCCTTCTCTTGAGCGTGGCTGAGCTCATTTACCCCCACAGCATTGACTACCACTTTCACCTACCTGGGCACGGACGCTCTGAATCTCAGACCCACACTCCCACCTGTCCGCTAAGTGCCACAGACCCAAGTTCAACATGACCCAAAACACACTCTTCCCCCTTCCTCCTCTGCATTCCCTCTTTACTTCTGGCACCACCAACCATCTAAAACAGGAAACGGAGTCATCCCCAGCAACACCCTCTCTCTTGTTCTCAACAACCCATCAGTCATTATGTCAGATTAATTGTCTCTACAATCTCTCAGACCCTCCCCTCCTTCCCATCCCCACTGAGCTAGCCTTAGTTCAGCCTTAGACCACCCCAGGTTATTACAAGAGTCTCCTGACAGCCCTGATCCAGATTCTCCCTTCAGTCTCCTTCCGGTTAGCCCCAAACACAATCTCACCACCTCCCTGCCTAAACCCTCCAGCGGTTTCCCTGCCCACAAAACGGAATCATCTTAGTACAGCACTACAAGCCATTACAAACTTGGCTTCGTTGAGCATAGACTCATCAATCACCTCTCCTTTGATCCCAAGTTCTCTTAAATTCCAGCCACTTGGATTTACTCACCTTCCCCCTTATGCCTTTGCACATGTCACCAGGGCCATTCTCCCTCGTCATCTTCAAGGCTCTGCTCAATGGTCACCTCTTTCCTGCGGATTCCCTTGACACCTCCATGTAGAGCTAGTTATTCCCTCCTCTGCTTCATACAGCGTTTTGGACATATCTCTTATGATATCACATTTTATATAAAATACTGTTTCCCTTATTCCATTATGAATTCCTCCAGGGCAGAGAGTTTTTATTCACCTCAGTATCCCAAGCACGGAACACGAAAGACACTCCATGTTGAACAGAAGCCTGAACCAGCACCAGGCCCTGGGGGATATAAGCTGGCTCTGAGCTTCCACATAGAGCAGCTCCGCCATTGAGGACTGCACCACGGCAGGAATTACCATGCACACACACACTCCACAGAGATAGCTCTTTCTTCTCCAGATAGGAGCCTAAGAAACTAAAATTGCAGAGACAGCCCTAACTGGTTTGGCTCAATGGATAGAGCGTCGGCCTGCGGACTCAAGGGTCCCAGGTTCATTTCCGGTTGAGGGCATGTACCTTGGTTGCGGGCACATACCCAGTAGGGAGTGTGCAGGAGGCAGCTAATCGATGTTTCTAACTCTCTATCCCTCTCCCTTCCTCTCTGTAAGAAATCAATAAAATATATTTTAAAAATAAATAAATTAATTAAATTGCAGAGACAGCCCCCAGGCCCTATGGAACTGGGCAGTGACACTAAGTTTCAATCTCTAGGCTTCCAGGGTGAGAGGGCCACAGCCAGACCACTAGGCTCTTGAGAATGTGCAGCTCTTCTGGGAAAACAGCTTTAGTGGGTGTGACAAGGGTCCAGTCTCTGCTTCGGTGAACACGCCTCCCCCCGCTAACCCCCTCAGGGATATGTAGAAACTTGGGAAGGTCAGACTGGATACCAAATTTGCCCATCAGCCAAGTGCAACTGGTACTAGCCTGAACTTCAAAAGAAAAATGATATAAAGCCAAATTCAGAGTCTCCAGGATGGCAAGCCCTAAATATCTGAACCAGTGAATGCTCAGCACTTACTTTCTCAGGGGACTCTGAGGACCCAGCTCTCATGTCCCTTGGTATGGGACAGATAATCCATGTCCCCTCGAATCCTCTGCTACAATCCCTCCCAAACCGTAACTCCAGGAAGCCACTAGCCATGAGGGCAGAGTAAACTTACAGTGGCAGTTGCCAGTGGTATTATGATCCTCCCAACTATTTTGAGTCCTCCCTAACAACTTCTTTCCTTTGTAGCCTCATGTCAGTCAGGCCCAATTTATCAATTTTTCCTTAGTGTTGCCTCCAGCACCCTTCCTCTATCCCCCATTACCACTATCATCACTTTGGTGTGCCACTGAATGGCTTCGAGAATTAAGGCACATCGTTCCCCCTCTTTGGTGTCTCAGCTATAACACAGGGTAACAGCTACCTCACAGGATTATTAGGTCGAATGGGATCATGCCTGTGAAAGGTTCTGTAACCTGTGAAATGTTATACATAAATATAAGGCACTACTATTATCAGCAACCTCACCCTCTATTACTGATATGTGAAGCGTATCTGGCTCCCTGCCTCTCTGCTTTCCCATTTCCAACCACATTATACACCACGGTAAAACTATACATTCTAAATGCTGCTTTCACTAACATGCCATTTCTTACTTGAGCCAACGGTCCTGGATCTGACTTATGCACTGTCATCTCCGCATTACTGTCAGCTGCTTTCCCATAGAGCAGCGGTTCTCAACCTGTGGGTCGTGACCCCTTTGGGGGTCGAACGACCCTTTCACAGGGGTCGCCTAAGACCATCGGAAAACACATATATAATTACATATTGTTTTTGTGATTAATCACTATGCTTTAATTATGTTCAATTTGTAACAATGAAAATACATCCTGCATATCAGATATTTACATTACAATTCATAACAGTAGCAAAATTACAGTTATGAAGTAGCAACGAAAATAATTTTATGGTTGGGGGTCACCACAACATGAGGAACTGTATTAAAGGGTCGCGGCATGAGGAAGGTTGAGAACCACTGCCATAGAGGATGCTTTCCCTAGTCTTGCAAGCCCCACCCATCCTTCAAAATCCAGCTAAAGCCCCACTACACTCCATGAAGGACTACATTTAAAAGAAAAGAACTGAGCCCTGGCCAGTTTGGCCCACTGGATAGAGCACTGACCTGTGGGACAGAACACATGCCCAGGTTGCAGGCTCGATCCCCAGTAGGGGGCATGCAGGAGGCAGCTGAGTAATTCTCTCTCATCACTGATGTTTCTATCTCTCCCCCTCTCTCCCTCTCTGAAATCAATAAAAAATATATTTAAAAAGCAAATAAATAAATGGAACTGAAACAGTGTCATGGAGCATTAAGGGCAACTTCATTTGGAGAAATCTTGGTAGGAACGTCTGTCACCTAATACTTTTAAGAGTCACCTTTTTAAGAGAGATTACACTTTTTTTCCTATTTGATTCTAAGAGACAACCTAGGAACACAGTTATCCAGATACATTTCGGCAACAAAACTTCCTTATTGAACTATCCCAAGATAAAAGGGGATGCCGTAAACTTCCCATTCTTAGAAATGTTCAGGCCCAAATTGGCCATCGGGCAAGGCTGTTTTAGGTGGAAGTCACAGGAGTGTCTGTCCCAGAATCATAGCACTGTAGGTCTGAGAGGAACCTTGGCGATCTAGTCCAGTCTCCTATTTAACAGGCGCGGACAGGTGAAGTGACTCATTCAAGGCGACAGTTCCCTCTGGAAAGCAGGAAGAGCTCTCTGGCTTTCAGTCCCCTGAGCTACACCCTTGCTACTCAAAGTGTGGCCCATGCCCCAGCAGCATCAGCATCGCTTGGGAACTTGTTAAAAATAAACATGCAACCAACCAGAATCTGTATTTTAGCAAGACCCCCCCCCCAGGGGTATACACTATTAAAATTTCAAAACACTGGCCTACGCTGCCCCTTCCAAATCTTGGGTTTCTAACGCTGAAACTGCATTTCCCAGACGGTTTCAGATGTTAAACAGGGCAGCACCCACGAAAAACAGTATTTCCCCCGCTCAAATCTGGGCAACTCTCCATATTCTACTTCCAGCAGGAGCTTCCTGGTAATACCATCAGCATATGAATGGCTCTGAAATATTCTGCAGGAGGAAAAACTTTAACCATGAAGTTCCTGAACGTATTTGAGTACAAAATGCCCTTTAAAATGCATGCACATGCCCCCCGCTCAGGCTTTGGCTGTGCACCAGGTAACGAATGTCAGCTCTGTCCCAGAGCTCCTTGGTTCTCAGTCCCTGCAGCACACACACCAGGTCGGTCGGTGGTCAGCGTGGGCTTGCTGCTCTCTTCGCCGCTTTTAAATCACTTTCCCTTTCAATTCGGCGGAGTCCCTCTCCTGCGTGATTGAGCTGCGCTTCTGCCCAGAGACGAGGGATGCGCAAGATGACTTCTCCAGGGTCATCCTGCCGGCGAGGGCGGACCCCGCAGTGGGCAGCGCAGACACCCCACACCCGCACCCAGGCCCCATGCTCGAGTCCTCTATGTTTTTTGGTTATTTTTTGTTTGATACCAACTTCTCAACCACGTGCCCACGAGAAGCCTGTGGCTCGGAATGGGTCCGGGGGTGCCTCGGGCGCGCCCCAGGAAGGAGCGGGGAGGGGACCCCGGCGATCCCGGAGGAGGCGGGGGCACCACCATTCGGGCCCGCAGAGAACAGCGCCGGACGGAGCGCTCTGCTGGGCGCGACCAGCCCGGACCCGGGCGGGCGGCCACCCCGCCGCGGCCCACCCCCGCGGCCCCCGCCCCGCACCCCGGGCTCCTGCTGCTCCCAGGCCAGCGCCGAGCCCCCCGTCCCCCGCCGGCAACCTCGCGAGCACGCGGGGGGCGGCGGGGGAGACGGTTGGCAGGGTCGCCGCCTGCGTACCTGTCCGGTCAGGGGCTCCGCGCCCGGCTCCGGCCCCACCGGCGAGCGACGCCCAAGACCGAGCCGGTCCCGCCCCGCCCCGCCCCGCCCGTGTGGGCTGCCCGACGCGCCGTCCGACCACTCTAGGTCCACCCCAGACCCCCTCCCCCTGAGGCCCAGAGGCGCTCTGCGTCCAGGGGACACACTACTTTTCCCCAAACATCGGTCCAGGCTAAAAGTGGGGCGCCGAGCGCGGCCGAGGGAGCGTCGGTCAGGCACAGAGCTGGACACCTGGAGGAAAGCGGCGCGTGCGCACTGGGCCTGGGAAGCCGCTTAGGACCACAGGCTCCGGCGCGGCGCGGCCAGCGCCCCCTGCCGGATGGTGGCGGCAGCGCGGAGGGGCTGGAGGAATTTTTGCCCTGGGCGAAGGGTTCCCCCGAGAATGGCTAAGTTTTTGCGTGCTAGACTGCTAATTAAAACAATAGTAATAAACCTATCTCGTCAGTTAGCTGGAGGAAAAACTTAATTTTGGCTGCTACTCAGTGTCGTCCACCGTATGGGGATACAGGCATTCTCACGCCTTTATGATGCGGATATAAAATAACGCAAATTTACGTAATGGCATTTTGGCATTTCTTTATTTAAAAAGAGAAAACATTTAAAAGTACAAACCCTGCCCAGCCAGCGTGGCACCGTGGTTGAGCATCGACCTATGAACTGTGAGGTCACCGTCGGATTCCGGTCAGGGCACCTGCCCAAGTTGCAGGCTCGATCCCCAGTGGGGAGCACGCAGGTGCAGCGGGCAGCAGATCGATGTTTCTATCTCTCTCCCTTCCTCTCTCTAAAACTCATAAAAATATGTGTGTGTTTTTAAAAGTACCTCTCCGAGGGCAACTGTAAGGATAAAAGCCTATCTCATCCTTGGTTCTTGGTATAGTGGGAGAAAAATTATTTCTGGTAACTCAAAATAATATACTACTTGTACACATACAAATTTGGGGTCAAAATGTATACCACATGAGTGCACCCCAAATCCAAAGACACAGTGGTCCCAAGTCGGTAGAGTATCCTGGGAACCTGGCCAAACTCAATATAAACCCTCTCTAGGGAATGCACTTTAACTCCAGGCCTTAAATAATTCCTATAGCTATAGTTCCAAGAACCATGAGTGGTCAAAGTGACTAAGCACACTATGAGAAAGAAGCTACCAAAATTATTCAAAACTGCAAAGATTACAGATACTGGGATTTTCAATTACTGTGTGTAAAATGAATAGGTTTAATATTTTTAAAAACAAATTTTAATATAACAAAGGAACAAGCAATTATAAAAATTGACTAGGTAGATTGGCAAAATAACCAATTATAAAAAATAGTATGCCCTAGCTGGTTTGGCTCAGTGAATAGAGCGTCGGCCTGCGGACTGAAGGGTCCCAGGTTCGATTCCAGTCAAGGGCGTGTACCTTGGTTGCAGGCACATCCCCAGTAGATGATGTGCAGGAGGCAGCTGATTGATGTTTCTCTCTCATCGATGTTTCTAGCTCTCTATCCCTCTCCCTTCCTCTCTGTAAAAAATCAATAAGATATATTTTTTTAAAAATAGTAATAAAAATATAGGAATTAAAATATAGAGCTCTTAGATGGCACAAACAAAAGATTAGTCATAGCAATTAACCTAAAATAAATAGCCTTTCAAAATGAGAGGCAACAAGCATTATTTGAGATATATTTTTTAAAAAGCTATTGGGAAGCACTGATTCAGCAGAAGCCCAATAGTGTTCCAATTAAGAGACAAAGGCAAGGAGTATTAATGAGACAGGGAAGGGGAACAATAAATCAATAGAAGGAAGGTATTTCTACTGGTTGACATATGCTCACATAGTGATATTAATTCTAAACAATGTTTTTAATTTTCAGTTTGGTAGACATCAGTCCAAGAGTCATAACATCTGCTTTCTTTGCGCACAGTTCTTTGGAAGGCAATGTTGCTTTAAGCCCAGGCCAAAGGTTATTTTGCAAAGCTTGGAGCATAAAATGTACAAGGCAGTTTCTCTGGGATTGCAGCTCCATTTTAAAGTGGCTCTGTGGGCAGCTCATCAACCTCATAAGCTAGCTCTGTTTCTATTAATTTTTTGCATAGCTGAAGAAAGAATTAATGAATTGGAAAACAGATCTTAAGAAATGAAAGAGAAAAAAGGACAAAAATGCAGCATTAACAAGAAGAAGAAAAATGTGGAAGAGACATGAAAGATATAGTGAGAAGGTCCAACCTTCATCTAATTGCAAATCCATAAATAAAGAAGATAATAAAAGAGAGACTGAATTTAAAGAGAAATACAGATTCATATGTAGCCTCAGATTCAGGAAATCCAAGGGATTCCTACCTGAATAAACAAAGAAGTGCACGTCTGGATTAATAAAAGTGAAGCTGTAGAAAAATAATAACAAAGATAAAATCTTAAAAGGAGCAAGAGAGAAAAGGCAGTTCCCTGCAAAGTAACTGTTATATTAGCATCTGACTTCTCAATAGCAACAGTAAAAGCCAGAGAACAAAGAAATACTCAGCAATATGAGAAAATAACTGTCAACCTATAACTCCTTAGCCAGCAAAATGATCCCTCAAAAATGAAGGTAAAGTGCCGAAACCGGTTTGGCTCGCTGGATAGAGCGTCAGCCTGCGGACTGAAGGGTCCCGGGTTCGATTCCGATCAAGGGCATGTACCTGGGTTGTGGGCACATCCCCAGTGGGGGATGTGCAGGAGGCAGCTGATCGGTGTTTCTCTCTCATCGATGTTTCTAACTCTCTATCTCTCCCCTTCCTCTCTGTAAAAAATCAATAAAATATATTAAAAAAAAAATGAAGGTAAAGTAATAAATAAATAAATCTGAGGAAGTTTACTATAATTAAGTTCTGTATTCATTTTTTATTGCGGCATAACAAATTACTACAAACTCAGTGGCTTAAAAGAACACGTGTAGCCTGCCCGGTATGGAGTGGCTGAGTATCCATCTATGAACCAGGAGGTCACAGTTGGATTCCTAGTCAAGGAATATGCCTGGGTTTCAGGCTCAGTCTCCAGTGTGGGGCATGCAGGAGGCAGCTGACCAATGATTCTCTCTCATCATTGATGTTTCTATTTTTCTCTTCCTCTCCATTCCTCTCTGAAATTATATTCCCATATATATATATAAAATATATATATACCACATATATATACCACAAATATATATATATACATATATATATATGTACACACACACACACACACACACACACTCTAGAGGCCCAGTGCACAAAATTCGTGCATGGGGGGGGGCGGGGTCCCTCAGCCCAGCCTACACCCTCTCCAATCCAGGACCCCACAGGGATCAGGTCTAAACTGGCAGTCAGACATCCCTCTTATAATCCAGGACCACTGGCTCCTAACCGCTCACCTGCCTGCCTGCCTGATCGCCCCTAACCCACTCTGCCTGCCTTCCTGATCACCCCCTAACTGCTCCCCTGCCAGCCTGATCGCCCCTAACTGCCCTCCCCTGACAGCCTGATTGCCCCCTAACCACCTCTGCCTGTGGGCCCGATTGCTCCTAACTGCCCCCCCTGCTGGCCTGATCGCCCCCTAACTGCCCTCCCCTGCCAGCCTGATCACACCCTAACCACCTCTGCCTCAGCCCCTGCCACTGTGGCTTTGTCCATAAGGACGTCTGGAAGATGTCTGGTTAATTAGCATATTACCCTTTTATTAGTATAGATACACACACATGTATTGTCCCTCAGTTTCTGGGTCAGAAGTCTGGGCACAGGTTAGCTGGCTCCTCTGGGACCTTAGAGTCTCACCAAGCTGAAATCAAGGTGTCATCAAAGGCTGCAATCTCATCTGGGTTTTAGGTCCACTTCAAAGCTCAGTGATTATTGGCAGAATTTAGTTCCTGGGAACTGGAGAACTGAAGTCTTAACTCCTAGAGGCTATGTGGCCACCTCCAAAATGTGACAGTTTGCTTCTTTCATTGTAAACAAGAGGATCTCTGACTTCTGAGAAGGTCTGACACTTTTAAAAGGCTCACCTGCCGAACAGGTTTGGCTCAGTGGACTGAGAGTTTCCGGGTTCGATTCTGGTCGAGGGCATGTACCTTGGTTGCAGGCACATCCCCAGTAGGGGGAGTGCAGGAGGCAGCTGATTGATCTCTCTCATCGATGTTTCTAACTCTCTATCCCTCTCCCTTTTTCTCTGTAAAAAATCAAAATATATTTTAAAAATAAATAAAAGGCTCACCTGATTAGGTCAGGCCCACCCAAAATAATCTCCCCTTTAACACAAAGCCAACTGATTACAAACTTTAATTACTTCAGCAAAATCCCACTTTTCAGGTATATAACATAATCAGACATGAAATTTCATCATATTCACTAGTTCTGCTCACACTTAAGGGGAGAAGATTACAGAGAATGTATACACAGAGGGTATGAATCTTGGGGGCATCTTAGAATTCTGTCTACCACAAATCCTCACTAAAGGAACTTCTAAAGAATGTACTTTGGATAGAAGGAAAATAACCCCAGATGGAAGATCTGAGACACAAGAAAGAAGAATGACCAAAGAAAATAGTAAACATACAGGTAAAGCTACACAAATCTCCACTCTATAAATAATAGCAATATATCTGATTTGTGAGTTTAACAAAATAACAATATAATTAAAGTACAAAAGCATACAGATTCAAAGGAAATAATGTTGAAGAACTCTAGATGTGGGTCTCAGAGGATCAGTCCACCTTGTCCAGGTTTGTTAGCTTGACTGAGGCATTCCAGAGGCTTTCGGCCACCTGAGGATCCTGAGCAGCTTTTGCGGGAGGAATTATCACACAGGACCTGCTAAAATATTTTCCAGAAATACCATCCAGCTCCTTCGCCAAGCTCAGGTAGAGAACTGGGTTTGCACCTTGTGTAGGATCCTGTGGAAACACCGAGAGTGGGGGTTGAGGGGAAGGACGGGCGGTCTCACCAGGCAGGCTTTGGCGGGCTGGGGACACTGAGAAGTAGAGCCCTACACCACCCTCTTCCAGCCAAACCAGCTCCTCCTCTCCCCACCTTAATAAAGAAGCTGGAGATCCAGAAGGAGAAGCGGTAGTACAAAGGTAACAGCCTCATGATCTCCGTGTACACCAGACCTGGCTCCACAGAGTTCACAGTCACACCTGAGGTGGTGAGACAGAAGCATAATGCAAAGTGAGGTGAAAGGATGATGGGAAGAGAGGATTGAGTGTGGTTCTGCCATGTGCAAGCAGGGAAGGATCCTACCAGGTCAGCTGGGTAAAGGCGACCAGAGACTTGGGGGTGGTACGAGGGACATGAGTGCTCTGTAACTTACATGAATGGTGCTACCCAAGCCAGTAAGGAGACACAAGTATTTGAAAGTGTTGGGTTAACTTTAGGAGGAACGTGATGTGTGGTGTTGGTATTGGAAAATACTGAGAGAGGAGGGGTGTTACCGGTGATAAGAGAATTGGAAAAGGTTGAAAAAGAGACATGAGGACAGGGTTGAGAGAACTATAGGGGTACAGGTGGTAAATGGAAGACATTAACAGCTGGCTTGGGATATATTGGGAGTAATTTATGGCCAGGACATGTGGAGAGGTGTGAAGGATTGGGAGTGGAGGAATAGGGGGTGTCAGAGGCGGTTACCTGTCCCTTGAAGCCTCCGGGCAAATTCCCCAGTGATCGAGGTCAAAAGCAGTTTGCTGCAGTAATAGTTCTGGTTGAAGGTCAAAGGTCCACCAGCCCCTGTCAGATGTTCCTCATCAAAGTACCCTTGTGTTTGCCAAGAGGAAGACACGTTTATCACCCGGGCTGACCCTGCCCGTTGTAGCGCTCCTGGGAGGAGAGAGGACCACGTTCCTTCAGTCTGAGTCCTAGTGTCAACTCCCATGCCCACTCCCCAGCCTGCTTCTCCAGGGGGTCCCAGGAGAGCAGGGCCCATCCAGGGCTTTCAGGAGTGGGCCCCGCCCAGGCACCAGGGCTAGGCACAGGGAAACTTAATGGGAACAGAGACTTCACGTTCATTAACTGCTTTCCTAACACTCTCTTCCTCTTTTATTTTATTTTTTTAATATATTTTATTGATTTTTTACAGAGAGGAAGGGAGAGGGATAGAGTTAGAAACATCGATGAGAGAGAAACATCGATCAGCTGCCTCCTGCAAACTCCCCACTGGGGATGTGCCCGAAACCAAGGTACATGCCCTTGACCAGAATCGAACCTGGGACCCTTGAGACTGCAGGCTAATGCTCTATCCACTGAGCCAAACCGGTTAGGGCTTCCTCTTTTATTTTAGTGTTTAGTACTTTTCTTCCACTTGCCAGCTGGAACTAATTTAATTGATCCTTGTTTATGTTTGACCACTAAGAGGGGAGAAAGAAGAGGGTGACCCTAGCCTAGCTGGTTTGGCTCCATGGTTAGATCATCAACCTGCGGACAGAAGGGTTGCAAGTTTGATTCCAGGTCAAGGGCACGTGCCACAGTTGTGGGTTCCCCAGCCCTGGTAGGGGTGCATTCGGGAGACAACCAATCGATGTGTCTCTCTCACATCAATCTTTCTCTCTCTCTCTTTCCTCCCTCCTCCCACTCTCTCTAGAAATCAATGAAAAAAAAAATCCTCAAATGAGGATTAAAAAAAGAAAGGAGAGGCTAGGACACACTGTCAGAGTTGTCTTTCATGTATTCATACACTCATTCATTCCACAAATGTTAATTAGGCCCCTGGATTGTGACAGACACCAAGATGGGTGCTAAGGACATAAGGACACTAGGTTTGGGGGAAAAGAAATATGCAGAGATACTTGGGAAAGTAGTTTTTTAAAAAATAACCATCTCTCAAAGGAACAAAAATAAAATTATAATCAATAAAACAAATTTAAAAAGAAATTAAGAAGAAAAAAGAAATAAAACAAGTTAAATCTTTAAAAAACGAGTATTAACTACACAAAAAAAAGTCTGGATTGTGTAAATTATGAAAAATAGTAATTGTCACATGAGTTTACAGTATTGTTTTCAAAATGCTCAAACTCTTTTGAGCCCTACATTGAAATGAAGAATCACAAGTGGCAATTTGAACAGATGCTGTTGAGCCAAAACTTGCTAGAGAGAAAATTATTCTTAAAGAGGACAACAGGCCCCAAACTTGCAGACACAGTGACATAAAAACCAAAAGGGCTCACAGCCTAGGTGGAGACTGATCCCCATGGAGCAATGTTAGTTTGAGAACAGAGAGGTGCACAAAGGGCTTAGGGGACCCCTGATAATTGGGGCAGCTGGAGAGTTGGAGGTGTCAGGGCAGGATCACAGCACAGGCTATATCTGTGCTGAGTCTTGGCAGATGAACTAAAGTTAGCCAGCCTAGGGCAGTGGGAAAAGATTTTCCAAATAGAAGACATCACATGTGCAAACACAGCCAGAGGGGGAAAATAGAGTGTGGTCCAAGATCTACAGATGGTCTGGCTGGATATTGGGAGTTGGGGGGTGGGGAGGGTTAAGGAAGGGCAAAAAGTAAGTTTCTCAGTCTTGTAAGTAAAAAGAAGAGGCTCAGCCGAAACCGGTTTGGCTCAGTGGATGGAGCGTCGGCTTGCGGACTGAAAGGTCCCAGGTTCGATTCCAGTCAGGGGCATGTACCTGGGTTGCGGGCACATCCTCAGTGGGGAGTGTGCAGGAGGCAGCTGATCGATGTTTCTCTCTCATCGATGTTTCTAACTCTCTATCTCTCTCCCTTCCTCTCTGTAAAAAATCAATAAAAATATATTTAAAAAAAAGAAGAAGAAGAGGCTTAGACTTTATCCTATAAAGAACAGAGTACCTTCAAAAGATTTTAAGCAAGAAAGTGATATGGCTAAGGTGACTTCTAGAAGTGGCAGAAGGGAGAATAGACTATAAAAGGGAAGAGACAAACAATTTAAGAAACCATTCCTTAGGAACACAATTGAGGTTGCCACCTGAATCTCTATATTCCAGGCTGCAGCAACTTTTGCTCAAATAAATGCTTTTTTTTTTTAATATATTTTATTGATTCTTTACAGAGAGGAAGGGAGAGAGATAGAGAGTCAGAAACATCGATGAGAGAGAAACATCGATCAGCTGCCTCCAGCACATCGCCTACTGGGGATGTGCCCGCAACCCAGGTACATGCCCTTGACCGGAATCAAACCTGGGACCTTTCAGTCCGCAGGCCGACACTCTATCCACTGAGCCAAACCGGTTTCGGCAATAAATGCTTTTTAATAAAAAAAAAAAAAAAAAAAAAAAAAAAAAAAAAGCAACCCCTAGCCGGTTTGGCTCAATGGATAGAGCGTCGGCCTGGGGATGGAAGAGTCCCGGGTTCGATTCCCGTCAAGGGCATGTACCTTGGTTGCAGGCACATTCCCCCAGTAGGGGTGTGCAGGAGGCAGCTGATTGATGATTCTCTCTCATCGATGTTTCTAACTATCCTTCTCCCTTCCTCTCTGTAAAAAATCAATAAAATATATTTTTTTAAACGAAAGAAAGAAAAAACACTAATACTGAGGAAGGTGCAAACACCTTGTTGTAATTTGGGGGAAGAGAGAAAAAATATTCATACTCAAAAGTGCATAGAATTTGGCTCACTCTTTGTTCAATTTCCAGTTGGGTTAATGCAATCAGTCACTAAAGGGTAG
Source organism: Myotis myotis (assembly GCF_014108235.1). Classification (NCBI taxonomy): domain Eukaryota; kingdom Metazoa; phylum Chordata; class Mammalia; order Chiroptera; family Vespertilionidae; genus Myotis; species Myotis myotis. The sequence continues at coordinate 10,330,729 of NW_023416318.1, read as the reverse complement.
GTCCTGACAACAGTAGTTGCCTCCAAGGAGGGGAATGGAAAGTTGATTTTCAAGGAGAGGAGATTTTTTTTAATTTATTTTTTTCCTCTCACTTATTGATTTTAGAGAGAGAAAGGGGGGAGAGAGAAAAACATCGATTTGTTCTATTTATTTATGCATTCATTGACTGCTTCTTTTTTAAAATATGTTTTTATTGATTTTTAGAGAGAGTGGAATGGAGAGGGAGATAGAGATAGTGATATATATATATATATATATATATATATATATAGAGAGAGAGAGAGAGAGAGAGAGAGAGAGAGAGAGAGAGAGAGATTCACATCAATCAGCTGCCTCCTGCTCTGCAGCCCCCTACTGGGGATTGAGCCACAACCCAGGCATATGCCCTGACTTGGGAATCAAACCAGTGGCCTTTTGGTGCAGGGGCAATGCTCAACCAACTGAGCCACACCAGCCAGGGCTCAGAAGTTGCTTCTTGCATGTGTCCTGATGGGAGATTGAACCCACAACCTTGACCTATCACAACGACACTCTAACCAATTGAGCTATCCGGTCAGAGCCAAAGAGACTTTTTTTTCTGTATACCCTGTTACACATCTTCAATTTTGTATTTTAGACCTATATTACCTGACTACAAAAGAGGTTATTTCACAACACAGGAAAATATGTTATGGAGAATTTGCCTGCCACCCATTTCCCCACACACACCTTCCCAGGAAGACCTCGAACCTCCTTAATCAGAAAGGGTTACAAAATCAGAAAGTCAATAGACTTGGGCCCAAGGCAATGAATTTTTGGCTGTTGTCCCTGCTGGCCCCTGAGCTTCTTGGTGTTTATGTTCCTAGTGACCTAGTGCCAACCTCAGGAAGCTTCGGCTGAGATGATTGACTCTACTGGTCTGACTGGAATTCAGAGCTGAGGGAGGGAGAAGTGGGATCTTTTATCCTCTTGGTTGCATGTTTGTGGGGAGCTGCTATAGGGTTAAACCTCGGGCTGACCTGTTGGCAAAGTCACAAACAAGTCCCAGCTTAGAGGGCACAGTCCTCTTAGCATAATTAGGCTTGACCTTATAAGGCTCCCTAGATCTTACCTGGAAAGCTAATGGGCTGAGGGAAGTGCAGCAAGAACAAGAACAAAAACAAGTGAAGCTCACAAGAACAGTGTAAAGGAGTGAAACTCACAAGAACAGTGTAACTTTGGTAACCACTACCTGTTTACCTCTGACTATAAAAATAAAGGCTCAGTTTGCCTCAGGATCCTTCTCTGTGGCCTCAGCCAGGCACAGGAAGGTCCACGGAGACTAAAGAGAGCTAGAGTTCTGAACGCTGTCTCCGTGTAAAACATTCTTCGCCGACTCCGTCCACACCTTTGGGAACCCCTGGACCCCCGGGGCTGGACCCCGGCACATGTTGGACTGTCTGGTTCCATTACCAGAATCCTAATCCTGACTTGCGTTGGGTGGTTCCCCTGCTATGTGCCAAAGGAAAGGAAGCTGCCAGGAAGATGCTATTGGGACGGAGAAGCCGGGCTGACACAGAGGGCAGGCACATTTCCTTACCTTGCAGTAGATTTGTGAGCAGAAAGGGCCCGATATAATTGGTGGCAAAGGTGAGATCAAGGCCCTCTGGGGTTAGTGTCCTGGGGATTCCTGGGAGGAAATGAAAACACATGAAGCGGATGATGGAGCAAATATACCGAGGGGGACAGAGTCTAGGGCGATATATTGGGGTTCAATAGAAATGCTCTAGGAGCATGTATGTGCAAAGATGGGGCAATTAAATGTGAGGCTATAACTGAGGCGGGCTCTCTAGGGCTGTGGGAGAGTCAGGAGTGTTTCCGCAGGGCGCACAAGTGAGGCTTTGGGGATGCCTGTTTTGTGGTCCCTGATCTAGGAAGGAGCCTCCTGAGATGTGTTTGGGGGAAGCACATCAGGGCACATACCACAGACTGCAGCGTTGTTAACCAGCAGATGTATCTCGGGACACTCTTGCAGGAGCCACCGGGCAAAGCTCCGGATGGAGGCCATGGAGCTCAGGTCCACCTCCCCAAGCAGAAGGCTGGCATCCTTCGTGGCTGCTTGGATCTCAGCCAGGGCTCGCTGTCCACGCTCTCGGCTACGGCAAGCAAGGACCACCCGAGCCCCACGGCGGGCCAGCTCCTGGGTCACAACCTTTCCGATACCTGGATGGGGGCGTGGGGGGCAGCTTCAGAGCAGGCTAGTCTGGGAAGTGACTAGAGGGTAAAGGAGCAAGGGGGAGGGACAGAGGTGTTGACAGTGGGTGCTGCTTCTCCCCGCTGCCCTCCCGGGGAAGGCTGTTGGGGCTGAGGCCCCTCGTGAGGTGACAGGGTGGAAGGAGCACTCACCGCTGTTGGCCCCAGTCACCACGGCCGTCTTCCCGGTGAGATCTGTGGGGCAGTGCTGCAGGTCCCAGAGCCGAGTCTGATGCCAGAGCCGCACACTCAGTCTGAGCAGGAAGACCAGAATGAGGAGGACAGAGCCAGGACCCCAGGCCTGGGTGCTGAGTAGAGACCACAGTGGCATAGCAGATGACCAGCCTACCACCCGGAGTGGGAAGAGGGTTGGAGAGAGCTAGTCAGTGCTGAGTGGGCGGCAGTAAGGCCGTGGTGGAGCCCAAGATGCAAAATTTAAGGAGGCGCTCTCACATTTGCTCAAGCAACCCATGTGAACCTGAGAGAGAGTTCCTCCTTATAAATTGTGTGACCGGAGCACTTGATTGCCTCACCTCCAATCAAAAATTAACAGAAGGGCTTTCCCTGAGCCCTAAACCCTGCCAAGGCTCAAATCTGCCACTGAGCCAAACTTGGATTTGCATCTAAAGTGAATTGACAGAGTTCCAGGGACGAGGGAAGCAAGAAATCAAATTCCTCATGTCTTGAATCACTTTATGCCCAAGTGGGGCCATTCCCTTGCTCCCCAACTGATAGGGAACTAAGTTCTCCCAACTGAGGTAGGCCCCACTTGCAGCCCTTACATCCATCTGCTCTTTCGTGAGGAGAGAATGGTTCTCCAGAATTCTGCTGGAGAGTAGCCTTGGCCCTGAAGCAGGGTCTCCTATAGGTGCAAATGGGTTTATTTCCTGGACCCAGTGTTCTATCTTCTTCTGGGCCTGCCAGGACCACTGCTCCTCTCCAGCTCCGCGAGAACACACATCTTTGGAAGAAACTGACAGAGATACCAGGCCAATTCTTAAGGCAACTCAGGTGTTTATTTTGGCAAGCTGACGGAAGGAAGATAGGATTCCCGCTGGCTGAGGTTCAGGGCTCAGAATGGGGCAGGATCTTGGAGGGGAGAGACCACACTTTGGAGGTTGAGTTCTTCATTAGCTGTGCCCTGGTCACCTGGGCTTCTGTCTGGATGGGGTGCAACTCAATGGGAGGAGAGGTACAGCCTTTTTTGGCCTCCTGCCGGGGTGGCCCAGACCTGAGCAGCACCTGTGTGGTTGGGTTCCACATGCTCACACCAGGAGCCAGCTTCAAGGCTTCCGGCAGCAACACTGGCTGCCACATCACCTGGGACGTGGGCTTGAGGATTTGGGGTTCAAGGCAAGACCACCTGTGAGGATCCTGGCCCTCCTGGTCCCGGCGGCCCTGCCGAGGTACGTGGCTGCGGCCGGCCCACAGCTCTTCCAGCAACTCCGCCTCCCTCTCCCAGCCCCTCGGCCACTTCGCACCTGGCCACGTGCAGGGGCTGGGGCTGCGGCTGTAGGCCATTTGAGAGACATTCAGGTGCTTTTCAGGAAAGCGGCCCTCTGGGCCCGGTAAGAGCCCCTTTGACTGGGAGCATGGTGATGATGGGCCTAAGCTTAAAGGGGGAAGTTGGGAGCCGGGGTGCAAAGTAGGGAAAGGACCGCTGGGAGGGAGAGGGCAGAAAGCTCGGCAACTGGAGCCATTAGCTTGGCGTCTGGCCAGGGCCTCTGTCTTCTCGACCTGGGGGCGCCTGCGGTAGACTTCCAGGGGGTGTACCTCAGTGTCTGTATCCACAACCTCAACTTCTGGGCGTACCCACTGGCTCGGCAGCACCGAGGCCTTGTGGCCCGCCCTACGAGGAAGTGTTCTCAGCTGTGAGCCCATCCACCAAGGCTGCTGGAAGGAGTGGCCGAGTATGATGGGGTCCAAGGCAGCGTGGGGCTTCTCGCCCTTCTTGAACACCTGCTCACTTAGGTCCTCAGTGGAGGGCGAGAAATAGAGGTCCTCTAGTGAGAGCTGGGAGCTGAGGGGCCGTGTGCTCTCTGCCGATTCCTGGGAGCTGGCTGCCAGGGACTGCTCCAGAGAAGAATGGGGGCTCCCAGGGGGAACTGTCTCCACCACTGTCTCCACAGATGCTGACGGCTGTTGGAGGCTCATGTTCCTGGACCCTGCCGAAGACGGGCGGCCTCCTTCCTGGTCTTCCAGTTCCTCTAAAGGATCCCTGGGGCCTGCCTCCTGAAACAGCTCTGGGATGGGTGGAGGGCTGAGCGTGTCTCTTGGCTTGGAGGATTCCATCTGCTCCTCACAGCCTCCATCCATCAACGGTCTTCCTAGAGAAATCTGGTCGACGCTCCCTTGGTCCTGGGGAAATGCACCAGAGGTAGGGGTGGGAGGTAGATAGTGAGAGGTCAGAAAGGGGAGAGAGGAACTAAGGGTGGAGAAACTAAGGGTAGAGAGGCCGTAAGGAAAACGAAGGTGCATTGGGGGTAGGGGTGGGGGTCAGAGGGAGCTGGGGGCTTACTTCACATCGGAAGAAGTCCTCCAGCTCCACCGAGGCTGGTGCGTGCATTAGGGGCACAGATCCCTGAGCCCAGGCATCTGTTGTGCTTGCCAAGGGCTCCTCATCCTCTCCCCAGGTGGGGTCCTCAGCCACTGCAGACTCTCCCTCATCTCGAGCCAGGAAACGCCACTCGATGATCTGCAGCATGGCCTCCCGGGCCTGGCTGATGGTGAATGGGACGCACTGCAGAAGCGAGAGAGGGTCTCAGCCAGGCAGGAAGGGGTGGGAGAGGGGGTAGATGGGTTTGGGGGGCCCCATCCAGGCTCACCTGCTGGGTCAAGTAGACTTTGAAGGCAGAGTCCATGACACGCCCCAGCAAATCTGCCAAGATGTCCCCCACCACGTCCTCGCCCTCCTCCACCATTGTGAGCGCCATCCACTCAGCCTCAGTGAGCCGCCCAGGAACGATGTCCACCTGGGGCACTGGCACAGTAGGCGGCCGTGCCTTTTCCGCCTTGGATCTGGTCGCCCCGCGATCTCGGACCTGCCTCTGTGGGAAGGGAACAGGGCAATCAGGGCAGAAAACCAAGGAGTGGGAGAGAGAAGCAGCTACAGGCTCTGGGAAGCTTTCTCAATTGGTCTAGTACCGTGGTCGGCAAACTGCGGCTCGCGAGCCACATGCGGCTCTTCGACCCCTTGAGTGTGGCTCTTCCTAAGCCTTAGGAGTACCCTAATTAAGTTAATAACAATGTACCTACCTATATAGTGTTAAGTTTAAAAAATTTGGCTCTCAAAAGAAATTTCAATTGTGGTACTGTTGATATTTGGCTCTGTTGACTAATGAGTTTGCCAACCACTGGTCTAGTAGGAAGGAAAAGCCTTCTGAAAGGGATAATTTTCTAAGTAAGCCTACTGTGTGACAGGTGCTTCTCAGGGGTTGGACCTAGCTAATTTAATTTTCACAACAGCTCACTGAGCCCATTTCACAGACATAGAAACTGAAGCCTGACACAGTTAACCAGAACTTGCTTGGGCTTCCACAATAAACCCAGGCTATATATGGCTCCAACTCCACAGTCCTTGCTATTTGCACTAGTCCAAAGTGTTCCAAGTTCTTGAGAGGTAAAGAATTTGAGATAGATGAGTCAATATATGAGTGCTGGAATAATTGGTGCTGCTTAGAGTCTCCTCCTCCCCCCAAATCAACTTAAATCCTTATTTCACAATATACGTCTAAATAACTTCCAGATGGATTAAAGGACACACATACACACAAATAAAACAAAAATATAAACAAAATATAAAATGTAGGAAAATAGGATAACCTGTCATATAATCTCTGGGTAAGAAAAAACTGTATATTCTTCAATAGCTTCCCTGTGGTGTGATTGTCAAATTGTTAAATTTTCCTGTACTTATTTTTATAAGCTTTCCTAATTTGTAAGCTGATATTAGTAATTATCATTTTCTGGCACTTAGAGTATAATAGTTGCATACATCATCTGGGCTCAATTCCTGCATTTTTTATACTACATATTATTTTTATTTCCATTTTACAGAATTTGCCCGGATCACACAACAAGGAAGTAGTGGAGTGATAATTTATATGCAAGTCTGACTTCAGGGCCTGACTTTATACTGCTTCTCAAACAAAAAATACAGAGTGGGGCAAAAGTAGGTTTATAGTACACAGAACATAGCTTATTCATGTAATATTTATTTATTATTGTATTATTTTCCATACAAACTGTAAACCTACTTTTGCTCCACCCTGCATTTGTAGCAAATATTAAAAATATTTATATTCCTAAATATATTAAAACTCATATAAAATAATGGAGAAACCAAGATGACGGCATAGGTAAACACCAGAGTTTGCTGCCTCGAACAACCACTTCAAAAATACAACTAAAAGACGGAGCGGACATCATCCAGAACCAAAGGAAGGCTGGCTGAGTGGAAATTCTATAACTAGAAGGAAAGAGAAAAGCATACCGAGACTCAGAGGAGGCACAGTACGGAAGGAAAATACTAAGGTGCGGAGGTGCATGTGGAGCGGGCTGGCGGCTGAGGGCGCGGTTGTTGTTTTCAATCAGGAGGGAGTCTCAGGCTCTGAGCTCCAGTTCCGGGCGAGTCTCTAGGGACCCAGACTCATACGGGAGAAGCGGGACTGTCTGGCATCAGTCAGAACTCGGGGCAGCTTTCTCTCCGAGGGGCTTGCAGCGATTACCGGGACACTGAGAAGCAGAGCCTCTGAGGGCTGGACTGAGAGCAGCCATAACTGCTAGCCTCGCCCTGTTGATCCCATGGGACCCGCCCCACCCAAGCCTTGCAGGGAGGCTTTTGCTGGATAGCCTCAGGGAAAGGCTAGATTAGCACCTCCCTAGAGATCCAGGAGCCAGGAAGCCCAGAGGTCAGAGTGGGACCATCCAGTTTGCAGCTCCGTGGAACCATAAAGGACACACTCAGGGGGCAGACTCAGTGAGCACCAAAGCCCCATTGAAGCAAGCCTTGCCCCAGAGGGGTGTCTCCAGCACAGAAGTTCTCCCACTGCAGACACAGCTGATTCTCACAGCCAGTTGGCCTGGAGGTCAATTCCTCCCAGTGATGACTACAACAATCAAGGCTTAACTACAACAAGACTGTGCACAAAGCCCACAAGGGGGTGCACCAAGAGTGTCCTCCTCAGGTAATTGGGGAGGCTGAACCACTGGGCCCTAGAGGACACTCAGCACAGAAAACCACTTTATCAACACAGGGAAGCATAAAAAATGCGGAGACAAAGAAAAAGGACACAAATGACAGAAATGGAGGAAAGCAAACTACTGGATATAGAGTTCAAAACCACCCACTTTTAAGGTTTTTCAAGAATTTTCTAGAAACTGCCGATAAACTTAATGAGATCTACAAGAAATCTAATGAGACCCTCGAGGTTGTGATAAAGAACCAACTAGAAATTAAGCATACACTGACTGAAATAAAGAATATTATACAGACTCCAAACAGCAGACTAGAGGATTGCAAGAATCAAGTCAAAGATTTGAAATGTGAAGAAGCAAAAAAACACCCAACCAGAAAAGCAAAATGAAAAAAGAATCCAAAAATACGAAGATAGTGTAAGGAGCCTCTGGGACAGCTTCAAGCATACCAACATCAGAATTATAGGGGTGCCAGAAGAAGAGAGAGAGCAAAATATTGAAAACCTATTTGAAGAAATAATGACAGGGGGGGAGGTTGGGGGTTAATGGGGGGGATGAGGACACATTTGTAATACTTTAACTAATAAAAAAAAAAAAAAAGAAATAATGACAGAAAACTTCCCCTACCTGGTGAAAGAAATAGACTTACAAGTCCAGGATGCGCAGAGAACCCCAAACAAAAGGAATCCAAAGAGGACCACGCCAAGACACATCATAATTAAAATGCCAAGAGCAAAAGACAAAGAGAGAATCTTAAAAGCAGCAAGAGAAAGAAAGTCAGTCACCTACAAGGGAGTACCCATACGAATGTCAGCTGATTTCTCAACAGAAACTTTGCAGGCCAGAAGGGAGTGGCAAGAAATAGTCAAAGTGATGAATGCCAAGAACCTACAACCAAGATTACTTTATCCAGCAAAGTTATCATTCATAATTGAACGTCAGATAAAGAGCTTCACAGATAAGAAAAAGCTAAAGGAGTTCATCACCACCAAACCAGTATTATATGAAATGCTGAAAGGTATCCTTTAAGAAGAGGAAAAAGAAGAAAAAGGTAAAGATACAAATTATGAACAATAAATACACACCTATCAGCAAGTGAATCTGAAAATCAAGTGAATAATCTGATGAACAGAATGAACTGGTGATTATAATAGAATCAGGGGCATAGAAAGGGAATGGACTGGCTATTCTTGGGAGGAAAAGGGGTGTACGGGATGCGGGAAGAGACCGGACAAAAATCGTGCACCTATGGATGAGGACAGTGGATGGGGAGTGAGGGAGGAGGGTGGGGTGGGAACTGGGTGGAGGGAAGTTATGGGGGGGAAAAAGAGGAACAAATGTAATAATCTGAACAATAAAGATTTAATTTAAAAAAAATAACTCATATAAAATAAGAATGTCTGACCGACATGGCTCAGTGGTTGAACATCCACCTATGAACCAGAGGTCCTGGTTCGATTTCCTATCAGGGCACATGCCCGGGTTGTGGGCTTGATCCCCGGTGTGGGTTGTGCAGGAGACAGCCAATCAATGATTCTCTCTCATCATTGTTGTTTCTCCCTCCCTCTCTTCCTCTCTGAAAAATCAATAAAAATATTTTTTTAAATAAATAAAATAAGAACAACTCCAAAGATAATAATAGGCAAAGGACATAACATTTCACAAAAGTGGAACGGTAGTCCTGGCCAGGTAGCCCAGTTGGTTAGAGTATTGTCCCCATATGCCAAGGTTGTGGGTTCAATCCCCAGTCAGGACATATACAAGAATCAACCAATGAATGCATAAATATGGAAAAACAAATCTATGTTTCTCTCTCTCTCTCTCTCTCTCTCAAATAAATAAATAAAAAGTAGAACTGTAGATGACTAATAAATATTTGAAAACATGTCTAACCTTCAAAAATATTAATTATAGTTTAACAATGCATTCAAATGTATAATCTAAAATTAAAATATATTCTTCAGCCCAGCCAGTGTAGCTAAGTGGTTGAGCATCGACCTATGAACCTGGAGTCACAGTTTGATTCCCGTTCAGGGCACATGCCCGGGTTGCAGATTCAATCCCCAGTGTGGGCATGCAGGAGGCAGTCGATCAATAATTCTCTCTCATCATTGATGTTTCTATCTCTCCCTTTCCCTTCCTCTCTGAAATCAATATATATATATATTTATTCTTCAACAGATTCCCTGTGGTGTGATTTATAATAGCAGAATATTGAACACATATGTCTAACAAAAAGAGACTAGATGGCTAATTGTGTACTATCTACATGATGCAATATTATACAATGATTAAAGGTAATCTTTAGGAAGAATTTGCAAAAGCATAGAAAAATACTTAAGATTTAATGTTAAATGAAAGAACAAGTATGGTCTCAGATAATGTAAACCTGTATGTGTTGAAGAAAAGGAAAACACCAAAATTGTAACAGTGGGTATGTTTCTTTCCTATGCTATTCTCTATTTTATAAGCTCAGGGAGATAGATAGCAGAAATCCAACTAGTGTCATTTGTGTCAACCACACCTAAGGACAGTTGAAGTTAAGGGAATAAATCTCCTTTTGGTTCATCAGCATGAAGCTGATAAATATTCTATTGTGTGCCTCCTCTAAGACCTCCCCTAAACTCCCAGCTTTTATTTTTATTTATTTATTTTTATATATTGTTTATTGATTTCAGAGAGGAAGGGAGAGGGAAAGAGAGAAACATCAATGATGAGAGAGAATCATCAATTGGCTGCCTCCTGCATGCCTCCCACTGGGGTTTGAGCCTGCAACCCTGGCATGTACCCTGAACAGGAATCGAACCGGGACCTCCTGGTTCATTGGTCGAATGCTCAACCACTGAGCCACACCGACCAGGCTATTTTTTAAACTTATCTTTATTGTTGAAAACATTACAGATGTCTCCTTTAAACTCCCAGTCTTTGAAACCCTCAAGCAAAAGACCCAGGGCACTCTCTCCCTCCTGGGAGTAGGCCCATGCCTCTCTTCCCTCTCAGGTGTACATCTCCTAAACTCTAAGGGTCCCCACGAGACTTGCAACCAGGGGAGCAATGGGCAGCAGTAGAAAAGAAAAAAAATCGAGAAACTAAGATGGCGGCATAGATAAACACCGGGAAATTGCCGCTCCCACAACAATTGAAAAATACCCTAAAGGACAGAGTGGACATCACCCAGAACAACAGGAAGGCTGGCTGAGTGTAAATTCTACAACTAGAAGGAAAGAAAAGCACGCTGAGAGGAGCTGCGGAGGTGAAGTGCAGAGGTACGGCGGCTCGCACGCGCGCGGGCGGAAAGGGGGTGGCACCTGAGGACGCGGCTGTTTTTTTGAATCACAAACTCCCGACTGCTCTGAACTCCGGTTCTGGGAAGTCTCTGGGGACTCAGGACTCATACGGGGAGGAGCGGACTCTCGGGCAGCGGGCGAACTTGAGTGCGGCTTTCCCTCAGAGGTGCTTGCAGCCACTACTGGGACACTGAGACGCGCGACTCTGAGACGCGCGACTCCGGGCGGAGAATCGGCCATAGCTGCTTTCTCTGCTCTTTGACTCCCTGAGACCCCGCCCCACCCAGGCTGCGGCAGAGGCTTTTGCATGTGAATGTACCTAACTGCAGCCGAACCAGGCAGACCCGGAACTTCCAAGAGAAGGCCCAAGGCCCCGCAGCGCTTGCATTGCTTCACAGCTGAGCCTCTTCGTGGCTCCTGCTATGTGGCCTCAGGCAGAGGCTGAATTAGCACCTCCTTAGATCCAGGAGCCACTGTACCCAGTGGTCAGGGGGGGACCATCCAGATTGCAATTCCTCAGATCCATAAGGGACACACTCAGGGAGCAGACTCAGTGAGCACCAAAGCCCCACTGAAGCAAGTCTTGCCCCAGAAGGGTGTCTTCAGCACAGAAGTTCTCCCACTTTAGACACAGCTGATTCTCACAGCCAATTGGCCTGGAGGTCAATACCTCCCAGTGATCCTACAACAACCAAGGCACCAAGAGTGCACCAAGAGTGTCCACCCCAGGTAACTGGGGAGGCTGAGCTACTGGGTCCTACAGGACACCTGGCACGCAGGGCCACTCTATCAACACAGGGAAGCTGCCAAAATGCGGAGACAAAGAAACAGGTCACAAATGGCAGAAATGGAGGAAAGCAAACGACTGGATATAGAGTTCAAGGCCACGTTTATAAGGTTTTTCAAGAATTTTATGGAAACCGCCGATAAATTTAATGAATCCCTCAATAAGTATAGTGAGACCATGGAGGACATGAAAAAGGACCAACTAGAAATTAAGCATACACTGACTGAAATAAAGAATAATTTAGAGATCCAACAGCAGACAAGAGGATCCCAAGAATCAAGTCAAAGATTTGAAATACAAAGAAACAAAAAATACCCAACCGAAAAAGAAAAAAGAAAAGAGATTCCAAAAATATGAAGATAGTGTAAGGAACCTCTGGGACAACTTCAAGCGTACCAACATCAGAATTATAGGGGTACCAGAAGGAGAGAGAGGGCAAGATATTGAAAACCTATTTGAAGAAATAATGGCAGAAAACTTCCCCTACCTGGTCAAAGAAATAGACTTACAAGTCCAGGAAGCGCAGAGAACCCCAAACAAAAGGAATCCAAAGAGGACCACACCAAGACACATCATAATTAAAATGCCAAGAGCAAAAGATAAAGAGAGAATCTTAAAAGCAGCAAGAGAAAGACAGTCAGTTACCTACAAGGGAGTACCCATACGACTGTCAGCTGATTTCTCAACAGAAACCATGCAGGCCAGAAGAGACTGGCAAGAAATATTCAAAGTGATGAATAGCAAGAACCTGCAACCAAGACTACTTTATCCAGCAAAGCTATCATTCAGAATAGAAGGTCAGATAAAGAGCTTCACGGATAAGAAAAAGCTAAAGGAGTTCATCACCACCAAACCAGCATTATATGAAATGCTGAAAGGTATTCTTTAAGAAGAGGAAGAAGAAAAAGGAACTCTTACCATTTGCCACAGCATGGATGGAACTGGAGAGCGGATAAATACCACAGGATCTCACTCATTTGTGGAATATAATGAACAACATAAACTGATGAACAAGGACTGATCCAGAGACGGAGAGGCATTGATTGGACTGTCGGGCCTTGGAGGGAAGGTAGGGGAGGGTAGGGGTAAGGGGGAAAGATCAACCAAAGGACTTATATGCAAGCATATAGGCCTAACCAATGGACACGGACAACGGGGGGGTGAGGGCATGAGCGGGGGGGGGGGGGGTAGAGGGTAACGTGGGGACAAGGACACATATGTAATATCTTAATCAATAAAAAATATATTAAAAAAAAAAAGAAGAAAAAAAAAGAAAATAATCTACTTAAAAAGATAAAGATGCCCAGCCAGCGTGGCTCAGTGGTTGAGCTTGGCCTATGAACCAGAAGGTCAAGGTTCAATTCCCAGTCAGCGCACATGCCCAGGTTGCAGGCTTGATTCCCAGTGGGAGGCGTGCAGGAGGTAGCCAATCCATGATTCTCTCTCATCATTGATGTTTCTCTCTCCCTCTTCCTTCCTCTCTGAAATCAATAAAAACATATTTATTTTTAAAAAAGATAAAGACTAGGTCCCAAGTTAATTTCAGGACATAGGAATTTACGAGTAGATTCCTGGGAGCCTCCTCACTTCCCCATAAGAGTCTACTTGAACCTGATTCCCTCCAAAATTTACCTCCAGATGGAATCTCTCAAACCTTAGCTTCCTCACCCCCAACCTCACTGATACCTGATGTTCCCTAAAATTCTCCCTCAGAACTGATGTTTTCTAAACTTCACAAGGGACTCAAAATCCCTTAACCCTCATTTCCCCTCTCTGCCAGTGAGAACAGCCCAAACACCAGTTCAAGACAGCGCAGGCCAGGTAGGGCTGGGCGAGGAGAGTCAGTTCTTTAGACTTCCCCTCCAAGCTTCTCTCTTTTTAAAAAAATATATTTTTATTGATTTCAAAGAGGAAGGGAGAGGAAGATAGAAACCGGCTGCCTCCTGCACGCCCCCTACTGGGGAATTAGCCCACAACATTTGCATGTGCCCTTGACCGGAATCGAACCTGTGACCCGTCAGTCCACTGGCCGACGCTCTATCCGCTAAGCCAAACCGGCTAGGGTTCAGAGCCTCTCTTGTGCCTAGATGTGGCCTGACCAGAGGGGCCTGGGATATTGTTACACAAAGGTTCTTCAAATGTTTTATTTTAAATTATCTTGTTTTAAAACAATTTGATTTTCAAGTGCAGCCACAAGATTGTTGTTATTTAATCCATTTCTTCCTCCTGAAACTCTGGAAATGGATAATTTATCTAGCAACTCCTCTCCCCAATCCCTGGCCAATTCTCGTTAATCCATTTAAATGGGTACCTCAGTGCAAGAGACGTATTACATCCATTAGCTGTTTCCCAAAGTAATTTTTTGCTCTTGGACTCTGCACCTCATTCGATCTTTTCCCTCAGCTTCCGATTGTGACAAAGCATGTGAGTGGGCATAGGTTTTTTGGCGCACGGTCATCTTGAACGCCGGCGTGCTGGGCGGGCACCGGGTATCGCGGGGCTGGTCCATGGTTCCCGACACCGACCTTAAAAGGCAGATCCCGGCTCTGGCGCACCCCCAGCTGAGCTGAAGCTTACCGAGCTTTCGTGTGCCATCGCTGCCTCTTGTGTTCAACCTCGAGGTTTCTACGACTCCCTGCGCCCCGGCGGCCACCGCCGCCTAACGGTCGCCCCGGCAACCACGCTGTGCGCTGGTTGGCTCGCCCTGTCCACAGTTACCCCGGCAACCGCGCCGCGCGCCGCAGGTTCCGGTGGTTCGCCCCGCCCATCGGCCTGCGTAAGTGCGTCGTCTCTATGGTGGCGGCGGATTCGGAGGGACCTAGCGATCCTGGAGTCAGGCAAGCCGACCAGGGGCTACTGGTGTGACCTCTAACCCGGGCATGGGGCTTCGGGAGCCGAACCGAGGGTGGGAGGGCCTGGAGACTACCCTGCCTTAACCCGCCTTGGCTCGGGCGCTGGGGTCCACCGGATCCTGTGCCATCACCATTCCTCCTCTAGGGTTCCCCCATCGTCCATGACTCAGCCTGGGGCTCCACTCTCTCGCTCCATGAGACCGCCCTCTGGGGCTCCCCATTACATCATGACCCAGTCTCAGGGGTCTCCCCCAGTGTCTTATGATAGCACCCGCCACCCTCCGGGAGGAATCATTGCTGTCTTCTGTTTAGCCCTGAGCTTTTGGTGATTGGAGCGTCTCTCCCCTAGGATGTTCCGCCGGCAGCGTTCCATCCCTCTCCGAGGCTCGGCTGCCGCCCTGAGCAACAACCTGAGTGTGCTGCAGCTGCCGGTCTGCAACCTCACACACTTTGGGGTCGTGCATGGACCCAGCGCCCAGCTGCTCAGCGTTGCTCCTGAGGGTGTGCCCTTGGCCCAGCGCCAGCTCCACGCTAAGGAGGGAGCGGGAGTGAGCTCCCCACTTATCACCCAGGTGAGGAATGAGGTTGGAAGTGGTGTTGCTGAACCCAGTCCTAACCCCCCCTTTCCTCTCCAAACCTCAAGGAATAGGCCTTCCCTAACCCTCTGAATTTCTGCTCTTCTGAGTCCTCATGTCCCCTGCTGACCACTTGTCCCAACTCTAATCCACCTCCCTCCAGGTCCACTGGTGTGCCCTCCCCTTTCGAGTATTGCTGGTGCTCACCTCACATCGAGGAATACAGGTAAGAGGAGGACCTTCCTGCCCTCTCGGACTAGAGTCTTCTCAACTCCTCTGCAAGGACCCACGCCCTTCCGCACTTGCCTCGAATCACTCCCTTACTTAGAGGCAAGCTTAGCCCACTCTTCCTTACTTCTCATCTTCATTCCTTCCATCTTTTTAAATGCTTTTTATTTTTTGAAACTCTTATAAGAGTTTGAGCCAAACTTACAGCATAAGCCAGGGACAAGATCTCAAATGTTCTCACTCCTTCCATCTTTTTAAATTTCCAAGTGTCACCCTAGCTGGGTTGGCTCAGTGGATAGAGCGTTGGTCTGCGGACTGAAGGGTCCCAGGTTTGATTCAGGCCAAGGGCACATGCTGGGGTTGCGGCTCGATGCCCGATCCCCGGTAGGGGTTGTGCAGGAGGCAATCAGTGATTCTCTCTCATTGTTGATGTTTCTCTCTCTCTCTCTCTCTCTCTCTCTCTCTCTCTCTCTCTCCCTTCTCTCTGAAAATTTTAAAAAATAAAAAAATGTCCAAGTACCCTCTCCAATATCTGCCCCTTTGCTGGCTGTATGACCTTGGGCAATTTAATTTATCAGTGCCTCTGTCCTCTTCTGTAAAGTGCCTACCTGCCAGAGTTGTTTTGAGGGTTCAGTGGGCTAAGGTTAACATGAGTATAGAACAGTGGTCGGCAAACTGCGGCTTGCAAGCCACATGCGGCTCTTTGGTCCCTTGAGTGTGGCTCTTCCACAAAATACCAACTTCTGCGCATGGGCCACGAAGTTTCATTCGCATTGTACATGCGCGCCCGCACGTGGTATTTTGTGGAAGAGCCACACTCAAGGGGCCAAAGAGCCGCAGTTTCCCGACCACTGGTATAGGACATAACTGCCCTTGTCCCTCCAGATGTATGAGTCTGACGGCTCCGTCATGGTCTATTGGCACGCGCTGGACTCCAGAGATGCCTCTCCAGGTACCTGCAGGACTGACTTGGGTGTGGGTAGGGAGTGTTTGCTGGGGCTGAAAGAAGCACTATTTCTAATAGTTTTCCCCTCTCATACTCAGTACAGGCGATGTTTGCCCGAGGAATTGCTTCCTGTGGCCATTTCATCTGTGTAGGTGAGAGGCCCGAGGGCAGGGCATTGGTGTGTATGTGTGTGGGGTGGGGGCGAAGGAGGGTGCTGGGGTATAAAGGTGTGGGCTTTGGTCTGGAAGATGCTGCAGGTCTGAAGAAATTGTGGAGGGTTCAAGGGAAGGGTGGAAGTGAAGGGGGCAGAGACTCCAAAGAGCCATGGACGGGATCAGAGGGGCAGGGTGAGGGAGAATAAGGGTAGTCATGGAGGGGCAGGACTGTTGGGGCAGTGAGAGATGGGTTTGTTACTAAGGCTTCTGGGACGGAGGGAGTTCTGAGTGTGGTGGCCGGAGACGCAGGAGGACTAGGACACACTGCTTTTGTAGGAATGTGGTCAGGCCGGGTACTGGTATTTGACATACCAGCCAAAGGTCCCAACATTGTACTGAGTGAAGAGCTGGCGGGGCATCCGACTTCAGTCACCGACATCGCCAGCGAGCCTGCCCAGGAACAGGTGAGTGAAAGCCCCTCTCATTCCCGTGAGGCTGGGGTCCTTCCCCCCCTTGGGAGGCAGGAGACCTGAATGCAAGTCTTGGCTCTGCCACTAAGCAGCTGGATGACTTTGGGCAAACTGCTGCGCTTTCCTAGGCTTCAGCACCTCAGGTCCAGTGACGAAGCCAGAGGTATTTCACGTGGCATTTCAGTGGTCCACTAACATTTCTCATGTGATGTGCATCGAGGAGTCAGGACAGACGGCTTCTAAGATGCTTGCCAGCTCTGACATGCACAGCTTCCTTCCAGCACCACCCTCTCCAGGAGGTCTTCCCCCTGTTCCAGCTCTCACTGATCCCCCTTAGCTGACCCCTGAGTTGGTACTGTCTTCAACGAAAACTCTTGGATTGCAAACCTCTTGAGAATGGGGTTTGTATCTTCTAATTCATATTCTCTACTGAATCTGGCCCAGAGCCCAGCCCATGGGCTATGTTGGTTGCCTAGGGCTGGGAGTCAAGAGGCCGAGCCTAGTTATGACTATGGCTTACTGTAAGACCTCCAGGTCATAACACTATGGCCTCAGTTTCATCATCCACCCACTGAGTACAGTGATATACTCCCTCCTAACATGTGTGTGTGTGTTTGGGGGGGCGAGGGGGGACTGTGAGGGATGCAAGGAAAGCATTTTATGCTTCCTGAGGGAACCCTGCTTCCAGCCTGTGAGGGCTCCGTATCTTCCTTTTCCCGAGAAGCCAAGATGCATATACTGCCTCCCTTCCCTGTACACAGGACCCAGCAGGGGAGAGAGGGAAGGGCTCACCCTGCCTTTCCCCTCAGGACTGCATGGCTGATGTTGTGACAGCAGACGACTCAGGCTTGCTTTGTGTCTGGCGGTCGGGTCCTGAATTCAAATTACTGACCCGAATTCCCGGATTTGGGTAGGTGAGGCGAAGGGGCTGAGGACTTCCTGAAGCAGCTGCAGGGTGGGGAGTGGGCTTGGGTGTGGGGAAATCCAAGTGGGCCATTGCCCTTGCAGGGTCCCATGCACTTCCGTGCAGCTGTGGAAGGGGATCGCAGCAGTGGGCTACGGGAACGGGCAAGTGCGTCTGTATGAGACCAGTACAGGAGCTCTACACGTCCAGATCAACGCCCACGCCCGGGCCATCTGTGCCCTGGACCTGGCTCCGGAGGTGGGCAAGGTCAGTCTCCTACACCCCTACACACCCTGGTTCCTGGTGGGGGGATGCTGAGAGGAACTCCACAGGCTCGTCTTTGCCGCTTGGTGAAGCACTCCAACCTGGACCAGTTCGTGAGCACCTTCCGACCCCCACTCATCCTCCCTGCCTTTTCTTAACAGCTACTTTCTGCAGCCGAGGACACCTTTGTACACATCTGGAAGCTGAGCAAACGCACAGAGAGTGGCTGCACCGAGGTGGGTGTGGAGAGGGGGCGAAGGGCCAGCATGGGGCAGCGGCCCTGAGCAGCCCTCTCTCCCCCAGGTGGAACACTGTCACGGCGAGTGTGTGCCCGACACTCAGGTGTGTGGCGCCCGATTCTGTGACCCCTCAGGCAGCTCCTTTGCTGTGACTGGCTACGACCTCGCTGAAATCCTGACATTCAGCAGTGAGTGAGAACAGAAAAGCCCTCCTTTCTCCCTGGGGTGTTTATAAAGTGCCTCCTCCGCCTAGCCCGTGTCTAATTACTCAGGATCCAAGTCATCTTTCACAGCCGGCGAACTAAGCTCCAGGGAAGAGGGGACGGGGCAGGTCCGGGCCAAGCAGAGAGGCAACCTGACGTCAAGAACCAGGTGAAGGCTGCTGTTAAATAACTTTAATGGTTGATGAAGGAGTCACAAGGAAGGTGTGTTCCCTCCCGGCGCTCTCCAGTGCCATCCTCAAAGCTGGTTAGTGCAGGAGGTAGGGCAGGGTTGGTTCCAGTTTTCTCCCAGGAAGGGTTCAGGGGGGCCCCAGCCAGCCCTGGGAATGAGTCCCTCAGCACCATGACAACCATAGCTTAAGAGGGGCTTCGGCTCCCCATCCCCCCACCTACCCCCAGTCCAGCTGAGGAAGGGAGGCCACTGGCCAACCTGCTGCAGACAGCACCGTCTCCAGAGCCCAGGCGCACAGGTCCTCTCCTCTCCTGGCCGGATCCTGCTGCCAGCACCTTCCTCACACTGGTGACTGGAGCCAAGTGCGGGGCGAGCCTTTGCGGCAGAGGCTTCTAGAACGTGGGGATCGGTGTGGGGGGAGAGGGGCAACCAAGCGGGGAGCCTCGGAGGGGTGGTCTGGAGGCACAGCGTCCAGGGAGAATGTTCTGGGGCGCCCCCAGGGCAGGGGGTGGGTCCGAGCTGGGGTCACTGAGGCAGGCGAGCAGGGGCGAGGCAGGGCAGGCTGGTCTGCAAACATGGCTAGCCAGGGTGGGGTCGTCTCCAGCCTCACGCCCTCCCGCTGGGCCAGGATATCTGTCACTGCTGCGATGTCATCCAGAGGCTCAATAGCTGTGGCGCCAGGAAGGGGTTGAGGGGAGGGGGCTAGTCAGAGCTTAGGCCCCAGGTCTACCCAGCCCTGACCATCACCTGTCACTGTAATAGGAGGAAAGCAAAGCCCGGATCTCAGCCGAGATTGCATTATCCTGCAGGAGCAGCCCCTCACCTGGGCCCCCTGGAGCTCCAGGCTCTGATAAGACTATGGGATACAGCAGGCAGGGTGGACACAGATTGGGAGTGGGGACGTGGGTGAAGACATCAAGAAAGAGAAGGAAAATGAAAGCCGTGCCAGGCAAGTAAAGGTCAGAGGAAGAGAGAGGAATCCGCATGCAGAGAGGGAAACAAAAAAAGAAGAAATTAGGAAGGAAATCCATGAAATGAATCTGGTTCTTTGGGGTTTTGTTTTGAACTTGGGTGGGAGTGGTTCTGAGAAGGTCAGAGGAAAGAAAGGGACACAAGAGGATGCGGTGGGACCCGAGTCCCAGGGCTCTGCCTCGGCCCAAAGTGTGCCTTCTGTCTCTTTCCATGGTCTGGGTTCCCTTGACGCCTCCAGCCCCACTTCCCTTCAGCTTCCCGGAGAAAACTTGCACTCACCCATCTCATGGTACAAGGACCTCTGCTTGGCCAGTGCTTGGGGTGGTTTCCGGGGAGCCGGGGTTTCAATTTTCATGATTTCATCACAGCACTGCTTCCACTGGCCTGAAGGGAGAACACTGATTGGGGGTGGAGAGGGAGAGGACTGAGGGCCAGGCGACCCTCTCCCCTGCGACATTTCCTTCCACGTATTCTTGAAACAGAGGCCTACAGTAAGAAATCACAAATGCCAGTTCCTCCCAAAAGTTCAATCCAGCCCCCTACTCTTACTCATGTCGAAGAAAAGCTGCCACAGGGCCTCCATCCAGCTCTGCAGGGCTCCCCGACTCTCTGTCTGAAGGGTGTGTGTCACCTTGTCCTCCCCATATTGGTTACTGATGCTCAGAGTGAAGGGCCGGCCTGTGGTCTGGTCCAGTTCCCCTGCCTGGACTCGAGTATCCTGCAGGAGAAAAAAGGCGTCCGCTTCCAACTCCACGTTGTTACAGAGGTCAGCAGTGACTTCAGGCGGGCTTGATCATCAGCCTGATCATCCTGCCTTAGAAAGAGGAGCGTGCCCTAACCGGTTTGGCTCAGTGGGTAGAGCCTAGGCCTGCAGACTGAAGGGTCCCGGATTCAATTCCGGTCAAGGGTACCTGCGGGCTTCATCCCCAGTAGGGGGTGTGCAGGAGGCAGCTGATCAATGATTCTCTCTCATCATTGATGTTTCTCACTTCTTCTCTGAAATCGATAACTATGTTAAAAAAAGAAAGAAAGAGGAGCTTGTGGGGCGTTCACCAAACCCTCTCATTTGCCTCCTACTGAGCTGTGTGGGAAGGAATGGCCGGAAAGGACTGGGGATGAGACAGATGGCCTTTAGTCAGGGATAGAGGCGCATAGAGACAGGAAAAGGGTGGGCAGGGGAAGGCACAGAGGCTGGCAGGCATGCTGAGGCCTAATGTCCCTCACTACTTCCTCCATAAAAGTCAGCAGGAAAGCTAACAAAAGGGCTGGTGAACAGAGGGGGCTCTGAACTTGGCCTGGGAGAGGAAACCAGGAAAGGATGGAGTAGATGCAAATTAGAATCTGAGGGGAAAGATGGAAGGTGGATGAAAAATCCTAGACTAGTTATAGAACCCTCTCTGAGAATTGGCTGAGGCTGGTAACTAGAAGGGACAACCCTTTTCCAGTGATGCTGGTCAGGGAGAATGGTCCCCTCATCATTCCTGGCCCTGGAGTTGGGTGGTGCAGTGAGGCCCAGAAGACTTTGATCTCTCTAAGGTCTGCACCCACCCTGGTGGGACCTGAAGGGGAGGCTCCAGGCCCAGGCACCTGGTGGCTTGACCATCAGGGGACCCATCACCTTGTTGATCGCAATAGTAAACAGCGGCTCTTTCCCAGTGTCTGCATCCTCAGGTTGCCGGTAACAGAAGAGGTCCGTGCCTTTCAGGACTCCGTGCACTCGTGCCCAGTCCTGCCGCTCCCCAGCTTGCTGCACAGATACTCAAGGTTTCCTGGGGGAATCACACCTCCCAACACCCTCTTCCCAGCCCTCCATCAAGAATCTGCCCCTTTCTGCCCCCCTCCTGTCTTGCTATGTCCCTCCTTCCACCCGGACCTTGGTTTTTCAGTTCTAATTCCCAGGTGACCCAGCTCTCCGCTGCCTTCTCCGTGCTCCCTTCCACTCCTCCGGGGCCCTCACCTGCACCCTGAGGGAGCCGCTTGCAGTCGGCTGCGTCATGCAGAGAGGCTGAGCCACCAGGCGGCAACACACGCTGCCATACAGGGGCAGCCAGGCAGGGTGCTCCTCTGGGCGAGAGGAAGTGCAGAGAGCGGGTGGAGAATGAGGAGGGGGTCATCCAAAGGCCCCTCTTCCTACCATCCAACGGCCCCTCTTCTCACCACCCAGCGTGCTCCCCCCACACAAACTCACCATGGCTGGCGAGAGTGAGGTCATGTGTGCGGAACCCATCTTGCACTGCTGCCAGGGTGAGCGTGGTGTGAGCCAGGAGGTGGTAACGAGGACCACTGCGGGACAGGCAGAGAAGTGGGCCTCAGCCAGGTGAGGAGCACGTGAGGGCCACGGTAGAGGGCAGGAGCTATCGTGCTGAGCAGCTCTGCCCCGTTGTTCAGAGAGCCACACAGGAAACCAGCTTGCCTTCCCCCGGGGAGTGGGGAACATTCACTGCGCTCCCGCTGAGTGCCAGGTCCTGTGCTTTCTACATATGTTGTCCTCCTGCATTCCCACCTCAGCCTGGGAGGCGGGTGGCATTCTTTAGTTAATAGCTGAGGCAGCTTGAGGCAGAGAGGTTAAAAAATGTGCCCATAATCTATAGCCCATAGGTAGGTGGTGGAGCTGGAGTCTGAACCTGGGTATGTCTCCAAAATCAGCATTCTGTGCATTACTCTAGATGTTCTCACATTGCTCCTCAGGGGCCCAGTATTCCACAGGTGCTTCCAGACTCCTGGAGGCACCGCCAGAGCCGGGCCACCCTCCTCCACCAGGGCACTCTGCTCTATCCACATGAATGCCTCTGCTGCAAAAAAAAGTGAAGACCCAGAGCCTAGCTCTCCCTGCACTCCTATTGGTTATCAGTTGGCTTGGGTCTAGCTCTGAGTGCCTCCCATGTGGCCACTGCTCATCTGTGTCTGTCTACATCCTGGCTGCAGTGCAAAGTAGGTTCTACAAGCTCCCCACTGCTCAGAGGTCGCCTGTGGCCAGGATAGGCATGTGAGGGCAGTGGGGGAATGCATGGCCTTACCTCACAGCCGGGGTGGGGAGCAGGACAGGACTGCTCCCCGAACCCCCAGTACTCTCCAGCGATGCCCTGACACGCCTCCCAGAGGAGCGACCCAGGGAGCTGCTGAGTTTGGTGGCAAGCCTCTTGGGGGCACCAGCCAGGGCCCCCTCCTCTTCCATGCAGGCCCCATACAGCTCCAGCCGCAGCTTGAAGTCTGGCCCTGCCTCGGTGCTGTAGGAATGTGGGGAGAAGAGAGGAGGATGGTCCTGGGGAAGTCCAGGGAGGCACGAGGGAGGGATGGGGGAAGGATGGATGTGGTATGAGTTCAGGACAGCTCCACTGGGAAGGCCCATCTCCCTTCCTCCCCCTCCCCTGTAGCTGCCTCACCAGAGCACTGGGCAGTGGAGAGAGGAGAGCCACACAGATGAGGTACTCACAAGAGCAGATGGTTCTGAAAGGAGATGTCCGTGAGGGTCCTGTCCACTAGGATCATCTCTGTGTCCTGAATGTCCTCCCCGAGCTGCAACAGCATGAACACAGCCCAGCGGTGCAGATCTGGGGACAGAGGAAAACCCATTTGGAGAAAAGTGCCCCACAGGAGCTCTCAACCTCAAAGCCACTCCCCTAAGTGTGTCCCAGTCTGTGTGACACTCACCGCCTTTGTTCTTGAAATACTCTGTGTCCTTCCACATGAGTGGAATCCGGAGGTCTAAGGGGCAGAGGGGTAGGAACAGATGTTGAGATGGGGCAGGAGACCTCGTGGCTGGGCAGGGAGCGCCAGGGCTGGGGTAGTTGTGCTTCTTACCAGAGATGCAGACGCGGCCTCGGCAGGGGGAGCGCTCAGCCAGCAGCCCGCCGTCAGAAGGCCTGTGGGCAAATCACAATGTCCCAGTCTGGCCTTCACACACTACCGCCCTGGCTCTGGTTCCCAAGGGCTCTAGGACCACCCACCACGCCCAGCCCGGGCAGCCCCAGCCAGGCTGACATTGCAGGGCTGAGGGCCTGAGTTGTCGACTGAACCCTGGGGGAGGCTGGGGACACAATGTCAGCTCGTCATCTCCACCATCTCATCTCATCTCTCTTAGATATAGGAGGGCACTGGGTCAGTTGAAAAATCAAGCTGACCAGTTTGTTATGTAAGGAAAAAACCCAAGTAGGGAACATTTGTGTTCTATTTACCACAAACCTCTCTCCTTCCCTCAGTTTTGAGTTCTCCTTTACCCTCCTGGCTGTGCCTTCCCAGTGCCCCACTGTAGGGTCCCAGACACCCGGCCTTTCTCACTCCCCGCCCACCATCAGGACTCACTGAGGATGTCCCCCTAAGGTGGCGAAGGCAATGAGTATTATCCATGCTAATTCATACCGCCAGTGATGTAACTAATCAGTGACTTAGTCGGGCCTTAAGCTAAACCATGTGGCACTCAAGCTGACGTGTTAGCTGTCAGGGACTCGGGTGTACTCAAGTCACACTAGGCCCCGTGAGCAGGGCAGAGACTAGTGATGGCTGCCTCTCGGGAGACAGCAAACTCATAGTAGAAGCAGACCCCTGCCTGCTTGCCCTTCCTTTAGCTTTATGGGACAGGCGCAGAGTGGGTTTTCTGCCTTCCCTGTGGCTTCCTGGGTGAGCTCTGGAGGCTCCTGGCAACCTCGCCTGCGTCAGCCTTCATGGCTGAGCTGGGCCTTCTCCCACTCGCCCTTGTGGGGTCAAGCAAATTACTTTGCCAGAAGCCAATTTTACAAATGACCAGTTTACAAAAAATGGCCAATTCTTGGAATGATTAACTTGCCAAATATTTTCTCAAACATTTTAGTTTTATTAGAGCATAACCTCAACCATTTCACTACAGATTTCTCAGATCAGCAGAGTCCAATGTTAGCATAGCTTGTGTTTCACATCCAGAAAGAAGCCAAGCCCCTCTGGAATGCACAATCTTATTTATGTGAAGGGATAGGCTTTCCCCTAAATGACTTTTTATTATTTCCTTTCCCAATCTCTGCCTCTGATGGTGAACCCGAGGTATAATAAACTATCATCAGGTTTTGGTAAGTTGGCCATTCAGCAAATGGCCTGGTGAGCTGACTGAGAAAATAGGCTTTCCAGAAGCCAGCCTGCCAGCCAACCTCATCAGATCACAGGCAGGGCTTAGCAAATTAGTGTTTCTGCATTACTACTCTGCAGACTGCCACCCTCTCACCAAAAACCCTGGCTTTCCTGAGTCCAGCCCCAGCTTCTCCCTAGTGCATCTCTGGGCAGCACATTGCAGTGGTGAAACATCAAGGTGTCTTCCAGGCCTGACATGAAGAGGTCAGCTTCAGGGAGTGCACACTCCATATACACACATGCTGTACCACCACCCTCAGGAGGCCGCGCTCCCCCGTGCTCACCGCCGGCCGGTCTTCCCCAGCACCTGCGCCTCCTTGCGCCGCTGCAGCTCGCCCATGTAGCTGAGGATGCGGCTGTTGCACACCAGCAGGCTCTTGGTGGCCTCCAGAGTCTGCTCACGCTGGGAACAGGCTGCCAGCAGCTTGCAGGCCCCTTCCCTCATCCGGATCTCGTGGTCCAGCTTTCTCTGCAACTCTGTGTCCTAGCGGGAGTGGGGAGAAGGATGAGGACATGTCAGTCAGGGAACAGGCAGAAGCACCCTCTCGTCCCCAAGGGGAGGTTGGGCCCAGGAGAAACTGGCAAAGTTATGTTTCAGATTCCTCATGGGCAAGCGTTGACCCTCAACCTCAGCTGTCCAAGAACAATCAGAGCAGCTTGTAAAAACACAGGTGTCCTCATGCCTTTGAAGGGGGGAGTAGACATTTCTTCAGCATCTTTTGAGTACAGCTGGAAAAATCTATGAAAACTACAAACTCACATCATTTGATACAGCCATCCAATATCTACGAGTTTATCGTTATACATGTGGGCAAAGTCATATTCATTGCTGCATTGTTTTAAAACACCAAGATTAAAAGCCCTCAACAGGGCCCTAACCGGTTTGACTCAGTGGATAGAGCGTCGGCCTGTGGACTGAAAGGTCTCAAGTTCAATTCCGGTCAAGGGCATGTGCCTTGGTTGCGGGCACATCCCCAGTAGGAGGTGTGCACGAGGCAGCTGATCGATGTTTCTCTCTCATCGATGTTTCTATCTCTCTCCCTTCCTCTCTGTAAAAATCAATAAAATATATTTTTTTTTTAAAAAGTCCTCAACAGGGCATTCGTTAAATAAGTTATAGCACACTAGACTTATTGAGGTGGGAGGGGAGTACTTCATAATTATATAAATGCCTAATCACTATGCTGTACATATAAAATATAAAATAATATTGAATGTCAACAGTAATTGACAAATTAAAAAATGGGATAGGTAAAAATAAATAAGTTATAGCACATCCCTACCATGGCATATTGCAGACATTAAGAGTGTGCAGATAAATGAAACAATCTTCAAAATATAGGATTGTCCTCAAAAAGTGTGTACACACGCTTTGAATAATAATAAAGGCAGTGTTTCTTAAAATACATTTCATTTTCAAAATTGCGCTATCAGCTATTAAAATGTGTGTACATTTATTTGGGACACCCTGTATATGAAGTGAGAAAGTAGAACAATATTATAGCATGCTACCATTTGTGTACTAAATATACATGCATTGACACAGATATGCATAAAATAGTAGTGGTTGCAGGACTGGGAGCCAGGAATGGAAAACAGGTTTATGATACTTTATTCATATGTACCCTTCTTTACTACTATGCTATTGGAAATTGTTGCCTTTTTAAAAAATTAAATCTTAAAAATAAAGAAAGTACCAGACTTGCAGAATAAGAATCTTTAAGAGTGGGACAAGCACGTTTTTTTGACAATTCCCCCCAGTGATTTTTTTTTTAATTTTTTTTTTTAATATATTTTATTGATTTTTTACAGAGAGGAAGGGAGAGAGATAGAGAGTCAGAAACATCGATGGGAGAGAAACATCGATCAGCCGCCTCCTGCACATCCCCCACTGGGGATGTGCCCGCAACCCAGGCACATGCCCTTGACCGGAATCGAACCTGGGACCCCTCAGTCCACAGGCCGACGCTCTATCCACTGAGCCAAACCGGTTTCGGCCCCCCCAGTGATTTTAAGGTGCAACTAGGGCTGAGAACCACCAACTAAAGGGAATGGACACAGACAATAAAGGCCATCCTGGGATACCCCAAAGACTCAAGTTATGGGGGAGGGGATCATCTACTTGGCAAGGGATCAGTGGAGAAGGAGCATACCACCTACAGAGCTCACCCCATACACACCCCAAATTAGGGGTTCTGCCACCTGCTGGCACTCTGAGCTTAGAAGGTGAGGACAGAGGCCAGGAATGGGGGTAGGAAGGCAGGTGACGCAGGAGGTCAGGAGTGAGGGGCTGAGCAGGCTGTGCACAGGGCCAGACTGGGGGCACTGGGTGAGGCACCGGGACTCTCAGGAAACCCTCTTCCCTCAGAAAGGAGCCCTGGAGGTCTAGAAACGGAGCAGAGGAGGGAAGCACCAGTTTGACACAAGAACCCCGAGTCTGAGTCGCAGCCCTGACAGTCTTAAGACGCTGGGAAGAAACTTACTGAGAAAGCTCTGGGCAATTTAATTAACCTCCCTGAGACTTGGTTTCCCCATCTGTAAAATGAAGATGGAAACAGTTCCCTCCACCTGGGGTTGTGGGGATACAGTGAGACAGGAAGGTGATGCACCAGCATATGGTACAGTGAAGGATGGGGATGCAGATTTAGTGATGCTACTTCAGCAGCAGGAGCAGTCACCCAACAAACGCTGGAGTGTCCCTGTGCTGTCCAAGGCTCCATTTAAAATCCAGCTGGGAGGTGAGAGATGCAGACATTAATGGCTGCTCCGTAAGTGCTATGTCATGGCATAAATATGCTCACAGAAAATAGACCCTGTCTGCTTCTGGCTAAGTGATGGGAAGGTTTCAGGAGAAGGTGGCAGACTAACCCCAGTGCAAAGATAGTCAGTCAGCTCAGGAGGCAAGCTGACGGCCGCATTGGGTTGGGAGACAGGTGAAATGTGACCACCCAAACCTGTCTTCTCCCTCACACCAGGCCTCTTCCACACCCTGTGCTCTTGCTTCTGTCCCTGGTGGCTCCAGCCTTCAAGTCCCCAAGACCTGAATACCCCAACTTCCTGCTTCCAAAAGCCTTGTCTGGCCTCCCTGCAAATTCTTCCTTCACTATACCCGGGGCCGTTGTGCAAAGCCAGCCTCTCATCACCCCTTACCTCAGCACTATCCATGCTTCCCTTCCTGACCCATCAGAAATAAGCCAACCCGGTCCCAAAGCCTCTTCCACCGGGAAGCTCTCCGAGACTACACAGCTCCCCCAAACCCCGCTAGGTCTGTCTGCACCATGGTCCACCTCTGCTAAGCTTCCCCGCTTGCCAACCCCCATCCCATTCTGCATCCAGCTTCTTCCACAAACACCCCAAATGGGGGGGCGGGTGGGGGGAGGAACAGCGGGGAGGGAACAGACAGGCATCCTCAAGGCCCCTCCTGGCTGGCAGCCCAGCCCCAGCACTCACGGATCCTTCCCTAGCCCTGGCCATTGCGCCTGCCACGCAGCCACAGGCAGCGCGCTGGTCTGGAGCCGGCTGCACCGTCTGGCGTCTGGGTGCCCACTCAGAGGCCCCGCCCGCGGCGCTCAGGGCACCGGTGACATCAGCTCCCAACCTCCGCGAGAGCGGCTGAGGGGCTCCCGGGCTCCCGGAGAGCCAGTCGGGTGTACGGAACCTCTGAGAGCGCCCCCTTGTCCTGGAAAGGGCTTAGGGCCACAGCACTCGCCGGAGCTGCAGGAGGCCCCTGGCGGTGCAGCTGCCCTCCAAGGTGACCCCTGGCCTGGGGAGGGGGCGGGGAGAGTATAGGGTGTAAATTGGAGTAACAGGCCGGAGAAGTCCCAGGGCCCAGCCCAGATGACCCTAAGGACCCAGACACCCCTGCTGCGGTCTGCCCACCGCCCTCCAGCCCTAAATCCAGCTTCCCACGGCCTAGATATCCCGGCTCCCACCTCTGGACAGAGCATCTCAGGAATCCTGGCGCAGTTTCTAGATCCCTGTGCTTGCGCCCACCTCCCCACCCACCCCAGGGATGGATGGCTTTTTGTCGCCCCCTCCCCACCCACACACCCCCTCTCCCCAGGGAGGCAGCATTTTCACCAGACTCTCCAGAGAAAGAGCTCAGAGATGGATGTCAACTGGACCTGGGTCAGGCCCCAAGGGGTGAAGGAGGATGAGTAATGAGCAGAAGCCCCAACACACATCAGGCCCTCCAGGGACATCCTTTCCTGTCCCCTCCCCCTGCCCCCCCCCCCCCCTCTGTCCCTGACTTCCTGCTCTGCTTCACCTTCTGTTCCCTTCAGAATCTCCACCAGGGCTCAGTTCAGATCATCACTCAGGAACTTGACTAGCTATGAGAACATAACCTCTACAGCCCCAGTGTGTAAACAGGGGTTATTCCACCCCCTTCTTCGCATTGCTTGAGGATTAAGTGGGAAAGTTTAACCTCTACCTGGGGCCAACACATATATTTTTTTTAAGTATATTTTTTAATTGATTTTGAGAGAGAGAGGAAGGGAGAGAGAGAGAAACATGGATGGATGTGCTTCAATAGGCTGCCTCCTCACATCCCCTACAGGGATCCAGCTGCAGGGGGCATGTGCCCTCACTGTGAATGGAACCAGCAACCTCCTCATGCTCTGGAGGACACTCAGTCAACTGAGCCACACCAACCAGGGTGGGCTCAGCACATGTTTGAAGACACGAAGACCGCCTTTCTTTCACCTCCCCTTTACTTGTAGCTTACATTACCTCTTCCAGAAAATTGTCTTGGATTTATTCTGCCATGACTACCTCTCTTGCCAATCCCTGGCTGGTGTAGCTAAGTGGTTTTGAGTCGACCTATGAACCAGGAGGTCACGGTCATGGTTCGATTCCCGGTCAGGGAACATGCCCAGGAGGCAGCCGGTGATTCTCTCTCATTATTAATATTTTTATCTCTCTCTCCCTCTCTCTTCCTTTCTGAAATCAATAAATATTTTTTTTTAAAAAAAGAAAGAAAATTGTAAGAGAAAATACATCAAAAACAAATAAACAAACAAAAACACAATGGGTCTCCCTTGGTGGGGGTACTGCTGAGTTTCATGGAGAAAGAGCACAGCACAGGCTGAAGGAGAGGTGGCAAAAGTGAAACCTAAGCCTCCTCCTCTGTTCCAGAACGTGGGCAGACCTCACATGGAGAAAAACTACATGGTGGGGGTAAGGGGAGGTCGGAATTTAAACATTTCAACATCTAGACCAGCTCTGAGCAATAAATCTCCTGCAATAATGGAAATAATCAATAGTCATCTAGCACTTGAAATGTGGCTAGAGCTATTAAGGAACTGAATCTTTTATTTCATTTTAATTAAATTATAATTTTAAATAGCCACATGTAACTAGAAACATGGACATTGCAGAGGACTAGGGATGGCAAACAGGTTTATTTCCTGTGCCAAGACAGGACACTACATAGTGTCAAAATCTCAATGGCTCATTGGGTAACTTTCTGCATATGAGAAAAGGGTGACCTTCTCCAGGTGAACAAATTAGGTAAAGGTGTCCCCTCCTGATGCAGCCCCAAACCAGGTCAGGACTCTTAACTCTACCTGGTACCCTTATGGAGGAAGCAACCTGCATAATTTTTTGCCAAGGTTGTGCTGAGAAAGATTCCTAGACCATGATTACCTGGCTGGTGTGACTCAATGGTTGAGCTTTGACCTACGAACCAGGAGGTCACGGTTCGATTCCGATCAGGGCATATGCCCAGGTTATGGGCTCAATCACCAGTAGAGGTTGTGCAGGAGGCAGCCAATCAATGATTTTTTCTCATCATTGATGTTTCTGTCTCTCTCCCTCTCCTTTCCTCTCTAAAATCAATAAAAATATACTAAAAAAAGAAGAAGAAAACAGAGTGCTATGATTGACAGGTAATGTCTACTCTGCTCCAGGGAGTGTGTGTGGGGAGAGTGGGGCCAAGAGCGGTGACATGAAATAAATTGCCATTTCTGATCATGACTCTTTAGTCCTGCCTCTGACCTTCCTCAGCAGAAAACCCCTGCCTGGTCCAGGTGGTCATGTCCACAGACTCCTCCCTCTTCCTCATTCTAGTCAACTGCCACACTGCCCAGTTGCTTAGCCACAGCCTAGGACTCATCCTCGAGTCCTCTCTTTGCCTCACCCCTCATGTCCAATCCATCAGCAAGCCCTGTCAGATCCAGTGCCATCATTTGAAGTCCACCCCCTTCTTGTCTCCACCACGAGCACTCTCATCCACACCATCAGGTTCACTACCCTGAGGCTGTAACAACCTTTTTTCTGGTGGTCTTCTGCTATCCCACTTCCAACCTTCCTCTCTTCTACCCCCGCCCCAGCCTAGCCTACTCTCAGCAGCCATCACTTTAAAACATTAGATGAGTCATCCCTCTGCTTAAAACCCTTCCATGGGCCAACATCACAGTGAGAGTAAAATCTAAGTGCCCTGGCATGGCCTTCAAGCCCTGCATAATCTGGCCCCTGCCCACGAGCTCAACCCCAACTACTATGTTCCAGCCACACTGGAACTGGAACTGGAACTCATCCCCATTTAAGGGCCTTTGCGCTTGCTTTGCCCTCTGTCTAGAAAGCTCTTCCTTCATTCCTCACATATCTTCACACCCCCCTGGTCTCAGCTCAAGGGTCTCCTCACGGAGGCCTTCCCTGACCTCTACATCCAATGCTACCCTCACTATACCTCACGTTGTTTATATCTCCATTTTCATCATGATTTCACTGTGAGATTATGTGTTTGCATGTTTATTATCTGTTCCCCAGCAGAATGGACCTTTCCTGTCTGATTCACTTAAGTATATACCATGAACTAGAAAGGAACTTGACATATAGTAAGTGTTCAATAAGCGTGTTTAAGAATAACTATATGAATAAACAGCTCGCCCTGACCGGTTTGGCTCAGTGGATAGAGCGTCGGCCTGGGGACTCAAGGGTCCCAGGTTCGATTCCAGTCAAGGGCATGTATTTTGGTTGCAGGCACATACCCAGTAGGGAGTGTGCAGGAGGCAGCTGATCGATGTTTCTAACTCTCTATCCCTCTCCCTTCCTCTCTGTAAAAAAATCAATAAAATATATTTAAATAAATAAATAAATAAATAAATAAATAGCTCCCTGCCATCTCCAGGGTCAGCAAAATCTTTACATCCTGCCCCAGGGCCCCTTCCCCTTCTCCAGGAAGGCCATATCCTTCCTGCAAACCTCTCCCACACTGAACTCCTCTTTTCTTCCCATCTACACCCACCCACAGAGCTTCCATAAGTCGGTGTGAAGACAAGACCCCGTTGTCAATAGAACACTCTGATTGGCAATACTGAGCCTGATCCACACAGCACCCAAGGCAGGGGATACAGAACCACCTGTGCCTCTCCCACTCTGAGCAGGCCTGCCCTCCCCACTCAGCCCCGGGAGGGTTGGGCAGGGCAGAAACTGGGGCTGGGATGCTTGCCAAAGAGGTGCCCTGGGGGTGGGGGTGGGGGTCATTACCTCCAGGCTGAGCGCCATCTGCCGAATGTAGAGCATATTCAGGTCCTCCAGGATGTGCAATCTGTCCTGCATCTCTGTGCCCCCTAGTACCCCTTCCCTCGTCAACCCCTCCAGAGGGAAGGGGCGGGCCGGCACCACGTTGCCCCACAATTCCTCCTCCCACTGTTCCCCTGGGTCTAGAAAGAGGTGGGCAGCTCTTGGGCAGAGGGCAGAGGGTACTCTGCCCCTCTGCACTCCTGTCAGACCCCTCTGGCTGCTGTGACAAACTTCCTCTGCCTACCGCTGTTGCAGGGCCCTGGCGGGAGCTGGGCATGAAAGGAAAAGAAAGTAAGGTGAGGATAAGTGGGGTCCCAGGAGGGGAGGCCCGCTGCAGAGGGGACTCTGGGCACAGAGTGTCCAGTCTTGCTTTGGTGGCAGCTGTTCTCCCAGCTGTGGAAGAAAAAGGCCCTTTCATTCCGACTCTGGTCCCTCCCCAGCCCCCGCCCACATCCCTGGCGGGTGGACAGAGAATCTGTGTGCCAGGAGGGCCTGAGGGGCAGGCACAGCTGGAAGGGGGCAGGGAGGGGACGCCTCCCGTAGGTTCTACAGAGTCCGGACGGTTGTCAGGAGCTTGGAACTTTCTGGAGAGGAATGGAGGTGAGGACCTGGGGGAGTGAGCCAGGCAGTGGGACAAAGGGGTAAATGCGGCCCATCCCCCAGGGCCACTTCTTCCAACTCCGGGCCCCGTCCAGCCCGACCCACCCTAGGCTCACAGTTACCTCGCTTTTCCAGCAGAAGGGAGAAGAGGGAGGGAGAACGGCAGGGGTGTGCCTGCGTGCTGCCGCTGCCCCGCTCCCCTCTGCGGGCCCCTTCCCTCCCAGACAGGAAACCAGCCCCGATTCCCAGCCAGCTGCAGCTCTGCCCCCCCCCACCCGCCTCCACCCCAGACCCACGGAGTCACACACCCCAGGGCGGCCGGCCGGCCCGCAGCTCCGCCCCGCTCCTCAACGCCAGACCCTAGGGCTTCTCCCGCGGCCGCCCCAGCGCACAGGCCCCTCCCTCCCCCCCTTCCCCCCCCCCCCACCCCGGCCTCCGGGCCTCACCCCTCACTCTCCCACGCTGGCCCGGGACGGGGTTACTTTTGGGGGACCCGACAAGAGGGCCCTCTCCTCCAAGTTCACTAGCTTCTGAGTCAGAGAAGGCCCGGGACACCGGAACATGTGTGAAAGGGCCTTTGTTCTGGGCAGGCTGGGGGGGGGGGGGGGTGAAGGGGTGTCCCGCAGGAGCCCGGCCTGGAATCCCGGCCCGAGGGTGGGGGGTGGGAGTAAGGCCCCTCACTTAACTCTTCCAGGCCCAGCAGTGAAGGACGGCTGACCTTGGGCAGCCCCCTGGCTGTGCCCACGCCCCGCGCAGCCCCTCCAGAACCTCGTTAGGGAGTTACAAGTGGGGTTCAGACCTTGCATCGTGGAGAGCGCTGGGCCCGGGAGGAAACTGTCAGACTAAAGACTGAACTCCTCTCAGGCCCAGGAAAGGAGGCTGATAGTCTGGGTGTGGGAATAGTCCCTGACCATTATAGAGGGACCACACACGCGCGCGCGCGCGCGCGCGCACACACACACACACACACACACACGCACACGCACACGCACTCCCAGCCCTGCAGCCGCACAGAGGGGTGACTGGGAAGTGCCTGGGCGAAGGGGCCAACCGGGCTGACAGTGGCGACTGAGGGTGGAGAGGGGGCTGGCGCCCAGGGGGAAGGTCCAAGCTGCTGGGGCCTAGCTGCCCACCACCCTTTGCCCGGGGATGCCGGGAGATGCCAGACACATTTTGGGAATCGAGCCTGGGACCCCTTAAATTGAGACCAACCGAAGCTCGTCCCGACAGAGGCAGATCATCCCAACGGGCCAGGGAGTCTGGGGTGGCACAGGTCCGATGAACGTGCGGACACTGGGTCTGCGCCCCACTTTTGAAGCCAACAAGCTCCAGCCGGTTCGGCTCAGTGCATAGAGCGCCGGCCTGCGGACTGAAGGGTCCCGGGTCCATTCCGGTCAGGGGCACACGCCCGGTTGCAGGCTCGCTCCCCAAGAGCGTGCGGGAGGCAGCAGAGCAATGATTCTCTCTCATCATTGATGTTTCTCTCTCTCCCCTTTCCTCTCTGAAATTAATAAAAACACGCTTTTTAAAAGTCAACAAGCACGGGTTTGGATGCGGCGGCGGCGTCCCCGCCCCTCCGGCGTGCGCGCGGGCGGGGGCCACACGGCTGGCCCCGGGAGCTCCGGCGGCGGGGGGCGGGGGGCGCGGGGTCTCACCTCGGGGGGGTCGCTGAAGAGGCTGAGTCGGAAGCGGCCGCGCTTGAACTCCATCTCCAAGGCGGAGCCCCTGGCCACCGTGACCCGGCTCCGGTGGTTTCGAGAGAACATGCTGGCGGCTGGGCGCGTTGGCCCGTCCAGTGCGCCCCCCGCGCCACCCCTCTCCGCCGGGTCTCGTCGGCTTCTGTCCCTCGACGCCCGCCCGCCGGTCCCGCTGGGAAGCTCCGCGGCCGGTTCCCAAACTCCGCCCCCGGAGACAATACCTGGGCCGGGCAGGGCGCGGCCCCCTCCTCTTCCACCCCCGCCAAAGGCCCGTTCGGTGGGGCCGGTTCCGGGGCGCCCTCGCCACCCTAGCTCAGCCCCTCCCGAGCAAGCCTGGCCCGACAGCCCGTCTGCCCGCGGACCCCGCACCTCCGGGCACTGCGGGGGCGCACAGTCCCTTCCGGCCGGGGTCCGGGCGCCACACCTGGGCGAGGGGAGGGCCAAGGGAAGCCCCGCCCCCAGCCGCCCCCACCTGGCACGCCTGGCTACTTGCGCATGGAAAATCCCGGCCCCACGTGGATCGCCCGGGGCGCAGGCATCTCCAGCCTAATCTCACCTGTCAGCAGCTTCCCCGAAGACCCTTTCGACTTCCCACAGTCCCAAATATTCCTTCTTTGTCGCCTTCCTTTGTTAGGCTTCCTCCCAACTATCCTGCCTTCCCTAACGGCCACAAGTCAAGGGGCACGGCTGGGAAACCTGTTCTGGCACTTCCTCACTGACGCCCTGACTCAGAAAGACGTTTAACTTTCTGGGCTTCTGTTTTCCTATCTGCTCAATGGAGATGCAGTAATTATCCCCAGGTGGCTATGGGAATTACGTATGACAGTGAGGGTAAAATGCCCAGCGTTGTGCCTGGCGCAGCACAAGTGCCCCTTAAGTGGAGCTAAGAAGAAAAAGGAGCAGGTGCAGCGCCCTCGTGCCCTTGGAGGGGGCACCAGCGACCTCAGCTCCCTGGACCCAGACCTTAAGAGCCTTAAGAAGGGGAGGATATAGCAGCACCATAGTGGGTATCTCCCAACTGTTTTTGCTGGGTCAGCTGAGACAGGATTACCACCCTCTGCCTCTGCAGAAAAAGGGGGCCCCTCCTCACCCCCAGAGAGCCCGGTTAGAGAGAAGGAAATGGCAGAGAATGGACTTGCTGACCACACATGAGGAGTCTCCTGGGGACCGGAGAACTTACTGGGAGAACTTGAGAGAGAGAGTGGGGCTCCTTCATAGCACATGAGCTGGAGCCAGAAAAAATGCCTGCCTTTGGCTTTAGAGAGCCCAGGTTAGCACAGCTCTGCTACAGCAAATTATTCAATACCAGAGGCCCAGTGCACAAAATTGGTGCTTGGGTAGGGTCCCTAGCGGCTGCTGGCCAGGGCCTTCCTTCTTCCCCACCGCCCCCTGGTGATCAGCGCACATCATAGTGAGCAATAGAATTCCCAGTATCCTGGTTGAACTCCTGGGAACACTTTGCATATTAGCCTTTTATATATATAGATTCTTTTAGAAAACCTGACTTAAAATTACTTCAGCAAAAGGGGAAATTTATTACCTTAAGGAACTAAAATGGCGGAAGAGGTCACTTGGATGTGGCTTGACCCAGGCATTCATTTGGTGTCGAGAGATCCCATCTCTTCCCATCATCTCGCTCTTCTTTCCTCCATGTTGACGTCACTCTCTACAGCAGTGGTTCTCAACCTTCCTAATGCTGCCACCCTTTAATACAGCTCCTCATGTTGTGGTGACCCCCAATTTCATTGTTACAAATTGAACATAATTAAAGCAGAGTAATTAATCACAAAAACAATATGTAATTATATATGTGTTTTCCGATGGTCTTAGGCAACCCCTGTGAAAGGGTCTTTGACCCCCAAAGGGGTCGCGACCCACAGGTTGAGAACCGCTGCTCTATAGCATAGCATGATTGTTGAAAAAGAATTCTGGGTCCATATCTTTTAAAAAATATATATATATATATATATTTTATTGATTTTTCACAGAGAGGAAGGGAGAGAGATAGAGAGTTAGAGGAACATCGATCAGCTGCCTCCTGCACATCTCCCACTGGGGGATGTGCCCGCAACCCAGGTACATGCCCCTGACTGGAATCGAACCTGGAACCTTTCAGTCCACAAGCCGACGCTCTATCCACTGAGCCAAACCGGTTTCGGCCCATATCTTTTTAGAGTAAAGGGAGATAAATGGTGACAGGAGGAGACCTGACTTTTGGTGGTAAACACACAATAAATTAAAATTCTTATTTAAAAACACATAGAGCCTAGCTAGTGTGTCTCAGTGGTTGAGCATCAACCTATACTAGGAGGTCATGGTTGGATTCCCAGTCAGGGCACATGCCAGGGTTGCAGGCTCTATCCCCAGTAGGGGGTGTGCAGGAGGCATCTGATCCATGATTCGCGTTGATGTTTCTATCCCTCTTTCTGTCTCCCTTCCTCTCTCTGAAATTTAAAAAAAAAACAACAACACACACACACACAACATAAAAACACTCCTAATCCTACCTTTTAAAAATAATATAAGGGCGGGGAGCCGGAGGAGGCGGAGGCCGAGGCGGAGGAAGCGGAAGTGGGTCGGACCCGGGTCGGTCCCGGGTCGGTCCGGGAGTAGTGGGTCTAGGCTAGGGCCTGGATCGCTTGGCCCGGCAGCTGAGGACGGGACGAGCTGCGCCACCCTTGAGGCCTGCTGACCGGCACCCAGTCGCCGTCTCCGCCCCTGAATCCTGCAGCCCTCGGGTCTCCTCTCGGCCCCAGGTCCCACTCCCCCAGCCTCCGGTGTCCGCCCTGGCAGCCCTACGGTTCCTCACCTGCGTCCTCCCTGGAACAGGCAGACACTGCGCCCCCCGGAAGTCGGCGGCGAGCAGCAGCGACCGCGGAGCGACGGCGGGCGGCCCCGGGCATGTATGCCCCGGGAGGCGGAGGCGCAGGGCTGCCCGGCGGGCGCCGGCGGAGGAGCCCGGGAGGCAGTGCTCTGCCCAAGCAGCCGGAGCGTAGCCTGGCCTCGGCCCTGCCGGGCGCCTTGTCCATCACGGCGCTGTGCACTGCCCTCGCCGAGCCTGCCTGGTTGCACATCCACGGTGGCACCTGTTCCCGCCAGGAGCTGGGGGTCTCCGACGTACTGGGCTATGTGCATCCGAACCTGCTTAAAGACTTCTGCATGAATCCCCAGACGGTGCTGCTTCTGCGGGTCATTGCCACCTTCTGCTTCCTGGGCATCCTGTGTAGCCTCTCCGCATTCCTCCCAGATGTCTTTGGGCCCAAACATCCAGCCCTGAAGATCACCCGTCGCTATGCCTTTGCCCACATCCTCACAGTCCTGCAGTGTGCGACCGTCATCGGCTTTTCCTACTGGGCTTCCGAACTCATCCCGGCCCAGCAGCAGCAACATAAGAAGTACCATGGTTCCCAGGTGTATGTCACCTTTGCTGTTAGTTTCTACCTGGTGGCAGGAGCTGGTGGAGCCTCAATCCTGGCCACAGCAGCCAACCTCCTACGCCACTACCCGACAGAGGAGGAGGAGCAGGCGCTGGAGCTGCTGTCTGAGATGGAGGAGACCGAGCCCTACGCCTCGGAATATGAGGTCATCAATCAATTCCAGCCGCCCCCGGCCTACACACCCTAATGCCAGCCTAGGCCTTCTTCCTCCCTGCTCCCACTTGGCGGCTCCTCCCACCCAAGGAGCGCCTTCCCCCAGCAGGCCTCACTGGTAGGATCCTGAGCATCTTCACCAAACCTTTCCCAGGAGAGAGACTGCCTTTTGGATTGTTCATGCATCCTTGCTCTTGAAACCTGGGGTTCATGGATTTTATATCATGCACTGTTTCCCCTCTTGCCACCTTCCTGTCCCTGAGGTCACTAGTCATTATCAACCAGGGATGGTCATACAAGTTTTCTCCCTTCATGGGCCATATCTTTCAGACCAGAACTTTCTTTCCTTGGGGAGCTACTGACAGTGGACTGTCTCAGAGAGAGGTGTGTCAACAGGGCCCAAGGAAAAGGGGACTGTGCCATGCAGGCTTCCTTCATAATGGTCAGCGGGTTCCACAGCTGCAGCTGTGGGGTGACCCCGCCCCATTCCTTCTCAGAGTGCCCAGTGGCAGGCCGCCCGCTCTGGAAATCTCTGCACTTTAGTCTTTGGACTTCCCATCCTCCATGTTCTGGTTTGACAGTGAGACGGAATTGCTGTTGAGAAGCAGAACAAGTCATCCCCACCCTGCCCTGGCTTAGGTGGCTGGAGCCCAGGCAAGGAGAGCAGCGGGTATGGGCCTGAGGCCTCCTGGTGCCCAGAAAGGATCAGAGTGAAGGGGCTGAACCTCTCCAGCCCCTTCACCTTTTAAAATTGAGTGGTTTTAAAAGGAAAAAACAAAACCAAGCAACAGCAACAATCATCTGTTTTTAAACTAGCAACAAGACTTGTCATTTTATCGATGTTTATCCTATTCCTTTGGGCTCTGCAGTGTTTTGAGCCACAGCTCCTTCCAGCCCACAGTAGTTTCTCCCTGAACTTCTCCCAGCAGAATGCATCCCTCTTCCCTTGCTCCCTCGCTCCCAGGGCCTTCCTGTGGAACCCAGAGCCCCATCAGCAGAGGGGCTGAGGACTATGGCCTGGCTGGCTGGCCAGCGTGGTGCTCCTCAGGACTGTGGACTGAGATGTAACCTGGCCTCCGTGCAGGAACAGAGGTCACAGCAGGGCACTCTCCACATAGGAATCACAACCAGTGGCCCCGCTGCGGGAGGTGTAGATGGCAGACCTGGCTGTGTCCTTCAGGCTTAGTGCCTCCCCTAAACTGTGACTTGGGGCAACAGCTTGCTGCATGCCCTCTCCCCTTCTTGAATGTCCTCTGGCCTTGCATTGTGTTACTTGCAGGCTCTTTCTTGCCCAGCCATCATTCTGGCTTTGCTGTTTGCCATGTATGGCTCTGGGTCTGGCTGAATTTTCTGCCCTGAGATCAGCATAAAAGTGGGAGAAATTCAAGAAACCTTCCGTATGGATCCAGATGGCCAAGCGTCTTTGGAATCAGTGTTCATTGCGGAGCTGAAAAGCAGATGGGTCCCACTCTCCTCCTGCAGGTGACCGAGCAAGGCCAGAGAGTGGACACCGCTGTTGAGTGGTGGCTGGGAAGGAACGTTCTGTGCCTCATCCTTGGGCCAGACCGCCTGGGGATGTCTGGACAGACACCGGTGTGGGTGGTGAAGACCATGTCTGCACATGAATGGGTGGCTGCCTGGAGTTCACTGTGATGCCAAAGTTGTCCCATAGTGACTTTCACCCCAGACTCCACCGTGAGCAAGAAAGACTGCGTGTGATACTGCGCACAAAGCCAAGGAGCTTCATTGTCTTGTCTTGTCTTTCTGTCAAGTCCGAGTTTGTCTGGCAGATATCTAGGGTGTGGCCAGCTCTTGCTGACCTTGGGTGCTTGGGTATCTGAGGGGCAGAGCAGGAGACCCGGCACCGGACATGCATGCCAAAATGACCAGTCATCTCGTGAGGCCTCAGACATGACCCTGTGGACTGTTCCATGTAATTCAGAACCCACTTTTTATTAACTGTCCACACTTCCGGCCTTTCTCTTCCCCCTGCTATCCTGACAGTATCATATAAATCCCCCTGGTTGTGTTTTTTCTTTTTTTCTAGGAAAATAAAAAATAAAAAGCAAAAACAAAACAAATGAACCGAAACCACAAGTAAGAATGTAAAAAAATAAATAAAAATAAATAAAAATAAAAATAATATAAAGTTAAAAAAATTAATCAGTAAAAATGCCTTCCCCACCATCACAGAGAAACGCCAGGATAGTATGGTACCTCACACTGGCTCATGAGAGACAACTGCTGAATTGTCCAGAATTATGCATTTCAGTTGTTACAGGTTTAATTAAAATTTAAATTTAAAATTCACAACTAAATAAACTTAAATTTATTTATTTAATTGATTTTAAAGAGGGGAATGGGGGTGGAGGGAGAAACATCCCTAAGTTGCCATGACCTGGAATTGAACCCACCACAGTTTGGTATATGGGATGACACTCTCCAGAGGTCGGCAAACTCATTAGTCAACAGAGCCAAATATCAACAGTACAACGACTGAAATTTCTTTTGAGAGCCAAATTTCTTAAACTTAAACTATATAGGTAGGTACATTGTTATTAACTTAATTAGGGTACTCCTAAGGCTTAGGAAGAGCCACACTCAAGGGGCCAAAGAGCCACGTATGGCTCGCGAGCCGCAGTTTGCCGACCACGGCTCTAACCAACTGAGCCATACCAGCCAGAGCTAAATAAATTTCATTAAAACAAAGTGAGCTCTGGTCGTTGTGGCTCTGTGGTTAGAGTATCAGTCCAAGAACTGACGGGTCTCAGATCCCTGGGCACATACCTGGGTTGTAGGTTCAATCCCTACAGGTTGGGGCGACTTAGGGAGGCAACCAATCCATGTGTCTCTCATCTCTCTCTCTTTCTTTCCCTCCCTACTTCCCTCCCTTTTGGAAATCAATGGAAAAAAATATTTTGGGGTGAGGATTAACAAAGTTAATTAATTAATTAAAGCAAAACCCATCGCCTCCTAATTATTTTACTGCATTTTCCTATTACCTCTTGAGGTTGTTTACATCTATAGTATCTGTTTGGTGCAATTGCTATGTAATGGTGACCTACTGCACACCTCCTCCCAGCTCTGTCTTGACTCACATTTGAAGCTGGCCATGGTGGAAGAGCTATTTACACAACAGAAATAGGTGAACACTATAAATAAGGGCCCCGACGCACACCGCGGAGTTTGTGTTAAACATTTACCAGCATGGTTTGGTGCATAATCTTTCCAACCTTTTCTTTAGCTTATGACTCAATCTCGAGTAGGAGGCTGCGGATCTCCAACTATGAAGTAGATATTGGGGGGAAGGAGGTGTTGGTCACCCAGGGTTCAAATAATCTTCCTATTTCTGTACAG
The DNA here is from genome assembly GCF_014108235.1 of Myotis myotis. Lineage (NCBI taxonomy): Eukaryota > Metazoa > Chordata > Mammalia > Chiroptera > Vespertilionidae > Myotis > Myotis myotis. The sequence continues at coordinate 10,289,382 of NW_023416318.1, read as the reverse complement.
CCCCCTACTGTGGATAATATTAGCAAGTTAAGGCTCTACCCGCTTTCTGGCTGGCAGCTGTAGGACATTCATCCTCCCTCCCACGCTTCAGAGCCCAGAGGTAGGCACTTAGCCGAAGCCAACCAACTGGAATGCTCCCAACTGGACTTTGAATCTTGAATGAGTGAAAACAGGATCCAGGGGGGTCCAGTTATCATTACTGCACCTGCAGGCCATGAGGAGTGGGAAACCCTCACCAGAAGATGCCTGAGGTGGGAATTTGGTGTGACCTGGTGTAACCTCAGCAATGTGTTCTTCCTGCCTGGCCTCCCTTCGTTCCCACCCCTTATCCAGGGAAAGTACAAGACGAGCCCAAATCATTCTGTAGTGCAAGGAAGTAAAAAAAAGTGCTCAAAATATGATGGAGACATGTCAAAAGGACACAGAAGCCATCTTAAAGCCATCAATGCCCACTGACAAATCTGAGCATAAAATAAATAATGGTGGTAATGTATTACAACCTGCTGACTGAAACAGAATCCCTACTGATATAAATAAATACACATGTAAATGAATGTAAGAGGAGAAAGCTCTTCTTCACAGTAGAATGCCAACTTCACAGTAGATGGAATAATGGAAGTAAAAAGATTATTACACCATTTGGCAATTGTTAAAGTGGTGTGTGTTGATTTATACTGTATTTATCAATGGATACTAAGCCTTGACATATACCATTTTCTCCCTTACCCCATTATCATTCCTTTTCTAATTAATCTGAGAACAAATTGTAGACATGATATTATTTCAATCTTAAATATTTCACTGTGTTTTTCTCAAAACAAGTGCACTGTTCTACAACCTTGGTGCCACCCTCCCAATCCAGAAATTAACATCGATACAGCACTGCTGTCTAACCCACAGACCCCGCTCAAATTTCACCAACTGCCCAACGTTACCTTTTCCTTTCTAGCCCAGAATCCAAATTCAGGATCATGCATTACTTTTACTTATCATGGTAGGTGGAGGTTTGATGAACAGCATATTAGTTTCAGAGTATTTCCCCAGAAAATACTCATTAAGTACAAAGGTGAAAATGGTGACTTTAGCCCTGACTGGTTTGGCTCAGTGGATAGAGCGTCGGCCTGCGGACTGAGAGGTCCCAGGTTCGATTCCAGTCAAGGGCATGTACCTTGGTTGCGGACACATCCCCAGTAGGAGGTGTGCACGAGGCAGCTGATCGATGTTCCTCTCTCATCGATGTTTCTAACTCTCTATCCCTCTCCCTTCCTCTCTGTAAAAAATCAATAAAATATATATATAAAAAAAATGGTGACTTTATAGTGAAGAAAAGTGACAGATACCGCCTTGACCAGGTGATCAAGTTTAGTATCATCAATAGTGGGGTAGGCTGACATCATGGGCCGCCTGAGGCCAGACTCTGAAAAGAATACACCATAATCATTTTTTGTGTAGTACTCCTACGGAGAAGTTATGGGTCTAGATATAATGAAACACCAGATGGATCCAGGTTGAGGGACATCCTACAGAGTCACAGGCCTGTACTCTATAACCGCCAAGGACACAAAAGAAATGTTCCAGATTAAAGCATATCAAAGAGCTTGGCCAGTGTAGTTCAGTGGTTGAGTGTTGACCCATGAACCAGGATGTCACGGGTCGACTCTTGGTCAGGGCACAGGCCGGGGTTGCAGGCTCAATCCCCAAATAGGAGGTATGTAGGAGGCAGCGGATCAATGATTCTCATCATTGATGTTTGCATCCCTCTTTCCCTCTCCTTTCCCCTCTCTGAAATCAATAAAAACATATTTTTTTAAAGGGGGTGGGGGCTGGCGGGTTTGGCGCAATGAATAGAGCGTAGGCCTGAGGACTGAAAGATCCTGGGTTCCATTCCAGTCAAGAGCATGTACTTCGCCGAAACCGGTTTGGCTCGGTGGATAGAGCCTCGGCTTGCGGACTGAAAGGTCCCAGGTTCGATTCCGGTCAGGGGCATGTACCTGGGTTGCGGGCACATCCCCAGTGGGAGGTGTGCAGGAGGCAGCTGATCGATGTTTCTCTCTCATCGATGTTTCTGACTCTCTATCTCTCTCCCTTCCTCTCTGTAAAAAATCAATAAAATATATATATAAAAAAAAAAAAAAAGAGCATGTACTTCGGTTGCAGGCTTGATCCCTGGCCCTAGTCGGGGCGCATGCAGGAGGCAACCAATCAATGTGTCTCTCACATCATTGATGTTTCTCTCTCTCTCTCCCTCTCCTTCCCTCTCTGAAATAAATAAAAACATATTTTTTTAAATAAAATAAAATAAATAAAAGGTGGGGGAGGGGGAGCAGATCAGAGACATGATAAGTAAAAGTAATGCATGATCCTGAATTTGGATTCTGGGCTAGAAAGGAAAAGGTAACGTTGGGCAGTTGGTGAAATTTGAGCGGGGTCTGTGGGTTAGACAGCAGTGCTGTATCCATGTTAATTTCTGGATTGGGAGGGTGGCACCAAGGTTGTAGAACAGTGCACTTGTTTTGAGAAAAACACAGTGAAATATTTAAGGTTGAAATAGTATCATGTCTACAAATTTGTTCTCAGATTAATTAGAAAAAGGAATGATAATGGGGTAAGGGAGAAAATGGTATATGTCAACAACGGAACAATCTACTTAAGGAGATAAAGTTCTTTGTACCCTTCTTGAAACTTTTCTCTGAGTTTGAAATTATTTCAAAATAAATTATATTTTAAAAATAAGGCCAAGAACTCTTTCAGCAGAAGTTTTTCCTTTCCGCCTACAAACATGCTCAAATCTCTGCCACTCTAAACAAAGCAAAACTAAAAACAAAGTCACGAAGCCAGTGGCTGCTTGCTGCCGCCATTTCCTCCCGGCAGGATATCAGGATGTGGAGGAAACACCACTGGACCCAGTGTCAGGAAGCCTCGGTTTGAGGCTGGCTCTGCCACTCCTTAGCTACGTGACTTTGGCCAAATCATTTAACTTCTCTGAGCCTCAGTTTCCTCATGAGGGAACAACAGCATTTCCTTAGGGAGCTGCCCTGGGGATCAAGGGAGAGCAGGGATATAAAAGCAGGTTATCAACTCTAATTCTAACTACAGGTGATTCCTCATTTTAACTTCTGGTGATACAGGACTATTGTCCTCACATCCTGCTAGAATGTATCCTGTTCTTAAAGTTCAGCCTGCCCTTTGCAGAACTGTACACAGCTGATCATAGCCTTTCCCTGGCGATACCCTTTGCCCTTGCGTGCCTTTCTTGCCTCTCTTGACCTCCTCTTCTCAACATAGCCTCTTCTCCTTCTGCCTGCCCAGCCAGGACAGGTGCCCACTCAGGTCTGTTCCCAATCCTTTTCTCTCCATCTACTTGCTCATTTTGGAATGTCGATGTTCCCAGCTTTTTAGGGACCTCCATTATTATGCTGATGACACCCACCACTCAACCTTCTGCACTGGCTTCTTCTCTCAGTGGTCCATCTTATTTGGGCATTCCCACAGGCACTTCAAATGTACCGTAGGTGCCCTAGCCTGTTTTGCTCAGTGGGTAGAGCGTCAGCCTACAGACCGAAGGGTCCCAGGTTCGATTCTGGTCAAGGGCACATGCCCGGGTTGTGGCTCGATCCCCAGTAGGGGAAGTGCAGGAGGCAGCCAGTTTCTATCTCTCCCTCTCCCTTCCTCTCTGAAATCAATAAAAATATAAAATAAATAAATAAATAATAACTTCATTTAAAAATCTACCTTAGGCAACACTAAATGTTTCCCTTCTTACTTGCTTCTGTCCCTATATTATCTTTATTTAAAACACCTTGCTCCCAAAAATTATTTGGGCTAGAAATGTAGTTGTTTACTATTCTTGTTGTTGTGTGCGTATTGAACATCTATGTGCCAGATACGACCCTAGGTACTTTGCATTCTTGATTTGCTTTACCCCCTGAAAAAGCCCTATGAAGTGGATAGATCCTGCTTCATTCCATCTTACAAAGCTGGAATCTGAGGTCCAGAAAGCTTAAATAACCTTGAGCCCAAGGTTACATAAGTAACAAGTAATAGAACTGGGATTTGATACTAGGCTTGTCTTACTCTTAATATTCATCACTTTCGCCCAGCTGGTGTGGTTCAGTGGTTGAGCATAGACCTGAGCACTGGTTCTATTCCCCACAGGGCACATGACGGGTTTCCGAGCTTGATCCCCGACAGGGGATGTACAGGGAGCAGCAGATCAGTGTTTCTATCTCTCTTTCCCTCTCCTTTCCCTTCTCTCTAAAAATCAATAAAAAACATTTAAAAAATATCAATCACTATATTAAATTGACTTCTTCCTGATGGAATGCCCATATATAATTGCTCATTGATTCCTTTTCATTTTTATCAAGGAGATATCTCTTGAATCAGTTCTTTGTTCACTGCTGCTACCTTGTTCACATACACAGCTCAGACTTATTTAAATATATGTATACTAGAGGCCCGGTGCACAAAAATTTGTGCACTCGAGGGGTGAGGGGGGGGTTCCTAAGCCCGGCCTGTGTCCTCTCGTAGTCTGGGACTCCTCGGGAGATAACGACCTGCTGGTTTAGGCCTGCTCCCGGGTGGCAGAGGGCAGGCCCAATCCCTAGGTGCAGCCCCTGGTCAGGCTCAGAGCAGGGCCAATTGGGGAGTTGGGGCGCCGCCCCCTGTCATGCACAGAGCAGGACGATTGGGAGGTTGTGATGCCACCCTCAGTCACACTCAGGGTAGGGCCGATTGGGGGGTTGGGGCACCGTCCCCTGTCACACTCAAGGCAGGGTCGATGGGGAGGTTGCGGCACCACCCCCTGTCACGCACAGAGCAGGGCCAATCAGGGGGTTGGGGCACTGCCCCCTGTCACTCACAGAGCAGGGCCCATCAGGGGGGTTGGAGCTCCGTACCCTGTCACGCACAGAGCAGGGCCAATCAGGGGCTTGGGGCGCTGCCCCCTGTCACGCACAGAGCAGGGCCCATCAGGGGGTTGGGGCGCCGCCCTCTATCACCCACAGAGCAGGGCCGATCAGGGGGTTGGGGCGCCGCCACTGTCACACTCAGGGCAGGGCCGATGGGGAGGTTATGGCTCTACCCTGTCACACACAGAGCAGGGCCCGTGGGGGGGTGGGTTGGGGCACCGCACCCTGTCACACACAGAGCTGCAGGGCGATCAGGGGGTTGGGGAGCTCCCCCCTATCAGGCACAGAGCAGGGCTGATCAGGGGGTTAGGGCGCCTTCCCCTGTCAGGAACAGAGCAGGGTGGATAGGGAGGTTGTGGCCCCGACCCCTGTCACACACAGAGCCGCAGGGCGATCAGGGGGTTTGGGCACTGCCCCCTGTCATGCTGATCCCAGTGCCGGGAGGCCTCGCGGCTCCGCTGATCCCAGTGCTGGGAGGCATATTACCCTTTTACTATATAGGGTAGAGGCCTGGTGCACGGGTGGGTGCCGGCTGGTTTGCCCTGAAGGGTGTCCTGGATCAGGGTGGGGGTCCCCACTGGGGTGCCTGGCCAGCCTGGGTGAGGGGATGATGGCTGTTTGCAGCTGGTCACACACCCTTCCGGGTGGGGGTCCCCACTGGGGTGCCTGGCTGGTCTGGGTTAGGGGCTGAGGGCTGTTTTCAGGCTGGGGGTGACTGAAGCTCCCAACCGCTCCTTTCTTTTTTTTTTTTTTTTTTTATTCTGGGCCAGCTTTAGCTTTGAGGCTTGGCTCCAGCTCTTAGGCCTCCGCTGCTAAAAGTAGGTTTCTGGCCTTTGCTTACAATGTTGCGATCCTGCTGGCTGAAGCCGGGCAGACTAAAGCAGGTTTCTGGGGTTTTGTTTAGCTTCTATATTTGTTACATAGTTGCTTAGAGTTGCAGCTCAGAGGCCTGCAGCGGCAGGCGGGGAACGCTGGAGTCCTCCGTCACTGAAGCAAGCAAGCCTCATGTTAGTTTCAAGCTGCCTGGCTGCCGGCCGCCATCTTGGCTGGCAGTTAATTTGAATATCTCACTGATTAGCCAATGGGAAGGGTAGCGGTTGTACGCCAATTACCATGTTTCTCTTTTATTAGATAGGATAGGTGGTAATTGTTTCTAATTATAATTTTGATATACACTGGCTGTAAGAAAATTCCTTACAGATCTGGGTAGTGAAAGTTCTCCAACCCCAACTTCTAAAGATAAGCACCATTAACAGTATAGTATACACTCCTTGATTTTTTTTCTATAAATATATAGTAGCATATTATGTCTTTAAAATTTTTTAAAATTGATTTTTAGAGAGGATGGGAGAGAGAGAGAGAGAGAGAGAGAGAGAGAGAGAGAGAGAGAGAAACACATCGATATGAATTGGCTGTTCCCGATCTCGGGATCTGACCAGAAATCTAACCCACCACCTTCTATTACACTGGATGAGTCCCAACCAACTAAGCCACACCAGCCAGTTACTATGTCTTTTAAATGGAATCACATCATCTTGAAACTTGCTTTATTTCCTATATCAACACACACAGAGCTACCTTGTATTTTTTAAATTAGTTTAAACATACACATTTTATACAAAATTCAATAGCCACAAAAGGGTATTTTATGAAAAACAAGCCTCCCTTCAGCCATCCATCCGTTTCTTGGGTAGCCTTCTGGGGCCTCGTTTCTTTTAATAGCAACATAGCCTCCCATTGTATGGATGTTCCAAATCCATATACCAACTTACTTTGGTGTTTCAACAGATTGTTTGCAATGCTATTACCTACTAGAATCTACATTCCATGTCAATCTTATCAATTACTTATCACTCTAATTTTTTTTAGCAACATGGTGCCCCACATTGCACAGATGCACCATAATTCATTTATCCATTTCCCTACTGATGAGAATTTAGGCTTAAACACTAAGCATTTGCCCTGCTCGTAGGACTTGTGCTGTTAAGCACTTCTGCGATTTGGCGGGCAATCTAGTTTATGTACCGAGCTATGAGCTAGCTCCTCGAAGTCAGAGGAGAGTGTTCACATTCATCCTGGTGTCCTCACTGCCTAGCCCCGAACTTGGCCGGGAGCATACGCTCACGACGCTGGAGTGTAATAGTCATACCGCCCGCACTGGCACGGGTTCTGCCACGGAGAGACGGAACGAAAGGAAAGCCGAGCCTTTTGAATTGTCCCAGACTGAGGGGCCGGAACTTTGGTTGGGAGGGTCATTGTTTCTCAGGGACGATTCTAGCGTCAATGTGTACCCCGCACAAACATGGTTGCTACGCACCGGAAGTACCGGTTATTTTGCTGGAATCGGTTCTTCCGCGGGGCGGAAGAGGCATGTCTGCCTGTTCCCAGATCATTTCCAGCCCCCTTTCCTAGCAGGAACCCATGAGTAAGCTGTGGCGGCGCGGGAGCACCTCTGGGGCTATGGAGGCTCCTGAGCCAGGTAAGCGCGGGTCGATAGAGCAACTTAGGAGTTCCTTCGCAGAAAAGGAGTTCCTTTCTCGCTTCTCGGAGCTTTCAAGGTACTTGGCCACAGGTGGGAGGAGAAAGGCGGGGCTGTTGCTATGGTAACAGCAAGTACCGCGGGAAGAGTGGGAACCCTTAGGGAAACTGGGCTCTTCTGGGCTCTCACTACCCCACTCCTGCCTCACACCGATGACAGGCTCTCCTTCCGCAGGGGAGGCGCTGGAGTTGAGTCTGGCGGGTGCCCACGGCCACGGAGTGCACAAGAAAAAGCACAAGAAGCACAAGAAGAAACACAAGAAAAAACACCATCAGGAAGAGGAAGCTGGGCCCACGCAGCCGTCTCCTGCCAAGCCCCAGCTCAAACTCAAAATCAAGCTGGGTGGGCAGGTTCTGGGCACCAAAAGGTGAGGCCAAGGGAACCAAGGTTTTACTTGGGGAACTTTAGAAGGAGGCAAAGAAAAGAGACGCTGGCTGGGCTTTCCAGAAGATAGAGTGGACACGGTGACTTGGGGGCCCAGGAAGAACCTAGAGGGTGTGGGGACAGCTGGAGGTAGCTCCTGAGCGGAAGGAAGATACTTGCCCCGCTTACAGAGTGGTGTTGCTTCTCTGCAGTGTTCCTACCTTCACTGTGATCCCTGAGGGACCCCGGTCCCCCTCTCCCCTTATGGTTGTGGACAATGAAGAGGAACCAATGGAAGGAGTCCCCCTTGAGCAGTACCGTGCCTGGCTGGGTGAGAAGGAGCTGGAGGTGGGGAAACAGGGTTCCTCATTATACCCGATGAAAGGGAGGAGGTTACTTCTGAGGAGGGAGGGAATTTTGAGTGTTCCAGTACTAACTTGGCCACATTCGGGTGCCCCACCTGAACAATTCTACTTTTATCTCTCCAGATGAAGATAGTAATTTGTCCCCCTCCCCACTTCGAGATTTGTCGGGGGACTTAGGGGGTCAGGAGGAAGAGGAGGAACAGAGGTGGCTGGATGCCCTGGAGAAGGGGGAGCTAGATGACAATGGGGATCTCAAGAAGGAGATCAATGAACGGCTGCTCACTGCTCGACAGGTAAATTGGTTCATTCTTCATTCAGTTACCAGATATTTAGAGAGGACCTTCCATGTCCCAAGAACTTTGCTGGGCATTGGGCAATCACTGATGGAGAAAAGACACTTTACTGTTCGCATGGAGCTGGTATTCATGTGTGTGTAGGTAAATAAGGAAATAATCTTGAAAAGCAGTTTATAAAAAAAAAAATAGGGTGATGAAACAGAAAGTGGTAGGAAAGAAACATTAGATAGGGAGGGAAGACCTCTTTGAAGAGCTAACATTTCCAGTACCAGAGGAGCTTTGGTCTGGCATTGAGCACTTGTCTAATTGATGCTTCAATGAGATAAAGATTTAACAACAAACAGAAGTCCTCAGAAATATGGTGCAGAGAATTTGGTACACAAGGCAGGCAGGTAACATTACTGCATTACTGATACTTTTCCCCTTGAGAGTCAAGGACCTAAAGCTGAAAGTCTGGAAGCCGGGGGGGGGGGGGGGGGGGGGGGGGGGGGGGGGGGGGGGGGGCAGTAGTAAGGGCTCCTGGAAAGGGCACTCATCCCACCCTCCTCCCAAGGCCTGCGCTCCTTGTGACCCTTGCTTTCCACTTGCCCTCCTGGCCCTTCCTGCAGACCTCGCTTCTCCATTTTCTGATTTTCTGACACCACCTGTCTCTCCCCAGCGAGCTATGCTCCAGAAGGCGCAGAGTCAGCCTTCCCCGATGCTGCCGCTGCCTGTGGCTGGGGGCTGCCCGGCCCCCGCCCTCACCGAGGAGATGCTGCTGAAGCGCGAGGAGCGGGCTCGTAAGAGGCGGCTGCAGGCGGCGCGGCGGGCGGAGGAGCACAAGAACCAGACTATCGAGCGCCTCACCAAGACGGCAGCGCCCAGCGGGCGTGGGGGCCGAGGGGCCGCGAGGGGGGAGCGGCGGGGAGGGCGGGCCGCGGCCCCGGCCCCCATGGTGCGCTACAGCAGCGGGGCACAGGGTTCCACCCTTTCCTTCCCACCTGGCGTCCCCACCCCCGCACCAGTGTCTCAGCGGCCACCCCCGCCTGGCCCTCCTCCGCGGTGTTCGGTCCCTGGCTGTCCGCACCCGCGCCGCTACGCCTGCTCCCGCACAGGCCAGGCACTCTGCAGCCTGCAGTGCTACCGCATCAACCTGCAGATGCGCCTGGGGAGACCCGAAGGCCCCGGGTCCCCCCTTTTGGCTACTTAAGGCCCGTAACCAGGACTCTGTACCCTCCCCCCTGCCCGATTCAGTGTCTTCCTTATTAAATGTTATCCGGTGCCTCGACTTGTACCGAGTTTACAGAATTGAGTGTATGGGGTATGGGAAGCCAATTCCCTGTCCACACATACTGCCCCCATCAGAGCTGCGCTCACGCCTCGGAAACGTCCGTCAAGCCCGGGCACAGGAAGGCTGGCCGCTGGCGCTCAGACTCCGCCGACTTTGGGGACTCCCACCTCTTCCAGCGGGATTACCTGGCGTGATCGGGCATTTGGCATCATTCCAGGAAACAGGACTCAAGCCAATCAGAGGGGAGCTTGCTCTCCTGGGCGGCCGTTCATTGGTTGACAACTTGAAGCCTGTTCTGTTGTCCACGTTGGCTATTGTCGCTGTCAGTCAGGGCCGTGGGTCGAACCTACCCCACTCTTTGTCTGGGAGAGCGCTTGTTGTCTGGGAGAGTGGCAGGGGCGCTGCTGTGGATTGGTCACCAGCAAAAGCCTCCGATCCGATCCTATTGGCCCGTTCGCCGGAGGGCGATGCTGATTGGTAGGACGGAGCAACCTGGCTCCTAGTTGGCAGAGCTCTCCCCGGATGGGAGCTCCGGCCGCGGAGTGATGGTGGCGGCAGCGGAGATGGGCCGGGCAGGGACCATGGCGGTGGCGGCAGAGGTGGCAGGGGCGGGGCGGCTGGCAGTAGAGGAGGCTGTAGTCTTCAGGGGGCTGTAGGTGGAGGCATGGCTCGGGCCAGCAGCGGGAACGGCAGCGAGGAGGCCTGGGGGGCACTTCGGGTGCCGCAACAGCAGGTATCCCATCAGCTCCAAAAGCATATCCCGATAGCCATCTATTTCCTTTTCCCCTTTTCTGTCCCTTTCTTTTGGGGGGGTTGGGTAGGAACTCACGGAGCCAAAGGTATTGTGAAGTTCCTAAATATGTCCCTTTCATTCTTTGTTTAAACTTCGTAATGTAGATGCAGTTGACTTTGCCTGCAGCCTCACAGACCCATCCCATGGCTGCAATGGGAGCTTACAGTGACTCTCCAGTGACCAGAGGCATAGTGAGGCCCCAGGGAGGCTCCCTGTCTTACAACAGTTATTTGTGTTGCCTTTCTGTGTGCCTGTTGTCACAACAGAGCCCATAGCGTCTTCTCTTGAGGGAGCAATTTGGAGAAGAGCTGGAACCCAGACTCGCGCCCTGGATGCCATCCTTTATCATCCACAGCAATCCCACCTAGTTGGGAGCACTGCTCTGGGTCTCACACTGTCCCTCCTCTATCCTAGGAAACTGAGACTCGGGGGTGGAAAGGTCCACCTTGGGGATGGGGAATGGCAGACCATGGGGGATGATGAGCATCTTAGTGTTGGAAATTACTTTAAACCCTTTACCCATTGTCTGAGATTTTGAGATTGCTCTGATTCAGGCTTCTGCCCAAACACCCTGTTAACAGAAAATGCCCTGGGGCCAGTCTATATGCAGAGCTGAAATCTGCCTCTGCGTTCACATCTTCATCTTGTTCTCCAGGCTGATTTTTGCTATTCCAAATCCTCTTCCATGTTGACAGCCCTTCAGACATTTGAACAATCCTCTCAGCATCACTCTTGCCTCCTCATAGATCTGTGCTCCACTTGGTTCACAGGGTGGGCTTGTGGATGTGCATGCAGGGGCTGGGTGTGGGGGTGAACAGTGCCTTGGGCTGGAATCTCCCTTGGTGCCAAGTGCCTCCTTGCTCCCAGCTTCGAGAGGTTTGCCCAGGAGTGAACAACCAGCCCTACCTCTGTGAGAGTGGCCACTGCTGCGGGGAGACTGGCTGCTGCACCTACTACTATGAGCTCTGGTGTGAGTCTCTGTGGGGGCTGTTCTCGGGTCCTTCTGCCCACCCTCCCTTGGACCTCAGAATTCTAGCCTTCAGGGACCCTTCTTTGCATGGGAGGTATCTGAGACTCTTCCTCTTCACCCCCCTGCAGGGTTCTGGCTGCTCTGGACTGTCCTCATCCTCTTTAGCTGCTGTTGCGCCTTCCGTCATCGACGAGCTAAACTCCGGCTGCAGCAACAGCAGCGGCAGCGTGAGATCAACTTGTTGGCCTACCACGGGGCATGCCATGGGGCTGGCCCTGTTCCTACCAGTTCACTGCTTGACCTTCGTGAGTGACTTGAGGCTCTGGGCTCACTACCAGTGGCTCCTCCTCAATGAGGACCCTGAATCATCCCCACATTTTGTTTTCAGACATTTCAAAGCACACTTTTCCCTAACAGTAAAGAGACCACCACCTCATCCCTGGTTGCCTTCAACCAACTATGCCGTTCTTTCCTGCAGGCCTCCTCAGCGCCTTCAAACCCCCAGCCTATGAGGATGTGGTTCACCGCCCGGGCACACCACCACCTCCTTACACTGCGGTCCCAGGCTGCCCCTTGACTGCTTCCAGGGAATGTACCTGCTGCTCCTCCACTTCTAGCTGCCCTGCCCACTTCGAGGGAACAAATGTGGAAGGTGTTTCCTCCCACCAGAGTGCCCCCCCTCATCAGGAGGGTGAGCCTGGGGCAGGGGTGAGCCCTGCCCCCACACCCCCCTCTTGCCGCTATCGCCGCCTGACTGGTGACTCTGGCATCGAGCTGTGCCCTTGTCCTGACTCCAGTGAGGGTGAGCCAGTCAAGGAGGCTAAGGCTAGTGCTATTCAGCCAGATCTGGGGGACTGTCCCCCGTGTACACTGTCCCTAGACCCCATACCCCAAGTTTCTTCTATGGGGCTGGCTACCAGTGAAGGGGGCATCCCATAAGCAGTTTGAGGAGGATGGGTTGGTTGCTTGCCCACTAGAAACAGCCCTGGTTCCAACTCCTGGAGTTCTCGGCCTCTCCCTGCCTTCCTAGAATCTGCCTGAAAGGGCTGGAGTCCTGGGACAGGGGCCATGTTTGGGGGACTGTGCTAGCTCTACCCCCAGTGACATACACAGGAGCCTTTGATCTCATTAAAGAGATGTGAACCAGCTGCTTGTGGACTTGGGTGGTCTAGTGCTCAACTCACTTCATTGTACCTGAATGGACTTGGAGGGGACAGGTAATGGCCACCTTTCCTAGCTTCCCTGAAGGATAGGAGGCAGCCCTAAGGCCTGGACTGAGCTAAGACCTCTTGGTCAGGCAAAGCTGGCAAATACAATAATTTGGCATGGTTTTCCAATTTATTTAAAAAAATAGACTTTGAATTCACATTCACCCCTGGGTTGTGTGGGATGATAATGAGACACCTGAGATGAGGGTTTGGAGCACTGGTATCTGAGGGTTGGGGGCAGAAGTTAGAAACCTAGTCCCAATAGTCCAGAGTGGTACAGGGACCTCACTCCCCTCCCACACTCTCCCTTTAGTAGTCTTCAGCCATGGCCAGTAGAACAAGGCTGGTCCAACCCTGGAAAGGGCGGCAGCCCATGCCCCGCCCATCCCGGTCACTGTACTGCTCCCACAGGAAACCTGTGGCCTGATACTGCCTCAACACATTGCCCACCACATTGGCACGGAGCTCACTGTGGAGCTTGGCAGCACGGGCTTGGTGAGGACCCTTGAGATGCCCATAGTGGTGGAGTGCCCCTAAGGCCAGGTAGTTGACATTGAGCCACACAGCTCCTCGCCAGTAGGGAGGATCATGCTCTGAATTGCGTTGGCCATAAAAGGGGCTGGAGGCTGCAAGGGAGCGTAAACCAAAGGGGCTCCAGAGATGGCGACTGTCAGCTAGAACATCCAGCAGTGGCCCAAGGCGGGATGAGTGGGGGTCCAGCAGCCGCAGCAACAAGGGGAAAAGACTGACATAGCCCAAGGCATCCACATACTGCAAGCGAGGGTGGGGCCGGCCCACCACCCGAACCAGCCCATGAGGGGGACGAGGCTTCAGATGCACTGCTTTTGTGTGGTTCCCAAAGTCTGCAAAAACTCCTAGCTCTGGGGCCCAGTGTAACTCATCCAGGATCTCCTCTGACCCCAGTGAGGCAGCCAGCGGGCCCAGCTCTGCAACTGCGTCAGCCTCTCCCAACTGCTCTGCTAGCTGCACCAGCACACGGGCACCCAGTGCCACCCAGCACCGCAGGTCCAGGTGCCGTTCAGTGGCTGAAGGGTGCGAAGCACGGGGATAATCATCCAGCCCTGAAGGCAGTGTCTTGGGATTCAATAGGGTTGGCAAGGCCGAGTCCCGACCCCGCCAGCGGTAAGACAGTGGCACTGGCCCTGCCTGGCTCTGATGAAGCCAGGAGAACCAGGCATGCAGGCGGGGGAAGGCCCTGCGGAGGAAGGCTAAGTCGGCAGGATCGTGACCCTCTAGCATGTGGGCTACAGGCAAAAGCAGGGTTGGGGGGTTGGCATGGGCTGCCCGTTGCACCAGGAATTCTGAGGGTACCCGGACTCTGGCCTCATCCCCCAGCACCTGCTCCCGCCCAATCCACCCATCAGCATTGAGTAGCCCCAGCCAGTGGCCTAGGGCCTCCCGGGTGAGGCGGGGATCCCATCGCTGGACCAGTAGCTGGTGAAAGCCCTCATCCCAAAGAAAGCCTCGTGGGAAGAATGACCGGGAGGGCACTGCTGTGAAGAGAGGGACAGGTGGGAAGAGGGCCGGGGCCACCTTCTGCTCAGATCCCTCCACCTTCATGTCTGGCAACACAAGACCCTGCCCATAGAAGTAGCCAATCCCACCAAGGAGACCGCTGAGGGCAGCCTGACCCAAAGCTTGCTCCTCAGGGCTCAAGCCCTTCTTCTCTAACTGGAAGGTCTTCTCAAAGCGCTCTCTAAAGGCTTCAGCATGGCTCTCCAGGGCCTGGGTCAGCAGGCTGCCTGCCAGCTGCCCCAGGGCTTGGTTTCCTCCCGCCTGGGCACTGCCAGATTCAAACACCAGCTCCACAGAAAAGGGGACTTTCACTGTCACCTGTTGTATCAGGAACTGCCCTTGTCCCTGTCCTTGCCCATTCGGGCCTCTGTCCTCCCACTTCAGAGATCCTGGCAAGCCAAGGTAGCGTTCAGGGGAAGCCCCTGGGGGCCGATGCTGAAACCAGCTATTTAGGCGACTCTTCACCGTCTCTGTCAGCAAGGGAAGTCCTGGGTTGGAGGACCAGAAGACATTGTAGCTTGAAGGGAAGAAGACAAATAGGAAATATTATTCAGGAGGGGAGAAGTAGGAGGGATTATAAAAAATATGAGGTGATCAGGGGTTAGGATGGCAAGGTCTTGACAAAGGAGGGGGCATGGAGTCTGGTGTGAAGGGAAATAACTGGTGGAAAGAGGGCAGAGTAGAAGAGATGGAAACCAAGCTAAGTTAGCATCCCTACCACCCCTACCACCACCCCCACACTCTCTCCCCACCCCAGTTACCTGCCATACTTGGGAGTAGTATTCCCTGGACTGGTTGGTGCCAGAAGTGTAAAACGGAAGTCACCAAGTTCACTGGAGTGCCCACTGATGAACTTCAACTGGCCCTTAGCTCCAACCTCTGGCACTAAGACTTCCTTGCCATCTGTCACCACATAGAAGAACAGGGACACCAAAGGGAGGGCAGAGGTACCTGAGGCCTAGATGACCAAGGAGGACAGAAAAAACATTGCATTAGATTTACATTCTCTCTTGAGAATCACACTTAGTGAGGGAAAGGGGCACCAGTTTAGAGCAACATGAGAAACAACATATACAGTGGAACCTTGGTTCTCGAACTTAATTCGTTCCAGAAGGCTGTTCAAAAAGCGATTTGTTGGGAAACCGAATCATTTTACCCAGTAGAAACCATGTAAATGGAATTAATCCATTCCAAAGACCCCGTTTTAACCTTTCTTATATACAGCACATGTCTAATGTACTGTGTAATATATAAGCAAACACTTTTTTTCTCAAATTTACCCCCTACCAGCCTTAAATGAGTCACTTTTAGCATTCGGTCCACGGATGTCTCTTAGGTCAGCATACAGCATATTTGCTTGTTCATATATCACCGCCTCCGAAAATGGCTGTCACTGGCTAACTGCTTTTCCTTTATCTAAATCAACAGTTTTTCTACCTCTTCAATTGCCTATGAGCATTGTTTCTTTCCCACCCTTAGCAACATTAGCACTCTTGATGGTCTCTATGTTTTAAAAATGTGCTAATCGTTAATTTCACCAGCTACAAAAGCATTCTCTCCTTTGTTGCCTGAGAGACGCTTTTTGTCACGCTGAGGTATCAGCACGAGAGGGTTGTCAGGTCCAAAACCAAAGTTTGGTTTGACAACCAAGACATTTTTTTCTGTGAACAACTTGGTTGAGAACCGAATAGTTGGAGATGGAAGTTGTTGGAGAAACGAGGTTTGACTTATCTGGCAGTGTTGAGGGTCAACACCCAGTGGGGTGAGTTAAAGATCCCCGCGCAGAGTTCTCTGGGAAATAATGAGTATTTCTGTGCCATGTATTATGCTGAGAACTCTACATATATTTCCTTGAATTCTTACAACCCTGTTGGGTGCTATTTTTATCTCCATTTCACAGAAAGGAAACCAAGGCTTAGGAATTGTAAATACAGGTGGTCTTACAGGCAAGTGTTTCAGGCAACCAGATCCAAACCAGATGGCCAGACCCAGCTCCAGCTGTCACCCCCCACTTCGTACTGCACTGCTGGCAGCCAAGGAAGAATGGAGGGAGTCTGGGCTGGGGAAGGGCGCCCTGAGGCCCTGACCTGAGGCTCTACAGTCACTCTCCAGCTCCAGTCCCCTCCGTGCTGACCCCCGGGTCTCTTGACGAATTCAGTGGTGAGCCTTAAGGCCCCATCCTGGATGTGTTGCCGCCCGAAGGAGAGGCCGTCGTGGAACTCCCAGCCATAGGGACCCACGCCGTCCCCCTGCTCACACGTGTGCCTGAGCTTAGGGGTGGTGCCATGCTGTGCCCACATCAGTCCTGGGGGTAGAATGGCCACGTAAGTCAGAGAGCAGCGCCCCTGTCCCTGTGTCTACGAGGACTGCAGGGTCATCCCTCCTCGGAACTCTCCTGACCCGCTCCTCCCCACCCTTGCTCTGGAGGACAGCTGGGGCGCCCAGATGAAGACTTCGCTTGCCTGCCCGCCGGGGCCCGGTTACCGGTGAGGAGGGG
Source organism: Myotis myotis (assembly GCF_014108235.1). Taxonomy (NCBI): domain Eukaryota; kingdom Metazoa; phylum Chordata; class Mammalia; order Chiroptera; family Vespertilionidae; genus Myotis; species Myotis myotis. The sequence continues at coordinate 10,272,635 of NW_023416318.1, read as the reverse complement.
CTGCGGGCTGCGGGTCTTCATGCCGAAGTAGACGTGAGGGCGGTAGGTGCCCCAGAAGAGGTCGGGGGTCACGGCGGGGCTAGAAGAGTCGGGAGGCAGCGCCGGGGGCGCGGAGTGCAGCGTGACCGCCCGCCGCGCACGGTGCCACGCCAGCAGCCAGCTTCCCGACAGGGTCAGGGCCAGAGGCAGCACCACGATGACCAAAACTGCTGCCGCGACCGTGCCCCGGGCCACGCCGCCGCGGCTTTCCCGTCGCGCGGGGCCGCCCCGAGCCGCCCCCTCCGCTCCCCGCGCTCCATCTACCGGCGCGCCGCGGCGCCGCCGCTCGCCCCGAGCCATTCTGGCACGGAGGTCGGCGTCGCGAGAGCTTCGAGGGGCGGCCGAGAACCTGTGTCCTGCCTCTCCGCCCCAGCTCCAGCGTAGCACTCAGGCGGCCACTCATCTGAACGCGGCACCTCCTGTTCCGCTTCCGCCTCTCGCCGGAAGTCCCGCCCCGCACCTCAGCTTAAGTTCCCTAGCCCGGAACTGGCGTGTCGCTGTGGCACGCGTTAGGTCCCCTGGGCCGTGTCTACTGGGTCAACGTTTATTTGGTATCCTCACGAAGTCCACAGGCTCGTAGAAAAAAAAAATCTCCGATTAGGCTCCCTTAAATATATTTATTATATATTCGCTATCCTGAGTGTTAGCGTATGCTCTGACCAGGAATCCACCTGGTGACCTGGTGCAGGGGAAGACTCCCACACTCTTGGAGAGAACTGGGAAGTTATCATTCAAAACTAGGAACAGCCCTAGCTGGCCTGGCGCAGTGGATAGAGCGTGGGCCTGCGGACTGAAGGGTCCCAGGTTAGATTCAGGTCAAGGGCACATGCCCGGGTTGCAGGATCGATCTCCAGGAGGCAGCCGGATCAGTGATTCTCATCATTGATGTTTCTCTCTCTCTCTGAATTCAATAAAAATAAATTTTTAAAACACCACAGCAACACAACACACACACCAAACTACAACCAACCATTGGTGTGGGCTGTAAGCTACAAATTATATAGGGCAAAACCACAAAACACCATGGGTTAAAGGTTCTGCTGGGAGTTTATTGGTTGGAGGTAAGCATAATAAATCATTTCTTCAGGTTTTTAAATATATATATATATACAAATTTTTTTTTAATTATTGATTTTAGAGAGGAAGGGAGAGAGAAACATCAATGATGAGCCCTAGCTGGTTTGGCTCAATGGCTAGAGTATCATCAGCCTGGGGACTGAAGGGTCCCAGGTTTGATTCCAGTCAAGGACACATGCCTGGGTTTCGGGCTTGATCCCCAGCAGGGGGCACGCAGGAGGCAGCCAATCAATGGTTCTCTCTCATCATTGATGTTTCTTTCTCCCTCTCTGAAATCAATTAAAAAAATACTTTTAATTAAAAGAGAAAAAGAAAAAAAGAAACATCAATGATGAGAGAGAACCATTGATCGGCTGCCTCCTGCACGCTCCTACTGGGGATCTAGCCCGCAACCCAGGCATGTGTCCTTGGCCAGAATCAAACCTGGGACCCTTCAATCCAAAGGCCGACACTCTATCCACTGAGCCAAACCGGCTAGGGCTTCTATAGGTCTTGAGGGCAGCTGAGGTGTGTTGCCAGGTCCCTCTGTCCGGTTTTATGGGAAAGCAGTCAGAGAGTGCTCCACCTTAGGACTCAGCTGCTGAAACATAACTTAGGTCAAGATGTTATCTTGCCCTGGCTGATGTGGCTCAGTTGGTTGGAGTGTTGTCCCATACACCAAAAGGTGGCAGGTTCAATTCCCAGTCAGAGCATACACCCAGGTTGTGGGTTCCATTCCTGGTGGAGGGGTGTGTGTGGGAGGCAACCCATTGATGTTTCTCTCACAGGTCAATGTTTCTCCCTTCCTCTCTCTAAAATAAAAATTTAGCGGGGAGGGGGGAGGGGGGATGGGGGAAAAGGGGACATGTATAATACTTTTAACAATAAAGAAGTATTTTATTTTTTAAATATATTTTTATTAATTTCAGAGAGGAAGGGAGAGGGAGAGAGAGAAACATCAATGATGAGAGAGAATCACAGCCCGCAACCTGGGCATGTGCCCTTGACTAGAATCGAACCTGGGACCCTTTAGTTCGCAGGCTTACGCTCTATCCCAGGGGTGGGCAAACTTTTGACTTGAGGGCCACAATGGGTTCTTAAACTGGACCGCAGGGCTGGACCAAAAGCATGGATGGAGTGTTTGTGTGAACTAATATAAATTCAAAGTAAACATCATTACATAAAAGGGTACGGTCTTTTTTTTTTTTAGTTTTATTCATTTCAAACGGGCCGGATCCGGCCCGCGGGCCGTAGTTTGCCCACAGCTGCTCTATCCACTGCGCCAAACCAGCTAGGGCAAGATAGCACCCTTTTAAGCAGAGAAGCAGTACAGTAATGCTGTAGGAGGCTCATGGAAAATGTATTTGGCAAAGCACCCAGCAAGCAGTGTCTAGAGATCCTGGATTGCCTAGCTGAGCATTCTGAAGTTCTCTAAACCAGTGGCTAGCAACCATCTTTTCCTATAAGCCAGCAGTTCTCAACCTGTGGGTCGTGACCATCGGAAAACACATATAGCATATCAGATATTTACATTACGATTCCTAACAGCAGCAAAATTATAGTTATGAAGTAGCAACGAAAATAATTTTATGGTTGGGGGTCACCACATGAGGAACTGTATTAAAGGGTCGGGGCATTAGGAAGGTTGAGAATCACTGTAAGCCATAGTAAAAAAAAAAAAAACTACTTTGTAACCAAGTACATTCAGATGTACACATACTTTATATATCTATACTCACACATATAGTGTCCCCCAAAAAATGTATACACACACTTTGAATAATTATAAAGGCAGTATTTATTAAAATACATTTCATTTTCAAAATTGAGCTATCAGCTATTAAAGTGTGTGTACATTTTGGGGGGATACATTGTATGTAGATTTATAATTATATACTTATAATTATATAGTTAACTTTCTTAAAAGAATACTTCTCATTTCATGTGCCATGCATGCACTGATACTTTTATTCTATTTTACTTTATTAAAGGCTGATTTAACCTCCTAAATTGATTCACGATCCACACTAATGGGTGGTAACTGTATGAAAAGTACTTTAGGTGCTGTTCTCTGAAACAAGTAGTAGTGAGACATAACCAGTGATATGCTTTGGAAAGATAAAATTAAGCAGCAGCAAAAATGATGAGAAAAAAAGGAGGATGTAACAATAATACAGGAGAGTGAATGGGAATGAAGAGAGCATTTCAGGGGCTTTTGTTTAACATAGAATAATATGAACTTACTGACTGGGTATGCAAGGAAAAGGAGACAGCAGAACCAGAGACAATGCTGTGATTTCCAGCCCCGGTGGCTGGGCACATGGAGTGCCTGTAAAAGGAATGGGGAAGTCAGGGAGAGGCAAGTATATGTGTATGTAAGATTATCAATTCTATTTTGAACAAAGAATGTTTGTAAGGTTCGGAGAAAATCGATAGTAGGTAACCTGACTGTAGAACAGAAATTAATATTAGACCCAAACAGAAATGCATGGTTTAACCCAAAAGGGTAGTTCAAGTTATAACCGAAGATGAGATACCCCAAAAATAAAGAGGGGGGGGAGTTTATCTTTATGTTTAAGAGAAGGAAAAGGAAGAGACGTTCCATAGGGAATGAATTAAAAGCGGCAAATGCTACTTAGGTGGAGAGCTCAGGGCTGGGAAAACAGCACTGGATTTAGCTAATAAGAGTGAGAGGTATCACACTTGAGTGAGTGGTGGGGGGAGCCAAATTCAAAACGGTTAAGCGTGAGCGATGGTTAGAAAATGAAATAAACTCAAGTTTGTCTAGGCCCTTCCCGGACCGTCTCATCCCAGAAGCACTGGTTAGATGTGTAGTCATAGGGCTCTTTGGGGGGCGGGGGTGGTGTCTGCGGCCTCCAGACAGTGATCTGGGTGATCAAGTCGAGCTTTTCGCGGATAAGTGTTCGCTAAGGCCCAGGCTAGCATCTGCTCGATGGCCTCTGACGCGCTGTCAGCGGCCCGCCTCGGCGCCAGGGTGGTCCCCGCTCCCCGCCGCGCTCCGGGCCTGGACGTGGGAGGCGAAGGCAGCGAGCATTTCTTGGGCGGTGAGGTGGGCGCCGCGCATCACCAGGCGGTGCCCGTCTCCTGGGGAAGAAGCGAATGAATCAGGTACGAGAAGGCCAACGGGGCGCAGGGGGCGCGGGCTGCCTGCCGCCCCTCCCGCCCGACTCCCCACGCGAGCCCACCGAAAAGCACATCCACGCAGGGCTCGGAGCCGTCGTGCCTCACATCCACAATCACGGAGCATTTCAGGTTGGTGGCGCGGACCTTCTCGCGGCTCACCGCCTGGAGAAAGGTCCTGCGGTGGGAGAGCGGCGTGAGCGCCGGGCCGCAGGGGGTGAGACCCCCGGCGGCAGAGAAACGCGTCCTTTTCCGTCCCCTCTCCCTCCCCCTGGTACCTCGTAGACTCCACGTTGTTCTCGAAGGGGCAGAACTGAACCCGAACCTCCTTGACCGCCCGGAGTCCTAGCCGAGCCAAGGCCGCCGCCGCCATGGTAACCTCCGCCCCGGAAGCACTCGCCCGGACAGAGGTGCCGTCAGAGAAAGAGAGTGGCCGCGCAGCCGCAGGCCCCGCCCCCCGGCTTCCGCCGAGTACAGGCTCCCCGGCCCCAGACGAGGAGCGGAGCTTTCGGCACAGGTGACCGAGGGGCCCGAAGTAATCGGTCTGCGAATCCTACCACCACTCATAGCCCGGTTGTGCCACAGCAAAGGCTGTGTAAAGCCCTGCACCTGCGTTCCCCTTCCGCTCCCTGCTGTGCCCACCTAGTCAACACCATCTTAGGTGCTGTCCCTTAGGAGGAGGACATCGTCACACGGCAGGGACATTGAAAATTAAACCTGTTGAACTCTGAGTAACCAAAGCTTAAACGGGAAGGTCCTGCAGCGCAATATGGTCCCACGGCTGAAAGCAGGAATGGGGGGACAGGGTAATACAAGCCTGGGGACAGATCCAGCTACAGACTGCTTCACCTCCGGTTCCTGATGTACTAACTTTATGTTTGGTCTGACTCTAGACACTTAAGTGGCACCTAGGCTCTCTGTTTCCTGCAGCTTTTTCTCATTCCCTTTCCTCTGGGATACAACCCTATGGCCCTCCTCCCAGTGTCTAGCCCCAAGACGTCTTCACTGATGGGGAGTTAGGCCTGAGCCTCCTGGCTCCAGGCTGTGGTATTGCCATTTACTCTGGATTCTCAGCTTGTACGCCCAGGCGGTGTAGTTTGTCCTCACGTATGTTTTCTTCCAAGCTTCCAGGTGTAGGCTTCTTTAACAGGCAGTTCCTATGTCTGGGCTTTCCCAGCCAGAAATGCAGAGCATTGGCTTCCTGACTGCTGATTAGACTCCTTAGGGTTCAGGACTGGTCTCCAGGCAGGAAAGAAAAGGCAGTTGCCACCAGGGGCGGTGCTGGTGCTGCCTCAGGGCCAGCCAGGCCTGCTGATTTCCCACCAGGTAAGCCTCGGGGCTAGGTCCCCCACCCCAAAGCATGCTCAGCAGCTGAGCTGTCTGTGCTGGGGGTGCTCCAGGCCGAAGAGGGGGCTCCAAGCTCTCCAGGCTGTTGAGGCTGCTGCTGGGCAATTCCGAGGTTTGGACCTCCTTACATGCACCTGGTAAGGCAGGAGTGGAAGGGAGATGGCTGCTGGGGAGTTGCTGAAGCCAGATCAATGATGAGTTTGGGGAATGGGGCCTTTAAAGTAATAAGTGAGGGCCCAGAGAGCCTGGAGTTGAGAAGGGGGAGTGACTCACAGCAACAAGGAGGCCTTCTGTGGACTTGAGTCTTGGGCAGGGGCTGCTGCAATAGACACAGCAGGGCCCCATCCAGCTGCTGGAAGATGTTGAGCATGAGCAGATTCTGGCGAAGTTCAGGGGACAGGCCCCACCGCTCTTCTTCCAACAGCTCTCGGACCACTCCAAAATCTTGTCTAAGCTGCAGTGTCCCCTGCAGGCTGAAGGCCGAGGTGCAATGTGACCACCTGACCCTCTGGTCTCCCTAAACTGCTCTGCCCCACTTATCCCCTCCCCTTTTCGAGTTCCATTCATCCCCCTGCCACTGCTTTCTTTTCTCCCCACCTGAACCGGATCCCATGGGTGAGGATGTGGTCAAGCCAGGCACTCAGGATGGCTGTCAATGCCTGGACAAGGGCAGGGGCCTGGGCTGGAGGTAGCAAACCCTGCAATCCTTGCAATACAGGCTCCAGTACAGTGCGGACCACCAACCCAGCATACTCACTAGGAATGCTGGGAAGTTCTGGGGTAAGAGAAAAGGAAGGACAGAATATAAGGTTACTGAGATCTATTGAGCACCTAATGAAGTGACTGGGGGAAGACAGTAGAATTTCCAGTGTGGGGGTAGGATTTGGAGGGGTCCGGATACTCTTACCCCCTGGGAACCCTGAGGATGCTGGAATGAGGAGTTACCAGGACAGAGACGATGCCGCCAGTACCGACCCCGTGGCATGTGAAGTCCGAAGCCCTGCGTAGCCTGTTTATAGCATTGTTGAAAAAAGAGACTCAGTGACTCTTCAGGCAGGAGCTGTGGGCATAGTGACAAAGTAAAAGGGGATTATCTGTTAGGGGCTTGTCAAGTTCTGATGCTTTTCTAAATCTGAGGTGTTTAACCTGGCATCCATAAAACCCAAGAACAAAATTGTATACATAATTGTGTGGGCTCAGGCATTTTCTGAGGACAGATGCCATTGCTTTTACTGGATTTTCCAAAAGGTCTGAACCCAGAAAAGATTATGGATAATTGCCCTAAGATTATCCTGCTCTTTCCAGCTTGGTTCAGAGGATAGAAATCCTCCGGATTAATTTTCTCCTATAGGAACATTAATAGGAAAAAGAGAGAGACCCTCACCACAACCAATGTTCAAAAGCAAATGGGAGGGAGAGGCTGAAGAAAAGGGAGCTGTACAATATCTGGCTATCATTTATGAAAGGAAAGCAGGAACTGTGTGTAGATCAGGAGCAATGACTAACTTTCTGAGATTCAAGAACCTTTGGGATGTCTTTACACTGAGTATTCTAACAGCCTACTTGCATTTCTCCAGAGCAGCGCAACCCATAAAGTAAGGAAAGGTCCATGTGCTGGTTTGGTTTCTTCGGTTTGACAGGTTTTGTTCGTTTTTTAAATATATATTTTTTTTTCAGAGAGGGAGAGGGAGATGGACGGAGGGAGGGAGGGAAGGAGAGAGAGAGAGAGAGAGAGAGAGAGAGAGAGAGAGAGAGAGAGAGAAACATCAGTGATGAGAGAGAATCATTGATTGGCTGCCTTCTGCACGACCCCTACTGGAGATTGAGCCTGCAACCCAGGCATGTGCCCTTGACCAGAATTGAACCAGGGACCCTTCAGTCTGAAAGGCCAACACTCTGTCCACTGAGCCAAACCAGCTAGGGCTAGGTTTTGTTTTTGAAAGGGGAAAAGATAACAGAAGAGGGGGTCTCTAGAGCCCATCTTGGAGGAGAAGAACCCCAAGAAATAGGGTGTGTAGTAGCAGGTCTGTAAAGAAAAGGTTCCTGGTACATATCCTGACAATAGCCTCCCCAAACCAACCCTCTTCTCTCCCCCCCAAAATCAGTACCCCCTCCTTCCTTATTTATGCCAAGGAAATGACACCTCTGTCAACTGATATTGGTAGGGAACCCCTGCACTCAATACTCAGTAAGTACAAGATCACACGATGAGACAGTCTCTCTCTCTCTCTGGGACAGTCCAGTCCAGTTGGGGAGAAAACTCACAACATCAGTTCTTCTTTTTCATCCCAGTACTGTATGTGGTGGAATGCCCAGATAGAGGAGCAAGGCATCAGAGTGCTCTGTACAGTGTTTGGTTCACACAGTGAGCACACTACCTCTGTTCCTTTTGCTCTGTTCTCACCCTGCTACCAAGAGCTGGACGGTATGTCTCCTCACCTCCCTTCCATCCTGACCACTGTAGCTGGATCAAACACCATCACCACCTTCACTGCTCCCCTCCCACTCTTGCAGTGGTGCCCTGTCACTCATTAGATAAAGTCTTGTCTCTGTGCACTAGTGTTCAATGCCCTCCACCTGCGTCCTCCTCCACAGTCCCTCACCCCACCCCAAACACACACTAACCCATACAAACACACACTAACCCATAACTACATACAAAGGGAGTTTCTGCTTTGGTCAGGCCATCTCTCCACTACTCTCCCAAGGAACTATGAACTGTCCACCTCCTGCCACTCCTCTAAAGCTGCCAAGCCACCCGTGAGCCACAGGCCTTGTATGAAGCTTCTGTCACCACATGCCCGCCATTGTCTTCTGTCCTCAGAGCTCCCATGACCATCACTGTCCACCCTAATCATAAGGAGCCTGCTTTGGGGCATGCTGGGTTGAAGAAGGCAGCAGTAAGTGAAGGCGGAAATGTCCAAGAGGCAGATGCAGATGCTAGATGAGGGCTAAACTGGGGCTGGAGTGGGGGTGCATAGCACCAAGGCACTGTGAGTAGCAGGAATGCAGAGAGAAAAGAGCAGGGAGACAAGGACTGAACTCCACAGCTTTGCCCTTACTCAGGGCAATGAGGAGAAATGTGGGTAGGAAGAGAAGACAAACGATATAGACATCTTCCATAGTAATAGATAAAATGGAAGCATAATAGTTTTATTCAAAAATTTAGAAGAAAATAAGAAATGTTAGAAGAAACAGCCAAGCCCAACCTGCGAGGCTCCGTGGTTGAGTTTCGACCTATGAACCAGCAAGTCATGGTTCAATTCCCAGTCGGGGCACATGCCCAGGTTGTGGGCTCATCTCTGGTGGGGGCATGCAGGAGGCAGCCGTTCAATGATTCTCTCTCATTGTTGATGTTTCTATCGCTCCCTCTCCCTTCCTCTCTGAAATCAATAAAAATATATTTAAAAAGAAGAAGAAGAAACAGCCAAGAGTGGATGAAAGTTACCACTGTGGAACAGGAATCAGGTGGGAGTGGACATTAGAAACCTTCTAAAATTGTATTCTATTTCACTTTTAAACTATGGACATGTATTACTTTTTTAAAAATATGTTTTTATTGATTTGAGAGAGGGAGGGAGAGAAACATCATTGAGAGAGATATCGATCAGCTGCCTCCTGTATGCCCCCACTGGGGCTTGAGCCCACAATCTGAGCATGTGCCCTGACCAGGAATGGAACCAATGAACTCGTGGTTCATGGGTTGATGCTCAACAACTGAGCCACACCAGCTGGGCTGGACATGGGTGACTTTAATAAAGTACAAATTATATGTTTTAAAAAGAGGAGAAACATTGTACTAAAAACTAGTAAATAAAAGGACTCAACCATTTATCTTGCTTTTTCTCTACAAAATAGACCTCAGAATAATTGAATAATTAATGAGGGCAAGTTTCATTTTATAGGAGTAATCCAAGTAATAAAATAAAAATAAATGATAGAATTGGAGTATCACCACTTTGCACCCCGTAATGAAATCATGGATCTAGCCCTAGCCAGTTTTCTCAGTGGTTAGAGCATTGAGCCTTGGACTGAAGGATGGGGTACTGAATGCATGGGGGCACAAGCAGGAGGCAACCAATCAATGTTTCTCTCTCTCTCTCTAGCTCCCTCTCCCTTTCACTCTCTAAAAATCAATGGAAAAAAATATCCTCGGGTGTGGAATAACACACAAAAAAGAAATCATGAATCTAGGCAATGATCATCAGTGGCCGTTCACATGACCAAATGAGAGGCTGACATGGGGGAAGGGATACATAGATAAACCAAAATTGACCATGTGTTGATCATTGTTAAAGCTTCTGTGGTAGGAATATGGGACTCCATTATACCCTTCTCTCTACTTGTGTATGTTTGAAATTTTCCATAATAAAAAGTTAAGTAGAACAAAAAATGAACAAAGCAACAAAGATAAATTTAGCAGAGACTCCAAGAAGATTCCAAGTCTCTGAGATGTTCTGTGCCCCACGCCCACTCCCAACACAAAAGCTAGCCACTGTCGGGGGCCCTGCTCCCCTCACCTGGATCTGTATGGTCAGCTTCCGGATTTCCAGGCCCAGCTGCTGCTCCACCTCCAGGGCCAAGCTGTCCTCTGAGGCCAGGCTAGAGAGAACTTCTGCCTGATGTAACAGAGGCTTTGGCAGAAACAGGGAGTGAGGTCTGAGCCCAGCCTAGGCGGCTCCCCTCCCCATCCCTAGCTACTTACAGGTAAGTCCTTCTGGATCAGAGGCAGGAAGGAACCTGGGGCCCATGCTGCCAGATGCTGCTGAGCTCTGCCCCAAAACCAGAGCAAGGTTGTCTGCAAGGTGCAGAGCCCCAGGGCAAGGGGTACAGGGCCTGGGGAGGGGAGGGACAAGTCTCTGAGGGGTCGTGGAGCACCTCTGGGAGGAGCCAGCCTTTAGAACAGAGGGAAAGAAGAAAGGAGATATCCTCAGCTGTGCTCCTGTTTGGCCAACCCCAGCTGCTTGTCTCACCTGGAGGCTGACAGAGGAGCAGCCCTGACTTGGGCTCTCGAAGGGCATCCAAGAGAGGAGGGAAGAGCTGCTGCAGAAGTGCGGTGGTATGAGAGGATGAGGAAAGGCGGCTCTGATCACCAGCAGACCCCAAGGCTTGGCAGAAGACTGCAGACGAGAGGGCACGGTTTGATAGGGAAAGGTCAACTGGGGCTTGCGTCACTCCCACTGCCCCTTTCTCCTCACCTTGGTCCCAGCTCGGGATAAGAGACTGATGAAACAGGCTGTGACACAGAGAAGCCAGCTCCTTCTCACACTCCTGGGGCAGGGACGCTAATGGGAGAAATGACTCGCGCCTGCAAACAAGGCCTCCATTTTCTACAACCACTGCCCAGGCGACGATGGGGGGAGAGAGCAGGCATCCCCCCAAACTCAAGAGGCGGGTGAAAAGCAAGACTTTGCCTAGAAGGCTCAGAAGGGATAGCCTGGATCCCCGGGTTGCAGAGGGGTAGGGGAGCCAGGGGGTGTTCATTTTAAAGGGCCTGCCTTTGTAGTCAGGCTGGCAGATGAGAGGTGACTAACGGAGAAAGGGCTCCAGCCTTCCCACACGCCCGCCCAAGGCCACCCACCACTCACCCCGACTCGGCGGCGGTGCCGGTGCCGCTGCTCCGGGGTCCCTCCAGGGCCCTAGGCTGAGGTCCAGACGCTGAGCACAGGCTGCCCATAGCAGCGTCCAGTACTGGTTCCACAGGGCTCCCGCCCCACCAAGCCCCGGTCCACCGCCGGCCGAACCTGCCACGCCCCCGACCAAGCCCAAGAGACCCAGCAGCAGCTCCCGCTCCTCACACCACCACGAGCGGAGCTGGTCCCACGAGCCCGATCCCCGGAGCGCCTCCTGCAGCCGCCCAGCCACCTGGGAACCCCGCTCCTCCGCCAGGAGGCAGAGCACGCGGCCCGGGGGGAAAGGGCGCGCTGCCCCCGGGACGTGGCGTGAGGCTTTTCCCTGCAGCTGATGGTAGGTGGGAAGCGCCAGCAGCAGGTCCGCCAGTTGAGATGACAGGACGCGGCTGGCGGGCGCCCGGCCCAGAGCGCGGAGCTGCGCCTCGATGACGACATCCAGGCGTTGGGCGGCCAGTCCGACGGGGCGCGCCAGGAGCAGCGGCTCGGGAGTCTCTCCAAGGCCGGTCCGCAGGGCTGCCTTTCGGGGAAGCGGCGGCAGCAGGTCGCGGCACAGCTGTGGCCAGGGGTCCGGGCCCGGGAACGGCGCGCCGGGCTCCAGCATCCTCAGGAGGCGCACGGCCGCCTGGAGGTGGCGGGCGCAGTCCCGCACTTGCAGGAGCCGCTCCCGCTCGCGGTGCAGCCGCAGCAACACGGCCCGGAGACGCTGCAACGCGGGAGGGACCGGCCCGCCAGCGGCGGCCTCCTGCCTCGGGTCGGCGGCGCCAGCCTCATGGTGGCCTCCCTTGTCCGTCGGCGCCGCCCACCACGGCTGCCCTCTGGCAGCTCCGCCGGGCCGCTGGTCCAAGCAGGGGAGGCTCCCGGCCACCAGCAGCCCCGGCTCGCCGCGAACGTCCCCGCCGATGGCGCCCGCTCGCCTCCTCTCCCACGGCTCCTCCCCCGCGGCTCCCGCCGGCGCCCACGGCTGCGGCCCCGGAGCGAGTGGAGGCAGGCCATCGGAGCGGGACGCCCGGGCCATGGGTCGGCGGGCCCGGATCGATCCTAACGATTCCCACTGGCCCGCCCCGCCCAACGTCTGCCGGAGCCCAGACTCCGCCCCACCTACGGAGCCGTCATTTCTGGCTCGGCGGCCGCGGGACCGTCCTGGACCCTCTCGCGCCCCGTAGTCGGAGGCTTCCGCCCCTAACAAAGATGGCTGCCCGCGTTGCCCTCTCACCCCTCCGCCCCTACCCCTTCGGCCCACATCAACTACGTGACTGACTAGTCTTTCACTTTCGGGTTACTGTGGACGCGAGATGCCGCTGGTTCCGAAGACAGCGGGGCGGATCAAGCTAGGTAAGCAGGCGTGACGGGACCGGGGCATCCAGGCGGGCAGGGCAGCCTCTCTCGGGTCTGTCTGTTCTCAGCAGGGTTTTGAGTCTCACGCGGTGGGTGAGGTCTCCGGCCAGTCCCTCTCCCTGACAGGCGGCTTTCTTTCCCCGTAGACTGTCCTCTGCGGCCCGGCTGCCCGCGGCGGGGCGCTGCTGTCCCCCGACTCTGCAAGGAATTCGGTCCCGAGGACTACGGCGAAGAGGTAAAGGGACTCCCAGCTCCCCCGCGCCCTGTTCCGGTCGATCACGCCTCTTTCCACCCCGCGGTGCCGCGTCTCCCCCTGGCCGGGAGCCCCGCTGGACGGCGGGCTTGGAGGGGCGGGGCCTCGGGCCCTGACCGGGAGCGCGCGGCGCGGCGCGGGGCGGGGCGGCGACCCGGGAGGACGCGGCCGGATCGATCGGTGCGAGAGGTGCGCGGGGTGCGGAAGAAGAGAGTCTGTGGGTTGAGGGTGGGGAAGGGAGTAGGAGCTCCTTGGACGGTGTTATAAGAGGAGGCAGTGGGAGCAAAGACACCAAAGCAAGGAAAAGTTAAAAGAACTTCATCGACGTGAAGCCTGAGCGGAGGGCTTGTTTTAAACTGTAGGAGGTGAGGAGGGAGCGAAGGCACTTGACAGGCCTTGCCCAGCCCAGGGTTGGGGCGTTGTCAGGTAGGTGATGCGGCTATCGAGGGAGGGACAGGACCAGATTTGGGAACACTGAGAAGCTGTCCTTCCAGCGGCTTCATGGTTACCTCTAAACACCGCAAACTCACCAGTCCAGAGGTTCATCATCTTCGCAAATGGATTGCTTTCTCTCTAATCTTAGTTTTGGTTGATAACGCAGACTTCCATCCAGAAATCTGGAAGTCACTCTATGTAGTCCTCCCTTTCCTGTACGCCACACATGCAGGTAGTCACTCCTTCTGAAGTGTCTCTCGAATGGAACCCATCGTTTCCGTTCCTGCTCCTGCTGCCACTGCCTCGGTTCAAGACTCGTTCTGGCCCAGCTGGTTTGCTCAGTGGATGGAGCGTCCGCCTGTGGACTGAGGGGTCCCAGGTTCCATTCCCGTCAAGGGCACATGCCCAAGTTGTGGGCTCGATCCCCAGTGTGGGGCGTGCAGGAGGCAGCCAATCAATGATTCTCTCTCATCGTTGATGTTTCTTTCTATCTCTCTCTCCCTCTCCCTTCTTCTCTGAAATCAATGAAAATACATATTTTTTTTTAAAAAAAGAACTCATTCTCTCTGGCCTGGACAGTGGTAATGGCCTTGTCACCAAACATTCCGCCAGGAGTATTTTATCTGGATGTTTCACTTCCCATATCAGGTCCACTCCCATCACTGACAGGACAAAGTTCCAGCTCACTGGGTCACACGGAGTTCTTCAGATACAGCTCCCGGCAGCATCTCTGTTAGAATAGTCTCCTCCCCACTCTGTCTGCCGTTACCCACTCAGCGCACACTCACTGAGCACCAGCTGTGCCCCCAACACAGGCACTGTTTTATGCTGGGAAAACAAGTCTATCAAACAGATAAAAGCCCTTTTATTAAATGGATTTGAAGTATCTAGTGGAAGCAGCCAATGAATAAATAAACAATATAGTATGTCAAATACAAGAAATGCAAAGGAAAATAAAGCAAGGAGGAGGCTAGTGGCCACTGAGTGGAGTTCAGAGACTTGTTGTTTTAAAAGGAATGGTCAGAGAAGGTTTCTGTACAAAGGTTTAAGCAGAGAGTTGAAGGGGGCAGGAGATTGTGCCATTCACTGGGCAAAGAGTTTTCCAGGCAGAGGAAATAAGTACAAAAGCCCTGAGATGTTAAAAGTGAAGCTTCTCAGTGCACTTGGTGTTGTGGGGACTTAAGAGGAGGTCACTGTAGCTGGAGGAGGGTGATAAGATGGTAGGAGGTGATTCTTGAAGGTATGGGGGGAGGAGGGGCATGTCATATGTGGCCAGGTTGTGAATAAGACAACAGCATAGAATGTGTTTGGAGGAGAGGTGGAAGGTCAAAGAAGTCTTTTTTGTTTGTTTGTCTTAAGATGGCTGGACTGGGCTGAGGAGGAAGAGGGAGGTTGAAGATAGAGGGAGTGATATATACTAGTATTTGAATGGCAGGTACATCCTGGGGAGGCTGCTTCAAATGGGTCCAGAGCGTGCATTATTTATGTCTTAAGTTCCAGTTTTGTAAGTTGAAATAAACCCACCAGCAATTCAAACTTGAGAATAAAGCTTGATGAAAGTGCCCAGCAACATATGTGAAGGGCCTGTTGAGTGCAGACTGTCTCCTGAGGGGAGCCCTGCGTCTAACATTGTTCAGAGGTTGCCTATAGCTCAGTGATCGGAAGGCCTGCCTACACATTATTTTAGCACTCTGGAGTTTAGTGTGGCTTCTAACTTTCTCAGTCAGCAGGCCACCACCTAGTCAGGGTCTGCTCTGTTTAGGCCTGATTAGCCACATGGGGATGTGATGATTCCTGTACTTCTTAGTGTAATTTTTAAAAAAATATATTTTATTTATTTCAGAGAGGAAGGGAGAAGGAGAGAGAGAGAGAGAGAGAGAGAGAGAGAGAGAGAGAGAGAGAGAGAGAGAGAAACATCAATGATGAGAGAGAATCTCCGATTGGCTGCCTCTTGCACATCCCCCACTGGGGATCGAACCTGAAACGCGAGCATGTGCCCTGGACTGGAATCAAACCCAAGACCCTTCAGTCCACAAGCTGATGCTCTATCCACTGAGCCAAACCAGCTAGGGCCTGTCCTTCTTAGTTTACACTAACCGAGAAAACGATTCTCATCAGAACCACAGAACGTACAGGCCAGGCCTTGAAGAATCTTGCCTCATTTTGTGAATGAGGAGGTTGAGGTCCAGAAAGATTAAACAATTTGTCCCAAATCAGCCAGATAGTGGCTGAGCCAGAACCAGGATGCAAGCAGCTCTGCTCTGACACAGTGCCCTTCCCTGTTCTGTAGTGCCTCACCAACAAGAGACCAATAAAAAGCAGTGAATAGCCCTAGCTGGTTTGGCTCAGTGGATAGAGTCGGCCTGCGGACTAAAGGGTCTCAGGTTCGATTTCCAGTCAAGGGCACATGCCTGGGTTGCAGGCTCCATCCCCAGGAGGGGGTGTACAGCAGGCAGCCAATCAATGATTCTCTCTCATCATTGATGTTTCTATCTCTCTCTCCCTCTCCCTTCCTTTCTGAAATCAATAAAAAAATATATATATTTTAAAAAACAGTGAATAGTAAGGCTGTATATTGTATAATAGCCTATGTGAGCGCAGCTTGGTTGAAAGAGGGTAGAGGTCATTGGAGATGAAAGGGTCTGGCATGTGGTTGAGGAGAGATAGAATTTGAACTGGACCTAGAAGTTGAGACAAGATGTGGTAAGAAAGCAGGTCAGAACCAGGGGGGATTTGAGGACCACTGGGGGGAAACCGTAAGGCTGGAAAGAGCTTGGTGGCAGAGGGAGGGTGGGAAAGGTCAGCCAAGTAGCTTTTTGGAAGGTTCCAGATCCAGGCTGAGGAGCTAGATGCCAGCGTGTGGCCTTGGCAGTGGGGGATTACTGGAAGGGTCTCAGTAGGGGAGTAATTGTTGAGAGCTTGGCTGTGGGAGGACATGAAGTGCAGGGGAGAGGCCAGCCAGGAATTGCTGCACTCGGTTAAGCGTGAGGTAGCTCCAGGCGGGTTGTATGGGGCTGTTCATATTCCAAGATATGACAGGGAGCATAACTGGACGAGCCGGTAAGAGGACTCCGTTTTAGGACTTCGTTTTAGTGGCTGACCTAGTGGCAAATCAGGGGAGGAGATACTGGATGGTTGAGAAGGCCAGGCTGAAAGCCACATCAGCCCTGGGGAAGGCAGGACAATAGTGAAGTGAGGTGATACACCATGAAAGCTGAGAGCAGTGTGTTTGAGGTGCTGAGCTGGGAGAGGTTGGCTAGTTAGGTTCTCCAGGCTGGGTGGCTGCTTTGTGACTTCCATGGTGGAGGGGTTAACCTAGCCAAGCCCCTTGCTCTCTCCCAGAGCTCCCCCCAACACCAGCCTACCCTCCCCTCCTCTCCCAGGACATAGTGGATTTTCTTCGACGGCTGGTGGAGAGTGATACCCAGGGCCTGCACCGGATTCGTGTGGATGGGAGCAGCGGGCGGCTGCAGCTGTGGCACCATGGTGGGGAGTGAAGGGGCCGGGCCCAGGGATCAAGGCTGGTACCCTGGGGAGGGCAGACCCTCAGATTCTCCTCTCTCTCATGTTCTTTCTTTCCCTTCTCTTTCTCCCTCCTGACAGATTACCTCCTGGACCAATTCCATGATGAGGGAGAAACGACTAGACAGAGTGACAGGGGCAAGGGGGCTGCGGGACCGGGTACCTACTGTGGTCTCCAAAAGTCCTTCCTGTACCCTCCCCAAAGGTCTAAGCCCTGCCCTCAAAGACCCTCTGCCTCGGCATCCTTGCCCAGCGGCTCAGACAGCCTGCTGCAGGTGCCCATGCCCCAGAAGCTCCTGCTGACGGAGGAGGTGAGACTGTCTGCATGGGGCTTCACCCTCCCCCAGGGATCTTCGAAACCCCATATTCCCATGTCTATATCCCCCTAATCTGGACCTTTCAAGATCCTTCCATTCTTGCCTCTTTGTTGCTTTCTCTCTCTTTTCCTGCCACCTGCCCTTCCTCCTCCAGGAAGCCAACCGTCTGGCTGAGGAGCTGGTGGCTGAGGAGGAGCGCGTGAAACAGAAAGCAGAGAAGAAGCGACTCAAGAAGAAGGTAGCTAGAGGGCCAGGGGAGGGAGCTCAGAGGAAAGCTTGGAGATAACTCGGGGTAGCCTGCAGGATCCTCTTGCCAGGGAGCCCAAGGGGCCCAGGGACTATAGGGCCTCCTGGAGGCCATGTGGTGCAGCAGTTCTGGGGCCACAGCCTACTGCCTGGGCTGGGCTCTGCCTCCTGTTTGCTGTGGGATGCCTGCCTGGTAACGCTTGTCTGCTTTCTCACCTGTAAAATGAGGATAACAACACCTACCTCACAGAGTTCCAAGGACTAAATGAGATAGTATATGTAAAACTCCTAACCAGTACATACATGGCATATAGCATATATTCTACCTCATGAAGAATTTATCTCAAGATACAAATTGTATCTGTGTAATTTAAGAATAGTGCTCAGAATACGTCATCATCACTATTATTACAGCGCCAAAAGGACCGTAGGCGACAGGAGCGCCGGGAGCAGGACGGTGGGTTGCCCAAGGTGAGTGTGTACAGGCAGGTACTAAGAGCACCAAGTGCCAGGAAGGTGGGGAATCAAAGGCATGTGGCTCCAGGCATTCCCCACTCTGTACCTGTTTACCTTCCCTCCAGGTTGAGGCCACCCCAGATGGGAGTGGGAGCCCCCCATCCAGCCCTGGGAACCCAGCTCAGGGACAGTGTGGTGAAGAAGAGGTGAGAGCCCCCTTTATTCCTCTCTTGGCCTCTGCTTACCCCCTGCTTCCCCCTACTCCAGGACATACTTCATCCCCACCCCTGCCCTACCCTTTCTTTCTGCTCACAGGATGTACTGGATCTGTCTAGCACTTTCGTGTCTTTGGCTCTGCGCAAGGTTGGGGATTGGCCCCCTAGCTCTCTCAGAGAGAAGGAACTGAGCCAGGAGCCCCAAGGCAAGAGCCTGGGCCCTCAGAAGAAGATGAGCCAGGAGGAAGGGAGCTTGCCAAGAGAAGAGGGCCCCAGGCAGAGCCCTAAGGCAGAGGTGAGGTGAACGAACGAACCTCACTTGTAACTAGTGGAAAATTCTGGGAAGTCAGATGATCTAAGGGTTGAGGGTAGTGACCAATAGAGGGAGTTCTCTGGCCTCGTGTTTAAGAGACTTGGGGTCAAGCTCCATCACTGACACCCTGACCCTGGCTGGTTTCCTCTGCAGGAAAGTAGGGCTGATAGCCTCTTGCAGAGCTGTTATGAGAATTACTTTAGTTGATGCTAATTGTAATGTTAATTGTGCGAACAAAAGAGAAGAATTTGGGGAGGTTGAGGCCCAAGTCCTGCTTGACTCTTCTCCCCTTGCCATCCCTAGGCATCTCCAGGACTGCTGGCAGCTGCCTTACAGCAGAGCCAGGAGCTGGCAAGTAAGATCCTCTCTCTCCCTCCTCGCTCCACCCTCCCTGGGCCAGCCCCATCTGAGGTAGCCCCATCTGAACCTTCCCATCCTCTCTCCTTGCCAGAGTTGGGTACTGGCTTTGCCCAAAAAGGTTTCTACCATGAGGCCGTGGTCTTCTTCACCCAGGCCTTGAAGCTCAACCCCCGGGACCACAGGTAGGTGGGGGCTTGGCCACTGTGCTGGGAGGTCGGGGCAAGGCAAGGTGTTGACCTGGACTGTTGGTCACTTTGTCTTCATCAGGTTATTTGGAAATCGCTCTTTCTGCCATGAGAGGCTGGGTCAGCCGGCGTGGGCCCTGGCTGATGCTCAGGTGGCCCTTACCCTGCGGCCTGGCTGGCCCCGGGGCCTCTTCCGCCTGGGCAAGGCCTTGATGGGACTGCAGGTACTCGGTCCAACATTGGATGCAGAGGAGGACTTTGGGTGGGATGGGGGGGATTGGGTTGACATTGACATTTTCTAGGTAAGCTCAATGTCACAATGTCAGTGATATTAGGAGCTGGGGGCCAGTTGAAGAAAGGGGGCACTTTTAAGTTCCTTGACCACTCCCCCCCCCCCCCCCCCCCCCCCCCGCCAGTACCTAAACTTTCCTCTTTCTAATCTGGGACCAAAGCGTTTCGAGGAGGCAGCTGCTGTGTTCCAGGAGACTCTGAGAGGTGGGTCCCAGCCGGATGCCGCGCGGGAGCTCCACACTTGTCTTCTGCAGCTGGCTGTGGTAAGGGGGCCCGCGTGCTCTTGCTGAGGGGCAGCAGGGAGAATTGGCTGTGATTGCAACACCAAGCGGTGCTACCTTCTGCCTCAGTGGGGCAGGGGCGGGGCAGAATGAGTGGGATGAGGGGCAGGAGCTGTGCTGCAAGGAGTATATCAGGTGCCCCTCCCTTTCCCTTCTCAGCAGGATCAGCCAAGAGGATACCGTGCACCACCTCCGCCAACTGGGTTCCCCCAGCCATTTCCCCACACTGAGCCTGTGGCCTCGGGCCTTCTCTCCCTCAGTCATCCTCCAAGCACTGCTCCAAGGGCCCCTGGCCTTCTGTCTCCACCCTTGCACTATCCACCTCCTCACCTTAGCCTCTCTAACCAGCCCCACCCCCAGGCTCAGAGTAGAAGACCTCCTCTCCATCTCCAGAACCCCTCAAAGGGCTGGGGCACCCTGGGACTTGGGCCCCAGCATCTACCTCAGGCCAGATGAGGGAAGACCTGTCCCTCATAGGACAAGGCCATGGTTATATCCCACAAGGATGAGGGACACTGTGTGGTGGCTGTTCCCTGAATATTTTGAGACCTTGTACCTCAAAACCATAGTTAAAGAGACACCCCTGATAGTCATTCCTCTTGCCACAGAGACCTTCTGATGAGAGAAGGAGGCCCCATGACCACTAAAACAGCCCATCTTTTGCTCTCAAGCAGATGGCTTCTTCTGGGCAATAAGGAAAAATAAAACCCACCAAGGCTCAAGAAGGGAACCTTACAAGTACAAAAGTTCAGGTGTTAAGACTATAGGGGGCATTTGAGGCTTGCTCTGCTCCTGGCCCTGGGGAACTCATTTGCTAGCCACAGCTCTGTGCCTGGGAATGGGGTCATAGTGATGAATAAGGCTGAGTCCTGCCCTTCACCTTGTGGGTGCTCACCTCATCTTAATCCTAGTCCTTGCCCTGTTTTCTCCAGCTCCAGCCCCTCATGACTTGTTTCCTGCCCATATTTTTGTGCACATGTGACCTGTCCTTTGCCCAATGGTCTGATGCTCACTTCCTCTGACTGCTAGAAGATTCACCAAGGGTTTGTTTGCCTTTGGGAATTCCCTTACCCAGTTCCTGCCTGGAGCTGGCAGAGCCCATACAGCTCCACACTTCCCTCTGCTGGCTCTCCTGCTGATGTGCTATCCTTGCCATGTTCTTCACTTCAGCACTAGGCATTGTAACTAGTCTTTACCTGCGTGCATTTACTCAGTTTTCCCACCAAGGGTCGCTGCCCCAAGAGATGGATATAAGTCTCTACTTCCTATGTAAGAATCAGGAGTTCTTTTTGGTTTCTTTGATTCTGGCAGCTGCCCCTGGCTTGTTCCTACCTAGTCTTGCCTGGGACTCTCAACTCATTTAAATGTGGATCTTCAGGGGATTTTTAGGCCTCCCAGAATGCCCTCCCAAGAGGTACCATTCATCGGGATAAGTGATTCCTGCTGCCTTATATGGGTCTTGCTCAATACTATTCATACCTAGAGATAGGAGGTGCTGAAACTGTATAGTAGGATAAAATCTGCCATTATTAGTTGGGTCACCTTGGACAGGTCTCTCAACATCTGTGCCTCAGTTCCCTCATCTATAAAATGGGTGCAATCCCTACCTCACAGGGCTGTTGTGAGGACTGAAAGAGAAAGTGAGAAAATATCTACCAAGTGCCTGGTACATAGTGACTGTTAAATAAACCAATTTTTATCTGCAACTGTCCTACATATTCATGATTCCCATGGTGGGAAGAGAGGAGTATGAGTGAATTGCTGCTTATTTCACAAAATACAGAGTTCCTGGGATGGTGGTTCTCACAAAGAGTGGTTCCTGGACTAGCAGCATCAGTGTCACCTGGGAACTTGTTACAAATGCAAGTTCTCAGGCCCACCAGAGACCTTCCAAATCGGAATCTGCAGAGCAGGAGCCCAGCAGTTTGTGTTTCAGTGGTCCTCCAGGTGATCCGGATGTGCCCATCCAGAGGCCCTTTTGAAGGACAGGTTTGAGTTTTGTTTGTTCAAGGCTTGATGATAAGAGATGGCAGCGCTGGGCTAGAATTTAGGAAACCTCAAGTGGAGGAGGGTTATGGCTCAGAACCAACGAACTTGACTGGCCCCTACCTTCCTAAGTAGAATTATTTGCCCTGGAAGTTCTTTGCTTATGCCTGGTTGGGGCGTGGTGTTGGGGAGAAGAGGTTATTGTTTTAAGGGATGACTCCACCAGAGCCCTGCCCATCTAGCCTTGTTCTGGGAGGTAATTCTCTGCTTTGGGGACTCCACTGAGGCTCCTGGCGTCTCTAAGAATAGCTGATTACCACTACTATGTGGTATCTTTGCTTTCCGGCTGAGCTGGCTCCTTGCTCTTCCAGCCTCTCAAAGACATGTTCCCTCTTATCCTATACTTGAATCTTCTCCGAGAGCCACAGGACTCCTGACATTTTGTCCCCATACTCATGCTGTTAACCAGTAGGGTTGTGACAAAGCAGCCTGAGTTCTGAGCCCCCAGGGCTGGAAAGCAGAGCGCTAATCCATCCTGATTTTCCTGGGACTGAGGGGTTCCCTAGGGTGTGGGGCTTTCAGTGCTAAAACTGGGAAGGAAGTCCGGTTACACAGGAATAAGTTGGTCACCCTACTCTAAAGGTTCCAGAGAGGCCTTTAGAAGGGGAAAAAGGAGATAAGCAAGGGCCTTGAACATGAACCAGGGTGTGTGTGTGTGTGTGTGTGTGTGTGTGTGTGTGTGTGTATTGAAGGGACAACACAGTTACAAAGAATACTTTTTATATATAATGGCTGACAGATTCGTAGCTCTCTCCTAGTTATCATTGTCTGTTTATGTCCATGATGCCATTTTCCAGTTGCCTAGGTTTGCAAGGTTGTCACTGACTCATGCAATTTTTCGTCACTGGGAGAATCACACTGTTTCATCTTTTCTGACAACCTCCGTCTTTCCCCACTCCAAGTCTGGCCCTGAATTCTCACTGCTCTTACCTTTTACAGTAGCCAGAAATACACTACTTCTTCGGTCTCTGTCCACCCGAAACACTGCTCTCAAGCCTCTCCTCCAAAACCCCCAAGGACCAGGTTCTGTTTACAGTGCAATGCCTTCATTTCTACCCTTACCCCCCCCCCCCCAATCTCTTTTCTTTCAGTTAGGCCCAGTCACACTTACAGGGACAGAACCTAACGTGGCCAACATGAGCTATGAGTCAGACAAGCAGTGAGTCCCAGCCCCACCATTTAGAAGCTTCATGACATGACCAGGTTCCCTTGGGCTTCTGTGATCCATCCAGTTTCCTTATCCTTAAAATGAAATTAAAGCCTCATTATCTCCTGGGGTTATTGTGAAGATTAATCTTTGCAAGGCACCTGGAACTGCTCAGTGAGTGGGCCAGGTTCCCTCTGCCTTCCAGCCTTGTTCCCTCTCCCTGAAATATCCTCTCCTGGGATCTCCCCTGCAACTGAAACCCCAGCTGAGCCTCCTGAACCCTTGCGAGTGAGCCTGTGGTTCCTGGGCAGATGCATGGGAAGATCTGACAAGGGACTGACTGGGAGGGGGGGGAAGCAGGAAAGACACCCAAGCATCCTCTTCCGCTGATTATCTGGGAGGGACGTGCATAGACGAAGGTCTGTAGCTACTGAGTGCCCCTCTTCCCTCCCCATCACACTGCACCAGGGTGATTAGTCACCAGTGGGATACATTAATCTCAGAAAAGCCTGCCAGTGAAGGTAGGCTGGGGTCTCCACCCCGCAAGGCGGTTACCCCAACCTCCGCCTCGGTGGGCGGGGCCACCCCACCCTGTCGCCACCGCCTCTGCCATCCTAGTGGGAACATTTTCCGCCCCAGAGTGGAGTGGAGGTCCCGGAAGTAGGGGTGCCCCCCTCCCCCACCTCAGCTTGCATCACTTGTGACTCAGCGTAGGGTTCTTTCAGGTGGGGTGGGGAGAAGGGGCGGGGCTCCATTGACAAATGGCCTCGGGTGGGAAAAGAAAGTCAGAAAAACGTCCTCAATTTGGGGCCCGGCTTGAGGCTAGGGGCAAGGTCTCAGAGGTTTCGGGGGATCAAAGCGCGGGGAACTGCGACCCAGGCAGCTCGTAGGGGGGGTCCTCCCGCAGCTACGGGAGTTCATCCCCCTGCGCAGCCCCGAGTCTCCTGAGCTCTGAAGGCCGGCGAGATGCCAGGGGCCAGTCCCCACCAGGGGCTCTTCCTTTGTACAATGGCCACAATCAGATCACCTACCTTGTAGGGTTGCTTGCCATGAGGGTTAAAGAAAACGGCTCCGCACATGCCAAGCAAGGAATACCCGAAATAACCAGCAGATTTTGCTCTCGCCGCTCGGGGCGGGATTGAGGCGGGGCGCAATGGAGTCTCCTCTTTATTCTCAATAACTAGGAAAGGTGGGCGTCTGCACTGTGAGCCGGAAGAGGCTGAGGTCGACAGCCACCCTCCATCCGCACCCCGGACCGGGTGCGGGGTGCAGGGGCGAGAGGGCTAGAAGTCTCCGCTCCGGAGCGAGGGCGGCGGCTTTGCCTTCAATCGTCCACCTGTATCTCCTCGTCCGACAGGCGGGGCCCGGAGTCCGGCCGCGCCGGGCCCAGGCCGAGGCCAAGACTGAGACCGCGGGCGCTGTCTGGCAGCGCGAGGCGGCCCTGGACTTCGGGGTTCAACGCGCGCAGCGAGGCCACATCGGCGCGCATCTCCTCCACGTCGCGCCTGAGCTTGGCGCGCCGGTTCTGGAACCACGTGACGACCTGCGCGTTGGCCAGGCCGAGCCTCGCCGCCAGCCCGTCCCGCTCGGGGGGCGCCAGGTACCTCTGCAACCCGAAGCGCCGCTCCAGCTCCAGCACCTGCTGCGCCGTGAACGCCGTGCGGGACTTGCGCCGTCTGCGGCCCGCGGGGCCGTGGCCCAGAGCGCCTGGGGCCGCGCGGCCTGCGGAGATGGGGTGGGGGTCAGTCTCCAGGCTGCGGGAATGGGCTTCCGTCCTGGGGGGAAACCCCGCAGCTACCAGAGTTCCAGGGTGGGGGTGAAGGTGCGGGAGGTCACCGCGGTCGCTCAGTGAAATGCGCGAGGGGCAGGCCGAGGAGGGGGTGGGGGCACGAAGTGGAACCAGCCACGGGGATGCGGGAGGCAGCAGGCTGAGGGCATCCGGCGAGAGGAGAGGGAGGAAGGCGGGCCCGGCCAGGGGAGGCAAGCTGCAGGGTCAGGACGTCCGGCGCGGGGCCGTGGAGGCCTCCCGGAGGCTCCGATGGAGCCGGCTTGCAGGTTGGGGCCGGCACCAGAGGTGGTGAGTGTAACAGGACCCCGATCGGGCCCTTCTCTAGACTTGGGGGTCGTGTCGGGCACTCTCTCTTAGTGACATGCTCTCCCTCCTGCCCTCCCACCCCACTCCCACCCCCCCACCCCTAGCACAGAAGGGAGGTAGTGGGTGTATAGAGGGCAAGGAAAGGCGGAGTTCGAGCCCGGGGCCCTGGCGGCGCCCTCCCGGGAAGAGACGGACTCGGGGCGGAGCGTGATTACCCGGGGAGCCCGAGCCTCGCCTCCCAGCACCTTCTACGCCCGCCTCGCCCTAGCTCACTGTTTTACAGCCTCCGGCTCAGGCCTTTTGTCTCCTCTCCCCGGCCTTTCTGTTGCGACTGCCCCGCCTACAGCGAAAGGACTAATGGGTCGCTCAGTTCTAGACCGCCCGGCCCTTCCCCTCGGCGCCGGCAGCCGGGGAGCCTGGGAACCAACAGAGGGGAGGTGAGCAGCGGGAGGTGCAGGCCCCCCGCACGTGGGCTGAGGGCAGGGGGCAGATTGGGGTGGCGGCCGGGATGCACAAAGTGGGGCCCGGGACCTTGGAGGAGAGAGATGGGGAGAAGGCCAAGTCCCAGGGCGCGACCTGGCCGCGCGGTACCTTCGGAGCGCTGCAGGGCGAGCCCGTCTAGTCCGCGGAAAGCGTTGCTCGTCAGCTCCTCCAGCGCGCATAGCGGCGACGTGGGACCTGGGCTGGACTCTGGAAGCTGCGGCGCAGAGGGTCCTCGAGGGGCCATGCCAGGGCCTAGGATATCCGCGATGCTGAAGGGTGTGCGGGCTGTCCGGGGCTCGGGGCCCGAGCTCATGGCCGGCCGGGCGGGCTGCGGCCGTCCTGCCGCCCGCTGTGCTCGGCTCCGCAGCCGCCTGGGCCCCAGCGCGCGGTTCCCGATCTGGGCCCCCGCCTCGGACCCGCCCCCCACGCTGGGCCCGAGCCCCGAGTGCCCCTCCTCCTGCGCCCCCACTCCCTAACCCCTGGCCGCCGTGGGTCTGGAGCCGGTAGACGTCCCGGCAGCGGTATTTCTTCTGCAGGCTACGGGGGCGCGCAGAGAAGCCGGCGAAGTCACTGGCCCCCTGGCTGCTCCGCGCTGCCAGCGCGGCCCTGTGCTCACTCTGGCTGGACTCTTCCTGGGCCGCCCCCTCCCGCCTAGCCGCCGCTCCAGCTCATAAACTCTCGTAGGCAATAAAATTGCTTTCCCTGGTCGCAGAGCCGGAGATTTGCAAAATTCCGAGGAGCTCAGAATTGACTGTGCTAAGATCCCCATCCCACCTAGGAAGGACCTCAGTCTCCTGACCTGGCTCCCTCCTCCCCGCCCCACTCCTGCTGAAAGCTCTTAAAGAAGGTCCCCGCGGCTGGAAGTTATTAGCGGGCACTGGGCCTGGGGGCACTCAAGCCCGGCAGAGCGACTGCAACTGGGTATAGTGGGGATGCGACACACAAGCCGGCGCAGGTGAGTGGACTCCAGCCGGCTCTGCGGCCGGACCCAAGGCTGCCCCAGCAGGGCTCAGAGGCCCTCTGAAATCAATTAAAAAAGCAGAACAAAACATGGAGAAGCGGGGAGACCTGGCCCTCAGGAGAGAAGACACAGCAAACCCAGAGCGAGGGTTATTGCTCAGGAGGGGTCTTTGCCAGGAAAGACTGACCTCCACAGAGGGCCTTCTGGTTACCCCTGAGTCTATCAGTTGATGCCTTTGTCTCCTCATTAAGCTCCTGTAGTCCCAGTTGGGGTTCCCCAGCCTGGGAGCAGTGGTGAGAGGGGTCCCTATAGAGGAGTGACTCGATACATCCAACCAGATTCTGGGACAGAAACCCGGCCAAGCCAGGGACAAACTCTAAGGACTGGGATAGTCATTCCTATTTTATCTGCATCCTAGGTGTCATTCGCTCTTCCCTCTCCCGGCTCACCTACCCCAGGGCTCACACCTCCACTGCCCTCTGTTGTAGGAATAAGGCAGTTCTGGGACAGCTGCTCCACCAGCGGAGCCCAACAAGACAAGGCTTTTGTTCGCATATCACATCCCAAATAGCCGGTGGGTTTACAGCCGAGACAAGCCCCACCACTCCTGCGGAACTCTGCACTCTGAAGGAACTCTCTGCTATGGGTTTCTTCTAGTTTTTTCCTATCAGTGCCATGAAGAAGTAGGCCGGTCTCTCCTGGACTGTCCATTCTGTCACCTTCTCTGTAAACCTCTGCACCTCCCACATCTGTGCAGTGATCTTCTGGGTCTCCCGGTCTATTCCCTGGGGCAAGCGGAGCCTGTGGTTGGGGTGCCCCAATCAGAGCTTGGGAGATCTGAGGCATGTGGGCCAAAGACTCCTTGACAAAGACAGGAAGACACTTTGATCACAGTGGGGGGGCGAGGGAGGGTATAAGAAACCTCACAGTGTGATACTGACCTCGACACCCAACAGAAGTAGACAAACACAGAGTCTTCTTATAAAGGCTCCCTTCAATGACCATCCCTTCCCCCCATACCCACAGATACTCACAGTGCTCTGATGGCAGCCTGAGCAACACAGCCCAATGGGTCAGAGAGCATAGCCAGGCCACAGCAGAAAGCTGAGATGCGTCAGGACCTTGTTAATTGGTTATTAATGGTGGGGGGCAGACGAGGGTCAGGAGAGATCCTCCTAGCTGGAAGCTTTAGCCCTCTGAACCATCCTGGTGGTTTCACTTAATATGAAATTAAAGAGGGTCCCAGGAGGATGCAGGAACTGGCTAGCTCTTGTACCAGGCCAGTCACCAGACACTACAACTTTCACTCATGTATCATCTGTGTTGCATTTGTCATCTTTTGCTCTCAGTATCTAGTGTGTGTCTGTGGGGAGTGTGGGGCTCTCCTAAAGGGCCCTGGCCTTCCTCCCCTGCCATCTCTCCTGCCTACCTTCTCTGCTATGCTAACTGGGCTCTGGTAATGGGGTTGGACAATGGGGTGAGGGGCAATCCCCAGATGTGCATTTGTGGGAGGAGAGGGAAGGAGAGACTAGTAATGGGAGGAGGCTGCTGACAGCAGAGCCCAACTAAGGTCTCCCCAGCAGCCAGCGACTTGTCCAGCCTATTGTGGGGCCACAGGAGGGGACTTTTCCCAGCGAAGCCTCTGGAACCTGAGCTGGGGAGAAACCGGATCCTCTGGTCCTCGGAGGGGGTAGGAGGAGGGTGAGTGATTAATGAGGAAGATTAAAAGATTGAACCTGGGTTCTAGGCTTGGGGGGCACTCAGTTGACTCGACTTCCCCCACTCCAGTTTGCAGGGGCTGACAGGTCCCAGTGCTCCCTGATGTGAGCCTCTTCCTCCCCCCTCCCATGATCCAACCCTCCCTGCCTTGGGTCCTTCCTAGAGCTATCCACAGACATAATCATTCACCACTGCCCACCCCCAACCCCTACCAGGACGACAGTTTTCCTCTCCCAGCATTCTCAAGCAATCCCTCACGTCTCACTCAGATTCCCCTCATTGTTCTGTTCAGAAACTTCAGGGTCTTCCACTCCCTCCCCTCATAGAGATCTCCACATGACGACGTTCACTCCGTCAGGAAGGTGCCTCAATTCTCTCTTAAAATAATATGTTGCCCTAGCAGGTTTGGCTCAGTGGATAGAGCATCGGCCTGCGGACTGGGGGTCCTGGGTTCAATTCCGGCCAGGGCACATGCCCGGGTTGTGGGCTCGATCCCCACTAGGGGGCGTGCAGGAGGCAGCCAATCAATGATTCTCATCATTGATGTTTCTATCTCTCCCTCTTCCTTCCTCTCTGAAATCAATAAATATATTTTTAAATAAAAAATATGTTTTTATTGATTTAGAGAGAGAGGAAGGGAGAAGAATAGAGAGATAGAAACATTGATCTGCTGCTTCCTACATACCCACCACTGGGGATCAAGCACGCAACCAGGCACGTGCCCTAACCTGACCAGAATTGAACCTGTGACCTCTTGGCTCATGGGTTGACACTCAACCACTGAGCCAAACCGGCTGGGCTAAATTCCCTCTTTTTAAAAACATTTTTTATTTATTTCAGAGAGGGAGAGGGAGAGAAAACATCAAGGATGAGAGAGAATCATTGATAGGCTGCCTCCTGCACGCCCCCTACTGGGGATCAAGCCCACAACCTGGGCATGTGCCCTTGGTGGAAATCAAACCCGGGACCCTTCAGTCCGCAGGCTAACGGAGCCAAACCAGGTAGGGCTCAATTCCCACTTAATACTTTCTCTCACCTCCCATCAGGCCCTTTCAGATTTCCATTTCCTCATCTCTGCACCTTATCT
Organism: Myotis myotis; assembly: GCF_014108235.1. Lineage (NCBI taxonomy): Eukaryota > Metazoa > Chordata > Mammalia > Chiroptera > Vespertilionidae > Myotis > Myotis myotis. The sequence goes on along the minus strand of NW_023416318.1, from coordinate 10,243,672 downwards.
CCAACCTTATTCCCCTTCCTCATCACCCCCACCTTTTCTCTCATTCCAAGACACCGCGCCTCTCACTCACCCAACCATCCGCAGCCTCTCATCTGGTGAGTCCCTTCAACCTCACCCAGGCCTGCCCCAGATTGACCCCTCTTCTTGGTACAGAAATCTGCTCAATAAACTACCTTTAGTCTTCAGATGTTGCACCCTAGGCAATCCTCTGAATTTTGTGAGTGTGTGTGGGGGAGGTATTGGGGGAATCCTCAGAATAACTCCCGTGGGGCGGTGCAAAGGACAGTCTGGGAGATATGCCCCCCCCCTCCCACTTTGCCCCAATACCTTTAGCCAGCATGAGAGGTAAGTGGGAGTTCATGGGGGAAACTCCAAGCAGAGGAGCTTGGCGCGGGCATCCATCCATCTCGCACACTTCTGGGATTTTCTCTTGCCGAGAACATTACTGCAGAGTGAACGGATTTGGATCCTGAAGTTTCAGTTTCGTTATTTTTAGGACTCGGGTTTGTAAGTTCTTCCAGCCCTTTACACTGGTTCACACAGAGCTCTGCTTAACCTCTGCCAGCCCGGGGTGTGCGGGCCGGGATGGGGAGCTGCGGAATACTCAGATGCCTCCGGCCTCTGCACACACTTACACCCTGGGACTCAGGGTCCCAGGGAAGTCAGTCCCTTGTCCCTATATCCTCTCCCAGCCTTCCCCCCTCCCCCAAGTCTTGGGAGAAACAGGCCGGGCTGAGAGGGACGGGTCCCCCCCTCTCTGTGCCAAAGGCTGGGGCGAATCTCAGCGTCCCTTCTCCCAGGCGGAGGCCGCTGGGTGAGATAGGGCGACCGCAGAGGCACAGGCGGCAGAGGCACAGGCGGGCGAGGGCCTGCGGTGAGGACTGACATGGACTCCGGGAGGGGGCCGGTGAGCGCGGGGTGTCAGAGCCCAAGAGAACCGCGGGCAGGATCCATCCGCCCTGGCCCCTGGCGCAGATCCAGAACCAAGTGACCCAGGGGTAGGGTCTGCTGCGTGGAGCAGGCCAGAGAGCAGGGGAAGGAGCCCATAGAAGGGAGAGAGATGCGGAGCCCGCAGCTGGCCTGCGTCAGCAACCTGGGGAAGGTGGCGCTGCACAGCCGCCGACAGACAGAAATCAGGCTGCCTGGAGCTGGGGGTGAGGCGGGGCAGCTGCTCCCCCAGATCCTGCCCGAATGCCCCCGGTTGCTCCTGGGCCCCAAGCCAGGTGTCATCAAAGGCCTCACCCCCAGGTTTGGTCTTCAGGCCTGGGGGTCTCAGGCAGCCTCTCTTTTAGCTGGCCATTCTTTTTGTTTATTTTTGTTAATCGTCACCTGAGGATATTTTTTTCCATTGTTTTTCAGAGTGGAAGGGATGGAGGGGGAAGAGAAACGTCCTGTGAGAGACACCCTTGACTGGTTGCTTCCCCCACGCACCAACACGGGAGGCAGAACAGGAATGAACCTGCAACCCAGGGACATGCCCTTGGCAGGGAATCGAACCATGACCCTCTGGTGCACCAGTGGCCACTCTAACCACTGAACCACCAGCCAGGGCTAGATGGGCATTCCTGACCCAAGCCAAGCTCCAATCAGACACTCCCCAATTCCTGCAGCTGCTTGAGCTGCCCAAGTCCCCAGGGGTGTCTATCTTTCCCCCTAGCCCACACCTCTCCCTCCAGTCACTCCTCAGAACCACCCTTTCACACACACACACACTGCAAGTTTCTGGCTACCCCAGTTAGAGACCCACAGAACAGGAGTGCTGGCTGGGTTTATTTCCAGAGTGCAGTGCTCATGGCCAGGCTGGCACAGACCAGGAGGTTGCTGACTTACTCAGTGGAGTGCTAGCCTTGCTGCTCCCCTCTTGTTCCTTGGAGCTGCATTTGCCCTCCCGGGCACCAGCTCCCTCTCCCCCTCAATTCCTCTCTCTACAAGCTGGCCTCCCCTCGCCCAGGTACCTGAAGGCCTGCGGAAGCTTGTCTAGACAGCCATGTCTCCAACTCGATCCCTGTGAGTGTCCCATGCCCCCATTTTTTTTAGCCTACTCCAATTATGCACATCTTTGGACTTTTCTTTATAATATCACTCTTCTCCTGTCCTGCAGTGACCACTGTCCAACCCAAGCCCTACTCTCACCACTCTTGCATTAGGACACTCAGGCCTTTGCCACATGTTGCAACATTCAAGGACAGAGAGAGCTCCCCTCCAGAAAAACTTCCCTTCACCAAAACAACTGGTGTGGGGGCCTGACTTCACTCAGCTCACCTCGGTTTTACGTAAGTAGGGTCCTCTACCCTTCTCCTATGGTCATTTGCTGAGGGTCATCCTTCTTGATGACACTCAGAGGATTTCTGAGGGAAGCAGGACACAGGACAAAGTATGAGTGTGTGGTAGGGATAAGAAGGAAGAAGAGAGGTGCTTTTTAAAAGTTTTTATTTCAAAAAATAAAGCCACAATTTCACATAAATATCTGGGGAGGGACGGGGAGAGGGGTAGGGCAGGGGCTTGGCCCCTACCTCCTCTTCTCTTTCACACTGTACTGTAAAAGCAAAGGGGCTGGCTAAGGGGAGAACAAGGGGAAGAAGTCGTCAGGGGAGAGTTCCTGCGAAAAAGGCCCCCTCAGCCCACCCCTGCCCTGGAACTGCCTTGGACCTGGCTCACCTTGCCGAACCATCGGGAGAGCCAGATCTGTTTCATGGTCATGTGATCAGGGAGAACTTCATTGTCAAAAAGCAGCTGCACCTAGCAGGGAGGTGGGAGCACTGTGTTAGGAACTCTCCTTCCGCACCATCAAGAACTCACCCGGTCCCCTCTCAACTCTCCCTCCCCTGTGGCCCCTTCTCCTCCCAAAGAAACCTACTGTGGGACACTCACATGCTGGGGATTTAGCATCAAGCGGTGACAGAGGACCCTCCGGAGATGACGAACCTCAGCTCTAACAGAACACCGGACATATTTGTTCTGAGGGTGGGCAGGGAAAGGAAGACAAGGTGTGTGAGAGAAGGGCCCCGAGGAGGTGAGTCTCCTGAGAGGCCCTCCCACAGCCCCTCTCACCTGCAAGACGCTTTTATTCTTGTCTTTGCCAGAACTGGGGGAAAACAGACACAGGTTAGGGAGCACTATCATCCCCTCCCCCGCATCCCCGCCCAGAGCCATGACATTATCTCTTCAAGGGAATAGACATTCGCTTAGCTTACTGCGAGCCCTCTCCCTGAGCCCCTCCCTGACTCTGGCTCATTGACACTCTCACTTCAGACAGCCCAGGACCTGCCTCTCACCTCAGCCGCTCCAGGCACAGGCTCAGCTGCTCATCATAGCGATAGTAGTGGGCTTTCGAATGGTCAAAGCTGCAGAAGGGGAGGCCGAGGTTGCTCAGGGCTGGCTCTGAGAAAGACAGAATAGTGAGGCGGGCAGCACAGATTCCACACTCCTCTTCCCCCAGAGAGCAAAACCGGGCAGGAGGAATGCTCTGGGGGCTTTGCCTTACCCTCCTGCTGCCAAGGGACATACCTTCCCCACCGGGCTGCGTGACTCGGTCCAAGCCTCGGGACTGGTAGAATTCTCGAATTCGTTTCTCTTCACCTGGAAGGGAGTGGAGTATGGGAGTCAAGTCTTAACTGTCCCTCTGGCTGTCAACCTCTTTACCTACACGATGCCCACCAAAGCCCTCGTCACCGCAAGCTGCTACGCAGCATCCGTCCTCTAGAAGCCCCTCAGAGTCAGGTTAGTCACTCACTGTCTTGCAAGCCAGGCACCAGCTTGTACACGATGTCCTGCATGACCCGGTCCAGTTTGAGGTTGAGCAGTGGCTGTGTCTCGTGGATCTTGATGTTGCACATGGGGCAGTACTTGCTGGTTTGGAGGTACTTCACAATACAACTCTTGCAGACTGGAGGAAAAGGAAAACAGACTCTCAGCCCTCAGGGAATCAGGTTCTCGGGCTGGACGGGGTGCCTGGGTGGTTGGGGCAGGCGGTGCAGAGGCTACCAGCCAGCTGGGTGGGAACCAGGGCCTGGAAGAACCAGCCAGGGTCCAGGGAACTCACAAGTATGGAGACACTCTGTGATGGTGGTGGCATCCACGAAGTAGCCAGCGCATAGGCAGCAGACGATGTGTTCATTCAAATCTTTGATCTTTACTCGGACCTCCTCCTGCGGACACACCCTCCGTCACCGATCACCCTTCCCAATCCCAACCCCGGTGCCTTCCCAGCCTGGGAGTCGCCTCTTTCATCACATCTCACAGCCAAACCCCGCACCTTGCATGGTCACAAGGGCTTAGCTCCCGGGGGCTGACACTACCCCTCGCCCAGCAGAGGTCTCCGCGCATAGCGGGGGCTCCCTTCACGTGGACTGGCCCGATCTTCCTTTCCCAGGGGAGACCATACCACGACGGCGGCACAACACGCAGGCGTCTTAGCCCAGAGTTTGGCAACTCGGACCACAATCGCGCAGGCGCACTGTGCCCCCCGCCTCTGCGCAGGCGCACTGGGCGCCCGGCCGGTCCCGGCCTGTCCTCTAGTCGGCCCCAGTCAGCCCCGCTAGCTGACCACAGCAGTAACCCTGCCGCCCCTGCACCTCGTTCCGTAGCGGGTCCATCTTGTACACTGACTGGAGCTGGTTCCGAAGCCTCATCGCGATCGCAATCTGGCCCCCCTGAGGAGACGCCATCTTAAAGGCTGATCCTGGCCTGCCACTTCCGGTGCCGCCTGCAGGGCGGGACTTGTCGCCGAGCAACGAGGGCTTAGGTCTTTTCGGATTCGCTGACTCTCCGTAAGGCCCCACCCACGTCCTTTCTCCCCCGTGTGCTCACCTGAGCCCCAGTGGCCCCTCCCCCTCCGCAGTTGGTAATTGGGGAGCGGGGGGGTGTGGGGAGGGGCCGATCTCATTGACCCCCTGCAGTAATAATCATCGAAGACCCGACCGGACCTCGGGACGAACTTTTGGGGCCTGCAGAAGCCTGCCTCCTCCTTCCCCCGACCCGCCACCGCTCAGGGTCGCCCAGCTCTGGTGACAACCAGGCTAAAGCCCCTCCCGCGCTCTCCGTGTTATGTCGCCCTCGTCGGCCGACGCTAGACAATGCGGAGCTACATCCGACGGTGGGCCTTCTCCCGGCTCCAGGGCGGGAGTTTCTCGGGGCTTCGCGGAGCCTCGGGGAGGGCGACGGGAGGAGGAACCCCTAGAGACTTGGTAGTGATCTTACATCCCCCCCCTCGCCGCCCTCCCCTGCCGCCGGGAGGAGGGGGGCAGGCCCTCGTTAATGATGATGATTCAATCACCGGCGCCTGCGGAGGCCTGGGACAGACTAATGCAGAGCAGATGCCGAAGGAGGAGGGGAGGACGACTAGGACACGGCCGCACGCCGACGCGCCCCGGCGGCGGTCCCTGCAGGAGCAGAAGCTCAGCTCGGTGTTTGGGGGAGACGCAGGGGTCCCGAAAGCTTGCGCGCCGCTGTCCCCAGGTGCCTCCGGTAGCACTAAAACCAAGTGTCAGTTTACTGTGAAGTATTAGCACCAAGTGCAGTTGGAGATGAAAGAAGGGGGGATCCCAGTGCAGCCCTCGAAAGGCATGCTGAAGGAGGTGGGGCTTGGTGTGGGCACAGTTTAGAGCTGGGGTGCGGAAGAAGTGTGGTGGGAATAGAAGAGGAAGGCTGCGCGGAGGGGAGGGGCCGAGAGGGGCAGGGAGGAGGCCGAGGGGTGCATTTGAGAGCAGCGGTAGAAGCAGCAGGACTGGACGGAGCTGGGACTTTGAGCCTGTGGGCCATGGAGAGCCAGCTGACTCTTTTGCAGAGGGAGGTGACCCTATGAGAGAAACATTTTTGTGCATTGATGTTCAGAGTGAACTGGAGTGGATAAGCGACAAGAAGTTTTGGGAGTGGTGATGCTTTAATCACCATGGCTTACCTCGTTGGTCCAAGATGCCATCATCTGTCCTCTGGATGAGTACTGGTTTTTTTGCCCGCTTTTCTTGCCTCCACCGTTGCCCCTCTTTCAGCAATTTTCAATACAGCAGCTCAGGGTAATTCTGGTAAAATATGAATAAAAAAGGATATAAGGAAAAAAATTTGAGTTGATGGGTATGTTTATTATCTTGTTTGTGTTGGTGGTTTCATGGGTGTATGCATACGTCAAAACTTATCACATTGTACACTTTATTTTTTTCACATTGTACCCTTTAAATATGTGCAGTGTATTGTATGTCAGGTTTACCTTAAGAAAGCTGTTAAAAATAAAATTTAAAAATGGGTGCCTTACTTATTTGTTTATAAACTTCCAATAGCTTCCCTTTATTAAAAAAACATATTTTCACCTGGGACCTGGGCATGCACCTTTGACCAGAATCCAACCAGGGGCCCTACAGTCCGCAGGCCAACGCTCTCTCCACTGAGCCAAACCACTGGGGCAGCTTCCCTTTTTAATGAGAATAAAAGGCACAGTCCTTACAGTGGCCTGCAAGGCTCTGTCTGCATGGTCTCGCAGTCACTCAGTCTCTCTGGCCACACTGATCCCTCACTGTTCCACAGACACACAGAATGTACTCCCACACTGTCACCAACTGGAAATGTTCAGATGCACAAATGGTACCTTTCTTCCTTCAGGTCTTTACTCCACAACGCCTTTTATTATTATTATTATTATTATTATTATTATTATTATTGATTTCAGAGAGGAAGGGAGAAGGAGAGAAACATCAATGATGAGAGAGAGAATCATTGATCAGCTGCCTCCTGCAGGTCCCCTACTGTGAGCAGAGCCCCCCAATGCAACCTGGGCATGAGCCCTGACCTCCTGGTTCATAAGTTGATGTTCAACCACTGAGCCACACCAGCCTGGCACTCAACAAGGCCTTTTTGATTATTCTAGATAAATCATAGCTCCCTACCCTTTTACTTCTTCTCCCCCTTCCTTGCTTTATTTTTTTCTTTTTAGCAATTATTATTATTTAATGTATTGTATATTTTTCTTGTTTTACACCTGCCTCCCCCACTAAATATAAGCTTCTCAGTGGCATAGACTGTTTTCCCCTGTTGTATTTATACATCTATATCTCCAGTGCCAGGTACAGAGGACTAACAGTGCCATGTTCAATGAAAAATTTCTGGATGGCCCTAGCTGGTTTGGCTCAGGGGATAGAGTGTTGGCCTGCAGACCAAAGGGTCCTGAGTTCGATTCCAGTCAGGGTTTGATTCCAGTCAAGGGCATGTACCATGGCTGCAGGCTCCTTCCTGGCCTGGGTCCTGGTCAGGGCTCTTGCAGGAGGCAACCAATCGATGTTTCTCTCTGTCTTTCCCTCTCTCTAAAAATCAATGGATAATATCCTTGGATGAGGATTAAAAACGTTTATTTTCTGGATGAATGAATGAATGAATGTAGGTAGTCCTGATGATGGCCTAGATTAGGCTTTTATCAGTGGGAATGGAAAGGAAGGGCTGTATATGAATTTCAAAGGAAAGCACAATAGGAGGGAGTAAGGAGCTTGGGCGGAGAGCCTGTCTTCCAGCCTGGTGGACTTAAGGTGGCTGCAGCAAAGGCAGGTGCAGTTGGCCAGAAGGCTGAAATGGTGGGGCTGGAGCACCACTGTCAGAACCAGGGATGAAGGTCTCAGAGTTTTCTGGGTGGATGTAGTAGATGGAGCTATTGAAATGGATGAAACCTGAGCAGATGGAGACAGAGAGAAAACTGAAGTCTGGACTCTAAAGAATGCTCACAGTCGAAAGTGGAAGAAGAAAAGTCAGTGGAGGAAAAAAACATAAGCAGTCACTATGCAAGTCCAGAGATGTAGAATGAGACAGTATTATATAAGGAAACCAAAAAGGGACATTTCAAAAAATAGTTGGTGATCAATGAAGGAAAACATGTCCAAGATTTCTGGATAATGGACACTGGATACTGACGCTTCCTGAGCAGGTCGGTGTAGTGAAGCCAGCTTGCAGTGGGTTAAAAGAATAAATAATGAGGAAATGGAGGCAGTGGGTGTGGGCACGAAAAGAAAACAATCTTCCATGAAGAGTCAGGCAAAGACTTTGCCTAGATAACAGCGATCTAAGACAGTTGGGGTAGGAAGAGCTAAGTTAATGAAAGAAATGATGACACAGGAGTGGGGGGACCATCTCAAGGGAAGGCTACTATACCAATAGCAGGAAGGAAGGGAAGGCACAGAAGCACAGGCTGGGCACGTGGCCTCTTCTTGTGAAGGTACAGGCTTGAAAACTTGAAGAGTTGGGGGCCACATGCATGTAGAATATGGCGAGATGAACCCAAAGCAGTGTGTATGGGAGGTGGAGGTACTGACCACAGAGTCTCCATCTTCAACCTAACCTAGCAGGAACCACCCTTCTGAGAGAACCAGGGAATCCGCAAAGTGAAGGCAAGCAGAGGAATTCCTAGGACTGTGGCTGACAGACTGAAAGCCCTTGTTCTTGAAGTGGGGCACTGGAAAAAAGTTTTAACTCCGTAGAAGATGTGTATGTACTACTGGTTTATGGCCATTCTCCTCAAAGGATCAGTTAGGCCATCTCTGGGTGGCAGTGCCATCTGTGCTGACCTTAAAAGGCAGGATGTAGAGTAAGCAGGTATACAGGTCTGTACCTATGCTGACTTTTTCTTCTTCATTGATTCACTCGTTGATGCATTCCATTGATGCATTTATTCAGCTTGTTTGGAGATACACTAGTGCCACACTCTTCTCAGAGGCCCACCCCCTAGAGTGGAAAAGGGACTGGCAAACTCCTAACCTGCAGGTCAGTCCCCCTCAGAGGCTTTATTTATGTATTTTAAAATTTTTTATTTATTGATTTTAGAGGAAGAGAGAAAAGGAAAAGGAGAGTAGGAAGGAGAGAGGAAGGGAAGAAAGGAGGGAGGAGTGGAGGGAGGCAGGGAGGGAGGGAGGGAGGGGGAGAGAGAGAGAGAGAGAGAGAGAGAGAGAGAGAGAATGAATGAGAATCTAACCAACTGAGCTACCCAGCCAGGGCCAAAGGCTTATTTAGTTTGCTGCCTCCTTAGCCTCTCTGTTCACATCTGGGGGGATCAGCCACGCTATTTCAGAAGGTTTTGCCTGAATAGCAGGTTTCACGTGCCCTAGTAGCCCCATCCCTCTATTGTTGAAAAGGTTGCTTGTGCTTTTGTGAAAGGCTAGGGGAGGTGATGTCTGTCTTTTTCACCAAGATTAAGAACACACCTGCCAAATTTGCAGACCCCCCCCCCCAGCCCCCTTTCAGAAGAGGTGGTTGACAGGGTGGGGTAAGGGCTGGAAGAATTGGATGATGGGTGTGAACAAGGTTGGGAAAGAATGTTAGTATTTTTTTTTAAAATATATTTTATTGATTTTCTACAGAGAGGAAGGGAGAGAGATAGAGAGTGAGAAACATCGATGAAAGAGAAACATCGATCAGCTGCCTCCTGCACATCTCCCACCAGGGATGCGCCCGCAACCCAGGCACATGCCCCCGACCGGAATCGAACCCAGGACCCCTCAGTCCGCAGGCCGACGCTCCATCCACTGAGCCAAACCGGCCTTGGCAGAATGTTAGTATTAATGCCCACTGCTCCCTCCCCCAGCCTTCAAACTGAGGCTTCTGAGAACAGAGGGGCTGGTGGCTTTGGTGGGGAGAGAGCCCACTCCCTTTTTCTCTTCTTTATTTTCCTGCCCAGATGCCCAAATACCATTTCTCCGTTCCCTAGAGAGAAAGGACCCATCACCTTGCCCCAGGCACCAGTCTGCCAGCCCATCTGCTGGGGAGAAAGAAGGGGCAGCGCCTTTCCCAGAAGATCCCGAAGAAGCAACTGGAAGATTCCACGCTCCTAGGGAGACCCATTCACTAGGCTTAGAAGGAGAAGGCACGCTGGCTCCCATGGAGCACCAGGCAGCCTGGAACCGGGCACGGAGTGGGCTGGGGTCGAGGAGCTGGGTTGGCACATCGGGGTGGGGCCCTTTGGCCACCACGTGTCCGAGGCGGGCCAAGCTGCTCGTCGGTGCCAACCCGCCCGCGGGATGTGAAGAAGCCCCCCCACCCCCCTGCGCCCAGTCTCACCGGCTTGGAGGCGCCAGGGCCCCCCCGGGGCCGGGCCGGGCGGGGGAAGGTAATGTAATTCCGACCCAGCTAACCCGATTATGGCGGCCTGCACCGGGCCGGGTGGCGGCAGGGGCGGGTCTACGGCGCAGGGGCCCGCCCGGCCAGGGGTCCCATCCTGGGGAAGGACGCCGAGTTCACGCACTCCCAGCTCCTGGGTCCCGGGCCAGAGGTCATGAGGTCACCAAACCGCTTTGGTCTTTGCCCACCTCGCTTCTCTGACGCGCTCCAGGCACAGTGTCCTGCGCTTGGGTAGGTGGAGCGTCCATGGGAAATGAGGCGGCTGGTCCTCTGAAGGCTTCAGTGTCTCCCGTGGAGATTTCGTCCTCCCGCCGGGGGGTGGGGTGGGAGAGTGTGAGACGAGACTTCCTAGGCGCAGAGTCCCCGCTGTCGGGGGCAGAACAGGCAGCCCCAAACTCACACCGGCCTGAGCTGGCCCGAGTTCAGCCGCGTCCGCTTTACACCCAGTTCAGAAAATCGAAATTCTAAGAAACACCAGGGCATCCATTGCTGGCGCTCCCGAAAGGAGCGGGGGGCTCGGGAAGAGGCCAGGAGGAGCCCCAGGACATCGGCCCAGGGTGGTTGCTCCCCGCCCGAGCCCACCAGCTGCGCGCGGCCGCCGCTCCCCACACCTGTTCCCTTCCCGGGCCTGCCCGGGCCCGCGCCGGTCCCCAGCTGCTGCCCTTCGCATCCTGGAAGCCACAACGAGATTTGGTCTTGGCGGGCACGTAGGCGGGGGGCACAACGAATCCGGGAGTCGGCAGGCAGGACCCATCGGGAGGCGCAGAGTGCGGGGTGTGGGAAGAGACACCCGCGAGGAACCCCCGGGCGGAGGCCGGCGAGGACGGAGTCGCCGCGCGCATCTCGGCTGACTCAGCGCGCAGCCGCCCCGGCCCTCGCCCCTCCCGGACTGAGCTGGGTGCCTAACACCCCGGCCACCTCCTCACCCAACCCCCGCCATCCCCATCGGCCAGTCTCCCCCTCCCTGGGCGCAAACAGGCGCCTCTTCCCCTTTAACGGGCCGGCCCCGCCCCTGCCCTACCCCCAGCCCCGCTGCCCACCGGAGGCAGATCTGTCAGTCACTGCCCCAGCCCGAGCCCGAGCCGGCCACCCTCTCCACCCCGGACGCGGGCAGAGGCCCGGCAGCCCAGCGTCCATCTGCGCTTCAGAGTCGGAAGGGCGCTCCTGGGACCCTGGTCGGTCGCGCTCCCCCGGGATGCGAGTTCCTGCACCGACGCCCCGCAGAGGCCGGCATGGGCGCGGCTACTGCCCGTGCACTGGGATGAAGCTGTCCCGGGGGCCCCGGTGTCCCGCCGCGGCCAGCTCCGCGGGCCCCTGAGGCCGCCGCCCTGAGCGCTCCCCCGCCGGGCTCCCGGAGCCGCCTGGGGCGCCCTCCAAACCGCCGACCCTCCTGCGGTCCCCCCGAACCCGGGCCCATGGAGCCGGCGGTGCTGGCCTCGCACCACCTCCCGCACCACGAGCCAATCAGCTTCGGCATCGATCAGATCCTGAGCTGCCCGGAGTCCACCGGGAGCGGCCTAGGCCCGGGTCGCGCGGGCCAGGGCCCCGGGGAGAGCGCGGCGTTCTCGGGGGGATTTCACGGAGCCTCGAGCTACGGTCCCTCTGGCGCGCTGGGCCCGCTCCCCGGCAGCTCCGGCCTGGGCCCGGGCGGCGTGATCCGCGTCCCCGCGCACCGTCCGCTGCCGGTGCCGCCGCCTGCGGGAAGCGCGCCTGCGGTGCCCGGCCCCTCGGGCTTGGGCGGCACCGGGGCCCTGGCGGGGCTCACCTTCCCTTGGATGGACAGCGGCCGCCGCTTCGCCAAGGACCGGCTCACGGGTGAGGATGCCCAGCCCCTCCGCCGTGTGGTCCCGCAAGGACTGGGTTTCCGCATCTCTGACCCTTGGGATCCAGATCCGGGTGCCTTTCCTGCGCATCCCTCGGATCCTTTCAGGGGGTTCCCTCCCAACTACGTGTCTTGGTCCCGCTGATGAGGGCATGGGAGGTGAGCTGCCGTCGATGCCCGCGCCCTTCTCTCCAGGCCACTGTCCACGCCGCGGGGAGAGCAGGGGGAAGTGATGGGGACCATGCTCCCTCCCCCAGGGCCGCTCCTCCCGAGCCCGTCCCTGCCGGAGGCCTCTGCTGGTGCGGGGCGACCTGGGGGCACCAGAACTCGGCCGCCCCGCCTACCCTGCCCCGCTCTTTCTTCCTCCCGCAGCCGCGCTCTCCCCCTTCTCCGGGACGCGCCGCATCGGCCATCCTTACCAGAACCGGACCCCGCCGAAGCGGAAGAAGCCGCGCACGTCCTTCTCGCGCTCCCAGGTGCTGGAGCTGGAGCGGCGCTTCCTGCGCCAGAAATACCTGGCCTCGGCGGAGAGGGCGGCGCTGGCCAAGGCCCTGCGCATGACGGACGCTCAGGTCAAGACGTGGTTCCAGAACCGGCGCACCAAGTGGCGGTGAGGCGCGGGGCGGGGAAGGGCCGCGGGCCGGACCCACTGGCGGCGAGGAGCGGGGCGGGCGCGGGCCGGGCGCGGGCCGGCCTCGCTGACCCCGCATCTCCGCCCGTCCAGGCGCCAGACGGCGGAGGAGCGCGAGGCGGAGCGGCACCGCGCGGGCCGACTGCTCCTGCACCTGCAGCAGGACGCGCTGCCGCGGCCGCTGCGGCCGCCGCTGCCCCCAGACCCGCTCTGCCTGCACAACTCGTCGCTCTTCGCGCTGCAGAACTTGCAGCCCTGGGCCGAGGACAACAAGGTGGCTTCGGTGTCCGGGCTCGCGTCGGTGGTGTGAGCTCCGCCTGCCTGGCTGGCCGAAAACTTTCCCGGACCGAGGCGCTGCGTGGAGCGCGGGGCCCAGGGCTGTGGGCGCGCGGCCGCCCTCGCCGTGGTCCTGCAGCAGCGCAGCGCACGAGGAGGAGCAGGCCTTGAGCTCTCTCTCCTCGAGGGCTCCTCGGCCGCGGCCGGCTCCCAGGCCCACGTGGCCCGCTAGCCCCGCAAGCAGACACTCGGCCTTTCCCGCCGTTTTCTGCCTGGATTGTCCCATGGCTGCTGGAACCTGAGGGGCCGACTGGGCGGGACCTTCAGTACAGTAGCCAATGAGGTGCGGAGAGGGGGCGGGTCGGCCAATGGGAGTTGCTTCCCCTAGGGACTCGGGGGTCTTCTGCAGGTGGGTGGGACTTGCGGAGCCAGAGCAGGTAAAATATGATGCTGCGATGGGGGCAGCCCGCACTGGCTGGGTGGGTACCAAAGGTGTGATGGGAGGAAAATGCCAATGACAGCGGCGTAATGGAAGAGGTGCTGGAGAAGGAGTCTGACTGTGACAGCAACCAGAGGGTTATCCATGTTGGGCATCACATCTTTCTACTGTAAAATAATCGCTAAGGATTCTTCCTGTTGAGCCTCATGTTGTTCGTGTGTGTTCAAACTGCTGACTACATTCCTGACAAGGCGCTTGGGTGGCAGGGGAGACAGATAACTTCTTTCATCTTTCACTTGGTGAAAGAGAAAATCTAGGAACACTAATCCCTTTGGGACAGAGAGGAGAGAGGAGGAAGCAGGGGACAAAGTTAATGGACCCAGTGGAGTTAGGATGAGCGGAACTTTGCAAATAATTAGAAAGTGATAGATCTAAGAAGAATCGCAGATAACTCCAAGGTTAGAAATGTAGAGGATCAGGATATCAATGGTGTTGTGGATGATGGAGAAATTGGGAAGATAGTACCAAGATAAACTCTACAGGAAAAACTCAATGCTAGACCTAGAAAGAATAAATTCTGGCAAAGTACTCTTGGGGGAAGTCAGTTGACATCCACATAGAAGTGGAGATAGAGTGATGACAGAAACTCCAAAAGAGGAAACTATTAAGAGAAGGCAGAGTTCTAAGGACTAAGTCTTTTTTCCCTCCAAATTCTACAAACACATTTACAATGTGCAAGGAATGGAGGTCATCAAAGTTAGTAGTCCAAGGGAAGGAAAGGGAAAGGAGCACCCAGCCGGAAAGAAAGGAAAGCATGATGTCCCTGAAGTTGTTAAAGACTTTAGCTTGTAGGTGGGCCAGGGGCTGCTGGGAAGTTTTAGATGGAAAGTTGAGAGTTTGGGGATGGTTGCAATAGTCTTGAGGTTTAAGAAGGAGCAGGATTTAAGTTGTATGAGGACAAAAGGGAAGATTTTGTCTGATTCCTTTGGCATCCCAATTCTTTCCTGGTGGTAGGAGCAGTATAATAGAGGCAAGTGAGCTTCAGGCAGGGTGAGGCCAACTGTAGTCAAACTAATCATGTTCTGTATTAGTGACAGCTAGGTCAGCCATAGCACAAAGTCGACCAGAAGTGGGAGCCTGGAAAAGGGATATTGCTTGAGGAGTTGGCCCTGAGTCTTTGATACTGTGTCATCTTTTTTTTAAAAAATATATTTTATTTATTTTTTACAGAGAGGAAGGGAGAGAGAGAGTTAGAAACATCAATGAGAGAGAAACATCGATCAGCTGCCTCCTGCACATCCCCCACTGGGGATGTGCCCGCAACCAAGGCACATGCCCTTGACCGGAATCGAACCTGAGACCCTTCAGTCCGCAGGCCGACGCTGAGCCAAACCGGTTTCGGCCTGTGTCATCTTTAACTCTTTGTTTTTATAAATGCTATTATGGATTTTTAGAGAGAGAGGGAGGGAGAGGGATAGATAGAAACATCAATGACAGAGGAACATCATGGATCAACTGCCTCTTGAATAGTCCCTACTGGAGGAGGATCAAGCCTACAACCTGGGCATGTACCCTGACTGGGAATTTAACCAACAACCTCTTGGTTCCTGGGTTGATGCTCAAATGCTTAGCCACATTAGCCGGGATACCTCATGTTGTATATGCTGCTGCAGAACCAACCTCAAATTTGGCACTATAGAAAAAGAATTTTTGTAGCTCAAAAGGAAGCACAAGAATAGGTTTAGCTTAAGTTGAGGATATGGGGGCATGTCAGTCCCTCTCCAATAAATAGAAGGCTAAGGAAAGGGTCCTACCCTATGTAGATTGTGGCTTACCCGATTCCTTTTATTCCAAGCCCAACACTTCTTTGATTTGAGAGGGGGGGTGGCGGGGGAGAGAGGTTGGTTGATTTGTTGTTCCACTTATTTGTGCGTGCATTGTTGATTCCTATATGTGCTCTGACCGGGGATCAAACCCACAACCTTGGCATATTGGGACGAAGCTCTAATCACTGGAGCACGTGGCCAGGGCCCCAGCCTACCAATCCTTGAGACTCAGATTCCAAGATTTATATTTGATCTTAAACTTTTGGCTTTTTAAAAAAATATATGTTTTAATTGATTTCAGAGAGGAAGGGAGAGGGAGAGATAGAAACGTCAATGATGAGAGAGAAACATGGACCGGCTGCCTCCTGCACGCCCCCCACTGGGGACCAAGCCTACAACCCAGGCATATGCCCTTGATGGGAATCAAACGTAGGACTTTTCAGTCTGCAGGCTGACACTTTATCCACTGAGCCAAACCAGCCAGGCTCGGCTTTTTTTTTTTTTTTTTTTAAGATTTTATTTTTTAAATTATTTTTTTATTGATTTCAGAGAGGAAGGGAGAGGGAGAGATAGAAACGTCAATGATGAGAGAGAATCACTGATTGGTTCCCTCCTGCATGCCCCCTACTGGGGACAAAGTCTGCAACCTGGGCACATACCCTGACTGGAAATCGAACTTAGACCTGGTTCATAGGTCTACGCTCAACCTCTAAGCCACACCTGCGGGGCAACTTCCGGCTTTTAAATCTGGCTGGTTGCCTTGGTGCCAGAGTAAGGAAGTATTGAATACAATGAGATGAGATCTGCTCCATTCCTCAGGCAGGTCACTGCAGGACACAGGCATCTCTAAATTCTTGGGTGGAGGAGGATTCACTCTCTGTTGAAGAATCTGTCATTTCTTCCCTCAGCTGGTTCAGGAAGTCTCTGCTTTCACTGGGAGGCAGGTTACTCAGGAAGTATGGAGGGGCCAACTCCACCAGCCTGACACAGAGAGTCAGAATTAGATGATTTCTATATATGCTCTCATAAAGCATATTTTTAAGCTTCTTACTATCCCTTCCACAAACCTTGTCTTCTCAAATCATGTTACTACAGACCACTATGATTCCCTCTTCTTCTTAAGGCTCTCTAACTAACTCCCCAGCCATATTTTGGCCCCAGGAAGAGGAATGGGCAGTGTAGGAGGGGTGTCATGGAACTCACATCTGTGGTTGAATCTCAGAAACAATGGAAAGGCAGTTGTCTTTGGAAATGGAGAAACTGTGGTAAATCACCCACGGTGGGGGCCTGGCTGGAGCCCGGCGGCTTCGGTAGCAGCAGAATGG
The DNA here is from genome assembly GCF_014108235.1 of Myotis myotis. NCBI lineage: Eukaryota > Metazoa > Chordata > Mammalia > Chiroptera > Vespertilionidae > Myotis > Myotis myotis. The sequence continues at coordinate 10,227,267 of NW_023416318.1, read as the reverse complement.
GGAGAGCTGGGCCACATGCTTATGCGTTAGGAGCAGGTAATTTCCAGTCCCATCCGTGTCTTGGGCCACCTCATTGGAAGGCAAAGATATTGAAGGAATAAGTTATAGAGAAGAGGCAGACAGTAGAAAAAAAGTAAGGGGAGATAAGGAATTAGTAAGGGTGATGAGAGTATTAAAGTAAAGCATTTCCTCTAGATGTTATAGTTCCTTCACACCAAAAGCTCCTTGTACCCCAAAGGAAGTCTCTGCTGGTTCTATAGAATCCTCTGAATGGCCATCTGGACCCCAGTTTCAGAGATGGCATACCAATCTTTGGTCTCTCTGACTTCCAATCCTTTCATGACCCCAACTCTTTCCCCTAACCTTAAGGAAGTATCCAGACACCAGAGCTTTCTGAAGGTCTCTGCGATTCTTCTCAGAGCCAAAGGCTGGTTGGGACAAGGGAAGTTCAATTCGTTGCATAAGTTCTAGGAGTTCTCCTCGAAGTTTCTGGGCTTGGCACAGTGCTGCCCAGCTTAGACCCCGAGCCTGGCACCAAGCCTTGTCTGCTCCACCTAGGAGAGGAAAAGGACCAGCTACAACTAAAGCCCTTAAGACCCCTGAAAGAACCAAACCCTTGGCCAAAGGGCCTCCTCTTCCTAGGCATAGAGATCTGTCAGCTGGTTGCACACCACTTGTGGGATATCTGGGATTCTATAAGACAATGCAGAGTGGGCCACTCACTCTGTAGAAAGGCTTCATACACCTGGATCAGAGAACTGTGGTCACCGTCTGCATGCTCCAGGGCCCGGCGTAAAGCAGCTTCCTCTGCACAGAGTGGAGGACGGGTAAACCCGGGGGCAGCTGCAGGCAGGAGAGAGGAAGGATGTTTGGGGGAATTCGAAAGGATAGCAGAACAGGTGGAAAGGTACAAAGGTAGAAATGTCACTTTGGGGACTTAATTCAAAAGATATTGATAACTTCTAAGTGCTATGCACTTTATTAGACATTGAAGGTAAATGAAAGACAGTTTCTGTCCTCAAGGAGTCTGGTGGGAGACAAACAAGTGAACAAACTTGATGAGCAAGATAGGTGTGTGGGCCAACATTTGAAGTTTGAGTAGGAATTAGCTCAGTGGCAAAGGCCTGGAGAGAGGATTCTGGACTGTGGGCACAGCAAGTTAGTAGCATGGCATGTTTGGAGAACTGCAAGCGCCTAGTGTGGGTGGTTGGAATGGCGTGCATGGCAGTTACAGGGGATAAAGCTGGGGAGGTAGGTAAATGAGTTTACAGTCTGTCTAGAAGGTAAAAAATAGCTGTTGAAGCGTTTTTAAGTAAGAGAGTCCCTGTGTTTGAAGAAGTTCAAATTTCACATGACTAATTAGGAGGCTGCTGAAGGAGTCCAGCTGAGCACTGACAGAACCTGACAGTGAGTATGGAGAACAGCAGATTAACTAAAATAATACTTAAGAGATAAAAATGAAAGGAACCAGAGATAGATTAATCTAAAATGAGGGTAATGGAGCTGCGGAGATGATGGTATCATTTTGTGGTGAGAAGGTCGTTTAAGAAAGTGTTCAAGTTTAGTTCTGGCTTGAAGTACTGTAGACTGTTCTGGTAGACATGTCCATCAGGAGTTAAACATATAAATCTAAGATTCAGAAGAATGGCATTGAGAGGGAGATACAAGGTTTGTATATTTTAAGTGTGAAGGTATCCCTTCAGAGCATGGGTGTGGATGAACTTGCTTAGAGAGTTCAGGGAATGAGAAGACACAAAGGGCAAGAATACAAAACCCTGAGGTCCAACTTACAGTGGATGAGCAGAAGATGAAGCGCCCAAGTAAGACATTAAGGGAATGGTAGGGAGGTAGGATGAGAACCAGGAGGAGTGGTCACAGAAGTTTAGTGGGGCAGTTTCAAGGTGGGAGTGGCCAACATTCTGAAGTGTCAAAAGGTCATGAATGAGCCCTAGCCGATTTGGCTCAGTGGACAGAGCGTCGGCCTAGGGACTGAAGAGTCCCAGGTTTGATTCCGGTCAAGGGCACATGCCCGGGTTGTGGGTTCGATCCCCAGTAGGGGGCATGCAGGAGGTGGCCGATCAATGATTCTCTCATTATTGATGTTTCTCTCTCTCTCCCTCTCCCTTCCTCTCTGAAAAAAGAAAAAAAAAAAAAGATCATGAATGAGAGCTTAAATGTGTTCACTGGGTTAGGTCTTCAGGTCACTGGTGAGCTGAAAGCTGTCTCAGTGTGGTGGTGGACCTGAATCTGGAGTGTGGTGGGTGAGAAATACACTAGATGGAATAGGGTAGAGATTATACCATATAGCTGAAGAGGAGTATAGGGTTGAAGAAGAGGGGGGAAGAGTTTTAGTAATAACAGATAGAAGAGATTCAAACATGTTGAGAGGAAGAACCAGCAGAAGGAAAAAGGCTAAAGAGACAGAAGAGCGATAACTGATGAAACCTGGTTCTGTAGGCATCGCGTGGTAGAAACTGGAGCTTGGGGGAAAGGGCTAGCCTTTGGAGCACCAACACACCAAGGGGAAGGACTGAAGTAGCCACAGGAGCCAGGGAGAGAGGTGAGTTATACCAGTGAGCATGGCAGCAAGGGTGAGCATCTCATCCACACATTCAAACTCGCATGAAGCCAGCAGGGCTTTGGCCAACTCAGGGGGCAGAGGGAACTCTGATAGGATGACACCTAAGTCTGACAGGTGTCCGTTGTCATCCAGGGCTGCCAGGTAGTCTAAGTCTTCCAGGGCCTGCATCAGTGCTTCTGGAGCTGGGGAGGAAACAGGGCTTATAGTGCAGAGGACCTCAGAGCCTGTGGCCAGACAGCAGGACTTGGGCAGGAGGAGTGCTCACCAGGCCGGTCCAGGAAGTGACACTCCCCTGGCTCTGCAATCTGTCTCCTTTTTAGCAGTAATACCAGAGGGCTCAGATTTTCCTCACACACCCTGGGTTGGGGCAATGGGGTAGCTTCTAGTTCTTGGAAGGACTTAGGATAAAGGCAGAGGCAGGATCCTGAGGGGAAAAAGACCTGGGCAAGAAGACCACTGTAGATTTCTCGGGGCTTGCATGTCAGTGACTTTCATGGGCGATGTCAGGGAGGGCAAAGGCTCTTACCTGGAGGGGCCCCTCTTGCCCGTAGTTGTCTTGCCTTTGCCTGACACTTGCTGATTGGTCTCAGCACTTGGGATTCTGCTCGGATCTGAGGATTGTACACCTGTCACCGCCCGCCAACCAAGGTCAAGACAGATTAGAGTGGGCCATTCATATCTTTAGCCTCCACAACCCCTCATCTTTGTCACTCACACTTCGAAGCTCCAGTCCTGAGTCAATGACATGTCGAATGGAAGGGAGGGAGAAGGAGAAGTCAGCCAGCCAGTGAGTGACCACAATCTTTCGGGCACCCGAGTCTGTGTCTTCATACACAGCCTGAACAGCTTGACCATGGCCTGGGTGAAGGGGCAGCACCCGTGGTGGAGGTCCTTGGATTGCCAAGGTCCCTACCTCCCTGGACAAGGATTCACAGCACAGGGAAATTTCCTGAGGAGAGGGTTGGGGTATTAGGGCACTTCTCACCTCTTCTGGGTCACAGACCTCTTTGAAAAACTGATGAAAGCTATGGCCCTTCACTCTGAAAAAATGCACATACTCATAAAAGTTGGGGAGTGTTATAATTTCAGGAATTCATTGAACCACTACTCTCTGCATTTGATGGAATAAAAAAGAGGGTAGTAGACATCTTTACCCTGAAATCCTTGAGTGTTTCCCCAGGACCCCAACAGAGAGTGAATACTACAACTCCAGTGTTCCTAACAAGCAGTGCTCCCGTTCCCAGGACAGGAAGGTGGCATAAAGAGCACCTCCTTTTGCAGCCCGTTTTTTACCTCCTCACTGGGCAGGTACACTAGCACGTCTCCTGGAGCCTCCTTTCGACACAATTCAAGCACAGCTTGGCAGGCAGCTTCCACTCGATCAGGAGGGACAGTGTCCCTGTAGGTGGGAGTGGGACACCTGCCAGGCCCTCTGGGTACACGTACAATAGGAGGATTGCCCCAGAAGGCTTGGAGCTTAGGTTCAAGGGCTGGATCAGTGACCACCACCACTTTGGGGTCCCCTGGAAGGTTTCCCAGCCCGGCATCTCGCAGCAGCCCCTGGAGCAAGTCTGAGGCCACTGACCGCTCTTGAGCCTCATCCAGTACCAGCACATCCCAGGCTCCAGTGCCCCGGGTTGAGGCCACCTCCTGAAGAAGCAGCCTGTCCCAGCAAAACCTGTTGACATTGGCAGTGGGCAGGAGTCAGTGTGGATATTGGCCAGCCTGTCCAGGGGAGTTTCTATCCAGGGAGCCTAGATTTTGATAGTTAAGGTCAGAAAAAGACTGTGACTGAATTCCTTAACAGTGACCCACAACCTTACTGACTGGTGACACTTTGTTCAGAAGCTGTACCCCAGCTGGGAAAGTCAGACTTTTGTAATAAGTGTGAGGATGAATGTGAGGTCCAGGCTAGGATTAAAGAGTCTAATTCAGCAATGCATAGTGCATGCTTTAAAGGGCGAGCTGGGCTGAGAGGGTATGGTGAGGTGTCAGAGGGCTGGGCCTGCTCCTATTGCGTGAGGGGAATTAGATTTGAATCAGGCCTGGAAGAAGCCTCACCTGAGCAGGGTTTGGGGCCCAGTGCAATCCTCCTGGGGGATGCTGTATCCAACCTCATGACCCAGGGTCAGGTCCATCTCATCAGCAACCTGCAGGGCCAGGCTCAGGGCTGCCAGAGGGTAGGGCTGAGTGACAGTTACCTGGCATCCCCTGGCCAGTGCAAACTCTGCACACCACTGAGGGATCTGGGGTAGGGAAGGACAACCAGTCAGCAAGACACAGGACTTCAGTCGGAAGGGCTAGGGGAGCTATGGCCTTATTTGGGGGCATACACTGGTCTTTTACCACCCGGGGGCCAGCTTAACCTGACTCCTTTGCCTACCTCCCCCAAAACCCCTGGCAGTCCAATCCCCCTATGTCCAAGGAAGGACCAATTTCCTAGCCTCTCCCCTTGTCTCTCCCCGAATCTACCCCCACCTGGGTGCTCTTGCCAGAGCCAGGCTCTCCAGACACAATCACCACTCCACTGGGGCTACTCTCCAATTGCTCCAAGAAGACAAAGCGAGCAGCCCAGATGGGCAAGGCTCGGCGCTGCTCAAGCAGGTCGTAGTAGTGGGAAGAGAAGGGAAGCCCGTCAAAGGGGTTCACAGCCAGTTCAGACTCCCCAGGGCTCAGGCCAGACTCTTCTGCCAGGCCAAGAAGCTGAGAGGCCATGATAGCTCACCGCAGTACCTACAGAAGGCAGGGCAGTCATTAAGGCCTCATACCATCTTTGCACCTCAGCCCTGATCCCCAACCTTTTACCCTCAGCTGGTAATGCACTGAGGTCCATCCTTCCAAGAACTTTTTAAAAAAAATTATCACCTGAGGATATTTTTCCACCGATTTTTGAAAAAACATTGATATGAGAGCCATATTGATTGGTTGTTGAATCTGCAACCCAGGTGCCTTTGATCAGGAATCAAACCCGAGGCTCTTTGGTGACCAGGGCCCTCAATCTAACCACTGAGAACACCTGTCAGGACTGTGTGTGTCTGTTTTTCAATCCTTACCTGAGGATGTTTATTGATTTGGGGGGTTGGGTGGGAGAGGGAGAGAGATCAGTCAGTTGCCTCCCATATGCACCACAATTGGGTGGAATGAACCTGCAATCTAGATATGTACCCTGACCAGGAACTGAACCCTCCACCTACACGTATATGGAGGTATACGGGGTAATGCTCCAACCAACTGAACCACCCAGCCAGGTCCTTCCCAGCACTTCTTGGCTGCCAGGAAAGTGGAGACCTAAGTCTCCTAGTAAAGGACTATCAGAAGTGGATTATCCTGAAGCAGGTAGTAAAAATCCTGTGACTAACACAGGAGCCCTCAGGGGCAGCAGGAATTATGTAAGACCCGGGGGAAGGACCCCAAGGGAAAAGGATAAAGAATAAAAGGAGGGGAGTAGGGCCACAGGATCCTGGAATCAAACCTGCTTGCAGCTCTGAGACGTGTCAGGACGGCAGCCAGTTCCAGAACCACACAGCCAGTTCCCACCAACCTTGACCAGCATGAAGTACAAAGGTCAGTTCCGGCTCCACCCTGAGGCTTGGCTCAAATACAATTCTAGACACTTCTGGGGTGGAGCCATTTGCTCCGCCTTATTTAACCTAGTCAGGAGCCTATGGAAAACAGACTCCAGCCATCACACTGGGCGTATGAACTCTATATAAACTATGTTCGGTGAAAGGCATCCTGGGACTTGTAGTTTTGCAGCTGTTTCTTCACAAACCTGGGTTAAACACCCCAGCTGTGTTCAGTTGCTGTTGGGTCTTCAGTTCAGTTACACTTCCTTAATATCATTCATTTCTTGACATGAGGAGGCGATTTCAGACAGTTCCATTCTGACCACCCCCCACAAACCTACAAAGAAGACCTCATCCCCGTTCCACCCACACGAGGAAAAAGGAACCTGTTCAGGATGCTTTTTAGACCCAGAGAGGCAACAGAGACCTTGAGTGAAAGCCCTGAATTTAATGTGATACTGGGGGGGAGCCATCTCTCCCTTTCTACCACCCACCCATCCGGCCTGTTGAGTTGGGTGAGGGCTGCCCCCAGGCTCCGTCCTGCGGCTCTGGGTGCCATCCTGTGCTCAGTCAGCCTCCTGGGCCTGTCTTTCTGTGAATCTCCTGTGGGACACAGGGGGGGAGACATCGTGTGGGCTTTGCCATATTAACTCCATAATTAGCTCCCTTCTTCAACCTGCCCCTTCCTACCCATTATTCTCTAAGCCCCTCACCTTCTTGCATATTCATATAGTGCTTGCTTGCGCTCCTGTAGGCTTTCTTGCCGGGCCCAGGAGGACTTGGCAAATGTTAGGGCTGTGGGCTGAGGGGTCACCGGGCCAGAGCTGGGGAACTGAGGTGATCACAATGTCAGAGGGCTTGCGGAGTCATCATCATTAAACCTGCATCGAATGCCTACTTTGCAAGAGAGGCACTGTGCTAGGGTCTCAGGATCAAAACAGAGACATCAGGGAAAGGGAGTATGCAGACTGCCCCACCCACCCCAGGTCTTGGGTCTGACCATTTCCTGGGTCTCACCTTGGGGGCAGAGGCTGTGGGAAGGGCCTGGGTCCCCTCAGTGATGTCTTCAGGTATGAAAGCTACAGCTCCCTCAAGTAAATTGGTGATGGTCAAGTCTACACATCCAGTCCTGGCTGGGGAGAAGGGAAGAGAGGAGAAGGGGCCTGTTTCCCTGCTCACCTTTCCCCCTTTTCACCCACTTTTCCTCTCTGTGTTTTCCTGTGTGGGGCTACCCTTTCCCATACCGAGATCTCTCTGGATGACGCCCAGTGGCACATGGGGTAAAACCTCCTTGACTCTTTGAGCCAGAGTTGCCAGCTGCACATCAGGAGAAGGGCCAGGGGAGGGGGGAAAAGAAGACTGGGCTGCAAAAAAGAAATCCAAAATACGGTGAGTGGAGATGGGGAGGAAGGAAAGACTGACGGGCACAGGAAGAGGGAGGACATCACAATGAGCTGAAGGAAAACAAAAAGCTCGGTGTACAGAGACCACACACCTGACTGGGGGTGCAATCTGGCATGTCTTTGTCGCTTCATGTGCTCTGCTTTGTCTGCGGGGGTGAGTCGTGTCCCTGTCTGGCCCAGTTCTTTGGCCACCAGCTAGGGAGAATCGGAAGGTTGGGAGTGTCAAGGTCTCAAGCCTTCGTCCCTCTCCACCTGAGGAAAGACCCCGCCTCCACCCTGCCTGTGTACCCTACCACCTGCTGTACACGCAGGGCGAACTCCTCATTCCCCTCCCCCAGCTGGCGATGAACAGGACGGAGCCACCTGCAAAAAACAATCCAGGGCCATGTTGGGGGCACCTGCTGATACCTCTTTTCATGGGATAGTGGTGGTGAGGGCGGGGAGAGAGTAAATTCTTTGTATGCCCCTCTGGTGGAACCTTGCTATTAAAAGATCTGCAAGTGGACAGGGCAGAGGCAACTACTTTCTTGACCTTGAGGTGAACTTTTCCCAGCCACCAAAAAATGAGGACAATACCTTACTTGGTACACCGTGAAAGGGACAAAAAGTGACCACAACAGTTCTGACACCCAGGAGGCATCTGACACCGTCTGAGAGGAAGGCACGAAGTGAGATCTAAGTCAGGGCCGGGAGTGGGAAACTCTCCCCCACGCCCCAAGGATTCCCTATGCAACATGCACTCACCACAGAGACTAGGGGTCTCTGGACTCGAAGGGTAAGAGGCTGTACCACATCCTGGATAGAAAATGGCCAGGAACTGGAAGGAAGAGAGAACAGAATGGGACTCCAGCCAGCCCAGGCGGCAGCTCATACCTGACTCAAAACAGGAACTGTCACACTGCCCACTGGATACATGGGGACTAACGGGACTCGGGGGTAAGAGCCAAAAGTGGACAGGAAGGAAATGAACGAAGAATGGAGGGGGTTAGGGCTGAAGAAGGTCGTGAAAACCCAAGGGCCCTCAAGCTTGACTACCAAGGCATGTGGAGGCCAATACCTGTGCTCACCCACCTGAAGCGCAGGAGCCCCTCCCGGCCATTGGTGGCCTCTTCCTCGGGGAAGAGCAGCAGAGGGGTTGGGGGAAGCCTCGTGGAAGCACAGAATCTCTTGAGTGACTCCACCAACTCCCCCCGCCCATCCATCTCCAGGAAGCCCCGAGACCAGCACACAAAGCTGGGGGGGCTATTGAGTAGAGGCTGGGAACAGGGAAGAGAGAAGGCAAGAAGAATGTTGTGGAGTGACAAAACTGACAAATGGGGGTCGGGGGGAGAAACGGGGTTCGGGGTGCGGCTCAGTATCTGGTGGCGTCCCAGGCAACACCGGGCGGGCAGAGGGTGGCCTGGCGCTGGGCCCCCGGGCACTGCCCCGGGAGTTCTGGCTTCGCCCCACTCACGGTGCTGCAGCTGGTGAGCAGGTTGACTATGTTGTGATCGAAAGGCGTCACGTGGTTGGAAATGAGGACCCGGACGCGGTGATCGCGGAGTCCCGGGTCCTCCTGCCGGGCCACGAGCCCCAGCACCGCACACATGGTCCGCACCACGAACCTGCGGGCGCAGGCGATCGTGACGGCACTGCTCGGGCCGAACCCGGCCCAGACCCTCCCCGAGCGCCCGGGTCGGAACCTGCGAAGGACGCTGTCCGGCAGCGCGCAGCTGACTAGGAAGACGTGGATCCCAAGGAAGAGGCGCAGGACGAGGAGGCAGAACCCGACGGGCGCGTAGAGCAGCAGCGCGAGGAGCAGGAAGCCGTCACCCGGGAGCCTGGGGGCGAGAGGCGGGATGATCGGGCGCCGAGGGCCGAGGGAGTGCGGGCGCCGGTGTCTCCCCGCAGGCGTTCTTACCGGTGCGAGTCAAAGAGTCGCTCCGGCCCCGGCGCTTGGGGAGGGTCCATCGCGGTTGCTTTAGGGGTGTCCGGCCGCCGCCGCCGCCGCCATCTTCGCGACCCGCCGCAGGGGCTCCTGGGAAGGCGGAGTCTCCGGGCGTCGGCCCTGGGTGCCAGGACCCGAAATCCTCCTGCGCCCCGGAAGGGCTAGCCGCCCCAGCATGCCTCGCGGGCCCTGGGGCCGCCCCAGCGCTCGCGTGCCGCAGGGACTACAATTCCCAACATTCTCGGGGCGGGGGCGGAGCCGGCCTCCCGGAATCCAGGGCCGGGTGCGCCTCTGCAGGACTTCAGGTACCGGCGTGCCCCGCGCCCCGCGGTCACCTGCTCACGTCCCGGGCGCCGCCTCTGTGTAGGGCGGGCGAGGAGGCCGCCGAGGCGGAGCTGATGGCTGCACTGAGGGCGGGGCGGGGTGCAGGCTGGAGCCTTCGGGGATGGCGGGCTTTGGGGGGATTTCGCTGGGGGAAGGCGCCCCTGTTGACCCCTGACCTCCGGGCCCTGCTGACGTCAGGAACCCCTCGGGCCCGAGTGACTTATGGGACCCCCAGTCTCCGGGCCCGGTTCTCTGTGGGGGTCCCTGGACCACGAACGTGTCTGACGCCGGGGACTTCGGATTCCCGAGCACGGCTGACTGCGGGGGCCCCGGATCCTCAGACCCGGGAGGGCTCAGGGACCCCTGGGTCCCCTCCGCGCACGTGGCTGGCTGTGGCCCTGGGCGCTGGGGGGGCAGTGCTCCTGTTGCTGTGGGGCGGGGGGCGGGGTCCCCCGTCCGTCTTGGCCGCTGTCCTTCGCCCGCCGCCCACCTCTCCCCGGAGCCAGTACAACTTCATCGCCGACGTGGTGGAGAAGACCGCACCTGCGGTCGTTTATATCGAGATCCTGGGCCGGTAACGGCGGGGTAGACCAGCGGCACCGGAGTCGCGGGCTAGAGGGCGGGCGAGCCGGAGGAGTCCGTCCTCCTCACACCCGCGCTTCCCCCCGTTCCAGACACCCCTTTTCCGGCCGCGAAGTCCCCATCTCGAACGGCTCAGGATTCGTGGTGGCTGCGGACGGACTCATCGTGACCAATGCCCACGTGGTGGCTGATCGGCGCCGCGTTCGTGTGAGGCTGCCCAGCGGCGACACCTACGAAGCCACGGTCACAGCCGTGGATCCGGTGGCCGACATCGCCACGCTGAGGATCCAGACCAAGGTGGGGGCCGGGCCGGCGGGTCCGCTCGGGGCTGTGCGTTTGCCGGCACCCCCAGGTGACGGGCCCCTTTGACCCATTCTCTCTAGGAGCCTCTCCCCACGCTGCCCCTGGGACGCTCCGCTGATGTCCGGCAAGGGGAGTTTGTGGTGGCCATGGGAAGCCCCTTTGCTCTGCAGAACACGATCACGTCCGGCATTGTCAGCTCGGTTCAGCGTCCGGCCAAAGAACTGGGCCTCCCCCAAAACAATGTGGAATACATCCAGACTGATGCAGCCATTGATGTGCGTACTGATGGGGGGCGAGGAAGGGGAAGGGGTTGGCGATCTAGGCTGGGAGAAGGGGTGAGGCTGTGTGGTGCAGGCACCAAGTGTGATAGATGGTGGACGAGCCTGTCAAGGGCTGGGCAAAAGTATCTACAGTTGCGAGTACACGAAACACAGTTTATCCTTGTATTATTACTTATTATTGTGTTATTATTACTTATTGTATTACAACTATAAAGCTACTTTTGCCCGCCCCTGTATATCGAAGTTGGGCTACAAAAATGTGGCCCCTGTTCAAGGGCTGGGAAAGGAGATAATTTGGAGAAAAAAGGCCTACATCCTGGTATGCCCCCAGGCATAGAGTCCCTGGATCTCTTCCATATTTTCTCCTTGTCCTGCAGTTCGGAAATTCTGGAGGTCCCCTGGTTAACCTGGTGAGTGGGACATTCTTCTTTCCAGGAATCCCTGCCTCAGGTCAGTGTGGAGACGGGTGGGTTTTTCCCCAATTCAGTGAGGTTTGGTCAAGTTTCTGAACAATCCCTTGCTAGCTGTTGTCCAGAATCCAACCAGATCTCCCTACCTCCCCAACACTCCCTGCTATTCTTCTTGTTCAGGTACCCCCATCTCCCACTATTGGTTTGGGCTAAGGAATAGTGGGCTCTGTCCCTGCAGGATGGGGAGGTGATCGGAGTGAATACCATGAAGGTCACAGCTGGCATCTCCTTTGCCATCCCTTCTGATCGCCTTCGAGAGTTTCTACATCGTGGGGAAAAGAAGAGTAAGCCTGGCTTGGGTGGGGAGGGTCCTTTAGGTGGTGGGTGGGGCGTTCATTGGGCCTTGTTGGAGAGGGGAAGGAAGGATGTAGCTAGGTGAGGCTCATTTGTCTTTTTATCACAGATTCCTGGTTTGGAACCAGTGGGTCCCAGCGCCGCTACATTGGGGTGATGATGTTGACCCTGACTCCCAGGTATGAGGACCACCTACATTGGTGGGCAAATGGAATTTCTTTTGAGCTTTATTCTCAATTGTCTTTATCTATAGTGAATTACTTCAGACCTGGAGATACCAGAACAGCTGTTCTCTTGACTTTTCACCCCACTCCGTTTTGCACAACTGCCACCAGATTGATTTCATCCCATTACTTCTTTGATTGACAGTCTGTTAATTTAGTGTTTAGGGGCCATTTTTCAGACCTGGTTTCCTACGTGAATATATTCTGTTCCAGTCAACCTGATTTCCTACTCCAGGTCTTTATTCATGTTGTTCTTGTTTTATATACTTAAATATCAGGCCTATCTATCCCTTTAGGCCAGTGGTTCTCAACCTTGGCTGCACATTAGAATCACCTGGGAATCTTTTTAAAATCCTGATTTCTGGGCCTAGAATGGAGGATGAGGCCCAGAAATCAGGATTTTAAAAAGATTCCCAGGTGATTCTAATGTGCAGCCAAGGTTGAGAACCAGTGCTCTAGGCTCAGCTTAAATTCTACTCCCTTAAAGCTTCTCTTAGGATTCTAGAATGAGATTAGTGCTATTGACTTAACATTATGTGTTACATGGAATTAGGTATCTTTTCTATAATGTTCCATTTCCTAGCTAGTAGAAGGCAGAAAGTAAATTGCCTTTGTATCTGGAGTACGTAGTTCATTCCCTGTCCATACAATCGCCAGTGTATTGAGAAATTTAAGGTGAACCTCAAATGGGCTTGAGAGTACCTCCCAGTGGTTACCAGCATGGTTTGTGTCCTTTCAGCATCCTTGCTGAACTACAGCTTCGAGAACCAAGCTTTCCTGATGTTCAACACGGTGTGCTCATCCATAAAGTCATCCTGGATTCCCCTGCACACCGGTGAGGGAGAGACTGCACTGTGCGGTGGGGATGGGTAAGGTGTGCATGTGCCCTTGAACTGGACTATCTGCTCCCTTCTTTCTCTCTGCCCATCCTTTGCCTTAGGGCTGGTCTGCGGCCAGGTGATGTGATCTTGGCCATTGGGGAGCAGGTGGTACAAAATGCTGAAGATATTTATGAAGCTGTTCGAACCCAATCCCAGCTGGCAGTGCGGATCCGGCGGGGACCGGAAACATTGACTTTATATGTGACCCCTGAAATCACAGAATGAATGGATCAACAAGAGAATGGGGCTCCTGCTCTGATTTCCACCTTGCTTTCCTGGCCTAGGCTCTGAGGGCACCTGGACATAGGATTAAAGGAGCCAGCGGGGGGCCGGTCCCTCCAACCACCAGCACCAATCCCTGGGCTCTGAGGAATCACAAAAACATTTTTTATATAAAATAAAATTATACCTAGCAACATGTTATAGTCAAAAATGAAGAAGGGGGCACTGATCTTTTCCCCCATAAAAAGGCTCGAGGTAAAGCTGTATTTCCCCTGAACTGAGAGGATATACTGGAGCTGACCGTCCTGACCTCGCTATTCGAGAAAACGAGCTGCTGCCGTCTCTTGTTCTGGCCAGTTATCAGGTGCTGCTCTTTGTCTCGAGTTCAGCTCCGTGCTGGGCCTGAGAGCCAGGATCCTCCATGCTTGGCCACAGATCCGGACCACTGGCCTTGGAAGGAGGTTGATAACTTATGCTTGACAGTTCCACATCCTTAGTACACACTGGATGATTGCAGTGGGCCTGCTGACATCCGGGGTTCCTTTTAAGCTCCTGAGGTAATGGCAGCCTCAGACCCCTGCCATTAGGGGCCAGTGGTGGTTTGAAGAGGTGGGTGTTGGCACCTTAGATGATCTGGTTGCTGGTCTGGCCAGGGTAGCGCTCGAACCTCTTATTGGCCTCTTCACTGAAGGCATCGCCTGTGAAGTGAATGGGTGGGTTGGGCAGGAAAACAGACCCTTTGTGGGGAAGGGTGGGGGGAAATGAAGAGGCTGGGAGATCCAGAGGTGGGTGGGAAGACAGAAACAACTTAGGGAGAAGAGAATGAAGGGCTTTCCCTCCCATCCCGTCTTCCCGGGCTGCTTTTCCCACCAAATACCAATGTGGCAGTTGTGCACCCAGATGCGATGTCCATCATATTTGCAGTTACATTTCATTGCATTGTTGGTGAAGTCAGTCTCTGCTACTTCATAATTGGGGTTGATGACCACCTATGAGTGGGAGAAAGGCAACATAATTCTAAGTTGTCTTGAATAAACACTGCGCCCCCTCGCCAGCTGGAAATCTCAGACCCCAGGCACCTGTAGAATGTAGTTTCCTGGCTTCACATCTGTGATGTCAATCCACTGACAGTCAATGTCATGTCGGTAAAGATCCCAGCAACCCACAGTGATGCCCTGCTCTCCAAAGTTGGCACACTCATACCTCTTGGAGACATCTGAAGGGGTTGGCATGGCATATGTCAGTGTGAGGCAAGCTTATGGGATGGAGATACTGTAGCTCATTCTAGGCACCACTCACCCTCCTGACACTCGGTGTCTTCGAGACAGAAACTAGCTTTGTGGCCCTCGGCCACCTTGGTGCCATTGGGGGTCAGGATATCGTAGTGAGTGAAGATGTCCATACTGTGGTAATGCCTGTGGGGACAAGAGACAAGGGAACCCCTGTTTCCTTCCCTGCGCCCAGCAGGTTCACTCTATCCCCAGTGGCTTTGCCCTTCTACTTGACCCTCTCACCCATGACACTCGTGCCACACCCAGGAGTGGCGCCCAGCCTTGGGCCTGAAGTCAGCTCTTCCCAGGTTGTGAATCTGGGAGGAGAATCGGAGTAGACGGCGGTGGCCGTAAGGCCAGTTGGCCGAGCGGGCCGAGCGGGACAGACAGTTCTCTTCGGCAGCGCAGTACAGCATGTGCAGGGGTCGGTCCTCGATGTAGGCGGTCTCCTGCACCAGCGCCGAGTGCAGCAGCAGATCTGATGCGGCTGCGCCCAGGAAGGAAGGGGAGTGTTAGAAGTCACCGCTGAAGGGCGAGGACAGATGGGGGTGCTTCCTCCCCCCACCGCTGGATGTATGCGAGGCTGGTTTTCCACAGGGAAGGAGTATCCCTCCAGATTAAAGACCTCTTTCTCCAAAAGGGGTGGCCCAGAATCTCCCTTCCCTGGCTGGCTCTCCACTCACTCTCCGAACAGATGACTCCAGCAGTGAAACGGGTCCCTGTCCTCTTGCAGGTGATGTGGGTGCCATGATGAGCACATTGATCCAGGGACAGCTCAGTCCCAGTGCAGCGCACTCCACTCATCACCACCTCTGTTACATTCCCTGAGTCCCAGTACCAGGTCTCCTGGGGATATACGTAGGTGTTTGTGAGGCCCCACCCTCCAGCCTCCTGGGCCAAAGGACTCATTTCCACGGTCCTCGGCCCCAAACACAGGCTTTGGAGGCAATAGTCTTGGTTCCCCTCCTTGCTACTCACCTGCAGACCATGGTTGGCATAGCCCAGTCCGAGTTGCCTACAGACCACCATGGCCTCCAGTGTCCCCCAGTCATCCCCACAGATGAGGCCCCAGCGAAGGGGCCCAGGCCCCCCTATTTGCACCTCAACTCGCCCTTCATGTCGGCTGCGGCCCCCACTGAGTCGGATCTGTAGTGACAGAATAGAAGAGCTGGGGAAGCTTTTGGGGTGGGGTAGTGGGAGTCTGTAGCAGGCATGTGGCTGAAGGGTGATTCAGAGGCATGTAAAGGGTGAACAGCGATGGTGTCAGGTGGGAGCTGCAGTATTGCAGGGGCCTAGGCCAGTGGTCACACTTGAGAGCATGACAACGACTGGATAGGATGCGAGGCACCTGAACCAAGGGGGAAAGTATGACTGACCCTGGTCTCTACCCCAGTGTAGGGCAGGTTGCATCGGACTCCAGCGTCCTGGCCATGGGAACAGTCCTCAGCTGTGATGTTCTTGTGAGGGCACTTCCAGAGGGTGGGTTCCTGTCCAGAGCACCGGACTTCACTCAAGTGGATGGCACCCATGCCTAGGGTCAAAGGCCAAACCAACATCAAGAGGTTGTAATTGGGCTTTCATTGTCCAGGGGTCTCCTCCCCAAGGATTACACTCCCCCAGGAGTGTGTACCTCTTCCTTCCCCTTCCCTCCCACCTTCATCCCCCTCACCCTGCCCCATGCGGGCACCACTGAGAGCCTCTCGAGCGGTCCCAAAGCCCAGCTCCCGACACACCACGCTGGCCGCCTGTAGGTCCCACTTGCGGTCACAGACTGTGCCCCACGTGCCAGCCTTCAGGACTTCCACCCGGCCCTCTCCGGGGCGGGCCCCACCCTTCAGACGCACTCGGGCCTATAGAGAAGAGAGACAGTCCAGTGGCAGTGAGTGGGAACATCAGCACAGAGAGGGCTGAGCAGAGCTGGAGAGGAACGGTGGAAGGGATGGGGCGATGGTCTCAGGTGGCCCACCCGCGGGGAGGTTCCTCTCTGTCCTTAAAGGTCAGGGCTGTGCTTAGTCATGGGTGGCCAGGCTAGGGGCGTTCTCCACCTGGGTCGGGAAAGGTCATGGTCAGTGTCTCACAAACCTCCTCCTGAAGTTTCAACTGCTGTTGCTTCTTCTGGCCGTTGGAGGCTGCATAGAGAGGACCTGGCACACAGCTCACCACCACAGGGGCACCCCCAGGGCACCTGGCGGTGTCATTGGCACGATAGAACTCCAAGGAACAGAGGGAGAGGTGGGCCTCCGTGCCCACGCACGCCACCCCATGCAGACCAAAGGAGTGTTGCTGCCGCTGGGCCAGCAGCCTGTGGGGACGGGAGTGGGGAGCAGTAGGGTAAGACAATGCTCCTGCCGCTTTGCTCACAACCCTCCTCCCATCCCATGCCGCCACCATCCCCTCACTTTTCACGACCACTTTACCCCTCTTCTTCCCATCGTCTCTGCAATGCTGCCCTCCACAGGGCCAAGGGAGTGGCAATTTCCAGGCTGAAAGGGCCCGGGTACCCAGACAGAGGGTCTTTAGGGGACCTTCTGCAGCAGAAGAACCCTACGGGAGGGCGGCTAGTCTTGACTTGCCTGACAGAGACCTTGTTCCAAATGGTTGCAGGCTGCTGAGCCTAACGGAGGCTGAGGCTGAGGCTGCTGTGCAAAGAGAATGGGAAGCTAGGACTTCCCAGTGGGAAGAGATGGGCAGGAGGGGCAGTCGACGTGAACAGAAAGCCTGAACAGCCAGAGTGAGCAGATCCTTCTATTGTGCTGAGACGGGACTCACTAGATGAGTCAGAATGCAAACAAGTGAGTATCGGCTCTAAATGGGTCCGTAGAGGCCAGAGGGACTTTCAGGCCAGAGGCTCTATAGGCCAGAGTATGACAGGCAGTTATGGGAAGAACAGACCAGATGGTGGGCACACGGAAGACTGGAGCTGGCATATGTAGTGATGATGTATAAATGCAAGACAAACAAGAGTTAGAGGGTCCACATGGCCAGAGAAGGAGAGTGAATGTGAACAATGGTAAAGACATCCCCATCCCCAGACTTGAGCGGGCTGTGAGTCTTTAATGAGGCAGTCTGTGCTTTTGCAATTTAAACCTATTAGAAAGAGTGTTCCATAGCCACCAGAGCAGGACAATGGGACTAAACCAGGGATGTTAAAATTTGGAAGACTGCGGAGAGATGCTTGAGAGAATGAGGGGATTTATTTATTGACGCTAATGAAATAAGAGATTGCACCTGGGCATGTGACAACAGAAGTACATTCTTCCCAGGACGGCTGGTTCGGGCCCAGAGGGGAAGGGAACCAGCTGAGGCCTGGTACTAGTAGAGTGGGCCTGTGAGGCTGGTTTGACAGTGAATTATCACAGTAATGTGCCTCATCACTTGATGTCAGAGGAAGGAAGAAACATGACAATTTGAAGACATTGGCTAAAGACACAGAGGAGGAAACGGTTATAAACACAGCAAAGGAAGCCTGCAGACTCGACAGAATACCTTTGGAAGCTCAGGATAAGTGGCTTCTGAAGCTCAAAGAGATCAGGTACTCTCCCAAAGTCCTGTTTGGCTGAAAACAAAAGTCAAAGAGGCCATCACAGGAAAAAGACACCTCTCTTCTGAACTCCCTCCTCCCCCTTTCCCACAACTATCAAAGTAAACATGGCAATGTGCACTTCAATGAGGGGTCAGGGAGGGCTAGAGTGTGGTTATGCCGGGCAAAGATGACCCAAAGCCAGAAAGCACCACAAGTACACCCTCTGAAGCCACCAGAGGGAGGAGCTGGAGAATGAAGGGTCCCAAGAGACCAGTGGGTGATCTCAGATTGCACCGAAGAGAGGAGGGCACAATAGAAAGGGATGGATTCTCTGTACCTCAGCCACTGCCGAAGAAGTTATCAGGGAGACTTTGTGTGTGCAAATGGCCTTTGGAAGCCTAGTGAGATGTAATCACGGCTTGGAACTTTTCCACTCCCTCAAGAAACCCAGGAGGAAAATTAGGGAACTGGGAGCCTAATTGTGTCAATGGGGCCACAGAGGACTCCATCCTTGGTAAAGGTTCTAGAGGGAACACTGAGTCTTACATCCAGGTCAGTAGCACTTTCTTTAAAAAAATGAATCAAGCCCGGCCAGTGTGGCTCAGTGGTTGAGCATCCACCTATGAACCAGGGGGTCACAGGTTTGATTCCCAGTCAGGGCACATGCCTGGGTTGTGGGCTTGATCCCCAGTAGGGGCGTGCAGGAGGCAGCCTATCAATGATTCTCTCTCATCATTGATGTTTCCATCTCTCTCTCCCTTCCTCTCTGCAATCAATAAAAATATATTTTAAAAAATGAATCAAACAAAGGTAGGATGGGAACACTGATCCCTCACACAACTTCTTAGGGGAGAGGCAAGCATTGGCATCTGAAGGACAAACGTGCCAGAGTTTCTGCGAGAATTCACTGAGGGAGTAAAGGAGCATGTGGAGCAAGGGCAGTCAGTGGATGAACTCCTATAGAGCTTTCCACAGATCCCGTGACGAGCATAATTCCCCAGGGACCACCATAAGGACCAGCCTTACTTTCCCTTTCAGTGAATCATCTGGAAGGGGGTCTGTATCAGCTGCTGCTGCTCCTCCCCCGCGCGGTGGAGGGCTCTCTTGGACCCCTTCCTGACCAAAGCCCAATCACAGGGCTCACCACTAGGCAGTCCCTCGCCTGTCCGCCCAGCCTGACCTTTATTTACCTCTTGATTGGCCCCCTGCCCACTCGGGGTTTGGGTTTGACTTTACGCTTGGTGATTGGTCTGAAAAAAGGAGAAATAAGTTAGTGGAAGTAGTGGTTAGGTACATGGCCCAGGAAAGGCAGAGGGTGATTTTGTTTGTTTGTTTCTGGGAAGAACCCCTTATGCAGAGTGTGGGAAAGGGGTGGCGTGAAGGTGGCCCAGTGTGCCACCGAACTGTATCTCAGGATCTCATGCTGCTCTCTGGATTCAGCAACAGCGAGGAGAAATCGAATGGATGTCAGTCCAGGTGGGGGAGGGGAGGAGATAAGAGGAAAGTTAAGGCAGAAGAGAGAATGGGAATGTGGGTGAATTAAGGGAGGTAAAGATTGGGGGAAGGTGAGAAAGCATGCGGGTGGCTCAGCTATTTGCGGGAAAAGGATGAGGAGGCTTTCCCTCAGCCATTCATTCCTACGTTATTCCTCCTTGTGCTTCCTAAGGTCAAAGCTTGCCCATTCCCATGACTGCCTCCCTCCTTGCCCCACCCCCAGTCATAGCCTAATTCATCCGTTTGGGTTTGGGGATGGACATGGATAGGCTGCCTTCCATCCATCCACCTCCTGGGCCACCGAGGCGGCAGGAGGTCCCAGGGCTCTCGCCCCATTACCTGCCAAGGGGCTTGGGGCGTCGGGCCGAGGCTTTGGCCGCTCGCTTCCTCAACTTTCTGTGAGGATAAGACAATAGCAGAGTCAAGATCAGGCTAGACCAAGTGGGAGAGGCTGGTGCATCTGGGACCAGGGGCAAGGTTTCTTTTCCAAGAATCAAAGGGTTCCTGATGGCAGGATGTTAAGAGCATCAGATATATGCAAGGCTCTACCCTTCCCAGCTGCTTGGCTTCATAGGCACATGACCAGGTGGGTGAGCAGCAGTGAAGGACATGGACTCAGGACTGATTGAGCCCCTATACCAAGACCCACAGACATTAGGTTAAGGTAGATGGGGGATAAGAAGTCTTGGCTGATCTAAACCTGAGGGAGGGCTAAGGGAAAGGGTGGAAGTAGAAAGGTGTTAGGACTGTTAGGCTTGCCAGACTGACCAGGTGAGGAAAGAGAACTGGCCTGGTCACATCTAGGGAGGAGGACTGTCTTTTTATTCTTGGATGCTCTCTGGTTTCTGGCATTTCCAGGCCTGAGGCTAGTGAACCAGGATTAAGGACTGAGGTAGGGATATCTGAGGACGTTAAGTTGGTTTGACAGGGAATATGAGGCCAGGCTGCTTAGGATGACAGCCCTTTCCTGCCCACGTTAAATCCCACATGCTTTTGTCATTCACAAACTCAGCTCATCTCCCAAACTTACTTCTAGGGAAGTGAATTCTAAAACCTTATTTCTTTTTAATTGGCCTAAATATTTGATCTATTTTATTCTTCAAAAGGTTGCCTTAAGTCCAATGTCAGGAAAGTAGGTCTGTTTCTCCTCTCATTCTCCCTTTGATATCAAAGACTTTAATTCCTCCCCTCTTTGTCCGTCCAACTATGTATGAATGAAGGCAACTATGTTTGTCTGTTCTTATAAGTTTATGACATTCCCTGTTATTATCTTAGTTATCATTTCTTTCAACATGTTCTGCTCTGCTGTGTCTCTCTTTTTTTTTAAAAGAAATTCTTATTTATTTCAGAGAGGAAGGGAGAGGGGGAGAGAGATAGAAACATCAATGAGAGAGAGAATCACTGATCGGCTGCCTTCTGCACACTCCCCACTGGGGGTCAAGCCCGCAACCCGGCATGTGCCCTTGACCAGAATCAAACCCGGACCCTTCAGTCTGCAGGCTGATGCTCTATCCACTGAGCCAAACCAGGTAGGGCTTTGCTGTGTCTCTTGAGGAGTCATATTTGGATATAGTACACAGTGTGCAGAGGCACTAAGATTTTAATATAGATTCTAAATAAGGCTGAAGCGGGTTAGTATTTCCTGCCCTGGCTTCTCCCTGAGGATGTACTTAGTTGGTGTTTTTGCCAAAACATCTCATATGTCCAGCATTGCTAGCCAAGGGTCTGCAGTAGCTCTCAGGTCTCTTTCTTGAGACATTGCTAAGAGTTTAGAACCTTTCATCATATAAGTATAGTCTGAAACGTTTTCTCCAAATGTCTTTTTCTCAAACATGTCTAAAATAAAATGTACTTGGCACTTCCTTTGGCCAGTGACTCAGAGAGAGCATCTTGAACTCCAGAGTAGTACTCAGAAAGACATCGTATTATCTAGAAATTTAGAAATACAGTAGTTTCCCCTCAGCCACAGGGGATACATTCTAAGACCCCCAATGGATGCCTGAAACTATGGATAGTACTGTACCCTATATATACTATTTTCCCTATGCATACATACCTACCTACAATAAAGTTTAATTTATAGCCCTATCTGGTTTGGCTCAGTGAATAGAGTGTTGGCCTGCATACTGAAGGATCCTGGGTTTGATTTTAGTCAAGGGCACATGCCTGGGTTGCGGGCTGGGCTCAATCCACAATAGGGGGTATGC
Organism: Myotis myotis; assembly: GCF_014108235.1. Taxonomy (NCBI): domain Eukaryota; kingdom Metazoa; phylum Chordata; class Mammalia; order Chiroptera; family Vespertilionidae; genus Myotis; species Myotis myotis. The sequence goes on along the minus strand of NW_023416318.1, from coordinate 10,205,714 downwards.
AGGAGGCAGCCGATCAATATTCTTTCTCATCATTGATATTTCTATCTCTCTCTCCCTCTCCCTTCCTCTCTGAAATCAATAAAAATATATATTAAACAAGTTTAATTTATAAATAAGATACAGTAAGAGATTAACAATAATAAAATAGAACAGTTACAACAATATACTGTAATAAAAGTTATGTGAATGGCTTTGGGGACATGATTAAGTAAAAAAGGGTGAACTGAACACAAGCACTGTGATACTGTAACAACTGAGTGATTAACAATGACTTTCCCAGTGTTAAGTCCAGTGTTTGCTGCTCAGTCCTTATGTTTTTAGAACCATCTGCAGCACTGACTCAAGTGGTCACTCTCCCTTCCTCGAAGCACTTGGCTTCCAGGCCACCATACGCATCGCATCTGGTTTTCTTTCTATCCACCTCACTGTTTGCATTTCACCTTATCTTCCTGACCTCATACTGTTTAAAGTTCTCAAGAGTCAGTCCTTGGACCTCTTTTTTTTTTTTTTTTTTTTTAACACTCACTCCCTTTTTGATGTTGTCCAGTTTCAGGATTTAAAATACTTTCATTCAGTTGAACTCTAGAGTCATATACCCAATTGCCTACTCAGCCTCACCATTTCAATGCCTTAAAGAACTTCACATGTAACAGATCCGATAAAAAGTTATATATAACCCTTTCCCTCACGCTCCACCCACTGTGTTCCTTATCAACTGAGGTCAACTCCATACTTAGCTTACGCCAAAAACCTGGGAATGATCCTTAATTCCACTCTTTCTCACATCACATCGAGTTCATCAAATCGTATTGGTTTCACCTTCAACTATAGACAGAACTTGATAATTTTTTCATCATGTTCACTGGTTCACTTTCTTCACTTGACTTTGAGGAGACTATAACCTCCTAACTCAGCGGTTCTCAACCTGTGGGTCGCGACCCCTTTGGCGGTCAAACGACCCTTTCACAGGGGTCACCTAAGACCATCTTGCATGTCAGATATTTATATTATGATTCATAACAGTAGCAACATTACAGTTATGAAGTAGCAATGAAAATAATTTTATGGTTGGGTCACACATGAGGAACTGTATTTAAAGGGCCAGAAGGTTGAGAACCAGTCACTCTGCCTCGTTTATTCTACTGTATCCCTCACAGTCTATTCTTTTTTTTTTTTTAAATATATTTTATTGATTTTTTACAGAGAAGAAGGGAGAGGGAAAGAGAGTTAGAAACATCGATGAGAGAGAAGCATCCATCAGCTGCCTCCTGCATACCCCCTACCGGGGATGTGCCTGCAACCAAGGTACATGCCTTTGACTGGAATCAAACCCGGGACCCTTCAGTCCGCAGGCCGACGCTCTATTCACTGAGCCAAACCAGTCAGGGCACACAGTCTATTCTTAATTAAGCAGAAAGTAATCTTTAAAAATGGAAGTCAGATGTTACACTTCTGTGCCAAACCTTACCTTACACGGAGTAAAAGTGAAAGCCTCCTAAATTCTTTCACTACCTTCTTCTCTATCACATCTATAATTTTCTTCCTTGTGCACTCGGTTCCAGCCCCAGGGGCCTCCTGGAGCATGCCAAGAATGCTCCCCTGCCCCAGTACACACTCCCAGGATTTTTTCATTTATGATCCCTATTCCTGAAAACGCTGGTCTGGATATCTGCATAGCTTGTGCTCTTACCTCCTTAAAATCTTTTCTCAAATAATGCCTTTTCCAAAGAGGACTTTATTGACCGCTCTATTTAAAACTGCTGTCCCACTACCACTTTGTAACCCTTTCCCTGCTTTATTTTTAATGATCACACCTTTTGCCATTCTAACATTTTGTAATGTTACTTATTTTCCAATTCTTCTGTAGTCCATGAGATCAGGGATTTTTGTCTGTTTTGTTCAATGTTGAATCCCAACAGCCCCTGGCACACAGTAGGCACTCAGTAAATAATACTGAATGAACAAATCTCTACACCTTTGTTCATGCTACCCTTTTCACTTGAAATGCCTGCTATTTAACTCATACTCATCTTTCAGAACCTGGTTTTGAATTAGGAAAGACAAAGAATAAACACAGAGAAAGAAATACAGCCCCAAGATAGATAATAATAGTAGAGGAGCACAGCATATAGATGTTTTACAACAGTTGTGTCACTAGTGCAGATAAAGTATATTTTTGGGGAATGAAAGAACTTCCAGATGTGTCTCAGAGCCGAGGCAGGAAAATTTGAGCAAGAATGGAAAAGACTGGAGGTTGGATCATGTACTGACTTTCAAAAAGGATTCCTCAACCTACAGATAAATAATATTCTAGAGTAAGTTATGAAATAGAAAGTGTGTGAACATTGAGGAAAAACTAGGGTAATCCTTAGAGACCTAAAGGGCTTTCAGGGAAAATGAGCTCAAACCACCAGGATTTTCTTTTTTGAACGATTTCTAAATCAGAAGGCTGGAGAATGGTGAACATAAGGTACCTGGATTTTAGCAAAAACTAACAAAATTTCCCGCGATTTCACTAGAGAGAAGATGGTGAAATGTTACATCATTGTAGTGTTCAGTTTGTTCCAAATTGTTTGGACAAACATTTCACAACTAATGATTAACGGCTTGATGTACACCTGGAGGGAACTTTCATTAAGAAGAGTCAGGCGTTGGTTTTAAACATTTCAACTCTTCTCACAGTCGCTCTGATGGAGCCAGAGGCCTAGCTAATGTCTGTCTACCAGAGGAAGCTGGGAGGGATGACACAGGGAATGTAATGTCAAGATTCCAGATAATCTACGCGGTCACCATGACTTTTAAAACGGTTTTAAAGTGATGTAACAAACTTACAGGGTACACTCAGCACAGATGGAGGTTCAGACAGGCTGCTCTGTCAGGAGCAGAGATAAGGGAAGGCCTGAGTTGTGGTGACACGTTCAGTACGCGCCGTGGGCTGCTGCCTCAACAGAAAGGCAATGCAAAACCTAGGCCGGCTTTAATGGAAGCCGAGCATTTCCACGTGTCCCTCCTCTGACGTGTCAGACCACGTCGGAGGTCGTGTGCCCAGAGGAAGGTCGCCTATAGATGTCAAGAGTTCTTTCTGCAAAACCGGTCTAAGGAAAGGTGAAGAAAAGAAGCATTAGCCTGCAAAAGCAGATTATAGAGACTAAAGATTTCCAGTTGTAGTGTATGTGCTGCCGAAGAGAGCACAAAGGTTTCCAAATTTCTTGAATTTCTCAAGTTAGATGCACCAGGGAAGCGAGTGGCTGCAAACATCGAGCCGGTCGCCAGTGCGATTCGACTCGTTTTTCGGAAGCGGCTCTCCGACAGGTGGAGAGCTTGGCGCCTCCGCCGCGGAACCTGCTGGCGAACATTCCTGGGAGGCCTCGGGGCTCGGGCCGGGACTGCCCTCTCCCGCGGCCTCCGGGCTGGGCCCCGAGGCGGGGACACGCCGCCCTGCCCCGCGGGCGACGCCGGGCAGTTCCAGGCCTCGGGCTCCCCGCGCTGCACACGCGCGGCGCCACCTCGGCAGGGCGCGCCCTCGCCCTCCCTGAACTCAGACCGGGATCCCGGCCGCGCCGGCGCGGAGGCCCTGCCCGCCGGCACCGCGGCTGCGGGGCGTGGCCTGGGGCGCGGGGCGTGGCCTGGGGCGCGGGGCGTGGCCTGGGGCCCGGGGCGGGGACTCCGCCCGCCCTCCGCTGGCGTCACGGCACCGACGCGCCGCCCGCCGCCGCTCGCCCCGCCCGGCTTCGGACGGCAGCGCGGCCGGGGGAGCCCTCCGCTGTCCCACAGTACCCCTCACTCTCCAGCCTCCCAACGCCCCCCCCGCCCCACTATCCCAGGACCCCGTCTCTCAAACCCCTTTCTTCAAGGAGCACCCTCCCCCCAGCCTGCTCCCCGGCGCCCCCATCCCTTCACCTGTAGAAAGCCGTGTTGACCCTCTTTTCGCCGGGGAAGCCCAGCATCCCGCAGACCACGTGGCTGTTGTGGGCGCTCCAGCCTTGGTCACACACTCTGGACCAGCCGCTGGGAAGCCGGACTTCCACCAGCCCCTCGGTCACGGGCAGGGGCCGCCGGCCCCGCCCAACGGCTGGCTGGAGCCGCACCTCCTCCACTTGCAGGTGATGCTCTACCTGAGGATGGGACCACAAGCAGAGGAAGGCACCCCAGTAGCACCTTTCACATGTCCTGCCACCTTGAAGGAACCCCGACCGAGTGTGCTTCCTGCAGACCCAACGGGGAGCAGGAGCTGAGAGAGGTGCCATGCCTCCCGCAGTGGGTATGGAGGGGTGTGTGGGGTGAACGGACATGCGGTGCTGTGCCGTGCCCCAAGGGTGCTGAGGAGCTGAGGAAGGAGCACCCGCAGGAGCAGGAGGAGCACTTCATGAGGAAGTGGCATTGAAGGAGGGGCAAGTAAGGAGTGAGATGTTCTAGGAGAGCACAGGTCTCCCTGGGGACAGGGAGGAGGTTGGAGAGGTTCCTGCCGGGTTTAACGGTTTAACGCTGGAACAAATCTGGAACTTACATCCAGGAGCTCTACCCCTGGCCCCACCCACACCAGCCCCCACCTCCTGCTCCTAACAACCCAAACTACCCCATGGGGCCTATGGAACCCCCTACCTTCTAGTGTCTCCTTTAACCACACATAACACCCCACAGCCCGCCCTGTCTGGCCAACCTGGCTGGGGTGTGTGTGTGTGTGTGTGTGTGTGTGTGTGTGTGAACTGCAGACCTCGATGACATTGGAGTCGGAGAAGCCAGGGAGGCGCTGGTCCTTGCAGATGACCCCAGCATCCTCATCGTGGGTGCAGTCACTGTTCCCCCAGCCCCTCGAGGTGCATTCGGCCACACTCCGCTCGGTCCCACTGCAGCTCAGGTTGTCCAGCCAGATGCGGCCTGTGGAGGGAGAGATAGGGGACAGAGAAGTGTGGGGAGAGCGCACATGGAGGCCTCACTCTTGGCTATAATGATCCCATTTTTTCTGATAAGATAATGGGTGGGGAAGGGACAGGGGACCTTGGAGGCAATAAAAAAAAGAGGCATAGGATTGATGGAGGGCTGGTGGTGGTCTGGGGATACTCAGGAATTTGATGAATAAAAAACCAAGGGTCAACCTTGAAATTCTGCTTGGTTCTTACCCACTCAACGACAGCTAGAGTTAACCAAGTACCTGTTGTGTTAGGCACGCTGCCATGGTGTGTACATACATGACCATGCTTAGAACAGAGCGGCCAGAAGTATTATCACCACTTCATATTAAAAAATCAATGGGGGGTTCAGAAAAGTTAAGTAACTTGCCTGAGACCATGTAGCCCACGGAGGCTAAGGAGTTCGAGCCATTGGCAAGACTTGGAAATCTGAGACTTTCACCTGAGCCTCCCATGTGCCCGCCCTGTCTGTGCTTCCCCATTGCCCCTTGTTCTGTTCTCTGCCCGGACCGCACTGAACTGAGTGTCGCTGCTTTCCTCTCAGAATTGGGCGGCCCCTCAAAGGTTGTCTGTCCCAGCCATTGTGTAGGGATCCTTGATGCCTATTCTGACAGGACTTCCCAGCTTCTGCTGGGACACAGACCTCCTGCCCGCCCAGGCGGCCGGAGCCATTACACAGTCCTTGTGATTCTTTATGACTTTCCCCTACCAGGTCTGATTCAGTCCTTTGATGCCATCCAAAAAAATCCCGCAGCCACATGACTGTCCTCATATTTGAAGACATCCGTCATGTAGCTGCTATCCAAGTTTTTCCTTCAGATCAGAAATCCCTGGTTTCTTCAGCGACTAATCCTTGAAAGTTGGCTTCAAATCTTCCACATCTGGGCAGCTATCCTCTGAAAATATTTCTATTTTCTACCACCTCTCTTAAAATGTGGCACTTACAAGTGACACTTTATTCCAGAAGTGGCCTGGATGGTGGGAATTGGGGTATCAGCTGCAGACTGCACCAGCTTCTATCACTCCAACTGTGGGCTCATACAGTGCAAGCACCCCCAGGCCTCAGTTGGAATTGCTCCTAAACATTCATACTTGCCCTAGTCAATTCCAGCTTGGTTTCAGCTCTGGCCTATAACGTGACTTTGTCAGCTGCAGGATCTAGGATCCTGACTGGCTTGGGGACATCCAGACATCATTTACCTGCTCTCAGCTTCCCGCAAAGCAACCGTACTTGAACCGTACAGGGCTCACTTGATCAGGGCTGCACTCATACATGGCTTTGGAGAATCATACTTTGAAAGGAACTTAGGTATCATCTAGTCTTGTTGCTCATGGGACATCAGAGGCTCAGAGAAGGCACTGATCAGCGTAAGATCACACAGCTCTGAGAAGTGACTATGTTGGCTGGTTTGTCACTCATGGCTTAACCTGACTATTTATTCTCAGTGTCCTGTGGTCCTGTGGCTGTGCCATCCTGTTGTTCTCTCCCTGCACAGAGGCCACACTTGGGCAATACCGAGGCTACACCTGGCGCTCACCTGTTCCAGGGCCGTATTTGGCGCTGTGGGTCCAGCCTGTGGCCTCTGTGAAGCCCAGCTCCCGGCAGAGGACATGGGCTGCCTGTAGCGTGAAGTCATCATCACAGATGGTGCCCCATTCGCCAGCTCTCTGTATCTCCACTCGGCCTTCGAAGGGCTTCCTGGGGAAGCCAGCCAGCCGGAACCGCAGCCCCTGGCTTCCAGCCCTCTTCTCGGGGGCCGTGGATGGGGATGGAGATCCCAGGCATGAGCTGCACAGCAGGCACAGCAGCAGTCCCCACGGGCTCCACCGCCAGACACTGACAGGTCGCATGGCAGAGAAGGCCTGGGGGGGGGGGGGGAGAGAGAGAGAGAGAGAGAGAGAGAGAGAGAGAGAGAGAGAGACTGAGATTGAGGCAGGTCCAGGTCTGAGAGAGAGAGAGGTCAAGAGAGGAAAGGAGACACTTAGCAAGACCAGAGACAGAAACACAGGGGGAGAGAACAACAGGAACTAAGATAGTGAGGGAGAAACACACACTACACAGGGGCTGAAACACAGAGTCAAGGAGACTGAGAGAATCAGATTGGGGGGAGGGAGAGAAGGGGAGAGGGAGAAAGGGGGAGAGGGAGAGAGGAGGAAAGGAAGAGAGGGGGAGAGCGAGAGGGGGAGAGCGAGAGAGGGGGAGAGGGAAATGGAAACAGAAGGGGGGGGGGAGAGGGGGAGAGAGACTGGCTCTCTTTTTGTAGAGTAGAACTCTCCCTATTAGTTGTTAATGTGTCACATCGACCTCCCCTAGTTTTATAATTATCACCTTCATTACCCACTCACAATATAAGAGACCCAGAGATCAAAATCAATGATTAGAGACCAAGAGTCTATCGAAATAAAGAGATAGAGACCGAGCAAGAGACACAAAGAGGAAGACCCAGACAGACAGGATGTGAGAGGAAGGGAAATTATGGGAATGAAAGGGTGCCGAGAGAGAGAGAGAGAGAGAGAGAGAGAGAGAGAGAGAGAGAGAGAGAGATATGGGGAGACAGCCAGGCAAAGAGGATTGGGGAGTGGCTGAGAGGCGGGCAACAGGTGAGGAGGAGAGGGACTGACAGGAGCTGAGAAGCAGAGGCTGGCGGGACCCAGATGACCCGTTCAGCCAGTCAGACAGGGGACAGACAGCTACGGAGAGAGAAGCAGGCGAGGGGGGGCCTAGGAGGTCCTCGGATCTAGGGTCCCGTGAATTGAGGCCAAGCCCAGAGTCCTATCTGGGCAGATTCTGAGGCCGAGCGGGCAGAAGCTGGAGTCCACGGAGACCCCACTGCACTCCCTACCCAGCACACAGGCTCTCAAGTGCCCTGCCGGGTCAAGGGGCCCAGGAGGACCAGGCCTCAAGCTGGGTGGGGTGGGGGGCTGGAGTGGGGTTGTCCAAGTCTCCTGCCAACATCGCCACCCCCACCACTGTCACCGGGCAACCGGAGGCGGGGGCACCATTCATCTTCTCAGCCAAGGCCTTCCCTCTGTCTGGGCTGAGAACAGCTCCCGTACTGCGCAGGGGAGGGGCTGGGGGCGCCCAACATGCTTCCCCAGACTCAGACAAACGACCCAACAGGACAGCATTTTTTTTTTCTGGGGACAGTTAGGCGTGGGGGCCCAGGGGTAGGGCCTCACAGAGGTTTCCCCAGCCTTAGGACCCTCCCAGCTGCCCTATTTGGAAAACCCTGCCCCCTCCCTCTCTCCCCCGCCCCCGAATATCTGCCTCCTCTCTCCAATCTTCTCTTACTCTTTGACAATAATAATAAAACCTCCAGCTGGTTGGCTTCCCCTGGGACTCCAGTCCGCATTACCCCTTTGCCCTGGACCCTCCACCATCATCTCCATCCGCAACTCCCCTTCCTCCTGCCGGCAGCGTGACCCCCTTACCTTGGGCTGAGCGAGGGCCCTAGACGCTGGGAGAAGAGTCCTGGTCCTGGAGATCAGTCCTAGGACTTCCCCAAAAAAGTGCTCGGCCAGGGGAGACTGGACCCCCGCCCTCTCCCCCCTCTCGTTTTGTCCCTCCCACGTCCCCTTGAGCCCTCCCACATTCCGCCCTCTCCCTGAATTCCTCCCGGGCCAGGTCCCTCCTCTAGGTCCTCCCCTCCCCGGTGGAGCTAGCTGGCCACTGTTGCTCCACCTCCCCACCCCTGTCCCGCCCCTCCGGGCCGGCTCAATGAAGCTTTCTTTTTCCTCGGGCTGGAGGCCGGGCAGCTGCGGTCAGGGATCCAGACACGCAAGAGGCCACGGGGCTGTGGAGCGGCCCAGGAGGCGGCCCCTGTGGCGGCGGGAGCCCGCGGCTCAGCTCCGGGCTTCGGGAAGCCTTCCGGTCCCCAGCCCTTCCTCCAGGTCCCCGGCTCCGTGGAGCGTAAACTGCCAGGCTGGGGGCGGGTCTGGTAGGGGGAACTGAGGCTAAGAGGGCCCACGCGGCCCCTCCGGGCCCCCAGGGTGCCGGTCGGCATTTTCCAGGTGATGTCACAGCCTTCACTCCTACGTCACGTTGAGCATATGACATCATGCCCAAGCCCGGGCGCCAGAGCCCTCCTGCCGAAACCGCGAGGTTTCTCTTGGTGGAGCCACCCGTGCGCGTCCCAGGGCTGTGGGTAGGGTAGGGGCCTGGAGGGAGTGCGCCGTCCAGCTTATCTGGGGACCCTCTCTCCTTCTTGCTCTTCTCTGTCCTCCCAGCTCTGGGTCCGCGGGGTCCGGGGCGCCGGCGGGAACGCCCCGGGTGGGCCCGGCCCCGCCCCCGCCCCGCCCCCGCCCCGCCCCCGCCCCGCCTCCTGCCTGCAAGGCCAGGAAGCAAAGAAGGAACCGCCGGGGGCCATGGACGGGGCCATGGACGGGGCCGTGATGGAGGGGCCGCTCTTTTTGCAGGGTCAGCGTTTCGGTGCCAAGGTAGACCGGGGCGAGGGGACCGAACCCCACCAGAGCCAGGGGTGGGCGATGGGGCCCGGGAAGGGGGAGGGGCAGGCAGCGGGTGGGAGCGCGGCGCGGGGAGCCGAGAGCCCGGTGAAGTCCCCACGAAGCCTCCGCACACTGCGGAGGCGCGTCTGCCCGCCTTGGGGTGCGCGCTCGCAGGCCCCGTCGGGAAGCGTGAGCCTGGGAAGCGGCCTGCGCGGGTCCTTCCTTCCCCGACGGGCGCTCGCCCGCTGCCTCCCCAGCGCCTCCCGCTCTCTTTCCGCAGAGGTGGAGGAAGACCTGGGCCGTGCTCTACCCGGCCAGCCCCCACGGCGTAGCGCGCCTCGAGTTCTTCGATCACAAGGGGCCGAGCTCTGGAGGGGGCCGAGGGAGCTCGCGCCGCCTGGACTGCAAGGTGATCCGTCTAGCCGAGTGCGTGAGCGTGGTGCCCGTGGCCGTGGAGAGCCCCCCTGAGCCCGGAGCCGCCGCCTTCCGCCTGGACACCGCGCAGCGCTCGCACCTGCTGGCGGCCGACGCGCCGTCCAGCGCCGCCTGGGTGCAAATGCTGTGCCTGAATGCCTTTCCGGTGAGGGGGCCAGGACTGCCCGCGAGGGGCTGGGGCGAGCCGAACTGGGCCCTAGGGGCGATGCGGGATGGGGGTAGGAACTGGGTAGGGGGACTGGGCTGGCTCAGACCCTCGGAACCGCATTGAGGGAATGACAGGGTTCTGGGTACTCTCTTTCTCTTTACCCCAGAAAGGCAGCTGGGGTCCGGCGCCTGCCGAGAACCCACCCAAGCTTTCTGCCCTGGAGATGCTGGAGAACTCGCTGTATAGCCCCACCTGGGAAGGTAGCCGCCTGGAGAGCTGTGCAGGGAGGAGGTGGAAAGGAAGGGTGCCCCTGGGAAGGGACCGACTGGGGTGCCATGGGGAAGTGGGAAGTTACTGAGAGCTGACTTACGAGGGAGTGCCGGGACCACCTGTCCCCGCCCCCCAGCCAGGTGCCAGTCTCATTGAGCATTCCTCCCAGGATCCCAGTTCTGGGTAACCGTGCAGAGGACCGAAGCCGCTGAGCGCTGCGGCCTGCATGGCTCCTATGTGCTGAGGGTGGAGGCTGAGAAGCTGACTCTCCTGACTGTGGGAACTCAGAGTCAGATACTGGAGCCACTTCTCTCCTGGCCCTACACGCTGTTGCGTCGCTATGGCCGAGACAAGGTAGGGGTGCCGGCTGGGAAGGCCGGCTTGCTGGGGCTGGGGCTGAGGGCTGGGTGGGCAGGGAGGAAGGCGGGAAGCTCTGCCTTCTGGATAACCCTTCCAGCCCAGGAGCCCACCTCCCTCGCCAGCTAGTCTGCTCTTGGTAGACCCCCTGGGCCTCACCTCTCCTGTTGACTCCTGGGAATGTGTTTCCCTTCACACTCTTTCAGGTCATGTTCTCCTTTGAGGCTGGTCGGCGCTGCCCCTCAGGCCCTGGAAACTTCACCTTCCAGACGGCACAGGGAAATGACATTTTTCAGGCAGTCGAGACTGCTATCCACCGGCAAAAGGCCCAGGGCAAGGCTGGTCAGGGGCAGGATGTTCTTAGAGCTGATTCGCATGAAGAAGTGGCAGAGGGGAAGCTGGCTTCCCACCCTGGTGCCCAGGAGCTCCCAGACAGCCCGCCGGCTCTGTACGCTGAGCCCTTAGACTCTCTGCGCATTCCTCCAGGTCCTTCCCAAGATTCCCTATATTCAGACCCTTTGGACAGCACCGCGGCTCAGGCAGGGGAGAAGGTACAGTTAAAGAAAACTCTCTATTGGGACTTGTATGAGCATGTGCAGCAGCAGTTGATGAAGGCCAAGCTGACGGACCCCAAGGAGGACCCCATCTATGATGAACCAGAGGGCCCAGGAGCAGCTTCTGCCCGGGGCCTTTATGATCTGCCTCAGGAGCCCAAGGATGCATGGTGGTGCCAGGCTCGAGCGAAGGAGGAGGGCTACGAGCTCCCCTACAACCCTGCCACTGATGACTACGCCGTGCCTCCCCCTCGGAGCACAAAGCCCGTCCCAGCTCCCAAGCCCCAGCGCCTGACCTTCCCTGAGCCTGGAACAGCTGGCAGTGGCAGCAAAGGTCATAGCTCAGACACTGCCCTGTACAGCCAGATCCAGAAGAGCAGGGCCTCAGGGGACTGGGACTGTGGGCTCTCTAGAGTAGGGGCCGACAGGACTGGGGTCAAGTCAGAGGGCTCCACATGAGAAGTAGAGCAAGGCTGGGGTTGCTGATAGGAGGACCTTGGAGAGGTGGCATTGGGGGGGATCAAAGAAACCTGTTAGAACCAGAGGGACCCAGAGGACTGGAGGGGCCTGTGTGAGACTGGAGGATCAGACAAATCAGGGGAGTCAAGGGGAGGATGATTAATCCCCAGAAGTCCTGGAAGTGGGACAGATGAGAGGGGCTCAGGGATGGCACCTGGGGAGGCCAGCATCTCTAAGTCATCCCCCCAAAAGAATGGACAGTTGCTGGACCAAGTCTATGGATTAGAGTGGGTACAGTTGGAGGGCCCTGCATGGAGGCTGTAGGAAGATGCTGGACTGCCTGGATCCTTTCCCCTGTATTTTCCCCCCCAGAGATTTATTTAAAAAAAAGTTTTATTCTCATTAAAGCCAGAGGGTTTAAGAGGTCTATGTGTGTGAATAGTCACAGAGGGGACACAGAAGCAGGGTGTGCTGGGTGGGTGTGGAGGGGATCAGGAGGAGAACCAGGGATGTGTTGGGTGGTCCATCCAGCCCATCTGGGCTTGACCCCATCTTTGACCCTGGGTGAGTTTGGTAGCACCTGCAACCCTTAGTTACCCCTGCTGCTCCTTTGTAAGCTGGGAAAACTTAACAGTTTCTACTTCATGGGGTTGTTATATGGAAGGAGTTAAATTTCTCAAGTAGTACTTAGTGCAATTTGAAGTACAGAGAAGGTAAACATTTTATAGTTATTCTGTGGATGGAGAGGGCAGATGGGAAGGTGGACAGGTGTGAGGAGAGGAGAATAGGAAAGGAATAGATCTTTTTCATACCTTCCCCGCCACCCATCCCATCCATACACACTTTGCATGTAGGTACTGAGTACCAACCACTTTTATGTTTGGAGCCTAAAGGGAACTACAATGGGGTATGTGTAGCGGAAGGGGCACAGGCTACAAAATCATGCTTGGATTTCAATCCTGCTTGTTTTCCACGAGCTTTGAAAGCCTCATCCTTGTCTTCTGAGGCCACTTCCCGAAGATGATCTGATATCCACCTGCTTACACAGCCACAAAGAGAAAATTCGGGGCCTGAAATGCTCCTAACAATGGTGTTGGTTTACTGAGAGTTTAATCTTCATCTGTGTTAACAGAATCAAATGACCCAAAAGAAAACGACAAAAAAAAAAAGAAAATGAGTCCCCACTTGGAGAAGCAGGAGGCGTAGGTGTGCCCTCCCAGGCTGAGGAGTGGGGTGGGGGGCAGCACTGAGAACAGAGGGGAAGGCAGTTTCTCAGTCACCTGGAGCTCACAGAGGCTCAGGTGGGTGGAAGGCAAGTCTGACCTCAGAACACCGGCACGTGAGCACCAGCGTGGATGTGGTTGAGCAGGGCAGCCAAGGTCTGTGCTTAAGGCCCTGAGGGATCCTCCTCCCCCTCCGTTTCCTCCTCCTCAGAAAGCTGCAAGAAGGCTTCTGTGGAGGCTTTGCTGGCTGCTGGTATCTTGGGGGCTCTGCCAGGGGCTGAAGTCATAGGTAGAGGGGCCACTGTGGCTCGAACTCGATTTGTCTGCAGCTGCCCAGGCTGAAAAGAAAGTGAGTAGAGCCATCTCTGAAGACCCGAGTTCCTGATCTCTCCCATTCCCTTCTGGGTCTGCTGCCCTCACTCCTTCCCTTGTCCCATCCGGAATGACAGCCTCAAGGCTCAGGGCAGTGGAGCCTCCTGGACTCCAGCCTCCACAGTGCACAGGTCCTGGCTGTGACCCTCTGTGAGCTTGCCCACCAGCTAACTTATGGTGAGTTCTGCTCCTCCTAGTCTGAAACATCGCTTGTAACTTCAGCTAAGGGAAAGAGATTTGCAAGCATGTCAAACTCGTGGCCGGCGGGTTTGTTCTAAAGGCTCCATTACTGCAGAACTAGAAAAAGTTAAGGGCAAAAGGAAGCTCAAATATAAAATACGAATTTCATAAAAATACGTAACTGTCCACATTAAATTACTCTTCTCTCTTTAACCTTTGTCATAGAGCCCTCTCTGCAAGCTACTACCCTTGGCCAGACTCCCTTTGTTTTTCTGTAAAATGACTCTTACCTTGCAGGGATGCTGTGAGGAGTACATGAGAAAATCATATGTGAAAGCACTTGTCACACAGCCTGGCCAATAAATGACTGGTGCTCAGTAAATGCCAATTTCCCTTCCCTGGGGCTTTTCTTTTCCTACCTTCCCTTCAGCCTCTCCTTTCAATGAAGGCCTATGGCTGTAGTTCCAGTGCAGCTGGTTTGCCTAGTGGAACAATGACTAAACACTAAACTAAGATACCTGAACATTATCATGTCACTGCCCCAGCAGAAGAGCTCCCTCAGTGGGGAGGGGTTGTAATTTCCTCCGTCTAGGGCAGTGGTTGGCAAACTGCGGCTCGTGAGCCACATGCGGCTCTTTGGCCCCTTGAGTGTGGCTCTTCCACAAAATACCACGTATGGGCGCGCACGTACAGTGCGATTGAAACTTTGTGGCCCATGCGCAGAAGTTGGTATTTTGTGGAAGAGCCACACTCAAGGGGCCAAAGAGCCGCATGTGGCTTGCCAACCACTGGTCTAGGGCAAAGGGGTGTTCTCTTTCTTCCCTGTTGGCCTGGTCCAGAGAAGAGGGCTACTCCCTGGAATGGGGTAGGGTGGGTATTAGTAATGGGAGATGGGGGTCTCTTGGATTCTGGGCATAAAGGGGGAGGAGGGGAGTACTGAGGGGAAGATGGAGGGGAGCTGTACCTTTCTCAGGGCCCGGCTCTCCCAGCTTGGGTGGAGTCGGCTCTGGGGCTTGGCAAAGGTGCTGCTCAGGTGTGAGTACAGGTGACTCCAAACCTGCAAGGGGTTGTAGGTGGGCTCTAGCTCCAGGCCGTCCAGCAAGCTCTGAGGAAGAGAGGAGGAGGAACTTGAGATTGCAGAACACAAGATGTCAGGCAGAGCTCTTGGGGTGTAAGAGGCATGAACACTCAGGTGTCTCTGAAGACTGTGAAATAGATGAGTGTCCCACAGGCTGTTCTGGCCCCCAGCTCTGATTGTGAGGCATGTGTGTGTCAGGCACAGGTACAAGAAGGCTGAGAACCCTGACTGGTTAGGGACACTGAACACTCTGGCCCCGAGAGGTGTGTCATGGGATTCTGGAGTGTCATGAGGGTTATAAAGGATCCAGTGTGCAAGGCTATGAGGGAGGGTGTGTCCCCGGCCTGCGGGTGCTTGCAGTCTGCAAGGCGAGTGCAGAGTTCTGGCCTGCCTGTGCCGTGAGGTGAGCAGAACTAAAGGACACACGAGCACAGCATTCCTGAGCAGTCAGGTTTTCCGGCCACAACATCCTGTGCCAGGAACCATTGGCCCTGAAGTGAGACGCTGCGTGAGCCACAGCCACTGTGCCCACCTCTCTGCATCCCTGTGGCCGTCAAGCCGAGAGCACAATCCCAGGCTCTGTCCCCTCTGCACGTAAGCCAGTGATCCAGAAGCGAGGTGGTTCCAGTTCTCCCCACCCAGAGCCGCCCTCCTGTCCTCCGACTGGGGAGGCTGGTAGAGGAAATTCAGAATCCAGACCCAAGGAAGAGGAGGAGGAGGAGGAAATGGCCTTCAGAGCTGTTCCCCCCTTTGCACCCCAGTCTGATTTTGAAGCCCTTCCTATTCTGGGCGCCTACATTGTCTGCCTTTTCTCTTTCCCTCAACAGACAGAAATAGATGCACACAAACACAGGTACACACACATGCACACTTATAATGCAGAGTGACCGTGGGAACATACCACGCTGCTTTCTTCCTCCTGCTCGGCCTCAGTTCCTACCCTTGCTTCTCTGACTCTCTCACCACACCCTTGGGGCCACTTCTCCCTCAGCTCCCTGTCCTTCAACTCACTGGCTCATTCCTCGCCCTCATCCCTTTCTTGAATTCCCTTCTCTCCCCTCTATCTGTCTCATGAGACCTGGGCTCCACTTGCCTCCACAATCTTAAGGCTGTCATCAGGCGGGTTCTCAGGCAGCAGGGGGAAGGGGCTGGGCAGCATCAGTTCCCGCGTGGCCACTGCCTTTACCAGCAGAGTGGGGGAGCGTGATGGCATGATCACGTAGAAGGTGGTGGCAGCCTCTCTCAGGCTGTGGCCTCGGCTCGGGGGTTCCCCTTTGGCCAACAGCAGCCATTCTCTTTTCTGAAACAAGGACATACATACACTCTGGTTCATCTTCAGTCTTTGGAACATTTTTTTTTTTTTTTTTTTTTAAATCTTTATTGTTCAGATTATTACATTTGTTCCTCTTTTTTTTCCCCCCATAACTCCCCTCCTCCCAGTTCCCGCCCCACCCTCCGCCCTCACTCCCCACCCACTGTCCTCATCCATAGGTGCACGATTTTTGTCCAGTCTCTTCCCACATCTCCCACACCCCTTTCCCCCCCAGGAATAGTCAGTCCATTCCCTTTCTATGTCCCTGATTCTATTATAATCAACAGTTCATTCTGTTCATCAGATTATTTATTCACTTGATTCTTAGATTCACTTGTTGATAGATGCATATTTGTTGTTCATAATTTGTATCTTTACCTTTTTCTTCCTCTTCCCCTTCTTAAAGGATACCTTTCAGCATTTCATATAATCCTGGTTTGGTGGTGATGAACTCCTTTAGCTTTTCCTTATCTGTGAAGCTCTTTATCTGACCTTCAATTCTGAATGATAGCTTTGCTGGATAAAGTAATCTTGGTTGTAGGTTCTTGGTATTCATCACTTTGAATATTTCTTGCCACTCCCTTCTGGCCTGCAAAGTTTCTGTTGAGAAATCAGCTGACAGTCGTATGGGTATTCCCTTGTAGGTAACTGAGTTTCTTTCTCTTGCTGTTTTTAAGATTCTCTCTTTATCTTTTGCTCTTGGCATTTTAATTATGATGTGTCTTGGTGTGGTCCTCTTTGGATTCCTTTTGTTTGGGGTTCTCCGCGCTTCTTGGACCTGTAAGTCCATTTCTTTCACCAGGTGGGGGAAGTTTTCTGTCATTATTTCTTCAAATAGGTTTTCAATATCTTGCTCTCTCTCATCTTCTGGCACCCCTATAATTCTGATGTTGGTGCGCTTGAAGCTGTCCCAGAGGCTCCTTACACTATCCTCGCATTTTTGGATTCTTTTTTCATTTTGCTTTTCCGGTTGGGTGTTTTTTGCTTCCTCGCATTTCAAATCATTGACTTGATTCTTGCGCTCCTCTGGTCTGCTGTCGGGAGTCTGTATAATATTCGTTATTTCAGTCCGTGTATGCTTAATTTCTAGTTGGTTCCCCAATATAAGATCGAGGGTCTTATTAGTTTTCTTGTAGATCTCATTAAGTTTATCGGCGGCTTCTAAACAGTTCTTGAGAGACCTTAAAAGTGTGGTTCTGAACTCTATATCTTCCATTGACAATTTTGTCCTGTTTCTTTGTCTCCGCATTTTGTTATGCTTCCTTGGTGCACCCCCTAGTGGTCTTTGTTCACAGTCTTATAGTTAAATCTTGATTGTTGTAGCTAATTCCAGGGAGGGTTTGACCTCCAGGCCAAGTGGCTATGAGAATCAGCTGCGTCAGCAGTGAGAGAACTTCTGTCCTCTAGGGAGGTGCTAATCTGGCGTTTGCCTGAGGCTATCCGGCAAATGCCTGTGTGCAGGGCTTGGGCGGGGCGGGTCGCACAGGATCAACAGGGTGGGCCAGAGAGAGCAGTTATGGCGGCTCTCAGTCCTGTCCCCAGGGGCTCTGCCTCTCTGAGTCCCAGCACCCGCTGCAAAGCTCAGAGAGAAAGCTGCACTCGCTCTGACCGAAGCCAGACAGTCCCGCTTCTCCCGTTTGAGTCTGGGTCCCTAAAGACTCGCCCGGATCTGGAGCTCAGAGTCTGCGACTCCCTCCCGATTGAAAACACCAACCGCGCCCTCCGCCGCCAGCCTGCTCGCGCACTCCGCACCTCAGAATTTGACTTCAGCACTGCGCCTCCTCTGAGTGTCCGTATGCGTTTCTCTTTCCTCCTAGTTGTAGGACTTCCACTCAGCCAGCGTTCCTGTGGTTCTGGGTGATGTCCCTTCCGTTTTTTGGTTTCACTTTTGAAGTAGTTGTTCAAAGCAGCAAACTCCAGCGTTAACCTATGCCGCCATCTTGGTTCTCTCTCCTTTGGAACATTTTGAAGATCAATCCCAGCCAAGGTTTCCCCGAGGGAGGGGCTTCCTGCCTGAATCACCTGTGCCCCTAGATACTTCTCTTCCTCCCCTGTGGGGATGTACACAAAAGTGTTGACAGGTCCAGCTGGTGTGGCTCAGTGGTTGAGCATAGGCCCATGAGCCAGGAAGTCATGGTTCAATTCCCAGTCAGGGCACGTGCCCAGTTGAAGTTGTGAGCTCATTCCTCAGTGGATGTTGTGCAGGAGGCAGCCAATTCGATGTTTCTATCTCTCTACCTCTCTCCCTTCCTCTCTCTAAAATCAATAAAATATATATTTTAAAAAAGTTTTGACAATACCGAGACAAGTTACGAGATTCCTTAAAGTAGATGTTCACCTTAGAACAGTGGTTCTCAACCTTCTGGCCCTTTAAATACAGTTCCTCATGTTGTGACCCAACCATAAAATTATTTTCGTTGCTACTTCATAACTGTAATGTTACTACTGTTATGAATCGTCATGTAAATATCTGATATGCAGGATGGTCTTAGGTGACCCCTGTGAAAGGGTCGTTCGAACCCCAAAGGGGTCGTGACCCACAGGTTGAGAACCGCTGCCCTAGAGGGACCTAATGTCTTACTAAATGGTAAATGTAGAGTTTTAAGAATTATAATTCTATATTTTTTTTAAAAATAAATGATTTCAGAGAGGAAGAGAAAGGGAGAGATAGAAACTTCAATAATGGGAGAGAATCATTTATCGGTTGCCTCCTGCATGGCCCCACACCAAGGATCAAGCCCACAACTTGGGCATGTGCCCTGACCGGGATCAAACCTTGACCTGCTGGTTCATGGGTTGACGCTCAACCACAAAGCCACACTGGCCAGGCAAGAATTATAATTCTTTAAAACAGAGTGTTGAAACAAAGACTTGTGTGTGGTGTTGTGAAAATTGAGGTCTTATTTTGAGGGTGATAAAGTCTGCTTGTGTTGCATGACTTGTGTAGGGGAACCTCTGGAATGCCCAGAGAGGATTTAAGAAGAAAGTGGTCAAAACTGCCTGCACAGTGATATGGGGAGGGGAGAACAGGGAGAGGAAATCTTTGGTACAACAAGGTGGGGGTGGGGGACAGGGCTTTTGAGGTCAACTCAGCCAGTCACAGGACAAAAAGAAGGGTCAGAATTCCGGGGGTGATGACTGTGGGTGAAGGGTACTGAAGAACAGAGTGGTGACACTTTGCCATGTGCCATGGAGATGAGAGGTTGGCACATGGATAAGGAGACAGACAGACATGGCAGGTTTTCTAGGTGCGCCCTTTGAAACCAGGCACGGAAATGAGGCAATTTTCTGTGGTAGTTCTTCAAGGAAAACTACAAAACTCCAGGAAACATGGAATCAGAATTGTGTTCTCTTGCTTGAGGTGACCACCACTTATAGTACAGACATAGTCTCCCTACTACAGAAGATTAACAATAGCAACCTTGCTCTACCCATTTGAATTTACATGAAAAGTTGGAAGAAATAATATAAAAGGCAAAAAGGGGAAAAATATATTAAGGGAACAGAGGAATATCAGTGTCTTGTGGAAAACAAGTGGAAAGTGACACAGTGAAGCAAAAAAACTACTCTGGCAGTAAGAGTTCTACCCCAATGGGATGTGCTGGGGTGGTGGTGGAAGTCTCTGGACAATTTACATCACTGTCATCATTCTGTGCAGCACAGAACTCTGGAAGTACTGGAAGGCCCAGAAGGTGATAGGTACCTTCAGAAGTTTATTCTTTCTTTCTTTTTTTTTTTGGGGGGGGGTCTGCAATTTTTTTTCTTTATTAAGGTATTACATATGTGAGCTTATTCTTTCTTTTTTTAAACATATACTTTATTGATTTTTTACAGAGAAGGGAGAGAGAGTTAGAAACATCGATGAGAGAGAAACATCGATCAGCTGCCTCCTGCATACCCCCTACTGGGGATGTGCCTGCAACCAAGGTACATGCCCTTGACCGGAATCGAACGTGGGACCTTTCAGTCCGCAGGCCGACGCTCTATCCACTGAGCCAAACCGGTTAGGGCGAGCTTATTCTTTCTTAACATTTTGCTTATATCTGGAGATGTGCTGTCTTCCTGAGGAATCTTCATGATAGAAAGTCTATTCAATACTTATCAAGTCCATAAAATTGAAAATAGATTATATAGAATTTGTGGAGTCTGTGTACATGGAGGAATTTACCACTGCTCTGAGGACATGGCCTCTTTTAATTTTATTTAGTTTTGTTAATCCTCACTGGAGGATTTTTTTTTCCATTGATTTTCAGGGAGGGAGGGAGGAGGGGCCATTGATGTGAGAGAGACACATCAATTGCTTGCCTCCTGCACAGCCCTAAACAGCTTGGGATTGAACCTGCAACCCAGGTACATGCCTTTGACTGGGAATTGAACCCACAATCCTTCAGTGTGCAGCCTGACATTCTAACCACTGAGCAACACCAGCTGGGGCAGGACATGGTCTCTTTAAGCCTGGCAGGGATGGTCTCTGGAAGGAATAAGTAGGACGTTGCAGAGCACTCCATTTCATTGACTCAAATAACTGCTGATGTGGCTTTTGAGATCAATTCAGGCTTTGGATTATTATTATTATTTTTATTATAATCTATTTTTATATTGTTTCATGCATTTGTTTGTGAATTAGTTTGTTTATTGAGAATTTATTGAATGTCTATTATCGGAGCACTAGGCATGGATATATAGAAATTCATTAGACATGTTCATTGCCTTCTTTTTTTTTAACACATTTTTATTGATTTCAGAGAGGAAGGGAGAGGGAGAGAAAGATAGAATATCAATGATGAGAGAGAATAATTGATTGGCTGCCTCCTGCACACCCCCAACTGGGGATTAAGCCCACAACTTGGGCATGTGCCCATGACTGGAATCGAACCCAGGACCCTTCAATACGCAGGCTGATGCTCTATCCACTGAGCAAAACCAGCTAGGGCTTCATTGCCTTCTTAGAACTTATACTATAGTAAGGGAAAGGATTGATGTTTGTCCAGACTTAGGGTGGCCAACTGTTTCAGTTTGCCCATTTTTAGCACTGGAAGTCCTGTGTCCCAGAAAACCCCTGGCTCCTGGGAGAATGGACTGGGGTTAACTTCAGTCATGAGACATTTCTTGCACCTCAGTGCTATGGGAAAAAACTCACATCTGCTACATCCAGTGATTACTAGGAATCTTTGAATGTTGGACACAAAAAAAATCATGACCCAAGGATTTTAGTCAACTGATTTTGAGACTAGCTAGCTAAGATTTTGTTAGAGAATGGGTATGCAGAAACAAATGAGGTCTCTCCAAGTAACTCCTGATGTGGAGATTATCATAGGACTGGGAAGAGATTGAGTTGAAAGGATTTTACAAAATGCTTTAAAATGTTTGGGCTGATTTAAAGAGATGTTGGCAGAAGGTTCTGGAAGGAAGAGAGACAAATCCATCCTTATTAGAGTTTGATAAAGATATTGGTTTATCTGTAATTTTCAGGAGTATTCTGAGAAAGTGAGAGGTAAGGTAGTTGAACTTTAAGGCCCCTATTTTGGACTCCAAATTTCTAACCTTTTCAGAGACTTGAAATCCAAACTTGAACATGTTAGCTAAGTCATGGGTTGACCTGCTGGTACAGGCAGTTGTAGCTGTGTTGGAAATGGTTAACTGCCATAGCAGGTATCTGAGACTGAGAAAAGGCAGGGGCACGGGGATGTCTTTTGGGATGTCCAGACCAGCCTTTGAGGCCCTCAAATCGAACAATGTTTAATGACTAGATGACTGCGGAGTACTTAGAATATGCTTTTGCTAATTCTAAAGAAAGGAACATGAGTTAGATGCTGAATTTATCGGAAAGAAGGTGAAAGGTGTCTATTTATGTTGTGGTTAGAGACTTTGCTATAGAAGGGGCCACGGAACTTAGATTTTTAGAAAGTGGGACTGATTCTGTTTAGGACAGGTGTGGACTGGGGCAGAGCTGAATGGCATGCCATCCTCCAACCTCAGCCTGACTGAAGTCATCCTCCCCCACCCTCGCCCTAACTTCTTTACTAAGGTTATGAAGGAGGGTGTGGCAGCCAATTTTTGCTTGACTGGCCACTGCTCCCCTCCCTCTTTCCTTTCCCCTTTTCTCTACCCATTTTTGGCCTTTCAGTGATTGGTTTAGGGGTGATTTATGACCTAGATTTAAATAATGAGACATAGAAGTTGCTGAGTAATATTCTAGAAAAGCTTTGTAATATGCTGGCAAGCCTTTTGTCTCTGTACCTATTCCTTCTTTCCCCCTAGGACAGGACTTAGTCTTAAGTTGCATCTTTTTTTTTTTTTTTTTTTTTTTTAACAAACACATATTTTATTGATTTTTTACAGAGAGGAAGAGAGAGGAATAGAGAGTCAGAAACATCAATGAGAGAGAAACATCAATCAGCCACCTCCTGCACACCTCCTACTGGGAATGTGCCCGCAACCAAGGTACATGCTCCTGACCGGAATCGAACCCGGGACCTTTCAGTCCGCGGGCCGATGCTCTATCCACTGAGCCAAACCGGTTAGGGCTTAAGTTGCATCTTGTGACCATGAGACAATTAGTATAAGGATGAAGTACACCTGTTATGGTTGCTGCAGTGGAAAAATGGAAAGAGCCTGGGTCTTTGATGGTATCATTGATCAATTGCACTAACTCCTAATTGTCTGCCCCCACACTTCTTGTTAATGAGAAAAATAAACTCTTAATTACTCAAGTTAGACTTATATTGGTTTCCTGTTAGTTGCAGCCAAATTGATCCTTTACAGATACCAAAGGGAAAGAAGAGGATGTGGTTATTCACTTCTGATATCTGGGAAAACAGGAATAGAAGGGACAATTTTAGGTCTTGCCAAAGGGCCAGTAGGAATTTATTATAGCAGGTAAAAGCTCTAATTCACCTAACCAGGGCCTCCTTTGGTCTGCCAACAGTGTGATGGTCTGGGACCAAGTTCAGTGATTAAAGAAGCACTGACTGACCAACTCCTGAGTAGGAGTGTTTTTGAGGCAGCCATTGAGAGCACGGAAGCAAGAGCACTCATTTTGCTTTGCTTGTGGGCAGGGACACATTCCTTGTCCTCATGCGTCCCGGAAGAGAAATCACAGCTAGGTATGGAAAAGCCGTGCATACCTGGGATTTTTTGGAATCTGGAAGGGCATCAGGAGGAAATTAGGTTAGTTTGAGATTATTTGCTTATTTTCTCACACCAGAAGGAGGGAAAAAAAATGAAGCTGGAATATCCATGACTCTGCTACTCTCATACTGGCGTCCAAAAAGGAGACCGGGGAAAATAGTAAAAGACATTGCAACCCCCACACAGCAGGTTATACATTCTTCTCAAGTGAACATGGAACATTTCCAGGTTAGACCATATGCTAGGTCATAAGTCAAGGTACAATAAACTAAAAAATATTAAAATCATCAAAAGTCTCCTCTAACCACAGTGGAATGCAATTAGAAATCAATAACAAAAACTTTTTTGGGGGGAAATTCATGAATATGAGAAAATTAAATAACATATTCCTAAATAATCAATGGTTCACAGAAAAAAATCACCAGGGAAATTAGAAAATACCAAAATGTATGAAATACAGCTAATGCAGTGCTTACAGGGAAATTTATAGCTGAAAACTCCTAAAAAAAAACAACCCACCAGATCTCAAATCAATAACCTAACCTTTCACCCTAAGAAATGAGAAAAAGGCGACAAAACTAAAGCAAGCAGAGGAAGAAACAATAACAACAAAAAATACTAGAGTAGAAAGAAACAAAATAAAAGAATAGAAAAATAATAGCGAAAATCAATGGAAATAATAGCTTGTCCTTTGAAAAATTGACAAAAATTTAGCTAGACTGATGAAGGAGAAAAGAGAAAATATCCAAGTTACTAAAATAAAAAAATAAAAGAAGGGCATCATTACTGACCTTACAGAAATTAGAAAGATTATAAGAAAATGTTATAAATAACTGTATGTCCCCCAAATATAGATAACTTCCTAGAAAGACAAAAACCACTGAGACTTACTCAAGAAGAAATACAAAATCTAAATAAATCTGTGTCATGGGTCTCCAAGACCACTCCCAGGTTCAGTAATTCACTAAGAGAACTCACAGGATTCAGTATGTATTCATACTCATGGCTATGACTTATTATAGCAAAAAGATACAAAGAAAAATCAGCAAAGGAAAAGGCTCATGGGGTGAAGTCCAGAGGAAGCCAAGTACAAGCTTTCAAGAGTCCTCTACCTATGAAGTGACACAGAATGTACTTTTTCCCTCCAGCACTATACTGTGACAACATGTGTAAAATGCTGTCCACCAGGAGAAGTCATTAGAGATTTAGTGTCCAACATTAAATGGGTGGGGAAATGGAAAGTCCTTGAGTTTTGTAATTCTCACATAAGGATATTTTTTCCCCTTGCTTTTCAGAGAGAGTGGAAGGGAGGGAGGGAGAAAGAGAGAGAGAAAAACATTGATGTGAGAGAGACATATAGACTGGTTGCCTCCCGCATGTGCCCCGATTGGAGATGGGAATCGAACCCGCAACCTGGGTACGTGCCCTTGACTGGGAATTGAACCCAGACCCTTTGGTGCACGGGCTGACACTAACCACACTGGCCAGGGCAGTGTGTGTCCAACATTTTTACTGGGGATTGGTCACATAAACACCCTGTACCTAGCACATATGAAAACTCTAGACTCCTAGAAGAAAAGCAGATGTTTAGCATAAACCATATATTTTTTGCACAGTTTAGGCACAGGGTGCCACTCTTATTATTTAGGGAATGGTGGGAACACTCCCCAAGTCCAAGTGCTCAGATGCCATCCAAGAGTCAATCTTGCAAGTAGGACTATCTATCGATAGGAGTCTTAGGCTTGCTATATTAACTTTTTTGGTACAACCTAATACAAGTAAAGATAAAGAATTAGTAATTAGTAAAAACCAAGGCCTAGATAGCTTCACTGGGAATTGTACCAAACCTTTACAAAATAATATTAATTATTCACAAATTCTTCCAAAAAATAGAAGATGAAGGAACACTTCCCAAATCATTCTATGAGACCATTATTACTCTGATACTAAAACTAGACAAAGACATCACAAGAAAAGAAAATTACAGACCAATATCTCTTGTGAATATAGATGCAAAAATACTCAACAACATCCTAGTCAACAAAATGCAGCAACATATAAAAGGATTATATACCACAATGGAATGGGATTTATCCTAGGGATGCAAAGTTGGTTTAACATAAAAATATCAAACAATGTAGTACACCACGTTAATAGGACAAAGGACAAAACCTACATAATCATCTCAAAAGATGCAGAAAAAGCATTTGATAAAATCCAAAACCCTTTCACAATAAAAACATTCAACAAACTAGGATTAGAATTGAACTGCCTCAAGTTGTAGAGACAAAGGTCTCTACACAAACCCACAGCTAATATCAGAGGTGGTGGTGAAAGACTGGATGCTTTGCCCCTAAGATCAGGAGCAAGACTAAGATGTCTGCTCTTGCCACTTCTATTCAACAATGTGCTGGAGGTGTATTGAAGACCAAAGGGCCATTTCCCATATTTTCTGGACTGTGAGCCCCCGGGGATTCTGAGAAAGGGGGAGGAGACACTCATAGAGATATTGAGTGTGTCAATATCCTGGCACTTGGGGACTAATATTTTCTAAATTTCATTTAGGAAAATACAGCAATGTGACATTTCTCAAATCAGAGAGCTAAGATAAAAATTCACACCACTTATCAGTGCTGTGAAGCTCCAGATAGATGTGGCAACAGGTTCATGGTTGGGGAAGGGACAAAAAAGAATGAATAAGTGGGGGCTGGCTGTAGATGGGATGGGGGAGTACAGGAAAGGCTTCATAGTGAAGGTATGTAAGCAAAATCTGGAAAAAAAATAAGTAGATATTTGTCAGGTGGACAGAGGCAAGGGGAAGGAGCAGCATGAAAAAAGATGGAGGTGCAAACAGCTTAGCATATTTGAGGGAGCCCATTGACCACATGTTAGCCTGCTCTCCTGGCACATCTGTTTCCATGCACGTGCTATACTTTAAACTCATTCTGATAGTTTTTTCCCCCATAAAATGGCTTCTGACCTGCCATCACCCCACTCTCAGCTTAGTTTTTTGCTCTTGACTCTTTGCCTAATATAACCAAGGACTTTCCATTTCCCCACCCATTTACAGCCCAACCAGGTCATTGCCTGTGTACTTAGACTCCTGCTGGACACATCCTGGCTTGAATTCTGTCACTTCTGTGGCCAATTAGGACAGACATGGCCAGTAAAACTCTGGAATGCATCTCCAGAGACTCCGACATTTTAAGTAGGAAACTGAAAGACCTAGGTGGTATTTTCATTTCTCTTTCTAGTTCACACAGACATGACTTTGTAAGAGAAATGAGGACGTGGAAAATGAGTCACTAACTACATAACTGGGACTACATAGTAGGATTTGGTTATTGAAATTATGTTTTCCTGGTGATGGGTAGATTCATCTCATAAATACTTGGGAAAAACTAATTATATATATTCCCTACCACATTTCACAAAGCATGTATGCCAGTTTAGAAAAGTAAAATAAACAAATAAGGGGATTGGGCAAAGGAAAAATAAGGCAATAACAGAGCCAAGATTAGATAAG
The DNA here is from genome assembly GCF_014108235.1 of Myotis myotis. Lineage (NCBI taxonomy): Eukaryota > Metazoa > Chordata > Mammalia > Chiroptera > Vespertilionidae > Myotis > Myotis myotis. The sequence continues at coordinate 10,179,313 of NW_023416318.1, read as the reverse complement.
CTCACAGAAATGCAAGCCACCCACTTTTACTAGAAGGGAGCCTAACAGCTTTTCCTGACATAAATAAAGCCTGGGAGAAGCTATTTTGTGGATTCTCACTGAGTATGAATGTGTTTCAGAGAACTGAATTTCCACAGGGTTATAGAGTGGTTAAGTGTTTGGGTCCTGGAGTCAACCTTTCTGCTCTACGATTTACTAATGGTATGATCTTGGGAAAAATACCTAACCTCTCTGGGCCTCAATTTCTCATCTGTGAAACAGGGATAATAATTGCTATTTTATAGGTTGGTTATGGAGATAATATAAATTAATATTTGTGAAATGTTTAGAACTGTTTCAGGTGGGTTTGAGCCCCAGTAAGGAAGCATATGGGAGGCAACCAATTGATGTTTCTTTCTTCCTCTCCCGTCCTCTCCCTCCAAAATCAATAAAAAACACACATATCCTCAGATTAAAAATACATTTAATAATTATTAGATAATGTTTTAAAAAATGTTTAGTTTAAAAATAATTTAATAATTCTTAGCTATAGATCTATAAATTTTGAAGAATGAAATCAAAACATATAGCTCCTGCCCTGGCCAGTTTTCTCAGTGGTTAGAGTGTTGGCCTGCAGACTGAAGGGTACCGGGTTTGATTCCTAGTCCAGGGCACATATCTAGGGTGCAAGTGCCCCAGTCCTGGTAGGGGTGAGTGCGGGAGGCAACCAATTGATGTGTCTGTTTCATGTCGATGTTTCTCTCTCTCTGTCCCCCCCCTCCCTTCCACTCTCTCTAGAAACAAGTGGAAAAAATATCCTGAGCCCAGCCGGCATGCCTCAGTCATTGAGCATATACCTATGAACCAGGAGGTCCTGGTTCGATTCCCAGTCAGGACATATGCCTGAGTTGTGGGCTCAATCCCCAGTGTGGGGCATGCTGGAGGCAGCCAGTCAATGATTCTCTCTCATCATTGATGTTTCTATCTCTCTCTCCCTCTCCCTTCGTCTATGAAACCAGTAAAAAAAAAATCTATCTATCTATCTATCTATCTATCTATCTATCTATCTATCTATCTATCTATCTATCATCTCTCCTAATATATAAAGAGCCAGCGTCCGTGACGTCTAAAACAACCAAACGAACGATTGAACACCAGGCTGCGCATGCAGCAGGCTCGGGTGGGTGGGGACTGGGGAGCGGGCTGAACTGCTGACCTCTCAGTCCCTCCTGGATCATGAGCCCCGTAGCGACCCAACACTGGCTGCCACCGCCAAAGCACGTGCGATGCGATTGGTCGGGAGCCCCGCCATCACCCCATGATCGCCCTGCAGATGGAGGCCCAGGCTACCTGGCCAGTGGCGGTGGGTGGGGCCTCCCTCTGTGGGGCGATCAATTGCCAGGCTCCTGGACTGCAAGAGGTGCAGGCCGGGCTGAAGGACCATCCCCCGCTCCCCCCCCCCCAATGCATGAATTTCGTGCACCGGGCCTCTAGTGTGTGTGTGTGTGTGTGTGTGTGTGTGTGTGTGTGTGTGTATTTATTTATTTACTTTCAGGTAAGGATTAAAAAACAAAACAAAACAGAAACCCCCACAAAGCACCCAGCTGGTGTGGCTCAGTGGCTGAGCATTGATCCATGAACCAGGAGGTCATGGTTCAATTATTGGAACTGCTTTCACCATGGCATATGCCCAGGTTGTGACCTTGATCCCCAGTGTGGAGCATGTAGGAGGCAGCCAATCAATGATTCTCTCTCATCATTGATGTTTCCATCTCTCTCTCCCACTCCCTTCCTTTCTGAAATCAATACAAATGTATTTAAAAAACCCCACATAGCTTTGTTGTGGTCTGGGGTGAAATTTATGGGAATGGTGGATGGCACATATTTTTCACAAAGGGCTGGGAGATGGATGTATCAAGAGCCTTGGCCATCTGATTGAAGGGATATTCTGAGGAAAAGGAAGTAAAATACTAAAATAAAACAAAATAATCTAGGAGGAGGACAGAAAGAAACAACTCTACTCAATTGTCAAGTAAAAAATAGATGAGGGAATAAAATAACACTTAAGGCTGCAGTTGACTAAGGTTTTAGAGTATGTGTAAAATGTAATTTGACAAGTTACACAACTTTTACAGTTGAGGCGGTGGCTGGCAGTAATAATTAGATTATGGCAGTGTGGACTTTGTTCAGAAGAACTGCTCTGAAAGGAGGAACAGACACCATTGAATGAACTGAGCTGTGCTTATAATTGTAGGGAAACCCAGGAAGCTGAAAATGAGAACACAGTAGAGTGCCAACTGTTTGAGAGTAAACCAGAAAATGTATTATGGGGTGTCTAGCCAGATAAGGGGTGAAGAGAGGGAACAAATGAGGATTTAATAAGCATCTACTTCTGCATTTGAGTGGGTTTAAATGGCCAGAGGCAGCATGGTTCTCCTGCCTAGAACAATTAGAAAAGCTGGATAATACACAGAAACTGTTGGTTTTAAAGCAGTGAGGAGGTGCTGTGACAATGAAAATGAGAGGTGGCTAAGTCCTGGAGAGGAAAGAATCCAGAGAGATGAGGGAATTATTGGAACTGCTTTCACCATGAGGGCATATGTTGGTTCTGAGTTGGAGAGAATCAGAGTGGGGGCTGAGAATCTAGGATTTGCACCTGCTGAAGCACCTGCAAGGGAACAGAGAAAACAGCAGATCTTTCGGTAGAGACTTGTCAGGGGTAGGGTAGCCGCTAAAGCCAGTTTTTCACTCAGCACATGTGCCAAATCCCGGGGCTGCACAGAACAAGAGACAAAAACACCTAAGGAGAAAGCCTCTAGATGTAGAGCATTGCAGCAGCCAAGGGGAAGGGACACACTCACTATACACCAGGTTTTCAGTGGGAAATCTTGGAGGGCCAGGGGCAAACGTGGAGCCATAGCAGGACAGCAGCCCAGCCTTGACTCAGCAGAACTGAGGAGAATGAGATGATCTGCCACCACTCTATTTGCTTAGTGCAGGGCAGGATGGGCCCTCTCTAGAGGAAGCCAACACCAGCTGGAGCCTCTACAATTTTTTTCACACAATGAGCATGTTTCATTGTAATATTATTAGGTGCACCAAAACTCAAGACCACATGTCTGAAAACCACAAGAAAAAAGGGACAATAGAAAAAAAGCCACAGGTGATCCAGGTATTGGGGTTAGTGGATGAGAACCTTAAAATAACTATGATGAGTGTGCTCAAGACTATAGGTGAAAATATGGAGAATTTCTACAGAGAATTAGAATAAAAAAGGAACAAATGGAAATCATAGGGCTACTAACCAAGCATGATGTGTAAATTGTATGCCAGGTATATGCTAGGTGCTTTAAGCACCCACCATTACTTACTCATCTTAAAAACTACACGAGGTTTATTTTTATTATCTCTATTTTACATTTGACAGGGACAAGAGTGAATAATGTGTATCTGTCATACACCGCCCCCCCGCTTTTTTCCTTCTCTACCACCTCTCTTCTACTCCAAAAAGGAGATCTGAGAGGAAGGGGACGATGTCAGAGAGGCTGTCAATCTACAGAATGTATATATGGGAGAGAGAGAGAGAGAGAGAGAGAGAGAGAGAGAGAGAGAGAGAGAGAGAGAGAGAGAGAGAGAGAGAAAGAGAGAGAAAGAAGAAGAAGAAGAAGAAGAAGAAGAAGAAGAAGAAGAAGAAGAAGAAGAAGAAGAAGAAGGAGGGGGAGGAGGAGGAGGAGGAGGAGGAGGAGGAGGAGGAGGAGGAGGAGGAGGGGGAGAGGGGAGAGAGGGAAGGAGAGAGGAAGATGATAAAGGAACAGGAGTTGGTGTTTTCGTGTTTGTTATTTAGTGTGTGTGTGTGTGTGTGTGTGTGTGTGTGGTGTGAGAGAGAGAGAGAGAGAAAGGGTCTTGGAAAAGATCAATAGATCCAGGTTAGATATAATAGAGCAGCAGGGCAAGAAAATTTGAGAAATGTCATTGTAGGTTATGAACTATTTTCTGGGGGTATTCTTTGAAAGCACAAATAAATTAATTAAAAAATACCTTTTGGCCTCTGGAGAGTGCTTCTTTATCTACCATTTATGCAGAGACTAAACCACATAGGGTCACTAGATTTGTTAGGGTTACAAATAGATGAATACACTGATGCTTAGAGAGGTTAAGTATGTTGCCTAAGTTCACACAGTGGGGAAATACTGAAGCTGTCATTAGGGCCATCTGACTCTAAAGTCCATGCTTTTCATGGAAAAACACAAATTATATTTTACCTCAAAAAAATAGAGGTTAACAATTTCTACTCTGAACCTAAATTTGACTAAGGTTGAGAAATTAGTTGGTAAAAGGGAGAAGTGGTAGAAATGTCAGGGAAAGGCAATCATGTTATCCTGGAGCCTGGGTAGTCAAATTTATCTCCTAGATTTTAATACATATCTTTCAGGGTCATATATTTAAAATGGATTGAAACCTACTTTTCTCTAAAAATAGAGCACACAAAGGTCTAATGATAAATATAGGGATCAAGAAAGGCTTCAGTGCAATAGGACTATTTGAACTGAGTCTTTCAGGGTGGGAAAGGATTTGAATATATGGAGATAGAAGGGACAACATGAGCAAAGGTTGAAAGGTGGGGCAATTTAAAGTTTGTACATTAATTTGGTTGGTGTGGTTAGCACATGAAGGGAATAATGGGAGACAAGACTGGAGTGTAAGTACTTGGTTAAGGAATATGGACTTTAAAGTATAATGAACACTAAGTCACAAAATATCTTTAAGTTGAAAAGGCAGGATCAGTGCTGTGTTTCAAGAAGATTCATCTGGTGGCAGCATGTAAAATGGATTGGGAAGGGAAAGGTGTAAAGCATTTAGACAAGTTGAGATATTGCCCTGACCGGTTTGGCTCTGTGGATAGAGCGTCGGCCTGTGGACTGAAGGGTCCCAGGTTCAATTCCAGTGAAGGGCATGTACCTTAGTTGCAGGCACATCCCCAGTGGGGAGTGTGCAGGAGGCAGCTGATTGATGTTTCTAGCTCTCTGTCCCTCTCCCTTCCTCTCTGTAAAAAATAAAAAAAAAAATCAAAAAAAAATCAGAAAGGATATATGCACTCCTATGTTCATAGCAGCACAATTTATCATAGCTAAGATTTGAAAACAGCCTAAGTGCCCATCAGCCAATGAATGGATTAGAAAACTGTGGTACATCTACACAATGGAATACTATGCTGCTGTAAAAAAGAAGGAATTCTTACCATTTGCAACAGCATGGGTGGAATTGGAGAGCATTATGCTAAGTGAAATAAGCCAGTCAATGAAGGAAAAATACCACACGATCTCACTCATTTATGGATAATAAAGAACATTATAAACTTATGAACAAAAATAGATACAGAGGCAGAGCAGCATCAAACAGACTGTCAAACTACAGCAGGAAGGCCGGGGAGGGTTGGAGGGGGTGGTAAGAGATCAACCGAAGGACTTGTATGCATGCATATAAGCATAACCAATGGACACAAGACACTGGGGGGTAGGGGAAGGTTAAGGAGGGGGGAAGGAGACATATGTAACACTCTTTGTAATACTTTAAGCAATAAAATAAAATTTAAAAAAAGTTGAGATATTATTCCAACATTAAAGGAAGGAGGTAAAAAGGGACTGAACTAGGAAAGTGATAAATAGAACGGAGAGGAGAAGATAAGTGCAATACCGATAGGTACTATGGGATAGAATAGATGAGGCTAAAGTCACTGAGTACTGGCACCATGGAAAAACATGTGATAGTCAAGAGAATGCTTCAAGAAGATTCATCTGGTTCAACGAGCTGGGCAAATTAGAAGAGGGAGAGATTGGAGGTAAGGAAGGTAGATAGGAGTTTACTGATGTCTTGGTTCGAACAAGCAGTGGGAAAAGGAAGGACAGTTACAATTCATGTTATGAGAAGAAAACTAATATGACTTAGTGACAAAGCAGGTGTGAAGGGTGAGAGGGCTGGAAGTGACTGAAGTTTCAAGCCTGAGTGAGTAGCTATTAAAAGAAACACAGAAGTTAGAATGAGAAGTTAGCTGGAGGGGAAACATCACAGTGAGAAACAGAAGGCAAGAATGTTACATGGGGAGCTGACAACACCAGATTTTAAAAGAACATAATGAAAAAGGTGTAAGAAAGAATACAAAACCAAGGGTGAGTGAAAGAAGTGCTAAAATCTTCTACAAAGAGAATCAGGAAGGTTAACAGTCTTGTCACATAGTAGGCACTCAAAAAATATTTTGTTATTGAGTGAATGAGCTGAGGCTTGTGGAAAATTCTTCTCTCTATAACTCACTGCCCTTCAGGCTTTTTGTTGCTTGGAGAAGATGTCATGTGAAAAACAAGAAGGAAGAGCCATTCAAATGCTACTTTGCTTCTCTCTTTTCCAGAAAAAGAGTGATCTTTAATCTGGATGAGGTGGAGCAAACATAGAGTAGAGGGAACAACAGTAGTGTAAGATGGGAGAGGAGCTGGACAAGTGCCCAGTCCCTTTAATTCATGTCCAGTGACTCACAGAGGCATGGGGATGTTCAGTGAAGGGAGAGTTAGCCTCAGTGTTGTAGTCAATTTATCTGGCTACATCCTGAGTAGGAGTAGGAATTTAGCAAGACGTAAAAAGCATTGGCTTTGCAACCCACAGAACTAGATTCAAATTCTGAGGTAGCCACTTTGGTGAACTTCAGTAAGTCACTTGATCTCTTCAGATGTCAGTCTTCCCCATTTGTGAAAACAAGGTCAACGATCCTTATTCTCACAGAGTTGCCGTGAAGATTAAATGAGGTAAAATATACAGAACCTGGGTTAAGTGACAGGCACTTAGTAAGATGAACATGCTGGTACACATATCTTTGCTCCTTTTCTGATTGTTTTCTTGGGTCCAGCAATGGCATTAAAGTGTGGAAGGGTACCACTCTCCAGAACATGTACACTCCCTCAAGCTGTGTATTAAAATGTACAGTATTTTATTTTGAGCCTCTAATAGCCAAGAGTAAAATTAGGTCGGTTAGAAAATCGAAAGCCAAGCTGGGAGTTCTAGTCACAGAGCTCCACCAAAACAGGGCCCAGATGTTGTTGGGTGCAGCATTATAAATTTACTTGAGCTTTTCTATGAATATGTTACTGAGGATTAAATGCAGAATTGTAGTAGGGAGGAAACAAGACATACTTGGGAGAGAGGCAAGACATACTCCTCACCAAATCTGGTGGCTAGAGGGGATTCACAGACCACCACCACCTGGTTCATCCCATCTAGCAGGGAAAACTTCCTGTTCTAGAGCCACCACCAAGAACTCCACACAAAAAAAAAAGAAAGAAAAACATTCATGATACAAAAGGGAGAACTAAGAAATGAAAAATGAACTAGAAGGATTCACAGCAAACTCATGGTTGGTAATTGCCAGGGATTAGGCAGAGGTGGGAAAGTACCTTTGACATTGGGGATCAAATGTACTTCACATGTATTGGGGAAAATTTTATTACATACATAGAAATACATATAAAGGCTAAAAGCAGATATGTCAACATGCTAACAACTCTTAATTCTTGGAGCTAAGAAAATTTTGTACTTTATGCTTATCTGTATTTTTAACTTATTTAAGATGAAAAAATGAAAAAAGGAGAGATTACTGTAGGGGACAGTACATTGGTAAAGGATTCCTGGAAAAGATGAGGTTTGAGGCAAACTATAAAAAATGCACTTTGGGCCTAGCCAGTGTGGATCAGTGGTTGAACATTGACCTATGAACCAGGAGCTCACAGTTAGATTCCCAGTCAGGGCACGTGCCCAGGTTGTGGGCTGGATCCCTGGTGGGAGATGTGCAGGAGGCAGTGGCAGCTGATCAGTGATTCTCTCTCATCATTGATGTTTCTATCTCTCTTGCCCTCTCCCTTCCTCTCTGAAATCAATTATACACACACACACACACACACACACACACACACACACACACACATTTACTTTGGATGGCCTCAGGAGATAGCTGTTGGTCAGACAGGAGCTTTCTGTTTGAAAATAGTCCCTGTTTTTTCAGAAGTCAGTTAAAGATATAAAAATATGTGAAACACCCAGATTCCAATTCACAGTAACACAGAATTGAAAGTTATATCTCTTATTGCTAATAAAAGAGAAAGCAAAAACAAAATTACTTCAGAATAAGTAATTCAGAGTTTTTCATATGACTTAAACTCAAAAATAAAAAAAGAGCCGATGTCTGTTTAAAATACTATCATGTACTGTAAGACTGTACTGAAGCCACTTGAGAGAAATTCCTCCCGAGTGATGCAGCATCTCCGAGTCCCGAGGAACTGGGTGGAGTAAGTCGTCAGCCAAGCTGTTGGGCTCTAAGAGTCAGAATATATCTGTTGTCTCTGCTCTGCAAAGACAGGAGATGGGTGTTCTGCAGATCGGAAACAGGAACTCAGTGGGTGGACCTAAAAGGGAGTGTGGGCTTTGAAACAGGAAAAAAAAGAAGTCTGCTTCTGATAGTGAAAGAGACGCATGGCTGTGCTGTTCCGATCACACACATCCTGCTGGGTCAAAACTCTAGTCTGTAACCACTAGCAGTTATACACGTCCTTGGGTTATCTTGGCGGTTGTTTTATTTTGCTTTGTAAGTGTTGTGTTACTGCTTCATGTAGGTGACAGTTTTGCCATTTTAGGAAATGCCATACACTCACTTGTTCAAATCAGAAACCATGCAGTTATTTGATCTTTTCCTTTTCCTTGCTCCCCACATTCAAGCCTTCACCAAGTTCTCATTCTTTCTTTAAGTTATTTAATTAGTTTACCTTTCTTATCTTGACTTCCAATACTGGAGTCAAAACCACTGTCATCTCTTTCTCAGGCGACTACAGTGCCTTCCTGCCTTGTTTTCTTGCCTCTGCCAGTTCTTTTCCAAATTTTGGCCCAAGTAATCTTTTAAAAACTTAGATGATTCATTCCTCAGGCTTTCTTTCTGTGCTTAAAGTCCCATATCCTTAATCTGGCCTACAAAGCTTTGCCTGGTTTGACCCCAGTCACATGTCCTCCCCACCTTTTGGCTCTCTCCCTCACTCTGCTTCAGTCACAACTGCCTTTTTATTCTTGACTAGAGGCCTGGTGCATGAAATTTGTGCAGGGGGGGAGGGTGTGTGTGTCCCTCAGCCTGGCCTGCAACCTCTCACAATCCGGATCCCTCTCGCAACCTGGGACTGCTGGCCCCTAACCGCTCACCTGCCTGATTGCCCCTAACCACTCTGCCTGTCTGATCGCCCCTAACTGCCTCTGCCTTGTGACGCCCCACCTCCCCGCCCCCTGCCACTGCGTTGCGGCTTCATCTAGATTAGAAGTTTGTCCGGAAGGTCATTCAGCTGTCTGGTCTAAATAGCATATTACCTTTAAGTTATTATAGATTATTCTCTCAGCTCTTTCTAGGCGTGGGTTCTTTGCACATTCCTTTCCCGGCGCTTGCGGTGCTCTTCCTACCACCCCTCACCTGGCTCATTACCATTTATCTGGTAGGTCTCAGTTTAAGTGTCACTTTCACAGAGACGCTCTCTGATAGCAGCTACTTCTTCTCCTTCATAAACGTTTCACAATTAAGAATATATATGTTCAGTTGTCTCCTCCATTAGAGAGTAAATTTCTTGAAGCCAAGATAATGTCTATTATGTTAACCATTAAATATCTAGGTCTTAGTACAATGTCTGGCACAGACAAGGTGCTCTTCTTTTAAATGAACCATAGTGTCCAGCACAGTGTGAGGAAGAAAATAGGTTTTAAAATACTGTATAGTTACTTATGGAAAAATCCCCTGCTGCCATTTAAATGTAAAAAAATCAGGGTCTTGTAAATTTAATATCATAAAACTGAATTCAGGTATTATTCTCTACAACATAAAACCAACAGAGGCAAGTCATACTTAACCCACATTTCAGAGTATTTCCAGTTTTCTCCTGTCCTCTTGAAGATTGGGACAGCTCTGGGATCAGGGCAGGATTAAGCTAAGGGCTTTTCTATGGTTGGTACTTTAACATTCTTCTTCTTCCTCACCTGGGGACACAAAACACTCACCAGCAGGCTGTGACACAAAGCATGGAAATGCTGCTGATTTGTCTCCAGCTCATTCCAGTCCAGCTGCCAACAGCTTGTGGGTCTGAGGATGAATGGGAGACCATACGTCACTGACTCGCACATCCCACTGGATTTTAAAGCCCTGGGAAGAGATAATGGCAGTGAAAGTCTCCTCAGTGATAATAAGAACCTCGACCCAGATCCACTCAAATTCAGTAAGTCTAAGGCCCTATTGTGAAATCCTTTAGGTTAGGGACTATAAATTATTCATCTACGTATGGCAGTGCCTAGCAAGGTATCTGGCACATAGCACATTCTAAAAGCCTGTTAACCAATGAATGAAGCAGTCATCATGAACGCTCCAGACACTGTTGTCTATTTCTTCTCCTGAGCTCATTCCATTCTAAGTAACATCCCTGGAGACACTTCCATAATTCCGCTGTTACAGCAACCGTATAACACAATATGGTTATACCATCTGCTCCCCAGTCCTGGCTCTTTTTGTGGTGACAGAGGATGCATCTAAGAAGAGCATGAATTTTAAAAGGCTCCTAGCAACATCCATGGTCACAAACCTATGGACGAGCCTACTCAGATACCTGTGCCTGGGCACTGTGATAGGAACTAGGAAGCAATAAAAGTGGCCTTTGCCATCATTGTTAACTCCGCCTTGGACTTGGTTCCCCTGGAAGCAGGAATTCTAGTACTTAGAGCAGCGAATTCCAACCCGTGTGCTGCAAGTATTTTCAAAACATGAAATACCTGACTATTTAGTCAGTACTGACCTCTTTTCCCTTAGATTATCAAATAAAAAATGTTAATAGCCATTTGATTCATTCACATAGCTGTTCAGTGTGAATGAATCAAAATTATATCTATTTTTGTTGTCAAATTGGCAAAAAGTAATATATTTTTTGGTGTGCCACAGAATTTTAGTAATTCATTTATGTGTGCCATGAGGTGAAAAAGGTTGAAAGTCGCTGACTTAAGAGAAATGGGGTGGGGGGTGAGGGGCGGTGGGAGGGCGGGGAAGATCCTACGTGCCACTTGCCCCTTGAAGGTCATATCTCTGTCCTGGTGCCTAAACACAATATGTACGCAATAAACATTTTCTGCTGACCTTGTCTTGCCCTGCATTCAGACACTTTCTGGATTTCCAATCCTCATCCAGACCTCAGAGTGTCCTACTGAGGCACATCTCCGTCATCTGCTCATTTGTCTCCATGTGCGGAGCAGCTTGACTGCGCTTTCATGCCCACCTTAGTTGCTGCTTTGGACCTGACTCCCGCCTGCCTGCAACTTGGGGATGTCCTCTATCTCTGGACTTTCTAGCCATGGAACCCATAGCATCAGCCTTTGCATGGATTGGGGAGGTTCCCATGACCCATACTTGATCACCCGGAGCTTGTAATAAGAGGCCGATGACTGGGAAGTCATCTGGTAGAGTGTGCTGAAGTCTCCTTTGGGGTCATCCATTTTCAGGGAGCCATCAGCTGTGCCAGGCAGTAGGGACGGGCTGAGAAGCCGCTCTTGGAGATCACATTTCAGGCACACTATAGAAAAAAAGAAAAAGAAAAAAAAAAGGCATTGGGGGAAGGATGCTTGTCACAAGTTACCTCAGGCTATGTGATAACATCTGCCACCCATTCCACCTCCATTAGTTAAGTAAGAATTGGGAGAAGGCAGGAGAGTGGAAGGCAGGAGAGAAGAGAGGTTGGTTTGGGAAGGCAGAGCAGGTCTGGAGCCTACAGTACTGCACTACACAATAGGTAGCATTTTCTGGGTCTGACATGATTTTTACTTGTTTTATAGCTGGGTTGGCTGAGCTGTGCCTCATAGTGAGAAATCTGGCTTGTGATCCAGTCTGAGAGGAACGTGTGTCCTTTGGGGAGGAGGCAGCTAACACTACAGTATGCAGAGACCCTTTGGCAACCACACAAGGAAACGTTGCCTCTGCTGCTTCCCTGTGGCTAAACTTTGGCAAGATTACAGGTCAGATGAAAGCAGAGCAGGAAAGCAGAAGTCAGGCAGTCAGCTGACAGCCACTGTTCCTCTGTGGGCTCTTCTAGGGGCATTTGACACCAGGGAAAGAATAAGTTCCTGAAATAGTTTACTGTTAAATTCCCCAAAGAAACTAAAGCATGGAACCTTCTGAGCCTTGGAGCATTACTGTGGCATTAGATCACAATTCTGAGGGGGCCTCAACTAGGTACGAGTTTTTATTCATCAAGGTCTTATGCTCATCTGCATTAAGCTTCTGCTCCAGCAGGTGTGCTTACATGCCACAGTGAGTGTGCAATGTTCTGTTGCACTAAGCTCGGATCCTTGATATTACAAAGGTTTTCAATACAATTTATACCAGGTTTGAATACTGTTAACAAAGCTATGAATATACAAATGTGGAGTCCTTGTGAGAAGGCTAGTAGTTGATGTTGTAACTATACTAACTGCAACATGAGGTAAAAACAAAAGTAGAAATAAGGTAGAAAAAAATAGGATGACAGAATAGATGTCAGGCCCAGCTGGCCCTCCTGGGCTCAGCAATCAGACCTAGGCATTAATTTTGGGTGAGGCGCCTCTGGTTTGTCCCAGAGTCCAAGAAGTCAGTAGGAGGGAGTTTGCCTAGGACTCCAGCTTCCCCTCATTCCTGTGTGCCTGACTTCATTGTTGGGCCCCTGAGTTTTAGGATTGGACAGGTGTATTAAACTGGCTGAGGTTTTCAATTCTGATGGAATTAAAAATCACCCAGGGAACTTTTAAAAGATACTGAACTCTATTTCATGCCAGTCAAATTGGAATCTCTGGGGATCAAGCTCAGCTGTTGGTATTTAAGAAAAGTTCTTCATGTGCTTTTTAATGCAGCCAGTGCTGAGAACTATGGGAACAGTAGTCTTAGCAGTGTTTTCAAAGTTGTTTTAGTAGGTCTTAGGACCAAGGCACGCTTCTTACCACACAGAACCTAGGTGCTGAGGTGGCAGACTCCAAATCCAAGGAATGAGGAAAGGCACTCATCTGAAACTGACTGTGCGCTCTGTCCATCACAAGGAGGCCTCTGAGGGAAGCATCTATAGTGGGGTGAAGGGCCATAGGCAGCTACAGAGGAAGGTGGTATGGGGTGGAGCCCTTAAAGGAGGAGAACTTTATAAGGAGGAGTCAAAGTGAACATCTTAGGGGCAGTCCTCAAAAGATTCTGTTGTAGGAGAGCTCAGGGTTTTGTTTTGTTTCATTTTTTTTGGTAACGAGCCACATATGTAGAAATCCATGTGTGTGGCAATGCATTAGTTTTTTAAGCAATGGGTAACTACAGTCTGGTCTTTATTGTGGTTGCATAAACTCTTAGGTGGGTCGTACCTAACACTGAGTGGGTCTACTTTCCCCAGACCTCATTCCAACTATGTCTGAGCATCTGGATGCCAGTGACGTCCTCCCCAGCAGAAGAGCTGATGAGTCTGGATCTAAGTTCTACCATGCACCATGAGGATCTATGGACTGCTGAAAAATGGTTGTAGATGAAGACAAACATTCAGGCTCTGATCATGGTACTGAAAGTCATGGAAAGAGAGAGGGCAAAATAGAGAAGTTCTCAATGGTACCATGAGCAAATGCTGTGCAACATTGGAAGAAAGGCTGGTTTCAAGAGTTCCTGGCCTTTGAGCCCCCTTCTCTCCTTAATAAGAAAAGTGAATCTCTAGCCTCTTTGTTTAGAATTACCCAGCACGAGGCAGGCTGAGTAGTAAGGACATGCCCCAGCTCTGGAAGTAGATAGACTTGGTATATCTTTCCCTTTGGGGCCAGGAGTCTGAACCCATTTTGAACAACTCCCAAAGACACACCTCTCCCTTTGAAGCGGGGCCTTAAGGAGTCAGCTTTTCCAAACTGAGTGTGGCTGACTGTACTGATGGGCCCATTTGCAGGCCCTTGTCACCCTGGGTCCTGAGCCAATCTTTAAAGGGGATGGAGACTAGAAATGGCCTTACCCCTATCATCTATTGGGACCTGGAATGAAGTATCCCTACCAGACAGAACAATATCCAGGGCCATGTTGGCATGTTCAAAACACTGACTGATCTCTTGCTTTTTATTGCCAGAATGTACTTTGTGAAATGGTCTTGGGCCTCTAGATATGGTGGGGAATGGCCTCTAGATATGAAGGGAATGGTGGGGGGAGAGAGAAAGAGAGAGACAGAAAGAGAGAGAGAGAGAGAGAGAGAGAGAGAGAGAGAGAGATCGACTGCCTCTTCTACCACCTGACCCCTGACCAGGGAGGGATCGATCTCTCAATCTGGGCATGCACTCTGACCTGGAATTGAACCAGCGACCCTTTGGTACATGGGACAATGCTCAACCAACTGAACCACATCGGCCATGGCCAGAATACCTCTATGTAATATTGGTTTAGTCTTGGTTCTTTTCCTCTACTCACAGGCCCTGTTGATATTGTTGAGGTGCCAGCATGCCTCAAATTATAGTGTCATGAATATTTATCTCATTAATAAGAAAAAACTTGAGAAATACATGATTTACTGTGCTCTTATGCAACATAGCTGCTGTCCTGTTATTGAGATGTCTAAGTCTTTGCCTCTAAACTAGCAGTCCCTTGCTATTTGGGCTTAATTACATTCAGTTTTCTAATTGGTCACTTTTTAGAAATTTTCCTACTCTGCCTGCTTATACTGGACAACTTCATCCAAATCCTCCTCTAATCCCTAAACCTCAAGGACTCTGTATTCTGATGACTCACCAATCTTGAGTACTAATCCTAGACTAGGATAATCATAGCCTATATAGTATGTTTTCTTAGGAGTGTATACTTGGCTTATCTCTGGCTCTGGAAATGTTGCTGAAAGACTGTGAAGGAAGAAGAAGATGAATATGTTCTTGGTCTGTTCCACTGTTATGTAGCCAGGCTTTGAAGAAAATCTCCATGCTGACAACATCATTGTCTATAGTCTGAAGGTCAATGTCAGTTCCCAGGAAAGAGCTTTCTGCAGAATAAAGGGAAAGAGTAGTGAAAGTGTTTAACTCTTTAATTGTAAAATTTGAAAAATATAACATTTTAAATGCACCATTTTTTGACCCATCAATTCTACCTCTAGATATCTAGCCTATAGACATTCTTGGATAGCACACAAAGAGACATATGCAAAGATGTTCAGCACAGTATTGTTATAATAACCAATAATCAAAACCTAAACAGGAAGCAATTCAAATGCCCACCAATATGGGAATATTTAAATAAATTATGGCACAATCAAACTATGGAGTATTATGCAGCTGTTAACACACAAAGTAAAGCTAAATGTGCTGACATGGAAAGCTACGAGGTAGTAAGTGAATAAAGAAAGTTGTAGAACAGATGTACAGTATGAGCCCATTTATATAAAAATAAAACTAATGGCCTAAGTACATACTTGTGCATGTAAATGTATTTTACAAAGGTCTGGATGGCTACCATCAAACTTAACAGTGGACAGGAGTAGAAATGGGGCAGTTCTGAAATACATTTCTTTTTAATATTCATATTTCTATACTGTTTGAATTTTATTTTAATCATGTATTTCTTATATTTAAAATGCATTCTAGAAAAAAAAACAGTAAAATAATACAGCAATGTAAGTTAAATAGTTAACAAGGGGGAACTTCAGCTTTATGTTGTTGTTTCATAGTGAAAATGTATTCAATTATTACTTCTTTCATAAAAATAAAATTTAAAAGGATGAAAACAACAACAAAAAGATGAACTCTTGGGCCCTACCTTTTGACACAGATTATACAAGTTTGTCATTGGTGTGCTGTATCTCACAAGTGTGATTAGAGCCCAGAAGACAGAGATGGTGGAGTATGATTTGATACCAAATATGAATGAATGGAGCCAGGTGGGTGGGTGAGGAGGCTCTGCTAGTCTACTTCCTGTTTCAGGCAACACTAGCTCAGGAACTGGGATTTGGGTCTGCAGGTAAAGGTTGTCAGTAAAAGCCAAATATAAGGTGGTGGAGGAAATGAGGCAGGAGGTGGAAAGAACTTTGTTTTTTTTTCTTTCCTGACCATGAGGGGCTCTCTGAAATACTTTTACAAAGAGCCTAAGAAAATCCAGTTGCTCCAATGAATTAACTTCTGTGTATGACTCATGAACCCCAGGGAGAAGGCTGGTTTATTTCTAGAACGACATTCCTGAGGACAAGTATGCAGAGGTGGCAGACTTTCCACAGGGAACAAAGGGCTTCAGTCCAATGTGTTGGTACCCACACAGGGGAGGTGTGGTGAGACCTAGATGACTTCACATCATATTGAATGACTTATTCTTTGGCTGAAAAGGGGCATCACATGCATTTCTCTTGTGACATGTGTGAAAGAAACTCTACCATCTTCTGTGGATAGTTACAAGGATTCATTAGTGAATTAGTTATTTCATTCATTTAAGCAGTAATATTTATTATGTAGAACATAGAAGATTAAATACCACGCAGTGTACAAAGATATATGAAATATATGGTACTCTGTGCTCTTTTGGAGTTTATAAAGCAACATTATATATATTTTTAAAAGGAATATTTATTGCAGTTATAAAGGAACATTATTCTTTTTTTTTAATCCTCACCTGGTGATATGTTTATTGATTTTAGAGAGAGAGGAAGGGGGAGAGAGAGAGAAAGAAACATTGATGTACAGAGAAACATTGATCAGTTGTCTCCTGTATGCGTCCTGACTGGGGATTGAACTTGCAACCTTGATGTATTGGGACAACATTCTAATCAACTGAGCTACCTGGCCAGCACAGGAACATTATTCTTGACCATTCCTCCTTAAACTCTACTGCAGTGATAAATATGAAGTCATTGTCAAAGGGACATTCATCATAAGTTAAGAGAAATGTTCTTTTATTTTTATTTTTGAAAGGTTCTTTTAAATAATATGAATCTTATTTTGTCACAGATAAAACAAGAAATAATTTAGATTTCTGAGCCTGGACTTCACCTTGAATGACATATGGAAATGACTGAACAGCTTCTCTTCAGGGAGGCAAAATAATTATTAAAACATAAGGAGGCAGATACAGAACTACAGAAATGAAATTGAGCAAAGGATCTCAGAGAACAGAAAGGATAATATTACTTAGAGTTCAAACAACAGGATTTTGAAGAGAAAAAGTGTTTCATTTTCTCTCCCCAGGGATAGGATAGAAGAGTAAAAACTCCCCCCATGGGCCATATAAGGAGACAACAAGAAGTTACTCCCAGCAAGAATCTGGACATAAAATTAGAGGTTTTTCTCAGGTAGTTAAACCATAAAATCAACAGACTGGTGAGATCCATAAATACAAAAAAACCCCCCACTGATCTTAAGAAAGGAGAATGGTTTACTGACCAGAGCTAGATTGGGCTGGAGCCTATGGATGGCACTGGCTTACCCAAAGGATGAATGTGCCCATTAGAAGGGGAGAGGGTTGGCCAGAAATGGAGCACAGAGAAAGGCAGCAACAGGGGCACACACTGACAGCATTCATCCCAGAGTGGCTCAGTGGAGAGGGCGTGCTGGCTCAGTGATGTGTCCCAATGGCAGGATATGTTTGTCAGGTCTCTGCTCCCTTTGGTGATGATGGTGGTTATGATTCTCTCTCTAAAATATTCTGGTTTATACTTTGGTCTTGAGTTT
This sequence comes from Myotis myotis, assembly GCF_014108235.1. Lineage (NCBI taxonomy): Eukaryota > Metazoa > Chordata > Mammalia > Chiroptera > Vespertilionidae > Myotis > Myotis myotis. The sequence goes on along the minus strand of NW_023416318.1, from coordinate 10,161,616 downwards.
GATAGGGTGAGTCTATCTCTGAGAGGGTGCTGACAAAATAATTTTCCAATCCTGCAAAGCTGAAGAACCAAGCCTGAAACATGGCATCTCTACGAAGGATAATGACAGTCTTCCCTGCAGATACCCATCAACATTCCTGAAGTTCTTTCCAATTTCTCAACCTACAGGTTCTTTTTTGGGAGAGCCACAGAGCAGAATTTCTTTCTTTGAAAACGTGCTCATGTAACTTCCACCCAGACACGGTGCAACAAGTTCGAGTCTGCAGTTTTGCAGGCTCAGGAGGGAGTCAGCAGCTTCTCAGAGACAGTCACGTGGTCCAAGCTAACGGCTAATGTGTAAAAAGCAGAACACCCTAGACGGAGAACTTCTTTTTCATTTTCAGTCAGTGGAGTAGGCCTTGTGCCTGGACCATGGCAGTAACCACTTCGCTGTCCTATCAGGCTCCATTCCTTCTCCTCCGTACGTACTACTACCAGCCAGTATGGTTTCATCAGATCCCACCGTTGCTAAAGAGTACATCCTGCCTTCCTGCTCTCATCTTCTTCATTCCCCTCACTCGACCTATACCATTGGCGATATTCATTACTCCTCAAACACCTGGCCCTTCCCTTTTTCTGGGATGGCTCACAGGATTCCTCCCATCTCCACCTGTTGAGATCCCATATTCCAATCCCCCTCAGGTAGTTTGCATGGAGCTGAAGCTTAGCAAATGCCTGTTGAGTTAAACAATAAGTTGAACAATTGCTTCCTCCTTCTCAGCTCTCATTAATTTTTCCTGTAACTCTTCTGCTTCAGCTAAGTTAGCCTCCTTACCTCATGACTTCCTTCCTTCCTTAGTGCTTTTACTACTCTGTCAATCTATGGCCTGCACCTCCCCCAGAATTCAACTCAGCGAGCACTGACTTTGTCCCAGAAGCTAGCTTAATTACATCCTTTCTTATTCAGTTTTAATCAGCATCCCCTGGATATCTGTGGACTTCATTTGGTCAGTGCAAACTATACTTGTTCATTGGTTTCTTCTGAAGGTTTTTATTTTCTGTGAGTTTTTGAAACATGGTAGTAGAAAGACCAGGGTTTGAGTTGTGACTTGAGAGTTGTTAGCTTTGTGACTTTGAGCAAAGTGGGGATGGTACAACTTATTTCAGTGGTAGTGAGGCATAAGAAGTGAGATGATTATGAATAACATGCAGTAGGTTAAACAAATGGCATTTTCCCCTTTACTCTTCATCAACAGAATGATTTGCTTTTAGAGGACAAGAATGTGCTTTCCTTTTTAAGACATTTCCTCCTATCTCTTCCCTTGGTGACTGCTTCCTCCCCACCACCAACATAACTAAGAACACCAACATTTAGTGCTGTGTCCCTCACAGGTACAGCTCAATGTGCTAAACCTGGGGATGGGGAGGAGACTTCTCACTTCTCAGATGTTGAAGAGCAGCTCCCACATTGACTGGTGAGCAGGGCACTGGGCACTGGATAAACCAGGTCCTACTGAGGGTATGAAATAAAAAGGTTGCCAGAGTGAGGGTGCAGGCAGCTCTAAGTGTGTGGGTGGTTAAGACAAGCAAGGAAGGCCTGATTCACTGCAGCTGATACAGCAGCCAGCATTCACATTCAGTTTTTGGACTTATCCTGCCCCACTGTGGCCACAAGCAGTAACAGCCTTCACTGAGGTTCCCCTCTACCTCCAATTTCCTCTTTTTCTTTTTTTTTCCTCTTCTTTTCTTCTTCTCTTCTTTTCTTCTTTTCTTTCTCTTCTCTTCTCTTCTCTTCTCTTCTCTTCTCTTCTCTTCTCTTCTCTTCTCTTCCCTTCCCTTCCCTTCCCTTCCCTTCCTTCCCTTCTCTTCCTTCTCCTTCCCTTCCCTTCCCTTCTCTTCTCTTCCCTTCCCTTCCTCCCTCGCCTCTCTCTCATCTATTTATTTTATTGTTGACAGTATCACAGATGTCTATTTCTTTATTGTACTTTCTGAGAGATTTCCATGACCTTATCTTTCAACATTTAAACTAAAAAAAAATATTTCTCTTATTTTAAATTTTCATCAAGAAGCAAGATTTTTTTGTTATGTTTTTTTATAACTTCCTTTTAAAAAACTTTAAAATTAAATTTATTGGGGTGACATTGGTTAATAAAATTATATATGTTTCAAGTGTACAATTCTATAATACATCATCTGTATATTTCATTGTGTGTTTACCACCCAAAGTCAAATATCCTTCCGTCATCATATATTTGATCCCTGTTACCCTTCACTACTTCACCCGTTTCCCCCTGGTAACCACCACACTATACTGTTGTCTGTGTCTATGAGTCTTTGTTTGTGTTGTTTGTTCATTTGTTGCTTTCAGTTTTACATTCCACATATGAGTGAAATCATATGGTTCTTAACTTTTTCTGTCTTACTTATTTCAGATAGAAATAAGCATGAGCTCTTTTTAAGCTTTTCTGGAAGGGCCACAATAATGAGAAAAACTAAGAAAGCCTAATCACTGACGATAAGGTAATGTCTATAGCAGTCCTTCTCAGAAGTCAACCTAAAATCAGGGTTACAAAATCGAAATGTGTAAACTTAAAAATGGGAACATTTAACACTTTGGCACACATATGCATAGATAATGGATGCATTTCTCTCTTGACATAGAATGTCTAAAGTAGAGGCCCAGGAAAATGGAGCTCTTGGCCAGTCCTGCACATCCTCCACAGTCCTACAAAGGCCCTGACCTACAGGCTAGCCATGTTTCTTTCCAAATGGGGATACAGTGCAGCCCCACCACCAGTCCCAGGCTTCTGCCCCATGAGAAATACACAGGCCTGAGAAAAAGTGATTCTAAAAAGATTACTCTCCTAGCCAAAGTAATTGCTCTACTTTGACATATGGGTAATTCAAGTCCCAGAAGGAGAGAAGAGGGGGAATAAGACAAAAAATACTTGAAGAAATAATGGCAGAAAGTTTCCCAAATTGGGTTAAGGATATAAATTGACAGATTCAAGAAGTTCAGTGAGCCCCAAATGAGAAAGAAATCCATGCCTAGACACATCATTGTAAAGCTGCTGAAAGAACAAACATAAAGAGAATATTCTTGAAAGCAGCCGGAAAAATGATACTTCATATACAGGGGAAAGTAATTAAAACTGTGACTTTTAATGAGAAACCATGGGCAGTAAAGTGACATCTTTAATGTGCTAAAAGAAAAAAAGATCCTGTCAATCCATAATTCTATATGCAATAAAAATATCCTTCTAGAATAAGAGTGAAATATACATTTTTACAGAAATAAAAATTAAGAGAATCTGTAATCACCAGAACCAAGCTGCAAGAAATACTGAAGTTCTTTGAATTGAAAGAAATGATACCCAAGGGAAAATTGGATCCTCAGGAATGAATGAAGATAATTGAAAATGGTTAATATAAAAGACATAGTTTCTCTTAGTTTCTTTAAAATACACAGAATTAAAGGGGAAAAAATAAAATACACAGAATTGTTTAAAAGAAAATTTATAATGTTGTCTTGTATAAATTATAAGGTAGATGCAATATCAGGACAACTGTAACAAAAAGTCAGTGTGTGTGTGTGTGTGTGTGTGTGTGTGTGTGTGTGTGTGTGTGTAGGGAATAAATGGACCTATATAGTTATAATGTTTCTATATTTGACATGAAATGGTACTATATTAATTCTCAGTAGGCTTAAAAAAAGTTTAAAAATAGATTTTAATCCCTACTTATGTGAAGTATTGTAATTCAACATTTTATGTGAAGTGGGACTATTTTGACTCAAGCATACTGTGAAAAGTTAAGGATATATAACATAATCCCTAGAGCCACTAAAAAATAAGGCAAGGAAATATAGTTAAATGGCAATAAATTAAAATAGAATTCCAAAAACATTTAATAACCTGAAAGAAAGCAGGAAACAGGGAAAATATGAACAAAAAAACAGAGAGGACAAAAAAACCCCATAAAAATAAAATGGAAGAGCTAAATTCAATCATATCAATAGTTACGGTAGATGTGAATGGACTATACATTCCAAATAAAAGGCAGAGATTAACTAAATAAAAAGTGAACTCAATAATATACCATTTATAAGAGGTAAACTTTAAGTAGAAAGATACAAATGGATTGAAAGCAAATAAATGGGAAAAGATGAACCATAAACACAGTAAGACCTAAAAGAAATAAAAACATATGTCTACAAATATTTGTGTATAATATTTGTGGCAGTTTTAGTCACAACAGGCAAAAATTGGAAACAATTGAGATGCCCATTAACAGGTGAATGGTTAAACAAAATGTGGCATATTCATACCACATAATATTACTGAGCAACAAAACGATACAACAGAAAGACATGAACTACTGATATAAACAACATGGATGAATCTCAAAATCTGAATGGAAAAAATCAGACACAAAAGAAGAGTATACTGTATGATTCCATTTACTAGTATATAAAATGCAAACTAATCTGCAGACAAATAGTAGAACAGTAGTATGCACCAGGAACCGAGGGAGGGATGGAGTGGATATAAAGGATGAAAGGAATCTTTTGGGAGTGATAGAAATATCTTGGTTGTGGTGATGATTTGTGGGCATAGTCAACTGTCAAAACTCATTGAATTGTACACTTCAAATGTATGCAATTGTAGTATGTAAATTATTTCTCAACAACATTGGCGAAGAAAATTGCTAATAATCCCAATTTTCAAATAACTTTATATTTTCCATCGAACTCTAAAAAATTATTTAATTCAATTTTAAAAAGGGAAGAGTCCTTTTTCCTAGGCCATGGCTTCTGTTGAAATAAATGTCTCTCTGTGTTAAAAATGTTTAGGTAATAAATACAACAGTGGTTGTAATTTAGTTCTAACACCACAGGGAAATGACTTCAATGCAAACTCACGGAACAGCAAACTCAAGGAACAGCTATATTTTCTGGTCTATTTTCTAAGACTCTTAAAGGGGAAACAAATTAATACGTGGAATTCGACAATTGTACTGAAGCACCCCACCCCCACTGGAATCCTTTAGGAAGCAATGAATCTTTATCTTCTATGTTTGGGTTGTTAACATGTGGTGTTTCCTTAGAACACATATGGATAAAATACTTTTCCAAAAGAGCTTGACATCGATCGCTGGCAAAGTCTAGGAGGAAATATTAAACAGATGGTTTGTGAGCACTTAGAAAGGAACCTGATATCCTTGTGTACAAGGCTGAGAGATGTAGGCTGGTTGACAGCATCATTAGGTTGATTTGTAACTGTTTGAAAGACTTACATACCCAACGAGTTCAGACTTTTGTCAACCTGAACAGATGCCCTCTGGATGCTCAAGTGCATTGATCATCATGGCCTTTTAAGTTTTGGCATATTTATTACTTATGCAGTCTTTAGAAAGCTATTATAAAATTTTTATTATATGCAAATGAATACATGTAACATATATGTAAGCTATGAAGTATAGCAGCATTTGGACACTCATGAATCCTTCATTCAACTTAAGACACAGAATATCATCAATACTAAGATATCTGTATGCTTTTCCCTGGTCTTCTCTAAGGGAAGCTTGCCACACTGAATTTTTTTTTTTTTATCATTCCTTTTCTTTGGAAAGTAGTTTTATTATTTTAAACAAAATATTTATTATTTTAGTTTTGCTTGAACTTTATGAAGAGGCACCGTATTGTATATATCTGGTTATCTGCTTTTTTCTCAATATTAAGATTCATTCTCATTGTTGTATGTAGCTGTGGTTCATTCATTTTCATAACTGTATAATATTCCACTTTGTGACTATACCTAATAATATTTATTCATGCTTCATTCAATGAACATTTGTGTGGTTTCTAATGTTTGGCTTTTTGAATAATGTCAATATTTACATTCTTGTCTCCAGGTGCATATGATAAAAGCTTTTTTCTGGCAAACTGCTAGGAATAGGGTATTGTGAATGTTACTTCAACAAAATGACAAGTTGTGTACCAATTTACATTCTTTCTATCATTGTATAAGACTTTCCAACGCTCTGCTGTTGTCAATACTAGTTATTCCCTTGATTGATGGCTTTTCTATGCGGTTAACTTTGGCTGCTGGAATTGGCAGGCTTTTCTAGATCCCAATTAGGGATTTGCTCTATGGTGTAGAGTTGGCTTATATGTAAAGAGGGCACAGAAAGATAGAGAAGGCATCCAGCTTCCCCCATGAGAGGTATACTTCTTCATATTTGTATTTCTTTTTTTAACTATATTTTTATTGATTTTGGAGAGGAAGGGAGAGGGAGAGAGAGAGAGAAACATCAATGATGAGAGAGAATCACTGATCAACTGCCTCCTGCATGCCCCCCACTGGGGATTGAGCCCACAACCAGGGCATGTGCCCTTGATCACAATCAAACCCAAGACCCTTCAGTCTGCAGGACAATGCTCTATCCACTGAGCCAACTCAGCTAGGGCCATATTTGTATTTCTTAGATCAACACTTCCTAGTCCTCTTTTAAGAGCAAAAAAGAAATGAAATAAATAACAAAACGGTGGGAAAACTGTATATTATGTTACATGAAAACAAAAAATTACATACATGAATTATAATTACGTAACCTAAACATGATTGTGGACACCTGAGAAACAATGTGCAAAAATAAATTAGTGTAATGAGGAAGTGAGATTATGAATGATTTTAAATTAAAAAATTGTTTATGGTCATATCTTCTTTTCAATAAAAAAAATTAGAGCCTGATATTTTCTCAGTTAAAAGACATGTAGCGCTGGCCAGTTTTGCTCAGTGGTTAGAGTGTCAGCCCATAGACTGAAGGGTTGAGGGTTCAATTCTCTGTCAAGGGCACATATCTCAGTTGTAGGTTCCATCCCTGGTCCCAGTCAGGTGCATGTGGGAGGCAACCAGTCAATGTGTCTCTCTCACATCAATATTTCTCTCTCTCTCTCCTCCTCTTCCCTCTCTTGCACTCTCTCTCTAAAGATCAATGGAAAAAGAAATATCCTCAGGTGAGGATTAAAAAAAAAAGACATGTAAAAAAGTACTACCCCCTACTGATATTAACCAATAACATTTATGTACTGCTCACATGTATTAGGCACTGTCCTAAGTGCTTTACATGCAAGTTGTATTTAATCCTAATGAAACCCATGTAAGGTAGCTACTATGATTAGCCCTATTTTATAATTGAGAAAATCCTATATAATAAAGAGGTAATATGCAAATTAACCCTCACACCCTCATAAGATGGCTGCCTACAACCAGGCCGGCAAGGGGGTTAGTGAGGGATGACCAAATAACTGAACAAGCAGGCTGTGTGGGGTGACCAGGCCGGCAGGGGGAGCAGTTGGGGGCAAACAGGCCAGTGGGGGGTGGGGGGGCAGTTAGGGGTGACCAGACAGGCAGGCAGGTGAGCAATTAGGAGCCAGCAGTCCAGGATTGTGAGAGGGATGTTCAACTGCCGGTTTAGGCCCGATCCCCGGGATCAGTCCTAAACTGGTAGTTGGACATCCCCTGGAGGGTCCTGGATTGGAGAGGGTGCAGGCTGGGCTGAGGGGATCCCCCCATCATGAATTTCGTGCATTGGGCCTCTAGTTGTAGAATAAAGAGCTTAAGCAACTTGTTCAAGGTCACACTGTTCTTTAGTAAAATGTAAAAATCCCACTGGATGGTTATTTATATGGTGATGAATTTACACATTGGAATACCTCACAGATATTAAAAGGAATGGGTTAGAACTCTATGTGCCAATATGGATAAAAATATTGGGTATACAGTTAAATGAAAAACATAAAAATGCAGAGCAATAAGTACTGTATAGTCCCATTTGTATAAAAGTAGATAATATCAATAACAATAAGACTGTTACATGTATGCCCAGATCCATACATGTGTAGGGAAAGCAACTCAGTAGAATGTGTTCTATATTGCTGATGGTGTTTACCTCTGAATGGTAGAATTTTGGGTCATTTCAAACTGTCTATATTATATTTTTATAACATTTAAATCTATATAACTTGTAATAACAAATTACACTAACCAGACAAGCCCTAACTGATTTGGCTCAATGGATAGAATGTTGGCCTGTGGACTGAAGGGTCCCAGGTTCGATTCCGGCCAAGGGCACATGCCTGGGTTGCGGGCTCGATACCCAGTATGAGGCATGCAGGAGGCAGCCAATCAATGATTCTCTCTCATCATTGATGTTTCTATCTCTCTTTGCCTCTCCCTTCCTCTCTAAAACCAATAAAATATATTAAAAAAATAAACTAACCAGACAAAAGCTACTAATACAAAGAGTGCTAGGCAGAATCTTCCAGCTAATTTTAAAGAAAAAGAGAACAAGTTAGATCAAGTAGGAGGAGATGAAAGAAAGTACTATTTACCATAGTTAGAAGAAAACATACAATATAGATTACAGAGGCTGAAAATTTATAGAAAACCCTAACAGATATAAATGTGATTTAAAGTTAACCTTTTCATTTCAGACCCTATTAAAGAACTTTCTAAAATGTGAGTCTACTTTCTTAATTTCTAAGTTCACTTTTTCTTTTATGATTCTGGGTCTTTTAGAGTCTGCAAGTCATCTCTGTGATGATTAGTTCTCACTGTAAAGGGCTGTACTCAAGAAGAGGGAATTTAGACCAATCAAAGGATATAGTCTCATAGTTACTTTTTAAATTTATCTGCAATATCAACATTTCCTTATAACATGTTTTCTTTCTTTTAAAAGTGGACTATAGGCCATTTTTATTTAATTGATGATCATGGTTATCAGAGTTTAAAAATTATATGTAATAGATTCAGGAAGTGTTTGAATCAATTCATGATGTTCATGGGCTACAAAGGGAAGGTATGGGTGATTGTGATATGTCCCTAACTATTTCAGTTGGTGTCAAAGAGAATGACCATGACCTTTCCCAAATCATTTGATTTTTTTAGCCATTCATTTATTTATTCAACAAACATTTATTGAGAGTCTATTATGTGCCAGGTAGAATGATATATGCTGGTGATACAAAGATATTTTAGACATAGTCATATCCTCAGGTAACTCATAGTCCACTTGGGACCTAGCTATTAAAAAAAATCTCAGAGGCTGGCTGGTATTTCTCAGTGGTTGAGCATCAGCCTATGAACCAGGAGGTCATGGTTCCATTCCCAGTCAGGGTACATGCTGGGTTGCGGGCTCAATCCCCAGTAGGGGGTGTAAAGGAGGCAGCTGATCAATGATTCTCTCTCATCATTAATGTTTCTATCTCTCTCTCCCTCTCCTTTCCTCTCAAAATCAATAAAAATATATTTAAAAATAAAAGTAAAAAATCTCAGAAATATTATACCATCTATATACAAAAAACTTTTAAAATGTTAATAACAATAGCTAACTTTTACTGAGAACTTATGATGTACTAAGTAATTAACATACATGAGTGATCTCATTTAATTCCCACAACAACTGCATGGGGTAGGAATTAATAACTAAGGCTTAGATAGGCTGAGTACCTTGTGCAAAGTCACATTAGCTAGAACATGATAGAACTGAAATTTAGACTTAGGCAACCTAATTCCAGATCATGCATCCTTCTGAGAATGAGACAAGCTAATGTTGCTAGTCTCTTGATAAGGACACCAAGATGACACAAAACATAATAGAATAAAGGAATTAATTATAAGGCAAGTACAGGCAAAGCAGGAAGATTTCAAACCACGAATCATTTGTACACTTACCCCACAAAGAGAAATTACAAGCAATTTGTGGGATGCTGTATTATTTATAAGCAAATAGGAAGTTACTGGAAGAATCATCAGCAGTGACACAAAGTAGAAAGCTCCTTTCCTGCATTTAAAAGCTCTTCCATACATCTCAAGCCACTATTAATTCTAAATAAAGGCATCAGGCAGCCTCAGAGTACTCCGAGCTCTGTTAGAGATACAGTAAGTTCTTTCTGGGTATAGTCACTGAAGGGAGAAAAGGGCATAGTCCTTGCCTGATCTGTTCATGGCCAAAGAGAAAGAAAAAGAGTTTCTTACTCACAAATTCAGTTTGAGAACCCATTGGGAAGGACTATGAATGGAGGATGGGGAACTATTATTGCCTCACTTGGGTCATGGCTCACTCTGACTAGAAAGGTGGAAGTGTTACTAGAGATAGGGGATGCAAGGGATGCTGGGCAGATCGAGAAGTCTCCACAGGTATCATTGTCATCAATTCATTCAACAGTTATCTACTGATAATCTAGTATATGCTACACTCTGGGACACAAAAATGAGTAAGACAAATTTCTAATTACTGCAGACAGAAAAAGATATTAAGTATTTTACAATTTTAGGAGAGAAGGCAAAATTATCATACTATAACACAGTGGTAAACAATTCTATATGGTATATATAAAATGCTATATTGTATGGTGCAGACCACAAGTGATGTGGTTGTTCTAAGGAAAGGAAAATCAATATGGTAGTCACAAACGTGAATTAGGCCTTAAATGATGGGGAGGATTTGGCGGGAAGAAGATAAGGGAAGGAATTTAGAGGAAAGAAGAGGGAATTCAGAGGAAAAGGCTACTGTGAATGGAGAGATGGAGAGAGAAAGAAGGGTAGTCAGTGAGGAGACTGACTTGAGGAAAGCAGAGTGTGTGCAGTAGGGGAGAGCTAATCACCACACAGCTAAGGCTGGTTACCCACCCTTCCTCCCTGACCAGAATAATGTCAGTGGTCTCAGGATGCTGGAAGGATCCACATGTGTCAGAATCTGACAGAAATCTAGATACCAACCCCCTGACTAATTAGGGGGTAAAGGGCAGAGTAAGATTATCCATTTGCACCAGGAAGAGATCAACGGTATCAGAACACTGGGGCACCTCCCTGGTGCATAACCTTGGAGAAGGCCAATACAGCTAGAAAGGACTGCTAGAAGGTAAACTGTAACTTGAATGTTAAATTAAAACTAGTTAAGAACCTCTTAAACTCCATAATTTGGGAATCTCTTCTTGACTTCCTGACTAAAATATTTTAATAAATTTCCATTGTCTTAGATGGACTAGGGCATATATGGCCCTTCTTGATCTAATCCTTGCCTACCTTTACAGCCTCATTTCCACCTCTGCCTGATGAAGTTCCAGTCATAGGGAACCATGGGCATGTCTCTGCAAGTTTGACCCATCTTGCTTTCTTATGTCCCTGGGTTCCCCGTTTGAGTGTCCATTTCCTCTTCTTCTGCTTGGTTACTTCCTACTGCCCTTTAAGACTCGGTTTGAAGATTTTTTTTTTCTTTTGGAAGTGTAGGATTATGGGTGATTTATGTAGAATTTATTGACAGGGCCATGGATGCCACTGGTTGCTGCGTGGGGGTGGACAGGTAGTGGACACCAGGACTGGGAAACTGGTGACTGAGAACCCATTCTGCAGAGATGGGAGGGATGTAGAGACAGAATGCATGTGAGCAAAAACTCTAATCCTATGGCACCTGCTTCATTGCTCCATCAAACTTTACTTACAAATCATAAATTCAAAGATAAAAATTATTAAGGATGCCATGACAGCAAATGAAGAGCATTAAATCCTAAGCATAGGGCTTTTATGAGTGCAGGGCCCTGTGAGGCTGTGCTGGCCATAAGCCCATGAATCCAACCTTGCATAAAAGTCTGTTCATACAGCATTGATTAATAGCAAAATGTAATAAAGCAAATTTTTCATTAATAAGTGATTACAAAATAAATCATGGTCCAACCACACAGCAAAAGAAATCATATAGCCAGTAAAAAATGAGACAGATAATCTTGTAGACACTAACATAGATAGCTACTTAAAATACTAAAGTAGAATATTATGCATGTAACTATCCCATTAAAATATTAAATACAGCTGGCCCTCCATATTCACAGGCTTTGTATCTGTGGATTCAACCAAGTGGATTGAAAATGTGTGAGAAAAAAAGTTACGTTGTTTTTGATGTCTTATGTAGTTATGCCTACTATGGTTTCATCCAGGGGTCCTCAAACTTTTTAAACAGGGGGCCAGTTCACTGTCCCTCAGACCGTTGGAGGGCCGGACTATAGTTTAAAAAAAACTATGATCAAATTCCTGTGCACATTGCACATATCTTATTTTGAAGTAAAAAAACAAAACGGGAACAAATACAATATTTGTATTTGCATGTGGCCTGTGGGCCGTAGTTTGAGGACCCCTGGCTATACTGAACATGTATAGATTTACCTTTCTTTTTTTTAAATCCTCACTGAGGATATTTTTCCATTGATTTTTAGAGAGAGTGGAAGAGAGAGGGAAAGACAGAGAGAAATATTGATGTGAGAGAAACACATCAATTGGTTGCTTCCTGCAGGGGCTGGGACCAGGGCCCGGGCCTGGGGAGGAGCCTGCAACCAAAGTACGTGCCCTTGACCGGAATTGAACCTGGGACCTTTCGGTCTGCAGACCAATGCTCTACCCACTAAGCCAAACTGGCTAAGGCCATACTTTTCTTTTTGATCAGTATTTCCTAAACAATACAGTATAACAACTATTTACACAGCATTTACATTGTATTAGGTATTATAAATAATCTAGAAATGATGTAAATTATTCTGATGGATGTGCATAGGTTATATACAATCTATACCACTTTACATAAGGGACTTAAGCATCTGAAGGTCTGGGTGTGCTTGGAGATTCTGGAACTAATACCCTGCAGATACCCAGAGACAAATGTATATAGAAGAATGTCTATCGAAAGCAGGGGTGGGGAACATCTGGCTGGTGGGCCATATAAGGCCCACAAAATTATTTGGTCTGGCCCTGCCAAGGCATTAGGGGTGAGTTAATTAAATGTTTGACCAAATATAGCAGGCTAATTATTAAGCTGATAATTTTGTATGGCCCTCGAATGATGTTATAACCAAATGGCACTTGGCAGCAAAAAGGTTCTCCATGCCTGATCTAAAGGAAAGTTGGGAGGAATACCTGAATCTCTTAAAAGTGATTAGAGGAGGAAATAATTTTTACTTTTTATACCTATTATATTTCAGGCTTTACATGAACATATGTTGTTTCTGAAATTAAAAATATGATTATAATTTAACTCTAACACCTAGAAACACATGTCTGACCCACAGTGAAATCTGTTGGCTTCATTTTATTTAAGAACATAAAAAGACCATGGAAAATAACCTTCCTGACCTGTAAAACAGTGCTCATTAAAATTCTTACCTTCTTTTTATCTTTCCATTTAATTCTTACCATCATTGCTGGACTCTTCAATAGGGGATGCTGAGTCTGTACATTCTAGGGCTTCCTTCGTGATCTCAACCACCTGAAGCCTCCTGACCCTGACTAGGTCTGTGTCTTTCAATCCTTTCTCCAATTGTTTGACCACCTCTTTTCCAGGCTGGGAAGTCAGAATAGTAATCTGGAAATAAATCCACAAATCAATGTGTCTGCCTTCCCTGGTGTACAGAGTGAGAAACAGGTTAGATCTAGAGAATAAACACAGGAGAAATCTGTGGTAGTAGCTATTGTCTTCAGGGCAAAGAAGAGGCTTAATTGTAACCTACAAATCAAATTTCATTTGACATATTATTTTGGGATCATCACAGGACCCTTCCAAACAGGGTGAGCCTACCCTAGACAGAGACCAGTGAGGTCATCCCCCTAGTTTTAGTTTTTTTCAGATTTCTTGAAGCACTAGTGTCTGTCCTGCTCAAAATGCCTTGACTTTATGAGGAAATAAAGAACATTGGATCCTTAAATTCCACTCACTAAATGTGAACTAAACGGCAGAGAGCCTACATGCTGCTTTTTCACAGTGGCGCTTCCATGTAGATTTCTTTCCTTGTTCAACCTGGATCTAGCTGTGCTGTTTCTTTTGCTCTTAACTCTAAAATGTATTCAGGGTGGAAGGGGTCAATGGGGGAAAAAAGGGAGACATCTGCAATACGTTCAACAATAAAGATAAATGAAAAAAATGTATTCATCCTTGATCAATATATCTGACCTGAAGGAACATTGAGGTGTTTGTGTATAACGTGAATATTTGATTCTACCTGAATGAATATACTCTGTTTTTATTAGCAGTTTTGCCTTAAATTTGAAACTCTGGGAGGCAATTCTTTTTTGTACTTAGACATTTTGATTGAGGAAGAGAGATGCAGATGAAAGCACAATTATTTTTTAAACTGTTTTTAAAAATCTGTTTTATGCCTGAGGTTACCAGAGACTGAAAGTGTTTTTAACTCACACTCACACACTCAGTGCAGTATGCAGTCATAACTTAATTTATATATATATATATATATATTTAAATATATTTTATTGTTTTTTTACAGAGAGGAAAGGAGAGGGATAGAGAGTTAGAAACATCGATGAGAGAGAAACATCAATCAGCTGCCTCCTGCACACCCCCTACTGGGGATATGCCTGCAACCAAGGTGCATGCCTTTGACCGGAATCGAACCTGGGACCCTTCAGTCCGCAGGCCGACGCTCTATCCACTGAGCCAAACTGGTTAGGGCTCTTAATTATATTTTTAAGATTATCTCAGTCTGGCAACAGAATTTTAGAAATCTTTACACTTCCACATTTACTAATCCCAAGAAAAGTTACTCATTTTGGTGCTAAGATTTGATTAAATTCTTAAGAGTACCCAGAATGTATAAATATAGTCAGCCATCTAGGTAATTTAACGATTGCTTTACAAGTTCCAAAAATCCAAAGGCAGATGGCATATGCAGATTTTATCTGATTTCAGTTTTCCCTTATAATTCACTGTAGTCCCCATTTTTAGAGCTCCTCTCTATACCTAGCTGTGTAGTAAGAATTGCACAGATTACAGGACAAAGGGACCATGTCTACTGCCTGCAGGAAGCTGAAAACCTAGTCTTGAAAATGACATTCAATGTGTATGAAACATAGAACAACATAAGAATGATAAATAAGGAAGCATTTATGTGGACTGAAATGGGAAGATGGCTTAGACTCCTGAGGCCAGCATCTCCTACCTCCAGGGAAGTGTAGGTCAGAGCTGAGCCTGTGGTCACATGTCTGCAGTACTGTTTGAACTGTTGGAGCCCATCTTCTACTGCCAGCTGCAGAGAAGTACCTTGTGGTCTGAAACAACCTTCTTTCTGTAGTGTGCGGATCTCTGAGATGCAGGTCTGCAGCCTGGCAAAGTTCCCTTTCACTTGCTGCAGAGAAAAATGAATCAAAGATACAAATCTTCAGTGACCCAGGTTTCAGATTAATTGGGAGTCTAACTTCATTATCATTTATTCCTCCTCAGGAGTCCCTTCTGTTTATTTGATCAACATGAACTGAATGCCTACTACGTTCATTCTAGGCACTACACTCAAATCTTCCCTATATCAGAAGAACGAAAATTTGCAGCCAAAGGGCTTTAATTATATGGAGTTACCAGAAAGAGGAAAGGAAGGTCCAGTTGTTACTACTTAGTTTTACTAGTTTTACTTTGGTGGCCTGCAAATTGGAGGCTCAGGGCTACTCTTAAACATTATCTTTATTTCTCAGTCAGTCTAAGCAGTGGCAGCTTCTTTATTCAAAAGTGGTATTTTCCCAGAAATGAGGATTTTGATGTGGTTGATCATTTCATAACTGGTAAGGTCCTACCTAATCTGCTCCTCAGGACTACTCCAGTAAGTAAGAGATGTTTGGTTTTGTCTGCAGTCAGCTTAAGGAGCCAAGAGATAAACTTGTTCTCCTCACCCTCCTTTATAAAACCTTGCTATCAGGAAGTGTTCTGATATAATCTGATTCTAGGTCAATGTTACATCTCCTAAGGATATATGCATTTTGAATAAATGTGGAATGAAAATTTGTGACACTATTTGAAGAAATTCCAGGCCTCAATAGCAGGTGTGGAGTGGGAGCAGATGGGAAGGATAGCCAAATTAGTCCAAAATCTCATTGTAGGTCATACACAAGAACTACGTATGGTGCCAGGTAGGTCCTGGAAATATCGGAGGAACACTTCGTAAAGTATATGCTTATCTAACCACTGTGCTGTATACCTAACTAAAACTAATACAAAATAATATTGAATGTAAATTGTAATTTTAAAAAATAAAAAAATAAAGAATTGGTAAGATCTTCACAGTAAGGGAATTCTTCTGAAGCTGCTTTGAGAAAAGATTAATCACTTTGGTCAGATTTATTTATATTAATGTCACAATGGATATAAAAGGAATTCTAATATTTTAATTATGATCCCTGTGTCATGATTCCTTAAAAAAAGTTCAGGATTATTTGATTATACTCATAAATTAAATGTGAGGAGTTATATTGAGGTTTTCAGTTTGGGCAGGACTCCTAGTTGATATTGTTCTCCTTTTATATTTTGAGCTAACTCTGCAGATAGAAAACGTCAGATGCTTATATAGGTCAGAGGCAATGGGTTTAAAGTAACATTCTTCCTTAACCAAAGATTCAGTTGTTCTATACATAAGGTAATGGCATTGTTCAGTGATTTTCTTGAGCTTTTAACCAGGTTTGAATTTACTGTTTTTTTAGGGAAAAAAGGGTTTTGTAATTTTTCCTGAGATACAGAACAGCCTGCCTCTCCTAACAGAGTAACTAAGGGATCAAGGGATTCATCCAGGGCCAGATGTGCTGAGTAGTGCCAGATGCATATAACTTAGTCAATTGAGGAGGGGGGAAATCCTTTTACCTTTGTTTGGAACATGAGCTCATTTCTCAAAAAGCCTCTTATGCTGGATACCTTCCATTTTGTCCTTCCAGGTTACTCTCTACTTTTCTCTACCCCTATTGCCTGAGTGAAGGTAGATATTACAGGCAAATATGTTCATGGGACAGACATGCACAAGGAAAATGGCACAATAGAAGAACATATCTGCCACATGGCCATAAATGTCAGTGTCACTTTCACTCTGTCCTCAGTATACTCCTAGGTATATAATCAGTGGATTATATACAGTCAGAGTTATACCATTTACTCACCCATTTACCAGTTAACAGACATTCTGTTTTCAGTTTGAGGCTATTATGAATAATGCTGCCATGAATATTCATGTATATTTATTTGTGTGAATGCATGTTTTCATTTCTGCCAGGTAGATTCCTGGGGTAGAATTGTTGGGTTATATAGAAGGTATATATTTAACTTTTTAAGAAATTGACAAACTATTTTCCAAAGTGGTTGTATCATTTAACCTTCCCATCATCAATGAATGAGGGTTAAAGTTTCCCTGCATTCTTACCAACACTTGGTATTGCCTGTTAGTATTGCCTGTCTTTTTAATTGCAGCCATTCCAGTGAGCGTGTAATGTTAACTCTGTTTTTCTTTAACTTTTTAATTTGAAGTAACTATAGATTTACACAAAACTAAAAAAATTGTACATAGGGAACTTGTGTAACCTTCACCCAGTTTCTTCCAGTGGTTACATCTTACATAACTAGAGCACAATTTTAAAACAAAGAAATTGACCTTGGAACAATGTGTGCATAGGGTTCTATATCATATTATCACATCTGTAGATTCGTGTAATCACCACCTCAGTTAAGATACAGAATTATTCCCTTACCAAAAAACTCTCCCTTGTGCTATGCTTTTATAGTCACCTCTGATAGGGGGGACTTATAATCTAATAGAGCACCTGAATTAATCTGAAAAGTAATCATATTATTTAAGAACATAAAAGACCATTATTTTAAATCTTAGAACACATATACTTATGTGACTAGGGGGTTAGGTTTCTCATATGTAAATAGGGGGTTAGGTTTTTCTTTTCAAGGCCTGTGCAAAGCAATTGAGGTGACTCAGCTGTGAATCCAGCAAGCAGAACCGATAAACATGGTCAGGCCGACCCACCAGGAGTCAAAACATTATCTCATCAACATCATCTCATCACCTGATGACTAATTACAATAGCTGATGTCTGTGGATCCCCAGGTCCCTGACCCCTTCCCCTTTATAATCCCGTTCCCTGCACCTTGGCTGGAAGGCAGAATTTGATGCTTGTAAATGCCTGTCTTCTTGGCTGCCTAGCCTTCTCAATAAACGCCCAATACGATTCAACCCTGAATTGTTATGGGACACAGCGACAGGCAGCTGAGCCCAACTTGGGGGTTTCCTGGTAACACCTCCAGCCCCTCCCATTTATAATCCTTGGTAACCATTAACCTGTTCTTATTGTTTATAATTTTGTCATTTTGGGAGAGTTACATAAATAGAATTGATGTGTGTGACCATATGAGATTGGCTTTTTTCCCCCCCACTTAGCATAATGCTCTTGAGATCCATCCAAATTGTATGTGTTCATTTCTTTTTATTGCTGAGTAGTATTCTATGGTATGGCTATATTAGTTTGTTTAATCATTAATCTATTAAGGGACACTTAGGTTGTTTCAAGTTTCTGGCTATTACAAATAAAGCTATTGTTAATATTTAAATATGTGTTTTTGTGTAGATGTAAATTTTAATTTTTCTGGGATAAATGTTCCAAAGTGCAGTTGCAGTGTTATAAAGTAAGTGTATGTTTAGATTTTTAAGAATATTACAAACTATTTTCCAGAATAGCTGTGCCAGTTTATATTCCCAGCAGCAATGAATGGGAGATCCAGGTTCTCTGCATCCGTGATAGCTTTTGGCAGTGTTACTATTTTTTATTTTAGCTGTTCTAATAGGTGTAGTATTATCTCATCATGGTCTTAATTTGCACTTGCCTAATGGCTAGTGATGTTGAATATCTTTTCATGTGTTCATTTGCCACCTAGATAGCCTCTTCATTGAAATTTCTCTTCATGTGTTTGGCCCACTTTGGAATTAGATTTCTTTTTAATGTTGTGTTGAGACTTCTTTGTATGTTCTAGATATGAATGCTTTGTCAAACTCGTGATTTGGAAATATTTTCTTCCAGTCTGGAGCTTGTCTTTTTATCCTCTTGACAGGGTTATTTGCAGAGCAAATATATTTAATTTTGATGAAGTTCAATTTGTCAAGTTTTTCTTTTATGGATTGTGCTTTTGGTGTCATATCTAGGAATCTTCACCAATCTCTAGGTCCTGAAGATTTCCTCCTATATTTTCTTCTAAAAGTTTTAGTTTTACATTTAAATCTACTAGTATAACCTATTTTGAGCTAATTTTATTTTTATTTTTAAAAATATATTTTATTGATTTTTTACAGAGAGGAAGGGAGAGGGATAGAGAGTTAGAAACATCGATTGGAGAGAAATATCATCAGCTGCCTCCTACACACTCCCTACTGGGGATGTGCCCGCAACCAAGGTACATGCCCTTGACTGGAATTGAACTGGGACCGTTGAGTCCGCAGGCTGACGCTCTATCCACTGAGTCAAACTGGTTAGGGTTGAGCTAATTTTAAAATCAAATAAGAGGTTTAGGTTCAGGTTTATTTTTTTTTCATGGGTGTCCCATTGCTACAACACCATTTGTTGAAAAGGCTATTCTTTGTACATCGAACTGCTTTCACATCTTCATAAAAAGTGAGTTGTATATATTTCATTGGATCTATTTTTGTGTTCTGTTTTGTTCCTTTGATCTATGTATCTATTCTTCCACCAATACAACACAATCTTGATTACTGTAGTTATCTGATAAGAGGATATTTTATAACACTAAGTTAGAATAGAAAAAGTTTCAAGCTAGTAATATAATCTCTCAACTTCAAGAAACTAGAAAAGGAATAGCAAAGTAATCCCAAAACAAGCAGGAGGTAGAAAATAATAAAGAGTACAAGTCAATGAAATTGAAAACAGAAAATTGATGAAACAAAAAGCTAATTCTTTGAAATGATCAATAAAATTGACAAACCTCTAGCAAGATAGACAAAGGAAAATAGAGAAGATATAACATCAATATTAGGAATGAAACCAGGATTGTTCTTACAGACCTAGTAGACATATGAAGGATAATAAGAGAATACTCTAAACAAATTTGCATATATAAATATGAATACCTAGAACTGGACTAATTTCTTTAAAAGCACAAAGTACCACATCTAAAATGAAATAAATAATTTTAATAGCCTTATCACTATAAAAGAAATGTAAAACTCCTGAAAAAGTAATTTCTAGGCCTGGATGGTTTTACTGGAGAATTGTACCAAATGTTTAAAGAAGAATTAATATCAATTCTATACAATCTTTTCCAGAAAATATAAGGAAAGGAAACTTTTACCAACTTATTTTATGAGGCTGGTTATTACCCTAATACCAAAAACAAAGAGTATAAAGAAAGAAAACTAAAGACCAATATTCCTCATAAATATAGATTTTAAAAAAGAATATTAAAATAATATTAACAAATATAATTCATAAAGAATTATAATCTATCTATCTATCTATCTATATAAAAAAAGAGGTAGGCCCTGACAGATTTGGCTCAGTGGATAGAGTGTCAGCCTGCTGACTAAAGGGTCCCGGGTTTGATTCCAGCCAAGGGCATGTACCTTGGTTGCGGGCACATCCCCAGTAGCGGGTGTGCAGGAGGCAGCTGATTGATGTTTCTCTCTCATCGATTTTTCTAACTCTCTATCCCTCTCCCTTCCTCTCTGTAAAAAATCAATAAAGTATATTTTAAAGAAAAAAAAAAAGAGGTAGTAGGCGAATTAGGCCGGGACGCCGTAACGGGTCACGACCAGACAGGAGAAGGTTGCATGCGCAGGTGAGGCCTGGAGCAGAGACAGAGACAGACACAGGGGGGCCTGCCTGAGCCAGAGGAGCAGCTCTGGTGGCCTGGAGCAGACACAGGCAGGGGGGGAGGGGGAGCCTGGGGCAGAAGTCAGGCATGGGTCCTGGCCGCCCATGGTGTGGGTCAGGCCTGATTTCCACAGTGGCCCACAGGGTGCCTCCTCCTATGGTGGGAGGCGGGTGCCTCCTTGTGAGATTTCAATTGTGCATTGGGCCTCTAGTCTACACTAATAAAAGACAAACATGCAAATTGACCATACCTTTGTTACGCCTTAAGCCACGCCCACAGCCAGTCAGAGCGACTATATGCAAATTAACCCAACCAAGATGGTGGCCAGCAGCCACGGAGCTGGAGCGAGCAGGAGGCTTGGTTGCCCCAGTGATGGAGGAAGCCAAGCTTCCTGCTTGCCGCGGCAGCTCTGAGCTCCACTCAAAGCAACAAAGTTTCAATTATAGAAGGTAAATAAACCCCACATACCTGCTTTCAGCCGGCTGTGGCCACGGAGCTGGAGCAAGCAGGAGGCTTGGTTGCTCCAGTGATAGAGGAAGCCAAGCTTCCCACCAGCCCTGGCCGGCTCTGAGCTCCATTCAAGGCTACAAAGTTTCAATTATAGAAGGTAAATAAACCCCAGATACCTGCTTTCAGTCAGCCGTGGCCACGGAGCTGGAGCAAGCAGGAGGCTTCCCTCCCATCTGCCCTGGCCGGCTCTGAGCTCCTCTCAAGGCTAGTTTCAATTATAGAAGGTAAATAAATCCCAGAATTAAAAAAGAAAAGAAAATAAGAAGAGGCTGGGAGCTTCTGTCATGGGTCGGCTTGGCCAGCCTGAAAACGGCCCTCAGCCCCTCACCCAGACTGGCCAGGCACCCCAGTGGGGATCCCCCACCCTAAAGGGGGTGTGGCCCGCTGCAAACAGCCATCAACCCCTCACCCAGGCTGGCCAAACCTCCATGGGGTGAGGGTCCCCACTGGGGGGGGGGCTTGACAAGCCTGCAAACAGCCATTAGCCCCTCACCCAGGCTGGCCAGGCACCCCAATGGGGACCCCCACCCTGATCTGGGACACCCTTCAGGGCAAATCAGCCGGCTTCCACCATGCACAAGGCCTCTATCCTATATAATAAAAGGGTAATATGCAAACTGACCCTAACAGCACAACGACTGGAAATGACTGGTCACTATGACACACACTGACCACCAGGGGGCAGATACTCAATGCAGGAGCTGCTCCCTGGTGGTCAGTGTGCTCCCACAGGGGGAGCTCTGCTCAGCCACAAGCCAGGCTGATGGCTGACAGTACAGCGGTGGTGGTGGGAACCTCTCCCGCCTCCTTAGCAGCACTAAGGATGTCAGACTGCAGCTTAGGCCTGCTCTCCACTGGCAAGTGGATATTCCCTGAGGGCTCCCAGGATGCCAGAGGGATGTCTGACTGCCAACTTAGGCCCAATCCCCCCAGGGAGTGGGCCTAAGCCAGCAGGTGGACATCCCCCAAGGGGTCCCAGATTGCGATAGGGCATAGGCCGGGCTGAGGGACCCCCCCGAGTGCACAAATTTTTGTGCATTGGGCCTCTAGTCCTATCTAATAATAGACAATCATGGTAATTGATTGTACCTTCGCTATGCCTCCCATTGGCTAGTCAGCATGATATGCAAATTAACTGCCAACAAAGATGGCAGTTAATTTGTGTACGTAGGCTCCAAGCGGCAGAGGGAAGACTGAAGGTGGCTCCGGCTGGAGCAGCGGAGACGGAAGACTGAAGGCGGCTCCGGCTGGAGCGAAGGCCTGAGTCCCGGGTGCTGGAGGAAAACCTGTGCTGGCAGCCAGGAGAAGGGAAGGCTTATTGTATGAATATCTTTGTGCAACAGGCCTCTAGTCTAATCTAATAATAGACAAACAGGGTAATTGACCGTACCTTTGCTATGCCTCCCATTGGCTAATCAGCGAGATATGCAAACCGCCAATTTGCATACGTAGGTGCGAAGCGGAGCAGCAAAGGCGCTGAAGGTGGCTTCGGCTGGAGCGAAGGCCTGGGTGCCGGGTGCTGGAGGAAAACTAGTGCCAGCAGCCAGGGGAAGGGAAGGCCTATTGCATGAATCTTTTTGTGCAACAGGCCTCTAGTATATATATAAAAGCCTAAGCGACTGTTACAACCGAATGACTGGAACAACCAGAATGATTGGTTGACCAGTTGCTATGACACACACTGACCACCAGAGGGCAGACGCTCAACACAGGAGCTTCCCCCTGGTGGTCAGTGCGCTCCCACAGCCAACCTCCCATGGTCCCTCCTCTGCCCGCAGTCCCTCCACCCGGCCAGCTGGCCCTGCCCAATAGGCCTCAATTGCCGGCCAGGCCAAGGGATCCCACCTGTGCATGAATATGTGCACCAGGCCTCTAGTACTATAATAAAGTGAGGTTTATTTTAGGGATGCAAGACTGTTTCAAAACTTGAAAATTATTAAAGTAATTCATCATATTAAAAGGCTAGAGAAAAATCACATGATTATATCAACTGAAGCAGAATAAGCATTCAACAACTAACATCATATTAATGAAGGGTAAAAAGATAAAAAGATAATATTTTACCATTAAGATTGGGAATGAGGCAAAGATGTCTGTGCTCGCCACTCTTATTTAACACTAGAGGCCTGGTACACGACATTTGTGCACTGGGGGAGGGGGTCCCCTCAGCCTGGTCTGCGCCTTTTAGCAGTCCGGGAGCCCTCAGGGGATGTCTGACTGATGGCTTACGCCGGCTCCCCACCTAAGCCATCAGTCAGACATCCTTAGAGCTGCCGTGGAGGCAGGAAAGGCTCCCGCCACTGCCGCTGCGCACACCAGCCATCAGCCCGGCTTGTGGCTGAGCAGCACTCCCCCTGTGGGAGTGCACTGACCACCAGGGGGCAGCTCCTGCATTGAGTGTCTTACCCCTGGTGGTCAGTGCACATCATAATGACCGGTCGTTCTGCCCTTCAGTCTATTTGCATATTACCCTTTTATTATATAGGATAATACTAGAAGTCTTAGGTAGCACTTAAGTGTTGATAAGAAAATGAAATAAAAGGCATACAGATTGGCCCTAACTGGTTTGGCTCAGTGGATAGAGCGTGGGCCTGCGGACTGAAGGGTCCCAGGTTCAATTCTGGTCAAGGGCATGTACCTGGGTTGTGGGCACATCCCCAGTGGGGAGTGTGCAGGAGGCAGCTGATTGATGTTTCTCTCTCATGGATGTTTCTAGCTCTCTATCCCTCTCCCTTCCTCTCTGTGAAAAGTCAATGGAATATATTTTTTTTAAAAAAAGGCATACAGATTGGAAGGGGAGAAATAACTGCCCCTATTTGTTGAGGACATGATGGTCTACCTAGAAAATCCCAAAGAGTCTACCAAAAAAAAAAAAAAAAAAAAAGCCTTCACAGAACTAACAAGTGAACAGCAAGATAATAGGATAGAGTGATATACAAAAATCAGGTATATTTCCTCAATCTAAGAATATCTCTATTTCTGATTCATTCCTTAAAGATATTTTCATTGGATACAGAGTTCAAGGTTAATGGTTCTTTTCTTTCACATTGAAAAATGCTATACTTCCTTTGGCCTCCATGATTTCTGATGAAAATAAATCTATTGTTACTTGTCTCTCCCCCATTACCCTATAGGTAAGGTGTCAGTACTCTGCTTTCAAGAGTTTGCCTTTAGTCTTTAGAAGTTTGATTATGTGTCTTAGAACAGATTTATTTGTATTTATCTGTTTGGAACTTACTAGTCTCTTGAATATTTAGGTTTACAACTTTTATCAAATTTGGGAAATTTCCAATAATTATTTCTTTGAATAATTTTTTCAGCCCTACCCTTCTTCCCTTTTTCTCTTGGATGATGTGAATGTTAGATCTATATCACAGATCCCTGTGGTTTTGTTCATTTTAAAAAAATCTATTTTCCTGGGGCAGTGGGGGCTTGCCGGGTTGGGAATGGCTGGGGGGAGGGGGGGTGTCAATCGGGGAAAAAGGAGACATATGTAAAACTTTAGACAATAAAAAAAAAGTCTATTTTCTCTTTGTTGCTCAGATTGGGTAATTCTTTTTTTTCTTTCTTTTTTTTAAAAATATAGAATGCTTCACAAATTTGCATGTCATCTTTGCACAGGGGCCATGCTAACCTTCTCTGTATCGTTCCAATTTTAGTATATGTGCTGCCAAAGCTAGCACTCAGATTGGGTAACTTTGATTCTATTTTCTTTTTTTTTCCTATATATATTTTATTGATTTTTTACAGAGAGGAAGGGAGAGGGACAGAGAGTTAGAAACATCAATGAGAGAGAAACATCAATCAGCTGCCTCCTGCACACTCCCGACTGGGGATGTGCCCACAACCAAGGTACATGCCCTTGACCGGAATTGAACCTGGGACCCTTCAGTCCGCAGGTTGACGCTCCATCCACTGAGCCAAACCGGCCAGGGCTGATTCTATTTTCAAGTTCATTGATTCTTTCCTCTGACTTCTCCATTCTTTGTTGAGCCCATCCTTTGAAGATTTTGTTTTTTCAGATTTTGGTTATTGAATTTTTTGGTTCTAAAATTTTTATTTGTTTCCTCCCTGTACTTCTTTTATTTTGGTGAGATGTGCTATTTTTCCATTTGTTCCAAGCATGTTCATAACTGCTTGTTAAAGCATTTTTATGATAGCTACTTTAAAAATCTTCTTTAGATAATTCCAACATCTATATCATTTCAATATTGTTGTCTGTTTTCTTCCCATTCAAGTTGAGATTTTCCTGGTTCTTGTTATGATGAGTGATTTTTTTTTTTTATTGTATTCTGGACATTTGGGGTATTTGTTATAAGACCCTGGATCTTACTTAGATCTTCTGCTTTAGCAGGCCTCCTCTGATACTCTGCCAAGGGGGAAAGTGAGCTTTCTAGATAATTATTGCCAGGTGGGATGTGATTCCATTTGGCCTCTCTGATTACAACCCAGAAGGGAAGGTACCTTGTTACTTCTGGGTGGGGGTGGAAGTTCAGTCTCTCTACATGGCCCCCACTGACACTCAGAGGATGGGGAAGCTTATTTACTGTCAGGTGGGCATGAAAGTCCTGCCTTTCCACTAGTCCTTCATTAATACCACCCTGTCTTGGAAATAAAAAGGTGCCTCATTGCTGCTCCCCACATGCCTCCACTTTTCCTCCTCTGACACCACCTTAGGGCAGAGATAACTTTTTAATGTTGGGTAGGAGTGGGGGAGTCCAGGCTCCTACACCAATTCCATGGACACTAGTAGGAGGAGGTCTTGTTTCCACCAAGTAGGGATAAAAGTCCTGGATCCCCAGTACGCCTTCTCTGATTGTCCTAGTCCAGTGATGGTGAACCTTTTGAGTTCGGCGAGTCGGCATTTTGAAAAACCCTAACTTAACTCTGGTGCTGTGTCACATATAGAAATTTTTTGATATTTGCAACCATAGTAAAACAAAGACTTATATTTTTGATATTTATTTTATATATTTAAATGCCATTTAACAAAGAAAAATCAACCAAAAAAATGGGTTCGCGTGTCACCTCTGACACACGTGTCATAGGTTCACCATCACTATCCTAGTAGCAAGCTGTCTCAGAAAGGGGATGCACTAGAATCTCTGAAGTCTTTCTGATCCCTGTGATTGTGAACTTTGTATAGGGGAGAAAGTGATGATTTGGATTTGTTTCAGGAGGAGAGATAGTTGTGTATGTGTGAGGGAGCATTATAAAAGCACAGCCCCTGACCCACCTTTGTCTTCTGGTACCCTGAGGAGTTTCACTTGAGTCCTGTGTGAAACTGTAGAGAACATATTTTCAGATTTCTGCACAGTTAGGGCTGTCTGAGCAAAGAACATTGAAGCCTGGGTTAAAGGATAAGTCTTGGCTATTTACTTGACTAGCCAGAGACATCTGAAGAAATTTAGACTTATTTTCCTGTGTTTGCATTTCACAGGGGTGTAAAAGAAGTCCATTACTTATATTCCAGAGGGCTGTAAATGCCAAGGTTTTTCCAAGGAGTGGAGGGGGGAAAGATGTGGACTATTTAAACTCCAATATTAATAATTTTGGGGTTTCTCTTTTGCATATAAAACTCCCTTATCTGCAGGATGACATCTAGCTTTCATTGTGTTGGGTATTGGGCATGGGAACAGGCACAACTATTGCTGTAAGTAATAATAACTGTGATATGAGGTTTTTGCAGCAGGAACCTCATATTTACTTTCAGGACAAAATGAACGAATATAGATATACTCACCACAAATGGGAGGATGCACTCGTGTTGATTTTGCACCATGTATAAGCTGAAAAGGGACATGCGGCTGGGGCCCATCAAGCTGCAGGCTAGAGAGAAAAAGTTCTGCATAGCCTCACAGAGGTTGGAGCAGATGTCAGCCCAGGACGGTAGAGAGATATGCACAATGAGAAGCCTCGGAGGTTGCTGGTAAATCTGCGTGGGAGTGGAGGGCCCTTTACCAGTAGTTCGCCCATGATACATGGCAGTCAGACCAGAGGTGGAACTGCAGCCACCACCTTGATATTCTCTACACCTATAGGGAAGAAAGAGAAATCACTGGTTTTTGTAAAGCTGAATTATATGCTCTGTTGAAACAGAAAGTCCAAAAAGAAGTTACTGGGTACTAATTCAAGCTTTTTTAGGCAGGCTACCCCATCTTCTTTTTTTTAAAGGTATAATTCCATTTCTGTGCAATGTCCAGAACAGGCAAATCCATAGAGACAGAGAGTAAATTGATGGTTGGGAGAGGTTAAGGGAAGAGAGAATTGGAGAATGACTGCTAATGGATCAAGTGTTTCTTTTAAGAGGATGAACATTCTGGAATTATAAAGTGTAATGGATGCCCACACTTGTGAATATAGTAAAAACCACTGATTTATACACCTTAAAATGATGAGTGTTTTGGAAGGCTATCTCATCTTAATAGCTCCTGAGGGATCTAGATATTTGCCTGTAATGTAAGGCTGAGAATATTTAGAGATTCTGAGTAGAACTAATGAAAAAGTTATACAAAAGTCAAACTTCAGTCTCAGAGTAAGCTATATCCCTTCATAAACTTTCTTTTTTTTAAAAAATTCTTTATTGTTGAAAGTATTACATGTCTCCTTTCCCCCCTATTGACCTCTCCCAGCCCGCCCCCCCACTAAACTTTCTTTAATAGCATTTATTGTGCTGTATAGTAGTTTGTTTCTATGACTGTCTCTCCCACTATATTGTGAATTTCCCAAGGGGGAGAACCTGTTTTGTCAACTTTTTTTTATCAGTGCTTAACACATTTTTTTAAAAATTAAATTTAAATTCTTTATTGTTTATAGTATTACATATGTCTCCTTTCCCCCTCATTGACCTCTCCCTGGCTGCTCCCAAACCCCAGCACATGCCCTCACCCCCCTATTGTCTGTGTCTATTGTTTATGGTTATATGCATTGCATGCATACAAGTCCTTTGGTTGATCTCTTAGGCGTCCCCCCCCCCCCCCCCCGCCTTCCCTCTGAGGTTGGACGGTCTGTTCGATGCTTCTAACACATTGAATTTTTTTTGGTACATAGTAATTATTAAAAATGAAAATATGACCACATTTTCCCCTTCAAGACCCATTCAAGACCCTTCATGACTTGACCTTCAGCTTTATAGGCCAACTTCCTAGAAAAATATATCTAACTAATACTAAATCACACAGAATATTTGACAACCCAAATACTCTATAACCATTGAATAAACTTAATTGGTAGCCAAATATCTTCCCACAAAGTAAATGACAGGGAAGATGATTCCCCTGATGAGTTCCATCAAACTCTCAAAGACTAAGAATTTCCATCTCAGTTTCTTTCAGAGGATAGGAGAAGGAACATTGCTCAATTAATTTTACTAGGTTAGTATAACCTTTGATATAAAAATCAGAATACTATAAGAAAAAAATTATAGGATAATCTCATCCATGAACGTAGATGTAAAAATTTTAAACAAAATATAAGCAAATTGAAAACAATGGCATATAAAAAGAATTATGAAAGAAATAAAACTCATTGTTTGCAGATGCTACGGTTGTGTATATAGAAAATATAAAATAATTTAGTTTAATCATTTTCTTCAAAAGGTCTCACATTTTATTAAATTTTATTCTTAGAGATTTGCTATTTTTTAATGTTTATTACATTACATCTTTAAATTTAGTTTTCAGTTTGTTGCTAATGCATAGAAATAGAATTGATTTCTAAATACTGATTTTTTAAATTTAACAACCTTGCTGTACTTTCTTACTAATTTTAATAATTTATCCATAGATCCTTTTGGATATTTTTGTTCACAATCATATGTGGTGAATAATGACATGCATAAGGTACATGAATAAAATTAGATCATAGCAGCATAAAGAGTATCCATAAGAGTCTTGTTCACAATTACCCCACACTGCAAACAAGACATATGCTAATCAATGCTAGAAAGGATATATTATGGTATATTTACACATACAGAAATGGTAAGTGATATAATACAGGAAGTGAGTTGAGTCAAACATAAATGGAGTTGTAGAAGAAAGAGCTGAGAATATTGACAATGACATCATTTGATGACTCTATATAAATAGCCAGAGGAACTTAGTGAAAGTTAACAAAAAAGTGGTTATGACAAAAAGATGTCCTAGACAAAGTACCACTGCAAAAAACTTCATATTAGAGGAACTCGTGGAAATATTTTACAAAATTTAAAGCATAAAGGATAAAATACTGTAAGCTGATTCAAACTTAGGAGTATAACAATTTGCTAAGGCATAGAAAAGATGCTTGCTCTATCCAAAGTTATGTTTTGAGTAAAAGAGGAACACAAGCACTATTCAAACTACCATTGATAATTTAAAAATATATATATATGTATATATATATATATATATACATATATATATTTTATTGATTTTTTACAGAGAGGAAGGGAGAGGGATAGAGAGTTAGAAACATCGATGAGAGAGAAACATCGATCAGCTGCTTCCTGCACCCTCCCTACTGGGGATGTGCCTGCAACCAAGGTACATGCCCTTGACCGGAATCGAACCTGGGACCCTTGATTCTGCAGACTGACGCTCTATCCACTGAGCCAAACTGGTTAGGGCCCATTGATAATTTTTACAAAGAAGTAAAACACTTTAATTCGCAATGTTTCTAATGTTTTAATTTATAGTGTGCTAAACAGATACTTATTTTATTATTTTTCATTTCCCTGTACACTTATAACTGACAATAAGAGAGCTTTTAACATTTGACAACAATTTTGAGAAGTCCTATTATAAATGTAATTTTTCCCATTGATTAAGATCACTTTGGCTGGCCAGTTTGGCCAAGTGATTGAGCATCGACCCATGTACCAAGAGGTCACCGGTTTGAGTCTTGGTCAGG
This sequence comes from Myotis myotis, assembly GCF_014108235.1. Lineage (NCBI taxonomy): Eukaryota > Metazoa > Chordata > Mammalia > Chiroptera > Vespertilionidae > Myotis > Myotis myotis. The sequence continues at coordinate 10,131,539 of NW_023416318.1, read as the reverse complement.
GCACATACCTGTGTGGGCTTAGTCCCCAGTGGGTTCTTTCGGGAGGCAGCTGATCAATGTTTCTCTCTCATCGATGTTTCTCTCTCTCTATCTCTCTCCCTTCCTCACTAAACAAGCAAACAAACAAATAAAAAAATTTTTTTTTAAAAGATCACTTTGACAATTGCAGCTTGCACAGTCATTTTTAGATCCCACACTGTGTGTAATTCCAAGACTGGACTTTAATGAGGTAAGAGGCCGTTCTCTTCCCTATATCCTCAAACATGATCAATTAATGTATTTGATGTGTTTGGGCACAGTACTAAGAGAATCATTAAGCATCTGACTACATCTGACCCTGTACTATATTCTCCACTTTTGCCAACAAAACCCACTTACTGGTGTCCCTGCAAACTGGTTAAACCTGGAACTGGGCCTCGAACCACCAGAAGCCATCAAGTTACTCCCTTATGAAAAACCTTTCAATGGTTTTCAATTATACTTGGGACAAAATCCAAAATCCTTACTCTGGCTCCGAAATTCTGTATGCATCTCCGTTTCATCTCTCCATCCTCATGCCATGCCATCCCCTGACCAACCCCCTTCCAGCCTACCCCGCCACTGGGGCGCCATTCACATGCACAAATTGTGGGCCTCTCACTGTGGTTCCCACTGTCTGAGCATTCCCCTCCTTAATCCCCTCATCCTTTAGATAACTGACTTTAGGTCTTAATAGGGTACGGCCCCTCATAATCGCTTTTATAGCCCTTAGGACAATTTATTTGTGACTACTGATTCAATGGTTCTCCCTCCCTCGACGCTCAATTAAAAAGTTTGTGGTTCTTGAGCACTTTTAATTTATTTATTTAAAAAAATGTCCTTATTGATTTCAGAGAGGAAGAGAGAGAGGGAAACAGCAATGATAAGAGAGAATCATTAAACATTACCTCCTGCATGCCCACACTGGGGTGGAGTCTGCAACCACAACTGGGGCATGTACCCTGACCAGGAATCCAACTGTGACCTCCTGATTCATGGTTTGGCTCAGTGGATAGAGCATTGGCCTGTGGACTGAAGGGTCCCAGGTTTGATTCCTGCCCGGGTTGTGGGCTTGATCCCCAGTAGGGGGTGTGCAGGAGGCAGCAGCTTATCAATGATTCTCTCTCATCATTGATGTTTCTCTCTCTCCCTTCCTCTCTGAAAAAAAAAATAAAAATATATATATATATATTTAAAAAAAGAAAAAAAGAAAAGAAATTCAACCACTGAGCCATGCGGGAGGGGCGATCCTGAGCACTTTTGTCTCCCCGGACTCTCTCCTCATTAAAAAAAAAAAATAATAATGAATAGATTTTTTTGCGGGCCCTAAAAATTTCACTTTGTTTTCTGACGTAAGAAAAAAAACCAAAACATTTTTTTTGATTCTTTCATTTTTTTTCTTGACTTTACAAGAAGTCAGAACATTCCCGTGGGCCCCTCAAAGAGTCGTGGGTCACAGGTGTGGCGGCGCTTAGCGTGCCTGACACATGGGTGGCCCAGGGCCCAGGCTTGGGAGAGCCCTCGGGAGACAAGGCGTCTGCCATCCTCTGGTCAGATCCCCCTGCCAGGGCTGAGCCTGCCAGGCTGAGCCGGACCCGCACCCGGTGGGTTTGGGCCCCTGGGCGCCCTCTTGCCCCAGCCCGAGTTTCTAACACCGCCTGGGGCTCGAGCCGGCCAAAGCCCAGGTGGCTTCTTGTTTCCCTCGTTTCCTCCCTCGGGTCTCCTTAGCCCTTCTCCTGCCCTGAGAAGTGGAGAAGCGCTGGGGTCCCCACTTGCTGGGGGAAGGCCAAGACCCATCAGCCACCCTTGGGCTCCCTGCACACGCCTGCGCAGCGGAAGGCGCCCCCCTCAGGCCGGCGGCTGGAGGCGGGAGTCGCCTCTGGGTCCAGCTCAGGCTGCACCCCAGGAGCTCGGTCTCCAAGGGCGCAGGGTGGGGGGTGAGGTATGTGGGTAGAGGTTTGGATCTCCGTGGAGAATAGTGTTACCCCTGACACTTCCTGTCAGCTACCCCCATGGAACATTCCAGTGGTACTTGCATTGTGCTCTTGGCTTTAACCTTTCTCTTCTCCATCATCCACTCACTCACTCACTCACTCATCCATTCACTGAGTCAGTCACTCTTTTATTCAATAAGCATTTGCTGAGGGCGTACTCTGTGCCAGGCGCTGTGCTAGGACTGGGGTACAGTGGACACACACACAATGGCGCCTGCCCTCATGGAAGTCAGAGTTTAGTCTTCCCTTGGGAAGCTCTGGGAAGTCTTTTCAAACCTCCACCATTGCAGGCGGCTCTGCCCCGCGCTCCTCATTCCATTTTCATTCACTTGCTGTAGATTCCGATAGTCCCCTTGACAAAACCCAGCTGGGACAGGAGTGCCCGGTCCAATCAGTGGGACACCCGGGTCTCCAACTCTACCTGGTTGGCGGGGAATTTTCCTCTGCTCAGCGCTGGCGCTCACGCAGGAGAGGACGCCTCCAGCCCGAGGTGGAGAAAGAACGCCCGCCCACACCTGGGCCTGGCTCCGCCCCTACAGGGCGGGGCACCTCCGCTCCGCCCGCGCTGCACTCAACCCCGATTGGCTGGAGGAGAAAACCAGCACCGCCATTGGTCTCCTCCTGAAGGGGCGGGGCCGGGTGTCGTGCGGTCAGCCCGCCGGAGGCCGAACCTGGCTGAGGAGAAACCAGTGGGACCCAGGCCCGCGGCGCCGCGTCCCTGAGCAGAAACGGTAGGGTGCGCCCCACCCGGCGGCCAGGCGGGCCACAGATGCCGTCCTTGTCCGCGCCGCCCCGCCCCGGCTCGCATTTCCCGCTGCTGCTGTTGGCGGTGCTGAGCGGCCCGGTGTGCGGTCTGGTTCCCCGCTCGGTGCCCAGGACCTCGCTTCCCGTGTCAGGTAAGGCGCGGGCGCCCTCGCCCTCAGCCCTTTGCGCTGCGCCCAGGCGCCGCCCGCGGGTGCCTACACCTCCTGCTCCCCGGACCCAGGCAGCCGCATCCTGGGCCCCTCCCAGCCGGCCATCCCCGCCTGAGAGCAGGCGGGACTCCCACGCGGTGCTGCTCCATCGCATCCCGGGCCGGGCCTCGCGCCTCGGCCCTCGCGACACGCCCAGGCGGCTCCCGCGGCCCCTTATTCGCAGAACCGCGGGAGAGTTAAGTCCGTCGCGGTGCAGACATGGGCACTGAGGCCCAGGGCGGGTTTGGGAGTTGCCGGAGGCCATCTGTTTGCAGTTCTCTCTCCCTTATTATCCTCCTACCAGACATGCACCTGTGTCGGTCACGCCAGTTTGGCACCCATCCTGGCTTCCAAACCCGGAGATCTCTCATTCCATTCTATTCCACCCACCCATTCTTTTGGTGACCAGCTCAGCATTTCCAACTGCCCACTTCTCAAATTCATTCGCACATCATTCATTAGTTCTATCCCCCACCCTTCCCGTTTGTCCTGCCCACAGCCCTAATATTCCCCACCCACTTCCCAGTTCCCTTCCATCTCTGACACCAGCTCCCATTCCCCCACAATCCGATCTATCACAACCCTAATTTCCTAACGTTGCCTGTTCTCCCTACCCATTCCCTCCACTGAATGTTGGGACCCACTTAGTGAGTTTAGTTAAAATTCTGTTTAAATGCTTTTTAAAGTCTCCAGAAAGAAAAAAGGAGGAGGGAGATGTGGTCCTTTCAAAAGTTGGGCAAGAAACCAGGGGATGCCACAAGGTTAAAAGTGGTCATTAGAGTGATTCACACTTGCAGCGGTTCTCAACGTGTGGGTCGCGACCCCTTTGGATGTTGAACGACCCTTTCTCAGGGGTCGCCTAAATACATCCTGCACATCAGATATTTACATTACGATTCATAACAGTAGCAAAATTACAGTTATGAAGTAGCAACAAAAATGATTGTATGGTTGGGGGTCACCACAACATGAGGAAAGGGTCGAGGCATTGGGAAGGTTGAGAATCACTGCTTTAGAGGCTTTCAGCTGAGGTAGGCATGAGTGTGGCTGTGGGTCTTGTTTTCTTCTCAGTGGGCATTGAGTGTTAGCACTTTGGGCAGACAGAACCAGTGAAGCTGAGAGTACAACCTGTTGGCAAAAGCTCTCAACTAGTTGATATTAATTTAGTCTTAACTGCAGTTCAGTGACATATAGGATGTTTTGAGTTGAGAGGACAAATGATTGGAGTGTGGGCTTTCAGGTTGTGCTGGAGCAATAGCCACTACGTAGAGTTGTGATTACCAGGCTGGGTTGATGTCCAGGGACCCAGAGAGGTCCAGATGGCAAGGTGGAGCAGAGCTGGGGATACAAAAGGAGGTTGAGGGAACCAGGGCTTATTCTAAGCATGAGAGAGACAGCACAGTCATGAATATGATTGTAGGGAGATGGGTGGGGCTCCGTATATCAGCATATCTAGGAATGAATGGCTGCTTGGCATTCTATCAGTCTTGAGGGTAGCTGAGCAGATGAAACAGGTAGAATAGAGGTGTATTAGTGGGGGCATAGGAACCCTGGAGCCAGACATTGAGCTAAGAATGTATGCTAACTTATTTGTTATAATCTTTAAATAGATAAGAGTATATCTCCCCACCCCCTTGCTTTCTTTCTTGCTTTCTTTCTTTTATTTTTTTCAGAGAAAGTGGAAAGGAGGGAGGGGGAGATAGCAAGACGGAAGCGAGGGAAACATAGATGTGAGAGTGAGGTAAATAGATAAGAATTTTGAATGCTGATGTGAGATTTAGATTTTGTCAAAACAGAGCTCATACTTAAGGAAGGAAGGAACGATTTGTACTATGTGTCAGATGCTTCCACATGTTATTTCATTTAATTCTCTCAACCACCCTGGATGGTGGTATTTACAGAGGAAAGTAATACTCAGAGAGGGCAAGTAACTTAAGATCATACAGCTGGTAAATGAAAGAGCCAGATTTAACCTTGGGCTGATCCATTTCTAAAGCATATACTCTTGCCTACTATGGTTTATACCAGTGGTTCTCAACCTTCTGGCCCTTTAATACAGTTCCTCATGTTGTGACCCAACCATTAAATTATTTTCGTTGCTACTTCATAACTGTAATGTTGCTACTGTTATGAATCGCTATGTAAATATCTGATATGCAGGATGGTCTTAGGCGACCCCTGTGAAGGGATCATTCGACTGCCAAAGGGGTCGAGACCCACAGATTGAGAACCGCTGCTTATACCTTTTAGCTTTTTGGGTAGAATGGAGGTGGGAGGGATCAAGGGTTGTGGGAGAGAGAGGTGGTAGTCTCCTAATGTGTTAGTGAAAAGAATGTAGCATTTCCCTTCTAAGTAAAAGGAAGTTATTATTAAGTAGTGTTTTTTTTTTTAAAGGGAAATTTAGAGAGGAGAGTACTTGAAGCTTTTATAGATATTTTCAAATTGTGTGTCATGTTGCTATGAATAGATTTTACAGACTTAATATTTATGTTGTTATTTTAATAAAGTGTTCTATTTTTATAGAAAAAACATACCTGACTGCATTGTGTGCTAAATATTCTGGCCTCATCAGTTATCTATCTCTGGGAAAGTTACATGGCCTATCAGGCTCTGTCTTTCCCCCCTGATGGTTGATAAATAAATCTAAGAAAACAAAAATTGGCCCTTCTGTCCTTGTGGACCTAACCCTCTGAAGCGATGGCTGATATCACTCTTCCCTCTCTTTCTGCCAGAGGCTGACACTTATCTTACCCGGTTCAGCGTCCCCCAGACATACAATTACTCTGTTCTTCTTGTGGATCCTGCTTCCCATACACTTTATGTCGGCGCCCGGGACACCATCTTCGCTTTATCTCTGCCCTTCTCAGGGGAGAGACCTCGAAGGGTGAGAGATGAGAGTGGGGAAGACCCCAGAGCATGTGATTAGATCCAAGGTTTTATGGGAGGTCAGGGAGGGGTGTTGTAGGAGGTGAAATGTTAGTGAAAATGAATAGGGGAGGCCATCAAGTACATTATCTCAGCTGAGAGTGTTTGGGGGATCATGGTGATGGGGGAGGGTGTGAGGGAGGTTCATGATGAGGGGAGGAGGCCACAGTGACCAGGTTTTAGGTGATAGTGGGCAGAGGAATCATTAGAATCACATTAATCTAGGACAATAGCTTTCAAACTTCTTTGATCAGCCCTTAATAAGAAATATATGGTATATTTTGACTCCGTACACAAAGTGTGTACTTGAACCAATATCTACTCTCCTATATGAGATACATTCAGATATATTTTGATAAAAGTAATGTTGGCTGTGATTTCACAATTGATTTTATTACTTATGAATAGCTGGGGACCTCCAGTTTTAAAAACAGTGCTCTGGGGGTGAGGGGTGTCTCTGCAGTTCCCAAATTGATGGAGGTTGTGGAACTGTGTTATCTACCCTGACTCGGGAGGACTTCAGGGAGAATCAGGGGGAAATGGTCATTCCTCCATTCTCAGATTGACTGGATGGTGCCTGAGGCCCACAGACAGAACTGTAGGGAAAAAGGCAAGAAGGAGGTAGGTGTAAATCTGGGTCCTGTCCTGAGTGTCAATTGAAACGTTGGCCCAGTCCTGACTCTGTCAGTCCCCTGCAGTGCTGCCATCCCAATGGGCCCTGGCAGGAACTCTAACACCATACCATTACCCATCATTACTGACCCTGAGCTGCATCTAACTGGCATGACACTACCCTACCTTTCCTTGTACCTGCTGCTTCTGATTCTCTCTAACCATCTCTGACCCCCAGGACGAATGTCACAATTTTGTCCAGATTCTCGCCATTGCCAATGCCTCTCACCTCCTCACTTGTGGCACCTTCGCTTTTGATCCGAAGTGCGGGGTTATTGTGAGTGACAGGGGTGGGAGGATGGGAAGGGTCATCTGTGAGTGACCATGATGGGGGCATGCTTAAGGCAACCAATGTGCATGATAAACATTGGGGGTGAGGGATGTCCTCACTGGGTGGAGCCTTTGCCACTGGAGAGGTAGGAAAGGGTGGGGAGGGAGGTTGTCTGTAGAAGGTAAGTTATCCAAAGTCTAAAGGGAGATATAGAGGGACAGTGAAGGAAGTTATGGATGCTAGCTGAGCTGGGGAGAGGAGAAATCCAGGAGAAACTTCAGAGCTAGTAACTCACGTTTCCCTTGTCCTATGTATGCTTCGTCCAGGAGCCTGGGTCCATTTCTTTATTCTTTTTCCTGAGTCCATTTCTTAATCAGCACTGTCCATGCCTGTTTCTTCCTCCCATGGCATGTAACTCTCACCACCTTCTCCCATATCTACTGCCAACTTCACTGTACCTGGGCTGTGACCCTCTCCTCTCATGAGCTTCTGAGGTCACTGCCCACTAAGTAGCATCTGCTGGCACCATACTCTGGATCGATCTTGCCTTCAAGGTGGCTGCTCTGTCAGCCATGTTTTCTTCCAGGTCCTGTTCATTGCTGCTGAAGCCTTGGCATTTCCACCCTCACACCCTGGCAGGTTTGGTACATATTTACCCTTAGTCACATCTAGGCTGGTCCTGGCGACAAAAGCCTGGGACTGTGATATCTCAGGAAGGGTCTTGATGTTTTTGAATCCTCATCTTTTCCCATCAGTTATCCAGTAGTCAGTTATTGGTTCTCTGGTAGCTCACCTTTGTGACAAGGCCCGAGGATAAGTTGAAAGCCTCACACATCCTTTCCGTCCAATGACTTCCCTTCCTACTCCATGAAGCAATAGGAGGGAGTGCAATGACTCCTTTTCCTGACCCTGATCTTTAACTTCAATCTTGACTTCACCCTTGTGAAATCTTCAGTAATCCTTGCCACCTGGATCTGGTCAGTGCTTATCTCCAAACCTCTCTCTGTTAAAGGCCATCCTCATATCTCTGGCTTAGAATGCTATAATTGTATATACTCAATATATAGCCAGTCCCTGTGGGCTGCCCTTGGGCTTATGCCAAGTCCTTTTCATAATGTAAATGATAGGCTCCCTGTTGGGTGTGGATAGCTCCCTCATCTTGTCATTCATGGAGGGTTTCCTAGGGCAAGTGGTATTGAAAATCTTTATATTTTATCAGGTAATATTGAATCCCTAGTTTTCCTATAGTCCTCACAAAGCTCACAAAGTAGCAGTAGAATAGTCATTGCCATATTTGTCCTTTTTGAGTCTGTGCAGGCTCAGGTAGCCCATGGGTATGAATATCAACCATGGCTTAGGGAGAATAGACTTACTCCCAGCTAATTTCCCAGGGTCTTCTATTCTTCCTTGGCTTTCTGAGGTTGGACCCCAATGGCTGTTAGGTATCCAGACAGAAAATGCTCTGGACATACCTGTCAGGATTGGCGTGACTTGGACCCCTGGCCACTCTCAAGGAACATCAGCACCCAGAGTAAAATCAGGGGTCTGTGATCTGCAGCCCCATGACTTTCAGCTCTTTTTCTGTACCTTCAATTTAGCAGGCTTATGAAATGAAGGACTGTCGTTTTGTCGAGGCTTGTTTTAGGAGAATATAGGGCACAGAAAGATCAGCTGTGTTTACCCTTCAACCCACATACCAAGATTGCCCTCTAGACTTTCTGGATGCTCTCTTCTGCTTTTACCTGCCTGTCTTATCCTGTCTGCCCATGCCCATCTGCTTGAACAAGTTCTTGCCTTATTCTTAATTCTGAGATTCCCATGTTCCAGACTGATGTCTTTGAGAGTATTCATAACTATTTTCTGAGAGCTTTGACTAGCTAGCAGCTCCAGACACAACAGCTTGCTCAGAGAAATGAAGGTTCTTACAAAAGGAAGTTCAAGCACTGGACCTATCAGTTCTAGCAATGTGGAGTGCTGCCCTTCAGTGATAGCTCATTAGCTTTTGGAGGTCAATGTTTTAATTTGTTTTGTTGAGGGAACTCCAGCATTTAACAGAGAAAAATGTTAGACTTACATTACAACAAGACTTCACATTGAATTGAGTATCTGCTTTATCCCAGACTTGGTACTGGGTATTTGACATTCATGATTGAGTTTAATTCTCATCACCCCCTTATAATATTTAGGTGTTATTTCCTTCCATTTTACAGGCAGTGAAACATAAGTTCAGAAAAGTTAGGTACCATGTCTAATATTATATATCTAGCAGAGGCAGAGCCAAGATTCAAACCCAGGTTTGTCTGGCTCTGCTCCACCACTCCCACCCTTTAGTCCAACCTGCAGTACAGAAGACCTTACCTGACTTCAACTTCTTGTGACATTTGACCTGTTTCATGTAACAGGGACCATCTCTGCCCATCCCCACTCCCACCTCAACCACCTGGGAAAGGTCTTTTGCCAAGACAAGAAGGATGGATTCCAGCCTCACAGCTCAGTGATAGCCTTCCTACCTAGCTCTGGCCTTCGCCACAACTGATATGCTCATTTGTACAATGATGATACAATGAAGAAGCTCAACATTCAGAGATAGAATGTAATAGAGTGGTCTGGCCCCTTTCAGACCCTATTAAATGCAATTTTGACCATACAGTAATCATAATCTGTTTAATTAATAGGAGGCTCACTTGCTCAAGGGCTATAAACCTAGATAACGTAATGATTCTATTTGGGGAAACTGGAAGAGGACTAGTTTTGACATGATGATTGTGAAGGGCTTGATAAGCCATCTCTGTGAGGAAGTCCAGCAGTTAAGTGCAAACGTGGACTAGAGTTGGAAAACCTGAGATTGGAGAGTTTGGGGAATGATTTGCATAGGTCTGGCTGACAACATAATTAAAGTATATGTGAAAAGGACTAAGGTTTTGTTTTTTAGAATTCATAGTTAGGGGCTAGAAAGAAGAAGAGAAACAATTAGAGGAGATAGAGAAACAACAATTATATAGGAGGAGGGACTCTAGGAAGGTATAATTTGAAGAAAGTCAAGAAATAAAATATTTCAAGGAGGAGAGTGAGTCAAAAGTAACAAAAAGTAACTAAAGATTAAAGAGAATGACAATTGAGAAAAGGCTCATCCTTTCTGTCCTTGGTGAAATGTAAGGGAGTAGTTTCAGGCATAGAGACGGGAAAACATAATTTGTTTTCTAGGAATAACAGGTGATCCAGTTTGGTTAGAAGAAAGAGTTTCTTTTATGAAGTATTAGAGAATAAGTAATTTGGGCTAAAGAGTTTCTACTCCAGGCAATGGTGTGACATTTTGTTATTCTCTTGCTCAAAAATTAGTCAAATCAGTGACTGATAGACTAGGAATGTAATTCTGGGGTGGATATGTAGAGTAAATTGAGGATGATGGTAGGCAGTGTGGCAGAAAGGGGGTTACTGCCATACTTGAGGTAAGAGGGGACATAGCAGATTTTAACTATGTCCTTAAAGTGCCCACACAACTTGGTAATCTCTTACTGAACTGTCATCTTTCTCCTCAGGCTAGGATGCTCCCACTGCCACACAGGTAAGGTGCTTAGTCCTCCATTCCAGAAAACTCTTTGACCCAGTATTCACTTTTGGGAATCTCATATGACATCTGTTTTTAACAGGCCTTGTCCAAGACTCTCTCCATAAAATAAAATATTGTTTGCCAATTACAGCAAATACACAAGCAGTCAGAATGGTCCAGTAGTGTACTTATACTCAGGGGACATATATCTGCATTGCAGCTCCAACTACCGTCCAGGTTATTAGGCTCCAGCAACACCATCTGTGCACACTAGTTTGTGAGCCAGAGATATCCTGACACTTCCATGCCATAACTTTGATTCCCAACCAGCCACAGTTAACATTTCCTGTTAGTCCTAGGTTGAAATCATCCCTGATTTCTATTTTTAGTTATCTTGAAGCCTCTCTTAGTGTATGATGCCTAGCTGAGGTCACTTCTGGCTGGCTCTTACACCCTTCGCCCACACCCAGGTCATTCCTCTTGGAGTCTCTGGATGAGGAAGGCATTAAATTTGCAAATCCTCAAATTCTGACCTGAGCTCAAGCAGATTCTCTTTCCCCTTCTCTGTATCCTTGGCTCTGGTGCTATCTTTTATCCTTGGGGTGGGTGTGGGCCAGTAGTGTACTTATACTCAGGGGACATATATACTTAGGGGAAAGGATGGCCCTTCTCTTTAGACCTCTGGGCTTCAGATGGTCCTGTATCAGTCTCTACTTTTCTTTATTCTTCCTAAGGGCTTCAGACTTCAGGAGGCCTGCTTTCATCCTCCTTGTTCTATACCACATTCTCCAGCCAGTTGCAAACCCTACCAATTTCAGAGGAAAGATCTGTCGTTCAGCCTCTCCGTGTCATCTAGGGCCATCTTAGGTGCTCCTTCATTAGAGCATGTGGTGTTGGGTATTAGGGGATTGAAGGAAGAAGAATAAACTGATGAAAAAGGTATGGCAGAGATGGGAAATGCAGGATTGGGCAGGGGAACAGGAGTAACAGACTGGGAATATGGGGATGTAGCAGAGGAATGGGAACTGGGCTTTTCCTTCATCTGAACATCTTTGTGATTTTCATCAGGAACCCTATGACCCCTAAACCAATTGCCCTCTTCTGGTCTGTAGGCCGTGTCCAGTTTCCAGCAGGTTGAAAGAATTGAGAGTGGCCGGGGGAAATGTCCTTTTGGACCAGCTCAGCGGTCAGCAGCTGTAATGGCTGGTGAGTGGGAGAGATAAGAACCTGTGACTTCTTGCTATAATTGCTGCCTTCCCCACCCCTGCTGTTGGAATTTCTGTGTCCTTTTCTTTCATTTCCTCGGAATGTCTATTATTCCCATGTCTCTTTCTAGCCTTTCCTATTCCTTCCCAGTGTGCCTGTGTCCTGCTTTTCTCCAGAGTACTATTTCCCTGGGTTCTCCCTAAAGAATGTGTTCTCTGCACCTCTAATGTAAGTGTTTCTCTGCTAACCTCATTCCTGCCCCCCTCATTTTTATTTTCCTGTTTATATGAGGACTCTGCTACAATGCATATTGTAATACACTTGGAAAAAAGTATAAAGAACATATGAACAGACCTGTTCAAAAGATCTTTGTGTGGTGATATGAATGCTCTGTATCTTTGCTGTCCAAAGTAGCCACTAGCTACATGTGGCTATAGAGCTTCTAGTGCGACTGAAGGAAAGGGTTTTGGGTTGTATTTAATTTCAGTTTAAATGTAAGTAGTCACATGTGTATAGTGGCTAATATATTAGCAAAGGTCTAGAGTATCTACTCAGAAAACCACTGTTAATATTTTAAGATATTTCCTTTTAGCCTGTTGTAATGTGTATGCAAGTGCATATTTTACTGGCCAGTCCTTTGTAGCTCAGAGGAGTCAGTAATGACTATTCAGTAAGTTCCTGCTGTTACTTTCTTTGAACAAGCCATATACAGTTGCTCAAGTGTTGAGTGGTTCTTTCTGGAGAGTGACTGCTTAATTCTTTGGTAGCTACAAAGTGAATTGTTTGTGCCCCACACAGTGTGTATTTTAGATTAGAGGACTCCACATGCACCCTCCAAATTCAGTGAGGATCTAGCCATTTTCTCATGATAGTGTAAAACAAGCAGGTTAGTAGAAATTGTATGTGTGTGTATATTATAAAACTTTTAAATGTCGTGCTACATGGGTATAATGTTTGAATTGTTATGTGACTTTATATCATAGGCATTTCTGTATAATTTAAAAATCATGCTCTCACTCATCCTGTAAGCATACAGTAATTTAATGAAGCAACTCCAAATAATTTCTGTAAATTACTTTTATTTTAAGTTTTTGCTATTATCCATTAATACTGTAATGAACATTTTTGTGTACAAATATTTATCCTTATTTTAGATAGTCTTCTTAAGATATGTGGGAAGAGATAACTATACAAAAGGGTGTGAGCATTTTATGGCTCATTATCTGTTGCTAATTAGGTTTTTAGAAAGAGTGTACCAATTTACACCCTAAATCAGCAGTAAACGAGGGTGCTTTTTTTCTCACATAAATTTCACCAAAATATATTGTTGTCACTTTAAAAGATCTTTTGAGTCCTGACTGATGTGGCTCAGTTGGTTGGGTGTCATCCTGTGCACCAGGAGGTTATGGATTGGATTCCTGGTCAAGGGCACATGTCTCAGTTGCAAGCTCGATACCTGGTGGGGTTGTGCTGGAGGCAGTCAATCAATGTGCTCTCACATCGATGTTTCTCTCTCTCTCTCTCTCAAAACCAATAAACTAGTCTAAAAAAAGGAAAAAAAGATAGTTGAGACTAAAAATAGTACCTTGTTTTAATTTGTATTTCTTTGAATATTGGTGAAGTTGAACATTTTTCATGTTTTAGTACTATTTTTATTTCTTCTCTCATAAGTTCTCTGTTTACTTTCTTGGGTCAATTACCGGTAGGATATTAAGGTTTCACTCTACATGTTTTCCTTTCTAATTACATTTTTAAAAACATATTTTATTGTTTTTTTACAGGGAGGAAGGGAGAAGGATAGAGAGTTAGAAACATCGATGAGAGAGAAACATCGATCAGCTGCCTCCTGCATACCCCCCCACTGGGGATGTGCCTGCAACCAAGGTACATGCCCTTGACTGGAATCGAACCCGGGACCCTTGAGTCCACAGGCCGATGCTCTATCCACTGATCCAAACCAGTCAGGGCTCTAATTACATTTTTTAAGTCAAGTCCTTCTTCAGTTAGAGAGCTGATAAAAACTTTTTTCTTAATTTTTCCCCCAAACACAACATTTTGATTTTTTAAAAACTTATATTGGTGAATGACATGAGATGGAGACCTAAATTAATGTTTCCCAACTAGCTAATCAGTTGACTCATTCATCATACTGTTTTTTCTTTCGTCACTGACTTTAGCTGTGAACTTTGTTATAAAATTAATTTTTATCTATACTTTTGTATAATATTTTATGAAAAAAATTGGAATATAAGATCTAACAATAAATTTTTTCTTATATAGGACTTCATAGGAAAGGTCATAAAAACTATACAAATTAAACAAATTTTAGTGAGATAATTAAGGACTTAGTTTTTTTGAAAAGAAATAACAAATGTTTTGAAAGTGAACATAAGTATATATATAATAAATACAATATTGGGTTGCCATTTTATTATTCATCTATAGTTGATATTGATGAGACCTTGTTTATACTCAAGCATATTTGAATGAAATAGTTTAATCGATGGTTTATTTTTCTTGACTTTTTATCAAGCATGTGTGGCAAAATTCTGAGCCAGTCATTGGGAACATTAAGAAAGACCGTGGTTGTGAATTTGTCTCTTTTTTAGAAAACAATTTATTTTGTTGTTGAGAGTAATACAGATATTTCCCATTTGTGAATCTCTTTTTAAAAAATAAGATTTTAAATTGATTTTTTGGGAGAAAGAAAGGGAGAGAGAGAGAAACATCAATGTGAGAGCAAAACAGTCACCTGCTGGGGATTAAGCCTGCAACCCCAGGCATGTGCCCTGACTGGGAATCAAACCAGAGACCATTTGGTACATGGGATGGTGCTCAGTCAACTGAGCTACACCAGCCAGGCCTGTGAATATGTCTTGATTCTACATAATTGTTTATCAACAACATGACGTCTCAGTTGCAACAATCTAAAATCATCATTTTACATACTTTCTTTTTTTCAAGCAGTAAACTTAAAGTACATTCAATCTTCTGCTTGTAATTTCTCAGTGTTCCAGTCAGCAAGTGAATTTGCATTAGCATGTGGTTCAAGGGCACAGATTTCTTAAAGGAGATCATTGCATGATAAAGAAAAATTTCAAAAAGGAGTAACATTTTCAAAAAGGTTTCAAGTTTTTTTTCCCAAATAATGAAGTTGTCTTTTTTTCCAGATAATGATGTTGGCTTTCATCTGATAAATGATGGAAGTGATCAGAAATCACTTTCTAACGAGTTAACATACAACCTCCATGTCTCTTTCTGTCTCATTTCCATGTCACAGTCAATACCAATATAAATTTTTCTCTCAAATTCTAAACTTTATAGGGTTATAATTTAAATTTTTTTCTTGATCTGAGTAGGTGCCAGTATTTAGTCGTAACTTTCAATGTTGATCCATTTTGCCTTGCTGTCCTCTGTTTTGAAAAGAGTGAAATAGAAATAGTGCCAACCTTAGGTAGGAACTAGAACCAAAATTCCTAGTTATGAGATATAAAAATGTCCTTAAAGATAATAGAGGTATTTTGAAATAAAAAGTTTTAGTAATTAAAATATTACTAACTATAATATTTATTAATATGATATAATAAAATAACATTTTAAATTATAGAACTTACAATGTGCATTGTAGAAAGTTGAGAAAATGTAGAAATGTTAAAGAAGAAAGTGAAAGGTTTATTTGCAATTCAATGATTACCAGGTAACTACTATTATTTTAAGACTACTTTCTGTGTCTGTCGGTGTGTATATTTGTAATAAATTGGAATTATTATGCATATTTCACTTAGTATTGTATACTAAACATTTTCTTGCTATAGAAAATAATTATTCAAAACATGATTTTTAGAGACTACATAGCATTTATTCCATTATATATATATTGCATAGCACAATTTAATTATTCCTATAAAGCTATACATTCAGATTTAAAAACTATTGTTTTTATGAATAATACTGTAGAAGAAATATTTTTACATAAATTCTTCACATAAATGTCAATAATTGCATATGAGTAAATCCAAAAAGTAGACTTGCACAGAAAAAGGGTTTAAAGATTTTTATGGTGCTCGATAGGTTTTTTTCTAAATTCCTTTCCATTTAGTCCAACCAACCGTGATGAGAGGGCCTGTCTCACTGCATCCTTGTCAGTCCCAAGTGATATACGTAATAAAGCATACAAACAGTGACTTCTTCCAAAGACTAATTTGATGTATTTTTTCCTTGCAACTCTATTAGTGAGATTGAACAACTTTTCACTTGTTTATTGGTACTTGTATTTCTTTTGGGAAAAGCCTGCAAAATCGTGTCTTCAAATATGACATTTATTTCTATTGCAGTTAGATGAAATTAACAAAATTATCTCAGTGTCTCTATTTGCACTGTTCAGATTTGGAAATAGTGTAAAATATTTTGACAGTAACATTCACATTAGCCTAAAATATTAGCAGTTCCTTCCCAATCTCCTTTGTAGGGTCTTTGTCTTCTGCTCATCAATGTTGGGGCTCATTAGATTTCCATGCAGGATCCTCTTCTGTTCTCATTCTGTGTGGTTATGATCTCAACCAGCCCTATGGATTCTGTTTTCACTGCCTTCTGATGCCTCCCAGAACTTATCTGGAGCTACAGACCACACATCCAGCTGCCTTCCAGACATCTCCATTTGAATGTCCCATAGGTGCCTCAAACTCAGCATGTCCCAAAGCTCATTATCTTCATTCACCTCCCCCAAACCTGCTCCTTCATCAGTGTCCCCTCTGCTGAGTGCTTACCCACCCAGGTCCCTAAGCTAGAGATAGCAGTCATCGCTGGTCTTCCTATCACATCCTATTAAAAAAAAGAGGGGGTTTTATCAAGAAGTGCAGAGGGAGGGAGCTTTGCTCTTAATCTTTAGGAACCTGTCCTGAGTTTATATCATTTCCTTTTGGTCTCATTGCATCTTGTGTTCTTGCATCTGCCAAGGAATACTGCAAACGTTCCAGATGTACTGGGTGCTGCCAGCCCCCTTCTTAAATCCAGGTGTATCTGCCCCAAGACTAGCATTCACACACTGAAACAAGACAGCTATACGGTCAGGTCAACAGAGGAAAAGGTAATTGCTATATCTTCAACTACCTAATTATGGCCTGATAATAGACTGTGTTTTTTTAAAAAATTATCTAGCTGCCCCAATCCTTAGATAAGGAAATGTAGACTATTAGGGTAGCAGCTATTTAACCTGTAAAGCTCTGATCATGAGAAGAAAAGGAAGTGGAGGAAGGAAAGCCAGGGTATGTTTAAAATAGTTTTTTTAAAAAATATATTTTTATTGATTTCAGAGAGGAAGGGAGAGGGAGAGAGGTATAGAAACATCAATGATGAGAGAGAATCATTGACTGGCTGCTTCTGGCACCCCCCGCCCCCCACCCCCCACTGGGGATCGAGCCCGCAACCAGGACATGTGCCCTTGACTGGAATCAAACCTGGGACTCTTTGGTCAGCAGGCTAATGTTCTATCCATTGAGCTAAGCCAGCTAGGGCTGTTTAAAATTGTTTTAGAGCTAATGAATGATAATTCCTATTGTAAACCTTTAAAGATGAGCATTTTGATAAGAAAGGGAAAACTTGAAACCCCAGGGGAGTGAAATATTCATTGCCATGACACATACCCTAGTCTATCAGTGTTGTGTTCTTACACATCTGGGAAGCCTGTGCTCACAGGCTTATATCTGGGCAGGTAGAAATGTGGATTGACTTCCACAAATAATTGTGATTCTTCATCTTTTGCAACTTTCAATCTTTTTTTTTGTATTACCAAAATGAAAATATCTGCATTTTTTGGGTTATAAAATTAAATGATGCTAACTATAAAAACCATTCAATGAACACAAGAAGTACACAGGAGAAAATGAAAATCACTTATAATTTCATTAGTCAGAAACAAACTTCATTAACACTGTAGAGCTATAGCTCCTTCAACAATCTTTTCTATATCTGCAGACATGTATACATATCTTTAAATGTCGGGTTGAATTGTACCCAGTGTTTTGTTCTAACCAGCTTGTTCCCTAAACTCAACACTGTGGGCATCTTTCTCTTTTTCACATCTTCTTTTGCCAGTAGCAAATGTATACTTTAATGTCTACTGACTTGATCCATCCTATCCTATCTAATAATAGAGAAACATGGTAATTAACCTTAACTTTGCTACCCTTCCCATTGGCTAATCAGCGAGATATGTAAATTAACTGCCAACCAAGATGGTGGCCGGCAGCCAGGCAGCTGAAGCGAACAGGAGTCTTGCTTGCTCCAGTGAAGGAGGAAGCCAAGGTTCCCCGCCTGTCGCCACCCAGCTCTGAGCTTGCACTCTAAGCAACTATGTTGCAATTATAGAAGCTAAACAATCCCCAGAAACCTGCTTTCAGCCGGCTGGCCTTGGAGCTGGAGCTGAAACAGTGTTTCAATTATAGAAGCCAAATAAATCCAGATCAGCAGCCGAAGTCTCAGTGCTGGAGCTGAGCCTCAGAGCTAAAGCTGGCTCTCAGTTCCAGTGACAGCCATAGAAGGTAAATAAATCCCAGAATGAAAAAAGAAAAAAAGGAGAGGTTGGGAGCTTCAGTTGCCCACCAGCCTGAAAACGGCCCTCAGCCCCTCACACAGACTGGCCAGGCACCCCAGTGGGGACCCCCACCCTGAAGGGGGTGTGACCAGCTGCAAACAGCCATCATCCCCTCACCCAGGCTGGCCAGGAACCCAAGCGGGACCCCCACCCTGAAGGGGGTGTGACCAGCTGCAAACAACCATCATTCCCTTATCCAAGCTGGCCAGGCACCCAAGCGGAACCCCCACCCTGATCTGGGACACCCTTCAGGGCAAACCAGCCGGCCCCCACCCATGCACCAGGCCTCTATCCTATATAGTAAAAGGGTAATATGCCTCCCAGCACCGGGATCAGCGGAGCCGGGAGGCCTCTCGAACCCGGGATCAGTGGAGCCACAAGGCCTCCTGGCACCGGGATCAGCTGAGCAGCGAGGCCTCACTGCCCTGGTGTCAAGTGGAGCCGTGAGGCCTCCCAGCACTGGGATCAGCAGAGTCTCGAGGCCTCCTGGTCCCTGGAGCAGTGTGACAGGGGGCAGCGCCCAAACCCCCTGATCGCCCTGCGGCTCTGTGTGTGACGGGGGCAGGGCCACAACCTCCCTATCCACCCTGCTCTGTTCGTGACAGGGGAAGGTGCCCCAACCCCCTGATCGGCTCTGATCTGTGCCTGATACGGGGGAGCTCCCCAACCCCCTGATCGGCTCTGCTCTGTATACGACAGGGTGTGGCACCCCAACCCCCTCATGGGCCCTGCTCTGTGTGTGAAGGGGTAGAGCCGCAACCTCCCCATCGGCCCTGCCCTGAGTGTGACAGGGGGGAATGCCCCAACCCCCTGATCCACCCTGCTCTGTGTGTGACAGGGGGCGGTGCCCCAACTCCCCTATCGGCCCTGCTGTGTGCGTGACAGGGGGGAGCTCCCAATCCCCTGATGGGCCTTGCTCTGTGCGTGACGGGAGAGCTCTCCAACCCCCTGATTGGCCCTGCTTTGTGCGTGACAGGGGGTGGCGCCGCAACCTCCCCATCAACCCTGCCTTGAGTATGACGGGGCGGTGCCCCAACCCCCCAATCGGCCCTACCCTGAGTGTGACTGGGGGTGGCATCGCAACCTCCCGATCTGCCCTGCTCTGTGTATGACAGGGGGTGGTGCCCCAACTCCCCAATTGGCGCTGCTCTGAGCCCAACCAGGGTCTGCACCTAGTGATTTGGCCTGCCCTCTGCCAACCAGGAGCGGGCCTAAGCCAGCAGGTCGTTATCCCCCGAGGGGTCCCAGACTGTGAGAGGGCACAAGTGGGGCTGAGGGACACCCCCCCGCCAGTGCACAAATTTTTGTGCACTAGGCCTCAAGTCTAATAATAGAGAAACATGGTAATTAACCATAACTTCGCTACCCTTCCCATTGGCTAATCAGCAAGATATGCAAATTAACTTCCAACCAAGATGCTGGCCGGCAGCCAGGCAGCTGAAGCGAACAGGAGGCTTGCTTGCTCCAGTGAAGGAGGAAGCCAGGGTTCCCCGCCTGCCAATGCCGGCCTCTGAGCTGCAGTCTAAGAAACAATGTTGCAATTATAGAAGGTAAATAAGCCCCAGAAATCTGCTTTCAGCCTTCAGAGTTGGAGCGAGCAGGACTGCAACAGTGTTACAATTATAGAAACCAAACAAACCCAGATACCTGCTTTCAGCAGCCAAGGTCTCAGAGCTGGAGCCGAGCCTCAGAGCTAAAGCCAGCTCTCAGCTCCAGTGACAGCCATAGAAGGTAAATAAATCCCAGAATTAAAAAAAAAGAAAAAAAAGGAGAGGTTGGGAGCTTCAGTCACCTGCCAGCCTGAAAACGGCCCTCAGCCCCTCACCCAGACTGGCCAGGCACCCCAGTGGGGACCCCCACCCTGAAGGGGGTGTGACCAGCTGCAAACAGCCATCATCCCCTCACCCAGGCTGGCCAGGAACCCAAGCAGGACCCCCAACCTGATCTGGGACATCCTGCAGGGCAAACCAGCCGGCCCCCACCCGTGCACCAGGCCTCTATCCTATATAGTAACAGGGTAATATGCAAACTGACCCTAACAGCAGAAGGACTGGGAATGACTGGTCACTATGACACACACTGACCACCAGGGGGCAGACGCTCAATGCAGGAGCTGCCCCCTGGTGGTCAGGGTGCTCTCACATGGGAGGAGCTCTGTTCAGCCACAAGCCAGGCTGATGGCTGCCAGTACAGCGGTGGTGGTGGGAGCCTCTCCTACCTCCTCAGCAGTGCTAAGGATGTCCGACTGCAGCTTAGGTCTGCTCCCTGCTGGCATGTGGGCATCCCCCGAGGGCTGCCGGACTGCCAGAGGGATGTCTGATTGCCATCTTAGTCCCAATCCCCTGGGGAGCGGGCCTAAGCCAGCAGGTGGTCATCCCCTGAGGTGTCCCAGACTGCGAGAGGGCACAGGCCGGGCTGAGGGACCCCTCCCCTCAGACCTGAGTGCACAAATTTTTGTGCACTGGGCCTCTAGTTCAGTAATAATCCACCAAAAACTGCACATTCAGGAATATTTTATTATATGGACAGTACAACAAAATACTTGGAAGTGAGACTATCCCGGAGAATCTAGGACATGGGGTGATCCTGTGTCCTCTAGATTCTTGCCCTCATTAACTGATGGCTGCTGTTTTTTCTCTGTTTGTAAGACTGTTGCAAGCTCCTTGGTACACCTGAAACCCTGCTATTTCCTCCCAAAGTGTCTGATCCCTTTTGTAGTCCCTTAGTGTCAGCGATCCTCTGCTATCCCATCCTGAGTGTGCTCCTCAGCAATCTAGGATCCAGAGTTGCTGAGTACCCTTGATGATCTCTTAGAAAGTTTGGGACCCGTTACCTCTATCTATCATTGGGTCCTTGCATGGTTACAGAGGTCCTTTACTGTTTGCAGAATACTTATGATTGTCTACACACATGTACCCCAAACCATGCTGCCAACATATTTATAACTGTCTCCACAACATCTCCCTCCATTCTCAGGTTATCCATGACACAACTTCTACCAGACTTTTGATTTTAGAGTGTTTTATTTACAACACTTTTAGGGAAATTTTCATTCCAACTTTGGCTTCTTTATCAGCTTTTATTTCCCCTTGGAAATACAGAGGACTGGCTTATTTGCTGCTCCATTTGGTGCCAGGACTTGTGCCCCGAACCTGGTTTCTCCCTCCTGAAACCACTGCAAGGAAATAAATCCATTTTATAATCCTTCCACCTCAGACAACAATTGAAGCACATGGCCCCATGAGAGCTATCCCCAACAAGTATTGAATGCCAGCCTTGGGCCAGGCCCTATCTGGGCTCTGTGTTTATCTCATTTAAGCCTCAGCACTGCTCTGAGGAACCTGAGGCTTAGGAAGGTTAATTTGCCCAAGATCATACTACCAGTAAGTATTCAGGGTTCAAATCCCAAACTCCCTGGCTCCAACATGCTTGGATTCTTATCACAAACACAAATCACAAGAGAGAGTACATGGGGCCTTAACTTCTGAGTTTAATTCTTCCGAGACCGAGCTCGTTAAGGAGCTTGTTAACTCAAATTACTCTGTCAACTCAATGCAAAAAATCAGCCGAGAGACAGCTGGTATCTCAAAAAACTCGTTAGTCGGGACACTGGTAAGTCAAGGCCCCACTGTATAGTCTCTCCTCCCCTCCCCTCCACTGTTTCTAACCCTCCACTGTTAACCTCTGAGGGCTCCTTACTCTGTTTTGCTCTGCATAACGTTTTTAAAATACTGGTTATCTTTCTGGTGCCTGAGGAATGCAGCTTTGTTCCACCATGACTGTTTTCCCTGTAGTGGCTCTACTCTACAGCTACTCTAAGTGGGTGAGCCCTATGGCTCCTGCTGGGGTTTCTGTGCAGTGACTTCTGGCACACCAGCCTCTCTTGCTTCTCCATCCTCTCTGACTTGATCTTCTGAGTTGCCTTCAGTAGCTTCTCCCCTAAGCAGTGGTCGGCAAACTGTGGCTTGCGAGCCACATGAGGCTCTTTGGCCCCTTGAGTGTGGCCCTTCCACAAAATACCGACTTCTGCGCATGGGCCACGAAGTTTCAATTGTGCTATACATGCACGCCTGCACGTGGTATTTTGTGGAAGAGCCACACTCAAGGGGCCAAAGAGCTGCATGTGGCTCGTGAGCCGCAGTTTGCCGACCACTGCCTTAGAGGGTGGTGTCCTAGGGCTCTCTTCTCTCTTTTCCTGTCTATGACGTTTACGTCATGACTTAAGCATGAGTCCCAATTAGCCTGACGTGGCCCTGCTGCCTGACTCTTTCTGTTTAATTGCCTTCCAATATCTCTGATCAGATGTCCTGAAGGTTCTTCAACATTAGCATGTCCAACAACTAAGCTCACTTCGTCTCCAGCCACCTCTTTTATGGGCCTTCTGTCATTTCCTGGTTCATAATATCACCATCTACTGTCATCCATCTTCTAAACAGGAAACCTTAGAGATACACTTTATTCCATTCTTTCACACTTCATACTCCATTGATTTTCAAACCTTGTTAATGGACTCTACCTCAGAAGTATCTCCCAAGTCCAGTCCCTTTATTCCTTCTGCCCCTACCTTAATTCAGGCACTCCACTCTTGCCTGCATTGTGTGAATGGCCTGTAAGTAGAATTATCTTCTTAAAAACCGAAACTGATTATGTCACCTGTCTTCAAGAAAATCTCTGCAGTTTTGCTGTTACCTGTAAGATCAAGCCCATGTTCCTGGTTTTGGCAAAGTCATCATAATTGGGTGCCCATCTCTGCACCTCCAACTGCACCTCTGCTCGCTTGCCTGTCAGCTCCTGTATCCCATCAGCACTTCAGCCTGGGAAGTAGCCCACATCCCTAAACATGGCATCCTCCTTCCCACATGTTTATTGTCCTGCCTGAAGCCCTTCTACCTGGCAAGTGCTCATTCTTCAGACCTGGCTCAAATGTCACCTCTGAGATGCTGCTACCCAGTCAGATGTGGCTGGGCTGTCCTCTGTGCTCCTGCACACGTCTGTGCATCCCCACCTCTTGGTATCCATCTGATTAAACAGTCAGATGAGGGTTCTTGGGGGCATTGAAGTGCTTAAACCTGGCACAGTGCCTTGTATGTAGTAAGTGATAAAGTAATGCCACTCTGTTCTCCCCAGAACTGCCATCCACTGTGATACACAAAACTCTGAGGAGGAGGGGACTGTGAGCATTTACTCCCCCAGATCATTTTCCCTGGCTCATGTCTGAGCCCTTGGCAGTGGTACTCCGAGTGGCTATAATGCTCACATTCAGCCCAGAGCTGCACCACTCCCTTCTCTCCCAGGAATCTGCATCTTGATCAACTCCCCAAATGATGTAGTATTCCCTGAAGTTGTGACTAGTTCCAGAGCAGTGTACACCCACTAATGTTCAGAAAGAATGCTAGTTCCTTCAGACATTTACCACAGGGGGAGAACTTAAGTAAGACTGGGACTTGCTGCAAAGCAAACCTCCTTCCTGGAGAGTAGCAGTATAATGAGCATATTACAGGGTAGAGAAATCCCTAAAACAAAGACAACACAAGCAAACCAACCAAAAGCCTGATTTCCACAAGGGTAGCGTTCTTCTTTATAAATGGGTTTCAGAGAGAGGAAGGGAGAGAGGGAGAGAGAGCTAGAGCATCAATGATGAGAGAGAAACACTGATTGGCTGCCTCCTGCATGTGCCCTATTGGGAATCAGGCTCACAGCCCAGGCAAGAGCCCTCCTCAGGAATTGAACTGTGACCTCCGGATTCATGGGCCAATGCTCACCCATTGAGCCACACTGTTCGGGATACTAGGGCATCTTTCATTCTCCCTTCATATACATTAACATTCTGGCACTTTCCTCTAAACACTGGTCCCCCACTCTGCCCTGGAGCACTTTATATCCAGGATGATTTTAAATGAGGGAATCCTCTCCTGTGCTTAGCAGTGCCCTGTACTTAATGGGCACTCTGCCCCTGAGAGTTCCTGCCTCTGCTTTATCCCT